>NC_141235.1:2656875-4063750 GCF_054856515.1 Filicampus tigris | reverse complement strand
AACTGCAAACCAAGGAAGGAATTGCAAAGAAATCCCAGGTGCGCTTTGTATTTAATGATGATTTCTCCTAAAAGTGCGTTGTGGTCGTGGCGGTATTACGAGGTGGATGAAGGCTGGTAAGTCTCTCTTAGGGCCCGGACTTAACATATTGTACAATGTAAGAAATCCTGGTAAAGAATTGAAAACTTACACCTCGCCCTCGGGGGTGTACTTGGATCCGGAGATATCGAAGGCGTCAAGGTCAACGTGGCTGCCCTCGACGTTCTTGACAATAAACATCTACAGAGCAGAGCAGCACTCATCAGGCGTCACGTGGCGCGGTCAACAACTTGTTATGCCCTCCGTGACTGTTCCGGAAGGACTCACCTTGGTCACACACATCTGGTTGGTGGTGAGGGTGCCAGTCTTGTCGGAGCAGATGACAGAGGTGCAGCCAAGGGTCTCCACAGAGGGCAGGCTTCTGACGATGGCGTTCTTCTTGGCCATACGGCGGGTTCCCAGGGCCAGGCAGGTGGTGATGACGGCGGGCAGACCTGAGACGCACAGGAGGACCTTCTTTGTTTGTTTTTTTTTTTATCTATTTTGGCCATGTTCAAAAAACAGTCAATTCAAGAGTAGAGATGTTCTCAAAGTCCCCAATGAAGAGGAGTTATCCCAGTAGAGAGGAAAACATGTTTACAAAAGCGATTTCAGGACTGCCTTGTTTGCTGGCTTGAAAAGCAGCGAGAGAAACTCGTGAGCGCGGCAAACGTGACAGCAGACTTTTTGTGCCCGTCGGTCACCTCACCCTCAGGGATGGCGGCCACAGCCAAGGCCACGGCGATCTTGAAGTAGTAGACGGCACCGCGGATCCAAGAGCCTCCGTGGACGGGGTCGTTGAAGTGGCCGATGTTGATGGCCCAGACGGCGACGCAGATCAGAGAGATGACCTTGGACAGCTGCTCGCCGAACTCATCCAGCTTGGCCTGCAGAGGGGTCTTCTCCTGCTCGGTGGCGGCCATCTGGTCGCGGATCTTGCCGATCTCGGTGGCGACTCCGGTGGCTACGGCCACACCGATGGCCTTGCCGGCGGCGATGTTGGTGCCCTGCGGTGGAGAGGAGGAGGGGATGAAGCTGAGGACTACGCCGAGGGGGACGGAAGAAATCAAGGCGGTGGGAGGAAGCTTACAGAGAAAAGCATGTTCTTCTTGTCCTGGTTGACGGCTCTGGGGTCGGGAACAGACTCGGTGTGCTTGATCACACTGACGGACTCACCTGGCAGAGGCAACGGACGTTTGGTACAAAAGACACAAAATGCACGATAGTCTTTTCAAGTCAACTTAACGCTCATGTCCGACTGTTCAAAGTTGCAGTAGATTTTGCACAAAGGGATGAATGGGGAGGATGAACTTTCATCCCAAATTGTTTTGTGAATAGCGTCGGAACATGTTTGCTGTCAGCTTACCAGTGAGGATGGACTGGTCAACACGCAGGGTGGTGGACTTGATGGAAACAAGCCTGATGTCAGCGGGGACTTTGTCACCAACTGGGGATCAACACAATCAACTTCAAACCTCATTCCATTTGCCAATAGGATACATAACAGAAAACACAAATAGGCCACTACATTAGGTACACTTGCACAATCCATTCAATAATACTAATCATATATGACTGATGCTGTGACCTTATTATTAAATATACTATGTCCGCCGATAAAATTATAAATCATATTTCACATATTTACCTCCTCCTTCCCCATTTCTTGACTGACTCAAACTATTCCAGTTTACCAATACGTACACTATTGTATTGGATTTTACAGGTGTCCCGAATGTGTCCAGGCACACGTACCGCATAAATATGATGACCTTCTGCAAGAACATTTATTATTTTCACACCCCATAATATTGAAGTGACTGTAAGGGAGACCCTCGCAGCATTTCTATACTTGATCCATGGATTTCACAAGGGTGCGGAGGGTAAACCGATGCCTGGTGAGAATGAAGCGCCGTTTTTTTTTTTTTTTTTTCGGGGGCGGGGGGGGGGGGGGGGGGGGGGTGTTTGTCAGCCAGAGGGGCAACAGGTGTACATGGACAAGGGAGGGGAGAAGAGGTGCGGCAGGTGCTAGTCAGGGTATTTATATACTTTGTGATTTTGTTTTCCTCCACTCAGCATGTTTTCACAGGCCAGCGGCAGCTCCAGCGGCCCTTGCTTGGCATTGCCTTAAAAAGACATGACGCTTCGCTTCCCGCTTTCACTATCCGTCTGTTGTCGGACACTTCATTAGGTGCACTTACCTGCACAATCTAATAAAGTCCCATACCCAAATTTGAAAATAAAAAATACTGTACGTTAAATCTAATACTGCTCAGCTTTGACTGACACTGTCGGAGAGATATTTGTTTAACTATGTTTATTTTATGGTTGTACACTGAAAGCGGTTTCCAATATTCATCTAATCATAAGGTTGAATGTTTAAAAATTAAACAACAGTCTTAACTTTCTATTGACTCTGTCAGCGAGGTAGTTATTTAACTCAACTGCTCAAAATTAACTGTTTATTATCGTTGTTGCATTCTGCGGGGAGCTGTTTCCAATATTTTGACCTCAACACCAAAATCACAGAGAGCTGTTTCTAATATTTCAATAAATGTATGAAGTTCACATTTTTAAGAAGAAAAAAGAAACATGCTCAGTTCTGATTGCCTCTGTAAGGAGGCATTTACTTCCTCTTTTTTTGTTTTGTTTTAATGGCGGTCATGTCCTCCTGGGAGCTGCTTTGAATATTTTTGGTCAGGGGTCCAAATCATTATTATTATTTATTAAGCGTGGGAATACATTGTGCGTTCAAACCAGTGTTCGCCAACAATTATTGAGCTAAGGCATATTCTACCTTCACTGTAAAACGCTGGCATAGATAGATGAACTATGATACATTATGTGAGGAAAATAAATGATAATTTACAGCCCATTTAGAGGAAATTGGATCATTTCCTGTGGATGAGTGGTTGTTCTCGACAGTATTTCCCGAAAGGAAGCTGGCGGCATCTTACCGGACACCTCCACGATGTCTCCAGGGACAATTTCTCTGGCCTTGATCCTCTGTACGCTCTTTCTGTCAGAACGGTAGACTTTGCCCATCTCAGGCTCGTACTCCTTGAGAGCCTCGATGGCATCCTCGGCATTACGCTCCTGCGGGGCGTCACAAAAGGCGCGGATTAGTTTAAGCCGCGGTGGGCAGCCACAGTGATGTCAACGCGACCGTGTCGGATATAAACAAAAGCTGCGGGTCGTCCGCGTGCTTTTATTGCGCGCCTCCGTCGCGCATTGTTCTGCGGCTGACAACGAAGAATGATAAATGCTCTCATTCAGAAAAAAGCCTTGGCATGGGCGTGATGACGTTCCTCCGCTGACAAATGCCTGACAGCGGTGCCAAGCACTTAACGGCGTGCCTGCAGAGGTGTTTGAATAGCACCGCAATTGGAATCAGCCAATACCTGCTTTTGCAACATCTGTCATACGCACGGCGGGCTTAACGCATTTATTGGACCACCTGTTTCGAAAGAGACCAGCCAGCATCATCGGCGCTTCAATGCTGACTTTTCAATTTACGTGAATTCTCGACTCGCTGGGAAATTTGAACAATCAGCCAGGATGTCATTCAACAACTTAACTATTTCCTTCCATTCAAGAATCCAAGTAAAGAACTGTCGCTTGACATTTTAATCAAGGAATAATATGTCCTAATTATTATTATTATTATTTTCAAAACCATAAATATGAAGATTCTGGGCTCAATATAAAAATATTAGCTAATTTTGAGAAAGCATAAAACTAACATGGTTTTGGCTGTCTAATACAATTCTGAAGCACTGTATATACTTAAATTATTTCACATTACCTGTATTTCTCTTGTTCATTTCTTTTTATTTTGAGATATATACATCTCATGAAATAAAGTTACAGTTTTTACTGATATTAAAGTGCAGTACTTGAGTGCATCGGTTCATCTGTCCAATGCACAGTGGTGGGAATTACCCAAGTGCAAATACTTTTTTACTGCGCCCTAAATAGATTTCTCAGGTATCTGTACTTTACTTGAATGTATATTTTTCTGACAAATTCTTACTTTTACTCCCTACATTCGAAAACAGATACCTGTACTTTCTACTCCTTACTTTGTCAAAGCAGGCAGGCTACTTTTTTTCAACATCTGCAGATGACAACATGACGTACAAAAAATAAATAAATAGGTAATTTTGGTTGATTGAGATCTTGGGTACTTGTTAGGTAGGGAAAAAAATACTGCATTAATGCTAAGCTAAGCTTTTTTCCTTTCTTTTACTGGAGCAAAGTCGTGAAATAAGTACACGTTTGTCACCTAACAATGCAACCAAGCTGTTATTTTGTTTTCCTGTTAGTGGCATATAAAGTGCCATGTGTGACATTGTTTACGTACATTGTGCTAAATGGTGCAACACCACCGTCCCAAGCAGCCAAAAGCTATTTTGAGCCTCACCGCTGTAAAAGTGATAGCCTTCCAGTCGGGCATGAAGCGGAGGTAACCGGAGACCGCGGGCCTTCTGACATCACCGTAACGGGATAGGCGTGTTATTGCCCAATGTGCCAGGCACCCCCAAGCCCCTCCCGTCCACCCACAGCACTGACCTGCCACACTCCGACCACGGCATTAGCGATGAGGATGAGGAGGATGACAAAGGGCTCCACGAAGGCGGTGATGGTCTCCTCGCCTTCCTCGAACCAAGCCAGAACCTTGAAGGACAAAGTGAGGGTCAATCGTCAGACATGACCCATTTCTAAATGTTATGAGAAAATGTTAAACTGGTGAACGATTTTTCAATAAAAAAGTAAAGAGTTGTATTTTACAAGAAAAGCACTGTGCAAAAAAGTCGCACCAACAACTGCTGTTTTTAATCATTCTATTAAATGTCATGTCATTCTCGACACCACTTATTTAAAAAAATAATAATATGGATCAAAATTTGTCACATTTTATTTTGAATGAAGATTACCGAAATGACTACATTATTTTGATGATATCTAATTATTATTATTAGACAAATAAAGTCAGCAAGCTGAGCTAGTTTTTTGTAATTATGTAACTGCTTAGCATACTGGTACGGTGTTCGACTGGTTAGCACGTCTGCCTCACAGTTGAGAGGTCGTGGGTTCGATTCTCCCCGTGCCTGCGTGGGTTTTCTCCGGGTACTCCGGCGTCCTCCCACATTCCAAAAACATGCATGATAGGTTGATCGGTCACCCTAAATTGTCCCTCGGTGTGGTTGAGAGTGTGAATGTTTGTTTTTCTCTGTGTGCCCTGCGATTGGCTGGCAACCAGTTCAGGGTGTACCCCGCCTACTGCCCGAAGTCAGCTGGGATAGGCTCCAGCACGCCCGCGACCCTTGTGAGGATAATCGATAATGGATGGATGCTTAGCATACTGAATTGATTTTAGTATGTTTCATAAACACAAGGTGAATTGAATCTCAGACACTAAATTGTTTCATGGTAAAAAAATAAAAAAATCTGAGCCTGAGGTTGAATTTAAAGACGATTTTGACTGTAAAAAAAAAAAAGAGAGAAATAAAAATGGACTTTGGTAAAGTAAAACATTTCAGTTAGAAATTTGATAGTAAGAAAATTCATTGTTCGAAATTCAAACTTCAATGGCACCGATATGCATCCGTAGGCCACCCGCTTCTTTGTGGCCTTCAGTGGAAATAGTTTGGATTTCCCTAGTGTAGATTGTAAATTGATTGACGTAAAAGTAATGTTAAACATTAATAAATGAGTAATAAAAATGACACATTATCACCGTATGGCAGGTGGAGCCATTAGATAATTAGGTGACATCATTATTATTAATTGGATCTGGACGTCCTTGCAACTTAGAGCCCATCGTTCCTTCCTTGAATCCTGACCTTTCCCGAAGGATTCAGTTTCTCTCCTCAGCTTCAGCCTGCCCTTAAAATAACCCCCCCACCCCACCCCAGCAAAACCCTCATCCCTCCGTCAAACCCCCCCACACCCCCCCCCTCTTCACTTTCATGACCCCCAACCCTCCCTCTTGCCCCTCAATATTCGCCTTCTAAGGCCATCATGACAGCTGGCGGTGAAAGCCGGCTGCCGGAATTAATACACCTCCTCCTACGACACGCAATTTGTCTCAAGTTGTCATCTTCCAAAATACACTGAGGGGTCTTGGAAGACGAACAGGGGAGGGCGGGATGGGGGGGGGGCGGGGGGGGGTTACTTGGGAGCGGGGCTCCAAGAAGTCTTGACAGGACTTGTTGTCCCTCACACCACCGGCGTTTGAGTCTGAATTTAAATTGACAGACATAGGTGGGCAGAGTGCCTGCCCGGTGTTTACTTACAAACGAGATGCAGGCGGCCAGCAGCAGGATTCTGACCAGCAGGTCTTCAAACTGCTCAACGATCAGCTCCCAGATGCTCTTGCCTGAGATGCGCAAACAAAGGACAAATCCGGCCTGTATTTGCACGGAAAGGTTTGACGAGGACAACGTGTCTTTGGCATGCAAAATTGTGAGGATTGTGCAGTCAACCTCTTGGGAGAAAAAAAAAAAAAAGAAGTAACGATTAATCTGCAAAGTTTGAATCGAGGCAACTGGACTCTTCCTGGGAAGATGTTTCACCTGTAATCCAAAAATCAAAAGGCCTCTTCAGTTCAAAAACTTAAATGTGGAGTCTTTGGTTCTGGAATTAAGGAAAACCTATTGATCCAAAACACTTTCAGTTTTAGATTTGAAGTGTGACAGTTTTAGAAGTGAAGAACCAGAGATTTCACACTTCACTTCAAAAACTGTAAGACCTCTGAAGATTCCAAAAGACTGCTTCAGTTTTAGATTTGAAGGGTGAAATCCCTGGTTTTAGAACTGAACGACTGGATATTTTACCCTTCATATCTAAAACTGAAGACATCTGAAAACAGCAAACGACTGCTTCAGTTTCACTTTTCAAGTGTGAGACCTCCGGCTTCACAACTGAAGAACCAGAGATTTCACACTTCAAATCAAACTTTTGGAAGACTCCACATTTAAAATTCAGACCTCAAGAAGCCTTTTGGATGTACGGCCAAACGTTTTCACCAAAACAAGAAGAGTCCGGTTGCCTCGATCCATCATCGAGCATCCCCAACGGACGCGTGAAGATGAATGTCGATCGAGTGCTACTCGAGAGGTGTTTTGAGGGTGGGCTTTAAACACTTACCCTCCTCAGCGGGCAGCTCTGGAGGAGAAGAAGAGGAAGACAAGGAAAAAGTTCAGTGTTACACCTTAACGAGGCGAACGCGCACAACGCTTTGTTGACTCCGAAGAACAAAGCGCGCAGTAATTAGTCATCAATGCTCAATCATGTTACATATCACTTAACCCAAAGCCATCCAAGGGTCCGCCCCCTTTGAACCCTGCCTAAAATTACCCGAGCTCCCCGGGCCCATATATCAGCCAGGAAGCTTCTTGAGCCTGTCACCTGTCTCTCTCGCTCTCCAGCCATCTTCTTTGGCTATCTTTAAATAGCCCCTCAAAGCCCTCAAAGATCTCCGCTTCTCAATGTCTCGCCGCGTGTCAAGCAGCTGTCGCAAGGCCTCGCTAAAAAAGCCAGCGCCGTGCAAGCTGAGACTCTCCCACCCGCTCTTGCTAGAGTGGATGCAGTCTTACCGTTGAAGCCATACTTGTCCAGATTCTTCTTGAACTGGTCGGGGGTCAGGCCCGCGTGCTCGTTGACGCCGAAGTGAGCCAGGCATTCTGCCGGGTTCTTGGTGTGTGCGTTCTCCATCCTGTTGGGATAGGTAAGGACGGGCCGTACGACGGTTCCTGTCCGCGCTCTCTCGTTGGGTCTGCTCGTCTACAAGTGTCTGCACCCGTGATCCACCGCCCTCGCCCTTAAGTGGCACCCTCCGATTCAGGAGTGCTGGTCTGACAGAAAGAGCGAATAAGCGCATACTTGCTCAGGGTTTTATACCACCTAAGGGACCCCGGGATTGGTGGACACCCGGCGGCGGCACACGCCTTCGCATACCAACATAGGGGCGGGGGGGCGCACATGGCGACAGGGAGGGCTCGCGACGGGGTGGGGCGTGGCGTGAGGTGGAGCGATGAGGAGGTGAGACAGGAACAGGGGGTACAAGGAGACTTGGATTTTGGGAAAGGAGGTGAAGCGCTAGTGGTGGGTCGGAGGGGGGGGTGTCACCGCAGATGAAAATGGGATCTGTTTTTGGAACATGCATGGTCAGTGGAATAAGACGAAGAGAGAAGGTGAGAGAGCGACGCAGGGGATCTTTTTTTTTTTTTTTTTTCCCGGGGTGGTGGGTGGGGGGCGGCGTTCATTGAGTGACAGCTCAACTGGTTTCTGCTGAGGAAGTTGGAGACGTGTTAAGAACAAATCGTGGGGATGCACGAACCCCAAAGTTTTTCAATCAAATCTACGGGAGTGCTTCCAAAGGGGCGGATTTTTTGGGAGACGAAATAATCTCATGGCATCAAACAAAAATGTCGCAAAAGTATACACGAGTCACAAAGTTAGCGATTTGGGGATTTCAGGATAAATTTCAGGATGAATTTAAAATGCACATTTGCAGGTGAACTTTGACTTTCTCTAATCTGTTCAATGGGCCTCTTTGGGTCCTGTTTTTTTTTTTTTTTTTTTTCTCCCTGAACTTTTCCTTTCTTATCTGAATGAAATAACCTGGGAGTACTTAGAGGGAAGGTTGTTTGAATTCTGAAAATGCTCCGGATGCTCCTGAAATTTCACCCGGAAGCTAACTTTATGAGCCATGTATATCCTGCAATGAATAATAATCTCGTCTTAGTCTACTCACAAATGAACAGTAGTGATTGTGAAATTTGGGCCTGTCAAGTTGAACGCAAGCCATTCGGTTGTTTGAATGGCAACAGGTTGATACACAGGTCAACCTTCTGCCACCTAGTGGAAGAGCATTTGAAAGTGAAAGTGGATCATTTCCCACAGAACACCGCTTGAGAATCATCGACGGCGCCGACTTGGAGGTCTTTTGCATATTTAAAACCCCGCACTACCCCGTTGATATACAGTAGTGAACAGATTCACTAAAGCCGCCATTCCCACCCACTAATGTTCGTTCGGAGATCAGAGGCTGTGCCATGGGAAACGATTCAATTTCATGTCGCTTTGGTGCACCCGGCCCGTCTCACACTGCGACTCACAATGGCCTCTTGTGGCAGAGGCACAGAATTGAATTGGCCACAACATTAGGCACGGCTGCAACATTTTTATGGGATCCAGAGTTGGATAGAAAAATAAGCGTTTATTGTGATGATAAAATGTGAACGGTGGAGGTACAGTATTATCATAGTTTTCAATTGAGCTAGCTAGATGGAGAGTGCGACTGTCCTATGCGGGGGTCACACGGGCGGAGGGAAAAGCAGATGAAAAGTTGATTTACTATTTGTTTAAACGGCACTAAAGTCTCGTAAAAAAGGCGGGGGCGGCTCGAGGGGGCGTTCGAGTGTCTTCAAGCTGGCGCTACAAGTCAATAAAACATCAGGTGTCACGTAGCTCATTATTTCTCTTCTAGACACGTTTTTTCCCCCCCATCAGGATTTATGAAGGTCATTATTTTTTTAATCAATTTAACTTCTTGTGTGCTCAGAATGGACTTGGTGAAATTGATTACAAATGAAAGTTGTATTTTTATCATTTGTAATTATGTGTCATTGCATTTTCATACCTCGATGAGTGACAAATAATTGCGTGAAGGGATGATGTCGCCTTTTAGGACTGATAAAGCCTCTCCGTGCAGCCTTGAATTCTACACCGGGCTTATTTTGAAATGTTATTCAAGCTATGTGTGCTATTGACGTTATACACGCTTTTAACAGTTTAAAAAGACGCCGCCCTGTCATTTGTTGCCGCATCAATAAACGCCCACTTACAGTACTGTACATTACACTATTCAGCATTATCGAGGCATAGGTAAATGACGCATGATAAAAATGACATTTTTAAACATACATTGCATACGTTTTAATACATTAAAACGTTCAATTGAAAATAACTATATATCTATATATATAACTAGCTGATCATGTAGCTAGCTAGCTATCTAATCATCCTGTAGTTAGCTAGCTGGACATATCCTTTAATCGTAAATGAATGCGCCAGATGATATTGTTTTGGATGTATTGCTGTTAACAATTTGAGGCGTTTAGTCCATATGTGTTTGGCCAAGAACCTTGCTGCTGGTCTTCAGCTGTTGTACAAGCGTTCTGACCTCTGAGATTTTGGGGGGGGGGGCTGAGATCGGGGTCGGCCTGTCAGTGTCTCCCTCAGGGCGGCGCAGTGACATTTAACTCAATATCCCAGAAGGATAGTGTTTCCCTACCCCCCTTACGCGACTCCCCGCACCCCCCTTCCATCTTCAAGTCGCTACACGGTGCAAGCTGGGACACCCGTTGGGGCGCAACATGCCAGGACATCTTGCCAGGTCTGAGGGATTACCGTGTGCCACCTTAACCCCAAACGCCAAACCCTCCCAGCCCTTCCATCATCCGTGAGCGCTATCCGTGTTGCCAGTTCTGAACAAGTGTTAAGTAGCGCGGGTGGTTGGGTGGTAGGGGAGGGGGAGTGGGGGGGGGGGGGGCGCAGCTGCATGAACGGCGGGGTTACGCAACTGAAGAACATCTCCGCTGACTTGCACAAGCAAAAACGAGACCAACAAGGAGACCCTTTCGGACGCCGCGCGGTAGCAAAAGCACTCGTTTCCTTGCTTCCATTTCAAACCTTTGCGAAGCGGGACTTTCTGACCCGGTGGCGACTGAATTATGGAGTAGACTGGATTTGAGTGACACACCTTGGGTGGAACTGTCTCCCATTACCCCAAAGTGGGACGGGCTCAAAGAGGAACAAGGGCAGGGCTCCCACTCATTACTACATTGAGCGTGTTGGTGAGTTAGCCTAGTGGGAACAGTATGGGCAAGTGTCGCTTTTCATGTTCCCAGAGCACCAAGCAAGGCCCGTGAAGGCATGCTCGGAGGACTTTGGTGCGGAAGAACTTGAGATGACTGACCTACATAACCCAACTTCAAATCCATTACACATTTGAGTTGGACTAGAACGGGAGATTGTGAGCCATGCAGGCCCCACAGAGCTCACATTTCTCAACTTAGGCTCAGGTGCGAGACTACAACTATAGAGGTGGGGCCAAGAGTGGGGATGCACTTTTTGAATTCACTTTTTTTTTCCCCCACAGCTGCTGTGAATAATTGCAAATGATTTGAGTCGGTATTGGCTAGGGAGAACATTTGCTTTCAGTCAAGGAAGGAAGAATGGGAACTGGAAAGGCAGGAATGGATGATGGCGAAATTAAGGAAGGAAGGAAGGAAGGAAGCAAAGAAGGAAGGGGAAATGAAGGGGGGGTGAGAAGCCAGGTGGAAGGATGCAAGGAAGCAATCTAGAAGGTTTAAGGAACAGAAGGTTGCATGAGCAAAAAGCAGGTGTGATGGAAGAAACGAAGGAAATAGGAAACGACTCAAGGCAGGCAACAAGTCTGCAGTGAAGGAAGTTAGGATGGAAGAACGTGCGAATAAAAAGCCGGTCAGAGAGAAGACACTTAAGAGGGCAAGAAGAGCTGCAGTTAGCTAGCTCGTTAGCATCTGCGGCAATGGTCCTTGCGAGTGTTTTCATTTTGTATTCGCCTTTTTGACTGTCAAGACTGAACAGGAAGGCTTCATTGCCTCAGATGGCGACGCAAACAAAATTGACCGGCAAAGAGCAAACGTTGAATTGAAAGACACGAGCGCTATTGACAGTGAGGACATAATTAGTAGTGGGCAGTAAGGCATCGGATAAAGGAGCTACAGTGTCCGTGTTAGCCGGGTACTTTTTACAGCATTAGCTAATAGTAATAATAGAAGTGGCAGCTGAGTCTGTGAATCCAGGATTCCTCGGCAGATATAAATAGAGCAGGTGACACTGTGCTGCTGGGCATGGCACCGCAGCAGCTTTACACACTTTTGACTTATTAATACAACCAGAGTACAACTATTAGGAGAAAACAGTCACCCCCACAATAAAAAAAAAAAAAGGTTCTAGAAATTGGACTTTCGGGTGAAATTTCAGGATGAACATAAAATGCACTATTGTAGCACATCTTGCAATTGTCTAACAATAAGATGTTGATAAAATGCGTATGACATGAACTTTCCTACTTTAGTGTAGCGTCACCCTTGTCGAGGGATTCCATCGTCAATAATGCTTTCCGATCCGATTCTAATGGGAATTCAATAATTGGCTTACGGTTGCTTCCTCCATTGCGGGTTCATGTGGCTGCCATTTCGCAGATTTTTTTTGGTGCAGTTTAACTCTTGGAATAACTTTCCTGCCTCACATTTATTTTGGGTGTAATCCCACTGTCGACCACTAGATGACGGCACACTATTTTGTTATTTTTCCTCATTTTGTTTGTTTGGTTTACGAAATTAATGCAACTGTTGTTATTTCAACGACTGGTTCTCTGCCAAATCAATTCATTAAACTCGGTTAAAAAGAAGCAGAGAGTTATATCATAAGGCAGACATTTTCATACCGTAACTACCATACTGTCATGTTTGAAAAGTTCAGAACCAAGATACATTTTCTTGCAAGGGGAATCAATGAACCGAATCGTCAGGCAAGCAAACAAACTCCTAGAAATCCAATTTCTGGGAATCGGTTCCCAAAATAAACCTTTTTTTTCTATTCCCATTCCTAGTTGGAGTCCAGAAAGTAATGTTTGCAGTATTGAGGTGACTACATTGGGCCCCAGGGGTCCCTCCCAGGTTGTTCGCACCATTCCTCCCACTTAAGGCTGCAATATTTAAGACGCTGGGGAGATGGCGGGAAAGCCATACTTGTGGTTGAAAGCAACTCGACACGGCAGAACAAAATAAACTCCTAAAAAAAATAAATAAATAACTGGCACACTCATTAGCATTTTAATTGATTTCATCCATCCATTTTCTATACAGTTTATCCTCACTAAGCTCAGCGATGAGCTGGGACCTAAGACGCTATTTGTTCATTTTTCCGTGGCGTTTCCCTTTTGCGTTAGCATGAAACTAGCAGATTTTAAGTTGTGATACACAATGTATACACCGCTGGAGCTTGTATGAAATACCTGTTTTCTGGGCACAACGAAAAAATGACTCCTCCGATCAAAATACAAAGTACTAATTTCACTCTTTTCTGATAACCTACATATTGTATCGCGAGTACCAAGAATAGGAAAGAAAATTGCATTACATGTAGCTGATAGCAGGCTATCAAAACATATGACTACAGCTTTGCGAATGAAAAGTGGTAAAATGGTTATGAACAGAAAAAGTACACCATATCTGTATGTTTTTTTATGCAGAGGTTTGTGTGTCAAAGGGCACCTCTGTATGAAATAATTGTTTTAATAACTTAATAAACTTACTCTGAACACAAAATAAATTCACTCTTTTTTGATGACTTACAAAAACGTACAGTATGTATTGCTAGTACCAAGAAATGAGAGGAAAACATGTTACTACGGCTCTGCTAATGTAAAGTAAAGAAAAACGCTAAGATAAAAAAATACAGGAATGGAAAGAAAAAAAAAACGTTTTCAAATTTAGCGCAAAAATTTAGACGTCACACTTAAGCTCTTCCCACCAGATATTTGTTTGATTTTATGGCACGTTTTTACTAGCTTCCCCACCAACCCGCCGCTTTCTTTTAACCATTACATTTCATTATGTGCATGCGTCACACATTTAGAATAGAAATATCCAGTTGCAGACAGCATGTGGGATTGCAGGAGCGTAAACAAAATCCCTCTCCAGTTTTGCGATGCCGCTCGTAAATTGAGGAAGGCCGCTCGATGGAGCGCATACCAGAATACGTGTACAGTATTACGATCTGCCGTGGACGGTGGTTAACAGTCATTGGACACTTCATTAGGTACACACGGACTGTCTAATGAAATCCAATGAGCTGTCAGCAGGATAGAAAATAGATTGTTCTTTTACTTAAATTATGGATGTCAGTTTTCTTTTTCTACAGAGGGACGCAACTAGTTCACTACTACTCAGCAAATGTCAATAAGCAGTGGATACAAAAAAATTCCACACACACCTCGCTGTTCCAATGCCAGATTTTGGTAATATGGGGGGGAAAAAAATGAGATAAAAAATTACAAAACATGTTCCCTATGCAACACAATAACCTGTACAACTCAATTGAATTAAAAAGAACTGTTGTTGCAAAAGTGTGCACACCCTCTCATAGCTGTGGACATTGCAGTGTTCAGAGTTAACATGCTGCATTTGCAAAAAGGAGTCCGCTTCATTGGCGATAAAGTAAAAAGTTTCAGTGAGTGATTTTGCAACATTCCAATGAAAACGTAACACCTTTTAATGAAACTGTCAGCTCTCACCTCATTGGTCCATTTTGAAGTGATGGACAGAACGTCTTGGAAAAGGGCGTCGATGACAGCAAGACGAATGAATGCCTAGAGGTGAACAAATGCCCAAGAAGGAAACAGGATCCTTTTTTTTGAGGCGGGGGATGAAAATAGAATGAGTGACGTTCAAGAGACACACCTTCCGCCTACATATCGAGAGGCGCAATACATAGAAATATGCGATTTATTCCCAGCAGTCAATTCTTTTCATTTCAGAGCATTTCTCTATATATAACATTCGCTTCCAATGTGTATGTTACATATTTTTGTGTCCAATCAGATTTCAGGCAACTGTGTTGCCACGTGACAATAAAAGTGCTGAGAGTAATGTAGCAACAGTAATGTTTCTTTGACCAATCAGATTTCAAATTCACCCTCAAAGGGCCAAAGTGCTGGCCCTCGATGACATCAGCATTTCTCCGTCCTGCGTTTGGTTGGTCCGAGCAAATGAACTTCGACTAGCAATACACGTCTGTAGCACGCGTTTGGAATCGTTCCGATTCTGGCGTCGAGCAAAAACGTGGACAAAGTGGAACGCTGTAGCTCAGATTCTCGCTTTATTGGTCAACTTGATGAAAGACTACAAAACGAATTCACAAAAAATCTCTTTCAAGTAATCAAATCTGTACAAACCTAAACTGTATGTTTTTTTTGGGTGTGTTTTTCTTTTTCTTTTTTTTTTTCTTACAGCTCTGGCTCATATGAATCTGAAAAGTTGTGCATGTGTGTGCGCATGGGCGACGTGCGTGCTCACACGCACACACATGTGGAGATTTTACAGTATGGTGGGACAGGGAAAACAAAATACTCCTCCCCCCTCCGCAAGGACACACACGCCACCTGCTGGCAGGGGTCTGCTGCCAAATTTTCAGTCAAAATCGCTGTACAGACGCGCTTCTGTGGTTTCAACCTTTCCACAGGAAGTGTGGCAGGAGAGAGAGAGGGGGGAAAAGTAGAAATCTCGAATACTCTCACACCACGCGTACAACTCGCCCGCCATTTTAATGCGCACTGGCACACGGGGGCGTACATTCACTCGTTTGCGCACTCGCTCGGACAATTTGTAACATTAAATGTTTGAAGAAGTACAGATAAAAAAAAAAGGGGGGGGGGAGAAAAAGCCCTGGGTAAAGGTTTGATTTCTGGCTGTTTGGTGAAAGAAAGGAGAAGAGAGGTAGAGAGGGCAGGAAGGAAGGGGTTCAAAGGTCGAGGGCCCACTACTGCTGTCATTTCTTAGCTTTCCTCGGCGGGGTGACAGGGCGTCCGGAGCCCATGCCGCCGCCCCCGCCGTAGAACAGCTTCTTGTCTGCGGGCTTGAGAATCTGGCAAAGAAAATGAACAAAAAAGCAAAATGTCAGTCATCCACTTGAGACAAATACAAGACTGTCTTTGCACACATTTTATTGAGCCACAGGTGAAAAACGATACATTATAATACTTGTAACACTGTTTTCGTATTAGAGTAAGCCACCATTCTTACCTGTGCAAATGGTAAATTGGCGTTTCCATCTCGCTTCCAAGCAATTAACCTCATCCAACAGCATCTTCTGAACTGACTCTGACCCGAGGCAATATTTCTTTGAAAATACCGTTCCTGACCGAGTTGCCGATGAACCGAATTTCCACTATCAGAATTCTCGGGGGAGAATCTTCGGCTTGCTCACCTGGAACGAGCACATGAGAGTCTCGTCTACGCTCATCATGGCTCCGGCGTTGTCAAACTCCCCGCAGTAGTTGGGGGCGGAAAACAGCGTGACCAGCTGCCTCTTGGCAAAGAACTCGTAGCCGTCCTCGACCACCTGAAACGCAGACGACCTGTTAGTGTTGAACGGCGTTTTATATCTGTTCAAAGATGTAGCGATTGGCTTGACAGAATAGAAGTGAAGTCAAGTTACCAAGAAGAGGAATAAAGGCGGTCTGCTGCCACCTGCTGGCAGAAGGGTAGACTACATCTACCCTCATTTATATTTCGGCCTGGGAAGTGTTACACTAATGATTCGAAACCAGGGGTGTGCAAACTTTGGTGTTCAAGCGCCTCATTTGATTTTTAAAAAAGATGGGCCCTGTCATTAGTGGGGGGAAAACAAAGCTGTGATGCTAATTAATTTCTTCTTTGTATTATACTCAATACCCGAAGAGTAAATTCAACCCAACTCTGCTAGTACAAGAAATACATTAAATTCCTATGACTTCACGATATAATTTATTTGTTTATTAATACCAAGTAAAATAAAAGCCTTTTTTCCCCATTTCAACCGTTTTTTTTAATTTACAATAATTATGAAAAAAAATGTTTTACTCATTGTATTATTTACAATAAATTATAAAGATTTTCTATAATCAATCAATTATAAAATAATTATAATAAAAAAATGAATTTAAATGTTTTTTATTCAGAATAAATTAAATCAATACATTTCATCAAATATTAAATGTCTGGCATATGTAATATTGTTTACTTTACTTTAATTTTACATAATAAAATTAAGAGAAACAAATTGCAAACAAAAACCTATGAGTACTTGACAGCGCCCTAAAAAGGTTTATAGTGTAATGTAATTGTCTATGGATGCCTGAAGATGGCGGCAAATCACTACATTTGCCTAAATGAAGCTCCTCAACCCACTTCAACAGTTCCTTGACACTAAGATGCCCCCAGGTGGCACTAACGCAATGTCGTTTTTGCTTAGGCCCAATCAATATTTTATTATTTACAATAAATCAATCAACCAATTATTTAACGCAATACACAAAGCGTACTTTTTTTTTTTTTTTTTTTTTACTGAATGCAACAAATCTTCCATGACTATTGTCCACCCCTGAGCCAAACCGACCTGATGGGCCCGGCAGATGAGGTCCATGTCGTGCTTGTGGAGGAACTTGGTGACCACGTCGGCGCCGAAGGTGAAGGAGACGCCGCGGTCGTTCTCGCCCCAGCCCAGCACGTCCTTGTCGGGGTCGGCCCACAGCAGGTCGCACAGGAGGCCCTGGTCGGGCACGTCGGTGGGGCGCATGACCCTTCGCACCTGCTCCATGGACTGCAGATCTGGAGACAGCCCTGCCAGAGAAACGGGACTTTGATTGCCGAGGGCGGCGCACGTGAAGACGTTTGGCGAGCACACTGTTTGCCGTCCAACGGAACAGCGCATGATCGGACGGCGAGACGTGTTTACCCTCGCGATTATCACGCTCGTCTGTTTACATATTCAGCAACGCGTGTGTTGATGGTTGAGACACATGATCGAGCCGCTCCAGAACATCTACTATTATTTCATACTCGAAGGAACACTTCAAATAGTGACCTGGTCCACGTTCTAACGCAAATGACTCCCGTATTCTGACTCCCATATTAAGACTAAGGATGTTCGATACCACTTTTTTTTTTTTCCAGGCCAATAGCAGTACGAGAATTCACTCGTTGAGTACTCGCCGATACTTCTAATACTGACAAAAAATTGTGAACAAAGACTTTTGTATCTGACGCAAATGACGATGTGTCAAACTACCGCCGAGGACGATCCATAAGGATTTTTTGGGGGGGGAAGTGTGGTCCACTTTATAGATTTTTTTTAAAAATAAATAGCATAACAAAGTTGTACTTTTCCAATGTCCTTGTCAAAATGACTTTGTTTCTATGGCTTTAATATCATATTACATTTTTTTCTTTTTTTCACATTTTATTCTCATAACGTGGCGATACAACTTTTTAATTCCTATGGCATTTTGGTGTCCACATGGTAGCTATTTTTAATTGCCATTTGGAATATTGGAGTCTGAACGAGGTCTCGTGGACCCAAACAATTGGACAACCCGTCTTTATCGACACCTTTATAAAAATACAAAACTGCTTCTACGAGTCGTTATTAAATGTGATTCCACAGTTGTGAGTCAAACGCAAACCACGGCACCGGCCGGGCCTTAAAGGTCGGGAGACGGCGGTGTTGACAGTAAACACCCGGCAGCGACGAGCCAGCACGTGTTTGTTGTTCTGGTGACGCTACCTCCATGGCAACAGAAGATCTTCTCGTCAACAATGGCTGCGACGGGCAAACAGTTGAAACAGTCGGTGAAGGTTTTCCACAGCTTTATGTTGTACCGCCTCTTACCTGTGGACCAGGGGGGCGGGGGACAAGAAAAAAAAAAAAACACTCTTATCTGGATGGCAGTAATATCTCTCAAGGCTCAGCCTGTTGCATCACATTATTAATGAAGCCTTTTACGTAATCTGGGCCATAAACTGGCTCACACTGTTTGATCACGTTGTGTAGCCTGGGAGGACTTGTAGCTTCAGGTTGGCAGTGTACCACCGCTGATAACCACAGCCCAGAACAAACTTCAAGGCTTTTAAGAGGAAAATTGCTTCGGTGTGCATGAGGGTGCGAAAACAAACCTCTTTTGGAGCGTCAACTCTAAATTAAGAACAGTGGAACCCCAAAGGCCTAGCGTAACTTACGCGATACAATTTTTTTTTTTCATGCAACATCACACTAAGAAAGTATGTAAGTCTTGATTGTTTTTTTTTTTTTTTTTTTAATGTGACAAGTAACTCAGTGACTTCAAAGTTAAGTCCAACTCAAGTGTACTGCAGTGATTCTTCTGCATACTGCCAGAGGAAGCCCGCATACCACACGGGAGGTTTTACGGATCTTACAGTGACATAGGACACGATGTGCTCGCTCACTACAATTGTGAATCAATTGCACACACAATTTCATCTGATCAAACAGGTATTTATGTAAATAGCAGGAAGCACGACAAGCACAGAAATGATTGTTCCCTTTCCACGCGACTCCATTACGTGTCTGCCAGGCGTGTTGAAATGACGCGTTGGACCTTATTTTAAAGTGGCACTGTGCAGCGAATACAGGCTTTATGGTGACAGTTTTTTACTACATTGTTTCTTCTGCCTGGCCGACATGTTGCAATCAACTCAGCCGATAATTACGGTATGTGATTCAGTGAGATCAGAAAGTTAAAAAGGAAAAAAAAAAAAAGGGTGTGTGGGTTTACTCACACTCATCGTAGAAGCCATATATCCTGTTAATGGAGGCACACTCGTGGTTCCCCCTCAGCAGAAAGAAGTTTTCTGGGTATTTGATCTTGTACGCCAACAACAGGCAGATGGTCTCCAGCGACTGCTTGCCTCGGTCCACGTAGTCTCCCAGGAACAGGTAGTTGCTCTCCGGTGGGAAGCCGCCGTACTCGAAAAGCCTCAGCAGGTCATAGTACTGCCCGTGAACATCCCCTATTGATGCAAACGCGTTGTTTGAATCGACAGTTCAATGTTTAATTCTCCTTTCCTTTCATGGGTCGGTTTTACAGTAAACGTCAACTGGGAGCGACAAACAGGATGAAGCAAGCACGCTTGGCGTACTAGTTCGTGTGTTTTAAGAAGTATAAAGCCTGTGGGAGGGGTAAAAGTATTTTTTTGTTTGTTTGAAAGTCTTTCTATATACTGTAACATACACCACAGATTTAGTAATGTAATAACAATTTCCTCAGGACTGAACGCTATTAAGTACTTTGGCAGACATCCCAAAAGCCCCAAAGACAAGTCTGACCACAAATCTTGAGAGGCGCCTCGAGTTCGAGCAGGATTGGCTGGCTGAGGAAGATCTCCCTGGATTTGAGGCAAAGACCCCGGATTTCATTCTCTGTCAGCTGGACGTTTTTGCCAGGTCTGGAGCCTTTCACTGCAACCCGGGGGAGAGAGAGCAAGGAGTGAGGAATCAACAAGACCCTCCAACTAAAGACATTTACAGATGCATTTGAAAAAGTTGAATATTTAAAACAATTCGCCATTTTAATAGAGGATACAATGTGTGTTGTAAAGCAGTGATTCTCATTCATGTGTGGGTCTGTGGGACTGGATTGGAACCGGCAGTAAAAAATTGTTTTTGGTGCAACGTCAAACTCATTTGAAAACGGGTGGGGTGTGTAAACAGCCTCTCACACGTCATGTGTATTTTATAGCACAATAATTCACAATTATAATAGGCACAGTGGCACTTTTCTGCATCCTTAATTCCTAAAAATAAAAAAGAAAATTGAGGTTACACTTGCTTAAAATGAGATCAGCAATCAGTGAAATTTTGTGCGGTTTAATTTTATTATATTCATTTTTTATGTTTAATAATAAGGCGGTCTAAAAGGCACTTTGTACATGTTATTTATTGCCCATGTTGATTAAAAAATATATAGGAAGAGGACCTTCAAAAACAATTGCATACTAAATAAAATTAAGGGGAAAAAAACACTATTAGATTATTTTTCAAAATTGTTCAGCCCTAGTAGATCTACAATGGTACCTTGACTTTCGAGCGGGCTTCAGATAAACCGCCACTCGAGTGAAGTGAAATAAAACAGAGCATCAATGGTACTGTAATGCCATCACATGTGGGCAAGGAGAGCCACAGTCACTGACTTTCACAAGATTCCCTATATTTTACCACACAACAAATGTTCCCCAAAAAAGGCTATTTTTTTCCCTATAGAAAAAAAAAATCCAAATTTTCCAGAACTCATCTTCTGTTTTTTGTTGCTGTTTTTTATTTTTATTTTATTTTATCTTGCTGCATTGCACTAGGCATTTTGACAGACTATCATTTTGGGAAATCTTGGGAAGTCACGTTGCTAATTTTTCCTATTGTGTTGACTAAACATACAATAATTTGTTGGTTTTATGGGGCAAACTGGCCCAGATTAATGCCAAATCAACATTCCTTTGAATAAGGAAAAAACATCCTTTTAAATGAGTAAATTGTGTTACAAACTTTGTCAAGGAAGCACTATAGTCATTGGTGGAAATACAATTGACATTTTCATCCCGATGATAATCTGAATAGTACTTGTAACTGTAAGCATATATAGATGTTTTAAAAAAAAGCAACTAATGTTTTCAAATGCTATTTTTGAACAATACATTGAGTGGATTGTTAACTTCTACAGAAGTGGGTCACGACCACTGCCTGTACATTGTTCAGTCCCAGCAGAAAAGCGCTAATGATTAGTAGAGTCAAGTGATTGCGCGCGTTGTTTTCGTCGTAGTTTACGAGCATGAGGAGAACCTTTACCTTTACATTGATTTTTTTTTTCTATATGCATTTCAAGGACACGTTATTGATTAGAAAATAGCCCTGCGTGAACGTCGTTTTTGTTTTGTTAAACCACTTCGGTTAAAAAAAACAAAAAAACATTAATTATGTTTTTGGGGTTAGTGAAACAAGTGTTAATTCGTCTATTTATGAATAGTAAATAAAATAATAAGATAGTAAGAACGTATACATATAGTGCATCGTTGATTCGCCTAGTAAACTTAGCTAAAATGGCTACCTCGGTGGAAATGATCGAAGTCTTACCTTCCAGCAGACGCTGAATGATGGAATCGATGTTCAGTTTGTCGGCCTCCGCCATTATAGCCTTCTACTCCAATTGTTTTTTTGTTTTTGTTTTTACAAATACCTACAAATCAACGGCGTCGTAGTAAGTGACAGTGGACTCCTGAGTGACTGTTTTTTTTTCAGCTCAACTAGTTTAGCGATAGCGCTTAATCGGCTATCGTTAGCCAGCGAGCTCGCTAACCTTGGGGAAGAATGGGCGAGCCAAATGGCCGTCTACCGGTGTCGCTCAATACCGAATAGCTGACATTCACTTCAAAAAGTGAACCGAATCAACTATTTCCTACGAGGTACCCGAATTCAAATGGGATTGTCGATGGATTTCGTTGTTCCTGCCGTGGCTGCTTAGCACCATGCCATCGACCAAAAAAAAAAAGAAGACTGAATGAGCGCTAGCGTGAAAGGTTGGGCGGAAGCCGCGATACGAGATGCCGATCTTTTATTGGTCCGTTCTTCGAGGAGGCGGGGTTATCCGATTCAATATTCTTGTACATCGGTCGTTTCCAGTGTCTGTCAGCATTTACTCACATGAAACAAATCAATCATTTAAATGGAAACCATTCATCGAATTTTGTCGTACACGGGCGCCGTGGTATTTAACACACTCATATACGTCCTATTTATGTGAACTCAGCTATATTTTAAGCGCATTTTTGCTTGTTGTGCTGTATGAAGCTGCGCTGACGGGTGCGGCAACAATGGGAGAGTGAATACAACCGTACATTGGACTAGCGATGACGCAATGACCCAAAACATTCCCATTAAGTGAGTGTACTGAGCTAGTCCATACTTGCGGACGTGTGTGACGTCAGCCAGCCGTCGCCAAGAGGCCGTGGAAAATATGTATGTCAATAAAGTTTAATGAAGCAAAAAAAGTAGGCCTCTTCGCCGAATGTAGCCTAATACCCGGATGCATAGATATTCATACGAAGCCGCGTCGTTAAGCGATGAGTCGTATGTCGGCGTCAACGCCATATTGGAAGTGGCAGCACTCCCCATAAACTTAAGTGCACAAACTTAATGCCCCTCATTTATCCATTATTAAATTATTCATATAGACCAGGGGCACCAACATGGTGCCCAAAGACCACATGAGTAGGTCGTTCTAAAATGCTTCGCCAGTGAACGGACATTGTGATTTTCCAGGGAGGTTGTAGAAGTGATTATTGGAAATGTAAATAAACATGTGCAGAGGCTGTTAAAAAAAGTGTGACAATGTTGATATTTACTGTATCTATTTTTATACTTGTTAAATCATTGTCGATTCAATCATTGATTGCAATCATTATTGCATATTCACATAGATGAATACCACTAATGATTAAATGTGTTATTTCATAATTACATATGAAACTGGTATCCCTTCACATTAATCAATATCCAAGACGCAGCTCTCTATCAAAACGATTGATGGCCCCTGATTTTCCCCTGCAAGGACCACATCCAATATGGCGGTAAAGACGACGTACATCGCAGCGCTCAAGACCGGACCTGTATGTATAACGTTTATGCCCCAAAATACCCGGTTGTCACCGCCCATTCGTTTGCTTCTTTTCATTTACTGTTTAGATGGGTACGTCACATACGGACGCGTCCACTTTTTATTGTGTTACTCTTCCCGTCCAAACTTAATTCATTTTCAAACTGACAGCTTGCGTTAAGATCACCATGAGGCCGTGACTCTACATAATTTTCTTTTGAAAACCTTATACAACAACAGCGACCATGAAGCTTCTCCATCGAGACATTGAAAAAGATAACGCCGGGTGAGTAGCTGGCTGACGAGCTAATGTAGCTAGCTGCCGTAGCTAGGCCGGCATGCTGGTGTATTTTTACAGCTGTTGCCCACGTGCTTCTCACCAGCACGTTTGTTGACATTTGGTGACGAAAATAAGACATCTACTACGAGGGAAGATGTTGAATCACATGCAAAAACCAGGCTGTTTGCATGTCTTGCCAGCTAGCATATAAACTGAAGTGTAAACAAAACCAAATACTGGAGTGATCCAATGTAAAATTTGTGTGTACTTTTGCAGTCAGGTGACTCTGATGCCAGAGGAAGCAGAAGATATGTGGCACACCTACAACCTGCTGCAACAGGGGGACAGTTTGAGAGCATCCACTATAAGGTACCCCCTACAACCATGTGTATACTAGTTGTGACGCATAGGGCTGGATTTGCAAATCCAGACCTCCCCCAACTTTTTTTCTGACCACGCAGAAAAGTACAGACAGAATCCACTACTGGAAGCGTGGGCAGCTCCAGAGTTCGGACGACTTTGACGTTATGTGTGGAGACCATCGACTTTGACACGCAGGCCTGCCAGCTGAGAGTCAAGGGCACCAACATCGAGGAGAACCAGTATGTCAAGGTTGGCACTCATTTACAGTCACTTTAAGGTCTGCTCACAAATTGGGCTGAGCGATTTTGAAAAGTAATCCAATTGCAATATTTTTCCCCTCAATATTGCGATTTGATATGCAATTATTCAGGCTTCAGCTCAACTCAACTTTGTTTATAGTGCACTCTAAAAACAACAATACAATGAAAAGAGCAAGGGGCACCAAAATTGACCCCTGTGGAACACAATACTAGTGAGGCACAGTGCGTCGAGGCTAACACGCCAAGTCTGCCTGCCAAGTCAGTTCCAACAAAACAAAACAAGGCACACCTCGTCGCCAGGAGAATGTCATTAAAAACTCAGTATCTTAAAACCTGACTGGAAAACCTCCATGATGTCAAAGTCATCCCAAATAGATTACACATTACATAATTATATATTTATGGTGCATAAATGTTTTGGTGTAATGTTCTTCATTAATCAGATGGGGGCCTACCACACTATTGAGCTGGAGCTCAACAGGAAGTTCACGCTTGCTAAAAAGAGCTGGGACAGCATCGTGTTGGCCAGAATCGGTAAGCGGCAACTGCATGACGATTTTCAACGTCGACAACGTTACTTTGGCACGATTCGGCCCATTGACGCTCGCGCGGACTGCGCCGCAGACGAGGCGTGCGACGCCACGCAGAAGGCGGACGTGGCCGCCGTGGTGATGCAGGAGGGTCTGGCCAACCTGGTGCTGGTGACCCCCGCCATGACGCTTCTGCGGGCCAAAGTGGAGCTCACCATTCCTCGCAAGCGGAGGGGAAGCTGCACCCAGCACGAAAAGGTGCATCTGTACTCCCGTTGTTTCATGCACGCATCGCATGTGCGTGAGCTCCCCTTGGCGTCTCCTCGCAGGCTCTGGAAAGGTTCTACGAAGCCGTCATGCAGGCCATACTTCGCCACGTTAATTTTGACGGTAAGACTTTACCGCCGTTGCACTACTCACCAAGCGTCAGGGACAAGTTCATTTGAGGTTCATCTCAAATTCAAAATGTTTGTGAGTAGCCTCTATTGCGGTGTTGCCATATTAACTTGTTTGCTTGTTCCGCAGTGGTGAAATGCATCCTGGTGGCCAGTCCGGGTTTCGTGAAGGACCAGTTCATGACGTATCTCTTTAAAGAGGCCGTGCGACACGACAACAAGGTGCTGCTGGAGAACCGACCCAAGTTCATGATGGTCCACTCGTCATCCGGTCACAAGTACTCACTCAAAGGTGACAAGAGGAAGTCTTGCAATAGTCAAGTATTGGTCAGCAGCAGGTTTGAAATCAAGAATTATGTGTGGTAAAGAGTGACACAAAATAACAATACTGGCAGACATTCTTTATCCTCTGTGAAGAACCGAATTGAAAAAAACCTGCAGTTCTTTACATTCTATTTAACTATATCATCACTGTTTCTGTTTATCAATTACAATCTTATAGCAAGACTAGTTCCCTCATTAAAAAGAACATTGCACAATTATTTCAATGATGAAAAGTGAGGTGAGATGCAGGAGTTAGTAAGATTAGTTTAGAAATTCAGAAAAATGGCAAAGGCATCAAGGGTTTTCATGAATTGAATTTAGTTTAATGTATCCTCTTAATGTTCTTTCTCTTTTCACATGTGACTACAATACTGCTTGATTTGCAGAAATCCTCTCGGACCCCACAGTGACAAACAGGCTGTCAGATACCAAGGTGACATTCCTCTGTTTCCATAATGTGGACTTTATAAAGCATACAGAGTGTAGGATTTTTTTTTTTAAATGTGATTTTTCTCATTGCAGGCTGCTGGAGAGGTGAAAGCACTGGAGGACTTCTACAAGATGCTCCAACATGAACCCGACAGAGCTTTTTATGGGTAAACGCTAGTAGATGGTGTTGATTTTTTTTTTTTTTTACTTTTGGTGATAAACTTTCATCTCCACGCTTCCTCACAGACTCGCTCATGTGGAACGGGCCGCAGACGCCCTCGCCGTCGACACTTTACTGGTCAGCGATAAGCTCTTCAGGCAAGTAACGTGCATATCAACCTTCATAGAGCCGAGGCGCACGTTTTAAATGACAAAAGTCGACACCACCCCTACCAAAACACAAATGTCACCAAAAGTGTGTACAGTGAAATAATGATATCTCGATTTACTCACAAATGCACTTACTCAGTGTGAATCCCCTGCTCACTGCTTGTGATCGCATCCGTGCAGACACCAGGATGTGCCCACCAGGGCGCGCTACGTCCGCCTGGTGGACAAAGTGAGAGACAGCGGCGGCAATGTCAGGTAAGCCTGAAAAAAAATGGAGTACAGTGAGGACACGTTTGAGATATGTTGATGCAGATGTTTTTGTTTTTTTCCCACGCAGAATATTCTCAAGCCTTCACGTCTCTGGCGAACGTAAGTTGAAACACTAATTAACCATGCCAAAAACAAACGCACGTAGCAGTAGTCCTGCGCATGTTTCACTTCAAGTCATTTTACCCGTTTGTTTAGAACTGACTCAACTGAGCGGAGTGGCGGCCATCTTGCGGTTTCCCATCGCCGATGTTTCGGAGGGCGAAGACGACAGCAGCTCAGAAGACGACTGAGTATAAACATTTGGCTGATTAAAAAAGACAAAAACGGAGCAACTCTCGAATGTGTCGTAAATAAAGTGTGTAGGTCACCACATACGATTTCCCACCAGAATTCCATCGCTCCTCACCAAAAGTAAACCAACACAGGAAAAGATGCAAAAATATATACTTTATTATGCCATTTTAAAAAATAACTCTTACCGCTGTATTTCACCAAGCTACTGTACAAATCAAGTAAGCAGGATTTTTCCATGTGAATTCCAATGTACATCACTTGCAGGTATGATAGAAAGTTAGACAGCAAGCTCACCCGTAGTGCCAACAGGGCTAAAGTGCTTTTTTTTTTTTTTTACCCTCACTTTTGACCCAGGCCAAGATGATCCTCAATTATCTGTATCAAAATGTCAATTGCATATCATTTAAAATATAATTAATAGGCTGTCTGATGTTAATAGATGATTAGTATTTTTTTTTTTAAGTATAGGAATCAGTGCAAAAGTGGCGGAAACAGTTCTCAGGACTATTTCAAGCTCCCCAATGAACGCTGGCCATAAAGTCCATATATACATGACTTACTCTTCCCCGTTTCGAGGTTCCCCCGATCACCCTTCTGCAGGAACATGTCATATTTGTGTATTTTGGATACTTTTCTCCCTGTTGATGTCATAAGTGGCCAAATTTGCCTCAATTAATATCGAAGGATTAAACTCTACTCCTCATTCCACTGACTCAAAGTCAAATCTAAATCCAATTCATTTTGGGAGGGGGGGGGGGGGGGGGGGGCGGTCACTCGGCAGGACACTGGTAGTTCTTGACCCAGGTCAGATCCTCCAGCGTGCCCCAGTGGAGGTAAACGATGGAGCAGGTAACCATGACGTGCATGATCTGGTGACTGTTACCCCAGTTGTCAAAGAGGCCCGGGACGAAGCGCTCGGGGATCTGGACCACGTTGACCAGCCCCCCCAGCACGGCCAGAGCGTCCATGATGAGGAAGAGGCGCAGCGAGTCGGGGCTGCCCGCCCCGCCGCCGTACACGCGGAACAGGAAGAGGCTGAAGCGGAACATGGCCTGCCACACGAAGGCCCGCAGGCGCAGGACGTTGGTGCGGGCCGTGGTGGCGCAGTAGATGCCGTAGGCCGACAGGAAGATGTAGGCCAGCAGGGCGGCCTGCTGCACCGTCGGGAAGCAAAGGAGCGTGATATGGATGATGGGAAGTGCGCCTGGTGACAAGGAGGGGCATGAGATAAGAGGGTAGGTTGTGAGCAGGGTTAGAACACTTTGGGATTTTTCATTAGAGTTTTTATGTCATTTTGACTTTTTAATGCAAATTCCGAAGTAAAGTAGCAGTTATTTGAAGGCTAGAATTACCGTAGCATCAATGCTAATGTCGTTTGCTCACCTACGGTGTTTTGCATCCTTAGCATTAAGCTAACAGATGAAATGATATAGCTTGGTTAAATATACAATGTTCATTCCTCTTTGGTTTTATGTGTGAGTATTACCGTAAACTTCAAACCGGGGGTGTCGAATGAACTTTTTTTAAAAGGACGACGCGAGCGCTTTTTGCCAAGGCGCCGAAAGACCCACCTAGCGTGTTCACCAAGCACACGCCGAACATGTCCAGCGAGAGCAGAGTGTCGTACACATGCTCGCCGCCGACGTGGTTCATGAACACGTGGTAGAGCACCGAGCCCAGCGTGGGGCTGAGGCAGGCCAGGTAGTGGACCACGCCGATCCAGACGCTGTCCACCTCCCTCCAGGGGATGCTGAAGGGCAGCAGCACCAGAAACAGGAAGAAGGGGATGCCTGGGAAGGCCAGACGTTTGAAAATTGGAGATCACTCCACTCATGCACAATTCGATATTTTCCTAAAAAGACAAGCCGTTGATGTTACACTTTACTAAAAACACGTTCTGATATTACACTTTCCTAAAATGAAACCAAACTGATGCGATTTTTTAAATTAACGTCTCAAAACTTAAATGGAAAAGAATGCTTCACTGAGGGTTATTTTTATGAAAACAACCTTCCGACACTTTGTCGAAATACTTTTTTCAACCACTGCGGATAATGCGCTATAAAAAAGCTGTAGAGGGGGAAAAAAAAAAAGAGCCTACAATACAAACCCAGTAGTTCAATTGGTGAAGCCCAGATTTCAATGCAAACATGGTGAAGCAGCATTCAGCCGTTATGCTGCACGCAAATGGAATAAGAGCCCAACAGCAGTGAAGTCAGCTGCAAGTGTAATTGCTTTTGACTCCAGGTTTAAAATCATGCCCTTGCATATGTGCACTTCAACTTGAGTACTTGAGCCACCTGAGTGCGTTTCCCTGCTCATCTGCTAAAGACTCAGTTAGCAGCGAGATATTTCCAGGCCAGGGCAGATTACAGCTAATCCCATATCCTCATTACACACTACTGTCAAGTAATCTTTGAAAAGTAGCCGCAAGTGAGAGTCCGGCAGACACCCGCGACTTTGTACACAGACGCCACCTGCAAGAACCTGCAGCTAATGTCAGGATGGTAAGCACGGTCTGATAAAGATGAAAACAAAAGCGACTTACCATGACTGTAGATGTTGCCCAGCTCATTGTGCATGTAAAAGAGACTCCGCACACACTCGTGAGCGGTGGACACGGGCCGGTAGCCGGTCAGGACGTATTTGTTAAACTGAAGATGCGAAGGAGTTTTGGTGAAGTCCAACAGCCGCGGGCCCGGGTGAACCATCCTGACCACTTGCCCGTACGGCCCGGCATCCTACGCCAGGCCTCGCCGCGGCAATCTGCGAGCCATCCCGCGGCTCAGCTGGAAGGACAGCATGGACGGACGGACAGGGCGAGCGAGCGAGCGACCTGAAGTCGCTCGGGTTGGAGTGGCACGCTCGCTCGCGGCCAATCAGCGCACGCTTCTTATTCTTAAGGATAAAGCTGCGCTAATCCTCACCTAAACGGCCACGCGCAATTGCAGCCGCCTCTTATTTTAGCAAGTAAGTCCATCACACCTTAACCGTATTGGAAACAGATCTTTTAAAATGTGTTAAAACCAGTGGCAGTTTTTGACATGTGCTTTATGTGCAGCCGCACATTTGCGCATTATCAGCAACAACAGGGCTTCTGAGGGACACTGGCTTTCTGGTTCTATCATTTTTTTTTGGGGGGGGGGTTTATTTACAGGATTGAGGGATCGGTAAAATGAGTTTCCTTCAAGAATAAACGAAACATTTTAGTTTTCTTTATATCCTGCTGACAAGAACGGATGTGATGAAACTGATGAAAAAATGCCGAGTAGTCAAACAAGGCCTAAGCACTTAGTAGATTCAACAAAAAAAGCAAAACTGAATTTAAGTCTGTTTGAGTTTAAAGTTACATTGAAGCTGCTTTTGTGTTTTTTTTTTCCCCATTTCATCATTTCAAAACAGCCTCTGAATTTGCCTTGCCTGGACACTTGTGTTACAAATTGTAGGAGCACAAAACTGAAGTGTGTCTTGAATTTTAATCACTCAAACACTGTACAATAACACCACATTCTTACCAGTAGTTAAGAAAAAAAAACACCCAAAACTCAAAGGACCATGCAAAATAAATTAGAAAGCATTTTGTTTTTATATAGAAATAGATATGTAGGAGACAAAACTGACTGATTCAATCAAAAACACTAAGAAGGGCAAAACTTCCATTTGTCACAGTATTTGTTTGCATGTACAGTGAACCCTTAAGTGCAGGACGGAAAGATGTTGCTAAGAGGTATATTTTGATATAATACACAGATAACATGGCAACTAAAATCTCTAAAAAAAAAAAAAAGGTTAAACAAGTAAATAAAACTAATATACAATCAGGAAGTGATGAAAACTATCATACAATGACATGGGAAGGAGGTGATGACAGCGGGGTTAACCTGTGTGGAACAAGACGCATTAATCTTTTTACATTTTTATATTTACAAGTCGGTTCTTACCTTGGTAGCCACCGTTTCCAAAGAAGCCATTCAAGTCGTATTTAGCATTTTTTGATCCTGAAGATAAGTGTCACAAAAGTTAGCTTTTTAAAATTTTTTTTTTTTTTCTAAATAATTCAATTTGTGTCTCTTGCCTTGAGGGTGAAAATGCAGTTTGAGGTGCTGCTGGATGTGAAGCTGCCGCGGCGTCTGCGCCGGGTCGTCCGGCTGCTCCGACCCTCGGGCCGCGGCCTGCCCGTCCGCGTCCGAATTGAACGCCAGGCCGTCGGCGCCCGTGAGGTCGGAGGCGAAGTCGTCCGTTCTCGCCGGCGTGAAGTCGGAGTCCAGCGGCAAGGGAGTGGGTGCCGCAGGGAGTGAAATCACTAGAAAGAAAATGAGCATTTATCACCTTAACATCAAGTATGGAAACCGGGAAAATTGATACGTTACCTTCTGGCTGCAGTTTGCTTCCACTTATGTAACCCACATTTTCTGAAAATTATAAAAAAAACATTTTTTAAATTCAACTGAGTGTCTGCTCCAAACAAAGACGACAAAATTACTACTGATGTTGTACTCTCCTAAAATGACAGCCCAAGTGATGACTTGCTTATTGCCGCAGTAACTTGAAGTTTAAGACTTGAAACTTATTAAAATATTATTTTTTAATATGAATACGTATTAATTAAAATAAAATATTCACCAATTCCTACTTACCATATTTATTATTCGACATGCCCTCGCCCACTCGTGACAGATTTGGATCGCCTCCCACTGAGAAGAAATGAAGACCAAAATCGCCACACAATTAAATCTTTAAAAGCTGAAAACTGTTCCCTTAGTGGAGGGCGTACCGTTGGCATTGTCAGCTGTGCCAGGCTGCGATTCATACGGTGAACCTGTTTAAGGTCAAGAGAAATACTGTCATTCAGATTGCACGCCCATCTCGATTGATCAACTTGCGCTCTACCTGATCGGCCGTCAGAAGCAGATTCAAGAGGCTGCCTCTGGTGGAGTGCCAGGTTATCCACTAAAACATTCAAATCAAATTAGACACAAGTGGCTCGTGTGTAGCAAAGCATAAAAGAAAAACAAACCGTGTTTCCCAGCGGGCTTCCCTTCACCCCCAAGGCCTTGTGACCCATAGGAACCGTCGCTACCAGCACCTTGGCAACCGCATAAAAGCATGATCAAATAAAAACACCCTCCTCCCCAAAAAACAAGTCATATTTGAAGGCTCTCACCATTGTTCGCATTTGGTCCAAATACCAGAGGACCTGACTGATATGGTAAAGCCGCTGGACCTGAAGGGAATAAAAACCAAATGAGCAACAAGCAGCACAAAAGAAGACGTTTCAGATTGGTTTCCTGGATTTGATGCTGAAGATATTCACCATATTGTCCAACACCAGGAGACTTGAGCTGAGGGACAAACCCAACAGGTTGCACTTCCTGGGGCATTCTGCCATAACCTGCACAGGGAACAGCCATCAGGACGACGACAACAACAACCTGTGTGTGTGTGTGTGTGTGTGTGTGTGTGTGTTAAAACTTGACTCACCATATTTGCCAGCCATGTGTCCATTACTGCCATGACCTAGAAGGTGACCGATATTGGGGCTGCCGCCATACCCTGACCAGAAACAACAGTTAAAGGCCCCCGGTGCGCATTTGTAACTCATCGATACTTACCGTATTGTCCCGGTGCAACACCGCCCATATTGGCCGCACCTAGAATTGTATCAACATAGAAAAGGATTTAGACTGACTGGGAAACAAATTCTGTTTTTAAAATAGACACTGTGTCGTGATGAGACATGGCCAGAATACCTATCAGTGACATACTGTCTGAAACAATAGGCCTACCATATTTTCCAGATTTCACGTCAGCAGCGGGTCCATAGATGCCATAGCCTGCATTATAAATTGGCAGTTTCACAAATAATGAGGAAAATAAAGCCTAATATTAATCCAGCAAAGTGGTTGAGAAAGAGTGGGGAAAAAAATTGATAGTTCCGTTGTTTGAGTAAGTTAGCAAAACAACGGCTAGCCCACTAGCTTACATCATCACTCAATCATTTTAACGATGTCGGAATTTCCGCCACATCTATTTTTTTTAAATCTACAGCAGTAGAGAAGATGGCTAAAAATAATTCTCAATTGGTCTGTCTTGGTCAAATGAGACAAGAGTTTGACATGATGAAAAGGTCTATATGTAATTCATTTCGGAATTCATGCATCCCATAATTACCTCCACCATTATTTCCTGTCTGAGGGTTGCCACCAAACAGCAATCCACCAATGCCTGGATCAACACAGAAGATTATGGACAAAACCAATAAACTCTTTTTGTGGAGTTACAGCTTTGAGAAACTGATTTCGAATGACCACGAACAAAAACGCACCATACTTGGCGTTTGCTTTCTCAGGACTCATCGCAGGCTGACCCCTGTAAGGTAAGCCCTCCATTCCTGGCACAGGTGTGTGTGAGGGGGGGGGGGGGGGGGGGGGGAATAGTGTTGCTACTATACTACAAGGTTTTTTTTTTCCTTGACTAAACTACACCGAAAAACGGAATTAAAAAGATTTAACATACCGCCGTACGCCGGGTCTTGGTTTCCATTTGGACTGAGGCCAACTGGCTGTGGCTCAGGCTGATTTGCACCTGCAGAAATGAACATTTCAGTGAATATCACAGAAGACAGATGGGTCTCATTAAAAAAAAAAAATCTCAATCTAAGATTTGTAGTGACAGGCAGAACAATAAATGCCCTTCCACTCGATGGCAGAAAGAGTTCACTTGTGTATCCGCCTGTTGACATTCATACAACAGATTAAGTCCTGGCACATGAAGCAGTGGCCATTTGGGTTTTGGTATATGCTACTATATACTTTTTGTGACATTTTTTTGGTGGCGTGCTGTGAGATTTTCGTGCAAAATGTGTCTTGGCACAAAAAATAGAAAAGGAAAAAAATCTAATCAAATTTAACCTCACATCAAATTGCGTATTCGGCATCGTCTTACCATCTACTCCAGCTGGGGCGCCATTATAAGGCACCTGTACACCGGAACCTGCAAATTCAGCATAAAAATCAATAAATTCTCAAAAGTGACATCTGATTAGGGTCCAAATTGTCTTACCTGATTTTGCATCACTTGTCGGAACACCATGGCCAAGATCTAGATAAAATTTAAACATTATACATACATTTTTATTTATTTATTTTTTTTATATAAAAACATGTCCCAATTATGTTCACGGGTGAGCTGGACCCTATGTCAGCTGGTGGAGTGAAACAGTATAAATCCAAAATTAATCTTTCTAAAGCAATAAATGGTTTGAAGATGATGACGTCACATACTAGCATAGTTGGGCTGCACGCCAGCAACATAGCCGTTTGGATAGCCTGGAACAAAAACAAAAAAAGTAACACAAGCCTGTGTTAAGCATCCAGTCTACCTCAGGGGCGGAGCCACATGGTGTCCACAGACTGCCCACTCAGTGAGATTCATGAAAAAAATATACTTTAAAATTTTTAGTATGTTATTAATTTGTTTAAATTGTGTTTCGTTGTGTTTTTTATTTGATTGAATATTAAGAATGGCATAATTGTGGTTGTCTAAGGAAGATTTGAAGATCAGTGAGAGAAATATTCAGGCCCGCCCTGATTTTTCAAGGCCCACCTACTAGCCACGTTCTGGCTCCGCCCCTGGTTTACCTGCTTTAGAATTTTTGCCTGCATTTCCTATAAATATAGGAAAAAAAAGTACCATGCATTTTGTTTGTGTACAAGACATAGACATGGTTTAAAATCTTATTTAAATGTTGACCTTTGTAAGAGTTTCCCTTGACATAGCCAGCTCCTCCGATGTTGACTCCTGGTCTGTAAACTGAGGAAGCACGATGAAAATGTTAACTGTTAGTGAAATGCTTTTGGGTTGAGGGAATCGGGTACTCACTTGGCTGTTGGGGTTTGCCTGCATTAGGATATCCAAGGCCTACGCGCACACACACATGCACGAGTTGGCATATTTGTCATTATTGGTTTGTTAGTCAATCTTACCAGGTCCATATCCATTATTAGGTCCAGCATAGCCTCCAAGTCCATAACCTTCAAAACATAGATTTGCAGTTTAAATGTATTGTCAGTTTAAAAGTCAAGACTGACGCATAAATTTGATTTACCGGGTTTGGCACCAAATTTGTTTGGAACACCTCCTCCGTAACCTGATAAAGTATAATGACAAAAAAAAAAAAAAAAAAGAAGAACAACATGGATTTGCAAGTTTAATTTGTTCCATGAGTCCAAGCTTTACTTTTTAAAAGAAAAAAAATGGAGTCATTAATACCTTTTGTGTTGGTACCCACTGACACACCAGCTCCTATATTATAAAGTTAAAAAAAGAAAAAAAAAAAAAAGAAAAAAATGTTTTACCTACAAATGCTTAATAATCACATCACAATGTAAACAATACCAGACATCTTCATTTTTATTCTTTTACCTGGTCTAGGTATTTTCATCCACTGTCCATTTGGACCCCCTGGGCCACAATCTACAAAAAAAAAAGTACATTTATTTTACAATAGCAAACGAATGATTGATGATTAAAAAAAGATTTACATTATCTAACCAATGCACATTGATCTGTACACAGTATGTGCTTAAGGTGAAATTGACGTATAAAAGTGAAGTTTACCAGGTTTGCCTGCTTTAGCTCCCGGTCCCTTGGATATTGGAGCTCCTCCATTCTCTAAAATTCAGGACAGATTTGAACGTTAGCGCACCTATAATTAATCATATTGTTTATGGATGCAAATGAAGCGTTTTTTGTTTTGTAATACGTTAAATTGCACACCATGCAGCAAACCGACGAGAGCACACTTCAAGTATCATGTCAGGCATCATGTAAGTTACGTATTAACTGATTGAATCTACTGTTACACAGGTTACAGTTTAGCTTATTTCCACATTAAAGCCAGCAAGCTTTGTGAAACAAAATTCAACTCTTGGCAAACTCGTAAACTTTAAAACACTGTCCATTTGCCCATTCAACTTCAGATTTGGGGGGAAAAAAAAACAAACAAACTGACATTTAAAACAAGAGTGTTTGAACATTTAAACATGCACTACAGGCAAACGCATCTAATTCAGGATTCCGTTAGTTAAGCAGAGGACCCGAGTTCCCCTGAGAGTTTGACACCTTTGACCATCCGCCTGTCACTTGCGTCCTCTGTCTCCAGACTTTGGACTTCTTCCTCCCGGGGTACTTGAGCCGCTGGCTTTTGCTCAGGATGGATGACGTTCTTTGAACTCGGAGCAGCGTAACCCTCACCGTTGACGCCCACCCCAAATACATCATCATCGGCCTCTGGACTTTTTTGTGTGGGCAGATCGCCGCCAAAAACATAACCTAGAGGCCATACATGTTGTCAACGTTGTGCTAACTCTTCGGATTTGAAAAAAATAAAATAAAAAAATGCAGCGCCAATTCAAAAAAAGCAATAGATTTTAATGAACAAATTCTACAGGGATCTTGCTAATGTAAAAGCTTGGTGGGCCGGATTAAAGAACAGAGTGGGCTCTATGTACTTGTACTTTGATATCGCACCTTTTCAAGGGCCCCAAGTCACGTCTTGACTCAAGTCAGACTTCAATTGCCAATTTTCAGACTTGGCTTGACCAAAACTTATGAAAGGCTGGACTTGACTTGGACTCGGGCTCAATGACTTTGACTATAAAACCCACAAGACAGGTAAGCTCTGTTAACTTCCGTAAATAAAAGTAAGCTTCATATCATTTGTGCATTTAATTGAGACTGGTTCGGGACCATTTAAAACTGATGGAAGTGGCTAATTTGCAAATATACAGCATGTTGTCATTGAGCAACATCGTATGACTTGTCTTGACCTGCTTAATTTTTGCTTTAGTAACTTGGTTGATACTTAAAGACTTTTGACTTGCAAACGAGACATCTTGGTACTTGCCTTGAGGAGGGGCTACAGGTCTACCTCCTGCAGGGTTACTGTGCGGTCCAGCTTCATAAGTGGGGGGCTTCAGACTTTTGTCCGGTGGTCTCATGAGCACTGACCCAGGAGAAGATTCAGGCCCAAGCTTGGGCTCTTTGCCCTGAGGGAAGACGGGTACATATGCCGGCGTAGCCTGCGGCATGGGCTGAGGCTGCATGTAGTTTTTCCCTTGCGGCACAGGCGAGGGCAGTTTCTGGTATTGGTCTTTGGTGACCAGAACGAGGCGGCCGCTGGTGGGCTCAGGCGCCGGAGGCGCGTCACCTTCGATAATCGGTCGCTGAGGTGAGGCGCCCTCCCGGAGTGTTGGTTGCTGAGGTGACAGAACATCACCTTTAAGACCTTTGCCATTTGGGGCACCTGGCATCTTTGGACCTTTACCATACGGCATCTGGCCAAATCCTGAGACGCAAATAGAGTCATGTTCATATTTACTGTTTATAAAAAAAATAAATAAATAATAATAAAAAATTTTTTTAAAAATCGGTCTGTGTGAGATGTCACAGCGGTTTGTTTTGTTTATGTAACATTGATTGAAAATTGTGTACATGCTAAGTGTTGGGGCGTTATGGTTCTCCCTTTAAAGTGCCTAGCCGCCCTCTTGTCTAACTCATGTTACAAAATTATCCTTCAAAAATAATTTTGATTTTAGATGAAATGTGTATGCACTTCACGTATGCAGTATAACGTCCATAAGCAGGCTTTACTTACCAGGGTTTGGTGCTTTAGCTGGTTGATTTGGTATGCCTGCGAATATTAACACGTAAGCTCTTCCCGGTCTGGATATCATAACGCGGGGGAAGAACTACTACCTTGCCCGGGTAACACAGGTCCAACGCCTTTCGTGGCCTGAGGGGGTGAGCCAGGTCCTAGTCCCCCTGCTCCATATCCTGAATGAAGTGGTTGATATTTATTATAATACCACAAACAGATCGCTCAAGTGGAACGAAGAGTGTCCTACTCGTTCTTGAATTCCCCCCCCCCAAAAAAAAAAAAACGCACCATTGAGTTTATTCCCGGCTCCTCCGAGTGCTGCACCATTTCCAGCTGCTGAAGGAAAGCGCAACAATAAATAAGACACCGGAAAGACCAGTGCTTAAGCATTGATATTGAAAGGGTGTCACCATTGGGTTTGGCTCCATATCCTTTTGTGCCACCAGCTCCAGCTCCATAACCTCAAAGCAAACGATCGTTAAATGCGCCATTTCTGAATCGTTGGTATCAGAGTGAAGCCGAAGCGCGATCTCCACTACCGTTCGGTTTGGCTCCATATCCACCGGGAACAACTCCAGTTGCATAACCTTGATTTCAAAAGATCCACATGGAGGTTATACTTGGCGCCAATTGCGGAACACACCATCGTAACATGTTTTCGGAGACGGTAGTACCTCCTCTGTTTGCCCCATATCCTGAAAAACAAGGACATTTACTTTGATACCTATACTTACATAATACACACATTTTGAATGGTTTAGACTCACCACTTGGCTTGACGCCATTCGCAGTTGGAATATTGCCATATCCTTGAAGAAAAAGAAAAAAAAGTGAAAACAAGATGACACTCACATCTATGAATAAGTCTTGAACCGAACATGCATAATTTCAGGAATGTGGGAGGAAGCCAGAGTATATACACACATGGTATAATCACCATATCTACCTGGTTTTACAGAATAGTTAGTGCCACTATTGGGGTATTCATAACCTTCAGAATGAAGCACGAAAAATAAAAGCATCCATCATACTGATTATATGTTTTGATTAAAAAGATGACTACAATGACCCACCGGTTGGTATACCTCCAATGCCGCTCTGGGCTCTGGCACCTGCATAACCTTCAGTTTACAAAAAAGGGATTTTATGAGACATTTATTATGGAAATAGAAATATTAGTCACGCTTGTAACACTGAAATAAATGGAAATGCCATTAATCTGTTCCGCCCCGGTATTGCTGCGTGTGAGTGCCTTCTGTGAGCTCACCATTGGGGGCAGCACCTTGTCTGCTGGCTATGCCCGCTGCGCCTCCATATCCTGAACATTTAAAATGATCAACTTTGGCGTAAGACGATGCCCAAATGACTTTTTGTCTCAACAGTAAAAAAAAAAAAAAAATGCGCCAACCTGGTTTGGGTCCTTTGATTCCTCCACTTCCATACCGATGTCCCAGGCTTAATCCAGCGCTGCCATAACCACCGGTGTAGCCTAAGAATACAAACAAGCGTATGCTCGTCATATCACGATCTGGCCGGAGGGGTCCATGAGGACCGACTTTGACTCACCGCCCATTGGTTCTGCACCATAGCCGTTATATCCAGTCTTGCCGTATGCTGAAGGAATAAATATAAACCATCAGGACAGACTTGTTTGAATTAAAAGAAAGAAAAAAAAAAAAGCCCTACAGAGAAAACGTACGTACCCTTGGCCTGGTTCCTTGCAAGCTGAGGTACCCCCTGACCATAGGACGCTCCCACTCCAGCACCTTATTGAGAATCCATTACAAGTTCACATTGACCTCAAAAAAGAACAGTGGAGGTGTTTCATCACCTGTTCCATAGTATGGCTGGCCGTATCCTTTCACTGGTTTACGTCCAGCAACCCCTAGGCCTGTTAAGGCAAATATGTGATACAAAAAGATATGAATAAATACGCAAATTGACCGGCGTTTTAATAGGGTTTGGTTTTGTAAACGTTACCATTGTTTCCAGCTCCATTTGGAAGACCAGCTTTTGCTCCATGTCCTAATAAAGAGTTGTAATGTGTAGTCTTTTAATAGGTCAGGTAGGACTGCACTAATCAGAAACACTTTGATCCTATCATTTGTTGAACGATTGTCCACAAAACGTGACAGGCAGGTCAAAGATAGCGTAAGTTGCATGGGGGTCATAAATCATCAGACAGTCTGTTCGGTTATTTATAACCCAAATAAAATGTCATAGTTATTTTTTTGTGCCATAAATCATTGAACAGTAAAATCAAAAGGGTCATGCATAAAAAAAATTTAGTAGTCCTATCTGACCTCGTTAGCAGTCTTGTTCATGAATACAGTGTACCCCCACATGCTAGGCATTATTAAATTCACCATTTTAGGGGGGGGGGGGGCCTGTCCTCGGCTATTCCCTGAAAAACAGCTATTTTCTGGTTTTGTTCTCCAATATAAAATAATGCTTTGGCAGCATCTTGGTATGTTTAATTAAGCGAGAAACTTTATTTACTCACGCCATAACCTTGTCTAATCGGGGGGGGGGGTATTTGGCACCATCTTATGAATGATATCGATGGGCAAATAAACCATTTTGGGTGGCCGCCAATCACTCGGGGTGGTTTACTGTACATGTATGCATTACAAAATTTAAACTCCAGCTCCTTGGCCAACCATATTTGCATGTTCTCATTTGAAATACAGAACAGCCACAAGGTTCTCGACAGAGTTATGTTGATGCCAAATCAAAAATTGGCATCTCATAAGCGTGACTCAACTTCTGGCACAAGATGAAGGGAATTGCTTTCCAATATTTTCCACTCAGCAAACTTTCCTTACCATAACCTTTATTGGCAAGTCCACTGTGCGCGTAACCTACAAGGGGTACAAATATATATTTTTTTATTTTCTCAAAATTCAGTACTGTACAGTGAGTAAATTTGAATTGAGTGATCCATCAACCACAACAACTAACAATACACCATACAGCATTTGGCCATACCACTATGAGTGGTCACTCACCATTTGGCTTCACTCCATTTCCACCTTGCGCACTGGTTGCAGGACCATAACCTAACGGAACATTTGTTACCATGTTGCAAGACTTTTAAAATAACCTTAAACATGATTCATTGACTCATCGCATGGCATTAATTGGTCAAATCTATTTATGTACCCTTTATCTGGCCTTTGTTTCCGTTCAGGGGTACAGCAGCAGGACCTCCGTAACCTTAAGAAATCAAGAGTTTTCATGAATGATGCAAAAGGCAGCTGCCAACATCTCTCCTTAATCGAAAATGATCATTACCTTTATTTCCTTGTCCAGCAAACGCACCCGCGTGAGCTCTGTAGCCTGCAATGTGAATATTGGACATCAAAACATTGTAGGAGAGTACATACAATGAGAATTTCTAAGGGAAGCATACCGTAGCCTTTTATTGGATGCTGGTTGGTGGGACCAAAATGGCTGCCATATCCTGCAACAACGATTAAGTGATACGTCAAAGCCCCAAATCAACTTGGAGTTGAATATTGCATCATAACGGATGTCATCCAAAATCACAGACTACCATTTGACTTTATTTCAATACAATGCTTTTCCATATTGGGGGATATCTTCCAAATATGTATTGCTCCCAGACTATTTTTGTTATCTGCTCTATCCATCCAATTAGGGCTTGTCAGTTTCTTGCACTCTCAAAAGTGTCAACTGACTCAACTCAGTCTTGAATATTTTGAAAATTTTTACAATGCATGTTCAGTATGTGACTACCTTGTGGCCACCCTCCTTGACCTCTCCCTGCGCCGTAGCCTTAAAAAGAAATCACAATGTGTCGATTATTCAAAGCAGACCTCCAATAAAAAATAAATTAAAAAAATCTATGAAAAACAAACCTTTCGTTCCCGCTGCATTGGCCATCCCGGCAGCTGCTCCATAGCCTTAAATTTGAGCCAAACTAAAATGAGCTTCATCTTGCAACATCGTTCTTAAGGTCATGTCGCTTTTATTTCACGCTCACTCACCTACACCTTTATTGGGGTAGCCACCATATCCATTCTGCGCACCCATTGGTGAACCTACACCTTTGGGAAAAAGTAGGATGTTAATGCATTTGTGAAAAGGAGATCAGGTTTGCGATTTTGATGATAAACCTTTGGATGGCATCAGCATTCTTGCAGCGCCTCCACCATTGTGCACTCTTCTTCCTAGAACAAAAGGCCATCATTTGCTGCGAACATACGGTATACAAAGACAGTCAAACAAAAATGCTGCATGCACTGAGACTCACCATTGAAGTGTGCTTCGTGGCCTTTGGGTACTCCAGACACTCCTGCGCCATAACCTTCAACAAAATACATATATCACACAGATTAAGACATCACATTTCCATTTATCTTTGATGTAAAATGTTTGAGATGACTTTATAATAATTATAGCGACGCTATTGGATAAAAATCAATAGAGTTGAGCAACTATGAACTGAAGTGGACTAACGCCATTTTGTTGGAGGGGGCTGACTGAACTGAACTACTCAAAAATAACTTTCCACAATGTTCCGATTTGAGATTCAGCTGTTCATATAAATAAATCCTTGACTGTAGCCAGTGAAGACTTATAATAATACTTTGTGGGTGGTAATAGTGGAAGTCAATGCAGCGACTGTGCACGGGCAGTAAAACCACTCGCAGCGGCATGTTAGATTTAGACGGCTGCTGCCACTCAAGCTCGACTGCCTTTGATTCGGCACGGCCGCGCAGAAAACGGAATATATGGCTTAAGGACAACACGGGTACGGTTGCTAAGATTTCCGGTTCACACGACGGTATGAAATTTGACAGGCAAACCCAAGTGTTTGAAAAAGACATTTATCTCAACTGGGAGCAAGTTACACCATTCATGGTACAAGGCCGCAACAAGCATGCTGGCAGGGGATGAGTCATGGTATGAGTTGATTTATAAAAAAATTACAATAAAGTAAATTGACATCGGTTATCACGCAAAATTGTGATGTCATAACCCCTTAACATGTTTTTTTTTTTAATTAGACAATGTAGAAAATATGTTACTTGTGGAAAGGAAATTTAACGTCAGCTCAATAGTGCATTTGACACGGAAGTGCTCAGTCACTAATTTTCAATAAAGTGATGCCACTGGCTATTTATGCATTCTTAATTGACATATTCCTCTATTGAGCCTGCATTTATGATCAATTGGGTACCACGACACCTCACAATGAGATAAAAATTCTGTTCCAATTTAATCTCAAGTTTCATGTACTCACCCCCAGCAGGCACACTCTGAACCAACCACAGGATCAGCACACTCTGAAACACCAAGCATCCACCCATTGCTGGACCTGGAGGGGGGAAAAGGCCTTAAATGTATTTTTTTTGTTCCCAAGAGGAGAATGGGGTGAAGATGAGGAATGCGCAATATAGCCTGATGTGAGGGTCTCATATACACTCTGGCAGCAAGTGCTCCTCCTACAGTCTCCCACCCATCATTCCCTGAATCCACAGTAGCGTTGTAAGCACATACACGCAAAGTGAGCAATTAGGCACTTGAAGCACATTTGCACTTAAGAGAAAGTTAGAGAAGCAAAGAGAGGGTGTTTGGACAGTGACTGATGACCTCTGCATGGCATCCCTCGTGTTTGTCGAGATGATAAAAGCATCTTTGAAACAGTTCAGGGAGGACCAGGAGGGTGTTTTTCTTCGAGGGGTGATGGATGCCGACTGACAATTACAGGGGTACTTTATTACGAGTTTGTGTTAAAACGGGGAATCAGGGTGTAGAGACAGAGTTCATATTTTAATTAAGTGTCTCTCTGGGCGTCTGGACAGATTAAAATTTCAGTCTTGTAGTGGTTAAGATGAAGTTCTCTGCCATCCAGGATACAGTTAAAATGATCATCCATTGGATTGGCGTCATTAGGAAACACAGTATTCCTAATGACACAGCAGAGGGAGGATATATTAATGAAACAATAAAAAGGACCTAAAATTGAACCATGAGGCACACCACAAGTTACTTCAAAGTCCTTTGAGGAGCATGTATCTACTTACCATAACTTCTCAGTTGTCAATATTACAAGCGCTCATGCAATTTTTAAATTAAAAATGTTGGACGCCATTTAAATTATTTAATTTATTTAAATTGTATGTTTTTTTTTGAAAAAGTAAACAGTTGAATGTAAATTTGCCACAAATTTTTACATGTAAAATTTTTAAATTAAAAGATGTCACTATCAAAAATTTTTAAAGTAAAAAAAATAAAAAATAAATTCTAAGCATTCAATGAACCACACATACACCCCAACAATGGAGCGCAGTCCCCATTATGACAGACGTTACCTCAGACGAGGGTGCAGTTAACAGTGAGCCCAGATGTGACTCCATGGAAACCATGAAGGAGATCTTTCGGTTTCCATGGTGTCACCCATACGCACATCACTGGAGTCGGGTGCCCCACTTGCACATTTTTAAGAAAGCACAATGAAAGAGGAAGAGATCTCACCTTTAACTTACATTCCTCACTGGAAGCCCAAATCCTCGTCTTATGAGGTCAAGGAGAGGTTAACGTCTCACCTCCTGCTCCGCCCAGACCTCTCACATACTTGGCTTCTGCACAAACTCGGTCAACACGTCAATTACAAAATCACACGACGTCAAAAAGGCTTCACATGGCTACCGTTGTCATTTTGGCATGTTAACCAGTCATTCAAAAATCTGCCTACTTTTTTTTTTTGGTGTCAGGTTATCAAATGGGAAAAAGTGGATCCCAGCCACAAAAATCTAAAATCATCCCGGGAAACATCAGAAAAATATATTTACAAAGAATGGCCAATTATGTCACAATTTCCAAACTTCACTTCCTGTTTTATTGTTTCTCATTTGCAAACTACAATACTTTGTGTTCTAGTATTCCTCGTTTGTCCGACAAAAGTCCGGAGTTGTCTCGCGTCCCGCTCTCTTTCGAGGAATGTCGCACATGGGCGTCGCAGAAAAGAACGCCAACAAATTAAGAAACACGTACAGTAAAAATTTGGATTGTAGATTTGCAGCTTCCAAAATAAAATGTAAAAAAAATCCTTCAAACTGTTGATCATTTTTAACTATGTTTTTTTTTTATTTATATTGCAAGTGCTGTACAAGGGTGAGATTTAAATAATTCCTGTTTCCAAATGAAAATGACATAAAAGGTCACATCAAATACATGTATACACAACTCATTCCTTTTTACAAAAAACAAACTGCATGGCTGTAATGTGCATGGGCCACGTTATAACTTAGTGATTACTATAAACAAACATAGGTTTGACTGTACAATCAGAAATATTACTACACAATCCTCAACTTCTGACCCAACACAATTTAACTGGAAACATACAAATATGTACAAAACAGCAGACTTGTATTTATGACTCCATAACCATAATCTAACCTGCTTGAGACAAAAGAGGGTGACACAAAAAAAAAAAATAAGGAAACAGTTTCTGGGTGTGCACAAATGAGTGAGGTAGCAGGGGGGAAGAAATAAGAATCAAAATGGGTACATTACATTGACGCTTTTACGTGCAAGTTCCGCCTTTGCTCGATATGACCACACGCCGTTGTGCTCAGGATGGAAGCGCCAGGCCTCCAGTCGCAGACCTAAATAAAACATTTTGAGGTTTAGCTTGGGCAGATTTAAGAGATAAAAGAGCTGGAGTTGGAAATGACAGAAAAAAATCCCCCACCTTTGGAAACTTTCAATACAGTTCCATTAAGTGAATGAAGACACTATGTATGCAACTCTAAATCCGAGTACACTTTGGAAGAATGTATGCAGCATTAGTCTGGTTGGGGCACGGCCCAATTCGATGACTTACTCCATGTTGCTTTTTAGCTGGTGCACCGTGCGCTTGTCCAGGTAGCGGCAGAAGAGCGTCAGCAGGTTGGAGGGCAGGAGGAGCGGCTCCACCAGCGAACACTGGGAAAGCTGCCCCGCCACCTGGAATATTGTGTCCGTCCTAAAAGACGGACAAAAATAAGGGAGAGCCGTCTAAACTGATCTCCTTTCAGGGAGCAACAAGCGGGAATTGGTACCATGTCTCAAAGTCACCAATGCTGGGCTCCAGAGGAACACCGGAGGACAACAACTTCTCTCCGTGGGACAGCAGCGCATAAAGCAGGGAGATCCCAAACTGAAAGAGGCGGGGGGAAACAAAAAAAACTGGAAACATTGTTTGACTGAATGCTGCAATCAACTTCCTATGGGTAATCAATTTTTTTTTTTTTTTTTAAACAATCTTGGCCAACAAATATAATTCTGAAGTATTGTGAATAAAACATCCGTACTAGCTGCAACCACACAAGGTTAATTCTCAACAGCATTCATACAGCAAGAGCGCAAAGACCTTGTTCTGGCACGCCAGTGAGAGACTCTCATTCGTGGACAGATTCTCCGACGAGGTCAGAACTCGGAGGATCCCAATCAGCTGACTGAAGCTCAGGCCTCCGATCACATTTCGAAGAGAAGGGTAGAGCACTGGGAGGTTCTGAACACAAACGTGAGCCACTATCAATTTAGGAACGGTCGAAAATGAGAAAATGCCGCAAACTCGGTTTACCTCTTCGGTGTCTCTGCTCATTAGCGTCGGAAGGTTGGAGGTGACGATCCTCAGGATCCGGATGGCGGAATCATGCTTCAAGAAAGGCAAGAGGCGGGCGAGAAGCTTTTTGCCCTTTGAGACCACCAGGAAAGGAAGAAATTCCCCTTCGGAATTTCTTAAAAAAAGCCAACCAAATTAATTTTAAAAAATGCTAAACAAAAGGGATGTAAAGTACATTTAGATATACAGAATTAAAATGTGAAAAAAAAAGGCATGCTCTGAATACTTTCTGAGCGCATTGTATTTACTCACAACCCATTTAAAATCCTTTTAATAAATATGCATGGATACTTTCCAGCCACAATGCATACATTCACCATAGATTTGAGTGTTCTTTAATAAACTTGCAATATCAATCATATCAGGTGTGTGTGTGCAATCCATTTCGGAATAAGTCGGTAACCTTAAATGTGTGAAGCTCTGAATACTTTCATGCAATTTTACAACTTGGTCATATCAGTGACTCACAGGGCATCGTGGTGCTGCATCCTGCAGTAGATGTGCTCCACTTTCCTCTGGGTCTTCTCCATCAACAACCTCTCCTCAGGCTCAGACAAGACTGCGGTTTTGGTCCGATACGACTCTTCCACCTCTAACAGAACCATAAACAGCTGCAGGCAAGAAGGTGAGGTGAAAACGATGGCCGATGAGGAGGAGGAGAAAGGATAAAAAAGGCAGGTCTCCGCCGCACCTTTTCAATTTCGCTCAGAAGCTCTAATCGTTGCCGCGTCGTGTCTTTTTGCTCCTGCGGTTGTAGCAGTCAGCAGCAGTCAGCGAGGGAAATGGATCGTTTTGAAAAAGTGGAGTGATATGGTGGCCCAAAAAAAAAAAATTCACCTCGAGTGGACCCTGAGCTTGAACCGCGTGAACAGCCCCGATGGCGCGTCGAGGGGAGTAGCAAGTGGACACCGCCACTTGACCCAGGGAGCCTTCAATGTGCACCACTGCAAGGGCAAAACCACGACTAGAACAGCTGAACTTTTTTGGGTTCGCCGGAAGCACTTTCAAATGGTGGTCTTCCTCGGAAGACGGCGAGAATAACCTGGCGTGTAGGCGTCCGTTTTTGTGATATAAGGAGTCGTGAGCTTGGGGGGATCCCGCTTGCTCCTGATGCCCAGCTCCTCCTCCGCCATCTTGGCTTCCACTCGCCTGTAGTACTCCTAAAAAAACACCACGCGGAAGCAAATGTAACAACCGATGACAGTAAAGGCAAATCGCTAGACTTGGCGTTTTCATACCTGATAGTAGTAATCCTCAAGGTACGGATTCTCACTTTGCAGCTGGATCATCTGAAGCCGGATTATCCATTCCTTCTCCTTGGCCGTCATCAGATTACAGTAAGGATCCCAATCGTCCAGTTTTCTACAGAAAGGTGTGTAATTACGTACAATAAAAGTACAGCCAACATTTTATTTTGACAGATTTAACCAGGATGACTCCTCACCTCTGGAATGTACGTTGTTTGAGGTTAAGTACGCGTTTATGTTGTGGGTGGAGCTGGGTGACAGGGCCAGGATATCTGCAAATGGCACATTATTTGAAGGAATGAATCTTAATCAAACATAGATTCAGCACACTTATGCCATTTTTTTTTCTTACATTTTCGTTTGAGTGCAGTGCTGATGTTAAACAACTTGGGAAATAAAATCTGTCTTGTTTTTTGCTTCATACTTGTGCTACTACTGTGGTCATTATGGTGATACTTGAAGAGCCAAGTATTTTTTTTTTTCTAATACCGGTAGTTACTTGGTATAAAAAAAAAAAAAATTAAAAAAAAAAAAAAGTTTGACAGTTGTCCAAAGCTATTCAGGAATTTTACCAATTTTTTTGCTCAGTCACAAACCTGACATGTTGTACTGGATTTGATGAGGGGCTGTAGAAGGGGGACGGCCTTGGTGAGTTGGGGCCAAAACGAAGCTGCATCATTTTGGGAGTGAGGGGCTGCGGGGTGGATGGACACGGCCGGGTTATGGGATACCCAAATCCCCCCATCTGATGAGCAAAATATAATAGCACTCATGTATTGAGATAAGAATTTGCCTTTCCTGAATGGATCCGAGTGTGTACCTGATTGTGGTGCTGCCTCTGGGTTAGCGGCCGACGACAGAAAGGAGGACCTGGCATCATGGACACCTACACAGAAATAAAAAGCTAACAAGGATTAAATTGGATTTTTTTTTTTTTTATATGATTTTCAAAGGTTTCAAGCCATTTAGGTGTGAAGATAAAAAGGAATTCTCCACCTGCGAGGGGGCTCTCAGGCCAAACTGACGCCTTGAGTAGGGACCCCACGATTCCCCTTCTCTCCTGCCCCTGAAGCAAGAGGCGGGATCCAGGAAGTTGGAGGTCAGGTGTTGGCCTCGGCCCCTGTAGCCCTCAATCACACACAGTATAGCGCTATCCTAAGACACAGAACCGCAGAAGATAAGGCTGCCAGTCGTGACACGCCGGGACTTGAGTTATCTTCACCTGAAGTATCGATCCAGAGACACTTCTGTTTTTTCTATAGGATGGCTCCGTCCCCTGAAAGAACAAAATGAAAGCCTCCGAATAAAGATATGCAAGAGAAAAAAAACTAGAAAAACGCACTTACGTCCTCAGAGGCATTGTGGAACATGACATTTCCACAGTCTACGATAGCGCTATCCAGACTCTGGAGTTAAAGAGGAAAAAGAAAAAGCACGGGAGGTGAGCTGACAAAAAAAGTCAAAAAGCCAATTCAAACATCACCTTGAGGCTCGGCCGGCCCTCCACGATCCTCATCACAGCGGGGTCTTCGAAGATATGACCCTGGCCCAGCCCCCTCCTCAACCCTCGCCCTCTGTTTCGCTGCAAGTAAAGGGGCACCCGCGCGGGAGGAGAGGGCGTCCAAGGTTTGGGGGGCGTGGCGGGCCGAGTTGACGGCTCCCCAAACTCAAGGGGGGTGCTGTTGGCCCCGTTTGGTGTCACCTGTGCGTCTACATCTGTCACAACCAGTACAATTTGTTACACAATCGATGCCAATTTTCCTTTACAAATGCTTTTAGTAAAACAGTGAAAAGGATACTCAGTTTTGGCGTCCTCATGTATACCACCGCTACGTGAAAATAATGAACCCGCTTTTTGTTTATTGTGTCACCTAATACTTTTTTTTTTTTGTTTTATTGTTGCATTGCAAAAAGAAAAAAAGAAAGGCTCAACACACCCATGCCGAAAGTCTCCTCATTGTGGATGTTGATCTCCTCGTCCTCCTCTGCCATGACCTGAAGGAGCCCACAGTCCATACTGGTCTCGGCCTCCTCGTCACTCCACTCATCTCCATTTTCAGGCCACTGAGGCTGCTGGGACCCTTCAACCTCTTCAGCCACCTGGATGACAAAATACAAGTATACTGGTCAATGGTATCTTATTCAATGACATTCAGTAGCTGAGGTGGGCAATCACATGCACCAACCTACATTTACAATCTATAATTTATCTAAAATGTGTTCCATAAAATTGTGTTAATCTATTATCAACAGTATGTTCCCTTTATTAATGTCTGTAAGTCAAATAAGTTACAACAATAATGCAAAGAAATCTGTGGCTTTATCACTTCAACATTTCATGTTTATGAAACAATGCGGACCTACCGACCGACCAAAACGGAACAGAGTTGGCCTTTCAGCCTTTGCGATTTGAAAATTACTTTCCACTACACTGCGTTGTCGATTTTAATTAGATTTTTCAGCACTAATCTGAAGGTAGCATAATATTAGCTGCATTAGCAATGGGACCTTTACTTTATTAACCAATCAGATTTCAAATTGATCGTCACAGGGGATGTCATGACGTCAGCATTTCACCACCCTCTGATTGGTTGGTCGGGGCAAAACTTGTTACAGCCAACGCAATTTGACCCGGAAAACACATCGGCAGTATTCCGCACACATTTAATTTAACAATCAGCATCTCCTGTGACTATGATGAATTTATTCACATTTTTAGTAATGTAATTAATAGGGAGAATAAGTCCACATTGAAGGCCCAGCGACACTGCATCGAATGATAGCAAACATGCACAGCTAAAATGAGGGAACGCCTTTGTCAGCTAGACCTGATGAAAAACTGCCTTAAATGTTCTTCACTTACTTTCGTTCGCTCAGAATCACTCATGGTGTATTTTTTAGTCTCTTTAAAGCTGCCGGATCAAGTTAAATGTTTCCCAGGTTTACCTGCTGTTAGCGACTCACTTCATCTTATTAAAGTTTAATTGAACTCACCTGGGCGCGAGGGAACGCACTTACGTCATCACGCAAATTCGTAGCCAGACGCACATGTACGTCATCATTTTTTTTTTTTTTTTCAAATAGGCGAATGGCGACATCTGGGGGTCAGGATTAGCGTTACATGGATCCGTTTCCCAGGCTCACTTTATGAGATGTAAATTATAGTGAAGAAAATATGTATAAAGTCGTTTTAAATCGTCTCTACGAATGTCATAACATAGTTCTGATTGGCACAATAAGAGATTAGTACTAATATTTATTTTGGTCCTAATATTTTGTTGGAAAAGTATTTTAAAATGTTCTTTACTGTGATTGTGATTTCACGTAGCCAAAATATTAGATTCACCAGTCAATATAATGCATTTCGTGCAAGGAACAACCACTATAATCAACTTATTATCGTAAAAGTAACACGTTTCTGACATTAACAATCAAAACAAGGCATTATCTTTGTTTGGGGAGATTTTTTTAAACACCTCTATGTAATATTGTGCACAGTGCAGTCTCGTCCAGTTTCATGTAAACATAGAGCAGAAAAAAAAAGGAAAACACAAATGAAACATGGTGAAAATGTGTTTTTTTTTTATTCTTTGGAAGAGTTTTTGGCAAAGTGCATAGAGTATTTGTGATCTGAAATCTAATGTGTGATAGCTTAATTGGTCCTACTCAACATGTACTGTACGTGAAGGCAAACATAAAAACACCTGCAGCAATTTATTTGATCTTCAAACTTAAAGCAACAATTCCTTCTCAGAAAAAAAACCCACAATATTTTTAAAATATCTTTGGTAAAAAATAATAAAAATCAATTGAATCAACACATTATGTAAACAATACAAGCATGTAACAAAAATATTTAACATTATTTCAATTGTTTATTATTGTTTAATTCAGGGGTGGGCAACCTTGTGCTCAAGTTGTGCATAACATTTGACAGATGGGTAACATCATTCCTAGATGTGTCAAAAACATAAAAATATAAAATATTGTAAAAAAAAAGATGCAACATTTGTGTATCATTTTATCATTTAAACCCTAAATCAATCAACCAATTATTTAACGAGATAAATGAAATGCAAAAAATGAATACATTTATTTTATTTAACCAATTTCTCAAGAGAGAAAGGGCTAAATAAATGTAAAAATATTACAGGACTCTTAATGTAAATGCTTGATGCTTGGCAGCATTAAAAAAAATTTTTAAAAACAGCGCCACGGGACATACTTTGCCCACCCCTGATCTAATTCTAACACTGTACTTCTTTCAGTTGTATTTCACACCAAAAGGTCTAAGTGCTGTCCCCTTTTTTGAATATTGAAAATTATTTGGAGTTCTTTTTATTTCAGTACAGTGCTCCCCTGCACATTCACATATTTTAGAGGAGGAACATCATTTGCTGCTTTTGTGCTCAGGCCAAAGCATTGTCATATATTATTGCTAATGTAAAAATATTGCTTTGGCGCCATCCTTAGGCATCTCAGTGCCAAGGAACTATGTTGAAGTGATTGCGAAGCTTCATGTAGTGCTCTGGTGCCCTCTTGGTGCCATGATTACATTAGCTGAAATACTCCCCCATTTGCTATTTTTCGAATCCATGTTGAATATAAAAGTACTGCTTTGGCGCCATGGAGTGACACCTTCAGCCCTTGAAATATGTTGAAGTGAGGGAGGAGCTTCATTGAGCGTGGCCATAGCTTTCTCGAATAGAAAAAAAGTGCTCTGCTGCCATCTTGTGGCATCTATAGGCAGTTGTAAAATGTGTTGGTTGGGTGTCAATTAGTCTGGGATTTTCGCAGGGGCTCACTGTACTCTTCGAAGCAAGCAAGAGACCAGCTCCACCCTCATTGCCACAGTACAAAATGTCAGAACAACAACAACAACGGAGAGGAGGAAGAGGTGGTCGGCATCCTCAGCCGAAGAGCTTGATGAAGCACGGGTGGCAGTAGGGCTTGTTCTCCTGCTCCTTGAAGCAGCCTTTGCTCAGCGGCTTGAGGCAGAAGTGGCACACCAGGTGGTGGGGGTGGAACTTGGCCCCCATGGCGGTGACGCAGCGGCCTAGGATGGGCTGCTGGCACGCCTGGCACACGCTGCCCCGCGACTGATGGTAGTGGGCCTCGCAAAGCGGCTTGCCCTCGTGCTCGAAGAAGCTGCCGTTGACGAAGGGGCTGTAACACTCCTGCAGGGTGGGCGAGAAGACGTTTTCCCTTTTTTTTGTTCTTTTTTTTTTTTTTAAGAAAAATCCTTTTGAAAAACAGTGGCAAGCAGGACGCGGAGTCACATGAGAATCATGAGTGCAGTAGCTAAAGTTGGATTCCTAAACGGGCTTAAGGGTGGACCTTCATTCTTGACCGCTATTACGTGAGCCACTGAAGACTATAATGGGCTAATTTGACTTGTTTGTTCTCAAATTAAGTTTAGAGATAACAAAAGAAGGGTGGTGAAAGGCCTGATGCATTCTGGTCTCTCACGCAGCAACTTTGGGACAACATTCCTGAAAGTGATGCTCAGAGATTGACAGAAGACTGAAAAAGTAAGTACTGCTCCGCTTCGGCGTCAAAGCATCTGCTTGTCAGTATAAGTGAGTGTCATTCGTGATCATTTATGAAATATTGATTTTATTTGACAGATGTTTGGACTTTTTTTTTTTTTTAAATTCAAAAATGGTTGTTTTCTTTCCATATATGGGTCTCAAACCTTTTACACAAAGTACCACCTCAAAAAATACTTATCGCCTTCTTAATAGTTGCCTGAATATTCTTAAATCGGCGGCAATACTTCCTAAAAGCTCCCTGAATTTTCCACCGAAATCCTAAAAAAGTTTGTGATTTGTGTATAAACGCTGCATGCGGCACACTCACCCTGCAGACGAAGCACTGTGGGTGCCACAGAGAGTTGAGGGCTGAGATGTAGTTTTCCAGGATGGGCTGGCTGCATCCTTGGCAGCGCGAGGCAAACAAAGTCAGGAAGCACTGCTGGCAGTACTGCTGGCCCTCGCGGTCGTGGAAGCCTGAGAACAAGAACGTTGCCACACTGTGATGGAGCACAAGTGATGAAAGCAACATCCACATAGGTGATGCCAGTGCGCTGTTGGAGTTTGCTACGAACGCTAGCTTAGCTCACAGCAAAAGCATCAAATCTAAACAAGAGAAAATGTCTCAAATTTAAGCAAAATATGCTTGTTTTTTATTTACCAACAAGGATTGGAGATTTAGTTACTGGTCACTTTTTTTTTTTTTAATGGTAGTGATCTTTTTCTTCAATAGTTTAAGATAACGCTGTTTTTTATGCTAGTAGCTACTGTGTGTTTACTTGATTTAGGAAACATTGCCAAGTATTTTTGTTCTGTTGTATTGGTAGATAAATTTGCTAAAATGAAGTAACACACTCCTCATGTGATTTTGTTTCTTATTTTTTCTTCTTGTTCTTGTTTTTTGTTTGTCAAAGCATGTTGTTTTGACAGCGCAAACGCGCGTGCCAACCCTAGCCAGCAATAAAAAAGAAATCATTTGAGTTGAATCGATACTTCTGCTTTTATTCGTGTCTGTTTTCTGCACTTTGACCTAAGCCGCGATTTACCTTCCTCGCCAAACGTGCTGCTGCACTTGACGCAGCAGAAGCACTCGGGGTGCCAGTTCTTGTCCAGGGCGGTCACCATTTTCTGAGTGAGTGATGAAACACATCTTTAGACCTTTTCATAGTGTTTTTAAACAATCGGCGCCAAGGGTACTTCCGGATGGCATAAATCGAGTGACTGGTACCGCTATCTTTTAGTAAGAGTTAGGATAGTAGGGGTCGCCCATTATGGAGATCCTCAAATCCCGACATGTCATTTCAGTGTCGATTGATATCTGAATTGCGGGGGGCCCTATGAAGGGGATCCCTGACCCGTTGCTGTGGCAATGCCAAAAAAATGGCCAGTGCCCCAATGATCATGTTGGCTAGGCCTGAATTTCCACCATGTCTATTTTTGAAGCAACTGACCTGCTGAAATGAAATTGCCACCCGGAAGTACGTGTGACGCCATGACGAAAAGGTCAAGCTGCTAATCCGTGGAAAGGTGATCCAGAATAGGCAAAGAGGCCTCTTACATTTAGTATGGGCTTGTTGCAGTGTGCGCAGTGAGGGGAGAAGAGCGTGAAGTAGTCAGACTCGCAGTACGGCCGCCCGTCCTTCTCGAAGAAATTGCGGCTGCCCAACTCTGTCTCGCATTCCGTGCACACAAAGTGCTCGGGGTGCCACACCTTGCCCAGGGCCGTCACCACCTGCGAGAGGGCAACGGTCACACGGCCAATGTTCGTTCCGCCCAAAAATTCAAAGGAGCCGACAGGGCTCTTTTCAGTCATTGAAGTCATTTCACCGTTAAGAGGGAAGACTTCCTTCAATTCTGGATTAAGTTGAAACGTTGTAGCCGGCGAGCGCTCACCTGCCCCACGACCGGCTTCTGACAGGCTGAACAGTTTCCTTTGGAGGACGTTTGAACCCCTTGCCGGCTCAAGTCGGACTGGAGGAGGCCCAGCATGCTGTCCAACGAGCCGCCCGATGATGCTTGAGGAGGGACCACCGATTGCTGCTGCTGCTGCTGCTGCTGCTGCTGCTGCTGCGGTGTTACTGCTGCGCTTGTCGGTGTTGTTGTCATGATCACTGGACTAACGGGCAGAGCCGGCTGAAGCCAGGAACATTTTTATTTTTCCAGTCTTATGTATCAACTATCTGAAAGCGTGCACATATTTGACCAGAGAATAACTTTTGGGTAGAATTTAGTCACCGAGTAGACTGATCACAGGACTTGAGTAAAAGTCCAAAAGTGGGTGACATTTGCACTGTTGAAATATCAAAAGTCAAGAGACTAAAAGTGCTATCACCAGGGACAATCTGGTGACTGATTATGACCCGAAGCAATGTGACATGACAATGAATGCATCATGAGGTCAAATTAAAGGTCATTGTGGCTCGAAGAAGCCGAAGCTGTCTCGAGCAGGTCAATTTGCCTTTCTACGGTGTTTGGCTTTACACAGTATGTTAGCGTGAAGCTAGCAGACGTTCCAGCAATCGCAATCGCCTTATTTTTCACTTACTGTGCTTTGGACACGGAAGTCTGAGAGAGACGCCATCAGTTTGTCCAACTCCAGCGTGGCGGATGTCGCTGAAGGCTTTGCAGTGCTGAGAGAAAATACGCAATTGCAATAAACTGTGTGTTGAACCAAGCATATCAAATGCCATAAATACAATGTTTATATCAGCGGTTTTTCGAAACAGCTATGTCGCCTGTTCCTCCTAATGAAATCAAATCGATAAAATTCATTCAATTTGTTGTTACTTGGAGACGGTGGAGTCCTTATCCTTCATCTTGTCATCCTTAGAAGTAGGAAACTGGGCCAGGATCTCATCTGGAAAACATGTGACAACATGTGATAAGAATTGGGTGAATTGTCCGCACTAGAAAGTTGGACCTTCGGCTGCGTATCAAGCGTTTTCGATAAAACCGGCTTGTTGTAGCGGCGAGCGCGCGCTGACCTGTGATGTTGAACTGAGTGGCGTTCAGCTCCTGGAGCAGATGGTCCAGTTCACTCAGACCTCCTCCGAGCAGCGAGGAGGAGGAGAAGGCCGGAGGAGGAGGAGCAGGGGGATCAGCTGAGCGCGGAGAGCGGGATTTACACACTGTGCTGTCAGAACGATAACACAAGAAGCGAGCGCATGAGTGTGTAGCGCAATCATTAAGTAACACATGACAGCCGGAGAGAAAAAAAAATGGATTACCTGTATAGTTTGTCCGGTTTGGAATTTTGGGAGGACTTCATGGCTGCGGAAACCGTCTGAGCCAACAGGATATTATCAAGTGTAAGAATTCCCAGAGCAGTAAAAATGTACATACAGTACATGGGTGATAAATTATTAATTTACAATCCTCTACAACAGTGATTCCTAACCTTTATCGAGCCAAGGCACATATTTTACCTCAGTAAAATCTTATTGCGCACTACCTAAAAAAAAACAAATGTTACATTGGGTTATGCCAAGTTATGTTATGTTGAGTCATTCACGTTACATGAAGTTATGCTGTGTTATGCTACGCTATTGTATGTAGTGTTTTATGTTAATTTATTGATTCCATTTTGTTGTATCATGTTTTAAAGTGCTTTGTTACAACTCTAGCTGTTATGAAATGCGCTGTATAAATAATATTGTATTGTATTGTATTGTTACATTACAGTAAATTATGCTGTTATGCTAGGTCATGTTACATTTTGTTATGCCTGGGGGCGGCCATTTTGTCACTTCTCTCGACTGAAAATGACATCACAACTGCTCACGGCTCACCTGTTTAATGAAGCTGAGCCATGATTGGTTGTTAGCTGAGCCCTGAGCATCTGTGATGTCATTTTCAGTCGACAGAAATGACAAAACTGCCGCCCCCTGAGATGGCTAAAAACGAGTGGATTTTGCTGTTTAACTCATTTTACACAAACGCGATATTAATCAGAATGCCTTGTTTCAACTAGCGTGTCTGCATAAAACATATTCTTGAAAAAAATATGTTTGGGTTGACTTCCGCTTTAACTGAGCAAGATCTAACCTCAATGGAATTCTGGACTGGGCAATGTCAGGATTCATGACGCGTATAGTATATAAAAAAAAAAAAAAAAAAGTGACATCATTTTCCAGACCTTTGGGATCAACTGGAGGATACATCGTCAGCTGCAATATAAGACCTTGGCAAAAAAGCATGTCTGGGTAGGAATTAAATGAAGTGCGATGAGCCAAAGCAGAGTACAATTCGTAATAGATTATTCCGAGCTCTTCTCTGGCCAAACCCCTGGCAGGAAGCAGTCGGGCTTCATTCAGTACCTGCTGCGGGGTGTAGGCGGGTGGCGGTGGGCGCACCTCGGCAGCGTTCTGCATGGCCGGATCAGCCTGTATTGGCGGATCTGACGTGAGGAGGACCGGGCAACGAGCGAGAGGGGAGCCGGTGCTCTCCAAATCAGCAAGGAGGGCGTCTGCGTGCAAGAGACGGACTATAAACCGGAAGGCTCCAGCAAACGGATGGCGCCTGTACAGACCTCCTCATAATGTTTGTAGTCGCCAGGGTAACTCCGGGTGGCGCAGCACGATTGATTGCCACTAACCTGAACTTAAACTTTGTCAACGTTACTTTTTATTCCAAACGCTCTGCCTTGGTCAAATGACACGTAAGGGTTTGTTGACTAGCCGGCATCATCGGAGCTATTGCCACCCGGAAGTACTTGTGACGTGGTGGTAGAAATGTCTATTATAAGCACAGATAGATAACATGCAGCAGAAGAAGGACATGCACAGACAGTTACGTACCAAAGACAACAATACGAGGACTGAGAGGGTAGTTAAGTGGCTCAGGCACTCCTGAGGAGAAACGAGACAGCTTCACAACCTCATACCAAACAGCGCGGAGCCACTTCGAAGGCTTCACAAATATTTTCAGCAGTCCACACATGCCAGCATGGAAAGGATGCAGAGGAGGAAGAGTGTTTGGCAGTCCATTTTGTATTTCCATTCACCCCCCCCCCACCCCCCCACGCACACACACGCTCACACACGCTCACACATGCTTTTAGCTTTGCAACCGCATGACATCATGCGCTTCGTGTCTCCTATTGATTCATTACAAGCTCGCTGCTCTGCATTAGTTCTTGAACATTTGAAGCCTTCATAAATAATGTCGTTCTCCGCTTTTTTTTTTATTTTTTAGAAAAGCACATCAGTAGCGACGTTAGCCTGCAGACATTGCATCAGCATTTTTTGCTTATTTATGCGGCTTTAATGCCGCGATGGTCTCGAACGCAGGTGATCAACTCAAGGCCCGCGGGCTGAATGTATTTGTTCATTTCATTTTGGCAGAAAGTCTTTTCCGCAATCGCATTTTTTCCCCCCCTTTTTCTAAATATGACAACCTCTTTCCCTGAACATATATTGATCAATAGTTGTACAACGAGGCGCTCTAAAGCGTCCACACCAGCCCGAAGCCCTGGTCCACACAAAGACTGTCTAGTTGGACCAAAAAAAACTATGTCGTCTTTCTCGTTCTTCCCTCTTCCTCCGTGTGAATGCGCTCACGGCTGACAACGAGGCGCTCTAAAGTGTGCTACATAGTTCTCAATCTTTACACGTTTCCCAGGGTCTGAATGGATCAAAAGGATTATAATTCCTATTCCATGTTGTAATTTAAAGGGTAAGTCGATGCAAACATTTTTTTTCAAAAATATGTTCTATGAAAGCCCACTAGGTGAAACAGGGCATTCTGATAAATATTGAATTTGTGGAATAAGTAAATAATCACGGTTCAGATTCAGAAAACAGGTCAGCCGTGATTGGTCGTTGTGAGCAGTTGTGATGTCATTCTCAGTCGACAGAAGTCAAAATGGCCGCCCACAGCGATGGCTAAAAACGAGTGCATTTTGCCGCTTAATTTATATTCCACAAACGCAAAATTAATCAGAATGCCACGTTTCAACTAGTGGGCCTGCTGGGAACACACGCTTGAAAAAAATATGCTCGTGTTGACTTCCGCTTGAAGGTTGAAACATAACGAATTTATAAATATGAGCCCTATTATTGCATTTTAAATGTAAAAAAAAAAAAAAAATCATTTGTGAGGTGTTCAATATAAACAGCATTCTTCCCGCCATTGCTCATCTTCCCAGGATGATTCACAGTCCTGGCACGAGTGTGTGGCGAGGATCATGTGCATAATCTACAACTCCCCCCCCCGGCCCCCCTCCCTCTTACACACACTCAGTCTGCACATATAAGGAGGTAAAATTCTCCCAAAGGGAATTATGCCCATATTTAGAGTGGGCCCATCCAAATTGTTTGTCTTGGCTGCTGCTACCAGCTTCCTCTCTCAACACATTAACTTACGACAATACATATTTGGGGGGAAAAGCGCATAAAGTGGACCAAACATGGCCACTACGAGCCAGCCTGACTGGCCAATCTAATCCAGATGTGCTGAGTTTTGCTTGGTTGCATCCTTGTGGCACCCCGAATAGCAGACTCAATGGGAACATTGACAATAGCGCAAAAATAATAAAAAAGACCTATTTCCATTCTCATAGAGCTTCGTGGGTTATTGTTGAGCGAAGTAGTAGCAACGGCCTTGGGCTATTTGCGGGCACAGTCCTCCCCAGTCCACACCTTCTCATTATGCTTTTCGGGAACAAGAGGAAGTGTCTTGTGGCTTTTGGAAAATGAGACTTTATCAATTCAGAGCTTTTTCAAATCCATCCTACTGTCATTTGCAAACATTAAGAGCGTGCGCACGCGCCACAGAGTTCCACAAGACAAAGAAGACTGGCTGGATGAGAGTGATCACAAGCCATCATTGGACTCCAACTTTCTTCCGTTACACACAACATTGCTGTCTTACATGGTAGTGGGTGGAAGAAAAAAAAATCAGGCAACCAGCGCCAGCACAGAGCTAATTTCCTGCAGGACAGCCCAAAATACAGATCCCCTTCCACAGCTTTAAAAGAGCAACACACACTGACGACTTACCCAAATCCTCCATGGTGGAACACCCCAGCTTGGCTCCTGTGTGCGTGCGTGTGTGTGTGTGTGTAATATGGACTGGCGTTATTGTCTGGCTGGAATAACTTCTCATGCACCGTTATTCGCCCACACAGGAGGAAGAGGAGGAGGGCGTCCCGTCTTTTTTTTTTTTTTTTTTTTTTTACTTACTCCTTCCCTCTTCCTGTGTAATGCCTCCTCGCAGTCGGGAAGGCGTTAACTGAAGGGAGGGAGGGAGGAGGAAAAAAAAGAATGCGGTTCCCAGCCCGCATTCCCTGGACACATGACGTCACTACATGACTGGTTGTCGAGAGACATTCCCGGTCTGCGAGAGAGACAAATTGGATTTAAGTGGTACTGTACTGCATGCGAACGGCACAAACTACTGTCAGGAAAAACGTGCATTTATGTCTTCACGTGAAGTAATTAAGGGTTTCAAGTCGGACGCCCCCCATACATTAAATTTCAAAGAGTCCGTGCACAAAATACAGAAATATGCCTTGTGTGAATTAAGGTTGTCATGAAACTAAATGTAACTGTAGCCACAGAAAGTGACTTCTAAAAAATATTCAAAATACCAAAAAGTTGACTTGAGCACCCCTGAAATGTTTTTTCCCCCTCTTGATGACCAACTGACAAATTAGTTAGTTGTGCGTAAATGCTTACTATACGTTATTGCATTTGAATGTTCTAAGTCATAATGGTGGTACTTGAAGAGCTAGTATTGTTTTTTGGTGGGTGGTATTTACTTTGGGAAATTAAAAACATACAACGTAATCCTACGGAGCAAGCAGGAAAAGACATTACTTTTTTCTGTTATTATATAGTTAAGTTTGTTCTTGACCAGCTAGCATAACAGCTAACCGCATCTACACGAGCAAATACTCTATTACCACTTATTTGCAACCTGGCGGTTTCTGTGATTACAGTAATACTAAAATGAAAAATACAGCAGTTGGTGTCTAGGTAAATTGTCCTCAAATTATGGAATGACCCAAACATGAATTCATTTTTTTTATTAAAAAAAAATGCAGATTTTTTGCAAGACAAATGATATGAACTTGTAAAATGACCATGATTAGTAATAATACCTTCTTGTTTGTTTTTAATGAATGAGATTTACAGTACCTCTTTACACATTGGTCATAAACCACATTACATTTTTTAATTTTCCTTTAAAAAGACAATCCCAGCTTTATTTTAACATCTTGGTGGGTGGGGAGAACATTTGATTCAGCCTGTCATGTAAGTCTAAAAAACAAACATTGAGAGGTGCTCTGAAAGCCTAATTTCACCTGCAAATTACTTTTTTTTTTTTTCCATTCATAAATTTAGCATGGCCCTAAGTGGACTTTATAAAAACCGAAACAATCCCTGATAAGAAAACAGTTCCCTACTACTGCTTTTGAAAATGGAGGTCAAAGTCAGCTGCGATTTACTCCGGCCCACCTGTGACCAAATGCTCTAGAAAAAAAGATCAATTCTATTACACACCTCTTTGCGCTTACTGTTGAGTGTTCCGCTTGTAAAATATTTGAGGGCAAAAAAAGACAGAAGTGTAAAAAAACAAAAATGGAAAACCTTTAATTAAGCAAGCTCACAGTTACAGGGTATTTTCGTGGGGAAAGGTGCCAAAAAGGATGACGTGTGACGGAACAATTTCCAGAAGTTTGTGGCAAAAAATCTCCGAAAAGAACTTTTCTCTGGTGTCCGAGAGGTACCCGCCTTTGGTCTCAGGAAATGTACAAAGCAGTGACATAGTGACGACACGCGCACAAAACAAAAAAATCAAATGACAATAACTTCAACAAAATGATTTTCCTGGTAGGACACAAGAACTCAGACGAACATAATTGGAAGACATGACGTAAGGAAACTAGAACATGTTCATCCGTTTGTGTGAAGATAAAGCCCTCGGGTCATGCAGTTTGCCCATTTACAGACCACACTCCTTACCCATGCAGGTTACTTCTAAAAAGGACTACTACACTTTCACTTTTTCCAAAAATATTAATGAAAATAATTAGAATAAGTCACACACACGCACACACATTCACACTCTCCAAACCAAGGAGCAAAACCCAAGCGGAAATCATTATTTACCTAAAAACCTGACAAGTGAAGCCAATTGGGAGGAAGGGGTGTGCTGCGATGATAGCATGAAGGTAACATAGACGGGCGCGGTTGCCCACAATGTCCCCGTTCATCAACTGAAATGACACTACATATCCTCCACCCCACTACTTCTTCACTGCAGTTAATCCAGACGCCCCCCACCCACACCCTACTTCCACAATTGCGTCGCCTGGCGGAGGGGGCGCGCATCACTGCACCGCTTGTTCGTTGGCAGTGCTACCGGAGTCCTGAGGCTTCATCACATCGGGTAGCTCTGGGGGGCTGGAGAAGGCCTCGATGTGCAGCTGCTCAAACATCTCATCTGAGGGATGGGGGGGGGGGGGGGGGAGCACAGGAGAGAAAAAATGTTGGAACACAAACGATAGCAACACATGTAGACAATCAATTAACAACACTAACTGGCATATAGTCTTAATTCTCTGTGAAGAAGGACTATCACAGACTTAGTGAAACTTTTCCTTTGTGCCTGCATTAAGGAATACTTTAAAAATGTTTTAATTAAATGTATTTCAAGCATGTGAGAAAACTATTCAAACTTTTTTTAATAGTAAATGCAGTGCAACTCTTTTCTGCCTAAACAGGTTATAGGAATTGAAACCAAAACTAAACAGGAAGAGAGCAAAGCTTGTTGCAGAACACAAAAAAGTACTAATGTAAATATTGCAACATTGTATAAATAGCCAATACAAGCTGGTGGACAAAGAATGGAGTTAGGCCCCCCCCAGGCAGGAAGATTCCAGTACATCTCTTCACTTTTCTGTGTTTCAGCTGTTAGGACTCTCTCATTTCTCCCTAAGATTCCTCCTAATTTTCTTGCTGCTAACAAACATACCACTGATTCGAAAAGCCAGACCAACTGTAGCCGGTGCCTGTGGTCTGGCAGTCTGGTTGGTGAATCCGCTGTCTCCCAGAGTTTTGCTGTCCTCTAGCAACTGGTCGTCCTGTGAAGTCACAACGGAAATCAGTCGGCAAATTCTTTTGCAGCTTTAATATGTTATTTAAGATGAGGAAAGGCGGTCAATTCACTTTGTAGAGCCGCTGATCCTCAGGTGGCCGCTTGAGAATTCCCTCGACAATACGCTTTAGTTCGTAGACTGTGGTGGACTCCTTGGCATCTGTGAAGATGGTGGTCTTGTGACGCCGGATCATTAAGAACACATCCTGAAATGAGGACAAATGAGACTAAAAAGGCGACAAGGTTGGAGCCTGATAACGACAGAGTGATTATAAAAGGAAATGAAAGTGACACATTTTTTCTCTAATGGCATTCAAATGAATCATACGACATTTTAGAATAGATACATAAATACACCAATAAAGATTTTTGTTCAGTTATCAGTCATATAACCCCCCCCAAAAACGTATATTTCACAATATATTTTATGCAATGTTTGCAGATAAGAAGTTATGCTGATCCTAGAGAGTTTGTTGCGAAAGCAAAGTTGACAGTGTCTTCAAATAAGAAATTAAGTAAGCCAAATGCGTTTGCGAGCACTCTAATTATAAATAGAGTAGGATATTCATCAGATTTCCGGAAAGCACCAGACTTTCTGGCATTATTCCAATCGCTAAATGCTGACAATCAGCTCACAAATATACAAAAAAAAACCATCTTTAGGGGGTGATGGTTACTAACTGCAGACATAAACTCCGGCGTTTTATTTGACTCTATTTTCATCGGTTAAGTATTTAACTCGACTCAAATGACATCACCCCCAAGGTTAGCCGGGCTAAGTTACCTCGCTATCTTTGTAAATGGGAAGCCCGAAGCTAGCATAGCAAATTTAGCATAAGACCGCTATTAAAGACCTAAATCGCCCTTTTTAATCGTCAACAGCGTCACAATTTTGATAGCGGCCAATGAAGATTAATCTCCGTGATCTAATAACAGACTCGAATGACAAAAAAAAGTGATTAAAATAACCCAATTACCATCTCAAGTGATCAGGTAGCTAGCCCGATGCGCCAGCCCAGTAGTGCAGCAGAAGCCCCGGAGTCACTGCGCCTGCGCGGCTTTACGGCAAATTAAATATGTACGTTATATTCACGAAACGCCGGTGCGCGTCCGTACGTATATTTTATTTCAGAATTTGGCGCGAGCTAGCATCGTGTGTTGACCACATCTAACCCCACTGCGGTTCTAGGCAGGACACGCCCTGCTACCACAACGATTGGCTGCTGCAAGCCAATTATATTGCACTAGACCGTGTCTTCCAGCCAATCATAAAGCAGCTGAGAGTGTCCTACCGAGAATTCTAGTGGGACTCATAAAAACACGACTACGTCACTTAACAACTTGATCGACTGATTTAGCAAGACTGGGTGGGCACCTCCGTTTGTTTGGAATACGTTCTTTTCATATTCATGCGGGATTATGGTCAGTATAAATGTTAATTTGTACACACACTTGAAGGACCGTAAAGGGTTATTTGCGTTTATGTGGGGACTAAAATCTTAACTTTGCACGTCAACGAGCTGGCGCGGGGGAATGTTCCTAACGTCTCTGTTGCATTTTTTTAGTCCCAAATTCAGATCATAGTTACATTTTGGAATTATTGACATGCTTTCTTCGTGAACAGAAGCGATATCCTTTTTTTGCATTAGATTTGGGTATGTACCTGTAGTTCAAGCAGTTGCAACCTATGGGAAAGCATCTTTGATCTTCATTTTACCAGATGGGGGACTTGGAGTATGAGTACTGTCTAATCGGTTCTGACATTTACTCTTTTATGTAAAATCTGCACGTGTTTGAATACCAAATATGTCTGTTTTGGTGCCTGCAGATTCCAGTATCAATACTAGGTGTTCCAGCATCAATACCAGTGATGCAAGTAGCATTGACCTGCTTCCTTGTTACATACAGCAGACATCAATTAAATAACCTGTCTGGCAAGGTGCATTAGCATGTCAAATGCACTTTGCCAATCAATCGCTTAAAATTGTACCTTTTATTATTTTCATTTATTTGGTATTTGGTTTTTATGGTTCAGGTTAGGAATCTTGGCTCCGGCTTTCTTCTTTTGAGGAGTTTGCATGTTCAAACCCCGAATTGCATAACTGTGAGTGAGACGTGCTGTCCACCCTTCCGACGTGCTGTCCACCCTTCAACCGTGCTGGCTTGATTAATATTTGTTTCCTCAATCAAATTTAAAAACACTGTCCAGTGTCCACATTGTATTGTTTTAAAATTCACAGGACGTTTGCTTTTGTGCACTGTTACAGATCATTGACTGCAAAGAAAGGAGCTGAAGGCATAATGTCACTAAGCGTGGATACCACAGTGACCAGAGTTCTCCCGCTCCCAACCCACTTTGCCCACGCGGAGCAGTCGTTCTCCTTGAAAAAGCGCCGCCACCCCTTCTCCTCTTCGTCCGCGTCCAACTCCTCCGTCTCCTCCCCTGATCACCTGTCGCGCTCTCTGCCACCGCTGGCGCCTTGTAAGGAGTCTCTCTCTGTGAGCCGCTTCTTCCCCCAAAAAGCGTCCCCCTGGACGCCCCTGTCTTGTTCTCTCAGCCAGTCACCCCCTCTGAAGTCTGTATACGACCCCAAAAAGCAACAGTCGTATTTCAATCAGTGCTTCACTACATTGGGCCTTCTGGGAAGGGGTTCCTTTGGTGAAGTCTACAAGGTGAGTGCGGTGGGGGTGGTCGACATAAAGTGGAACCTCAAGAAGTTAAAATATCGGTCTACAGCTTCACACTAACAGATGTGACTCAAACTCACCAATCGACGAAATCCAAATCAAGAACGGACAACACAAAAAAAAAATATTCATAGCAAAATAAATTTTTTTTTTAAAAAGTACAACATATCTATTTAGATGATCATCTTCAGAGTTAAAACTGCATTCATTTGACACCGAACGCAATTCCGTCATCCGCTTTTCTTTCCTAGGTTCAAAATAACAAGGATGGCCGCTTGTATGCTGTCAAACGCTCGCTCAATCGCTACAGGGGCAACAATGACAGGAACCGCAAGGTGAGGGAGGCAAGGAACCACGAGCGTGTCTGCCCGCACCCCCACATCCTCAACTTGGTCGCCGCCTGGGAGGAGTGCGGTCGGCTGTTCATCCAGACAGAACTGTGTCACACCAGTTTGCTGCTCCATGCAGAGAGCCAGACTCCTGGTAACGGTAGGGACCATAGAGACCATTTCCACGTTTCACGTTTGACAAACTATTTGCACGTTGTTTAGTAGTAATAGTATTTAGTAGTGTGTGTGCGTTCTCCTCCCGCTTGACAGATGAGCGTGCAGCATGGTGGTACTTGTGCGACCTCCTCTCGGCGCTGGACCACCTGCACTCTCGCAGTTTCGTTCACATGGACCTGAAGCCCGCCAACGTGCTGGTGACGGCCTCCGGGCGCCTCAAACTGGGTGACTTTGGCCTTCTGCTGGAACTCAAAGAGAGCAGCTTAGAGAAATTGAGAGAAGATGACCCCGGAGGGGATCCCAGGTACATGGCTCCTGAGCTCCTACGGGGGGAGTATGGACCCGCTGCAGATGTTTTCAGGTACAAAAATACTCAATATCACCAATAAGATAAGTCACACTTTTGTTGCGTTATGGAGTACGTAAAATCACTTTATGGTTTACTTTTTAGTTTGGGTGTTTCCATTCTGGAGCTTGCGTGTAATATTGAGGTCCCCAATGGTGGAGAGGGCTGGCAGCAACTTAGACACGGGCGCCTCCCTGAAGTCGCGAGGGGTAGGTTATACGTTTTATAGTCTTTTTTTTTTTTTCTTTTCTCAGATGTGGTTGTAATTTGTCATTATTCAAGATGAATCCTAATTACATGTCACATTTGTTTGTGCAGGGCTTTCAACAGACCTTCAGAAAGTTCTTCAGATGATGCTTTCTCCAGTGCCTTCTGACAGGCCAACAGTGCCGGAGCTTCTTGTTCTGCCCGCAGTGAGAAAACACAGATGGAAGCGACGCACTTACCTTATTTTCACAGAAACCATGCTGACTTTGGCCTTCTTCTGCCAGGTAATTTGGTAGGATTTACGACTGTTGATTTGCCCTGGTGGCTAGCAGGTCTGCCTTACGGTGCTGAATAATGACGATAAGGGCTATAGAAAATGTATTTGTTTAATTTTTACTTTAATATTGCATGTCCTGCTGTTTGGCTTTGTTTCTACTGTAAGATGGTGGTAGGCTTTGGCCGTCGACTTTTCTCTTCTCTTTACCTGCCGATCTTCCCCGGCTGGAGCAAGCCGGCGCCCTGCACTCCTCCCAAAGAGAACTGGGACTGGGAGGCAACGTTGCCCCTCCCCGCCTTGCACGCTGACAGCTCAGAGGACGACGGGGCGTTCCCGGTGGAATCCGTGGGACCGGAGGATTCCCCAAGAGTCTCGGACAGGTCAGCATAATTTGCGGTTCGGTGAACCTATCCTGCGCTATTCGCTGGACCTTGAAAAAACGGCATATTATTAAATCACAATCGCAATATTGAGGAAAACAAATAGCAGTTAGACATTTTTTCAAAATCGTTCGGTCCTAATAATGATTAGATACACTTCTTTTTTGTTCCTTTAAAATGTATAAAAAATGTTTTATAATATTTTGGCCTTTAGTATTTGTTTAACTTTTCAATGGAGACAAAATTGTAAAAATCAACTGATTTTTTTTTTGTGTGTGTTTATTTATTTTTAGGAGTTTGAATTTCTCTTATTTGAAGGTCTTTTAACCTTTCGCTCTCCTCCAACAGGATGAAATCCACTCTGGATTTGAAAAGCACGTCCACTCCTCTCAGATGTTCCTCGAATTATGTTGACCGGAGTCCTCTCCTGGATCCGTTTGACTGGTCCCCGTCGAACGAAGCCCGGGGGCCTTCCAACGCCCACTCCAGTGACTGCTACACATCACACACGCACACCTCTTACACCCCAAGTCACACTGACCGTCTGGACTCCAGGCAGGGCAGACGATCTTCGCAGCGACGCAATCGCAACCGGAGTTGCTCAGACGACCAACCCGGCTTCGGGCCAAAAAACCTGCTGTATCTCTTTGAGGAAATCGTCGTGGAGGGACAGCCGTGACTTGGCAGACTGACTGACTGTATTTTGGGACTGCATTGGACCTAGTGTTCAAATATAACAAGTTTACTTCTTGCATGAATGCACTATTTCTGCCGTTTCTTTCCTTAATGTGCTTGCGAATGATGGGTAATCACTTTGAAGCATGGTTTGTGTACTATGAGTGTAATTATTTGTTGAGTATTGTTGAATATTGAGATTTATTGTTTCATGTGTGCTTCTTGTGTTTCCCCCCCCAAAAAGATTAAAGTGTTGATGGACTTTTTCAACTTCACCAGTGAGTGTGTAAAGGGCCAATTTACGCAAATAATACGTAGTTACCCGTTTGTTTCACTTTTGCCTGTCAACTATACTCACGCAATATCAACAGAACAGATACTTTGCTGAACAACTTCTGCAACAAATGAATGTCATCTGCAGTAACATTCATTCATAAAGTAACAAAATGATTTCACATGCATTAAGCCAAGCCTTCGCCAATTTCAGGTTCAAAATTGTTTCCCCATTCTGTTCCAGCCAACTGACTTGTTTCAACTTGCAAACTGAAGAACAACCAAGATAAACACCCTTCATCCCACATTGGTTTCATACTGTTTGAAACTTATATGAATCATAAGTTAATACACGATTAATAACAGTATTTTTGGTGTCTTTGTACATCTTGGGCTTAGGGTAATAAGCAGGTTTAAGGTTAAATAATTTTGTTGCTGTGAACATTCATACAGTATGATTTAGATTAGAGATGGATGAATTCCGGAAGTAAAAGTAAATAAGCCCATACTCAGATGAATTCTCAGTAAACGATCCTCTCTAAGTATTTAGTTTTACAAAAAGTCAGATGGCAAGATGTCGGTATTTTATTCTGAAAGATTGCCCTTTATACTGAAAATCACCGCACGGAAGACGTGTTCCGGTATTGGGTCAGACCGGAAGCAAAAGCTTGTTTTGGTACGAAACGAAATTGATAATAGCCTTAAATTGTCTCTTAAGAGCTTGTCAGCTTTGCTGCCAGTTATTTTAACTAATTAACCAGCTACGTGTATTTGCTAACGCGGGAACTAAACACTTCAAAAAGGGAGGGAAATCGACCACAAGGTACTAACACAATTATCTTATGTTCCTATTGATGCATTTTGTCCCCATGCTTGCTCGAGTTTTTCTTCGCAGAATTCAAACACATGTATTGTCATCGAAGACTAAATGAATTGTACATAGTTGTGAATGTGAAGAAATTACGACGTGGCCTCACAGTTTTAAAGTTCAGGATTTAAATCTCTGCTAGTGCATTCTCTGTGGCGTTGGCATATTTCCCCCGTGCTTGTGAGGATTTTATTAAAGTTGTGTATAACTGAACTGGCAGTGAATATTTCATGTTCCACTAGAGCAGGGGTGGGCAATTCCTGTCCTCGAGGGCCGGTATCCTGCATGTTTTATATGTCACCCTGCTGCAACCCACCTGATTCAAATGATCATATAGTCAGCAATGTGTGTTGCAGCAGGGAGAGGTGGAAAACAAGCAGAACACCGGCCCTCGAGGACTGGAATTGCCCAACCCTGCAGTAGAGGGTGTCCCGTCCTCCTTATTTTGAGAATCACCTAATTATTGTGTGATTGTTTTCAGGATGGAGGATCCCAAACTGGAGTGCTTGAACAGCCGGTTGGCCAAGCTGCTGAACGAAGTGGTGCAGGAGGTTGTGGGCATGGTGAAGGAGACTGTTTCGGCGTACCAGGAGAAAACTGCCAGCACGCTGAAGGAAAATGAGAGTTTGAGGAGAAGTCTGCTGGAGATACAAAGTGAGATATAGGGAAGCGTACATGTGTAGGCGATTGGGACCAAAAAAAAAATAGCACACGATAATATTAGACTTTATAAAAACATACAGTAATGTCATAATTATATTTTGCTTTTTCTCAGTGGACATTGTGCTGCTTCTTCGTCCACCTGGGGGCAGTATAATACAGACATAGAGCTATAAAAAGCATTGATGATTCTGGTCTTTATTCGCAGACATTCTCCATGTCCACGGTCTGTTTCCTGACCAGGAAAAAGGCTCGGACATTCAGGAGCAGAACCCCGGCCTCCCTCTGCTGCCGAACAATATTCCTTGTGATTTGAAGCACAAGTGCAATGACCTGGGCTCACAGGAAGAATGCGCTTCGGCCCAGACGCTAGTAAAACACTGCAAAGAACAACCAGAAGATGAGGAGTGTGAGGACGCTCTGACTGTCCAGTCGACTGCAGACAAAACACTAAATGTTAAAAGAGAGCCAACCTCTTGCTCACTGTCTGGTCCGCCAACATTACAAGAACATTACAGCTCTGTGGATTCAAGTCCCTTTCTCCACAACTCTGCCGCGCCCTTCTACTCGGAACACTCCAAGCACGACTTTGACAGCGGAACAATCCGCTCGGAGCCCACCAGGAGAAACGACTCCCATCCGTGTTTGGTATGCGGGAAGATATTCAGACGCTTGGGCAACCTGAAAATCCACCTGCGCTGTCACACGGGAGAGAAGCCGTACGGCTGCTCACAGTGCGGCAAGCGCTTCAGTCAGGCGGGAGATCTGAAGAAACACAAGATGGTGCACACGGGAGAGAAGCCGTACTACTGCAGCCAATGCGGGAAGAGCTTCAATCGGGCGGAGAATCTGAAAAGACACCTTAAGATCCACAGTGGAGAGACTTGACATTCTAGCACGTTAATGGAAGCGACAACAGTCATTGGTAGGTAGACGTTACGTTAAAGAGGACATATAGTTAAGATTATTTATTTAGCCCTTAATCATAAAAGAGTCTCAAAGATTCACACAAATCAATGACTTCCCCTGGTCTGTACCCCACATCTGGCCAGGGAAAAATTCAAAGAAATCCCATTTAGGAAAAAAAAATGGAAGAAACCTTGTGAAGGGGATCACAGATCAACCCGGGTGCAATGGATACTGAGTGGCGGAGGAGAGAAGAGAAGCGGCAGTAAAACAGGCCAAATGCCTATTTCCGAGGTTCTCAACTCATGACTTGGCAGCTAGTCTGGACCAAGATCTGCTATTTTCAAACGACAGACCAAACGCGAAAGCACCATCGAGCCAAAAGCTAAGCAGCGTTGCAGTGTCGGAATTACAGATTAGCTTTATTAGCGTCATCTTCTGCTAACCACTTGATTGTTTTAGGAAGTTATTTGGCTAGGCTGAGAGCATAATTGCTCAGGTGATTTTGGAAACTAGTCACTGTCTAATTAAAAATATCAATGTGCTATTTTTTCTTTATGTATGTGTGGATTCTCAGTCATTAGTACATGGCAATCCCAAAACATTGAATCAAAGCAACCAAAAATGTTCAAATATGACATAGGCAACTATGCTATTAGGCTAACCACAATACATGTCTTCTTTAATAAAAAGAAAAAATATATAAAAGTCATGTTTCAATATAGAATATAAAATATAGATGTCTTCTATTGAAACTTATGTCCCGTAGACAAATATAGTTTAGAAATTGCCCCTGGTAGACGGAAAGATTCCCCACTAGTTCCATTCTAATTCCAGAATAAAAACGGAAAAGCCCCTGCTAACACCTCTCTGGTAACTGCGTGTAACTTTTCCTCAAGGGTTAATACGAGGATAGCATGTGCAATAAATTAACACCTGTACTCCAGAGACTCTTGGCCCAGATGACTGCATACTGGAGATTTTCACAGTAACCAACACACCTCACAGACTAATATAGAATTTATCACACGCACTACTGCCTGACGACAACATTTCACTGAGACAGCAAGGCTGCCCCTGGTACACAACTTGTGTTGAGGTGAGACATGTAAGAGAAGGTCTGGAAATTGAGATTAAAATACATATAGGCCGATTCGCCACTATTTTTAAATGGGTGTCCGTTGGCAAGCAAGTCCAACTAAACCACTTGACACTGTAAGGAAAAGGCCTTGGTGAGAATTGAACTCACGACCCCTGGTTTACTAGACCAGTGCTCTAACCACTGAGCTACAAGGCCAGGTGTCAGATTTTTTGGTCGCAATGATATTACTTGGAGATTTAATATATTGTCCAAATTTGAAATTGTTTTTGATTTTCATGTTAATGTGATGTCTATAACGGGGAAATACCATTCATGTAAAAATAAGAAAAAAAATTTTAAAAAGTGTTTTTCACAAGACAGCGACGATATATTACATGGTACTTGGTGTAAAGTAACTGAGAAAACACTGGTCTAGAGACTAGACACTGCCTGAAGTACAATATTATGGTGTGAACTCATTCGTTCTGAATGCCTACTTGGACATAATTTACTCCACCACTTTCTTCACTATGGTAGTACTTCGGGGTTGTTGTTTTTTATTTTACACTGTAGAGGAAAAGGGGTTAGGGAGATTTGGACTCACAACGCCTTGTTTACTAAACTAGTACTCTTAACAACTGAGCTATGAAGCCATATGTATACAGCTTGGTCATGATGGTAATACTTTGAGATGTAATATATATATAGATGCAAGTGCTATTTGGTACTTTAAATATTATTTAGGAATCACTTTTACTCTAGCCGCAGTTAAATAGTTTTCCAATGACCACTGTAATTTACAAATGCACACCAAAAGTGCACGGTTTTGTATTTTGTGGCTGGTGGTGGGGGTTCCATTTTCTCGAATCAGCCAGCACCACAACCCGGAAGTGATTGGCTCACACCTTCGCACGAAACCGACCCACACTTTCGTGTTTCCCACAGGTGAGTACCCGTAAACAATGAACTAGTGTCAGCAAAGTTCTTAAACGACCGTGTCTGGTTAGATGCGGTTTACTCACACACAGTCTATAGCGTATTTGTATTTTTCATGGGATTTGTTCTGACGTCTTTCGAAACTTGCCCTTTTCACACAGCGCGGAGCTTTAAATGGCGGCTGTTTTATAATTTCTGAGGGGAGTTTTTAAAAAACTTTATCAGAACAAAAATGACCTAAATACATTCCAAATGTGGTGGAGAGTCCTCGTCGATAGAAAAAAAAGCGCAATTTCCGGTTTGACCGCAAATGTTTAGTCTGTTACTATTGTATTACTTATGCACAACTGTAAAACATTCTTTAAGAACAGCGTGTGGGGAAATGGACTCAAGTGTTATAATGCATGTTGCGACAGGTTCAGTGCTGAGCATCCTGTGATGTGATGAAATGAAGATAGATGAGAAGGTTGTCTCTTATTTTGAATCTAGCAACTCACCAGTGGACAAAGAAGGCTATCTCTATAAGAAGGTAAGCTACCCTGTGCAACAGGTTGATTTCAATGTATATATAAAACTGGTTTTAGATTTATTTTCTACAAATCATTTTTTACGTTCTAAGACAATAGCGTACCCATAAACAGAACATGAACGACATCGCGCTAATGTAACTTTTCAAAATCTTTTTCGTCCAGTGGTACTGTGACTTACAAGTGCCTCAACTTGCGAGTTAAAACCCGTGTGTGTGTGTGGGGGGCTTGGTCTTTTTTTTTTTTTTTGCCTTGTGTTACGAGCAAAAATTCGATTTATAAGTACGCTCCAGGTTTTGTGTTGGGGCAGCAAACTTCAGAACATCCGGCCACCATCAGTTCATGAGGTTACCTCTCTGTGGAAGTACAGGTGGAGTTGTTAAGCGTTTTTTTTATTGTTTATTTTTTGGACAACAGGTGAATCAGATAATGTCCATTAAATTAATTCTTGAAATCATAGAAAAACATGAGTTATGTGTGTCGTCAACTTGGCAATGCAGTACGAGTATAGTACTTCAACAGTATGTACTATACTGAAGCAGAAGCAGTCATCTTGTTATACAATAGGACCCCAAATGTAAAGGAACATAAAAGAGTCATGCTATTGTTAGGGACTTCATTTTCGCAAAGTCTGCAATATTTATCAACATCTCAGCTTCCTGTTGTGTAAGACCCAGACTAACTGACAGAATTGTCCCACAGGGAGACATCAGGCCTTCCTATCACAAGCGTTGGTTTGTTCTGAAGGGGAACCTCCTCTTCTACAAGGACCACCCGGATGACCGTGACCTCATCGGAGTCATTGTTCTGGAGGGCTGCACCGTCCAGCTGTGCGAGTCCGAGGAGCAGTTTGCCTTTTCGCTGGTGTGGAGCGACCTGGGCCTGCGCCCTTACAAGTTTGCCGCCGAGGACCAGGCCGGCCAGGAGAGCTGGATCAAGGCCCTGCTCTCGGCCAATCACGGCTACTTGTCTCTGCTAGTGATGGACCTGGAGAAGAAGTACAAAGGTGAGCGGCCCAACGGTCTCAGTGTTGTTGTTTTGAAATCGGAGCAATCATTTGGCAAACCTATGGCTTGTCTGCTGGTGTGTCCTCTGTTGTTGACTTGGCAGTGTCAGACCACTACTGTGTCTATTTTAACATCGCCAGTTTTAACCATCTAGCAGTCCCGGTCAGAACAGTGAAGAAACGCTACCTATCTTCTGAGGTGGCAGCAAATTTTATCGAGATCTTAAAAAACACTCCTGCTGACATTTTACCTGCACCCTGTGATCTTATTGTTGACAATTTTAACCTACATCTTAAATCATCATTAGATTCAGTAGCTCCACTTTTAATTAAAACAACAAAAACAAAGACTGTACCCCCGTGGAGAAACAATGCTATCAAAATATCAAAGAGAAAATGCAGGAGTGCAGAGAGGAGGTGGAGAAAAAGTAAACTTACAGTACACTATGAAATTTTATGCGAACAACTGAAATCTTACAATAAAACAGTAAAACTGGCAAGATCTTCCTATTTCTCAAACCTCATTACAGTCAATAAAAACAACCCCAGGGTTCTCTTCTCCACCTTTGAACTTTTAACTAGTTCTGATTTTAATAAGTCCCCACAGAGACCAACAGATGCTCTCTGTGAGGACTTTGCAGACCACTTCAGAAGTAAAATCGATGACATAAGATCCAGTCTTTTAGCCCGTCAAAACACAAGTTTTAATAAACCCGGACAATCATATTTACATGAGGAAACACTGGAAAGTTTTGCCCTGGTTGATGCAAGGACACTTGTTCGAGTTTTCTCCCAGGTAAACCCAACAACCTGCCTTTTGGATCCAATTCCCACATTTCTTTTTAAGACATTTTATGGATTTTTTGAAGAACAAATTTTAAATATAGTCAATTGCTCTCTTCAGACAGGCGTCTTCCCAGCTGCCTTTAAAACGGCGGTGGTGAAGCCCCTTCTGAAGAAGAGCGGTTCTGACCCGAGCGTTTTTAATAACTACAGACCCGTATCCAACTTACCGTTTTTAAGTAAGATTTTAGAAAAACTGGTTTTCATCCAGTTGAATCATTTTTTAAATACAAATAATATTTTGGAGAAATATCAATCTGGTTTTAGGATGAACCACAGTACGGAGACTGCTCTTTTAAGGATCTTAAATGATATTAGGTGCACTGCAGACGTGAGAAAACTCACAGTCTTGGTGCTACTGGATCTAAGCGCTGCTTTTGATACAGTAGATCACCAAATTTTATTAAATAGACTTAAAAATCTAGTGGGCATCTCTGGTACTGTTTTTGACTGGTTTTATTCCTATCTCACAGACCGATATTTCTTTGTAAGTATGGATACTTGTTCCTCTAAAACTCATGAAATTAAATGTGGGGTTCCTCAAGGTTCGATTTTAGGCCCCTTACTTTTTAATCTTTATATGCTTCCCCTCGGGGATGTCATCAGGGGACACGGCATCAGCTTTCACAGCTATGCTGATGACACGCAGCTGTATATTGCCGTGTCTCCTGATGACACAGGACCCATTGATACCCTTTTAAATTGCATTTTAGATATCAAGTCATGGATGGCAGATAATTTCCTACAGCTCAATCAGGACAAGACTGAGGTCTTAGTTATCGGTCCCGAAGGTCAGAGAGAGAAGCTTTTACCAAAACTACACATTTTTAATCCCTCACACTGTGTGAAGAACCTTGGCGTCATTTTTGACTCTGAGCTCAGTTTTATTCCTCATATTAAAAATGTAACCAAGATTGGTTTTTATCACCTTAAGAATATCGCCAGAGTCCGCCCGTTTCTCTCTCAGGCTAACACGGAAGTGCTGATGCATGCCTTTATTTCCTGTCGTTTAGATTACTGTAATGCCCTGCTCTCTGGCCTCCCGAAAAAGAGCATTTCACCACTGCAACTACTGCAGAATTCAGCCGCTCGGGTGCTGACGAGAACCAGAGGGCGGGAGCACATTACGCCAGTTTTGAAATTGCTGCATTGGCTCCCTGTGTGTTTCAGGATCGATTTTAAAGTACTTTTATTAGTTTATAAATGTGTTAATGGTCTTGGGCCATCTTATTTATCTGATTTGCTTTTATCATACCAGCCCTCGCGGATCCTGAGGTCCTCTGGCGCCGGCCTTTTATTTATTCCAAGGGTGAGGACCAAAATGCATGGCGAGGCTGCATTCAGCCATTTTGGTCCTCACCTTTGGAATAGCCTGCCAGAGGATGTCAGGTCTGCAGAGACTGTTGATATTTTTAAGAGGAAGCTCAAGACACACCTTTTTAGTTTGGCTTTCAACAACTTTTAAATAATTTATCTTTTCTTTTGATTGAAGATAATTCTATGTTTTGCTTTGAATGTTTTAAAGCACTTTGAGTTGCATTTTTATGTATGAAAAGTGCTATATAAATAAAATGTGATTGATTGATTGATTGATTGATTTATGGAAGGTTATCTGAGCATTTATTTGATATCCTTAATATCCAGGTTTAGGTCCATGCGATAGCATGCTCTTATTGCTGTAACATGTATGCTAATTAGTCCATCTATGGCATTTCACATTATATGTTAGCATTGAGCTAGTGAAGTTTTGTTTAGCAAACTTCAACTATTTTGAAGTGTATAATTCACTTTTATTTTCCATGTCAGCTTTCATAACTTCATCATGGCGTGGAAGCAAGCACACTTTGACTCCTATGAGCCGAGTCTTCTTTTCAGTTCCTCAGTGTGACGTCGGGTGATACGTTCCAGAATGAAGTGTTCACTGTATTTACTGTTCTTGTCAGTCCTAAAACCGGAGGAAAAGTCAGTAAACCTAAAACAATCTGATGAAGTGAACTTCTTATGAGACGTTTCCTTCTTTGTTGTTCCTTTAGAAACATTGGAGGCGTTGTTCAGTGACCCAGCCAACGGTGCCGCCGCCGCCCCAAATGCGGGCCGCCAACCGAGCCCGCAGTTGTCCGCGCTGACCCGGCATCCGACAGGAGCTGTGGCTGCAGGCCCCGGTGCGAGTTCCACGGCGACACTCCAAACTCCGGCCGCGGCCGTCAAATCCACCGTTAAGAGGTCGCCCAAACTGTGGCCCAAAAGGACTGCAAACGTGACGCCGATTAACGGCCCGGCCCCGCCCGCGGGCGACTGGTCGGCGGTGTGTTCGGGCACCCGGGAGGAATTTAGCAAATTGCACGATGATTTTGGGAAGGAAGTCAAGGACCTGATTGCCGACTGGTCAAGAAGCGGACGAGCGGGCCAAGTGACAAACCAGGAAAACTTGATCGATTTGAGTAGTTTTGACTAAATTGGTCCGATACCATTTTGAAAATCTCATTTCAAGGATATGTGCTTTCAGTGCAATGTTACCATTCCAAAACATTTAATTCTGATTTTTTTTTACATCACCTTTGTATGGACAGTGAAGCCCAAAATGATTCTTCTACCTTGGACTTAAAGTGTTTATTTACACAATGGATATCATCCGGATGGAAAAGTGGCAAAAGCCTCTTGAGACATTTTAAAATGGGTGCTTCACTTTATTTGCAGGTCTGACACCATTGAAAACTACAATTAAGTACAAATGAACTTAAATATCCGATCCAAGATCAAGACAAATGACAGTGAAGCATTCAAATGTCTTTTTTTTAAGAACAAAGAAATTGCCTCGTTTGCGCTTGCCGAGGGCGCCGATCCCAAGTCCCGAGCTGGGCTTTGTTTCTTCTTTCCGTATCTTACATTCCAATATTGAAACATGAATAGCAGAACGGTGAGCACCAACCCAAATACGAAGTTGAAAGCCAACAATGTTTACCTTTGATCTGTCCTGTGGGTTCTTTTGATGGTCCAGACTTTGGCTTCCTTCACGGTCCTGTTGCCAAAGTTTCAAAGAACCATCCAGGAAGTCTAATCTTGTTTATGCGTGGCATCATCCTTAAGAGGACGTTTGTTCCTGAAGCTCAATAATTTGGAGATGATGTCCGAAGCATATTTGTCTACTCTCTGCTGCTCAAAGTGACATTGTTTGAAATAGTTCGCTTCTAAAGCTTTGTGACTTGGAAGTGATGTCATATCTGGAATACATGTACATTAAGGGATACTATTTTAAAATATGTCAATGTATATATTTTTGAAAAAGATATAATTATCCACACTGTAAAAAAAAAAAAAAAACGTGTATTTTTTTGGGCTAAAGCAGTCATTTACGGGTACGTTTTTTGTTCTTTACAGTGTAGTTTATAAAAATACATTACAAGCAAAATGAAATTAGTCAATTTGTCTTCTGAAAGACACTTTCTTGTGTCGTTCAACAAATAAAAATGGACTTTAACTCAAAATCTTGACCTTAGCTCCATGTTAGATATGCAGCAGTTGTTTTTTTTTTTTAGCATCTTTCTGCGTTGGGAAAGTCACTTAACATGAATAACAAAAATGGCAGAGGTGTTTTATTGATTTGCGTTTACAAACACAAGCAGCCGTGAAAAGGGGAACAGAAGCGGCAAAGACGAAGAAGTAGTCAAATTTTAGAAGGGAGCTAAAACGGTTGAGGAAGAGAATGGCGGCAGGGGGAGGCGGTAGCTATTTCGGTGTGTCCAGCTGTCTTGTTTTTATGGTCTTTCCCTCTCTCTGTCTCTCTTTTCACCTTCGCCGTGCTCCGAGCGAGCGGCCTCACTGCTGGTGACCTTCAGCCAGCGCTTCGGGCAGTGCTCGCTTCACTCGATGCGCTTAAAACTGAACGCGACCCAATTCAATGTGAAAGTATCGATCCAGTTTGGCACGTGCTTTGCAGACGTCGTGCGGGTTCACTTTGGACTCCCCGTACACGCCTTAGCCGCACATATTCACGATCGACGGCTCATATGCGGAGTGAAGTGGGCGGGCCCCCGTTGTGCTGTTTAAAAGCGACTATAATGGGCTCGCGAGCAGCCACAAAAAGTGCCCATCGAGTCATCATTTGTTGTAAAGGTTTTCAGCCATTGTGTGAAATAGAAAGCTGCGTGAGATGAATCGCTTGAACACATGATCTGCAGCCGTGAGACGCGCATTACGTGCTTCATGTACTTGTTGACATTTCTCAGTGATATCACGGGCCTTGTAGTCGCGTGCCATCCCTGGCGCTGGACCAAAGTTTATCAGCCAACTGTTTTCAAATTTCATGGCTGTTTATAAATCCTCCAGGGTTCTACTACTCATCCCCCCCCCCCCCGACCCCCACAGTTCAACCCTATCCCAGAGACAGGTGATGATACTTGGATATGCGAGGGGCGCATTAGCCACTTAGGACTTGGTACTTCAATCCATGGCTGCTCCTTTTTTTGTTCTGATGAAGCTGACTCTGTGTGTGACTTGGGCCATATTAGTCCGCACGCGTTGCCAAAGTCCGGGTTTCGCGCGTTGGCATTGAATTCACCTCATTCCAAGACTCCTGATGCCTATTTTGGAACGCGGCTAGTCGATACAGGCGCCGCCACCTCCTCGCTCCACCCCTTTTTCTCTTACTTTTCCCTTAGCTCTGTTTTCCTGCCAAACCTGACGGTGTGGCTAAAGTTAGCCCCGCACGGGGCCGGTATATAAGGCCCATTGAGGTCCGTTGCTTACATGTCAGTCACATCGGCTTGGCGTAGGCTTCTCTTCTTGACCAACAGCAACCCGACAAACTTGAGAGATGGTAAGTTTCAGAATGGGTGTCCTCCGCATCATAGCCTGCATGCTGGGAAATGACTAACAATCTTTGGATTCGTTTTTTTTTGTTTTTTTTTTAATGCTTAAGTTTTGTCTTACTTTCCAAAGCAAGTCCAGAAAAAAAAAAACAAGAAAGTCAATGGAAGATTTTTTATCTGTGCCCCCTTAGACTTTGTCCATCTATTCATCCATTTTCAGTAGCGCATATCCTCACTAGGTGAGCTGGAACCTATCCCAGCCCGACAAGAGGCGGGGTACACCCTGGATCAATTACAGGGCACCTAACATTTTGCAATTGACTCAGTCCTAAATCCAGACATTCACAACTTGTGATGCAGATGAAGATGTATGTTTTTTGTTTTTGCAATAATCTCATATACTACTCATGTCCATAGTCATAGCCTGTACTGTGTATACTTGTAGACTCACGTTGACATTTCATACCTCACTTTATATGCTATTGAATTGTCACCTGAATTCCGTTACCTTGTCCTTGTGACATACTGCATGTAATGACAAAATATCTTACCTTGCACCCTAGGCACCCAAGAAGGCCAAGAGGAGGCAGCAGCAGGGTGAGGGTGGATCCTCCAACGTGTTCTCCATGTTTGAGCAGAGCCAGATCCAGGAGTACAAGGAGGTAACCTTTTCCCCATCTCACGCAAAACAGCACCACGTGAACAGTGCATACAAAACTGATGACTCTGGGGGTAGGGGGGGGGGGGGGGGCTCTGAGAGCCTCCTGTGTGACCCCACTGGAATGCTTCCCAACAGCTGGTGGGATTAGCATTCAATAGAAGCAGGAACAGTCAAATTGAAATGATTGGAGAACAGTAACGTGGACGTTGCGGTGACAGCAGCGTTGAAAGACGCAAGCGCACTTTGGGTTCTGAGAGTCCCGACCCTCACACCTGCTATAAACGAACCCCCTTGAAGGCCTCTGAGGTGATGGAACATTGCAGCCAGGAGAAGAATAGTCACAAATCGAAAAAGGGGGTCGAGGTTAGGGCGCACGGTGTGCGACAGCTGTAATTGATACCGCCACCGCCTGCCCCGAATGTTGCAACGGGCTTGCCCGGCATTCCGAGACCATTTTAACACCTCGGGAAGACAAGTGGAACACCAGCTGCCAAGTCCCCCAACGGTTTCCAATGTCATCTACGGTTTCAACGTGTATGTGCAAAGAGAGACGGGGGCAAGATTTACAAGTTGATGTTGGCAAGCCGTGCGCGTGATTAGGAGAGCGTGCTTTTGACATACATGTCATGTCACGGCAGGCTTTCACAATCATCGACCAGAACCGAGATGGAATCATCAGCAAGGACGACCTGAGGGATGTGCTGGCCACCATGGGCCAACTGAACGTGAAGAACGAGGAGCTGGAGGCCATGGTGAAGGAGGCCAGCGGCCCCATCAACTTCACCGTCTTCCTCACCATGTTCGGCGAGAAGCTGAAGGGTCCGTTTTGACAAACAGCTTACGTTCGTTGCATCCATTTTTCTACTGCCCAGCGCTTGTCCTGGTCCGGGTTACGAGTTTTACAATTCTGGATTTTTGTTTACCTCAATATTGCGATTTTAATATGTGATTATTTTTTTCAAGGACCTCTTCCCATGTATGTTTTTACAAACTTAAGCAAGAAAATATACAATGGTATAAAATTCAAATTCTAAAATGTCTGAGTAACAAGATTTTCCTCCCTCATTTAGGTGCTGATCCCGAGGACGTGATTGTGAGCGCTTTCAAAGTCCTGGACCCCGAGGCCACTGGCTCCATCAAGAAGGAATTGTAAGATCGCGGAGTATCCATTTGAGTTCATTCCTCCGTCTTGAATCAACATAACCTGATGTATATTTGCATCTGTTTTACTTCTCTAGCCTTGAGGAACTCCTGACCACCCAGTGCGACAGGTTCACCGCCGAGGAGGTGAGCTCAGTCGTTATTATGAACACGTTGTACAATGAGTGGATCTCGGTTCTAAGCCAGAGATGGCCAAACGGGTTCCGCTGAGGGCCACATACAGAAAAATGTTAGGAAGAGGGGGCCCCTGTGTATATTCCCAGACATATATTCTTTAGCCTCTGTGAAGAATGACCAGTTTTACTGCAGCTTACTGAGAACCTGAAACTGGCTCCATGTACAATACAGTCTATGTATATGTCAGGATTACACTGCCCCCACATGGCCAAAACGCGAATTGTCGAAAGAGCAGCACAATGTCCATGGAATTGAAGCAAAAAAATGTGGTCATAATTTTTTTATGTCTTAAAATTCTATTTAGTGTTTTTATCAAATGCATTATGGAGTGCTATCATTGTTAAAAAAAAAACATGTTTAGCTTGTATGTTTCGAGTGGCTCTACAGATTTTGGCGCTGTTTTGTTTTTGATGAGTATTCTAATGTTAGTTAGTTTTAATATGATGGTGGAGTAAGACTGTCCAAGAGTTATTCATAGAACACAATTAACAATCGTCCATTTTTCCTCCATGCAGATGACCAACCTGTGGGCTGCTTTCCCCCCTGATGTGGCTGGCAACGTGGACTACAAGAACATCTGCTACGTCATCACACACGGAGAGGACAAGGAAGAGTAAAAACCTGCCTCTCTGCAAAACAACAAAAACAAAACAAAAAAACAACACTTCACTTCCACGCCGAACCGTACCAACCCACACGTATCCCCCCCGGCCCACTCAGTTCCGCTTGCCAGCTCACTCGGGAAAAAAGACTTGTCTCCTTTACCGAGACACTCACAGTGAGAGGACCTGAATGAAGGCTGCGGCGGTGTTTGCTTGAAAGTACCGACATGGGATTATTTTCATAGTTTAAAAAAAAAAAAAGTCTCGCTCTATCTCTGTCCCTTCTACTTTACCGTCCATTCTGTCCGTGCGTGTTAAGGCCAGCAGTGCTTGCATCACACCTACATTATGCATATGCAGTCCGGTGTACACGGTGGTCCTATAAAATGTCTCTTGGGTGCTGTGGTGCATGCACAGCCACTTACTTGAAACAAGTAAACCGCCTGACCCACTAGGTCTGTTCGTCTCAACCTCGCATTGATTTTTAATGGAGTTGTCCTCTTTTTGTGGAGGAGGAGGGGGAGTTTTGCACTAAAATAGTCAGCGTTCAACCGCCTCTTTCTCCCGGAGGACAGGTCAAGTTGCAGGTGTGACAGAGATGCCGAAAGATGACGACGGGGGGAGGAAGGAAAGAAAGAAAAGTCAAACTGGCCTCTTTCTTCTCCTCCTCCCTACTGCTTTCCAACTTGTTGTTGTGATTGCCCATGTCTTCACTGTAACAAAGAAAGAAGTACAAATAAAAGCCACTGTCTTTCGTACCATACTGGGTTTTTCTTTGATTTGGGGTGGGTGGGGTGCGGGGGTTGTCATTCAGAGTCAAAGCTTACAGTACAGCTATGGCCACACAATTGTGTCTAGCAGTATAGTTGCATCCTACTGGAGCTTATATTTTAAATAAATGGTAATCACTTATATAGAAACACCCGGTATGTTAAATGGAAAATATAATTAGTTGACTGCATGCCAAATTAAACTGAGTAATGTTAATGTTAATTTACGTTAATGTTAGTTTTATTAAACACACCCGTATCTATCCAGTTTCACTTAACTGGTCTGAAAATGATGAGTAATTATAAGCTCTTCCACAAGATGGCGGCAGGTATACCTCACAGCTCACTTTTGGGACGTTATTTTATTGTTTTATTTTAAATATATATTTTTAGAGGGTATGCTTATACTTGCTTTCTAAAGTAAAATATGTGCCCTGGATCAATAAAGGTTGATAAACAGCGCAGTATACGATTGTGGTGGTGACAACTAGTGTTTAATATCTATGTCGTCCGTCATTGATTGAGCCACGTGATCTATACGAGGAAATAAATAAATAGACCAAACGCTTTGTCTCTTCAAACTAAAACAATTGAGCCGTTTATTAGCTTTCAAAAAAAGTCTGTCAAGCAAACCAATACGAATATGTCCACATATAAATATATAAAATGTTGAAATGAGATGAATGATAGAACCACGATATGACAAGATAAGCAACAGACGGGCATCTACATTTACTTTGAAAACCGTAACCGGAAGTGAGAGTAATACATGCTTTATGATACCGGGTGGTGGGGAACAGGAGCGACCATCATCACTTCAACCCCTCTTGGTCACCATACACATGAAAATGGCAGCTTGGTAATGTGGACTGCGGGCTACAGAATCCCCCGATGCCACTGTCGCCTCGCCGTGCCTCCGTAAGTGCCGCCGCTAGGCTGAGACCCACCACCACCACCACCATGGCCTCGCCGCTGTCCCCCCGCCGCACATCTGTCAGACCGGCTTCGGTGGTGGTGGTAGTCGTCGTCGTGCTGCTGATGTCGGCGACCACCGCGGAGGGCTCCCAGGGCGACAAAGAGCCGCTGTACCGGGACTGCGTGAAGCAGTGTGTGCAAAGCAACTGCACCGGAGCTCAGCTCTGGTGGTACCAGACAGTCCAGCCGCAGTACATGGCGCTGACAGGTGAGCTGTCCCAGTTGCTGTTGTTGCTGTCATTGTTGTTGTTGTTGTTGTTGTTGTTGTTGTTGTTGTTGTTGTTGTTGTTGTTGTTTGTGCACGTGTGTGTTCTAATCCAACTCATTTCATACTACTCTACCTCAATTAAACAATATGGCTCGTTATAAAAAATTCCAGGACTCGGGTCATAACATGCAGTGGACCCCTGCATTCTCGCGGTTCCGCAACGGCAGATTCACGTATTCGCGGATTATTTTTGTTGGCCAAGTGGTACTACGCAGCAGTAGTATCGCGTCCGACTATTTTCAGCATCAGCAAACCGATAATATATCACGGACAGGAATGCCAAATGCCTATGGTGTGTGTGGCAGTGCAATAACACGTAAACCAAACATATGAGTCGTCATGAAAAAACAGAATTGGTTCAAATTCAGAGTTGGAAAATGTGTGAAATTTGTATATTATTTCAGAAAAACCTTTACTGTATTTATTTTGCACCATATGTAAGGGGCACATGTATAGTAAAAGTACAGTCAATTTTCAAATAGTATTTTCTAGCAATAATTCTACTAGCCGGTTCATATTTTTTTCCATTCCCCCATCTACAGAGTATTTTTATAAATTAATATATATGGTTTTGACATCAAAATCAATATAAATGAATTTTTAACAGCATTTAATATGACTTTTTCCAAAATAAATCAAAATTGATATGCTATTTTTCATTGTAAAATCTAGAAAGTTGATCAAAGTCATCATTAATTAAAACAAACATACCCTCAAACAATTATCATCATAAATTGTTGGTTGATAATTCAAAACATTTTATTTTTGTTAAAACATCAGTTTTTTCGGTAGTGACTGCAAAGTTTCGGTAGTGACCATACTAATGCTGCTGTTGCAGTAATACTTTGTGTGAGGGTAGCAGAAGTCCATCACAGGGTTTCACCTTCCAAATGAAAATTTAATTGGAATGACAAACATTTTTGTAACATGAAAAAAAAACCTTCCCCACGGAAGATTCTGCTTAACAAGTATAAAAGCACGTAATGGAAAGGAAGGCAATCTCATCTTAACAGATGGCTTCCTTGATTGCAAAGAACAAATTACTTTTAGGATTGCATGTTGTGACTGGTTGTTCCTTGGTGCATCAGTTGCTATGCAGTTGCTATGGACCTTTTGTGCTTTGTCCTTTATTATGTCATATAGGCCTGATGTGTGAGTTTATAAGCTCGAGTTATTCAATGACACCAAACTTTCTTCCAGTCAGAATTCCTCCAGTCCTGCTCACCGTAGTTAGCAATCCCTTACAGTCCACCGCTATAGAATTTCTTATTTCAGGAACCTATGAATAAGCAGTCCCGAGTGTGGTGTAAATTTACCGAAATGTCATGTGATTAAAAACAAATAGACTTCATCGATAGCTTTTGTAACGATGTATTTAAATTGTAAGGAGACTTTGTAGACACGCTGTCGTTCTGTTTGTGGCTAAAGCTAAACTGGCATGGCAGGTTGAAAGCAGGTTTTTCTTGTGTAGCACGATGTCGCAATGGAGCATTAACACCTCTGGTTTCATCACAATTATGTTTTTTTTCTTTCTTGCTGTTGTTTATTGTTAGGTACACTACCACCGAGATTGAGTGATTAATCCAAATTTTTGCATTCCAGCATGACGCTAATTGAGAGGAAACTGACACAATCAAAAATTATAGATGATAATCAAAAATAGCGCCTTGGTTTTTTTTCTAGGATGAGACAAAAAAGTGGGCCTTATTTGGGATCTAGTCTTGTGTTTCCCAAGCTTTAACGAGCAAGGCATGCATTTTTTCCCCATTCTAAAACTCCTACAGCACACCACGAAACAACGTCACAAAAAGTACTGGCATATGTACTACTGTCATGATGATGATCTTGTGTCAATTTACTCACAAATTTACTTAACTCTGGTTATGCTTATTCCTACGTTTATTCCACTGCCAACCAAGGCTTTTACTTTTATTTCATTTCTGCCCTAAATGTTGTTCCCGTGTGTCTTCCAGGATGGACTTGTCGTGACGACTGTCGCTATGAGTGCATGTGGACCACCGTGGGTCTTTACCAAGCTGGAGGCTACAATATCCCGCAGTTCCACGGCAAGGTTAAAAAAAAAAAAATTGTGATTCAGTCGGTACACAAGCTATGTTCGGAATAACTATTAACGTCTGTATAGTGAGTTGGCCATATTGTAGCATATGGTTTTATTCCGTTTAGTGGCCTCAAGGTATCCTACAATTCCATCTTGAAAAGATGCAAACAGTCAATTGAAAAAAAAAAAAAAAAAACATCCAATAATGTAAATGCAATAAATGTGTTCCATACAAATGAAAGAAAAGGTTAAAAAGGCAGTAAGAAACCTCCTGTTCTGATTGGAAACACTCCCAAAAAAAAGTTGGAGCAATATTGATCTAATACCCTGTAAAAAAAAAGAAATAAATGAGGCCTTCAAAATAAAAGCACAGCAAAATAATAACAGTTGCACCACACTTTATTTGTTGTTTATTTATCAATCATTCTCAAACTAAAAAAGTGTGGCGAAACCTAATTCCCAACGCAGCCACAATCGGTGTCTCATGTTGACTTTATGAAACATTTGTCTTGTTAATGTGTGTCCTAGTGGCCGTTTACACGCTTCCTGTGCTTCGAGGAGCCGGCGTCCGCCCTCGCCTCTTTCCTCAACGGCCTGGCATGCCTTCTCATGCTGCTGCGCTACCGGAGCACCGTGCCACGCCAGAGCCCCATGTTCCACACCATCAACGCCTTCTCTCTGGTCTCGCGACTTGGTGCTGTCGTCGAAAACGGAGCAGAGAAGCGGAATTTTGTTTTAAACTAGATGGTGGTGTGTATGTGTGTGTGTGTGTGTGTGTTTGCAGGTGTCGCTCAACGCCTGGTTCTGGTCCACAGTGTTCCACACCCGTGACACTTTCCTCACTGAGGTAACGTGTCGTAACGTGATAGGGTTTTGTTCAAAAGATATTGCAGATTAATCAGAAAAATAGCACTTAATATTATTGTGCTTTGTAAAAACATACAATAACAAAATAATAGAAAAATTACCGTTTTTGTGTCATGATTTTGTGCTTTAATTCAATGGTCCTCCTTCTGATGTGAGTGCTTTGGCCAACCAAGAGCGGTTTTTCTTAGAGGATAAAGAACATATGTCTGCCTATTGGTTTATTGTCTGCTTATTTGTGTTGCTAGTTGTTTAAAGGGATATTGTAACTACTGCAATATCAACGCTAGTTCCGTAGCCTTTAGTTGTCATTTTGCGTTGTGTGTTAAGTTAGCTGTTCATAAAACAGTTATGTGGTTGGGTTAAATGCAGTCAACTCAAGCTTATTTATATAGCGAAACAACCATAACTGCATACAAAGTGCTGTACATAAATTATAAATGAAATGAAAACAACAGGGGTTCCAAAATTGAACCCTGTGGAACCCCATACGCCAGTGGAGCAGAGAGGGACTGAAGGTCCGAATGCCAATTACTGACAAGCGTTCCAGCAGCGAAGCACGTCCCTTGATCTCGATCTTGCTTTGTGTTCTCTTGCAGAAAATGGACTATTTCTGTGCTACTGCAGTCATTCTCTACTCCATTTACTTATGCTGTGTGAGGTAATTGCCAACATTCCTCCCAAGGGAAATAATGTAAAGTGAATTTTATTCATTCTAGAGTCGCTGAAAAACCTTTTAACTATACAGGGAAGGTTTGAAGTTTAATTTTGAGTGCCAAATTTTGCAATAGGCATCGGCCTGAAAAAAATCCATGTTGGGTCAGTCCCTAGTTTTGTTAATGATGGTTTGCACTGCTCTTTTTGTTTGACTTGACATTTTTTAATTTGTATTTTTTACCTTGTTATGTTTTTGGCAGAACGTTGGGCCTGAAGCACCCTTGGGTGTCCAGCATCGTGGGGGTGCTGCTCATCTTGGCTTTCACGTCACACATTTCCTACTTGACCTTTGTCAGCTTTGACTACGGCTACAACATGGCTGCTAACACCTGCTTTGGTATGACAAATGCTAGGCCTGAATAGTCGGTCGCTTGTGAATTGTTTGACTGAATTTATAAACCGAATCGGAAGATTGGGTCACCGTCTGTCCATTTTGTTGATTAACTTATTTTTTTTGTTTTTTTTTTGCTCTTACTTGAAGGCATGGTGAACCTGCTGTGGTGGCTGTGCTGGTGCTGGAGCAACCGGCGGACGCTGCCGTACTGGTGGAAGTGTGGCCTGGTGGTTGTGCTGCTGCACGGCCTGGCCCTGCTGGAGCTGTTGGACTTCCCGCCGTATCTGTGGGTACTGGACGCGCACGCCATTTGGCACCTGAGCACCGTCCCCGTGCACTTCCTTTTCTACAGGTCGGCCCGCCGCCTCGAAATGTTTCCTTTTACTCATGAGCAAAAAGCATCACCAAAAATATTGCTCGAACCTGGTAACTGAACATTCAAATTGTGTAACACTTACCATAAAAGATCACGTAATCCATTTACGTTATTGACTGCTAGTCCCTATGGAATCTGAGCCGTATAGTATAAATTTGGATTGGTTTACTTGTCGAACAACTACACGTTCAACATGAGTATTGAAAGGGATGATTTTGTCTTATATCGTGAACTATTGCCCGTCCAGTTTCCTGATCGACGACAGCCTCTATCTGCTGAACACCGAGAAGCTGGGCGTCAAAGTCGAGTAGGGGCGGAGTCCCGTCGTCCGACAGCGCCGCACCTCCCCAGTCACGGCCGCCGGAGCCCTCGACGTAGAAGTAGACCCGCCACCCACGTGACCTGCATGACACCTCCATCAGGCACACCTGTTTACATTGTTTTATTCTAATTATTTATTTGCTGTTTATTTGTATTTGCCTTATCATTCATATGTGGGGAAACAGGGTGAAAGTGAATCGTTTCAAGATTTGAGATTCCACTTCATTTTTTTTCCCGTTAGCGAATTTCTATCTGCGCACATCTGAGTTCAGCTCAAATGCAGTTTATGCTTTCCTTCGATAGGTGGCGCCAAAATCCTCCCCGTGCCAAACGTGGCAGAGTTGTGCCCCCCGATTCAGTTGATTGTTCTAGAAAGAATGGGAGGAGGTTGATGTGTGTTTTTGCTGACTGGGATATTCCACTTTTATTTTGTGCCTCTGTTGTCTCCTTTGCTGCTTTCGTAAAAAAATTTTTTTTTAAAAATCTGTCACCCACGCCTTTCACTTTTTAAAAAATTATTTTATGGTGCTTTATTTTGTTGAACTACAGAGTGGGTTGTGCTTGACCATCATGAAATTGAAACATTTTATTCACCTGGATTGCCTTTTTAGCGTGAGGACAAGTTGTGAAAAGAATGAGAAGCATTTCTGAAAGAGTGTTATATATTATAATATTTAAAGAGAAATTTGAATAAGTATTTAGGTAATTATCTTGATGGCTTTTGTATGGACGTCATTGCTGCAGTATTCCCTCAGAATGGCACTTCTTCAAAACTTCCTCAAAATGCCCCCGTGTGGAAACTGGGTTTGAACAATTTTGGAAAATAATCGTAATTGCGATTTTTTTTTTTTTTTTTTTTTTTTAATCCCCTCCCTCAATATTGTGATTGCGATTTAATATGCGATTACTTTTTAAGGTTGTCGTCCCATGTATTTTTTTTTTCTTCACAAAAACAAGCAAAAAAATCAAAGCACTTTGACTTGCAGTCTTTTATTCGTTCACTCCAACAACTTCTACCAAACGAGTGGCCTAAACATAGGCCAGTAAATCACAAGGAAGATTACAACAATAATGCAACTACTGTAAATCCGCGGCATTGCGATAACCATTTGAATTGATTCATTCAGCCCTATTCTTAACATTCTGGCGTCATCTCTGCCTCATACTTGTAAATGAGCACATTCCCCACAGAGCTGTAGTCAGACCGTTTATGTTGGCAGCCCTCCCCGCCGTCCCCACTTTCCATATGTGCACTTTAGGAATTCGTTCGGAATTCGGCTCATGCCTTTCTGCGGGGGACAATGACGGCTATGTGAGGTTTTTGTGGTGGCGCTCATTTGTGGGATGCCTGACCCATCTGACCCAAGCGTGTGTAAATGTACGAGCGTGACGATCTCAGAATACAGAGGCTCCTTAAGATATGAGGGGCGAGCCGAGATATGAGCGCTGTGCGATGGCAGTGAGCTCGCAATCGGCAAATGGAGAACAAGTCTTCAGAAATCTTCAGGGCCGCTCCTTGAGCTTTGCTCAGTGAAATTCTTATAATCGTTATGAACATTTCACAGTGCTGGAGTTCATGTGTACTGTACCTAATAAATTGGCAATAAATTGCATAAGTGTGCAGTTAGGATACATTTTGCTTTGCCAGCACCTGTGATGAAGGGTGAGGAGGTATAGACGTGCTGGATCTTATGATATGAGAAATGATACGCTTATGTATGGTTTGTAATCGGTTAAATATTCAAAATCATGGATCCCTATAGTTTCTACAAGAAGATGGATGAACATAATTTATTCCAATCCCAAACAGAAAAGGAAGAATTTTCTGTGATGTATTTTAATGGGTTCAAGTATTAACGATTAAAAGATACTGCATTGCTTTTCCTATCCTTCTTTTTCTACATACTGTGCCCCTATTCGCTACACATCAACTGCCCAATACCCACCACTCTGCCTCACACCATTTTCACACAGGAAGCACATTTTAAGATGTTGAAAAAAAAAATAAAAAATATATATTCTTTGTTGATAAAGGAGGACGGTCCCTTGTGTGGTTTTGTTGTGTAGAAAATGAACCTTAATCACAATTGTAAACTTGCATGCCAGCTAGTAATGGCTGATGGGCTCGCTCTAGTGGTACTTGGAAAAAAAAATCACTGAATTAAATCTTGGTCTGGAAAAAAAAAAACATCTGAAAAATCAAACACCTCTCAACAAAATCATTATCCTTTCTTATTTGATATTCTGACTCTACGTCCTGCAATTTCCTTGTTGTTTATGTTTGTTCTAACTCGGAACATAAAAGTTCTGAATGCCAATGGCGAACGAGGTGTCATCAAGCCGACTCCCTTCACGGAGGCCTCCGCATAGCGAAATGCAGAGACATCCATTTTCATCTGTCAGGAAGTGACTTGACTTTAACTGTTGGTTGATAGATCTGTGCTCTAGCATTGGACTCTGACCCGGGCTCCTGTGGGCAGGGACACTGGGGGCCACATGAGGATGAATGGACTTTATTCTTCCTCCTGCTGCTCCTGATTTGCGTCCGTGGAGTGAAGGGCATGAGAAAAAGTGAAAGGAAAGAGGGGTTGGTGAATAATTTGTCTCCATGTGACGTCTGTGGCTCTTAAACATCAGCAGGAAGCAGAAAGTTAATTTGGCACAAGCACAATGATGCCGTTTAAGGGGAGAAATGGGCCAAAGAACATTGTGGGGTTCCTAAATTTTAACTGTGGGTTAAATTATACAAATTCCCTGGGGCCCCCCAAACATGAAAGCCGCATAACAAAATGTCCCTTGATTTAGAGCAGTTAATTGTTAGTCTCAACCGTTGGTATTTTGATGGGGACTTTGCGCCCCCTTTGGGACGGGACATCATAAACGATTTTGCCTCGAGCAAAGCCAGAGAGGGCAACACTTCTGAAATTATTGAACAACCAAGACAAGCAATACGAGCGGGATAGTTTGCTTTGACTTGAGCAAACAATTTGAGATGCCAGTCAAGTGGATATGAACAATTTTAAAAAAAAAGTTTTCAAGCTGTGTAGCGTCTCTCCCAGATGAAGTTTACTGTCAAACTAAATAAAAAAGAAAGAGGATTATGCACTGTGTATTTAAAATAACCACATAACTTTGGCTTAAAGTCTCCTAGATTCATGCTGACACCATAGACGGGCTAAAAAAAACCTCTCCCATCTAAAATCTCCCATGTGGCACTAGCGATGGATAATCGAACAAAAATGAACAGCAACACATGGAGACAGACAATATAACAATACTCCCAGGCATATAGGCTTACGAAGGGGCTGAGACCGTATGGCTGTATTATACTGCCCCCAGGTGGCCATGGTGTGCACACCAGGAGGAGCAGCACAATGTCCATTGAACGAAGCAAAACATTTTTTTTTTAATTCTCTTATATTCTTCTTACTCTATCGAAATGTTTGGGGGGAAAAATTGACTAAACCGATTTCATCATTCCTACATCCAGCAGAGGGTTAAGTAATAAGTCTGGAGTGAGTTGTCGGGCCACTCCCCTGTCAGGCCTTCACACGAGCGCGTCTCCGTGTCGTGTCGTGCGCGCGCAGACACGCTTTACAAAGCAACAGGCACGAAATTCCACAGAGGAAGTCCGAGATTGTGTGAGAGGCGAGAAATCACGAAGCAAGCCCGGCGAGCTGCCCAAACGTGGATGAGAAAAGCAAGAAATCCGGACGTCGGGACTATGGACTAGCGTCGCCCCGGGGCAGTCCGCAGATGGAGGCGGTGAGAAGTTTGCTCTTCCTCGGGGCCGTGCTGCTCCGAGGGTCGGGCTCGTTCGCCAGGGAAGGTGGGTGACTTTTCAAGCATCAAACAGCACCCACGTACACGCATCCAGTCGCCGTTTAGCCCACTAATAGAATCCCACTGAATTCCGTAGGTTTGCAACTTTTGAAAAAGTCTAAATGTGACGTTAAAACAGCTTTCGAAGTAACGCGGCGAGAATCACACCTGTCACCCCCAAAAGTTATGCTGCAACTTTTAAGACTTCTAAATGACAAAAAAAAAGGGTTTACTTTACACACTGCATGTACTCACAAACAACGTGAGGAGTCGTAAAAAAAAAAAAAAAAAAATCAGGTCACAAACATGAGAACCTGCTTTGCAACTTGTGGCGTGTGCAGGCTCCCGGGCGGCTAGTTAGCCAGTTAGCCGCTCATGTAAACAACAATAACAACAACAAGAGGCGCATTGTGCACCCGAGGATCATTGCGATGTCAATTATTCACCAGTAGTTCCAAAACAGGAGGACATTGTCCGATTAGAGCGCCACTTGTCTTTTCTGCTCGTCTCACTGCAGGCTGCCTGCATGCCAGTGTGAGGACCAACTGAGCACGCTTTTGAATGCACACGTCCAACTGTTTAAGTTATACTACTTTTTTTTGCACAACTGGCTGTTCTCCAACAAGGAGCTGCACGGCAGAATTCACTAGTTTTTGACATTTTGTCTATGGCTTTCAGTGACTTCAAGTCTCTTTTGCAAACTGCTAAGTACACTTTTTTTGTGACACGTTTGTCAGTGGCCACTTAATTCCCTCTGAGACGTTCTTGTTTGCGATACTGTTAATTAGGTTGCAAAATCTTGGAAATTTTCAGTTGGAAACTTAGACCAAGTAGTTAAAGTTGAGTACTGGCCGATACAGAGAACCGATACTTGATAATGTCATTACGTTTTGTACCTGTGATGAAAACGTTTTTTTATTTTAATCAAATATAGTTCAGAAACAAATACATTTCTTAAACATGCCATACGTCTCGAACACTTTCTAGAGTAAAAAAAAATGCTACATTTCTGACATTTTAACATTCAAGTGCATGTTTTACTGTCAGTTTTGAGATTCCATTTAAATCTAGCTCGTAGCACAATGCAATTCAGTTATGTGCTATCTCATTCCGAGCACTAGAGGGCACTATATAAAAGTAATACCTACAGTAGATAGTCCTGGACGCCGAAAGTGTTATGTTTGTGAGTAAAAAGTATGACGTACATTGGCAGCTTAACAGGAATCATTTGGAAGCGCCATTACGGTACACAACGTACCGTGACACAGCCGCTTGTCACAGGTAAATAAATCCACATTGTTGGCGGGAACAGGTCGGTGCACTTTTGCGCCTTAGTGTCAATCAATACCAAGCATCAGTTGAGCATGAGCGCCGACAATTGGCTGCTGCCTGAATACACGCATCGCACGCATTAGCAACACCTGCAGGGACTAAATAAAGAGAGCCGTATCGAAAAAAATTCACACCTAACAAAAAAACCCACTTTGTATCTATCTTGAAATAAATGGAAATATCAGTCGTTTGTTCCAGCCCCTAAAAAACGCACACCAAAAAATTGTAATGTCTTTATCACTACGAAAAATAGCACTTTATTGTTGTTGTGATTTTTTTTAATATGCGATTATTTTTTTCAAGGTCCTCTACCCATGTATTGTTCCACAAACACGAGTGCTAAAATACTCTGTCCGAATTAATTCATTCATTTTTCGATACGAAGTGAGTTGTCCAGCTGTCGTATTGGATCTCCTTGGATTGTGCAAGTGTAAGATCGAAGCCTCTGCGCGGCTTCAGTAGCTTCGGTGACACCGAGACGAAGGCGCAGCGATGTGGATTAGCCGAGCTGAAACCGAACACGGTTTCAGGATCACCCGGCCAGCTGTGACTCGCCAGTCTAGACGTTGGTGCGAGTGATCTAAGTCACTCTGCAGCTGAGGAAAGGGGCCATGGCATCCTCGGAGGGAACTTTTTGCTGCCGCTGCCGCACTGTCACAAAGTTGGGCATCTTTAGCGCTTTAGCATTCATTGACATATGTATACGCGGATGATAGGGGGGGGTGGTTGGACGGGGGGGGACACAATTTCGCGAATGCGCACTTTGCCTGAACCTTTGCTACAATCCGTGCGTTTTGAAGCCAAACGCAGCTGCTGCTACACACCGTGTTGTGTTTGTGATGCTAATCTCAACACAACAGCGGCCGTGCAGGTCTACGTTCACGTAGCTGCAATCTTGTTTGGATCCTGTTCTGCTTGTCAGTTGAGCAACACTTGTCTACCCCCCCCGCCCCAATGTTTTTGCAGAAAAAAAAATTGTTCATGCAGGTTAGGTGAAGTCTTTGCCTTTCGAAAGGATGAATGCGGCGTTAGAAGCAGGACGCCCGCAAAGGAAAATCAATTCCGAGAAAGTCCTGTTCTGTTTGCGGAGCTTTCAAGGGATCGGGTCCACTAAGCCGAGCAGCCAGATGATCTTTGTTGACTTTATCCCCGGCGTGTCACGATTCCACATTTTCCAGCTTGCCGCCACAGTCGCACGCTAGTAAACACGATGGTAAACACGCTATTAAACACACTTGTCAACAAACAACCACGTAATGGCCGCGTGGACTGGCTGGCCGCCCGCCAGGCTGCAGGTGCGGCCCCGACCTCGATTTCCAGTCTACTAGGTAACAAATTGTGTCATTCTAAAGGTTACAAGGTTCTTCTATTTATCAGCACTTATAAGGAAGTCCATGAGTGGATTTGTTTGCGTGGACACTTCACACTTAGGTACACTTGCATTTTGTTACGATAGAAATGAAGCATTGACTTTTCTAGAATTTCTTGTAGGGCTGAAGGACTTTGAAAAATAATGTCGTTTTGATTTCTTTTTTTTTTCTCTCTGAGTATGGCGATTGCGATTTAATAGGCGATTATTTTTCTCAACCTTTTCTTCCCATGTCATTTTTTAAACAACAAAAGCACTCAATTAATCTGTATCACAATAAACAATATCAGATTTATTAAACATATATGTTTTGGTTCTTAGAGATTATGCTAACGCTAAAATAAAGGAAAATGGACCATGAATGAAAATCTACTTGAATTAGAGTTATTTTACTAAATAATTTGATAATTTGTCTTGTAAGTGTTCACTGCAGCAAATCAAATCAGAAGATCTTAAAGTTTGCTGTGTATATGAAGGCGCTCATTCCATTTTTCCAACATTCCACTGCTATTGAGATCCCGGATTGTAATAATGCATTTACCAGGTGCATGGCCGCATGCACTCTATTCAAAATCGTACTCATCATTTTTCAGGCTCGGGAGAATATTCTGTTTTCAATCTCAATTTCACGGATATCAACATTGTGGTACGGCAAACAAATTAGCGGAGGTTTCGGACGTGATGCTGCAGGTCACTGACATGTCGCTGAGCGACTGTGTCATTTCAAAGATAGGTGAATGCTGACATTCCTGCGAAATGAGTCCCGAAACCCCAGTGACAGCGAGCAGAGTGACAGATGGTAGCAGTAAAATTGAATAAGAGAAAAAAAAAAAAGAAAAAAAAATAGACGATGTCGCAAGCTACAGAGCGGCTAGGTAGACGGTTAAAGGTAGCCAGGTCCCCACAATGCATTGTGCACACTTTGGAGAGACTTTTGAAGAGCAAACAATGGCAGAGGAATCCAAACACAATCGTTAGAAATGGACAATGGACAATTTTTTTTTAATGATGAATCTCATAAAGAAATGTTTATCGTCATCAGAATGAATTCATAGGCTGTTAAGTACATGCCAAAGAAACAGATATTCCCCAACTACGTCATATAAGCCATTTTAGTTAGAAATGTTGCGTTGCAAAAGCAATATAAAGAGGTGCAGGTTGTGCACCCGGGGTCGCCATTTTCGAGCCGGGGCTGGTGAGTGACGTGGGAGTCGGTGAACGAAAGTGTAGAGTTGGCTGTTGTAAGCGGCCGTCCGCTAACGGGCTAAATGTGATCACTGCAAAGCTTTGAGGTAGAGATTGAATCGATAATCCAATTATTCAAATCATTCCATTAATCGTTTCAGCCGTAATCGTAGCATGAAATAACTTGTAAAGTACCATTGTTTCCCTGAGCTGCTGTTTTGCGGTCACAGATTTGTAAAAGCGGATCATTTTCTGCCTCGGCTATTCTATCCGTCTGTCTTATTGTGACTTAATTTGTCCGTTGGACAAGTAAATCTATTCACGATGATCTCAGCGCTCAAGCAGCGAGGCGTCGGAATTGACACCTGACACAAGCTGTGACGGCTGGGCGTGTATTTTTGGCAGACTTGCACTGCGCCATTTGCTGTCAAGAGTTGCCGGGTTGCCGTCAGGTTTCAAAAGGGATCATCCTCACACATTTGAACCGGCGACTTGGTCCCAGCGTGGAATTAAAACCATGTCTGCCGACGGAGGGACACCGATAGTACAAGTGGGGGTGGGCTCCAGCAAGGAAAAGTGCGCCGACTATCGAGGGGCTGTTGGCGGCATGCCAGAGGAAGTCATTTATAACCTCAAGAAGAAAAGGCGGAGGAGGAGGCGGGGCTATGCACTGTATGAGCGATTGCTGAAGCATGGGAGCTATGTGTGCATGTGTGAGCCCCCACTGTGGATTGCAATGTCGTATGACCCCGAATGCGCTGGCCCACTGTGGGGAATCTCAGTGGGAAATAAATCTTCAGGCAGACACACCGGCAGCGAATGTGGTTTGTGTTTCACTCTCCAGTAGCTCCGTCTTCACTTTCTTTTGTAGAAAATGAATAAATAAACTCGGAAGATAGACGAGACTATTGGGGAAATGAACAATTAATAGGCCGATTCGCCAAGTGCTCCCTCTAGTGGCATGTGAAAGAATCAATACCTAAGTACAGTTTAGTTGTATTTAACTTTTAAGTTCAATACATTTGCATTTAATCTTTAAAGCGGAAGTCAACCCAAACATATTTTTTGCAAGAATATGTTCTATGCAAGGCCACTAGTTGAATCACAGCATTCTGATTAATTTTGCGTTTGTGGAATATAAATTAAGTAGCAAAATGCGCTTGTTTTTAGCCATCTCTGGGGGCGGCCATTTTGTCTTCTGTCGACTGAAAATGACACCACAACTACTTACAACGACCAATCACAGCTGACCTGCTCTCTGAATCTGAGCCGTGATTGGTCGTTGTGATGTCATTCTCAGTCGACAGAAGACAAAATGGCCGCCCCCAGAGATGGCTAAAAACGAGTGGATTAACACTTTTATTCCACAAAGGCAATATTTATCAGAATGCCCTTTTCCAACTAGTGGGCTTGCATAAAACTTATTCTTGAAAAAAATATATGTTTGCGTTGGCTTCCGCTTTAAGACCTGTTTGCTTGTTTTTTAACATTGCTTTGGTACAATTGTGTGCATTCATAGCTGACAATGAGGCACTCTAAGCCGCACAAGCACGGAGCCCGGGTCCACATACTGGCTGCCAAGTCAGGCACGCCAGTGCAAAGTCCCGGTCCACACTAGACATTGACCTTAAAAAAAACCCCGATGTGCTGGAGAAATCAAAAGCCAAAATATTTTTGAAATCAATTGCTCTGCTCACAGCGCCGTTGACTTTTTAAATGCGTTGCAGTGTGCCTTGGCACGGACATGAAGCTGGCCCTGCCGTCCAGCTTGGAAAACCACTACGAGACCCTGAGGCTACTTTACACCGGCTGCCAGGTCGTCCACGGCAACCTGGAGATTACGCACCTTCACGGAAACCCGGACCTCTCCTTCCTACAGGTGTTTTTTTCTTCTTATGTTCAGAGACAACAGTCAGTAAGTCTGACATGGCTGTCAAAGATTACTAATGCATTGGATACTTTTACCGCGGCGGGCTTATAACCATACCCTGAGGAACCCACTTCAAAGTTTGTGCCTTCGTACCGCATCACTATCCCGTTTTCCGTCCGTGCTCGACAGGGAATTGTGGAAGTGCAAGGCTACGTGCTCGTGGCTCACGTCTCGGTGGATTTAGTGCCTTTGGACAACCTTCGGATTATCCGAGGCAGCCAGCTGTACAATTCCAGCTATGCCCTGGTGGTGCAGGACAACACTCGGGGCGCCCAAGGTGGACTCAGGACACTTCGTCTTCGTAGCCTAACAGGTCGCAAAAACCGAAGCTGAATCTCAGTCATTAGCTGGATGGCAATGTTCAAGTCATTTGAAGTGGTTTATGAGCTCCTCAATCTCCCCGCAGAGATCCTTTTGGGCGGGGTCTATATTTGGGGGAACCCCCGGCTTTGCTTCCCGGACCCGCAGAACATTGTGTGGAGGGACACCTTGGATGAGCAGAACATCCACGCCGGGCCGCACCGACTGCAGCCTCGGGCGTCCGACTGTGAGCGGTCGATCGAAATATTCGGCAGGGCGATGGCGCGCTCGATTTTTCAATATTTGGCCTTGCGTCTCCGATCCAGGTCCGAGTTGCTCGCCTGCGTGCAAGAACAGCTGCTGGGGACAAACGGCGCGGGATTGCCAAGCCTGTGCGTTGCGTTCACACGGTCAGTCATAATCATCACCAACATGCGATTTAAATGTACCCCCCCCCCCCCCCCATCGGTCTACAGTGACGCGGATCAGTTGCGCGTCAGGCTGCCAGCGCTGTAAAGGTCCCCTGCCCAACGACTGCTGTCACATGCAGTGCGCCGCCGGCTGCACAGGACCCAAAGACTCCGACTGCCTGGTAAATGACACATTTTGATTCTTCATTACGAGTTAGTTTTTATTTCATGTGGGCTTTTTTTTTTTTTTTTTAATTCAGGTAGCTTGAATTATCTTTTAGAGCAGGTTGCAGTTGACTTTTTTTATTAATTTTAGTATTAGCTTTAGCATTTTCGCGATAATTATAGTTCGTTCCATTTTTATGCTTTTTTTTTTTTTTTTTAAATTTCGTTAACGATATATATATTTTTTTTAAATTTTGGTTGCTAATAGTCATGAGTCATCGAGCGTCTTTTGGCGTCTTCCCCGCAGGCGTGCCGGCACTTCAACGACAGCGGCGTGTGTAAGGACAATTGTCCGCCGCCCACCATCTACGACCCGGTCACCTTTCAGACCAAACCCAACCCGGACAAGAAGTTCAACTTTGGAGCCACCTGCGTCAAGACGTGTCCATGTGAGGAGAGACTTTTTAACGCAGACAATTCGTTATTCCAATAAAAACATGAGCGAGAAGTGAGCCGCCCTGTTGCTCCTGATTCACAATCATCCTTGCCTTTAGATAATTATCTGGCCATGGATGTAGCCTGCACGTTAGTTTGCCCCAAAGCCAACCAGGAAGTCATCGACTCCAACCCCGATGGGGACGAGACGCAGAAATGTGAAAAGTGCGAAGGCGACTGTCCGAAAGGTGGGTGCCCCTGGACTCAAAAGCGTCTTCGGCAAATGTGGGGATCCCCCCTCAAAGCTCTGCTTAACATATTTCAAGATAAATGCTATGTTGTGACTTGGATTCACAGTGTGTTATGGCCTGGGGATGGACAACCTTGGCGTCATGGACAACCACGGCGTCGCCATGGTAACCTCGTCTAACGTGGAACAATTCAGTGCTTGTAAGAAGATTTTTGGAAGTCTGGCCTTTCTCCCGCAGAGCTTCGTCTCGTAAGTTATGTTCGGATGCCTTTTCTTTTCTTTTTTTTATATCTCTATTTGTATTTTTTATCTAATATTTTAGACGCAACCACATCCTCCTCTTCGGCCTTTGAGTTGAGTTTCAGTTCAGTCAAATCAGAGGGGTAAAAATGAGGAGGAGGAAGTGATGCAAATATCAGTCCCTGTAATAAAATTGCATTTGAGGTTTATCGGGCACAATCTAAACTTCCTTCCAATTAGCGGGTATGAATTGTTGATGGATCACTCGCTCCTGATGTGAAACCGTCGTTATTGCTATCTAGGGACCCTGCGACCAACACGTCTGGCCTGACTCTCGAGCAGCTGAGGGCCTTCAAGAACCTGGAGGAGATTACAGGTAGAACCTTTCAACATGCTTTTTAAGGCAGCAAACATACTCGGATGATAGTCATCTGTCCTGTGTACCGTGTGTATGTGTGTGTGTTCATTGGCATGAACTTTTCAGGTTATTTGTACATCGATGCCTGGCCAGAAGACTGGACCGACCTGTCTGCCTTTGAGAACCTGAAGGTGATCCGAGGCAGGATGCTCTACAAGTAAGATTTTGTTCAGATTTGCTCAGAAAAGCAACTCTTTTTTTTTTTTTTAATATCTTTATTTAATAAATGCCAAATATAATAACAAATTGAACACAATTTGCATTTTAACACACACATACAAAAAGAAAACAACGCTAGGGGGTAAACATGAAATACCATGCAAGAAGAACATTAGTTATTTAAATAAAAACATTAGCTTCAACGCAAGCAGGAATAGTTGTAATTGCTTTCTGTTTCAGAGAGCGTCTAATCGTTAATGAAAACAGTGACGCTAGGAATCCTTCCCATGACCTTACACTTATGAATGTGAAATTTTGCCATTATTAAAAGTAAATTAATCAAATACAATTTCCATTTTCTCACATTTTTTTTTTTTTCCCACCAAAACCAAAAAGCACATTCTTCCAAAATAAGAGAAAAGCAACTCACGGAGTTGCATTTTTGCAAAAACAAACCCCCCCCCCCCCCCCCAAAAAAAAAATCACATGAAAGTGCTTTACAACTGCGAAAATCCCAGAGTGGCAAATTTAAAAGAAGAAAAATAATGAAAACAGTCAACGAAAATCTGTCTCAGTCTCTGTTTCCGTTGAAACACTTTGAGGGCCATAAAGGCTAATTATTAGCCAGGCCAGCTGCGTTAACTGGCAACACGCGGCAGCCAGGACAAAAGTAACAGTCAGTGTGGACAAGGACAAGCACGACATGTTCAAACTAGGTCACGGCAAGTGTCAATAAGTCGCGAGCAAGATCCGCATGTGTGTGCGTGTCTTTTTTTTTTGTTGTTTTTTTTTTTCTTCCCTCCCTGTTTTCTTTCAGTGTCCCAATATTACGGCGACGAAACGTTTTGGTTGAATTTTTCTACGACTTTCTTGCGTCAGGGGGGTGTTTTCCCTGGCCGTTCAGAACCTACGCATCCAGTCTCTTGGCCTGCGTTCGCTGCGCGGCATCAGTGGCGGCTTGATCCTCTTGCACAACAACTCTCAGCTGTGCTACACTAATTCGTTGCCCTGGAGCAGCCTCCTGCATCCCACCCAAGGGCCCCACTACATCGTCAACCACAACCAAGACCCCCAAGTCTGCGGTGGGTGGACTCGTTTGTCACACGGGCGTGGCATCGCTTCAGCGGGAGAATAGAACGCTCACTTACAAAAGTCGCGTTGTTGTTGTTGTTTCCCAGAAGCGCGGGGCCACGTTTGTCACCCGCTGTGTGAGGGCGGCTGCTGGGGGCCGGGGCCCAGCCAGTGTGTGTCATGCAAGACTTACCGGCGCGGCACCGAGTGTGTCGAGCAGTGTGACCTCCACCAGGGGTGAGTTTCTTTGTGTTTGTGTGGGCGCGGTCAAGCCGGCACTTAGTCATAAAAAAATGTCACGCTCATGAATAATCTGTTTTATATGGCAATGTTGATGTAGTGATTATTTTTTTTATTTTTATTTTTTAAAGGGGAAATCAACCCAAACACATTTTTTTTCAAGAATATGTTCCCAGCAGGGCCACTAGTTGAAACAATTTTGCGTTTGTGGAATATGAGATGAGCAGCAAAATCATCTCAGGGGGCGGCCATTTTGTCACTTCTGTCGACTGAAAATGACATCACAACTGCTCAGGTCACGGCCAATCACGGCTCAGCTTCGGAAAGCAGGTCAGCCGTGATTGGTCGTCACCTGAGCCCCGAGCGACTGTGATGTCATTTTCAGTCGACAGAAGTGACAAAATGGCCGCCCCCTGAGATGGCTAAAAATGGGTGGATTAACTCTTATTCCACAAACGCAATATTTATCAGAATGCCTTGTTTGAACCAGTGGGCTTGTATAGAACATATTCTTGAAAAAAAATATGTTTGGCTATTTACAGCCTCACCATATGTTGTATTTAAAGTGAATTTGTATTTATCAAATATTTCAGTGTCACATTTTTGTGCTTGATTTTTGTGATGGCAGAAAATGAGGATGTCATGGCAATGATAATGAGCACAATAATAGTCATTCTCGTCCCGCAGGCCGGTACGTGAATACGTTGACGGATTCTTGTGCGTCGCCTGCCACGCAGAGTGTCGACCTCTCAATGGATCTGTCACATGTCACGGCCGGGTAAGAAGCGCAAGCAGATTTGAGCAAGAAAGATCAGCAGACGAACTTCCTGTACAGTTGTGATACTCACTAGTATTGTACGTGACTGTTTTTTTTTTTAGATTTTAGCATCTAAAAAGATGGTAGGATCAAGCAGACATAATCTAGGCTAGTGTTTATTGAAATTTATGGAGCTAGGGCACACATTTAACAAATACAAAAAGAAAATCGACGTTAATAATGAAGTGTGGTGGTAGTCTCATGACACACGCGAGTCGGGAATGACTGAAATAAAAACTAAAACAATAGTAAAAGCCACGCTCTGTGTGTGTGTGCGCGCTTCGGCAGGGTGCAGACGAGTGCACCGAGTGCCAGAACTTCCAGGACGGCGTGTCCTGCGTGGAGCATTGCCCCAGCGGCGTCAAGGAGGACCAGCAGACGGTGTGGAAGTATAGCAACGCCACAGGACATTGTCTGCCCTGCAACACCAACTGCACCCTGTCGTGAGCGGACGCACTCAAACACGAGCTGGAAACACACTTGGTACACACCAAGGGGAACAATGTGACACGGTTTGTTTCCTCTTTTCCCTCAGCTGCACTCAAATGGATGAGAGAGGCTGCCCAATCCATCCCAAGACAGGGTAAGGTCATTTGAAAGTGGACGGCCATTTTAGCCATTTTCATACTTTTAAGATACGTTTTTTTTTTTTTTCTTGAATCATCTTCCTTGCCTTCTTTATCAAACGGCTGCCACTCGGACTTTGTCCTATTGTGTAAAAAAAAAAAAAAAAAATGCTGGTCGATAATGAATCAATTTAAAACTGTGGAAATCGAAACAAAGATATGTGAAAGTTGAACATTTCTGTCATTTTGAAATTTTCATTTACTGTAGAAAAAACTACATGGAGCTATTGTTTAAGTTTTCATTTATCCCTTTTAAGACACGCTGACAACCCTGGGTGCTCCCTGAACTTTTTGTTGGAATTTTATGTCAGAGATATATACTGTCAAAAAATAATGATTTTTTAAAAATCCACATTATACAAACCTGAGACATTATTCAATAAACATGCTTAAAGACGTTACAACAAAGTAAATTTTTCTTTACATCTTGATGCCAATGTTTTCCTTTTTACTGAAAATTAATATCGGCTCCAAACACCGATTATCTGCCTTCTTGACTACTAATAATCGGTATCGGTATCGGCCGTGAAGAAATCATATCGGTCTGTCTCTACTTCAAAATAAAAGTACGGCCCTGTAATGTTTTTCTTTTGCCGCATGGTAGCTTGTTTAGCAGTTGCCCCAAGAAAGTGTGGTGAAGCTTTTTTTTTTTTTTTGGTCTTAAGATTAAATCATCATTTTCTGTCAAGTTATGTTTTTTTTTTTCTCGTTGTAGACCGGGCACGACTATCGCAGCCGCCGTGGGTGGCGTGGTGCTTTTCTTCATCCTCCTCGCTCTGCTCGTCTTCTACCTGAGGAGACAAAAGAAGCTGAGAAAGAAGGAGACCTTGAGGCGGATCCTCCAGGAACACGAGGTGAGCGCCAGGCACTCGCGTTGTTCGTCACGGGCGGAATGCTGAGCACTGTCAGGAAGTGTGCCATCTCCTCCCGCAGTTGGTGGAACCGTTGACACCCAGCGGGGCCTCACCCAACCAGGCTCAGATGCGCATCCTCAAGGAAACGGAGTTGAAAAAGCTCCGCGTGCTTGGCGCCGGCGCTTTTGGGACCGTTTACAAGGTTTGAGAGCCCAGCTGGCGAACAGACGGCGTCGTGAAGCCCACCCTACTGACGAGCCGTTTTGCTTTGCCCCGATTGGCGTTTGCAGGGCGTGTGGACTCCCGATGGGGAAAACGTGAAGATACCGGTGGCCATCAAGGTTTTACGGGAGAACACCTCGCCCAAAGCCAATAAAGAGATCCTTGATGTGAGTCTTTGAGGCTTGATTTACAAATTTGATGAACGGAGAAAATGCCGGGGATTGTAAAAAACAAAAACAAAGCAAACAACAGACATGTTCAACTCGACCTTGTTCCCAGGAAGCATATGTGATGGCAGGCGTGGCCAGTCCCTACGTGTGCCGCCTGCTGGGGATTTGTTTGACCTCCACGGTGCAGCTGGTCACCCAGCTGATGCCGTACGGCTGCCTCCTCGACTACGTCCGGGAGAACAAGGATCGCATCGGCTCCCAGTTCCTCCTCAACTGGTGTGTCCAGATCGCCAAGGTGGGTGGAGTCCCCTTATGCCAAGGTGGGCGGAGTCAGCCCTTTTGCTCCGTCCTGAACGTGCGATTTTGGAACGCCGTTGATGTAGGGGATGAACTATCTGGAGGAGGTGCGCCTCGTCCACCGAGATTTGGCAGCCCGCAACGTCCTGGTGAAAAACCCCAACCACGTGAAGATTACCGACTTCGGCCTGGCGCGCCTGCTCGATATCGACGAGACCGAATATCACGCCGACGGCGGGAAGGTAGCGTTGCGCCATCGTCTTTGCAGTGGCGCCCTTGACACATCTGCGCTTTTAGGTTCCCATCAAATGGATGGCACTGGAGTCCATCCTGCACAGGAAGTTCACACATCAAAGTGACGTTTGGAGCTATGGTGAGTGTTATTCATTGCAGCCGTAAGAAAGTCGGAGCAGGGAATACCGCTTGCTAATGTGATTTTTGCATGCTTGCGTCCTCGTTTCCCCCTCTCAGGAGTGACCGTGTGGGAGCTGATGACGTTCGGCGCCAAACCCTACGACATGATCCCGGCCAGAGACATCCCCGACGTTCTGGAGGGCGGCGAGCGCCTCCCGCAGCCGCTCATTTGCACCATCGACGTCTACATGATCATGGTCAAATGTTAGTCACTTACTTCCTGGTGTCTTGAAGAGTTACTTTTTTATTTATTTTATTATTTTTTTAAATAGCCTGACTTTGGTCGGGTTCCGAAATGATCCTTAATGCTCCGTTCAGCCGCGCGCGCGCGCGTGTGTGTGTGTGTGTGTGTCCTAATCCTATTCGGACAAATCGCCCGCATTGTCTTTCTGAACGCAAGGTTGGATGATCGACCCGGACAGCCGACCTAGATTCAAAGATCTGGTGAATGATTTTTCCGCCATGGCCAGGGACCCGCCTCGCTATGTCGTCATCCAGGTGCGTGTACAAGAACAAGAATACAAGGCGCATCCATTGACTAAAACGGATGTTTTACCGGGTCTCGTTCGCGCTTGCAGAACGACGAGCAGATGAGCATGTCCAGCCCGGTGGACAGCCAGTTCTTCCGGATGCTTCTGGAGGAGGACGGGAACAACATGAGGGAGCTGCTGGACGCCGAGAAGTATCTGGTGCCCCAGCCCAACCTCTATCCCAGGGCTCAGGGAGACGGAGCGGAGTCAAACGGGCCGTCCAGGCATCAGTCATACAGGGTCAGTGGTGCAAGGACTTTTTAGTACCGTACTTACTACTTGGCCTTCACGGTAGAAACGTTGCCAATCACGTTTTTTTTTTTGTTTTTTTAATCGTTCCAAAACGTCGCTCTCTATTGCCTATGACTTTGCCCGCTCGGTTAAACGCACAACCGACGCTAAGCTGAGTTAATGTTTGACGAGCGATTGGTTCATTTTGTCCCGTCTTTGAGGCTTTTGTAGTGACGGATGAAGCTAGTTGTCCTCGCTTATCTTTGAGTTGCAAACCTTGAATGATGCGGTTCTCTTTTTCTCGATATTACTATAAAGCTTTACGTTTGATTCATAAAGTAGCCACTGCGCTCTGTAATATCCTACCACAGCCATGTGCACCAAAACAAAAATGCAAAAAAAAAAAAAAAAAAAAAAAATCCCACACTACCTAGCAAATCGTCAGCCTCTTAAAGTATATATTTTTTGGCCTTAAACATCTCCTCAGGATGCTGGCCACCTCTGCTGAAATTGGCTACAAATGATTCAGTTATACCCCTGAAATTAAAATACATATTAAGAATGTGCTTCAGTTTTTCATGTTTTCTGAAAAAAAATGACTCGGGCAATTATTTTAGAAGGCTGACGAATTTTTTTTTTTAATGTCAACAGACTCAATTTACAGAGCACTTAAAAAAAAAAAAAAAAAAAAAAAAACAACCCGAGTCAAATTCAGCTCAAGTCTTTCATAAGATCCGAAAATTTCCAAATAAAGCCTGCTGCTGCCAAAAAATTGCGCCCCTCTATCGTGTTTTGAGGCTCCACGACGTACAGTATACTAGACAGTCATTTTTTTTTTTTTTTCAGCGAACCCCAAAAACATGGCGTGATTGACGCGGATAAAGCGCACTTAAGTCCACACTTAAGACCCTGACTTTGCTGTTCATACTAACTCCTTTCCACGTCTGCTCGTGTGCAGAGCAGGGATCAGGGCTTAGACGTGGAGCCCCCCATGGCCGCGCCAGCCCCTCGCAGCATGTACTCCTCCCTCAGCACCCTGGGCCGCAGTCAGTACCCCACCCTACCAGCGGGAGGCAGCGCCTCCAACGGGATGTGGACCCCTCACTACCCCACGCTGGCACGCAGCCCCTCCGCCGGCGGCCAGTCCGACTCGGTCTTCCTGGACGGAGCCCCGGACGACCCCTCGCTGCCCCCGGCCAGCCCCGGGCGCTACTGCAAAGACCCCACCTACGGGAGTCAGGGCGAGCTGGAGACGGACGGGCCCGACGGCTTCCTTCATCCTCCTCATCTTCATCACTCGCTGCCCAGGAGAAGTCACGTCCACAATCACAACCATGTTTTGCCAGGTGGGGCGTCACTTCAAATTTGAAATGAGCTATCCTTGCCTGATTTTTTTTGTTTTTTTCTTCTTTCAAAATACCCCCTAAACAGTGTTTATAACTGCCTATATCAATGTCTGAAACTGTAAAGCTACCACACAGTATCACTTGAACATACTTCCTTGAGACCAATTGCTCCTTTCCTACTTGCCAGGGCTTCGTGTTCTAGAATGACCACAAAAAAATGCAACTAGGCTTTAATACCCCACAAAAGGAAACGATTGAGGTTACAGCTTCCAAAACTCTTTCTCAAAGGTCTTAGAGCTGTGAGTGATGCAATAATTAAAATCGGCTAACTAAGCAGTTTAAAAAGTGGAACGGAGTCCGCCTCCACTTACCTTTGTGGCTGACCAGTTCCTTCTGCACAAAAGCACTGCAGCGATCCATTTTTAACAGGACAGGCTTACTCCGATGTAACTAACCTAACTATTTTCACTTTTTATTGTCAAAAAACAAAAAAAAATAAAATAATCCTCATGGCTCCCGCGGCGTGAGGGAAGAGGCGGATTGGTTTTCAAGTTATTTTGTACACTTTCAACAGGATGCTAATGCGTACAAAAAACAGATGACATGGGGACAGACCAATAGTATCAATTTGTGAAAAAAATGTATATATATTGACCATATATGGACATAGGGCGGTTCTGCGCTCTCTTGCTGTGTAATTGGGGCAAAGCATTTCGTTGGAGTAAATCCAGTAAATATTTTGTTCCCGCCTTGTTCAGAGTACGTCAATCAGGACGTCCACGAGCCCAGGCGGGAGCGACCCAACACCCTTCCTCGGAAAATCTCCAAGTTGGACAGACGCCTCCCCAACGGCTTGAATTCAGGCCACAGCGTGGAGAACGCCAGGTACCTGGTCCCCTCCACCTCACCCGCCTTTGACAACCCGTACTACCTGGACCTAGTGGCCAAAGCAAACGCCGTCGCCGGGGCAACGGCGGCGGACGGCCCGGCGGAACCGGAGCGGGCCGTACCGAGACAAGTCAACGGATTTGTCACTCCCACGGCGGAGAATCCGGAATATCTGGGACTGGCGGACACCTGGAGTGGCCATACATGAACCTTGAGGGCGGTTTGGTAGGTGGCAGCTTGTGACGGAAGTGAATGACAATATTTATGCAGCTGGGCGTGGTTTGGGGGATTGCGCAAGCGAGTGTTCAGCCAAATTAGAAGGTAATGACGCACTGTGACTCATCCCATTCATCCGGTGTTCCCGGGTACGTTTATGTTCCTCTCAGCAATGCGACCTTTCTGGAAAACAAGTTTACTCAGCTGTGAATAATTCACTGTCCAAGAACAACTGAGGACGATTTCATCCAATCACGTTCGACTGGACGATTGAATGTTGTTGTTGTTTTTTTTTTTTCTTCTTCTTCAGGGGTTTTCCTGGTTCAAATTGAGCCAGAGTTGGTACCGTTCTGATCAATTGCCATCTTCTTCGGATTTTTGCAGGTTTTCGGGATCTCAGCGTTTTTAAGCCTGAAATGAGATGTTCACTAAATCGTATAAGCAGGAAATTCTCCGCTTTTTTTTCATGATGGAAATGGTTGACTTTCCGCCAGCCACCCACTGAGGACGACGATTAGTATTCTGCTCACCGTCTTCAAAAACCCGGCGGGGGTCTCCCATGCGCTCAAAGACATTTTGTGGTGGTCAGAGGGGTCCCTGTGCTGCCCATCTGGCCAGCGCGCCGGCTCCCCGAAAGAAAGAGGCGCTGTATGTTGAAGACGCACCGGCGTGGGTCTGCGGCTTCTTTGTCATACGACCCAAAACAAAAAAGTGAACTCTTCAGGGATTTGCTATACTGCAAAAATTTGCATTTGCTCAATGCACTGCTCGTTTGGTCCTTTGCCTTCGTGCTTGTACTTTAAAGCATTTTTTTCCCCCTAACCTTTCCTGAGCCAAGGCACATATTTTATATTTCAATCTCATAGCCCATCAAACAAAAATGCATCCAATTTTGTGTACAGTAAAGCCTCGAAATTTGTGTTGATGCTCCCGTTAAAGTGACGCTCGATTGTGGCGAACAAATGTGAATGAAAGCGCTCGAGTTCTTATTTTAGTGTGGGTTGAGGAACTCACCGGTTTAGCCACACCCCCAAAAATCTGGACAAATGAAATGATGAAAAACAGTTTAGCGCTCCGAAATTCAGTTCGACATAGTTCTCAGTCTTGGCACATGTTTTCAGCAATTACTGTATCTTCAAAATCTATAATGTATTTAGAGAAATCTCTACAGGGTCTTTAAATGTTTATAATGTAATCAGAATATGAATGTCTACTGTCATTGTAACAGGTACAACAAAATCAAACCGTAAACATACCATAAACTGTGATCCCAAAACATTGAATGTCATTTCAAAATCAACTTACAACATCAGCCTTAAAAATAAATGGCCGTAAGATTTGATATAAAAAAAAAAAAAAACGTAATCATGCGACGGAGACTCTCCGCTAGCAACCCGGGCTAAACTTAGCTCCACGCCAACATACATATACTTGTTATCAATTACTGACATAAACAGAGGAGCAAAGATACATTATTTGTGACAACAACATTTGTGAAGAATTAACACATGCTCGATGCGTTAAATAGCTGGAGGGCAAAGTTGGGTTTTTTTGTGCTTGTTGACACTGAAGCCGCACGCGTTCTTGTGGCTCGCTTCGCGTTGTCGTGCATCGCTCAAATTCCTCCCAGCGACATAACAAAACGCACACAATGGCATCCCAGTTAATAATCGACTGCCTTTCTGCCCTCGTGTCAACTGCCTGTGGCCAGAGGGAGGTCAATGGAGACATTGTCTGACCTCCGCGTCCATCTTGAGGAGGCAACCATGTCCTCAATTTTATCGTTCCAGTTCGTTCGGATACAAGCAAGCTAAAGTACATTCAGTAATACTTTGCCGTGACATCGACATATAACGTACATGCCAAGAAAAACTCAACATATACGCGCACACCAGTGTAATTGTTCTGTATAATTCCACTGACAAAATTCTGCCTCTCACAGTGACAGTTAAGCTGTTTTTAATTTTTGGTTTGGTTTTGAAACAATTCATATTGTTATAATAGCACTATTTTACAGTGTTCTCCTTTATGCATTTAAAAATGAGAGCCCAATGAATTTCTAGACCGAAACAGAAATCTATCAAATTTCACACAGCAAAAAAAAAAAAAAAAGCTGACAATTATTGAAATATTAATTCAGTTTTTGCCCATAATGTAAATACTGTATGTAATATTGTGAATATTTTCTGATCAGTCTACTGTGGAGAAAATTTGTAAGCACACACAATACTTTATGAAGAAAATAGTCAGTTGTACATGGTCGTGTGTGTTTAAGGAATAAAAAATGTATACTTATATAGTTTCATAATTTCTGTATGTATGACTTTGCAACTTTTGCCCAGGAGTAAACCCCTGCACTGTATAGTCAACACCAGCAACTACTCCTGACATCTAGTGCTTATGTGTGGCACTACAGCAAATTGTAATTTCTTTTTTTAAAAATCAAACTAAGTTTAAATTGAATGTAATTACTCATTTCTCAATTGTTTTCAGTTACCTAACCATGTGAGGCAGATTTATTTTTTCCTAATGCAGATCTCATTTCATTCTGCAGGTGTACCTAATGTGTGGCCACCAAGGGCATGTAAATACATACCTGCATAGGCGACCGATTTACATTTGTAATATGATCCTTGTAAGTAAGCAAGCTCATGCATTGTAATTTAATCAACTGCAAAAAAGGGATTGGGGAACATTTTTAAAATGGTGGCCACGATATAGAAATGCTCATTTGCGGCCACACATTAGGTGAAATATGCGCACATAACACTCATTCGTGTGTTATGTGGATGTCTGGGTAAGCAAATGGAAAACGCTTTTGCAAGAAGAAACTCTTATGCACAATGTCCTCTACCTTATCGATTCTACAGAAGGTGCGCTCCATTTTCTCACTCAATCGTGCAGGGATGCTATTAATGTCTATTTGTATTTTTTTGGTGCACGTCATATCTACTTTGTGGTGACAAATTATTATTTTGTGCGCACATAATACGTAATTTGCCGTGCTTTGTAATTATCTAATGGCGTAAATGTGGCCATTTTTACACTCTGTCATGTCAGGGCTAAGTACCCTCCTGAAGTGTGTTCGTATTTTGTTGTAGAAAATACTTGACAAAAATCTTCAAGACAAACTCAATTGCGCAGTTTATTGTCTTTGCTAAGAGGCCCGACAGTCATGAAATTCTACATCAAAATCTCTATCTAGCTGTCTAGCTCTCTAGCTACAACCTATCTAGCGATCTCGCTACCTAGCTAGCTTTCTTTCTAGCTAGCTACCTATCGCTATTGATCTCTCTGTCTCTCTATACATACATCCATTTATATCTACCGCCAGCTCTCCATCTATTGACCGCATTGTCGATCGCTCTCTTACTGTCTCTCTGCCACTATCACCCTATCAATCTACATTGTTCTCTCTATCTCTGTAGCTCTCCTATCTCTAGTGATAGCTATCACTGTCTTTCTCTATCAATCCCTTCACTTTCTATCACTGTCTCTAACTCTCTTTTTCTATCCATCCATCACTATCAATCTAAATCATCTCTAGATTCTCTACTGTATTGATCTCTTGCTAGCAGAGCTAGCTAGCTGTCACTCTGTTTATCCATCTGCCGGTCTCTATACTGTATGTACTATTTATACCTACCCGTCTATCGCCATCAATCTTTATTGATCCTTTTCTCTAGCTATCTCTCACTGTAAAATGTGAAATGTCCCATTACAATTACTTACAGCATCTAACCCAGAGACAATTGAATTTTCCAACATTATTTAAATAGAGCATGGGGTTGACTGCAGAGCCCAACGTGGAAGTCACGCTGACCGGAATTCCGATGGTGCATATGAAAACGCGGTCATCCGACATCAGGAAGAGGCCAAATACAAAGAGAACCACCGGAGGAAGGTAGGAGATGACCACCAACACTAAGCTGTGGGTGAGCATGTGAATGGCTCTCTGCTTCTGCGGGTGGACGCCGTTGCTGCTCCTGCCCGGCGCGATCAACGCATGCAGGATGAATACGTTGCAGATGCCGATGATCACCATGGCGGCGATGAAGAACGATGTGGAAAACAAACTGAAGTACAACTTGTGGAAGTACATGTAAAGCCCGCCCGTGATCAAGGTCACAATCCAGACCAGGACCACCCCTACCGCCCTGGGAGTCAGAGTCTTCATCCTGCGGTAGAAAATGGGGTGAAGCACAGCCACATAGAAATCCACACAGATGCATGCCATAAGGAGGGGTCGGCCGCATATGTTCAAGGCGTACATCATGTTGGAGAAGGCTTCCAACAACCAGATATGAAATTTGACCTGGTTCATGATTGAAAACGGTAGGAAGAGTAAGAAGACTGTGTCCATGGATGACAGGTTCAACACGAACAGATTTAAGGATGATAAAGCAGCTCCGGTTCTGTAGGCCTTGAAAATATCCCAAATCACGCAGAAACCTGCGGGAAGTCCCACCGCACAGCAAATCAAAGAAAAACTCCAGAAGATATACAGCCCGGTCTCCATGCCGACGCAGTAATCCAAAATGAGAATGTCCCCGTATTTTGGAAGGCTAGAGGAATTGTTGGCCATCCTCAAAGCAACTGCGTCACAACAGGACAAATCCAACAACCAATTCTGCCTACTACCTACTGGACATCTCATACCTTTCATGCGGCTGATATAACAATGATTTGCAAATTCCTGGTTGGTTTCGCCAAACGCAGCACGTATTTATGGAAAGGAGCAGGAGAGCTGAGGCGTGTGTGATGATAAACAAACAAACGCACCTAATGCGTTTGCAATGACACGGCTCGCTTCATTTCAATCTGATTTGGAAGATTTTCCACTCGGTCAATCAGATTTCAGCCTCTGTGTGCGGCCAGGTCAAGCAAATCTGCACAGGGCCTTTGGAATCAGTAGCGCAGGTTGATGTAGCTTCACACAGTTTAGGTTTAGGCTGTCAAATGCTGATGGCCTCAACTTTGTCCCATCATTTTTGAAAATATAGGCTGGATGAGCAGCAGGCTAAAATCTGGATTGTGCAGCGCTAGTGTCCCAGGTCATATAGAACCACATACTGCATGAGGAGAGATCAATAAAGTCTAGTGGATCGCCACCCGGCTTGACTGGATCTTTATCCAATCCGGTGGTCCGGAAAGCCTCAGGGTCAGAGCTGCACTAGCGACAATCCGAGGGAGGAACGACAAACCTCATTCTCTGAAAGTTGAGACCACATTCATCGTTTTTGTTACATTTTGGCTTTTGTACGTAATACAATGCATGAATTTTATGCATACATATTTTGTTTACCCAGGTAAGGTAATTGAGAACAGTTTGTCAATCACATTTTTTTTTCAACTTATGTACTTTTTATTTGACGAGCTCACATTTAAAAGGTCTATAAAGAGGTGTTCCATAAAGACACGTGTTAGTTAGCAGTACAAGCACATTCACAATCACATCATTTTTGCAATGGTCCCAAACCAGGTTGTGTATTGTTTATGAGGTTATTTTGCTCTAATTTAAGACTCGCTAACGTTTGACGACCAGTTAGCTGAACTTTGATGTAGATTATCTGTATTTTGGGGTTTTTGTAGGTGAAGGTAGGTTTCATATATATTGTCTTTCATCTCCTTTTACCAATTTGATTTTTAAAAAATCCTTGAATCCAAACTTTCATCTTTGGAGCACCTTACATCGCTCTCCCCCTGAAGTGGTTTCTTTCTTTCACTACCTTGAAAATGCAGGTTTTCAAGTGTAATCAGGCAAGACTTGTCAAGTCCAAGTTAAGTTGAGTCTTCTCAAGTCTAAAACTGGTGACTTAAGTCTGACTCGAATCAAGTCATAAGAGCCAAGTCCCCTACTTCTGCTATTTGACTTTGGAGACTGACAGCATGTACTGGCGGCGATTGTGTCCGTTCAACTTAGAAAGTCACACTGAATGCCTGTACCGACACAGTATTCCCTTTTAGATGACAGGAAGTACTGGGTCTGAGACGTGTTTCTGGATCTCAGACAGTCCTGAGGTCAGATCCAGGTTGTTCGGCAGCGAGGGGTAACGTAGAGAGGCGCACGTCCCCGGGTTTGCGGTATGTGGCCGTTCCACGGTTGAACTGTGATGAATTTCCATTTTGGGGGTGCCGTTGGACGCCTGGGATGTCTCTGTGAATTTCATATCTGAGTGGGTGCAACTCTAGAGTGACACAGAAGAAAACAGTATAAAACACTTCAGTGGGGGGGGAAGTGTTTCATCAGTCACTTGTGAAAACTGCTGAAGAATCAGTAGTTTTACTTTGGGTTTTTTTCTGTTGTGCCAAGTAATCAAAATGTACTTATACTTTTATCAGGGTATTTTTGTTGTTGTTGTTGTTGCACAAGTGTCTGTACTTCTACCTAAGTTGAAAGTGTGCGTACTTTTACGACCTAGGAAAGTTGGTGACTGTTAACTATACCGGACTGGGTGCTGGGCTGTCTATCTGCAAGGGGGCAATGGGGTACATTGCATGCAGCGCCGGTGTCCCGCTGCCGAACAGGCCCGTCGAGTCAGTCGGGAGCGTGTGAGATGACACGGTGCTGTAAGCCGGAGGGACAGGAGCAATCTGCCGCTGTAGAAGCTGGAGGATGACGTTGATGTCGGCCGTCATACGGGTCTCCAATCTGGGAAAAGTAAAAGATGCATAAAGAAAAGGACTGCCTCTGCCAGGGGTGACCGAACTACAGCCAGGGGACAATTTTGCTCACAGAGACGACATGGAAAAAGAAAAAAAATCTAAATTCATTTATTTCCCCAGAAAGATCAAATTATTACAATTCTCTCAAACTCACCTGTTTAGCTGTGAATGCAAAACTTCCAGTCGAGACTCGAGCTCACTGGGCCGCTCTTCAATGAAGGGTGGCGGATGGTACGAGTTGCGGACCGAAGATGATCGCCAGGCCCGACTGGAGCACTGTTGAGATCTTCGATCTGTCCAGTAGTGCAACATTTCTGGCACATTTAAAGATGAAGCTGCGGACATTGGAAATAAAACAATGTCCTTCCATTTGACTCTGTGGTGCTTTAGGTCTCTTTGGACACTTATTGGCAGAGATGGGGGACTTGAGTCACGTGACTTGTCTCGGGTCACATGACTTGACTCAAGTCAGACAAATTGCTAATTTTAGGACTTGAAACTTGCTTGGAGAAAACTTATCCAGTGGTACCTTGACGACTCTGGTCCAACACTGCTTCCCTTCCCACCAAAGTGCCACTCGGAGGTAGCGGCTGCACCTCAGAGGGGGCGTACTCCCATCTGCCTTCTTTGGAGGGGTAAAACTCTTTGGCACCCTGAGCAAGTGGTTTCGTCGAGTCCTCGCTGGACTGGGAACATGGGGAACCGCAGCTACAGCCGTCTTCCCATTGGGCTTGGGGCGTGGTGCAGCGATGTCGGAAGGACTGAAGAGGATAGGAATCCTCATGATCCATTCCGTCTGTTTTAGGACATTGAAATGTGAAGACTTTATGGTTGAGTTAAAAGCAGTAGATTGAGGGACCTCACCTGGTCTGATTCTGCAGTCCAGAGAGTGGATTTTGTGTCTTGACCTGTGGCGGTAATCACTGTCGTCCCCTGAATCATCAGTTAATATTGGCGCCGCTTGATCCGCCTGGTAGACAGTACAACGCTGTTGCAGTTGTATTAACCCAAAACGGCCACGGATCCAGTGCAATATTTCCAAACCTACATCTCTGAGGTCGGATGTCACGTCCAAGTTCCTCCAGAAGTTGTCTGCAAAGCCGGGGTACATATCCAGAACCTCCAACAGGTCCTCTCTCAGAATCCGGTGCAGGTCACAGTAAGTGATTGTGAGCACATCCGAACTGGACTTCCCAGGCTCATCATAAAGGTGGATCAGTTCACCAAAGATGTCATCCTTCTCTATAAGAGAGGTTTTCATAGATTTTTAAGTGCAGTCATGCATTAAGTACCTGGTCCTTGAGTGGGGAATTAATCTCTTTATACCACCACTATCACATTGCGTTGATAGAAACCATCAATACTATACAAAAACATAAAATAACAGCAACTGTGCCGCATACATCATCACACCTCGTTGAGCCAGGACCCCGCTATGGAATTACTGAAAGTTATCAGGTTGGATTTCCCGCTACAATTCGAGTTTTTTAATTTACTTAATTCCATTTATTATCTGGAGCAGTATAGAATCAGTATTTATCCAGTGAAATACTCGATAGAGATGCCGATTACTAAATGTATTAATGTGTGCTGTGTTTAGGCCCACCGCTGTATCTGAGGAAGTCGCTGATGGGTACACTTTACCTAGTATGGCAACCACCACATCATCCCTGATGACCTGGATGGAACCCCGCGAGATGAAGAAAAGCGAGTCAAGGATGTCGCCGTAGTGGATGAGGGTGTCGCCCGGAGGCGCGTGGACCGTCTTGAATCTCATGGTCAAGGCCCGCAGGCAGGCCTGGCTGCCTCCGCGGAACGCCTTGCACGTCTGAAGCAGAGATCGGTTCAAGTGCAAACAGATGTCTGCTTGCAAGGACTCTGGGAAGCCCTTCAACACCTGTGGAGGAGAAGACTGTGAGGCAGACTTCCACATCCCACTACCGGCTTATTGAGTGTTTCCAGAACCAGAAGCGAACAAAGTGAAGCAGCATTGTGTTGTAGCGTAAAACTTACAGCATTCATGTCAATGCCATTTGTGTAGGACCACGCGTGTTGGAAGTATTCCTCCAATCGCTGGCGCAGGCTGACAGGGATTTGGTGGAAGCGAATGAACTCTTTGACACGTAGCATCTGGGTGTGGTAGCGAGTCGTACCGGAGTACAGCCGCTGGATGATGGCCGACACGTTCCCGAATATGCTAGCATACATAAGAGCTGAAAGGGAGGAAGCAAGAGACAATTGGGCATGTTTTTTCCAATCGGTTCGTAATCGATTCTTTAAAGCAGCGTTTCTCGACCAGTCGACCAATACATTTCCAGGTTCAATTACAATTGTGTTTCATTTAATTTGACGTCATGTGTTATGACAGATAAAGAAAAATAATTTCCTGATCAATTAAGTGAAATTTGCACAGTGGTTGGGAGTAAAAAATGGATTTACTCACAGCCGATGACCATGACACAGATGGAGAAGATCTTCTCCGAGTTTGTGTTGGGAGAAACGTTCCCAAACCCAACGCTTGTCAGACTGCTCAGGGTGAAGTACAGAGCAGTCACGTATTTGTCTTTGACGGACGGACCGGAGCTGGAGTCATTGTCGTTGTACGTCTTGCCGAGTTGCTCGGCCAGATTGTCCAGCCAACCAGTCTCTGTGTAGGGCCGCTCCACGAAGCCGATAGCATACCAGATGCAGGCGAGCCAGTGGGCGATGAGCACAAAAGTGCACATGAGCAGGAAGAGAACGGCGGCTCCGTACTCGGAATAGCGGTCCAGCTTTCTCGCTACGCGGACCAACCGCAGCAAGCGAGCTGTTTTGAGCAGACTTGTTAAGGTCGCCATCTGTGGAAGTAAGGAACAGATGATCAGGGAACAGCACTATACTGCGGACATTGACCTTTTGATTGCCTGGATACAAACACTTCAAAAATAATCGTCCTTATTTTCTGACCAAAGCAGTGAAATTGAACTGCCTTGTTTGGCGATGGTCTTACCTCATCAGAGCCAGACCTAAAAATGAGAAGGTCAAAGGGGATTGCCGCAAACAGATCAATAGGGAACCACCCTTTGATATAGTGCTTGGCGATCCGGCCGGGCTGCGTCACCACCTCGTCGTTGTGGTCCACGTAGGTGGTGCGCAGATTGATGACGATGTCCACGATGAACAGCACGTCCACCATCAGGTCGGCCACGTTGAGCGGGTTGCACGTGTAGCCGCAGATCCTCTGCCGCACGTCGCCGTGCTCGTCCAAGAGGAACGTCGCAGAGTACGGTGTGAACACCGCCGTGTACAGCACGAGAAGGAGAATGATCCAGTCCCAGAAGGCCTTGAAAGGGCTGTAGTGGAGTAAGATCCACCACGTTGTTTCTGGGACTTGGAGTTTATGTTCCGGCAGAACGTCAGACTCCAGGGAAAGAACCTGAAGCAGAAAAAAAAAAATCTTTGGACTTTTTAATGGCGCGATTACTAAATCGTGAATGTCCAAATGAGACCGAAAGACAAAGAGTGTACTAGTACATGGACCATAAGATGGATGCCAAGGACATCAAATAAGTGTTTACTGTTTGGATTTAAGGTGAAACTTTGACGACAATACCAAACCAAATAATATTAACACAATCCAAAGATTGCAGTCGCAAAAGTTGAATGGACGCAACTGGACTTGGTTGTTGAAGACTTCAACTTCCTCTGGACATGGTTGATGACTTCAACAACCAAGAAGAGGCCAGTTAACTCCATTCAACCTTTGCAGCTTGCTAAATAGAAACCTTCAGAGTTCTGTCGTGTCCAACGTAGCATTCTTTGATTCTGTCACTACGGTAGTGCATCCTGAAAGCCAGTGCTTCTCCGTGAAAGAAAAAGTTCTTCAGATTATATCCGTATTGTACACGACAGTTGGACGAACATCATCCTGGAGCTCGGACTCTGGTTGGATGCCAGTGGGGAAGTCTTCTCTTTAGTCTCGTTTGAAGCTTATTTTCAAATAGGATGGTATAACTTTTTACTGCCTGAGAGCTCCAGTAGAAGCCAGCGTCCCAGAGAGGCAGTGATGCAGAATGCAGAGCCCCTGGGCGGCAACTCAATTACACTACGGCTCAATGAAACCTTGCTCTTGTGTGTCAACCGGAAGGAAAACGTGCAGCCACTGGACAAACTACTGATTTTTCCACTCGCAGTCCAATTAAGCAGTCATGAGTACTTTAAAAAAGTAAACAGAGAAATACAATAACCTGAACCTGCAAAATTGATCGGCTCCTCAATCATACCTGGGTGACCTTCTCTGTGACGTTCTGAGAGCGATCCTTCATCTTGGAGGGGCTTAGAAGCTCCATCCTGGGAGCCGGGGGAGATCGGCATTCAGGGACCCTGCCGGACGGACCCCCGCACTTCATCGGGTCCAAGTCGGACATCTACAGAAAGATGAGTCGTCTTCCCATCAACAATTTTCCATGAAAAGTTCAAGGATACCTGATTTGAATATGCGGACTCTTTTTTTTTTTTCACTCCAAGAGCCAAACATCCATGTACGCATTCAGAAATATTCCCTCTTCCCATTCATGATTCTGCCGTTTTGAGAGCCGATGCCAAAGTCGGTGTCGGACCCTCCTCTCTGGCACGGCCTGTGACGAGTGGCCCGCAGCTTGCATGTTGTCTTCGTCAACGCTGGAAAACCGATCGATGCCACGTTGTAGCCCCAGTGGAAATGAGGGGAAAATCAATGACTGTCATTGCTAAACACAGAAATAAAGCTGGAGGGCTGTTACAACAGACTTCCCCTGTTGCCATATTACATTGCGTTCTTGTATGGATCCTTGACATAGTTGCTGCTGCGTATTTGACACAGTGGCACACCTGTATGGTTCAGTCCAGAATTAGGGGACAATTTCCAGTAGACACCAACATTTCTGAAAGACATGCCATTTATTTTAGACCATTTTGTTGTTTTTTCATATTCCACCATAGGTACACCTTTTATGAGGTATTTTATGTATTTTCTGTCTCAGCGCAACTATAATTTACTCAAATAGTTTTCCACGTTTTGTCTATGTTGAACTTACATTGAGTAGTCGAACTATCCTCCAATTTCAGAATGTCCCATAACATACAGAAAGTGTTCAATATGTTGCACGCGTACCACTAATGTGTTATCTTATTGACTGCAGTGTTGACACAATAATAATGCTGCGAGGGGGAAATGATCCGTGATGACATTGGTCCTTCAGTTTTGACCTTCATCTTTATCGCTGCATTTTCAAGAGTCTCCCATTTGATAATTGTAGTTGTTTTACTTGTCCAAATAATAAACATTTAGTGAGAAAATACAGTTAGCACACACAGAGGCCATAGTATATTTAAAAACATGATTCAATGAGTGAACAAATGTTTAAGCAATATGAGCATTTGTTTTGTTTTTTATCAGTTCTTCTGCAGTTTTATTAGATTTTTTTAATTGCTTGGTGGACCGGATGAAGTGAGTCACTGAGAACTAGAGTGGGCTAGCTCCATCCTTGTCATTTCAAGTGATTTAAAATTTTTATGGCTGCAATAAAACCTGGTGGGTTTATATTTTGATGATCTATAAGGCAATGATTATTTCGTCTGGTTACTTGTTTTTTTACAGAAAATGTGGTTTTCCTCAGGTTTTAGTTTATTCTAAACGTCAAGTCAAATCTATTCTGAAAAATATCAACACTAAATTAAACAGTGATTTAGAACAGTATTCATCTGAAAGCTATGCTGTTACTCTACTGATTTAAAAAAAAACTTGAGTAATCCCATTCTTGTTCGCATTGTCTAAAAAAATGTTTTACTTTGCTCCCTGCCTCGTTCGAGTGTCTTCAGAAGGAGTCACGATGGCAGCTTCTTCGGCAGAAAGTTGATGAAGGTTGCAGCTCAACTGTTCAATGACTTTTATTTACAATACAGCATCCCTCCAGAAACCCTCTCAGCTCTGAGCCTGGATATTGTCCCAGATGCGAACCACGTCCGGACAGTCATTAAGGGCTTCGATGAGCGCGGAAGCCGCCTCCAGCAGCTCCCGGTCTAGAGGCAAGAGGGTCCCAGGGACAAATTCGGAGTCTGACGACGTCACCATCATCCCCAGCTCCTCCAGGGACGCCCGCACCTTCCGCAGGTCCGCAGTGTCACAAATAAACTGTGGGAAAAAAAAACATTGGGATTAAAAAGGTTATTTTGACAAAAGTAAGGAGTATAAAATACAGATGTCTGTTTTAGAATGTACAATAACAGTAATCATTTCTACTTGGTGTGATGAACGAAGTTGCGTTTGTTTGTGTCGTACCCGCAGGAGGGGCGCGCCGTCCTCCTCGTCCTCCGTCTCTTGGACGTCCTCCGCTCCAGCCTCTATGGCCAGCTCCAGCGCTCGCTCGGTTGTGATGTTCTGACCAGGTACCACCACCACGCCCTTCCTGCTGAAATTATAGCGAGCGCCATCTGATAACATCCCCCTGTGGGCAGACACGTAATCACATCTGGTTGAGGCAAGTACCTGTTGTGGAATTAGTTATCAGGTTGGATTTATGCGGCGATACAGTTTTTTTCTGTTTTGGTTTCAGACAAAAGGAGTGCTTTAGTGACATCTTGTGGCATCTATCTGCAATTATAAAGCTTTTTAGCGGGACGTCAACTACTCATCGACATGTGGTGATTTATACAGATGTGCATCTTCCCAAACAAGATAATTACAAAGTTCTTCAAATACAGTATATACTGTACATCTTAAGCTTATATTTGTATTATTCATATAGTATCATCTACTTCCATTTTGTCACTGTCCGGTGTTGACACTTTATTTAGTTATTTACATTCGTTACATGTCACTTGAAATAGACACCAAAAAAAAAAAAAAAAGATTGAAAATAACGATTAAATTGGGCATCTGGACCTGCTATGTAAATTGTTTCTTGGTCTGGCATTAAGATAAACGTGTTCTGGCTGGAAAATTGAGTGAAAAAAGCAAAAAGGAAGCCCGCCTGACCCATTTTTACTGAGGACACGTCGGACATCCTGCTGGCTGCGCGTATTGTTATCGGTCAAGACTTCAATGAGCAGAAGGCATCCACCTGGTCCCCGAGCTTCAAACATGTGTTGCGATGCTGGCTTGGCTTTTTCCTGTGGATGGAGCACAGAGAAAAGGTTCTTTATCATGCTTTGTTGTGTGATTACATGCTAATTGACAAGTAAATGGCAATGCCGCCACGACCCTAATGAAGATAAGTGTGTAGGAAACGTGCATGGGAAATGGCTGTATGGAATTGAATTATGAGCCACGATTTTTGAACGCACCGCATTCTTGATTGCAGTCTCGATGGTTGCTTTTGGTACGTTCTTGTTTCTACACTGCTCCAGGAGTTGGGCTAAATTGACGTTCATGTCTGGATTGGGTCCACCCTCTGCAAAGGGCAAGGGTTACTCAGATAAACAGTATTTTTTTTTTTAAGTCTTTTTTTTGTTGTTTTTTTTTATGCTCACCTTTCACAGCGATCTTGATCATCATGTTAAACTTGGCTATCATTCGCCCCCTCGCCTCATCTTTAGGACCTTTAATGTGTTTGACTTTGGACCACTTGTTGTGACCCGCGCACAGGGCGGGGCTCAGGTGAGCAGCCCGTACAAGAGGACTCCTCCAGACCTGCACTATGGGTCGCAGGCTCCGGATAGCCCCCAACACCACCCGCCCCGCCATGCCCTTCACACACACACGCACACAAACGCTACACAAGTTGCTAACGACACTATTCACACGGCGTTAAAATTTCGGCCAAACGGTTCCTTCTGCGAAGTTTTCCATACTACACGAAAAGGGTAAGATTGCCAATGTTCGATATCTTACTAGTTTCAATTCGTCCTCGTTGTGAACCCGTCACTTCCGGGTTGTGATGACGCGAGTTCAGAGCCAGATACTGTTCATTGTTTATTATAGTTTATATTAATTTTCTCCTGAATTTAGTTTTTAAATTTAGTTATTGGCCCTTGACCGTAACTACGGACCTACGCCAATACACCATACTGTATAAAAAATTCCTTGCTCTTCATCCACAGCACGGGAAAGCCACTTACTTCCTAGTTCTGCACCAATCGGCAGCTCCTCGCTCCTCGGTCAACTGAACGGTGCCTTCAAAGACCTTCGTAATTTGGGAAAATGTAACAGACAGGGTTACTGGAATGTATAAATGATTAATATCAGCGTAAACGGGGACTCCCCCCAAAATTCGGAAAAGCTATGGCTTCTATTTGTAAATTGATAACACTTATTCTTTGATAACTTATAAATAGGCTAATTAGGGCCTTTTTTAATCTTAATGTTTATTATCATTACCCAATGAATGACTCACCCTTTTGGGAGCCTCCACATGAGCCAAAACGGGTCCGTTTATGCAATACTTTTATTTTATTCGCAGGTTCCCAAACAAAATACACAAATTCACTCAGTATAGTTATATTGTAATAATTTGACAAACTTAGCCTCAGGGACCCATGCTTGAAATTGAACAGGAAACCATCCATGTTGGTTTGAAGCAGCATTTTGGGGCTAATTTGAATAACTTGGGGAATTTGCCTAGCCCCAAATCATAATCAGCTAAACTGAACAGATGAGTGACAAACCTTTTTTTTTTTTTTTTTTTTTGCCTACGCCATACATGTGTTATAAAGTTTCATTTCAAGGATTTTATTCTAAAAAGAGGAGGGCCCGCTCATATCAACCGGCAGGTTTTATTTACTTGATATTGTCCTGATTCTAGAGTTTCTGTTTTACTTTCCATGGCAATGATAACCACCAGATATGTCTTTTGTGTCATTTTTACAAAAAAGGACACAAGACAGTCAAGATGAGGCCTCCTGTGACAGATAAGCTTCCAAACAACTGCAGGAGGAGGAGGGGGCATCCTCCACAGTGCTTTCCTCTCTCTCCTCCCCACAAGGTAGCACGTTCCTTCTGCACTCCCCCCCCCCCCACCCCCGCTCTCCGTCATTGTGTCCACTGATCCATGCACAGCAGCATCACAATCCGAACCATCATGCTGCACGAAAGAGACCCTCAACTGTAATTATTTTTTTGTTTTTGTTTTATATTTGACTGACACAAAAACACGTTCGAGAGGAACGGAAGGCCAGGTGGGACCCAGAGGAGAGTTTGGGGATGACAGTTCCAGGGAATGAGTGGACATGAGGTTTTGTGCGGAAAATTATCCAACACCCAGCTGAAGTTGCCACAGTGACAGACGGGATGTTGCCTGGACTTGGACTTGCTCTTTTGGTTCTTCTTTACAGTGTAATAACTGTGACAGGACTGGTAAGTGTGCTCCTTGACTTTGACTTTTTGATTATATCATAAAATGGGCGAAACAATTCCAAATTAGCACGAGTCCAAGATCAGACAAAGGTTACGGCTTCATTTTGTGTAAAAACTCATTTTTGGTGGTCTTTCAAAATAAACTAAATGTTGCCAATTTGTGGGAAATATAAGAAAATTGATTATGAATCTTTGATGAATAGATTTAAACTCCTGCCCGAATACAGTATATGGTTGAAAAATAAATTTATGTATAAAAAGACATTTGATTGTAGGAATCAAACGAGGTCACAAAATGACATATTATTGTAAGAAATACCACTCCCAACCTTAGGCCAAATATGGAAAATGTCACAGAGCAGTGTGAACTGTTTTTTTTTTTTTTTTTTTCAGGAAACATGGCGAGCTTTCAGCGGCGATATGAAAAAGCTATGCACGACTTATTTTAGATCTACAGTACTTACTGTTCACGTCTAATTTGATGTCTACAATCAAAATTCAAACAAACTAGAGCACAGACAGCATGCAGGTGGTAAAAGTTCTAACAATATAGCATACAGTGGTGCCTTAAGATATGATCTGAATTCAATCCGTCACCACACTTGCAACTCAAAACGCTTAACTCAAATGATCTTCCCCCATTGAAATGAATGGACATGCCAATAATTTGTTCCAGCCTCCCCAAAAACAACTGTTTTGTATTGTTTTTAGAAGCAACTAGCATGCTACATTTACTTTCTAAAAATAGTAATAACATAGAGTAAAATTTAAAACAATATTTAAGAAGACACTAAAGAAGAAGACTTTCACTACTACTATCAGTGATTCAGTAAACCGCAATCATTTGTCTGTGAGTATTGTTATATTGTCTGTCTACATGTGTTATACCACCGTTTGTGTTCTAATATCCGTCGCTGAAGGCTTAAAACACTGCGGCTATCGATGCTATCTTCGCACTTGCTTTAGCATTAAGCTAGCATAATTGAAAAAGTAATTGACGAAAAAAGAACTGGAATATTTTCTCGTATTTGATTTTTTGCAGCTCCAGCCTGAAAGTAGTTGTACAAGAAGAGAAAATACATTCCAGTATTCACTTCTTTTAGCGTATCTCCAACAACATTTGTTGCTGGCTTAGGACCACAAATCTGAAACGGGTTGTCTTTTTTGTGGAGCACCAATCTTCAACCTCAGGTGATCACCTGGCGTCTGCTTTGCCTCACAAATCTCCATTAGCACTGACAGCCCAGGCACCTTTCACCCTCCGAAAGTTCATCTTAGCGGGGTTGATGGCGAAAGTCCACTCGAAAACTCATCAGTCGGCTGCTCGCTCGGACTAAAAATTAAACAGGAATGGAATTGTGAAAAAACCTGTTGCTGAACCTAAACCATAATTCATAAATAGGAAGAAATATTACTTTGTGCATACAAAGTATTTTACTGTTTATTTTACCATTATTAAAACCTGATGCGCTAAAGAAAAAAAACAAGGGCAGATTGGTAATCACCGCAAAAAAAATGTGTTCGGATAACAGTTCAAAATGAAAGCCCAGGGACACGTGTGAATTTCAACTTTTTCTTTTTTTTAAAAGAAAATTAATTTAAAGTATAGTTGGGGTGTACAGTAACACAAATGTAAAGGATATCACACAAAAACGACAAATTCTTTTTAAGAAAATATTATTTTTAAAATTTCTTTTCATTTTAATATGTATTTTTTTCACGTAATATAAAAAGATCTTGTAAAAGGTGTAACATTTTTTGCTTTAGTCCTATAAATTCCAACATTTTTCTCTTAAAGTTCTACGTTATTTCTTGAAAAATAGAAACACTCATCGTATTCTTCCCAAAATTATTCTTGTAAAATTACAACAACAACAAAAATCAAATGATAAATTTTCTTGTGCAATGGTTTTAAAATCATTTTGTAGTGAAACATTTCCTCATATAGAATACAAATCTTTTTTTTGAATAAAAATTTCAAACATATTCTGGTCAAATCACAAAATGCATCCTTGAATTTTTCTGAATTTTCTCGGAGGAAAAAGTTCTACACTTCTATATCGTCACTCTCTTAAAAATAATGGCCTAAGTCGTATTTTAGCAAAATGTATTATTCTTTTTTTGCCTTAAACATCAGAGGTGTTGGCCACTCTTGTAAAATCAGCTGCATCCTTAATTAAAGAGATCATATTAATAGATATAAAATAATCAATCAGTATCTGGTTCCGTTTTTGGTGTTTTCTGGAAAAAAAACAAAAAAAAACGTATGCCATTTCTTTAAGAGGATGACGATACTGAAAGTCAAACCACACTTTGGAGGTTCCACTGCAACCGGCAAAGAACACATCTTCCAGGAATCTCCACATGAGACTCACTACCGCTATTGCGTTTCTCAATATGTCTGTATTGACTTGGGCAGAGCGTTCCCGTTCTGAAAACAGTTGATACCCGGTCAACATTCCGAGAGAAAGCCAAATTCACCTACTGGCGGTTTATTTTAATGGAGCGCTTAATGAAATGTGTCTGTTGGGCTTCTTGACATTTTTCTTTCGGCACTGCAGTGACGTCTGAGCATCTTGGCTCCTTTGTTTGAATCCACGATTGAGATATTTGGAGAAAAAATAGAGATTTTATGGCGACTTCTTGCTGGTGGCCATACTAACACGGCATCCCGTGAAGCAGCAAAAACCTCAAAGCTTAAAAAAAAAAAAACCAACGTGAATCCTTACAGGACTTTTATACGAGAAGTCGTAACCCGATGCAGACGTGTTTTTTTTTGTTTTGTTTTGTTTGTTTTTGACTCCTGTTGGTTTTTGCAGCTCTGTCGTGAGACGCGCACAAAGGCCGCACTTGTGTGTGGCCGCAGGTCACCTCTCCCGCCATCCGGCCCACCCGGCCCGGGCGGCAGGAAGCAAAGGGGTTGGCGGCGCATCATCACATACCGCGTCCTCTCTCAACTATTTCACAACACCTTGAGGCAGCTCATCAAAATCCTCGGCAAGAGTTGACAGATTGCCCTAGTTGGTCAAAAATGGTGAATGGGCTACAATTTCCGCCACGGTTTGTCTAGAGCGGGGGGAAGTGGCAACGTACAAATGCTGCATGCTGCCATGTCCAGTTGCGGTTAACTATCAAACGCAACATGACACACATAGAATTCCGCGTTATGTATTTAACTAAATCACATTAACTTTGTCTTTTGACGGTTGACAATGCAAAACTCAATATTGGGCTAACGAAACTAGCATCGATGGCGCGGAATGTATAATGCTTTTTAGCACTGGATACTTAAACACAAATGGTTTAGCAACACATGTAGACAGAAAATATAATAAAATTCACAGGCATATATTCTTTATCCTGTGTGAAAAACAATATTATTGCAAGTTGGTTGAGACCATCAAATCGACGGTATGTGTAGAATGTCTCTGTATTATATTGGCCCCAGATGGCCAAGGCATGCTGTTGAATCCTTTACATTCTGTTTTGTTATAGCATTACTTTGTTTATATAAAGTACCATACTGTATTATGCTGTTTTTCTTATTAATTACATATTTCCATTTTTGAAAATGATATAAAAACGATAGTTGAAATGTTACCATAAAAAAGAAGTTGAAATGGCCTGAGAAAAAAAATAAATATTAAAAGAAAAAAATGCATTAATACGTGAATATGGGAGGGGATACTATGACAATATAGTCAAAATAATATGAGAAAAATCGAAGTCTATATACATTGGTATACAGTATATATTTTATTATGTTCAGAGAATATAGCCAGAGCGTTACAACAATAGTTGGAGGATTTGAAAAATAAAGTCAAAATAGTTGTAGTCCTAGCTTGAATGGCGCTCTGTGCGAGACCCCTGATCCCAGACCCCGCCTCTGCACACACACACGACCAACCACCAAAAATTCCCCAAATTCCCTTTACAAATGGCAATCATTTCCATGTCATGATGTAAACGTAGAAACCATTTCACGTTGCATTTTTGGGCGGCTGTTGCCGCCCCCTCAGAAACGGCGCCCTGTGCAGCCGCACATACCGGAAACCGCCTTTGGGAAAATGTCACTTGTTCACAATCTGACAAGCAACGTCCATTTTCCCGACCGGGCAGGTGGACTCCGATGACGTCATCACGCGTGACGAGCAGATCTTCGTGCTGATTGGCGCTCACGCCAAGTGCGAAAACAGCATCAAGTCACAAATGGCCCTCATGCAAGGTCTGTTTGCCTTTTGTGATCATCATTTGTTTTTGTTTTTTTAATTTCTAAATGCAGATGACTGAAATGCGTCAATTGTTTTTCATTACTAAATATATTGGAAGGTTAAGCAGACCGAATGCATAATCGGCGAGCGCTATTATTGCAGCCGTGATTCATGGGAGCTCTGATATGATACAAGCGAGCGCAGGTCATATCCTGCAGGCCAATGGAAGCTCCAACAAAGGGCAAGCATTTCTCACTCACACTGTGATGCAAATGCAGATGAGCCGAAAGATCGCTTCAATGGTTTCATTGGAGAACTGATCGAGACGCTGCAGCTCCAGTTGAACAAATCAAATATGGAAAAATAAGAAAACGACTGCTCAAACAAAAGGATAGATTTGAAACAGAGTTAGGTAAAACAATATAATTCCTGTTTTTTGTTGATTTGGTTTTTTTTTTTCAGTTTTTATTTTTTCAGAGTGAGTAATTATGTAAAATGTACGGAAGCGTATTGCATTCACTTGGATTTTTTTCTGAGTAATTTATTATTATTTTTTGTTTTTCCTTATGTAACATTTTTTTTCTGTTTATCCGAATCTTTTTTTTTTTTTCTGTTTTTGAATTATTTTTTTCTGTTCTTTCTGAATATTTTTTTTCTATTTTTTTGAATATTTTTATAGAAAAAAAAAATCCATAAAACCGAAAAAAAATTACTCTGAAAACAGGAGCTAAAAAATATTTTTTAAAAACTAAGCCCAAAATAAATTACTCTAAAAAAATTAACTAAACCATCGCAAAGACTAAATTAAACGTTTTTTCCTCAAGAGAATGCAAAATACTTCTATAAAAATAGAGGGGCCCCTATTGACTTTTTTGTCTTTCTTTTTGGGGGCGGTGTAGAAGGTGACTGCATCCCGGAGTGGGACGGCATCATCTGCTGGCCGAGGAGCAGCGCCGGTCACCTGGTGTCAGTTGGCTGTCCTGAGTACATCTACGACTTCAACCACGGAGGTACAAGTAGTCGAACGCCTTTTTAGCAATGCATGACGTCGCACTTTTAAGCTTTAACATTGTGTTGACGTCTCCGGCTGTTTCCAGGTCGGGCTTACCGGCACTGCGACGTGTCTGGTAACTGGGAGCAGGTGTCCGTCATCAACCGGACGTGGGCAAACTACAGCGAGTGTACCACCTACTTGTCAGCCAATTACAGGACTCAAGAAGAGGTGCTATTGAATAAAGATTTGATATTCTTGATAAGAAGGCCACTAGTGCATGATGTGTCCCAGAGTTGGGCCGTGTTTCAAGTTCTAGAGGGGTTTAGATCCTTGGCAGATTTGCCAGGCAGGACTGTTTGTGCTAGCCTTGTTTACTCTGAGTTCCACTCTGTCGTGTGGTGTTCCACAGGGGTCAATTTTGTGGCCCCTGCTGTTTTCATTGTATTTGCTACCCCTGTGTTCCAGTCAGATTTATGCCCAACGAAAAGAAAACAATAGTTATGGTGTTTGGTGCACGTGGCCCTTGTTCATCTCACCCTGTTGGCTTGGGCCCCCTGTCGTCTTATCTAAATCCAACAGTCTTGAATTTGGGTTTTGAATTGAACCGGCAAATTGGTACTGTTGTTAAATCCATCTTTTGTTTTTTTTTTGTTTTAGGCATCTGGCTTAAGTAAAGCCTCTCCTTTCACAACACCACAAACAGTAAATTATGCCTTTATTACATCTCAGCTGGAATACTGTAATGCTCTTAATTTTGGAGTCAGCCAGTCCCCCCTCAAGCGTCTCCAGTTGGTCCAAAATGTTCCTGCTCGCCTCCTACTTTACCGTAGTCATTCTACCAGTGCGCTACATTGTCTTGTGTATTATTTGTTTTTGTCATGTAGAAGGTGTTTGAAAGACTGCACCTCATGTACACTGTTGGCTATTCCGTCTCTCTGGCGTCTCTCTTGGTGGCCGTCTTCATCCTCTGCTACTTCAAGTAAGAAACAGATGACGTGATGTGATACATATACAGTACATACTCTTTATATTTTTTCAAAGTCGAGATTTGTTGGTTTCCATCGAGACGGCAACAAGAGAATTCCCGTGTCCACGTTAATAATCCGATGTATGTGTCTGTGTGAAAATTGTGTCCATCTTTTCAGGCGCCTCCACTGCACCCGTAACTACATCCACGTGCACCTCTTCACATCCTTCATATGCCGTGCGGTCAGCATCTTCGTGAAGGACGCGGTGCTCTACTCGGTTTCCGGCGAGGGTGCAGAAGCAGAAGTCGAGCTCGTGGGCCAGAAGCCGCACATGGTAAAATAACATACCATATTTGGGCATATTCACGTGGTAGCTATATGGAGGTATTTCTGTGTCATCTGGTTTTGGATTTTAGGAGTTTATCAGCCAATACATTAAAAAAAAAAAAAAAAAAAAAATCCCAAATGAACATCTTTGTGTTTAGGCTGGCTGCAAAGCAGCCGTCACGTTTTTTCTCTACTTCCTGGCAACCAATCATTACTGGATCTTGGTGGAGGGCCTTTACCTACACAGCCTCATCTTCATGGCCTTCCTGTCCGACAAGAACTACCTGTGGGCCCTCACCATCATCGGGTGGGGTAAGCTTACCCGCGCACGGGACGGGAGGAGAAGGGGGTCCCGCGCAAGGCACCAATTGATGGCCATCGTTCTAATTTTAGGCGTCCCGGCTTTGTTTGTGTCCATTTGGGTCAGCGTGCGGGCGTCACTGGCAGACACACAGTGAGTCAGCATCAGAATGGCGGGAATTGGAAGACAGTTGGAGATAACGTGTTTCTTTTTGTAGGTGTTGGGACATCAGTGCTGGAAACCTGAAGTGGATCTATCAAGTTCCCATTCTGGCAGCCATTGTCGTAAGGAAAATACACTCAGTGGCCACTTCATTAGGTACACTTGCACAATCCAACACTGCAGCCACAATCATTAACATTGTTGTGCAAAAGTAATCAGTATGGACGGGCAAGTACCGACACCGGTCTTATTTTTTTGTCATTTTGTTAAATGAAATTGTATTCATTTAAATTTCAAGAGGTATCGGTGAGTGCTCAATGAGGGAATACTTGTACTGATATGGAAGTCAAACAGACAAAACTATAAATGAAGAATATGCAAATTCAAATATCACTTCAATTAACTTGAGCTGTGCCAACTTTACATCTTCAGATTTGGCGCTATGCGTTATAATTCTTGTAACGGCAACATCTCAGCCCATTGGCGAACAAATGAAGTGGCCAGTGAAAAATACATTCACATCAAAATGTTATTTTTTCATTCTCAAGTGTACGTTTTCTCCTCGCCAAGGTGAATTTCCTGCTCTTTGTCAACATCATTCGCGTGTTGGCCTCCAAATTATGGGAAACCAAAACTGGAAAACTGGATCCTCGACAACAATACCGGTAAGAGAATCTCGCTCTTCAGGACTTCCTTGCCAAGGGGTCTTTTCTTGAGTTTAAACCCCCCCTCCAACATGTTCTACGTGGCCCTTCCCCTGTAGGAAGCTTCTCAAATCCACACTGGTGCTCATGCCTTTGTTTGGAGTCCACTACATGGTCTTCATGGCTCTTCCTTACACCGAAGTATCCGGGCTGCTGTGGCAGGTGCAGATGCACTACGAGATGTTCTTCAACTCCTCGCAGGTTGGTCAAAATCCGTTCGTCGCCTCGTATTATAATGATGACGATGATTTGTGAACTGGTTGTCAATTGTATTGTTTCAGGGCTTTTTTGTGGCCTTCATCTACTGCTTCTGCAATGGCGAGGTAATGTTGCGATGAGTTCTGATTTACAGGGGCGGGGGACTCGAGTCACATGACTGGACTCGAGTCACATGACTGGACTCGAGTCACATGACTTGACTCGAGTCACATGACTGGACTCGAGTCACATGACTTGACTCGAGTCACATGACTGGACTCGGGTCACATGACTTGACTCGAGTCACATGACTGGACTCGGGTCACATGACTTGACACGAGTCACGTGACTGGACTCGGGTCACGTGACTTGAGATTTCAATCAAGGTTGTGCAGACCTTTTCTATCCGCTGAGCAAGATTTTATGACTAGCCCAACCCAAGTACTGACTTGACTCGACTTGCTTGGAATTTAGTGGGGGCTTGAATCGAATTTTTGACACAGTTGCTCTGGACTTGCTGGACACTTTTAAGATGTGAGACTAACTTCTGATTTGCACATGTGTGACCTACAATTCCTTTTTTTTTCTCCATATTTGCTCACTTATGTCCTACTTTCTTTCAGGTGCAGGCAGAGGTAAAGAAGGCCTGGCTAAGGAGAAGCCTCGCACTGGACCTCAAACAAAAAGCCAGGATAACCAGCAGTAACGGTGGAGGCAGCTGTTACTACGGCGGCATGATGTCCCACGCCACCACCACACACAGCGTCTGCGTGTCGGCTGCCAATCACCGAGCATTTCCCCTCGCCGGAGGTGTGGTTGGCTACGGCGGCGCAGGCGGAGGGGCGGGGCTCAGGCTGCCCCGCCAGACCGCCCCCCATCCGCAAAGCAGTCTGCCCAGATACATGGCCAGCGAATGCGAGACCTCAGGGACGGCGGCAAGGAGGCCGGGAGGGCCCGGGGGGGTCTTTGCAAGGCATGCGAGAGGTAGCAAGAAACACGATGAGCCGAAAAGTTCTCTGGCGGAGACGCCCGGAGAAGCGGACCCAGACGCTTGCTTGTCTGTGAAAGAGCTGGAGACTGTCTTGTAAATATTTGTGGATTGTGTTAATATTGTTTGGTGAACTTCTTACTCGTAATACTGGACTGGGGAAGCAGAGGGGATACAGCTGCACAATCTCGTAATACAGTGGTGCCTTCAGATAAAAGTGTCACGGCTTGCGGGTTTTCCAAGATTTGAGGCATCGTTTGGCTGAGCGGTTCTTCAAAAAGGAGATTTCAAGCTGTTTGTTGCCGTTCCCAGGTCAAGTTGACCATCTAACTAAACATAAATCAAAGGGAATTACACGTGTTGAAAACAACCACATAGCTTTGTCTTAGTCTGCTTAGCTTAATGCTAACAAATAACAGCCATAGCTGTTAGCAAATAGCATCAGTTTCACTAAGTTATAACCCTTTAAGTGACGGACATTTGATCACAAACTGTTGACAGCTGATGTAACAATACTCACAGGCATCTACTCTTGATCCTCTGTGAAGAACGACAAATATTACCGCATCTCACAGAGCTGTCGGACTCCTGTAGAAGTGTGTCTGTATTATACTGCCCCCAGGTGGCCAAGGCCTGCACACCAGAAGGAGCAGCACAATCAAATTGAAGCAAAAAAATGTGGGAAAACGGTTGAATTCTTAACACTCTATTTAATTTCATTTCATTACTGTATGTTTTTATCAAGGACAGTGCTGTTCTTCTCCTTAAAAGTCACATTACAAATGTTTTTTGGGGTGCTGGGATAAATGGCAAACTATCTCAAGGCATCACTGTGCAATATAAAATGAAAAAGGAAATAGTAAATGAAAAGACGATATGATATAATTAAGCTCAGTTTGGCTCAACAGAGAGAGCTATTAAATTGCTGTTAAGCAGTATTAAATTGCTATTAAATTGTGAATCGGAAGTCTGGAGTTGTGTATGGAATCGTCTTTTATTGGAGAGATGCACTTCCCTAATGTCAAAGTGAATACGTCTGCTTGGGTTAACACGGTAACTTATGTAAATGTGATCATTCCTTCCTAACAGTTGGCTGTGGTCAGACACGTCGAGACGAGTTGGGCGCTGCAGTGCAGCCTTGTCGTCGTTCTGTTTATTCGTCAGTCCTGACAGGCCCCCGGGGGCCCACGCAGATGCCTTTGGCTCCCTCCCAGGCAAGCACCCTCACCTTCCTCTGAGCCAGCCACCTTTCCACTTTATCATCTCGCAACACTGTCCTAAATTTCACACAGGTCGCTTAGAACCCGACTCACACAGCAAACAGTACCTGGGCCCGCACCAGCATTCACGTGTCACTGTGTGTTCTATTTTTATAAACAGAACAGTAAATACATATACGGTATGTGCATACTGTGTGCACAATCTTGCACACCATCCATTTTCTGTACTGTTTATCCTGTTACGGTGGCGGAGAGTTGGAGTCTATCTCGCTGGGCGAAACGCAGACCACACCCTGGAATGGCTACCAGCCAATCGTAGGGCGCGTATAAGACAACAAGCATTCACACTCGAAGAACTCAACTGGGCTAACTTCACAGCAAGCAGCAGTTTGGAGAATAACTCTTCAAAGAAAAGAGTCTTCAGGCGATTTATTGCCAACCCCAGTTCAGTTTGTCAAAGTCAACATAAAACTAAGAGAATTACATGAGTGTTTAAAACAATTTTACCTTGAAATATTTTAACTCAATGCTAATGCATAATCAGAAACACCATTGCATCTATGTAGTGGTGTTATACTGCTTTAAGCCAAGGATATTTGATCACGAACGGTGCAACAACAGGTGAAGGCATAAATGTTCCTTATCCTCTGCAGTTTACTGAGTCATTTGCAGTAATTGTGAGACTCTTGTCAGTTTTTGTCTGTATGGGTGTATTTTACTGCCCCCGTGGCCAAATTGCACAGCAGAAGGAGCCGCAATGAATTAATAATTCTTTACATTCTATTTGCTATACTATACATGCTTATAAAGTGAAATATTATTAGGTGCTGTTTTCCTTATTAAAAAAATAATTGCAAATTGTTGGATTGCCTAGACCGGCTGGAGTGGATTAATGGCATTTGCATTCATTTCAATAGGCAAAGATGATTTCAGATACAATTTTCTGAGATATGATATGATATTGTCGTGGAATGAATTACACTTGCATATCAAGGCACAGCTATATAGTATCAATACATATATGTATTATATTCATAATATACCGTGGTGCCTTGAGATAAGTAATACATTAAATGTAATCAATTAAAAATCCAAAGCAAAAAAAAAGTATAATATAATAGTAATAATAGATAAAATACATTTAAATTGAATCAATGTCAAAATGGTTGAAAAATCATAGTTTTTTGGGGGGGGGGGTCGAGCTGATTTAGTCGCGTCATAATGACGTCATAGAGAGGGCGGCGACACCGTGACGAGAGGGAGCGCACGGATGTCCACCAGCAGTCTGTCGGCGAGATTAAAAATCAAAACAGAGTAACGACACGCGACTCCTGTGCGCCGCTTGCATCTGGCGGCTCCTTCGAGCGTTTTCCTCCCTCCTCTCCCACCGTGGGTGGTCCTTGTCCGGGCGTGAATGAGGCGGACCGGTGTCGGGAAGGGAGGGGTCCTTTGATTGCTGGGCTACCGGCCGGATGGAGCCCTGCTGTGTGGCCAACATGGGTGAAGTGTCGAAGAAAGCATCCACTCGGAATGTGGCGGTGGAGAGGAAGAACCTCATCACCGTGTGCAGGTTAGTGTTACTTTACTAGACATTTGCTGTAACATAATTGCGCATTTGCGTGCGTCACACTTTTATGTTGTTGGTACTCAGTTCTGTCCTGACCTCAGATGACATCATCCTATTAGGAGTCAGTACAGTGACAGGCAGCTCTGTCATGACATAATCATGTAAGGAAAAACAACAACAAAAAGGGGCCCGATGTGACTTTAGCAGTGTCATCTTCCATTTGCCCTCTGCCCGCTGATGGCGTGGTTGCCATGACGACAACCTACCCGGGGCAAGGACTACCTGGCACCATATAAGAGGCCTGGGTGCACTTATGCACATCTTTTAGTCCATTTGACGTTCCCATAAATGGGGTTAGAATGTCGGGTTTGTCAGCTGTATTTGTTCTTTTGTCTGATCTTTTAGTCTCCTTTTTAGAAATGAAATATTAGTGGCAGCAGTGGCGTGTTATGATACAGCAGGGCACAGAGAAGGTGCCCATATGCAGTATTTAATATTTTGGTTACCTTCATTACCGATGGAAAGGGCATTAATGCACAATGCTATTTTTTTTTTTTTTTTTTTTAGATCAACAGAGTAACAACTTGTCTTACTGGGAATTTAATTAACATCCAACTGCTTGTTTTTTTTAATAGTCTCGCCATGTGTGTCACCTCAATGCGACCTATAACACAAGGCATTTCAGTTATGTGGTGTCTCCGTCTGAACACTAGGGGGCACTGTGAGACAAAGAAGAAACAAGTTACGAAGGAGAACATACGAGTCTGGTGATGTTAAGCTTTTCAAGTGGTATCGTTGTGTGGTACTGGTGCATATTATTTACGAGTACTGTACAGATGTCAAGTATCAGCGCCGATGCGACATTTGTATCGGTTCATCCTTAGTAGCTCGCGAGGAAATACACAGTTTGTAAAAAAAAAAGCAGCTCAAGGGATGTGATACCGCCACGCAACTACAGGGGCAATAGTGAGCAATTGAGTCATGAAAAGGGGATCGATTTGTGTTTATTTTGATTGGAAGAGCCACCAAGTGATTGCCTGCTGTTAACACTGTCTACTGAATGACACATTGATGCCTGTGGAACAATGGAGCGTTTGATCACTCGACTCGTGGTGGGACGACCGCAAAAAATGTAAATGAGTGTTTCTATGGAGCTCAAGCTTGACGTAGCAGTTAGCTGTGCCTCTAACCGGCGATCACGTGCGCACTATATTAAACAGCACCGTGCATCATCAATAGAGTTACGTCACATACGAGTCATCTAATTGATCCGTCCAGTAAAATGTGACTGTGCTTCTGCTGAATGCTCACCAGAAACATTTTCCTTTAAGAGTGACATGAGTTCATCTCGGGTGGGGCAACATGAGTCTGCAATAAAAAGATGCAAAGCTGTGACTTAATTGGATTGGGATGAGATTGTTATGATGTTTGGATTAGGTAAAGATAAAAATGCTTCATGTTTCTACAGCTGCTATGTATGTATGTAGGATTTAAGATTATTTTTTGCGTTTTTGTTTTCTTTCCTCCCTGTGCCTCCCCACAGGTTTTCAGTAAAGACCCTCTTAGAGAAATACACGGCCGAGCCCATTGATGACTCATCGGAGGAGTTCATCAACTTTGCAGCCATCCTGGAGCACATTCTCAGCCACCGTTTTAAAGGTAACCCGCATTTGATTTTGGTTTCTATTTGCCATTTCCATGCCAAAAGTTATTAACTAGCCCCATTGATGCAAGAAAATGTTGGTTCTTTTTAATGAGAGGAAGCAATTTGAATCTTAAAAAAACTGTTTCAGGCTCTGGTAGCTGGTTCGATGGCCAGAGGAGTTTCTGGGATTTCATTCGACTGGCTTGTGCCAAACTGCCAAACGGCTGCATTAGCAGCATCGAGAGCATGGAGAACATCAGTCCCTCACGAGCAAAAGTGAGTCAACGGATGATGTCGTCTGTTACAAGAAGGATTTTATTTCAGACATAAAGGTTTTCTGGACTGTTTTAAAGCTTTTGTTGATCCCTTCAGGGCCGAGCCTGGATAAGAGTGGCCCTGATGGAGAAGAGGCTGTCAGAATATATAAGCACTGCCCTTAGGGACTGTAGGACGACAAGGTGAGGGGCTGACTTTTTTTTTTTTTTTTAAACGGATGGATGATGGCATCTTTTGTGTGTCTGCAGACGCTTCTATGCAGAGGGAGCCATCATGCTACGAGAAGAAGCCTCCGTGCTCACCGGGATGCTCATCGGCCTCGGAGCCATCGACTTTAGGTGACCTTTTTCATTCCGGGCAATTGGAGCATCCAACCTGTTGCTCCCTTCTCTTATCTGCGTGTTGTCTCCTTCCACAGCTTCTGTCTTAAAGGGGAAGCCTTAGATGGAAAATCCTCCGCGGTTGTTGACTACACGCCATATTTGAAATTCACACAAAGGTACTGTATTGGTAAAGAGACATTTTAAATAATTCCCCCCACGCCAAATAGGTGTGTTTTTCAGGAAATAGTTTTAATTGGGTTCTGCAGACTGAATGAATCAGGGCATCGGTAACAAGTTTGAACATTTTAAATCAAGTTTTGCATTGAAACTGAACTGTAATTATCATTTCATTTATGCCTGCGGCTAGAAAGCAAAGCGTGGCGAGTGTCTGTCGCCGAAAAGCACGGGTGCAGTCGGTAATAGGGACGATCTGTCTTTGCCAACAGCCTCTTAAAATATCCACACTCTTGCCTATTGTGTGGCAATTTGCCTCATCCTTTGACAATCACGCCATGTTTTTGTGGTTCAGTAAAACAGCTCCAACCCAATGCGAGGCCCGCCTCTTCTGTTGCAGCCAACTGTCATTTTTCACTTCGGCCCACTTTTTTTTTTTGCATTTGCCGCTCAGCGCACGGCAGGCCAAGTATGAAAACAATCCGCCCGAATCCCCGCCTCTTTCTGTTCCAGCTACGACTACGTGAGCGACGACGACGACGACCGGCGGAGCGTCGACAGCAGCGCGAGTGACGACAGCATCCCCGAGCATCCTTACGTGCCTCTGGTCGCAGACGAGGAGAGCTGGAGCGCAAAGTGTCGCAAGATGGAGCAGAGGTTCAAGATCGTTCACGCGCAGAAGGTCTGTCGTCGTTTTTGGGGTTCAAGCACAAACTCAGCGGAGGCTTCATGTTCAGAATTCTGGTGGGCTTGATGATGGAAATGTACACTTCGCGAGCAGCATGATAACAGGACAAAAAATGGTGGCCGACAACATCATGGCCTAAAATGTGTTGAACATCCCAAGAGGGGTAGAAATTGAGTCGGCGTGGGTGTGCGTTGTCAGGGTTACTTGGAGGAGCTGGTGCGGCTGCGGGAGTCCCAGCTGAAGAACACAGAGGCGGAGAACAAGAGGCTGAAGGCGCGCCTGGATGAGCTGCACGGCCAGAGTCAGCAGGAGAAAAAAGAGCTGGAGACTGTCGTCCTCGAGCTTCAGGAGCAACTGTGAGCGCAAACCTTAAAGCGGAAGTCAACACAAGCGTATTTTTTTCAAGACTATCTTCCCTGCAGGCCCACTAGTTGAAACGCGGCGTTCTGATAAATATTGCGTTTGTGGGAAAAGTGTTAATCCATTCGTTTTTAGCCATCTCTGGGGGCGGCCATTTTGTCTTCTGTCGACTGAAAATGACGTCACGGCTGCTCACAGCGACAAATCGCGGCTGACCTGTTTTCTGATTCTGAGCCGCGATTGGTCGTTGTGAGTAGTTGGGATGTCATTTTCAGTCGACAGAAGACAAAACGGCCGCCCCCAGGGATGGGTAAAAACGAGTGGATTAACACTTATTCCACAAACGCAATATTAATCAGATTGCCCTGTTTCAACTGGTGGGCTTGCATAGAAGATATTCTTGAAAAAAAAAAAATGTTTGCGTTGATTTTCCCTTTAACGTTGTCGCCATCATAAAACCCTTTCAGCCAATTATTCAACAGGACAAACAGCCAAACACACAACTGCAAAATGAATTCAAGCGCAAGGAGAATGGAGCAGATGTTGCCCTGGGTATGTTTACACCCCTCAATGGACATGTTTTCTTATTGTTGCCACTTTTAATTGACAGAACAAGTTTGATTCCGTGTGACGCCAGCCACTTGGCCAAGGACCTGACCATCCCGCTGGTGAACCAATGGCCTCTGCTCGAGCCGTACGGCAGCCACGACCACGTCAAGCTCTTCCGCAGGTTGGCTTGCCAATCAAAATTCACGTGAAGAAATATTTTGCTCTGCTCTGGGCTCGAGGTAGTCGAATGGTCACCTCTCGCGGCGTTCTTGTTATTGATCTTCACAGGAGGAGTTTCCCCAGCACAGAGCTGCTGTCAGTGGAGATCAGCCTGGATTCAGACCCTCTAAGGCCGGAGGGCAAGCAGAACGGAGGCGCCTGGTGCACCGGTGAGCAATCCCGCTGTTCTCCGTCACAAAAACAAACAAGAGCAACAAGAATAAAAGCTACAAATGTTGTCCTTTCATCCAGAAAAAGACTACACCCCTTCCCTAATGGGACTTTGCGGCTCCTTGGGCTCGCTGCCAAGTTGCAAGTCTCTATCGAGCCTCAAGTCCAGTGAGTGCCTGGTCCACATCAGCACAGAGAACAGTCCTGCCCTGTCTCCCAGCTAGGGGCCGCCAAAGCTGACAATACTGTCCGCTTTCCAGACACCAAAAGACAATTCAGCGTGAAACACACAAAAAAAAAAACTGTGACCAACTTCCATCCCTCTCTTGACTTAGGCTATTTTGACGTGTTTGTGAAAGAGTAGCAGGACCTCCCCCCCAAAAAAAAAAAAAAATAGCTGCCGTACTGCCCAACGCTCTTCTTCACTCTCATATTGACTTATTTACGCATTGACCGACAATTGTTCCACCAGGCACTGTTGTCATCTACTTTGTCTCATATGAGTCAGTTTCATCAGTTTTTCCTGACTGTTGCGTAATAGTAGCAAATGAGCAAAACACATTGTTTGCTCCCTAAGTGAATTCAGAGATTTGTTTTTATATTCAATAGACTTCTTTGAAGATAACTGCTAAAATCGTGCAAAGACTGAGAACTATGTAATACACAATTGTGAAGATAAAGTGTTTATTTTTTGGGGGGTGAATGGCTAAAACGGTGCCTCATGACCCACTTCAGAATCCGACATGAGTTCCCCTTGCCCCACTATTTAAGAATTTGCGCAGTCCTCTGGTGTGTCAAATTCGTAATGCATTTAGTTTCACTTTGCAGTGGCTTAAATGTTAGTTCAACTACAAGGATGTCAAACAAAAAGATACTTCGATACTTCCTTGCGAGTTTACATGTCGCCGGATCAAAGGTTCGACTTTGGATTATGACATATTAGCATCATGCTAACGAGGTTTGCCGAGGTATTAGAATGTTAGCAGACAAATGCAAAGTGCACCAATACTATGCAGCATGAATCCATTGTCAAACTGAGCGTGAGCAGGAAACAAGCGACTGTCCAAACTGTATTTGCGTGGCCCTCATTTTTTTTTTTTTTTTTGACCAATGAATTGCTCTTTTTAGATGATTCATTTGTTTCATGACATAGCCACTTAGCATCAGGTAGAATCTTGTAATATTTTCAGCGAGAGCTCTGTGGTACATTGTGTTATTTAAATGCAATAAACCTGCCTTTTTTTTTTTTTTTTTTTTTGAGCAACTAAATGTAAGTATGCCGTGAATTTGCATCCTAGATGCTAATTGACATGTTCAGTTAACGCCCCAATTGTAAAAGCATTATTTGGCTTTGTGTTTGGCCAGCAGCGTTTCTGTTGGCTGCAAAATAATGAGCTGCTGATAAAGCATATCGGTTTTGGTGGGCCAGATAGACAATTGTGTTGTCATGCCCCGTTCCATTTGCATAGATGCACATTTACAGTTCAGTTCAAGGGGGAGGCGACTTGGAGTTGCTTAAAGGAGGGCACGGCATGTTATCTGCGCCTCCTTTCACAGTCCCCACCATTGGCACTCCCTTTTTGCACAGAGTCGGGACATTTATCTGCCACAATGCACGCTGCCGCTCACACACAAGCTTACACAGGCACACACCACCCCAAACCAGTCCACCCAGATGGTGTTCACACATGCAGCTTGCAGGCCTTAAAATCAGGGGTGGGGATCCTTGTTACTATCAAGGACCATTTTGGTTTCTATAACGTCCTCCCGAGTGCCATTTTACATATTTGAACAAATATTTTTTGCATATATTTTTGAGCATTTGTGGTGTTTAATGTTTTGGCCGTCCATCCATTGTCAATAGTGCCTGTTATCATTAGGATCATGGGTGAGCTGGAGTCAGCCATTTTGGGGCAAGAGTAGGAGTAGCACAATTTGGTGCATGGTGAGATACAAATTATTAGCATAGGCCACATCATAGTTACGGTTCCCCTCAGAGGGCTGTGAAAATCATGTAAATGTATTTGTTCAGTTTACGTTCAGGTTTGATGAGATTCAGCTTTGGTGGGGGAAAATGTATTATCTTTAAAAATGGAAGATTTTTCACCAAAATGAGATGTATGTGCATGTGTTTCAATGTAGAGTACAGGCGGTTCTATATGAATCATATGCCTGTTGATAAAACCCGTAGTGCACAGTGACTTTCCGAACATCCTGTACCACTAAAAGGTAACTCATTAATGACATGTATTTAAAGTGTTGAAAGTGATCCTTTAACGTGTTGAACGATGATGTTGCGTTTATATTACGTTCCAATGTATCAACAAGTGATCGGAAACAAAGGGGGCGTCGACAACTAACTTCATCATGTGTGCTTCGATAGTTTTGTGGTAAAGCATCCAATAGCAAGGCAGCTCCAAGTTCCCTTGACCAATCAGAAGTAAGAACGACTACTAAGTCCCGCCTCGCCCATAATTAAACCCACACCAGCGTGGCGGAGGTGTTTGGAGTCTGCGGGCTGAGCGAGCGTACTGAACCCTGGGAGCCAGCTCGCAACTTTCTAGGCCACCACAACCAGCTCCGGCCCGCACAAAACCGAGAAGAAACTTCTTTTGAATTTGACAAGAAAGCGCTCTAGTCGGCGCTCTGTTGACGTCTTCTTTGTTTTCTCCCTCGTGGAAGGTGTCCGCTTCCTCGTTCGCCAGCGAGCTCAAAACATCTCCACATCCTCACAAAGAAACTTTGCTTGCTAGGCAGCTAACTCGCCAGAACACGACAAGAAAAGTGGCCAAAAGCTCATGACGAGCCACAAATAACCACTCGGCATCGGAGGTAACTCTTAACCGACCCGTGGGGATGTCTACTCGGTGACTCGGGCTTGAATTTGCCTCGTTTATTAAGCGAACAGTCGAGGGATAGCAGCGGCAGTGCTTCCCAGAGAGCAACCCCCACTCCATCACCTTCCTTCACATCCGTCGCTGGTCCACCAACGGCTGCTGCAGGCATGTCAGGCCGGAGTGGAGCTACTCTGGGCCCGCAGCCCCTCAAGGCGACCGTCCCTTATCAGCTGGCCAGCAAGCACCGAGCCAAAGGCAGGGATGGAAAGTCAGGTATGAGCCTCCTCACCTGTCACTCGCCATTGGAGGCAGCAAGACAGGCTAATTTGCAAAAGTACTCGAGTAGAAATACTGATACTTGTGTAATAAAGGACTGGTAAATTGATAAGTACTGCTTTGAGTTACTCAGTACTTGAGTAGAAGTTCATAAACTTGTGGAAAAAAAGGACTTATGAGTGAAGGTACTGATTCAGGTACACGCACTCAGCACTGAACTACAAGTGAAACTAAGTATTAGACTAAAACAGCATTAAAAATGACTGGTAAAAGTACTGATGAAAGTAATCGCACGCAGTACATAACTGTAATGTAACTCTAATGTATCATTAGATACTGCTGTGATTGGTATTCATGAGTAGCTCAGAAAAATAATAAATAAATCAAACTGCAAAACTGGTCCAAAATCTTGCCTATGCTTTTCACCAATAAAGTGAAAGTAATTAAGCAAAACAACAAATTAAATGTTTTTGAGGTTGACTTTATGTGAAAGCCAAAGAACATGTTGTAGCAATCCCTGCATCTTTATTGGTATGCATACAAATGCAGTATATAGTCAAATGGAAGCTTGGCATATGTAGAATATAAACTTTTGCTAACGTAGCAAAGTAGCTACTGCATATTTATAGACCACCATTTAGCAATTTTTGTTGCACAATACCATGAGTATACATGCATTCGCATAACTCACTGTCTTCAAATTCAGCCTAACTAGCCTGCTTACTGAAGCATGTTACAGTCAACCCAGTCTTAATTTAGCTTCAACCCATCACTAAAGTCAACATTTGAATGTTGGACTTCTCATTTAAGTGGTGCGCAGTACGATGTTCATTTACGCCAGTTGTATGCTGACGACAGCTGGAAAGGCCAAACCGCAGCAGCTGAGCCCCGGCATGAGGCGGACCATGTCTCTGGACGCCATCATCGGCCCGTACCTGCAGGGCCACTGGCCCAAGGAACCCGAGGGCAGCTTGTGTCGAAAGGACAAATCCACTCAGGTCAGATGATTGAGAAGCCTCCTCGATGGCACTTTGAATTCAAGCGAGAAATGCGACTTTTGCCGGCACACGGCAATAGAATCGGCTTTTGAGTTTTCCAGCTCTGCTGCGGCATGGGAATTGTTTTGCTACGAAAAATGTTTCTTTGTTCATCTATCTATGCCAGCGACACTCAGTGACTTAATGAAAGTCTAATGAACCTGTGTAGTCGCCTCTTGCCTTTCATGCAACAGAATAATGGAGCTTTGTGTTGAACTGAACACACCCATGTTTCACATTGAGTAAGAAAATTTGTGAGTAATTTGAAAAGCGATCACTATTTCATTTGATTGGTGCATTTTAGCGGTTTGGCATCCGCCAATTCACTTATTACACATTCACGTATCCTCTTATTCGCCGTTTTCTGTAAAGCGGCACAAAAAGTGTTCGTTTTTTTTTTTTTTTTCTTTTTTAATATGAAATATGTGTATTTATTTTATTGTCTTATCTCCAAGAAGTAATTGCGACATTGACTGTTAGTGTCGACTGTAAACACGGCAAAAAAAAACAATCCTTGAAATGAGTTATCTTCTCAACCTAACTTGGCAGCAGGCTTGCTTCCACACACTCGCTCATCCAATCACAGATCTAACACTCAGCGAGAGTGTGTAGAGAAGGCGGAGCCCATGTTTGCTAACAGTAGTTTCGCCAAACTAGGACTAAACACAGCTCATCTTGGAACATAGCTAAATACGAGCGCTAGTTTACGAGCGGGGTTCCACCCTCTGTACGTTTTGCGACAATTACCTGATGTCATTTTTCCACATCAAAATATACAATATGGGAATCGCCGGCCAAGAAGGCAGGGCGGACTTGATCAATTTAGCACGGTTTGCTTGTCGCCCACGTAGCTGTGAGAAGTTTGAGAACCACAGCCTTGAGCAAGAGTCAGCTGCGCCCGTCGTCTCCGCGCGCTGGCTTCCTTTTTGTGCGTTTGCTGTGATATGACTACAGTGTTGGCGGCCAAGTTGCTCTAATGTCAACGTGAGGAAATAATGCCAAGTGACTCAATTCGGTCCAGGCCCAAAGCATCACATTCATGAACATTCTTAACCGTCTAAAAAAAAAAAAGGAAGTATAAGCACTTGATAATGAAACTGAAAATGATGTAAAATGACTCACCCATTGAAGACATCCTGACAAACTAGTAAACGAGTGGCAACAGGAAGGTCAACTATTGGTATTTTGTACGTATGTTGTTGTGTAGTATATAATGAGTGTAGTAGTGTTAGAGATTGCATGGTAAAATTAATGTCAGCTCAGCATATTCTAATACAAATAAAACTGCGATAATGACTAAGTCTTATTGCTGTGTCCTGAGCGGCCACACCCTTTCTGATGCTGCGTCAAGTTCCATTTCTGGTTCGATGGTTATCATTTCGGTTTTCCACTTTGTCATCACTGAACGTCAAAAAAGCACAACAAAAAGCAAAATTGACTTGACTCTTTCGGCGGTAGGGATTGATTGCCCAGCTCGTCTGTGAAATTCGGGTTTGTCAAGCACTGTAATGACTGACGGATCCCCGTAGATGGTGACATTGCTTCGCTTAGGATTTGAGACCGGCGGAGTTTTGGAGTAGACGCGGCGGTGAATTTTGCCGCGTTCATTTTGTGGGAGAGAAATGCTAACACGGAAGTTGGTAACGTTTTGGCACCTGGCACTCGAGCAGATGTTCAGTTTGTGGTATAAACGATGTGTGGCAAGACTGAAGCGGTGTAGGAAAAAAAAAGCCACTGACACGCATCTCGAACCATACAGTGAGTCAGCATCGCTCACAGCGCTTTTCTTAGTTGTCATCTGTAAATAGATGAATATTTTGCCATCAAAAGCCCTTTCTTAGTCTTGTTTTTCTTGTTCCATAGTTTTAGGTGCCATAACTGCAAAAAATATTAGTGTCAAGGTCATTTAATTGTCTTGACAATCTTTTTTTTTTTTCCCCCCTCATTTACTATTTCAATGTTTCTGTTTTTGTCCTTAACTGTTTGATGAAAGGCTGAACGTGCATTTCCAACAGCGTATGGGAAGTAAAATTTTGACTTGTAAGTCGGGCCCAACCAATATTTTTTTTTTTTGTGTGTTATTTTTAAGGCCGGCGGGATTCCAATATTAGAATAAAATACCAAAAACTGATTAATCGTCTCACTTGATATTGAAATAAAAGCATGTATAAAATTACTTGAAATACATTAGCTGTATCCCATCTCGTTGGCCTGTGACCTAATTTTTTTTTTTTTTCTTTTTTTCTTGTTCCCAGACTCCCAACTGGTCCGACAAAACATCGAGCAGGAGGGACGACAACGTCGACAACGGCGGCGTCATCAACCACAAACGCTCGGCGTCCTGGGGCAGCACTGAGCATCTCCAGGAAGTGAGCGGCCGTCCGCTTCAGAACGTTCGTTGTTTGTTCAAGCACACGGGAGAAATGGCTTTGAATAACTCAAGATTTCAACAGCATGAAGCCACCAAATAAAACTTAGTCGGCGCTCGTTGTTTTATCCCGATGGAATGACACGGAAGACGGTGTGACTGACTGAGGGTAACCTCTTTCCGTTGCAGATCAGCAAACTCAAACAACAGCTGCAGCAGCACAGCAAACCTGGCGTCTCGGGGGGGCACGAGCGAGAGCGCCAGCGTGGCTCCGCTCTCGGGAGCTGTAACCTGGGAACCACTCAGGTGCTTCTTCACTCCGCCGTCAATGCGCACCTCACTTTTTTTTTCCACGAGCTGACCTGAGGGAGCCGAGACCTCCGCCAAGGCTGACGTTTATTTATTATGGCAGCTAAGATGGTTGCTTACGACTATAGAATTTTAGCTAGATCCATGGCAGCAAAATCTCGGAAGTTCATAAGTGCGACAAATGATGAACTAATCTGTTCCCGAAACTAACGAGTGACCCCAACTTTTGTACGTGTGAGCAAAACATTTTCGGTACAAGTGTAGGTGGCCGCAGAGGGCTCAACTCTCGTATTAAAAAGCTGCAGTTTAGCAGGGAAGGGAAGTAAATTGCTTGCTTCAAGCTGTTTATTACCACTCGCAGCTGAGGTTTGCTATCAAGCTAAACAGAAAACAAAAATGTGTTTATTCTAAAATAACTACATAATAACTGCCTGATGCGAAATTCCGCTAGCTTAATGCTAACGCACAAAGCAAAATGCCAGAGATGCGTAAATGAAAAGCAACATGTAGAAAGACAATTTAATACTTATTGGCATGTATTCTTTATCCTCTGCGCCAAAAATGATTATAATGGCATTTCTAGTCATTGAAATTGGGAAAGATATTGTGGGGATGCCTTTCATCCCACAGCATTTTCTATTTTATTTAAATTCTTGTGAATGCACAACATATATTTATCTTTTTTTTTCGTTTGTTTGTTTTTTTGAACATTTGAAATAATACCCACAGTGTTTATAACCATACTTGAGATTGGCTCACAGTCCAAAAATGCCATCTTTCAATTTTTACAAACTCGATTTTAGTTTCCACACATTACGAGACTAGAATAGAGCAGAGTCAAGAGAACCGTGTACAATGAAAACGCCAATTACAGCAATGTGTTTTCACCAACATGTGACGGGGAGCATGCATGTAAAAATACGCGTCCCATACCGAGGTCAATAAAAGCATGTTTGCATAAAAAACTTGGTCAAAGGATGCTCAATAATGCCAAGCTGCATCATGTGCCGAGGTCTTCAGGCCATCGCCACCTTACTTGGGCACATCACAGGAAATGAAAGAACTCAAACACTGAAGCAACAGGAAGGAACACAACATCACGCCGCTTCTGCATTTCAGCACAGCTGTTGCATGCATTTTTTTATTTTTTCTATTTTTTTTTTTTTTTTAGTTCATTCTCAGGCTCTCTGCTTAGTTCAGCAACACCGTCTGTGCCGCGAGCCGCTTTTGCGGTCGCGCCGCTTTTGAGAATTTTGTTGCTGCTTCATGAAATTCCTGCGATATCTCGACGCACGTTGCAGCCGTGCTCTGGAATTTGCTTCCCAACCGCTCCCCCCCCTATGCATGAAAGGCACACATCCCAGAGCTTCATAAGGACAGGCGATGGTTTACGGGCAGCCTTACATGGCCCGTGTGTGTGTGTGTGTGTGTGTGTGTGTGTGTGTTTTGAAGAATTCCATCCAAATTGTTTGTGTCTTCAGACGCAGCCTATTCCCATCCCGCTGGCTCCCCTGTCCACGCTGGTGCCTCGGCTGCGCTGCAGCGTGGAAGGCCTCAACCAAGAGCTGGAGGGCATGTTCGTCTGTCAGCCAGGACATCGGCAGCATCAGGTGACGCAAAATTTAACATCAGCGTTTCCCTAAACTTTATGAAGGTTAGAACCATCTTATGGAACAACAAACAGAAATGTAACTAAAGGTGTATATGGAATGAAATATGTATTTTTTTTCGGTTGCATGAATAGCAGCAGGTGGTTACATGATAATTTAGCCTTCTGCCATCTAGTGGAAGAGCATGTAATTGTCCTGCCTGTCACTATGCGCGCTGGCATAGATGAACAAAGAGGCATTGTTTTCTAGTAAATAGACAATCTAATATTTTCCCAGGAAAAAGTAGTCCTTCAAATAATTGAGTAAATTTGTACTTTTTTCAGTAACTGATGAGTAACTTCAGATTTTTTTTTTTTTTTCTTTTAAACGAGTATGAACATCACTGACTAATATAAAATAAGAATGTGAAATGTTTTGATATTGGCCAACAATATTACATGAACTAAATCAATAAATATGTATAAAATGAAAAATTGAAGGCAAGTTCTAATCAATTAACTTTGTGCGTTTAGATTCATGAAACGGCTCACCAGGCAAATTGCATTCTTGTAGGCTGAAATGTGGACATTTTTAGGCAGACGCAGATGTCAGCACGTTTTTTTTTTTTTTTTTTTTCTCATATTCTGAAAGGTAAACAGATTGAATGAGACTGCGAGTCGCACGCCATAAATGAGCCACTTTGCAAACTGCAACTGTGTGGGGCCGCCGGGACTTTGTCTGCAGTCATGTGACTTGCTGGCTCCATTTGATTGGTTAAATGGGATCAACCGCAAAGGGTTACGCTGGATTGGTGCAACAGTCACGTGACAGCGCCCGAGGCAGAAATCTCTCTGACAATCCTCAACAAATAGATTGCGCAAGCAATAATGGCTCCTAATAAAAGTAGCGAGCGGAATGTAAAAGTAGCATTTGCCGCAGCTTTACATAACGTCCCCGCGTATTCATTCACACTTCCTGTCTTTTGCAGCTTCTGGAGGTTCCAGACGGCCACCGTGCTCCTGTCCCGCCGCAGAGCCGCAGCAGCGGATCTCAAAGCGACCCGGCTTCCGTCACACCTCCCTCGCCGTCGTCCGCTATGTCTTCACCGGGCTCCTCTCCCACCTCCGCCTCCCCACCCATAACTGAAGACACCCCTGTAGACGTGCATAAAGGTGACTTAAGCTCCGGACCGGCTGACTCCTCCCACGCCATTGTCGTTTTTTTTAACCATCATCTGTACGCCAGGCTTGGATCTCCTGTCTCCGGTGTCATCGCTGAGCGAGGCCGACGTCTTGCTGCCTCTGCTCAACTCGTCCTCGCCCGGACCCAACAAGAGCAGCTGCTTCCAGAGAGAACCTCCAGAGGGCTGCGAAAAAGTCAGAGTCTGGGAGGAGACCAGGTGTGTTCTTGTTTTTTCACCTCCCGTGTGTCCGATAGGAAATTTACAGTACAGCGGAAGGTTGCGGTTTGTCATTTCAAAACGATTTTCCCCCCATGAGATGTATATTAATGAGTCCCAGGTATCATAAAACCTTTTTTCGCCGCCTTCCATTCCATTAAAATGTAAAAACGAGTTAAATTGCATAATTGGTTACATCTCGGCATGGCCCGTGAGCAAAAATATTGCGATATCATGGTGTTAAAATTACATTATTATAAATTTTTTTAAATATTTGGGTAAATAAAAGCTGTGTTTTTCTTCAGTTGAACAGTATTTATTTTAGTTTAAATCAAAATATAGAATATTTACTACATTAAGAAACAGGTACCATGTTAAGCATAAATAAATGTTAATATTCTTCACTGGCGAGCTATTTTTAAAACAGACCCATTGCTTACTCATGTTGCCCTTGGGACTAACTAGTACCCATTGGTACCATGCCTTTTTTTTTTTTTTTTCTTTTTTAAGGACTTTTTCTATTTAATCCTACCACTTATGAAGCACAACACGACTATTTTTCTCAATTAAATATTTATTGGTGTTTATAAGAGTGCTGGCACGGAATAATGACTTTTGAATGGGCAAAAGAGGTTTTGAGAAGCACGTGTTTTAATTATGGGAGCTCACGGAAGGAATCAAACGCCAGGGTCAACTTAACCCCCCCCCTCTTTTTTTCAGCACTTCAAACCAGCAAAAGCCAGTGCCAGTCTCCTCCTGCCCAGACCCCAACAAGGTAAACTTTACCCCCCATGGGGGCTCCGCCTTCTGCCCCGTCAGTCTCCTTAACCCGCTGCTGCCCTCCATGGACGTGCTCTTCTGCAGCCTGTCCATCGCGAGCCAGGGGGCCACACGCAACCCCCTCGATCCTCCCGCCGCCGCCTCCTCAGGCGAAGGCTACGTGCGCACCGACACCGTCTAATCAAAGCTCACGTTGTTTTGTTTTTTTTCCCCCAATAGTGGTTGATGTCGCTTTATTTTAGGAAAGCTTCCTTTTTCCATCTGGGCGTGAAATGTTATTAAAAAAAAATCATACTATGGAAAGAAACTCAACCCAAAGAGGAGCTTTTTATTTTATTTTTTTTATTTTTTTTTATTTTTATTTTTTAAGTAGTGTGTGATCCAAAGATTTACTTTTGGCCAAATGTGAGTGTGAGAGGTGGGATAGTCTCCTTTAAGACATGTTGCTGCTTGACACTCTCCCTTTTTTCCGACCAAGTCCACGAAAGGTTATTTATCGGGGTCTCACTATCCTGTTTGTTTGACCTAGCACCGCTGGTGTACAAAGCATGACAAATCATTTGAATTCTTTTCATTCACACTTTGATGATTGCTGGCTGAAAGGAAATTTGGAAACTTCAGCGTACACATTCTTGCTTTTAACAGTTTGTGTATTTCGGGAGTGAGGGAGGAAACGTGTTCACATGTTGATGAGTTTAACAAAAAAAAAAAAAAAGTTTGTCTTAATGGTGTGTTTATAGATGTAGTTGACTACCTAACCCGTTTTAGTGGTGTAGAATTGTCATTTCCCTCTTTTCAAGGTGGTTTAGTTGTATTTCCTGGTAGACACATTTGCACAATCTGAACTGCTACTTTTGCGAATTATTTTTTTACATTCACTTTTGTACTTTTGTAAAGTAGTTTTGATCATTTTTTCACATAACCTGCAAAATAAGCTAAAAAATACAAAACTAAAAAAAAAAAAAAAAGCCTGTTTCTTTTAGTTTTGTCTATATAATCAAGACAGGTGTTATGAGAAATATTGTATCAGGTAGTTTTTTGTTGTTGTTTTTTTTTAATGCACTTCCATGAAAGGGTTCTATATAGAGGAGATGCCCTTGCTTCCATACGTTAGTCTGGTTTTGTGTATGTGCATGCGGATGGGACATAAGTCAGACCATCTAGTTTCAGTATGCAGTTGAATTGTGTTTCAGCTGCAATGTTCTTTACCCCCCTGAACTAGGGCTCACTTTCAGTGCGGTGTGTATGTGTGTGGATGCTGCGGGGGAAGTTCTGTCATCTCAGGTACTGTGTTCTGTCCACATGAATCACACCAGTGATGATGCGTGCAGCCTTGTTGTGACGTATTAAAAGTGGAAATGTTCAACACTCTGTTTCTGTGCTAAAGTCCTTTTTATGTATGTAATTATTTTACCTTTTATTAACCTTTTGAATGGGGGCGGAAGTAAGGTGGAGGGAATTACAAAACATTCAGGCTCCGCGAGCGAACTGAAAACTGAGAAGGCATGAACAGCCTACCAGACCATTTACTTGTAAGGCAAGGGCAAGGTAGATTTATTTATATAGCACATTTCATACACAAGGTAATTCAATGTGCTTCACAATTAAAAGTACAATATTTACAAGCATGTACAAACAAAAGTGTTAAAGACATTTAAAAGCAAGGTAAAAAAAAACGAGCTTACTAAAATAACATACAGCGCAAGATTTTGGAGAAACCTGATGTTTCTAAACCTGTTTTTTTTTTTACTAGAAATGATGTGGGAAAGCTCAGCGATGCTTTTGCTGTGCCTGAATGCCTTAAAATGGGCAGACTTGACGCCCGTGACGGTTAATACGTCACTGTCAGCAAACAGTCCTCAGATAAACATGCAAATATTTTCCCTTGTGGCTATGATCAGCATGGGGATACTGCAAAGCACTGGATGCTTAGTATATCTTTGATTTTGTAGAAACAGGAAGTGTTACTGTTATCAGAACTAAAAAACTGTTTTTAGATTTTTGTCTTAACCTTCGCATAGTTTTTCACCTTTCAGCCCAAATTTGTGACAGGAATATCAATCAAAACTTGAATAAATTGTGTATTAATTGAATTCCAACACAAGGTGAAGACATGTTTCACACATCTGCGCCATCCGTATATGGTCACGAGACAGCACGCACGCTATGACGTCAAACGTCCTAATTATCGTGTGTTTCTTTAATGGGCTCCGTACAAACCAGCCACTCACCGCTTAAGTATTTTTAAGAGGCGGTTACGTGTGACACATCGCCAGCTGTTGCCTTCTGCACGTGCTGATTGGCTGAGCTCCAGAGAGGCGTGGGCGTCTACTTCAAGGTCCTTCCGGCCAGTGAGAGAACTGCACTCTTGCGCTCCCGCAGTGAAATCTGCCGTCATTACAGGACCGCGTTTCCATTTATTAAACCCCGGAGCCGGTGTGTCACCATGTCGATGCTCGGGACTGTCGCGAAGCAGCTTAGGAACCATCCTGCTGTGAGTGTGTACTTGGACATTTTGAATTGGATTAGATATGATTTATGAAATGACCCGGTGACATTGAAAGGTGTCGCATTGGAGGGGCTAAAGGACGAGCCTACAGCAGCACCGTCCTTGCTTGCTTTTATAAAGGCACTATCAATGATGCTGATTATGGAAAACGATCTACAATCGGGTTTTAGATTATTTTACACGTTTCAACAATAACGGCGGGCGATTAGTCACCTTATCATATAAGCATGCATTTCATATAGCCTCGTGACAAGTGGAAATACAAGTGAATGAACAATGTCTATATTTCAGTCAACATAGTTACATCTCTTATCACCGTGGCACTTTTTCTTAGAAATAAAGTGAGAAAATAAAAATGCCATTTCCCGAGATACGTGTGATAGCGCCACGGCCATTTATGTAGCAGCCAGCTGCACGTATGTAGTACTCTGCACTGTACTTTATGCTTTGTGTCTCCCCAAGATAAACAAAACGCAAGGCCTTTAACTTGCATATTAACACAAGGACAAAATATACTTTTTTTGTTGTTGCAAAACATGAATGTATCTGCTCTATCGTTTCCATTAAACAGAAAGATTACCTTGAGCTCTCATATAGAATTTCTGACGTTAATTCTGTCATTAATTTATGGTTTAACTAATGAAAGTCGTTGATGAACCAATTATCAAATATTAATATACAGTATCTGTTTTTCCCTGCATTGAAAAAAAGGTTTCGAAAAGGATCAGTGTTTCCCAACCTGTGTTGCACCAAGGCACACTTTACATTAGAAAAAAAATAAAAGAAATTTGGGCTGCTTTACTATTGTTAAACTAAGACGTGCTGTCCCAAACTTGGCATTGAACTGAAATGACCGTTTTCTTCATCAGCTCATCCCCCTGTTCATCTTCATTGGTGGTGGGGCAACAATGAGCATGCTGTACCTTGGCAGACTGGCACTGAAGAATCCTGATGTCTCGTAAGTACCTGTGATTAATCACTTTTTTCCTCCTGTTAAAAAATATTGCTCAATTAAAAAAAAATGTTGGGGCAAAAAATGATGATCTATTTTCCATTGGTTAGTTGGGATCGCAAGAACAACCCCGAGCCTTGGAACAAAATGGAGCCCAATCATCAGTACAAGGTATGAACCTTTACAAATTAAGACACCATAGCAAAAGCATTCGTTTTTACGATTTTGCTATTTATGTATTTGTGTTTGAGTAAAATTGATATTTTGGTTTTATTCTATAATTTACTGAACAAAACTACCAAATCCCCAAGCCTAATAGTGTCATTAAGGAAAAAATAGTCCAAATCTCAAAAGAGGTCACAGTTTTGTTTTTATTTTTACTTGATTTGATTCATTTTCTTCCTCCTTTTCTTGGAGCTTGATATGAACAACAGCCTTTTACTGCATGGGATAAGCTATATCTTCTCTCTTATCTTGCCTCAAAGTTCATATCGCTTACTTCATACTTGTGTGTCTTTCCAGCTTTTCACCATAAACATGGACTACTCCAAGATGAAGAAGGACAGGCCCGATTTCTAAGCCCATCTATGATACTGTCGTGCCCCCGTGGAGCATTTGCACAACACTGACTGAAAAATTGTGCTGCTGTCATCTAGTCAGTGCATACATTAAGTGTGAAAGGAGCGGGATATCATTTATCAGAGACTGTATAAATAAAACAGGCAAGCACCTGTTTGACTGAGTAATTGATGAGTTCTCTTTGAATTTTACTGTGTTGTAATTTATTAAAAAGTACTGAGATCACCCTTCTTGTTTTGTTGAAGACTGAAGGATTAATAGAATATGCCAATTATTGTGTATAGTATGACTATAGTCGGTTATTTTTGAAATTTAGTACCTTACACACACATCAAATTCTCGTCATAGTGACGCATTTATATAGTTATTAAATCAAAGTAAAAATAAATAACGCTATCAACATTCATTTAGATAAATGTAATACATTTATTTAACCGCAACCCAGTACTGTACGATCCCGTTTGGAGGTGCAATTCCCATTGTGGTCACACGATGCCAGTGTTGCGTTTACCGAACTCATACACAGCCTATGGTTACACCAAATGTACGTGAAGAAAAATGTACATTTAATATATTTTCTGACCAAACACTTCCGAAAATATCGTTAGTATACATTTTGCACGCGTACGTCCACGTAAGTAGCCATGTTCGATGTTAAACTATTGAAATGAAGAGGAAGACCAGACGAAGAACCGGAAGCGGAAGAAATTGATTCTCGCGAGACTTATTCAAAGATAACGCGGGTACCAAACACAACGTCCGTTAAAATGGGTGTGCTGAAACAATTTCAAGCGTGACACGCTGCGAATATTTTGATTTTTTTTGGCTGCTGAAAAAAAGAAGTACTTTCGGTACGTTAACGTAACTTGCTTCGCCGCCGTTTTGTCGTGAGCATACTGCGAGCAAGAGCAACGAAGCTCAGTTTAGCAAGCGGCACGTCTGCCGAGATGGATACGACAGAGGACTTGTCTCCTCGGGTTCTTCTCCAACATATTCTCAGGACCGAGCCACTCAGGACCCCCGTCACCCGCAGGTCAGCAAAACGACTCCATGGCGGATTACATTTCAACTATATTACCTCGTTTACAAATAACCTATCAATTGACGTTGCAAGCAATGTTTTTGTTTCCCAACATGGATGTAAATATCATCTGTCTTTATTTTTAGTGTCTCCAAAGAGCAAAATCGTATATTAAGACGCAGCACCAGATCTAGTGCCAAAGATGGACGTGCACTAACCCCGCAGGACATCATAAGACGCAGTATGACGCTTAAAATGCGTGAGGTGTGAAAAAAAGGTAGCAGGGCTAGCAGGGCTTGTCAGATCTTTTCAACTACAACTTCTCTTTCCAGAGCATATCCAAGCGAACTCTGACACCTACAAAAAGAACGGCCTCTGCCATGCTGACAAAGGCAAACACATCATCCTCCGTGTCGTTTGACGAGGCGGACACGCCGAGACACCTTCTCATGAAGATCCTGCAGACAGGTGCACTCCTTCGTCCTCACAAGGCGCCTTTGGGTTGTTTAACAGTATCCATTGTGGTATTCTTTAGAACCTATCAAGTCGCCTGTGGTTCATGAGGAAGCTGAGCCAATGGAGCCGCAGCTGCCTTCAGCAGACTCCAGCATTGCCAACAAGCGTTCAAGGTGAACAAAATGCACGTTTCTTGCTGTTTTCACTGCCTTTTGTAGTTATGTAAAATAATAAACAACAGGTTGCTTGGCTTGTTTACAACAAAGTGCTTATTTTTTAAGCACTGAGCTGTCCGGGTTGGATCTGCCCAATGTGACGTACGACATCGCAGTGAGCGTGGCAAAAGGACTGCAGAGGAAGAGACCACGTCGCAGCTTCAGCGTAACCGCCTTTGAAGAGCACCTCAAAATAGGCCACGACGGTAAGATGAAAGCTCTTGTGATTTGAAGCACTTTGATTTGAGAACACTTTTTTTCATGTTCATTAATTCCGTCATCATAAAACATTGCGTAACTCCACAATGTTTTATATTAACGTCATCATTGTCCTTTCATGGCAGTATAACCTCTGAATAATACAACAAAGGCCTACTGCGCTGTACTCACTAACTCTTGGCTTCCTGCGCAAACAGATGCTGAAAATGAAGAGGACCAATCGGCGCAAGATGATTTATCGCTTTCTCTGTCAAAGTATGATCACACAATTTTTTCCCCCCCCTTATAAGTTATTGTTGCAATAACGTAATGGTAATTGGGCCTGTCCCCCTGTGTTTTCCAGCGCCACTTCGCTGAGTCTGAAAACGCCCTTTGTGAATGAGCAGACTGAGAGAAAAGGCCTGCGGAGAAGAGTATCTTGCCGTCAAAGAGTCACTGAATATGAGTTTGGTGATGCCGTAAATAAGATGCATTTAGATCATGGTGATTAAGCTCCCCCACCCCACCCTCTATCCTATTTTCATCTCTAAAATAATTTTAGCTAAAATTACTTGGGGAAAAATGTCAATCTTTTTTTTTTTTTTTTTTTAATCTGTTGTTATTGCCGATACATATTTTTGGTCTGATTACTACACGTTTTCCCTCTCAGGAGCGAGCAGCTTTGAGCAGGGGAAGCCCGGCCTCAGCGAGACTGCACATGGCGAGACCGTCAATCTGGGTCTAAGCAGGTGCGGCGAACTGGAGCTCACCACAGACATTATCCACTGCACCACCGCTCTTTACGACCACCAGCCCGACGCCATCTCCGCCCCCGACCGCTCCGCGGTGGCGACGCAGGACAAGGCCACGGTCCCGGCGTCTCAGCTTCAGACGGTGCTGGAGCAGGATGGGCAGAAACAGCCCGATGCTAGGCGTCAACCTTTGGCGGTGTCGGACAGCCAGGAGAGGAAGACTAGTGCTGATTGGGAGGAAGAGGCGGCTGTGATTTCTCAGTCTGAGGGTGAGGGAGATGCAGCTGGATCGGAGCCTGAGGAAGAAGACAAGGAAGGGGAAGCGATCACAGTTGATTCTCAAACTGGAGCCCTCCCTGAAGAAGAGGAGTGTGAAACCCCGCCAGAGGGGCGGGAGGCTCCGATGGCATCTGAAGCTGAGGAGGCGGACGTTGACTCTGAAACCGAAGGCGAAGGCGTGGTTGACTCTCAGACCGAGGAGGACGCCGGTGCCGGCTCTCAGACTGAGGAAAATGACGAAGAGGAGAATGACAGGCAGCAGGCGGAGGACGAGGAGGCTGATGAAGATGAGGAGGAAGTGGAGGAACGCGATTACGACGTGGAACATGTGGAGCGACGAGCTCATCGATCTGAGGGCTTTCGAGTCGTGCCTGTTGCTGAGGATGATGCTGCAATGGAGCCTGGTAAGAATCTGACAAAATATTGACTGTGGTGCAACATTTATTTTTTTGGGACTAATTCAAGACTAATTAGCTACACTTACATACTGAAATGTAAAACAAACATGCTTTTGGCAGGGGTAGGGACCATGGCTTGTAATTGCCCATGGGTGCCACAAGGTGGCAGCAGAGGTTTTTTTTTCATTCGGCAAAGCTATGACCTGGTTAAATGAAGCTCCTTCCCTCGGTTCAACATAGGCACTAAGATGGTCTGAGCTATATTTTTGCACTAGGCGTGGTTTTGTCAGAGCACAATGACAGCGAATCGACGTTTTTAGTTAGTAATGGTAAGGAGAATGTGCATTTAACTTGGAATTTGAACACTTGCATTTCAATGATTGCTGGATATGTTGGACCTGTTGGTGTGCAGGCCGCTCAGAAGTCACAAACCGAACCCGGCGAGTGAGCGATTCCTGCGGCCGAGGAGCGGAGCAGGACTCGTGGAGCCCTGCGCAGGGAGATGCTGGCGACGGCAAAGAGCCCGATGTGGCCGAGGGTGGGGACCCCACTGAATATGAGGAAGAGTTGGAGGAGGAAGACTACGACGATGAAGGTGACCAAAAATCCGAAGGTGTCTCTCTCTGTCATTCAGTGTGAGCTGTTTAAAAAAATGTACATGACTTAGTAATATGAATGGGGGGGGGGGATGTTACAACGCCACCAGACGAGCAGACGCCGGCATTCGTTCGAGAGAAAAGGAAGACTTTTCAACTCCCCTATCCAACAACGCCCACTGTTTTAAAGCCTCAAGCCAGGTAAGTCTGTTTATTCCCCAATTTTTTGTTGTCATCTTTCTGAGAATCCCTCATGCACCACCAGTACTTCAACTGAAAATGTACCTCCGGCCAAACCAAAGCGAGTGAGAAAGCGGAGAAGTGGAGCGGCGCAGCAGAAGGACGTCGGTCTTCCTAAGACCTACCTCATGAGCACGTTTCGGCACTTTGCCAAAACCAGGGTCTCTGCGGATGTTTACCCCGTCTTAAGGGACATGTAAGTACCTGCAGGTATTTGAAACGGTCCATGTTTGGAAGCGAGGGGGGGGGGGGGAAATCAATAACTGCGACTTGAGCGTCCTAGCCGGGAAGGTTAACAGGTGATTTATTTAAAAAAAAAAAAAATGTTTATAACAAGAATGGAGAAATTCCTTGATCGGATGGCGGAGGACCTGGAGACCTTCGCCACTCACGGCGGGAGAAAAACCATCGAGGTGGAAGACGCCGTTCTGCTGTTGAGAAGGTAAGCTCGTCGTCTCACGTGTGCGATGATGCACCGAGAGGTGCGCGTGACGTTTGGGTAACGTGCGTCGATTTGTCGCCGTGCTCATGCTGCAGGCAGCGTCATGTGAATGACAAGGTGCCAGTGGAAGTGCTGATTGAAAAACACCTTCGCATGGAACAGCGCAAGCTCCTCATCCCCGTAGCAACCAGCGGGAACGTTGTCGTCCCAAAAATGAGGAGATGAATTATGAACGTTGAAGTTGTAAACTTTGATGTATAATTGATTCACATTGTGAGTGCAATGAGTGACTACAGTCTTTAAAAATCCAATAAAGTTTGCTGATACAATATTTAACCTTCCAGATCTTGATGTTTGTAGAAAATCCACAGAGGGAAAGTTAGATTTATGAAAAAATAATTGTTGCTTTCAGGCAGTAACCAGTCCACATTTGGTAAATTTCACATTTTTTCTCAACTGTTGGTCAGTCCCCATGTGGGTGTGTTAACAGGTGTCTTTTTTCCTGAAAAATCACACGCATAACAATGCATGGTAAAATCTGTATTGTGCAAGCTTTTATAGGTCAAATTTAAAAAGAACAAAAAATGAAAATACCTCAAAAACCTGGTGCGCAACCAAAAAAGTGAATTTCTTTTTTAAATCACCATCAAAAATATGTTTAGGGACACAAAGCCACTTCTGATTAAAATTTTCTATTGACCAGTGTTGTACATTTGATAGGAAAATTACACCATTTACAATATAAATTACAAAAATGTAGGCGTCTTTGGGCCATTTTTAATGAGAAGTGACGATTTTTTAAGGCACGCCGCTGGTGTACACCAAATGCACACAGGGTGGAGTAATTGGTAAGTATTCCCCCAACACCAAATAAATCATATTGCCGACATAAGCGAATGAAATATGTATAAATTAAGTGTTTACACACACGCATTTGCCTTGATTCCATTGACGCTTGTACATGTGATTCTTTTACACACCTCTAGAGGGAGTATGTGACCACTCGTGGTAATACTGTAGTTATGAGAAAGATATATTACACAGCAGATTGATTATATCTACATTCTAGTTTGTATGACATCGCATGATAACGTCAAGTTATAATTATTAAACTTTTAACACCAAATAAGCAGAGTACCAAAGTTTTATTTGTAAAATAAAAACACTGGCCGAACGAGCACGGCGCTCCTGGTGACGTCACATGGTTCAGGTCTGCCACTTAATAGCTAACAACAACACAAGAGCCCCGGAAAGCTAGCGAGCTCAAAATAAGAGGTAAGACCGTCCATAAATCACACCAAATGCCACACGCACTGCTTCAAAACAACACGGCGGAGCCCGTTGCGGCGTGTTTTCGAGTTGCAGCTTGTGCAGTTTGCGAGGTGTTTCGCTTGTCTTGGCTCGGTGGCTAACTAGCAGCTAGCTCGCTTGATTGAAGTTAGCTCGCGTGCTAACGCTCCGTCGCCACTTAACAACTCGTTTCAAATGCTTCAACATTTCCTTGGTCATTTAATGCTCTTTCCCCCCACTCTCACGTGTAGCCATAGCGGCTGAAATGTTGAAATATTTTCAAAACGGTGACATGATTGACAATTAGTGTTAGCAGGTTGCCTACCTGCTAACTGTCACTCCACACACACATTGTAATACATAGTAATGTATGACAGTTTAGTGCTGCATGGGCCCTTTTTTGGTATGTGTGTAAAATGTCAAAGGTGAGTTGATTAACAATATCAGACATACCTTTTAGTGACAATTCCAGTGATTTTAGTAGCATTTTCCTGAGATAAATATTGCAAAAGTTTTCAATCTTCTGGCCAACTTCTTAATACTAAATCAATAGGAGTCAAGTTTGTAGGTGTGACCTTTTAGTTAAATTCGAATTTCAAACTTTCATGTCAAGTCATGTCAGAAAGCGTGGGACTCGACACATGCATTGAAAAAACAAATTGGGAGTTGCAGGGCTCCAGGGTACTGCCCTTAAATGGTGGCTGCTTTGCACTTAAAATTTGAGACAGCGTAACTGCAATTTTTATCTACGTGCGCCATGAATTTGCTGATTTTGATCCTTGAATATTTTCTGTTGCTGAACAACTTCTGAACCACACTTCAGGCCATTTATATTGTGAAAATGAGTGGGATGAATATTAACTATGCAAGTCATTTTACTGTGTGTGTGTTTGTACCCCCAAAATCTTCTACTTATGTTCCTAAAATTTCAGGCTCGCGGCCACTGTGCTCCTAGTTAAATAAGTTATCACGGAAAAAAATTTAAAATTTGATTATAATTGGGCTAGGGACCCGTGATGAGCAAAATCTGTAGATGTGTCGTCAGGCAAAGCATCCAATTATTATCGGTCTGAAAATCCCCCGCAGCGTTAGGAGGAAACCCCAAACGCCTACCTCATGACTTCTCATTTCCCTAATGCGAGCACCTCAATGTGAACTGTTAACTGTGGGCCGACTCGCAGCTTTGATCGATTCTGTCATTATTATGATCTGTAGGGGGCGAACCGCGTCCGTCTCGCGGGTCCTGCTGCAGATGGACTTTTGGACCGAGCGCTGACCGAGTGTAAACAGCGCTTCCTCCTCCACTCGAGACCAACACCTTCTGTCACGCTGGCAATGTCAAGAGTCCCGAGTCCCCCTCCCCCGGCGGAAATGTCCAGCGGGCCTGTGGCTGAAAGCTGGTGCTACACGCAGGTATTGCGACATATGTCAATCAGCTTTATTTCTTGTAGAAATATCCTCTTCAAACCCTTGAAGACCTTTTATTTCCCCAGATGTTTTCTCACTCAGGCTTCTTATATACAGAGATTACGCGAAATTGTCCTTATCAAAGCTGTAATAGAAGAGCCAGAATTGACCTTTGGGCATCCCGCAGTGAGATTATGAGATGTGTAATGACGTCATTTTCTGGTGTGAAGTGTGCAATACTTACCATAATTTTGTATTCAACATCAATTCTTTGACTACAATTTTATTTTGGGGTGGTGCCTTTTCCGCAGATCAAAGTAGTGAAGTTCTCGTACATGTGGACCATAAACAACTTCAGCTTCTGTCGTGAGGAGATGGGCGAGGTCATCAAGAGCTCCACCTTCTCCTCGGGGGCCAACGACAAGCTGAAGTGGTGAGCGCGCAGCAGTGCTTACAGGCTTCATGACAATCCTTCTTTGAGGTTGAAGCCACCCCTCCGCCCTCCTCCAGGTGTTTGCGCGTCAACCCCAAAGGCCTGGACGAGGAGAGCAAAGACTACTTGTCCCTCTACCTGCTGCTGGTCAGCTGTCCAAAGGCCGAGGTCCGAGCCAAGTTCAAGTTCTCCATCCTCAACGCCAAGGGCGAAGAGACCAAAGCCATGGGTGAGTAGGATCCAGTCCGAGGTCCGTCTTGGTTATGTTTTTCTTCCCGCCACCCGATGACGCTGTGTTTTTTATGTGCTCCCGACGACGCAGAAAGCCAGAGGGCGTATCGCTTTGTGCAGGGCAAAGATTGGGGATTCAAAAAATTCATCCGGAGAGATTTCCTCCTCGATGAGGCCAACGGTCTTCTGCCCGACGACAAGCTCACACTTTTCTGTGAGGTACGCTGCCGTTTCCTCAAATTCTTGGCTTTGAATCAAGATATTTTGTTGTGTTGAATGGCATGATTGTTTCAAGCTCATAATTTGGTTTGGGATTTCTGGAAAAATGCCATAGTGGAAATTATTTGCCAGCATTGTTAACCTTTCAAAAAAAAGTCAATACAACTATGAAGAATTCATCTTAACACATTAGTCAATATAGACATGTGGAAGGTCTTAGACTGTCCAAGTCAATCACCAGACCTTTGAATGAATGAATGATTTATTTGAACATGAAGCGAGAAAAAAAAGCAAAACAATGAAAATAAAATATGAAAAAAAAAAAAAAAATGACAACTATCAAAACTTAGCCAAAGCACACCTAGCAAAAGTCCTCCATGCTCAAAAGGGAGTGGGAAGGGAAGTGGGACCTTAACCCACAATTTCAAATGAATTCAACAGTCAAACGGTTGCAGGCTTGATTCTGAGCAACCTTTGGTGCCCTGAAAAACAAAAGGTGCTCTGTCCTGAGTTGTTGAACACTTCTAGATGTAAATACAATGACATAAAAACTTTTAGCTCATATTTATCTTGCTGGAATTCATGTTTATCGTGCTTCCATCTCGCCTTGTTGCCGTCGCTGGAATCGTCTTTGTGTGTGTGTGTGTGTGTGTGTGTGTGTGTGTGTGTGTGTGTCTCGAAGGTGAGCGTGGTGCAGGACTCGGTCAACATCTCGGGCCAGAACACCATGAACATGGTGAAGGTTCCCGACTGCCGACTCGCCGACGAGCTGGGCGGCTTGTGGGAGAACTCGCGCTTCACCGACTGTTCTCTGTGTGTGGCCGGCCAAGAGTTCCAGGCCCACAAAGCCATCCTGGCAGGTAGCGGCGGCAGTCGCATTTGCGCGCACGTGAAGATCCTCGCTGTTAAGTCACTCAATTCTCCTTCCTGTTTCTCACAGCGCGCTCGCCTGTGTTCAGCGCTATGTTTGAACATGAGATGGAAGAGAGCAAAAAGGTGAGTCGCGAGGCCGGTTTCTATTCTCCCACCCGCAGTGATATTCGAGTGCGGGATTGTTCTGCTGTTTGGTTGAACGATAGCACGCCTGAAATGAAATTGTGCTGCGGCACTTTGTGGGCGGAAATTGATTCTGCGGTGAAAGCCGCGCAGAAGCACACGTTACTCTTCACCCTGACGTCATGTCGCAGGAACAGAATTGTTGAATCGCCTTTCTCTCTCTCTTCTCTCGTCAGAACCGCGTGGAAATCAACGACGTGGAGCCCGAGGTCTTTAAAGAGATGATGTGTTTCATTTACACCGACAAAGCGCCCAACCTTGACAAAATGGCCGACGACCTGCTCGCTGCTGCCGACAAAGTGAGGTCGCCTTGGAAGATGAGCCCAGAATATTGTAACGCATGACATACTAACTGGACCTTAAAGTAAATGTTTGACGTGTTAACAATAATTACAATCTGGTGCCGGGGCACATATTTTGCGTCCGAAAAATCTCACGGAACGCCATCGAACTAAAATGTCGCAAAAGTACAATATCGTCGCTGTCCTGTGAAAAACTCTTATGTCCAATTTTGGAGAGGAAAAAAAAATAATTTTCACATTAATGTGATGTCCGTAACAAACACCATTCACGTAAAAATAAGAAAATTGAAAAGAAAATGGACCTAAGTGTTTTTCGCAGGACAGCGATGATATGTTGTTTATGCCGCCATCTTGTGGCCTCTATCCACCATTACAACTCCCTGAACTAACCGGCACGAGAATAGTGACGTAGCAGACTTTTCACCACGTCGCTCTTCCTCCTCAGTACGCTCTGGAGAGATTGAAGGTCATGTGCGAGGACGCGCTGTGCACCAGTCTGTCGGTGGAGAACGCGGCCGAGATCCTCATCCTGGCCGACCTGCACAGCGCCGACCAGCTCAAAACGCAGGCGGTCGACTTCATCAACTAGTGAGTTTGCATACGCACACACACACCGCTACACATTTAAATCGATTTCACATGGGTATTTATTATTCCTTGAGGACTTTTTACTTCCAACTGCCCGCATTTGAAACAGAAATCCACTTCTTGCCACTACTTACAGTCCCTGTACTCTACTTTTTTTTTTTTTTGTTTGTTTTTTTGTACAGCGTGTGAGTACTTCTCTCTCTTTTGTGTCTCGCCGTGGTTCCCAGTGTCAGCATAACTCGGTCACACCGTCTCGCTCGACGCCGTCAGATATTGTCGAAGCTTGCGGAAGAGATCAGGGCAGCCTGACTCCCTTGCCTGCGATAATGACGTCTCTTATTGTCGACCAAACATCCAAAATGGAGCAAACGTTTATTAGTCCCGCGTCGCATGTCTCCCTTTCTGTATGAAACCAATTGAACGGTCTACTTTATCCCCCTCTCCCCCCCTCCGTGTGTGTGTGTCTGTTCCTCCCGCTCGTCCGCCAGCCACGCCGCTGAGGTGATGGAGACGGCAGGCTGGAAGTCCATGGTGGAGTCCCACCCTCACCTGGTGGCCGAAGCGTACCGCTCGCTGGCCTCGGCCCAGTGCCCTTTCCTCGGACCGCCACGCAAGCGCCTCAAACAATCCTAATGGGCCTCGCCGGCTTTCAACGCATCACACAAATGTCCCCCTCGAATGCCCACAAAAATGGAGAACCTTTTCCCCCTTTTTGCTGTTACTACACTACCTACGGCCTTCCCCTCCACAAGCGCCCCCTTCTGCCCCCCCCCCCCCCTGATCCAGAACCTGCTGTATTTTAGTCCCTTCTAAAGATGGAGGGATGTGCGAGGAGGAGGGGGAGGAGAGGCAAGTGGATATTTGTCGTTTACAGAAAAACAAACATGCACTTTCCTCAGTGGCTAGTGAGGTGCGACGTTGCGCTCTTTTTTTTAAATTTTTATTTTTATTCCGTTTTCCCGCAATTTGTGAAGACCGGACTCCTTCCACAGCCTGCTACTATGGATAGCGGATGCCAAGCGCGCACGAGGTTGATCGTATTTCAGCTTCTGTGCGTGGCAAGGAGACCACAGAGGACACATAAGGAGGATTACGCCTAGAGGACCCCGACGAAAGACACCCAAAGGGCTAGTCAAATGGAGGAGAAAAAAAAATCTGGTTTTCTCAAAGAAATTTGGGGAAAAATTGCACTAGTAAAATCCACAGGCCGCCCCCTTAACAATCAAGCGTTACCAGCAGTTAAGTCAAACGGCTGTAGGGAAAGCACATGGACTAAACTGAACACGCAGGACAAGTATACCCTTTAAAAATGCTTTATCAGCGACCGCCGTTATTATCATTTTTAAAATCAAAAGCAGTTAAATAACATTGAATAGCACCACGCAACTAGATGTCATGGTTGTGTACCCATTATGCTTGAGAGCAAATCTAACTCAAGGTCTCAACATTCAAAACAACATTCACGCATGTGTTTAGCATTTTCTCCCAAAACACATTTCTATTTTATTTTTAATTTTTTTTCAAAAGATTTTATACCGACGTTCAACATTATTTTTCTTTGCAGGCTTGTTGACTGAGGGCCATTTCAAATTAAATGAACACGTTTTAATGTTCAAATGAGACCAGAATGTGAAAGAAGACCCTCCCCCCTCAAAACACATAAATTGTTCTTTGCCAGTGAGAGGAAAAGTGTTCATTGAATTAAGAAGGAACCGTAGTTGTTTCTTTCCTGTAGATATTGTTGCTCTATGAGAAGTGACACTTAGTTGTTGCCATTTTTTTTGTTCCCAAAAGAATAAACCACAACTATTTTGTATTGAATGCAAACCATGACTGCTTTTTATGGCCTATATTTCACGTGGAACTATAAATACTTACCAATAATAACCACCCCTAATATCAATACTTTTTAATTTTCAACATTTTTCATATAGTTAAACAATGTTACTCAAGCATGTGGACAAATTACATTGTGCTCCCACTTATGAGGTAAAGTGCCTCCGTCTGGTGGCCAAATAGTGTATTGCAAGTCAGTCCTAACTTCTATATACAAAAATAGTAAAAAACGTATGATGTAACATTCAACTTTTGTTATATTTTTTAATCAACAGCAATTCGTGCAGTTTAATCATCTTCATGTAACTTTTATAACATTTTGTAGATGAACAATTAATCATTCACTCAATATCCAATGAAAGAAAGTACTGTACCTAATGTTACAGTTGCTCAGGTTGAACTGCAGAGGGCAGCAGAATGACGCTCTGCTCATGCAAGACTTGTCGCTTGTATTTCTAGAGTGTTTTTGATACCACTAGAGGGAGCCAATGTACCACTAGTGGCGGCGGTGCAACTGACGCTGCTATTCCTGGTCATACTTAAAAGATAAATAGAACTGAACCGAATCTTGTAAAAGGAAAAATCCTTTTACATGTACCAACAGTAGCCTGACGACTACACTTTGAGATCACCAGTGTCGGCGCTGAAAGGGTGCTCGAGTTTCCCCTCTTTTTCTTCACAAATTTCAATTGTGGCTGCCTGACACTGATGAATCTTGTGTCTTCTCCTTGTGGAGGAAATTCATCACTGTCAGGTCATGCGTGAAGCCTACAGTAGAAACATACACACATACTGTAGACGCGTAACAAAGCAAATTGTCTTTGGGCTGACAGAGCAGTCCTGAAAAAGCAACCAGTAGGTCCAACATTATGCACTTCAATTCATGAGGTACAAAACTAACATCCGTTTTATGTTGCTGACGCAAAAATACAAGTTTTACAATCAACCATTGCAGGGTTAAATCTGTGGTTTATGAGGCATTTGTAAGCTTTTAAAACAAAAGTGCTGTGCAGAATTGTAAAATACAGTTCCCCATTGTTGCAAGTGTATTTGCTTGTCATAATTGGCCACATATCTTTAAGAGGGCTAAAAATACAAATAGACAAACATCATATGACCTCTCATCTCCCTTTAGCCTCCTTGTACAATGGGATCTCCTTTTAAAATAATTTTCCCATAGTAAAGTTAATATATATTCCAGCCCTAACTTGATGGGTTTTAAGTTACAATTACTCCTCCTGCCATATATGATGCACAGACCTTCTCAGAATGTTTCCAAACAATAAGCACCAGGGCACTTCTAGGTGGCAGAAATTGAATGACTTGCTGCTGATTTGAACTGGAATATGGTGACAAGAGGTTGCTTGGTGTCTGTACTAACACCCCAGAAAGTTTCGGTTTTCGTAGTTGTTCCCGGACGATCTGCCTAGAGGCGACGTAGCCGCTTCTAAAGGGAATCAAACCTCCATCATCAGGTTTTCTCACAGGTATGTATAGCAAAACAATCGATGGCCTGCTAGCTAACATTGCCGCTACATCACGCTATCCGTGTCAGTGTCAAAAGAGGATGTCTGTGACCATTAATCCGGGCAACAAAAAAGTCAGTTAATTAGCTAATCTCTTTATTTTTGTATCAATGTACTTGTTGTAAACTACGGCTGCCGTTATCTTGCTTGAAAGCAATTTATTCAAACTACGGCGGTTGAGCAGTAGGCTAAAATTAAATCGCCCAGTCTCTGGTGAAGTCTGGTGAGGTCTAGATTTAAACACTAATAAGACAAGTAAAAGTCATTAAGATATGACATAAAAAGTACTGTAATACTGTGAAGGTGTTCATTTGACATTTCAAGCACTAAATAGCATTGAGAGCCAGTAAATAAATGAAGGCTCAATTTCAATTAAAACGTATGCTAATATTGCTAGGAGTGCTAAGGTTCAATGACAATAAACCACACTCATTTGAAAAAAGGTGCTTGATAAATAATATGTAGGAACCCCAATAAATATTTACATTAAAAAAAACTTTAGGACAAGTATTGTTTGTGGCTATTTCTAGTGCTAGCATAGAATAAAGAAAAGGCACTTGAGCCATATTTTTTTGTTGGTGGAAGCTGGACTCTATTTGTATCACACGTCTTTTAAATGTCTTTTCATCCAGTGACACAATTGTGACACTTCGTGTTTCAGTCTTTTTCCCCCTTTTTTTTTTTTTTTTTTTTTTTACCACAACAGAATAATAGATGATCATAGAATAATGTGTTCAACTAATCAGGTCCAGATTTCAGTCGGGATTAATTTGTGAGTAAATTGAGACAAGATCATCATTATTTTGGTATTTATACTTTTGGCTCACATTTTTTTCCCAGTGTAAAATACAATGTGCCTTTGGATCAGTAAAGGTTAGGAAACACTTTGTCTTATCGGATTAACAAAGTTATCGGATTTGATTCTTCCTTCTTCCTCTCAAACATCAATTTAAGTGAATGCACATGCGGTGAGTCCTATTTTAACATTCTTCTTTTTCCCAATAGAATAGTTTCTGATTGGACTTCTTATTGAGGACATCGGTTATCGTTCAAAGCAGGAGAAGATGAAAAAGTGGTGCCAAACCGCAAAGGTGAGTGACAGCTTGTTGACATTAACAAGATGTTAGAGCTTAGTTGCTTAAATCTGAGTCCGTCATCATCAAATCCCCAGTGTGCTGTGTTGCGGGGTTCACCCTGTCTGATGTTTGACCTCCTCTACCCCAGTTTTGCTTCTGAACTACAATTTTGGCATGTTTTTGATCCCCCTTAAATCCCCCCCAAACGTCATCAGCCATCAATATTCAGGGTCTGTGACACCATTACAGCCTAATAAAATGTGTTAAAAGCTTATAAATAAAATTTTATAATAGAACAATATTCTCCCACTATGTTGCTATTTTTGTGTGATTACATATCAAGTATTAAGGAAAATCCTTGAATAGGTGGGCCAAACACTGCAATGAAAAATGTATTTAGAATGGAACCCTGAGGGACACCACAGGTGGTGGCTGCAGAGGTAAATTGGACTAAAACTGAGCTCAAAAGTGTGACTTTAAAAGAGCGATTTGATCGACAATATTTTTACTACTTTGCCGATGCTATTTTTAAACAAGACAGCGAGGCTCACTTCAGAGTATTCTCCATTTACATACGCTGCTTTTCAGCAAATTTGTCAAACCCTAATTAGGTTTATGACAGGAATTAGACATTGATAGAGTTTGCCATAGACAACAGCCCTTCCCACCCCCCCTCTTTCCACTGTGTCATCATATTGTCTTTCCTGCACCCCCCCCCCCCCCCCCCCACACACACACACCCTTCTACCAGAGCGGCCATGGGCTGTTTATCGACGAGCTTCTCCTTCCTGTTTGTGGTACTAAGAGGCTGAAATTAGATCTGTATCACCAAGCATATGAGATAGATTTGGGCAGCCGATCGCTCCTAATTTAATCTGCTCTTGGTGTCTTTGTGGGTGGGGGCGGGGGCACCTTCATGATGCACCATATTGACACAACTTAAATATAACCCCTCGAATGTAAATCTATGGAACTTAAATGTTAAATTAAATGCCATTGAACTGTACCTTACAAAATGTACTGGATTCAAAAATTATTAAGACACTGTAGCATTACACACAGTTTCTTTCACATACCACTAGAGGGAGCCCACACTCCACTGGTGGTACTAGTACCATATTTGGAGAACCACTGGGCTATACTGCACACGGAGCCGATCTTGGCTTCTTACTACGCTGCAGTGATATTCGTCATTCTTCGCAGAAGATGAAGAATATATGCGTGTATTTTTATATTGTTGCTTAAAGGTTTATAACACAGTGACGACGATGTTTTTCATCAAACGGTATTTCTGATTGTGCGTAAGCATCAAGCTAGGGTTTTGTAAACAGACAATGCACTTTTGTTTTCTGTTTTCGTTAACTATAATAAACTCATTATCCACATGGGGCTAGTCGTCCACTCCCACGACAACTCCCGAGGGGGGGAGTCAGGGAGTGCATCCCCATCTTTTCACCGGCCCCGCTTTGATCTGACTCCAATCCCTGACAGTTGATACAGAGGCCGAACATGACACTTGGCGCTGTCGTTACACAAATCTGCAGCAGATTAGGAAGAGAACAATGGGCTGGAGAGGACTTGATGCGTTTTGCGATTTAGATTTTTATCATCTGGCACTTTTCTGAAAGGGCCTTGTCGCTACAGATGACACTCAGTGGATAGTAAGATTCAGCTCAATTTGATTTATTATTTCTCAAATCAATTTGAACTTATTCATATGCCTGCAAATGGCTGGCAACCTTGTCCAATATTCCCTTCAAGATCAATGCCGTAAATCACCCAGGCACCCAAAACAAAAAAAAAAAAGATGTGGGATTCATTATGGAACACTTGTTTTATAACGAACACAATATGATGAGTGTAAAATTGGAGGATAATGCTTTTGTTGACAGGCCTTCAGTGTTGCATAAGAGACTGACTGAAGTGAAACATAATTATGCCCCAAACCCCAAATTGTTGTTTGGGATGCATTTTATTTTATTTCCGACAGAACTTAGTCACATACAGTAGTAATAAGGAGTTTGAAACGGTCGGTGGATGTAGCAGTCTGACTAGCATTTAGTAATCCCGAATTAAACCGAGAGAAAAAAACTTTTCAACTGCAGCGAGCCAACCTTCCCTTGGGATACAACGCACCCCCCCCCCCCCCCTATCACATGACACCCGGCCCCCAACCCCCTTCCCAAGTGAAGTCTTCTTTGGGAACACAGTGTGCATGTGCTAACCCACCTTAGCTCGCGTTTAGGGGAGTGTCTTTGGCCTCCTGAGAAATACTTAAAAGTCTTTCTTCACTTGTGATTCCCTCCGTGCGCTTTGCATACACCACCAACAGACAAGTTGCGGCGCATTGCGCCTAAGGTGTGTGCGCGCACCTTATCCCCCCCCCCCCCCCCAAAAGACAGACATGCGGGAAATTACCTCAACTGATTATATTTCGTGCAAACACTTGACAAAATTAAAAGGAGTAAATTAAAGGAAACTTTTTCATCATCTGGGTCAAGATACATTTTTAAGGAGACGATGCATATACTAAATAAATGTATCTGGATCCAGATGATTTTATTTTGTGCAACCATCTGACAAAATATAAATTCAACCATTTTTTTCAATATGCCGAAGTCTTAACTGTTTGAACAATGTTTTTATATTTCATCAGCTGTCAAGTGCGCTTCTGAGATGGCACCTAAATTAAATAAATTAGTCGGCGGTAGCAAGCTGTTTTCCTCTGTTATATTATTGTGAAATTTCCGCATATATTGCGGTGTTCTCCCTCGCCCCTGCCTCGTTGCCATGGTGACTCTGCAAATCGGGGGTTCCATTCGTGCTGTCTTTTTTGTAGTTGTGGTGCACGCGCTTAATTCCACGTGAAGGTACTCCCGAGTTGAGTGAACTGATTCAAAGCTGTCCCGGAACGGGAAACTCGAGAGTTTCCCATCTCAGAGTAGATCAACTCAGACTTCAGGATTAGACTCAGAGTTTGACGAACCTTTGTGAAATAGACCCTTGGTCCAAATACGCCCACATTGTTATCGTCACATAATATTTGTGTGCTTCTGCGGCAGCTCGTGCGCGCCCTGGAGCGTCAAAACAATGTCGGATTATGCAAAGTACTTCAAGCTACATGTCAGTCCTCAGTGAGAGTTTGAGGCATCGCTGTCACTCAGTCGATCTTCGGAAAGTCCTTAGTCAGGCCTTGGGACGGTTGTCGCTGAGTCTTTTACGGGGGGAAACTGATGGTGAGCGGCACTCAAAATGTGCTTTTGGCATCTGGGGAGCAGGCCTCAACGCAAACTTGATGTGGCTTCACATAAAGGTCAATTGGTTTTTAAGAGGCATTCTTCACTTACGACAACAACCATCGACAAATAAACGGATTTTTTCCTCATGCCCCGCAAAAGCGCCGCAAACCAAATGAACATTCCAAACACTGAATGCTTTAATTGGGTTGTGCCGTGCATCCGGAGCGGTTGCAAAGATGAAATCAATTTGCGTTTTGTGTCAAAATTCAACACACGACACTGAAATAACAACATCGAAAACATATAGACTCGTAAATAATTTTTTTTTTTTTTTTTTACTGCCAAGCTTGTGGCATCATATTTAGATTTTTTTTTTTTTTGCCCCGCTCAAATATGCCGCAAAGAGAAATGGGCAAAACTGACCAAAGATAGAATGGATATAAAAAATCTACACACCCAAATGTGCAAATAATCAGGTCCCATGATATATAAAAAAAAAAAATGCCACACTAATAAATGATTGAAAACTTTTCAAGAGGGGAAATAAAAATAAACAACAGAGATAAATGAATTCAAATGAACTATAATTGCAGAGAAAACAAATGTAGCAAAAGTGAAGCGCTGTGAATGTATTCACGTTTTACTTTTTCAGCCTTCTAATGCAGATGTGGCATCCTTAAAAAAATAAATAAATAAAAATAGCTCCATTCAGGAAATACACATGGGAGCTTGTTTGGGCCTTGAATAAGAGAACATGGTTAAATAGGTGGCGGGCCTTGGTATTTAAATGCAGCAAGCCACAATTTAACTTTGAACTGCCCTCATAAACAAAGTGAGCCGTTTACCGCTTCAAGAAAATCTATTTTTGCAAAAAAAAAAACAACTTGTGCACAGATGCTGCGGGCCCTGATGCAGTGCACATGGTGGAGTTTGAATATGCAAGGGAGAAAAAAAAGAAAGGAAGGAAGGAAGGAATGGAAAGCAAGACCTTGCTGACACTTGAGTGATGAGGTCACTTCGCTTTCGCAATAAGTACCATCTAATCTACCACCTTTTGGACAACAAACCCACTACTAATGGGCCCATGAGGAAGATTCCCGACATGTCGTCGCCCTGTTGGGGAGGGCTTTCCAGTTGTGTCGTTGAAATGGACCAATATCAGTTGTCTCAGTACTTTTTTATTTAGTGTCTTGGTAGCATAGCCTCAAACGAGAAAACATGACTGTGCGGAAAGTATAGTGAGCACTTTATCAAGTCTTTATGGTACCTTCTTAAGGAAAAGAAGTCAGATGAAGAATATGAACATGAATAATAGAGAGAATGAATGTTTCAAAAGGATAGGGCTTTCTTGATGGAGCGATTATGGGAGCAGGTGAGCGATGGTCGCGTTACACGGCCTAATCGAATTTCCCCGAGTGGACTCTCCCTCCTCGCCCATCCACTCGTCCGTCCATTTGCTCGCAGCGCAGATTCAATTTCATCACTCTTCACTTAATTGGCAGCTGCCGCTCGGAGCTTCCCTCACTTTTGTTCGCCCCCACCCAAGCAAACTGAGGAGAAGGAGGAGGAGAGTCAGAAAGCCGAGGGGGCAAACCGCACCACTTCACTTTTATGGATGGACAGTTTGTAAAAGCGACGAGTTAGTGGATAGGAGGTGGTCCCCTCTGAGTAGCTTGCTGTAAACACAGCACAACACTCGACGGGGTCTTAAAAAGCAAAGACGATTTACAGCTAATTGTAAGATCACAGCCACGATCGGGTGCTATATGAATACCTGAAAGCAAAGCATGACGGTATCGGCGAATATCGGATCTCATTAGATCAGTGATTCCCAACCAGTGCGTATCAGACTGCGTAGGTGGACTTAGCTTTATGACCAAAACGAGCAAAGCGCAGCTCCCCCGGATCCCGCCGCGTGTTATTTCGAGCGCAACCTCTGGGAACATCTTTCACCGACGACTTCCACAACTTCGCACTTTTTGACCTTCCTGGGGGAGTACCTCTTTCCTGTTTCGTCCCAGAGGTGATTTGAAGTATAAATAACGCGGCGTAAATCAACATGACAAAGCTCGAAAAGATGTTGGATCACCTTCCCAGTCGTCGACAAATAGTGTGCGAAAGTGTTCCCCCTTGTTAAAATAAAATATTAAAATAAAATACACGATGAACTCAAATAAAGCTGTAATTCTCAAAGTGTGGTACTCGTATCACTCGTGGTACTCTGGCTCCCTCTAGTGGCTCTGGAAAGAATGGCCTGAATGCAGTTCAGTTGTATTTTGCTCTTTCGTACAATTTTCTTACATTTAGGTGCAATGTTAATATTTCAATAATATTATTTGTATGAACACTTAGACCTATTACACAACTATATTTTAATGTTGGTCATTTATGGTGGTACTTGAAGCACTTTTTTTTTTTTTTAGGTGGTGTAAGATGCCAATACAAAAAAAGTGCACATTTCTGACTGGCCTTTTATCGTGGGCAGCCTAAGGCACACCTGTGCAGTAATCATGTGGTGTTCTCAATATCATGATATGCCACACAAATGATCTCAGCAAAGGAGAAGTGCTCACAAAGTCAGATTTGTGAATATAATTTGAGAGGAATTGTCCTTTGTGTATCAAGTAAGAAAATTCTTCAACTCAACTCAACTTAACATGGCCTCCATGCTCTTGTCGGCCTTCCGTGTCCTTTGCACACACACGGTTCCCCTCACACGTCCAACATTCCTGGCAAACGACCCACTTGGGGGTTCGGCGCAGTTAGAGCGGGAATGTGTTTCCCATTTGGACCCGGGTTGACTTCCGAACCGGGCCCCGCTGTCGGTACGTAAATTGGACTTAACCCCACGGTGACTTGGAATAATATCGAAGCGGCGGGGGGGGGGCAAATGTGGCCAGCGTGTGTGTTTCATGCCTCGTTAGCTTCTCGTGTCACTGCATGGACCTCATTGACTTGACGGGATGTTTGTTGTCTCCGACCCGGGGCCACATGCGTCAAGCGTGAACTACTTTTTGCCACTTTAGAACCCTCGGGGGTCCTGTATGGCTTGGGTTACATGCCACGGGGAGTTTTGTGAATTTGAGGCCAAATCTTGCCATGGTTAACTCAATTTTCACAGTAAGTAACAATGGCCTGGCTGGTACACCATGAAATGAGTTCATCCAAGTTTGTCAGAGAGCAATATCATTTTGATGGATAATCTCTTACTTTGTGCTGGTCACTTTTAATTGTATAATGAATTATCCATTTGTTTAATAAAAAATAAATAAATAAATAAATATCTATATATATATCTATATCTATATATATATATATATAGATATATATATAACAAATGGTGCGGTGTCATAATCTTTAAAAAATGGATATTTGATCACACATGTAGACAGACTATAGCAGGCATATTCTTTATCCCCTGCGAAGAAAGACTAATATTGCCGCATCCAATTAAGTCAGTTGTAGAAATTTCTTAGTGTGTACTTCTGTTTCTGTATTTTACTGCCCCCAGATGGCCAAGGCAGGCACACCAGAAGGAGCAACATTGTCCACTGAATTGGGGGAAAAAAAAATGTGACAAAAACTCAATTCATTGACATGCTTTATAATGATGTCATCATTAACACACAAGGATTTTGAAGCTTTTATTTTAACAGCATACGATTACATATTCTCGCGTTAGGTGGCAGTTATTGAATAATTGAAACGGATTCATGACCTTTTATTACTTTCGACGTAGAAGAAGCTCAGAAATTCACATTAAGTATAATACAGTATGTTAGTATATGAGGAACATTCAGTAATGGTCAGACAGAGCTGTACATGGAGAGCTCCCCTCATTTTTGCATAATCACTACGACACGACGCTCAAGTGCAAAAATCCGGACGTAATCACCTTCACTGCCGCACAACCTCTCCGCTTGAAACAAAATACTGTCCAGAGAAAGAGTGTCCGCTCACAGTTTTCCAAATGTTGGACACACTTGAAAGTTATAGTAACACACGGGAGGCTTTTTATTACACAACATGCATGCAATCTTGTTTTCCAATATATCCATTTGTACGTTGGTCTTTTACTAAAAAAAAAAAAAAAAAAAAAAAAAAAAAAAAAAAAAAAAAAGAAAGAAAATGGATCTATTTACAGGAACACAATTGTGACAAACACATCCCAAAAGAAAACTGTACAACATCAAGAAGCCCTGAAATAGTCGCCAGGCACTTGTGATGTAAAACAGACAAAGCACGTTGAAGTGCTACAATCAAGCAACAAATATGAAAACGAGTGGGAATACCTTCATTTGCGTAACAAGAACATTTGCTCCTTCAAATATCACCCCCCCCCCCTCCCCTAAGCGCGCAGTTGAAAAAAAAAAAAAAAAATCCGATTCAGAAATACATTTTCAAAAAATAGGTGCTTGATTTGCTCTCTGGGCAGCATAATTGACAAATTGGACAGCCACCGCCTGGATCGTCGCGTCGGTCGGAGGTTGGCGATACCCTGAGAAAGGATAGCGAGGGGAAACCTGCATTTTCTTTTGCATCCTGATCACACGTGCGTCAGTCGGTTGGTTGGTTGGTTTTGCGGCTTGCTATGCTGTCTGCATGCGCTGCTGTGTCACGTGTAGCATATGGTTTGTGGGCACGCAGTTGCTTTGCAGTACACTGGCTTCTAATGTGCACATTTTGCCGCGTAGAAAAGGGATGGGCATAATGGAAAACGTATATAATGTACAATTGTTTATTTAAAATGACTCCCATGAAGCAAACCCCCCCCCCAAAAATATTCTTCAAATTTTCTTTAAGGTTAATCGATTAATTGATGTTTTTAATTTTCCGCATTTTCTGCAAATAGTGACAGAGAGTCGGAAGAGGGAGGCCTTTATTTGTACAAATTGGATAAATAGTACACGGAATCATATGCAATCCTTTTTAACATGAGATCATCTTTAATACTGAGTGTTGGGATGCCTCACTTTCATTGATAGGTGCTGTTGTTTTGGTTAGCAATGTAGTTCAGACTTCCTGTGTGGAAATAATACTGTCTATGAGCGAATCAAATTTACATTTTTTTTTTTTTTTGTGACCCTAATGGGAAAAGGGAGATGTTTATTTGCATACTTATTAGCGCACCCTCTAGTGGTACGTGAAAGAATTAGTTGAGTTCGGTTGTATTTAACTTTTAGGTCCGATCGAGAATGGTTTGTTTATTTTATAACAAGTTTTTGGTTGCCATTTAACTTTTTGGAGCATTACAGATTAATTGAATATTTTTTTTTCAAGTGGTTAAAATAAAATTGAATCAAAAGATACTCATTAAACATCGATATTGAATGTACCTTTTTAGGAATTAAAACACCGTCTTGTTTTTGAAGAACACTTCGGCCTTTACTGTAATTAAATGTTTTTTCTATCTTGTACTTGGTGTAAAAAGAAGGATAGACACGATTTGAAGAACTACGATATACCCGCTCATATAAATGTCATGAAGTTGTTTGTCTTGAAACGTACCTCGTATGTTTTCTACACTAAATCCATGCATGGTTACATGTTGCGAGTGGGTGTGGGGATTTGGTCTACGTTACACGTGATGATTAAGAGTTCAACGACCTCCAGCGTCTGTGATCCATGTCCTGGCGTTTGCGGACTATTCCTCGGTGAAGAGGTCCATTTCGAAAGAATCCAAACATCCTCCCCTCAGCGTGTCACGCTTGCGAGGATCCAGACCCCTGGTTGAATGGACGATTCATCCGGTAGGCGGCCATTTTTCAATGCAAAAAAAAAAAAAAAAAAGAAGAGGCGAAAATGTAAATAATGGTGCTTGTCAGCTACGGCCTGGAGTCTTTAACACGTCTTTGGTACAACTGCGGCTATTCGTAACGCCGAGAGCCAAGAGAAGGGAGAACAGGCTTCTATCCACATTGGAATGATTGCGGAGCGAACCAGCGAAAGCTAATTTCCTTCCATGTCCAGATAAAGATGAAGCACGGGTTCGCCGGCTACACCACCGAGGTGGCGGTGGGCTTAGGGGTGGCGGGACTGAGCGCCAAACTCTGGGCGATGTCGTCGCGGTTGATCTTGCGCAGCGCCGTGCACAGCGCTTCCACGCTGGCGCAGTCCTTGCCGGCCCAGTCGGACAGGAGCGCGCGCACCGGGTGCTGGTCCTGGCGGAAGGCGGCGATGCGCTCCTCCTCGTAGCCCAGCAGGCCGGCCAGGTTGCACCAGTCGTCCTCCATGCTGCAGTCGTCCCCTTCGCCGCCGTTGAACAGCAGCTGCTCCACCTTGTCTCGAGTGTGCAGGGGCAGCAGCAGGCAGGGGTCCTCGTCCATTGTGACCACTGGAACGGCAAATGTACATGTGGTTCACGTCGTGTCATTTCGGCCAAGGTTTTTCTCCCTTTCCTTCAGGACTAATCATGAACGCCTCTGTTTTGTTCCTTGTTGCCCTGTAGGAAATTCACTGCCGTCTTTGACTTCATATCTCAAATGCAGTTGTGAAGGCTATCGATTTGTGTGTCATCGGCAAAACTGGAAGCTGATGCCACGCCTCCTGATGACGTCCCCAGCGGGAATCATGTATAGATTAAAAAGAATTAGGCCTAAAATTGACCCCTGCGGCACCCCGCACTCTATTTCATGTATCCATCCCTACAAATAAACGTCGATCTGTGAGGTAGGACATAAATCAGTCAAAAACAGTAGCAGAGAGGCCAACCAGGTTGCGGAGTTGATTTAATAAAATAAAATGTTAGTTAAAAAGAATTAGGCCTAAAATTGACCCTTGCGGCACCCCGCACTCTATTTCATGTATCCATACCTACAAATAAACTTCGATTTGTGAGGTAGGACATGAATCAGTCAAAAACAGTAGCAGAGAGGCCAGGTTGCGGAGTTGATTTAATCAAATACGGATCATTCGCTTTTGTAATGTTGTCTACTGGGCAGTTAAAGAATGAAGGGTAGTAGTGCCTTCCGAGCAGGTATTGATTACCTGTGTGCGTTTGGGTCTGGCCCAGGTGCTCCTGCAGACTCTGGCTGTCCACCGAGATGCCGCTGTCGCTGTGCAGTTTTTCGCCCTCGGGCGACGGCGTCTGGTTCTGGTTGGACGCGCAGTTGTTGGCCTGCTGCTTGTTCTGCTTGCAGCTGTTCCACCTACACGGCGATGGGGAAGAAGAAGTCAGCCCTTTGTGAATGCGCAGTGCGACATATGCCCTCCCATCACGTGAACATATTGTGCATTAATATATAACACTGAGCAGCAGGGTGTGCCCCCCAGGAGAACAGACGAATCATTAAATATGTAATGTTATCTGTACACTTCATGGGCAGTGGATCAAGTCAGCTGCGGTCACGCCCACAACGGCGCAAAATGCACATTTTTAGCTGCGCCAAGCTTGGTGTCTGTGAAAATACCGGAACCCAGTTTAGCCCACCCTTGCGCAGATTTAAACCGCGCTTCGTCCAGGTCACTACGTCACCGATGTTCGCGATCCCCTTGTCTACGGTAGACATGTCAGTACTTTTCCACCGTGGACCATGTAGCAAATGATTCCTGTGCTCACTTCTTGAAAACGATGAAGGCCACCAGGCCGACCACGACGGCCGCCAGGACCGAGCAGTAGACGGGGATGAGCTTGTCGTTCAGGCTCTGGTAGATGCGCTCGTGGGAGTCGCCGTCAGTTGTGGTGGTGGCGGCGGCGCTGCTGTCCGTCGGGCCGTCCGACGGGGGGTCGTCTATGGGGAAGTCGATGTAGGCGGGCTCGGTGAAGGGCGTCGGTGACACGGAGTGGTACTGCACTGTGAGGAGCAAAGAGCAATGTGAAGGAAGGATATGTTAAGTGCGGCGATCATCTTAACCCAAAGGGTTAAAGAGCGACTTGCCACATCCAGTTCAGCCGGCTCCACTTTAGCCGTCCATTATCGGCGAGCGCGTGTGTTTGTGGGAACCTCGCCACCTCGTCACCTACTTTACTGTTACTCAACAGCGCCGACAACAGGAAGTCATGCCGAGGAACGGGGAATAGGTACCTCGAGGGCGGCTGAGTGCCGTGACGAGGCGAAAACATTTCAAATGTTATTTAGATGGATGCTGTGTGGCCAGCTTTTAGCCAGAGCCCGGAATTTTGAAAGTGAAATGCAATATGCAATCAATCCTTCGCTCTTTAGAGCCATTGATTTCTCTAAGATCACTTGAAAGGGTTTGCCACTTTTTTGACATCCTGTAAAATGCGATAAATGAACATTTGCTTGGCGCGTAAGTAAATACACCTTTTTATAATGTTTGTAAACAATGGGCGCCAGGGTACTTCTGGGTGGCCAAACTAAAAACAAAAACAATGAAAGCAGACATTGGACTAAAGCATACAGTGGTGACTTGATATGAGCTATTAGCCATCGTTCAGATGATTTTTTATTTTTTTTGCTTTGACATGCAAAAAAGACAGGTTTTGTTTTTTTTTTTTTGGGCCACTCCCAGTTGAAATTTACAGTACAATTAAATACTGCCTTAATTAATTAAGTGTTTATCTAACAAACAATGAAATGGTACCTTGGAATTATAACCCTTAAATAAACGGTTATTTGAGCATAAACGGTACACACGTAAACTGCCGATACATCAATACTCGAAGCCATGCATTCTTTGTCCTCTGCAAAGAATGACTACTATTACCGCAGACACTGTACAATATTCTCGTCTTCCCTTTTTGTTATTGAAAAAATGTTTTCGGTGTGTGACGACGGAACCGATGAATGACTTTTCCATTCATTCCAGTGGGTAAAGATGATTTGACTTTTTCTATTTCGCTGCCATGATTACTAATCATGCTACGTCATTAACTAGAAATCATAAGCCAATTTACCGCATGACTAGCGCCATGGCATCTTTATATATATATGTATGTATGTATGTGTATGTACTATGTATGTATATATATATATGTCTATGTTCGGAGCGACTCCCACTTGGAAGTGACGTCATGGCCAAAAGCTCAATAAGTCTTGTGATCCACTGCAGTGTATTGATTTCCCTCCCTTTTCACCGTCTCTGTCTTTTTGCACACTTGAAAGCAGACACCAATCCCTGACAAAGATCCTCTTTGTCCCACGCGATATGAGCGACCGCCCCCCCCCCCCAACCCCCAAAACCTTTCTTCGCATTTTACTGCCTCTTGAACAGACGTTTTCTTTCCGAACAATCGCCGGCGCTCGTTTGGCGGCTCTCTGCTTTCTGAACCGGCCTTTCAAAGACGGTAACTCAATACAGTTTGTGTCCAGTCTACCTGGTTATATCCTTTTATTCGCTTAGTTCCGTTATCACCTCCCATCTCTGCATCCATCTGATCTTCATATGTCAAGGATGAACAGTTTAAAAAAAAAAAAAAAAAAAAAGGGGGGGGGGGGGGGCCCTAAGATCATAATGGATTGTCTCGTCTAGGGTGGCGGTGGGGGTGGGAGGGTCTCTCGCCTCCCCCTTGCTCAATTCAGCATGTTTTGGCACTGTCCTGGATAAAAGTTGATGTGTATAGAGTGTGATGGAAAATGCTTTTATTTGAAACGGAACAATGGACAACAGGGTTTTAATTTAATTTTAAAGCTGACTACCTTGAATCCTGTTGTTTTAGAATACAACTTGTGATTGAGGTCACAAAAGCTGTAAGAAGTGCCACTGACAAAATAAGCAGTTGGAGCGGATGACTCGTGTCAAAAAAACTAAACACTTACGTCTGTATTTACTAGTAGGAATTTGTCCGTGAAATTACCGGAATACCGCATGGGCCTCCAACCCAACCATTATATTGTCCATTAAGGTTGTGTGTGTGTGTTTGCCTGCGAGTGAGTAAATGTGAGTGAGTGCCTAACTGAGTGATTTGACTGACTGAACGAAATGCGTGTGCCTGCAAGTGAGTGTATGAGTAAATGAGTATAAATGTGTGTGTGTGTGTGTGTTAGGTCTAGGTAAGCCTCATGTTTGGGCCCCACTTTGCTTGAAAACCAGTTTTGGTGTGTGGGTGAGTGTGGGGTGTGCACGTGTGCACGTGTGCGTGCACGCGTGTCTCAGGTCTGGGTGTGCCTCCCAAGTGACATTAGGTCCCCACACAGCTTGAAAACCAGTAACTGTGTATGTATGTACGTGTGTGTGTGTGTGGATGGCAGCCACACCTGAATCATTCCTCTCCCTCTTTGAAGCAGATGTTGGTCCTCTGTCAACATATACTTACAAGCTTAACGCTTATTTTTTTGGGATAAAAATGTGACCACAACGCTGTCGCAACCTGCCCGGCTCCGCCGATAAAGCGAAAAATGAAACAATCAGGAATATTCCCGTTGCTTCAGTTTTCTCCTTGAGGCTGCAGTTCCTTCCTTGCATGATTCCCCCCCCTCTCATTTTTCCTTGTGCGTGTGCGCGCTCTGCGACAAAATGCAATCAGCACTCGTGGAGGTCAAGCAGAGAAACTGGAGAGCGCAGAGGAGTAACCCCATCGCTTTTATCGAACGGAGCATGTTTTTCGGCATCTGTTCTTTCACGCTTTGCTGTCTTTCTCCATCTCTGCAGTGGCGACACTTTTGGTGACCTCGTCTTTATTTGTCAGAGATTTAAGTTCTGAAAATGAATCATCAAATAATCGATTGCATTATAAGTATCCAATTTCTTCTGCCTCATAATTCTGAGTTTCTGTGTTCAAATATCATCTCCCTGCTCTTGTGTGAGTTTTCCTCGTTTACTCTGGTTTTCTTAAACATTCCCAAAATATGGTCGGTAGGGTAATCGGAGACTCTTAAATTGTCCGTAAGGTTCTTAATTAAATCCCAAAATGTGTATCAATGTTTTTTATAGATACCTGTGGCAAGAAAGCAAAGTGTGGAGAGTCTCTGTCTCTGAAATGATACAGTGAATGGGGCGATTGATCATTGCCATCAATCTGTTCAAATATTTCTATGTATTTTAGCTGGCTTCCTCTCATTGTGGCATTTCGCTTCTTCCTTGACAATCGCGCCATGTTTTTGTGGTTCAATGGAAAATTACACGGTATAGTATACTGTATGTGAAGCTTCAAACTCGATACAGGGTTGCAGTTTTTCAGTTGCCTTTGGCTGTTGTCGCTCGGGGTGTGGTGGGCATTTTGCGACCCGTTTCTTGTCATATTTGCACTCTTTGGATAGTTTTCCTTTTTGCAACTCGTCAAGATCCAAGTTTGTGTAGAATTTTGAGGATTTCAAAAAAAAAAAAAAAGAACTTTAGTTGAAGGCTGTAACAATCAAATGTGAGTGGTAAATAATTCAAAATAAGGATTCACAGCGCTTCACTTTAGTTTTTTTTTTTCAAAATAATGAATTGGCAAAAATATTTTTTTCACATTGTTATTATGGTTGGGAAAAATGTAATGTAATACATTTACAAAAAATGTAATGTAATACATTTTTCTAATGACATAAATGTTGACCGTGACGAAAACACGCCAATCAAGCTCGACTCGCCGCGCGACACTTTTGACCGTTGGCTGAGGGAAGGCACGAGCCAGAGTGCAAGTGTCTCGTGGTCGCCCCCCCCCCCCCCCCCCCCGTCCCACATCACCTCCCAAAAATGTCGTTTGTCCGCAAGGGGACGATTCAAACGACAATGATCATAGTGTGCATGACTGGCAACTTATGCGACTTGAGGACTGCTGTCAGAGGTGGCACAAGTCTGTCGAAGGCACACAATAAACGACTGTGCCGTACAAAGATCAGCATCCGATGGCCCGGGGCCCACTGGGGATTCCTCCCGGTTATTGATGTGCTAATGTTGTGGACACACTAAATCCGGAATGTCCGTGGCATTTTACTTTTGGCATTTGACTCGTTTCACGTCAGTCAAATCCTCATGGACGGCTGTGGAAGGAAAGGACAGCCCCCACCGCCCCCTCCGTGAGCCTGTCGATTGTTAAGGTCAACCAAACGCTGGAATGGCTCATTCCTCCTCTTCCTCCTCCTCACCAGTTCAATAAGTAGCCTTGGCTAAGTCATCCCCCCACTAATTATCATTCATTTTTTGCTGAGGATAAAGAATATATGCCTTGAGTATTGTTTTGTCTGTCTCCATAATATATATATATATATTAACATTATAATCGCAATATAAATCTAAATCATCTGTTTTAGCCAAGTATGTTACACCAAAAAAGGGAATTTGTCTCCAATAGTAGCAGATGCGCTAGTAGTATAGCAAACAAGCCAGAGTAGAAAAAAAAAAAAAAAAATTCAGGGTCATGGTTGAGTACGTTTTAAATGTGTATGAATAATGGAACACATGCTTTGGGGCGATGGGGCAGCACACGTAAGTGCAGCCAAACCCCGGAAGCGATGTAAAGAAAGAACAAGGTTGCAAACAGAGCGTTGAGGAGATAAGTTGATAAGTTCACACAAGTTTAACCAAGGCGTGAAAGGACATTGTTAAAGGCAGGCGGGCCACGCCCACTCACGGAAAGCCGACTCAGGTGTTGACACGCATTTTACTCTAAAATCTGTGCTTTGATTGCGCCCCAGTTTTAAGAAGCAAGTCCTTGCTGCTCCAAGTGGTCCATTCATGTCCGTATATAGTGGCGGATTCATGACAGCTTTATAGCATCACTGAAAATATCAGCTTTGCAACTCCAGAGTTTCATTTTATTACTGATTCTGTGCTGCCCGTGACCCGGGATTACTCTGTGCTGTTGTCTTAATATCTGTGAGGGAAGTTTATGCACGCGTCACAGGTCACGTTCGACCTTTGACTGAGCTCACGGCGGAGTGAAGCCGTATGTTTTGAGATAAGTATCTGGCACTCAGACCCTCCACTCAGCGATGTAGCATGACAAAGCCGCCATTCACTTCACAGCAGGGTTATGATAGTTAGCCAATTTTTATTTGAGTTGGTTTTTATTTCGCTGGGCGTTTTGTTTTTTGAAAGTAGTTTTAATTTGCTTTCCAAGGAGGTTTGTTAGTTTTTTTTTTATTAGTTTTATTTTTTATTAGTGTTAATGTGGTATTAGTTTTTTTTTGTTGTTGTTTATGTGTGCATTTCTTGCGTGCAAGATTTGAAAAGTAAAAACCATGGTATTTGTGTGGTAAAACATCAACAAAATATATATATATTTTTTTCCATCCATCAATCAAATGCAGGTACTGTATAAAATTGACAATTTTGGTATAATTATTGTTAGTTTTGTTACTTTCATAAATGTAAAATGTAGGTTCAGTTAGTGTTATTTTTTTTAAAAAAGCATTTTTGGTTTTAATTCGTTCAGGAAACTGTTTTTTTTTTTTTTTTTTTTTTTCAATTTTAGTTAGAGTTGTTCTGTTAGTTTTCATGAACTAAAATAACCTTGCTTCACAGCAAGCAGCACTTTGGCAGATAGTGAGCAATTCTTCAAAAAAGAGCATTTAAGCTGTTTATTTCCTCCCCTACTTGAAATGTACTAAAACTACATTAAACATAAAATTAACCAAGTACATTTGAGGTATTTAAAACAACCAAGCAAACAGACCAAACAGACACTTGTCACCGCTGTCAAGTGGAAAGATCACTTATCTTAATGCTAACAATGCAAAACGCAATAGATGGGCTAATGAATAGCATCCGTGTCACATTGTGACCCTACAGTAAACAAATCCAATTTTTTTTTTACAAACGAGCAAACTTAGCTTCTCGTCTCACAATATACATCAATAATCATGCCCAAAGGTGTACATTATAAAACGTTCCTACAGCCATCGCTTTCTGTAGGCGTAAAAAGCAGGATTGACATTGTCCATTCAACTAAAAAAAAAAAAAAAAAAAAAGTGAAAACTGTTTAATTCTTTACATTCCACAATTTGTTGTTCTTTTTTGTGGGGTGGGGGGGGCACAACAAGTAAATGCCATTTCCATTCATTTCAATGATTCCACCATGCCTTCAATCCAACAGCAAATATACTGCGCCAGTAATTACAAACAGCGTCGGTTGCGATTGCAAACTACAGGTTAGTCAAAAGGATGTTGTGGTGCCTCCACCAAAATCTCAAGTTACGACTTGTCGTTACTCGGGCGGCGGCGGCGGCGGCTCACTCGCTCTTTCTCCACCCTCCCGCCTGACTGACTGAGTCGCAGCCTTCGGGCCGCTGTCGTTTGACTCTGCTAATGCATACGGACGGCTGGCAGCGCTACAGATTCGGAGGCAGCGATAACGCGAGTGCTCGGCTAAAAAGATTACGCGGGGAATAAGGAGCTTGTGATTAGGTTAGAGCGACGAATGATGATGCCGCCGATCTGCGGCGCCGCCGCCCTCCGGCTATCGCGGCTGGAAAACCGAGCAAGTTCACATTCGTCACGTGATGTGCCGTGTTGGTTATCTTAAAGGATGTAGTGCGGTTCTGGCCCCTTAGATCCCGATCTTCCCAAACCGACAGCCTTCTCTCTCTCTCTCTCAAAGCAATCAAGTCGCATTAAAGAACCACCCTCACTGGAAGACGTTTCAGGGTCTCCATTTAAATCAAATAGCTTTTTGGTCTGTGCTTTTTCCACTCAATGGGGACCATCCAACACATTTGCCCGTGCCCAAAAATTCAGACGGCTGTTAATTGAGTCAGTGAGAGTGAAAGGGGAATATTCCAAGTAAAGCAGCAGTGCAGGTGTGCGGTGTTGAAACGTTTGCATTACACGCCCGATCACAATCTTACTCATGTGTGACAATGCGGTGACACACTACAAGTATTGCGCTGCTAAACCGCACGCTAATGATACAGCGGCACATCACAAGTCCAATAAACCTGACGAGACACTTTTATAAGGTGAATCCTCCATGTCGAAACAAACTCGACCTGATTCCTGAATCGTCATCAACCCTCACCTGGCTTGTTAGAATTTATTCATATATACCCGTGAATAATACCTGTTTTCGTGAAAGATCTGGATTTTGGCCTGTTTTACTGCCGCTTCCGCTCTCCAAACTTGGCTTGACTTGATTTGACTAACTGTAGCTCTCTCACTGTATATATGGTGGTATTGTCTTTGCAAGGATTTTTTTTATTTCTAGATACAGCTCTTATAGTGCATAATATGCGGCGATTGGAGTGAGTACTTCACAATGATGTCACACAAAACATGTCCACAGGCCAAACTCGAAGGTCTCGAAGGCTCATGAGCGAGGCACAAATGATTCCCTTCAGCCCGAGACGGCTTCCGACTGGACTGTGATAACAGCCGCCTCCCGACTGATCAGCACACTCCTTTCATTGTCATGGGACAAAAGCATTGATTTAATCTGAGAGGCATCGGGTCGTCGAGGTGGCCGCTGACGGCAGCCGTGGGGAATTTGAGATGCGAAGTGTGATAGCCACAGGGTACAGTGATATAAAAGGAAACTCTTAAGCACGGTTCATAGACGTGACCTTCCTGTAATCCCTCAACTTTCCAGGAGAAAGACTCTTTGTCCGTTTCGGGTGGAGACGCATCGCCAAAGACAGCGGGATGAGCCCCGGGATGACATTTGGATCAACGGATCAACAATGACGATAGTGTCACATTGAGATGATGTGTGTCGATGTCGATGACAAGTGTTTCCTACTGTACGTACGGCCATCGACCGCAAATATGCTCGGGCATTGTTTGGATTCATGACCGGCTCTGGTCATGGGATGTGAATGCAATTCCATTTTGAATTGATAACGATTTGGAAGACTTTTGTTGACGGCTTAGAGCTCAGTTGAACACGTTAGAAGCTCTAATGTAAGTAAGGCTTATTTTTCGGAATCAGAAAAAAAACGGCCTCCGATTAAGCGCTTATGACTTGCCGATATCATTAGCCTGATAGCATAAATGCTCAATTCATGTTTAATCTACTGTCAGAATTTCAATAGAAAACCTGCTAGCCAAAAATGGCGATAATTCAGAAAAGATGAATCCCAAGCATCCGCACTCTTTTACTTTGTCCAATTTACGTCTAAATTCTCGGGAATGACTTGAGCTATTATGCTATCAGGCTAACAAGATGTGAGGTACTCCCACCTCTGATGCGTGACGTTGAGATTTAGTGCGAGTGTCTTACCTTGACAAGCGGTGTCGGTGACAGCGGTGCAGGCCTGCAGCTCCTCGCCCTCGTCGCAGGTGGTGCACGGGATGCAGGGCTCCCGCGAGCTCTCCTGGTCCGAGTACGTGTTGCCGCCGCACTCCTCGCACGTGGTGTCGTGGTCCAACTCGCAGCTGAGCAGCGTGCCCTGGCCCACGGGGCACTTGGTGCACGGCTCGCACCTCTGCGACAGGGCGTTCAGGTAGTAGTCGTAGTTGCACACGCAGATGGCGTCGTTGGCGTCCGTGCACGGCGTCTCCATGCGGAAGAGCTCCGTGCATTTGGTGCAGGGCTGACATTGCTCTGTGTGGCTGAAGTTTTCTGAGAAGGTTTCACCTGAAAGCAAAGTTATAAGCACATGACCTTTTCTGTTCTTACAAAAAAAAATCCTTTTTATGACCTTTGACTTTAAATGCCTTGTTTCCCGCGGAGGATGGAATCAGGTTTGAATGTTTTATGGAATTGTATTTCAGATGGATAGAGAACTGGGAATCACACTAAATTATGCAACAGACCCATTTGCCAGAGCGTTGTGCGCGCGTGCAGTGTGAGTGCGACACGGGGATAAATCGGGAGATGGGCGTTCTCCACAACCGGCGAGCCTCGGTAAACGGCCGTGCGGTGATGGAATGTGATGGAGCAGTGAAGACAAAATTGAAATGAAATGGGGTTTCCTCCGAAGTACAGTTCAGTTGTATTTCACTTTAAAGTTCAATGCATTTGCAATTCATCTTTCAATTAAGAACTGTTTGTCGTTAACATTTATTTCGGGACCATTTTCATTCCGATGTTTATGTGCAGTATATTGTAATAAAAAATTTATTTGAGTGTTTCTTCAACACTGTTGATTTTTAAACTGTGCATAATGTAGCCGTGGCCACATTAAATATACTTTTTTAGGAATTAAACCTATCGTTTTTTGATGAACACTTAGGATTACTATACTATATTTTAATTTTGGTCATGGTGGTGGCACTTGGAAAGCCAAGTACTTCTTTCAGGGAGGTTGTACCATTGATCTGAATCATAAAATAACGAACATATTAAAAAAAATCAAATTGATCTCATCCATAGCAAATTCAACTAATAAAATGCCATTAACTAAAGACGAAAGATTCTTCATTATATCAAATACAATAAATGCGTATGTGTATGTATACATAAATATATATATATATAAGTATATGTGTGTGTTTGTGTGTATATATATATATATATATTTAATTATTTTTTAATATCTTTATTTATTTTTCACTCTGTATATATTCTGCAGACAAAACCTCATGTTCGTCGTCATCGGGCCACCTGCCGCAGTGGTCGCACTGATGAAGTGGAGAGATTTGGCCGTGCAGACAGATGTCGTGTCACTCGAGATGAACCCGAGTGTTCTTGTGTGATGCTATCAAATGTGGCCTCCTCTCATTTTGGGGTGCAAACTTTTATGTGGCGGTCGAGCTGGGGGCAAGGGTGGGGGAGGGATGTCGGCGGGGTCAGCCGGGGCGGGGGAAGTGGGGGGGGGGGGGTTGCCCTGCTTACCAGACACACTCAGACGTGCCGCTGCCTCTGCCTTCTCCTCCCCGAGTGCTCTCAGAGCCATTATCATAATGCCGTTCATCAATAATGCAAGTCAATACATTAATAACGCTAGCCTGGAGTATGCGGGGTGGGGGTGGGGGTGGGGGGGGAGCTTAAAGCAAGGCTACAGATGCTCTTTTCCTGGCTCAGTCGTGTCCTCAGCTCTGCCTGAGTTGTTCTTATTTGACAACCTGTGCGCATATGGGAGTGTGCTTTGCTATTTCTGTGTGTTGCCTTCACAGACAATAGGAGTTAACAGCTTTGTGAAATGCTGACATTATTATTAAAGTTTAAGATGGTAGGTGTCCGCTCAAATTCCTAATGGCTTGGACTTGGCTTACTTCTCCGCTGGCATTCTGTCATCTTGAATAGCAAGACCTGCTCCACTTATGTTTTATGGTTTCCTGTTTTGTTTGGTTACACTGTCGCCAGTGTCATTAACTCATGTTTGTCAATTCCGCATCTCTCGCTCTTCGGGTTAGCAGTGTTCCCGCTCTGTGTCATTTATGACTACCTGATTTACTTTTGTTTTTAATGTTGCATTGAAAAGCACTTTGTCAACCTTGCCTCTCTTTACAGACACAATGTCTTGTTTTGTTTTTTTTCCTTGGTTTTTTTTCAGGACTTGATACAAAGCCAGTAAGCAGCTAAACTGCAAGTCTGAAGCACCGATGGGGCTGTTGAGCAATAAGCCACAAGAGTTGATTTCATGGAAATGATCATTATTTTCAGCCAAATAGCACGGACATCACACCCGGTAGGCATTTGTTTTTTTGTTTTTTTTTAAATCATTTTGGCCACACGCTTCGCCAGCAGCTTGTGACAAAAATGTTCTTCATGCCAGAGTTGTTTTGTTGTAGGCAATGTACTATGTATTCCACTAGGCATCCTTCAAATATGCATCCATATTTTGGTTAGAAATGGCTCAAAAATTGTTTGTATATCATTAGGGTTTTAGCACTGAAGAATCTTGGACATATTCAAAATGACTGACTTGCTTATTAAGAATCCAAAAAGATACTTTTTCTGAAAGCGTGGCTTGTTTTTGGTAGTGGCCTTTAAATCAACAAGGAAACAATAAATCAAGGTGCTAAAAAAAAAAAAAAAAACTTCCATCCCTTGAATGATGGCTTCTTAAAAAAAAAAGTGCATTAAATGCTGTGCGTTCTCCCATTGACTTCTCTCACGACCTGTATCATTTCTGAATGGTGCGTCTCCTTATCTGTGACTTGACCCACATCGGTTTGCTGGTTCCTGAGAACAGCGCCGGCCCTGCCTGTGAACCAGTCTTGGCCTCTGCGGTCTGAATGTGTCCTCTTGACCTCATGGACTAAGGCAGACTCGCATATAAATAACCTTCAATCCAATTGTTGAAACAGATGCACCATGAATGTTGTTCTGGGGTTCGTCCGCCATCTTGACTGCTTTCATTCTGACCCTCACACATTGTCTGCTGCGCTGAAAATCCTCCATTGTATATTTTTTCGACAACATTTGGACCGTCTCCCATTCTTATATCTTCTGCCGGTGCTCATAAAATCCCTGCCCGGACGAGGTTCACTCCCTACATGGTCACGGACGGTCAGCTCTGATTACCGGCTGATCTCCTAACACGCTGTCAAGTGAGGCTGAATCTTCCAGCTTCTACGGTACTCCGATAATTAGGAATCATGATGGAAAATGCCAAAGGGTGCTTAGAAAAACATCCTGACAAGCCTATCACTATTTTAATGTGCTATCCAAAATGGGAATCAGCAAGACGAGTGCATGATTCTAGCATTCTTGATACTCTGCTTCCGTGAAAGTGTTAGCACAAGATAGCTTAATGCTAACACGCAATGGTAACGACCATAAAAGGGCTCACGGGAACTAGCATTGCTATTCAACGCATATATGATTGATAACCTGTACAACTCAACAGCACAAAAAAAAAAATGTCAGAGGGAAGTAAAAATAACTGAGATATTATTTGCAAAAGTGTGCACACCCTCTTATAAAAATCAGCTGTTCTAGCCGGCTATTCCCGCCATTGGATGCTGTGGAAGCTCTCGGCTTGTGCCGTGAAATGTGACAGTAAAAATGTGAGGAAAAGCCTACTAGAACATCTGATTCTTAATTGAGATTATTCAGAGCCACTTTAAATGGTGGCTTGTGTGTGCTGACAAAATATATATATATAAGCATTTCTGTTTGTATTTTATTTTGTACACCAAAACGTTTTCCAAATATATATATAGATACATTTTTCTATTGGTTAGCTGGCATTTTAGTTTTTGTGTGTTGCTTACTGTCCAGGCAGGGCGCGCACACAGGCTGCGTTGCTCCGCACGGCTTGACGACACCCTCGCCCGGCGGACACTGCTTGCAGCATTTTCCGTCGGTGGTGTACTGGCCCGACGTGCACACCTCCTTCTTGGCTGAGACCCCCGCCTGCCAATCATCACAGACATCATCCTCGACATGTGGAACACAAGCCGGAAACGAGGACATCAAGGCAACAAGCAAGACGCAATTGGCTCCGTAAGTTTAAGCGTTTTTACCCTCGAAATCTCAAAATCAAAAAATGTCACAGCAATACATTTTGGAGATTCATTTGTAAAAGTGAGGAATTGAAATTGAAAAATTGAGCTCATTTTTGTTGATTGATGCCGATAATTTTATTTCACTGCCTCGCACGCTCAATTTTCCCACACTGGATGCGAAGTGCAGATTTCAGTGACATCATGTTTTTTTTCTGCTCCTTCTATAGCAATGTAGTTACGTAAACACTAGATAGCTTTACATCCCTGGAGTCAGCAGAGGAAGAATGACTCTTTAGCTGGCTCGCTTACAGCTAACAGACACAATTAATAATCATTGCTTCATTTGAAAAGGTTCCAAAGCAAAAATGTCTGGGAAGCCAATTTTAAAGCAACAACCCCGGAACATTGTTTTTGTTTTTGCTCCCAGCGTTCCCCAGACAATAACAGAAGTGCATTGGGCCCCACCTACATCGTCTGATTTCTTTTTTTTTTTTTTTTTTTTCTCCCCCAACTGCTTCTTTAGCAATGTAACAGAACGCGTAAAAAATAGCTTTCTGACGACTACGTAGCATCCCAACAAGTGACTGAAGCTAAGTGACATAGTTGTGCCGTGTTGTACGTTATTGGACAACAAGCAACAAAAATTTCGGAACAAATTGCAGCACGCAAAGCAAGTGGAGCCGGCTCGTGCCTCCTGCGCACGAAAGCATTCCTCCGCCGTCAAGTGTTTTTGACAGAGGGAAAATGATTGTGTGTCACATACGTGTTCTCGTGCAAGGATCCGTGCGTGTGTTTTGAAACCCTCACACTTGACTTACAGCACAACTTGTTCTCCGGGGCCAACCGTGATAAAAGATGCAACAGCCATCTGCCTCATGAGGCCAAAGGACGACTGATGGCGTCTATTTTATCCATTTTTTTTTTCAGCTGTTTGCTTGTGAGGCCGATTTACGCTGAAGGGCCACAGCATTAGGTACACCTACACAATCCCTCTTCCTATATCGAGCAGGATAATGCTGTCCGGATATCGGCCTTAACTGATGCCATGTCAGCTAACTATGAATTACAAGTGCATCAAATCTGACATTAAAAAAAAAAAAAGGTTTTGCGAGTGTTAAAATGTAATGCAATTCTATTACTGGCCCATGTTAAAATGACAATTAACACAAACATGGTGCTCATTTAGCTTCTCAAAATCTATTTATATTTTTAAAGGCAGTTCTTTTATGGAATAATCTCATTAGGTTGACTAGGTGTTCCTAATGTTGTGTCCTTGCGCAGACCCCCAGTTGACAGTCTTCGGTGCACCCCCTCATAAAGAATTAACTTCGACACTGAGTGTGTGTATTTTCCCACATGTTAATGTCTAATGTAAGTGAGAGGTCATAAATCGTCAAACTTAAGGTGTGTGCGGAATGTTGTCGGCAGAACATCATGTGGCCCCCTCGGGCTCCTGTGAGTCAGCTGGCAGGTCATGTATGTGTTTGTGTTGTTGCGTGAGCGTGTGTGTGTGTGTGTGTGTGCGTGCACGTACGTGTGTGAATTTGAGATGGTGTCCTAAGTGACAGTTACATAGCTGGTCCCCATTACAAAGTGAAAACCAGTATATAAAGTGTGTGAGTGTATGCGTGCGTGCACATGTGACTTTGGTCCCCATTACAATAGAAAAAACAGTATTTGTGTGTCCATGTGGGTGCTTGGGCACCCGTGTGTGTGTGCGTGTGCGTCAGCGAGTGGGACACTGAGAGACTGTTCAGACACTTGAAGTTTAAACTTAAGGAGAAGAAGACACCTCATAGGAAGTTAGTACAAAGTAAGCTACCCTATTAAGACTTAGCACGTGCTAAAGACAACACGGAGATGTCGACTGTCACCGCCCTCCCGTCCTGCTACACGCGAACGTCAAACGGCCTCGCATTGTGAACAAACCTGTTGCCGGATATTTGAGTGACACCTTTGAAACGACGCCAAGTCCCGGAGCGCTTTTAATTTCATCCCCTTTTGACCCTCGTTTGCTCGTCAGGTACTCCCAACACCGGAGCTGCCGCTTCTAGCTGCGGGTGTGGGAGGAACACCGCCGAGTAGAAGCACACCAGAGGGGGAACTCGGAACATCGTAGTCACGCTATTTTGTCAACAATAATAGCAATTACGGAAGACATTTTTTTTTCCACATTTTGCAACAGTTCCCAGGTGTCTTAATAGCCTGCGCATCTGTGGCATGCTTTTGTCAAAATACCGCAAGTATCAGTATCAATTTTAATAATAATAATAGATGAGCTTTACGTGATGCATTTCTAGCAGCGCAACGACGCTTAACGGTCTCTTAACTCATGCATGTAATTAAAATGTTGTGTAAGGTAGGAGCGTCATTTTAGCGTAGGAGGAGCTAGCTGATAGCCGCCAGCGCAGAACGACCGATTGGCTCTCCACTCAGCCAAAGTCAGCATTGGTGGGCTCTAGCTCACCCGTGAGCCAGGTAAACAATTAATCATTCATTTTCTAAATTAATCAGTCAAGGGCATTTAATTGAAAATCCAGTACAATCAGAGTACAAAAATACACTTTTCTGTCAATGAAAATATGGTCTCATGATGTCCAATTGGGAGCGGTGTACGGGTACTGCTATCGCGTCCAAATCTGCGATATAATGCGGTCGCGAAATATGAACCGCGATATGACGGGGTTCACCGCATGCTTATTTTGTCCTAACCTTCATCCAGAGCACAACTGCGGATAATTTAAAGGACCACACGTTTCTTGAATCAGTTTCTTGCCACATGAAAGGATCCGTGCCGCTGCATCTGGACCCGTGACCTACTTCGGGTCAATCTCACTAATGCCGCAGTCAATTTTCAGTTGGAGCCACTTAACCTCTCTGGACCCGGGCTGTCAGCGCCTGTTTAAACCATTAGAGGTCCGCCACGCCGGCTTTCCTTACAAGCCGGAGCTGGTTTCAATCCAAACGCGCATTGGACGTATAGAAAGGAGAGTGATGCGAGGAGTTATCAATATTGCATGCCTGAGCCAGAACTTGATGCATGGCCGCTATCGGCGTGTAAAAAATCTTGACAAACCCGCTGCACCCTGCAGCCCTTGACAAACATGTCACATGTGACACAGCGGAGAAATATTTATATCCTCGCAAGGCCTCAGAGGAACATTTTGGTGGAGCCTCCGTGATGCTTTTGCCGCGAGTCAGAAAACTGTGGCGAATGTTGGAATAACATGTTGACACTGGGGTCACATGTTACGTAGCGTTGCGAGATGGGGTGGAGGCTTACAACTATAGATAATTGAATTAACCTCTTACCTCTCTGCGTACTACCGCAATGACAGGACGTCTTCATGCATGATTGACATGACTTCGAAATCAATTATTAAAATCGCCAATAGGAAAGCTAAACATGTTGACTTTAATGTGAAGCGTTCACGAGTGGGACAGAACATTAGGTACAGCTACACATCTGCCATGCTCCCTGTGAGTGTTTTCATTTTGCACTTGTACTCCGTCTGTCCATCCGTCATGTGGAAAAATAGAAGTAAAATGCTATTTTTGAAAGTTACTCATATTTAAGTACATCATTCCAACCAGTTAACACGGGCAGGTGCAGCGTCTGTGTCCCGGAAGGACTTTTCGCAGCTTCAACACGCAAAAACAACAACAAAACCCGCAGTTGAGTCACTCCAAAGCTACTCACCTGCCCTAGCAGTATTGTTATTAAAATCATATTCATCCCGTAAGTCCTTCCCATCTTTCCAAGCGGAGCGGTTTGACCGGAGGAGCGGAAGGATGACATGCTCACAGATTTGCAAGCGGAATCAACTGGGCAACCATGCTTGTCTCGATCCCTAAAAGAAAAACAAGCCGTCCACAAAGGCTGTCAGGGTGCAGCTTCCACTCGGAGGGGAAGGCACAGGCAGAGTTGGGCCCATTGGATGTTTGCTTCTTGTGCGCTCTCTGCTCTTGTGACACCAGCTCGCCGCTCCAAGGCTTCCTCTCCCTTGACCACGCCCACCTCATGAACACACACTCACACACACACCCACTAGACGTATTATACACATACACACAGATACTGGTTTTGATAACTGTTATCAGGGGAACCAACTTTCTGAATGTCACTTGGTCCCCCCGACCTCCCGCACACATACACACAGATACTAGTTTTCATGTTGAAATGGAGACCGGCTTCACCCCACCCCCTCTATACACTTATACATATAAACATGCTCACATGTAAGAAATTCGTTTTCATATAATAATGGGACCAACTACCACCCCCTAATTTGTCGCAGACGCACACACAATATACACATACACACATACTGGTTTTCGGCTTAATGAGGGGAACTGACTTTCTGAATGTTACTCGGGACCCCCTTGCCAATGTTGCTTGCCATTGAATTTGTCATAGTTCTTTACATTTTGTTGAATTGATTGAACCAGCAGGTGTATTTCACTGACCAGGATTCTATCAATTGGCCTATTTTAATTTGATACACCATCTTACGTCCAACCATTGAAAAGTCTTCAACATGAACTTCTCAAGTCTTGTTTGGTCTGTCCCTGCATTGAACACTGACTTCTTTCTTTCACTCGTTCTTTTTTTTTTTTTTTTTAACTGCTCATTAATCTATGACATCAATCCCCATCTTGGTCCTTGGACAAAACACTGCTGCCGTTATGCATAGGAGGACACAACATTCTGTTGAACAACGTGACACCTGAGGCGAGACATTGGCTTGATATAAAACAAAATGCGCTCCGTGCGTTCAGATCATGACTAAACACGCTGTTCCCTTAAAGATGTTGCGCGCAGGAAAAGCTTACGTTCACATACTGGCGGAGCTGCGAGTTTGCAGTCTTCCCAGCAGCCACATGGCATGCAGGACATGGAACTAGTTCATACACGGCAAGATAATGAAGCTCAATTATCTCCACTCTTCTTTCGAAAGTCCTTAAACTTATGCAATGTTGGAACACTCTATTTTCAGTCGCTTTTTGGATGGTTTAAAGGTGTCGGATGACTTTTACGCAGCGGTCATGCATGTTTTTTGGGTCTTGCATTTGGAGTTCAATATGTCTGTATTATGCATTAAAACAAGATCCCGGCGGGTCACATTTCTGTCATTGCGTTCTTGATGCCGCAGTGACCATCTGTCAGAGCCTGGGTGGTCCACGAGGCGTTCGCTGTCTCAGGTTCCGATCAAGGATTGCGTTCCAGGTGAGCGCTCCCATTGAAAGACGCGCCAGTGGTCTCACTTAATTACTTTCGAGTCCATAAAAAAAAAAAAAAAAGTCTGTTTCAAGGGTTGGAATTGCATTGAGGGAAGTTGTCGTGATGGTTGAAATGACAATAACGCTGATTTTATTGCCGAGCAGAGTCTAAATTAATGATGGTGGTCATGCATTTTTGCTGATGTACCTCCCACCGACAGTGACATGGATTTTCTCTCTGTGCGTCTGTTCCTCTTTGCTTTCATACATTATTTATACAGGCACAGTAACCCCGGCTTCCGCTCGTTTGCAGTCCTCAATCTCTATATTCTTGGCCGGTGTAAAATCGCACCATGTGGAAGCTATTGTTTTGAGGCTTTTCTTTTTTTTGGGGGGGGGGGGGGGGGGGGAGTTATGAATGTGACATTCAAGTGTTGTCAATGACAATGTGTACAGAGGACAATCGTGTTTGAACTAGGAACGTGTTCAACGAGGAGTCGTATCCTGATACCTATTGTCTGTTTTTCAACCTCATGCTTTTGTTAAAAGAGAATTTTGTGCAGGACTTTTAGGGGCCTTTTGCCAGTGAGTGGGTCTTTTGTATTGATCAGATATGAGGAGACAGTCAAAATGGAAAAAAAAAAAAAAAAAAAATGAGCCTCAGGCATTTTTAGCTCTCAATGCAGTCATTATGAGAGACGCGGAGATATGCTTGATATGGTGCAACGACTCTCTCATAGACACACAGTGTGATAGAACGTGAAGATAATTCGCTCACATCTTTATTTATTTTCCTTTTTGGCAGTGACTAATTGCTTGGCCGTACAGTCAACTCTGACGCATGGGGACTGGGCCCTAACATGGAAAGTGAAATCCGCAAATAATTGAGCCCCTGAGCTATCTGTCCTTTGATCCATTATGCCCGCTGTGCTTTTTTGCAGGATCAAATCAAATCAAATGTTCCATCTGCAATTTGCTGTAATACAATGCCGCCCCCTGTTGGGAGAGAGCCACAGCTACTCCATTTCAAGGTAGTACAGTGCGGTATCACGTATGTGCGTCTACAAAAAAAAAATCAAATTAAAAAAGTTACCTGTCTGTTACATTTGTGAGTGCAGCAATTTTTTTTAATTGGAATCTGCCGATTTATATTGCTTTTTATGGCCTTGAAACTTGCAGCTCATTTACTAATTGTTTTTACATTTTACAGATCTGAGGTGTTTCAGACAGCCCCAGTGGCCTAATGGATAAGGCACTGGCCTCCTAAGCCAGGGATTGTGGGTTCGAGTCCCATCTGGGGTGCGGACTTCAAATTTTGACAATGGATTTTCATGAGGTACAAGTCAAAGTGCAAAACAACAAATTAGCACATGATGGCTAAAGACAACAAATAAGACAGGTTGAGAACTGAGCTCCATAAAAAAGTGTGATTTGACGCCGTTTTGGATGCTCACAGGTCCCCTGCGTCAAGTTTGGAAAGTTTTAAAGGCCTCTCCAGGGTCATGGCAGTCAAGCTAACCCTGACCCAAAACCTTACCAGAACCCACTAAAATTTGCGCTCAAGGTCAATTAGTCACAACATTGCCTTGATGTCACTATTGGAGTTGCCAAAAAAAACAAAAAAAAAACATTTATTTACATTTGCTAGGTTCTACATCACCTTTGCCTGCCCCAGTGGCCTAATGGATAAGGCACTGGCCTCCTAAGCCAGGGATTGTGGGTTCGAGTCCCATCTGGGGTGGTCACTTTATGATCTTGGTCTTCCTGATCAAGTTTGACATCGGCTTGTCATTGCCAACTCATTGAGGTATAGTAGTCAAAGCATAAAATGAATAAATGCTGGTCATGATTTTTGTGTCTGTAAGGCAGTCCTTCTCTAATAGTGTGGTGTGTGTGTTTTTTGTTTTTTTTTTCAATACAGAACTATAACCAAAACCCAAGCCCTTACCCTCCGACTTGCCAATTCCAAGGGCCCAAGAAAATAGTACAGTATTTTCTTTTTGCGGCATGGAATTGGTGGGGCCCAAAGTGAGATTTTTGCCATCGGATCTGCCCTCGATTTATAACCGGAACCCTCGGATGCTTCCAGGCAGACCTGACAAAACGGCCACGATGGACCTCCTCAAAGCTTCCAGTCGAGCTTCTCCATTGGAAGCTGAGCTTGCTGGCGCACGGCGGGCGGACGAGCAAGAATCCACCAGTGCGCTTTTCAAGGTGAGCGTAAGACCCGACAGTGTAATCCAAGCCTTTGTTGACCTCTAAACACAGACATTAAATGGGATAAGGTGCTGGTTGGATAATGACATAGTGTGACTCCGCACATACCAAGAAGCTGTATATACTATCAATATTATGGGTGCCGGATGTCCGACTGTGAATTGAAGTGCGTATGCGTGCGTGCGTGTGTGCACCACCCATCATCCTGCAGCATGCATCCATACATCTAGCCTTTTATAAAGTCGCACTTTCTTCTTGTTTCCCAGGTCAGTCGCGTGTCACCGCTTCTGCCCGCTTGGTGGATGACTGCACGAGGTAGGTGCCACTCTCGGGGCCAAAGTTACCGTCGGTTAGCCAATGGCGCCGCGCAGGGTGTTAAAATGTTCAGAAATGATCGCTCATTTGTCCGTTTTAAACAACGTGCTGATTGATGATGCGGATTGCAAACAGGTACAACAGCATAATAATCCTAATTAAAAATGTATGTCACGGCGGTTTTCAGTGATGTAGAATTGGATGGCCCACATCTGGCTTTTTACCATTCGGACACCTTATAAATAGCAATTATTTATTTATTTTTTTTCTATTTTTTGGAGTAACACAAAAACATTGAAACTAATTTTTTTATAACAAAATTGGATGTGTTCATTTAGAATTGATCAAATCTGATGGCAATAATATAATAGCTGTGATTATTCTGCCGCATTAATATTGAAGATTGTTGCCAATGTTACCCAGTAAATTGTGGGGTACGCCAACCACGCAAATGTATCCTAATGTTGGTAGTACCTTTTGAAGTATTTTTGAGTCGGTGTAAAAAGTTTGAGAACCACTGCTATAATCGTATATATCGTATATTTGCACCATCTCTTGCAATGCAGCCATGATACGTAGAGTACAGAATGTGCCCCTTTTACTTATAAACGTAATGTCACAATGTCTCACGCACACACACACATACATACAGACAGTCAACACACACACGCACACACAGGCGCCACTCATACTTCCTCAGAATGTCAATCCAATATTAATTCTCCACCCCTTTGTTCATCCGTGTTTTGGAAATAAATCGTTGTTTTCACATACAACTTCAGTGTTCTGGTCCAGTGTCGCATCCTCGGAATGCGCCGCGGCCAGCGCACAACACCTCATTAACGTCGCCGCACCACAAAACAACAATTTTCTCATTTATATAAAAAGAATTTAAACTCTATTATAGCAACGTAGAATAACTCACAATTGAATGCGTTTTTATGCAGCAAAGGCACGTTTATAGTGAAGTGTGTCTACGAATATAGGCAGTAATAATCCTAAGAGGAATTCACCCCAGCGCGTCTGATTTAAATGTCACATTGTCCACAACTTAGCCACACATACCTGCCGCAGACTGTCAAATGAGGGACGCGCTTCCAGCACGCGACACATATTGACACTCCAAACACGCCCAGGGTGAGCTTTCGCTGGCCCAAAGCCTGCTGCCACTATGTTTAACTTTTAGACACGGAGAGGCAAAATCATCTCCGTCCATGTTGTTGCCTTTTTTGATGCCTTGTTGATTAGTCGCTGAGAAAGATGATGAAGGACCACAAGGAGCAGACCTACTGGCAGGAGACGGGACGGTGGGCGGCCCACGAGGAGAGCTTGGACCCCCAGTCCGGCGTGTGGGCGTCCTCGCCGGTCTCGTACCTCACCTTCAAGAGCCTGGTCCAGCTGCGACGCTCCATGAACACAGGTCATCGATTGATCGAGAAGAAAGGAGGGGAGGGGGAGGGCACAAGCCATAACTTGGTGGTCTAGTTTTTTTGTTTTTTTTTAAGTGCATACCTACATTTTGGGACTGCCATGCCAACAAAACACACAGACTAAACAAATTACTCCTCCCAACCTTAGCTTTGCGAATGTGCTGTCAAGTAGTGCCCCACCTTGGCCCTATCGATTGCATTGAAGAGGATGTCAAACTTTTAATGAGAGTTAATGAGTAAAGATTTTTGCAATCTTGACCGGAAGTACATCACGGAACCAGACAAGAGAGATGAATGAATCGAATTCGCTCATCATTAATTAAATCCTCATATTAAAAAAGAGATCATTTGCCAATACTGGCTGTGCTTTTGTGAACTAGCTCCTCTCTATTTGCTGCCATATTGTTAGTGGATATTCATGTTGACTTGAGTTCATTTAATTTTGTTAGGTTCCTTTCTATTAAACAGGTCATGAATATTTAGTTTAAAACATTAAAAAAGAGTTTTCAATTGTATTCAGGCCATACGCAATTATAACAAAATTGAAGTAGTTCTCCCCCGCAACGTGCCTCTGGACCCCCAACAATGACGATCGCTGATATAGAGCATCTGAAATGGGACACAGGGACACATAATGGTTATCAACAAGCGCAATGTGTTTCTGCATCCAGGTGTGATGCTTTTTGATTGTGTGGAGAAAACCTTGGACGGCATCGCAGAGAAGATGGTCGCTGAGATGCTCAAACAGAAGCAGATCAGAGCTGGGGACCAGGAGGGGGTCATCAAGTGTCTGCTCCAGAACCGCAGGTACAACCTAGGGAATTGGTCCTCTTACTGTATATAAAAAAAATAAAGGTTTCCTCACTATATTGTATATCATCTTATTTTTTCCCCTCCAGAGTCTCCAAGACATTCTTGTTAATTTTATAGGACAATGACCTTACTAATTTCTGTATCTCATCTCATTATGACTCTATATGCATGTTATGGACCAGTTTATTGCAAGGACAAATGAAGCGGTGAGTGACACATTATTAGGTCCAGGTTGAGTTTGTCTTTTCCTCCCTCCAGCCAACAAGCTGATCCGGAGAGTCAAGCCCTGACTGATGGAGCGGACCTGCGCAAGTTTTCCGTCAAGGAAAGGGTAAGGTGTCATGACGTGACATGAAATGTGTACGACTCGAAATATAATCTGACTGTTTCTGTTTTGTGCAGAGGGATGAATCGGACCACGTCGAGGCTTCTATGGTGTTAGTAGGTGGGAAAGTTTTACTTCACTGTCATACTATATTGTGAAGAGGTTTGGTGGTTTTCGAATTTGTCTCCATCTTGTGGCACCAGTTGGCAATCACAAAATTTTGGGGGTGGCCTGTTTCAATGACACCCATTTATTTATTTTTTTTCATAGCAGGGCTTGTACCGATCCTCTGCAAAAAAAAAACTTCACTGTACCTTTTTAGTGCATTCATAAAACAGATACTCTAATATTTGCTGCAGGGGCTTTGGACTTCCTGGAAAGGCCCGCGGTCGTCTTTGTGCGTCTGAAAGAGGCGGTGGCGTTGGACTCGGCCTTGGAGGCTCCGGAACCGGTACGCTTCGTCTTCGTGCTGATCGGGCCCAGCAACGCCGATATGGATTACCATGAGACCGGGCGAGCCATGGCGGCGCTGATGGCCGATAAAGTGAGTCTGCTGACACTGTACGCTCAGAGCTAGCGACTTGAAGCTTTCACTTTCAAGAAAGTCGAGGCTAGTCCTCACTTGCTTCATGAGGTGTTTCTCAAGTCATGAATTCTCATGAATACCAAGTCAACATAAAGGTCATAATTTCTCAGTTCCTAAAATTGGCGACTGAAGTCTGGCTTGAGTCAAGTCAAGTCCCCTATTATTTAAAAAAAAAAAAAGAAAATGGCTGCTTCTGTTTCTATCCACCAGTTGTTCAACCAAGCGGCGTCTCGGGCTAAAAGCCTCCGAAACCTGACTGAAGCCGTGGGCGACTTCATGGACTGCAGCATTGTCATCCCACCCACTGAGATCCAAAACGAAGCCATGCTCAGTTCCATCGTCAATTTCCAAAAGAAACTGCTGAAGGATAGATTCCACTCATCTGAACCTGTGGTGGACAGCAAGCCGAGTCAGAGTAAGCGTTTATTGAGAAAGCGTCACGGCAAACCACCCAAAAAGTTTTTGGGGGTGAAATTTCAGGGTGAACCTAACAAAGTTTGGGGTTCCCTAATTCTGCAGTCTCCTTCTCGACCGCACCGCCCCCCGAAGACCCCCTTTCCCGCACGGGTCGACCATTCGGCGGGATGATACGAGACATAAGACGACGATACCAGTATTACAAGAGCGATATTACCGATGCTCTCAACGCTCAGGTCCTTGCTGCCATTATCTTCATCTACTTTGCGGCTCTCTCTCCTGCCATCACTTTTGGGGGCCTCCTAGGTCTGTATGCCATACCGGTACTAACGGATGAGACCGCGGCGGTCATCTATCGTTATTTCCTCATTTAGCCGACAAGGTGGAGGATATGATGGGCGTCCCGGAGCTTCTCATTTCCACAAGCATCCAGGGGATTATCTTCTGTTTCATTGCCGCCCAGCCTGTGCTTGTCATTGGCTTCTCTGGGCCTCTGTTGGTGTTTGAAGAGGCCTTCTATGCTGTGAGTCTGAAAAAAAGGTTGTTGGTATTCAACTTCTCATAAGCGGCTCCTTATCCATACGTAGGTTCTTGAGTCATGGTAATGCCCCCTTTTTACTTGAATAGTATCTGCTTGGCGAGGCCCACTGTCGACGCTTTTCCACTGACAAAAGCAGGCACTAAAATAGTAAAAAGTGCTATTTGTAGCACCTGGTCAGACTGGCAGCATCTCGGTACCACTCCTGATTCGAGCATTGATTGAGCAGATTATTTGTTGTAACATATGAGGATAGAGAGCAAGAAATGACAAAAACAAACAGACATGCTAACGTTAGCCTAGCTTGTTGTTGTAACTTTGCGCTGTTCTGAAACGTTACAGTTTGCTCTTTTCTGCTGTGGTCTGTTTTCTCTCTGACCGCAGCCTCCTCCTTGATAAAATGTGTCCTCTTATATTGGCAAACAACTGCATGGCGAAGCTTGCTGCCGCTATTGTTGTTGTTTGCCAGCGACAGGGGTTTTCAAACTTTTTGCGTCGACGGATCCACTATGGAGGACTGATCGGTTTAATAGAAAATAACATAAAGCAGAAGTCAACCCAAGCATAATTTTTTTCAAGAATATGTTCCCAGCAGGCCCACTAGTTGAAACACGGCATTCTGATTAATTTTGCGTTTGTGGAATATGAATTAAGCAGCAAGATGCACTCGTTTTTAGCCATCTCTGGGGGCGGCCATTTTGTCTTCCGTCGACTGAAAATGACATCACAACTGCTCACAACGACCAATCACGGCTGACCTCTTTTCTGAATCTGAGCCGAGCCAAAATGGCCGTCCCCAGAGATGGCTAAAAACGAGTGGATTAACACTTATTCCACAAATTAAAATTTATCAGAAGGCCCTGTTTCAACTAGCGGGCTTGCATTGAACATATTCTTGAAAAAAAAGTTTTAACTTTAACCAGATTTCTAGTTAAACTTATTTATGTATTTAGCGACTTTTCCAACTGCGTCCTGTTTTTCCAAAAAGCCACTAGCGACTTGAATTTCCCTTAAGGCGTGGTATGGAATGTACAGTAGAAAAGCGGCCAAAGGTTCTTCCTGGCGACACTCGCGTGTTGTTGTTGCAGTTCTGCAAGTCCCAGGAGATTGAGTACATTGTCGGGCGAGTGTGGGTGGGCGTGTGGCTGGTGGTCATCGTGGTGATCATCGTAGCGTGCGAGGGGAGCTTCCTGGTGCGCTTCATCTCCCGCTTCACCCAGGAGATCTTCTCCATCCTCATCTCCATCATCTTCATCTACGAAACCTTTGCCAAGCTTGCCAGGGTAGTCAATCATCCGTCGCTCGTCTGAAATGTCTTCCACGCCGACGCAGTCCGCCAGCGTGCAGTAACCCTCCCGCCTCTCCAGATTTTCAAGGCTCATCCGCTGATTCTGAATTACGACCATCTGAATGCATCTCTGGAAAACCCCTGGCACCCCAAGTTGGAGCAGACGGTCATCTTCGACAACGCCACTGGCAACACGACCGTTATCGTCAACACTTTGATGCCAGCTTACCCGAACACGGCCCTGCTCTCCATGTGCCTCATGCTTGGCTGTTTCTTTATAGCCTATTTCCTGCGCCAGTTCAAGAACGGAACATTTCTACCCGGGAAGGTGAGTTGCTCTTTTTACCGTTTACAATCAACCAGGTGATGTTTCTTTGAGTTGTCGTCATTGTATGGCTCTTCCAGGTCAGACGATTGTTGGGTGACTTTGGTGTGCCCATTGCCATTTTCCTCATGATTGTCGTGGACTACAGCATTGGAGACACCTACACTCAGGTTGGCGTGGCTCTTCTTACCCTTCACATGACTTTTTTTTTTTTTAGCATTTGTATGCCGTAGTTGTCGTTGTCATCCCAAGCGTTTCATAAATTCAACAAGGCGTGTTCCACGAAGCAAGTGTTTATTAATAACTACAACCGGGTACCAAAACTTGATTACAAATGGTCATGAAAATGTTTCATTTTCTTACATTATTGTTCAAAACCACAAGAACCACTGTTTGTTTCTCACTCGGCTTTATGCCCATTCCGTGCACTTCATCTCGTGCAATTCTTAAGGCTTTGATGGACAAATATATGTGTAGAAACTGGTAGTGCCCAAAGGTCTGATGGTGTCGAATCCAGCCAAAAGAGGTTGGCTCATCAACCCGTTTGGCGAGCACTCACCCTTCCCTGTGTGGATGATGTTTGCATGCTGCGTTCCGGCCATGCTCGTCTTCATCCTCATCTTCCTGGAGTCTCAAATCACAACGTGGGTCTTATTGCTTGTCAATAGATAAAAGTTCCTAGTTAAGACGCTCGTGTCCAATTGTTCTCTCACGAAATGTTCCAGCTTGATCGTGAGCAAACCCGAGAGGATGATGGCCAAAGGCTCCGGCTTTCACTTTGACCTTCTGGTTTTGGTCGGCATGGGCGGGATCAGCGCCATATTCGGCGTGCCGTGGCTCAGCGCCGCCACGGTGCGCTCGGTCACTCATGCCAACGCTCTCACTGTCATGAGCAAAGGGACCAAGCCTGTGATTGAGAAAGTGCTGGAGCAGAGGGTCAGCGGCATTATTGTGGCGCTGCTGGTTGGTAAGTGTAGGTGGCGGAGATGGAAGGATGTCGGAAATAAGTCTCAAGTCTTAAAGAATATATGAAATCTGGAAAAAAAAAAAAAACTAAACCTTTTGGGATGCAAGGTCTGTCCATTCTGATGGAGCCCATCCTGAAGTTGATTCCCATGTCGGCCTTGTTTGGTATCTTCCTCTACATGGGCGTCACGTCACTAAATGGCATCCAGCTGTGGGATCGCATGCTGCTTCTGCTCATCCCTAAAAAATACCATCCCAATGAGCCGTACGCCACCAAAGTAAGAGTTGCCCGGTGCCGAGACAACTACATTCCATACCGGCGGGATTTTTGTTGGGTTCTAACGTCACATTTTGATGGCAGGTGAATACTGGAAGAATGCACTTGTTCACAGCCATCCAGATTGTGTTCCTCGCTCTTCTGTGGATTGTTAAATCCAGTCCGGCATCCCTCGCACTCCCATTCATACTCATCCTCACCATTCCCTTACGCATGTTCATGACCGGGCGTCTCTTCACTGAGCTTGAGATGAAATGTGTAAGTGGCTTTTCATTTCACTGCAACATACTTTATGTATGTGAATGTCAAGCACTTACTTTGCAATTCCTTTGTTGTTTAGTTGGATGCTGATGACGCAAAAGTGACATTTGAAGAAGAGCCAGGACAAGATGTGTACTGGGAAACTCAGATGCCATTGTAGACATAGAGAATGGCCACTCTTAAAAAACATAATAATAACAACAAAATAATTACGGCTCAAATTGAAGTTTGCAAGCAATTGTATTCCCATTAAAATTGGGTACAGATTATTTCTTACTGTTAATTGTAATTTCGTTGTGACAAATCAAATTTGTCGAGTTTTTTTTTTTTAATTGCAATTGGGTGCCTTTCCCAAGAAAAGACTTAATATTTTACTGAAAGTAAATAAAATGATTATTATGAAAACATTAGATTGTGTGGTCTTCCTTCTAACATGAACACAAAATAATGATTTGTTTTTCAGTATCGTGTTGTTTTTTTAATCATTAACAATACATTAAATGTTCAGTCCCACGTCTTCTGTGGTATTTGTGAGCAAAATTCAAATCAACCGGAGTCAGTTTTACATACAACCGAACGGTAGATGGCGCAATGTGCGATTATCCCCATCATCCTGATTACAGACAAAGAAGACATTTGCTCGTTCGTGATTGGTTGCTTTTACAAAAAGACCGCGCCCACTCGACGATGACTTCCGGCACATGTTCGCATAGTAAGAGCATGAAATGCGTTGTAATATTTACTGCTCTGTTTTATGCTTTTAATAAACTTTACAGGAGCGGCGACGTAAAAAAAAAAAAAAAACTACATTTTATAATTTAAAAACACGAAAATACACTCTGCTTGCTAATTTTGCTCATGAGCAAAGTAACCTACAAGGACGCCGCTATGTTGTTTTGTGGCGACTAAAGCCGAAATGGACACCGGTAGGTACTGCACAGTTCAACAACTCTAACTCTGACAGTAGTTTAAGATATATTTCTGTTACCTTGTGTTACATAGCGTGGACAAACGAAAATCTTTTGAAGCTTCTGAATTCGATGAAAACAAACATCTCGGACGTTGACCGAATGAGAACGTACTCCTATGGAGTCGAGAAGCTGGACTGGGAGAAGGTGGCATTCCCTCCTTTTTCTCCAAAAGATTGCGAAGAAAAGTGGAGAATTGTGTCTCAGAAGGCGAGTCGAATTTTTATGTATAATTATTAGTCTAGAACCCCCCCTCTGTTGCTTTCGATTTTAAGTATTGCTAATGTTTATTTATGAGAGTTAATGTTAATTCCTAGCAGAATGTGATGGCGATATGGCAACAATGTTCTGTTGTATGAACTGCAGCAAGTTATTTGTACCTTCTGCCATCTAGTGGAAGAGTTTTTAAATTCAACCTCTCACCATACGTCGCCGTTTTAATTTACATTTTTGGGGTAGTGCACATTTTGTATAGTACTAACATACACACGTTCTTTTTTTTTTCAGATGCACAAGATTCGAACACTCACAGAGCTTCTTGATGAAGCTGCAGATGAACTTTCAAACACAACCCAAAAGGTAAACCCGCAAGTGGGTTTTAACACGAGTCAAATTTTGAACGTGTTCCATCTTTGTCTCACTGCAGTTACGAAAAGCAGAGAGTTGATCACATTATAGACAGAAAAGGTCCACGAAATAGACACACACATTTTGTGATCCATCTGCCTTTTAGGTAGGTTCGAAGCGCCCAAAGAAACCCGGTCCTCCGAGGATCATCTTTTACGTAGAGAACGTATGCAAATATCATGAGCAGCACCCAGAGTTGACTCGCCAAAAGCTCTTCAACCTAATAGTAGACAATTACAATGCCCTGACAAAGGAAGAGAAGGTATGCTCAAGCCTGACTTTTCTTGTTGTGAATGGAACGTCGCTGATTTCTTCTCCATCAATTACAGGCTCCCTATGTGGAGAAGTGCCAGCGTGCACATGCAGAATACAAAAGGAAGTTGAGGTACTAAATTGAACATGTGATGCAATTGTGTGAATGTGTGCTGCTATCGTTAATAAAAAAAAAATGTGACTCATTTATGTTGCAGGGATGCGGACATGCAAGATAAGGAGAAGTGCCTTTCCAAGAAAACGCCCAAAGTATGAGAACATGACATCTTTCCAATCTTGACTTCCTACTGGGGGTGCCCAGAAAGCTACTTTTGAATTTTAAAAATATTTATATTGATATCCCCCAATCCCACTCTTGAGCTCACAAATACAACCATGTAAAAAAAAAACGTAAATAACATTTAAAAAATCTTATTGATGTGACCAAGCTTGAATTTTTCCCAAATTTCCAGGCTAAACCCTCCATATAAATTCTTTGCACAGAAGAGCCCTCATTTGGGAATTTGACTACCAGTTAGCATGTACACAATCATGAACCCATGTTACACAAATGACTGGATTCGGTCGAGAAATATTAAATTGATGCATTTTTTTTTTCCAGAGTCAAAGGGAAATGATTTTGGACGAATCCCCAAGGGACCCCCAACCTCCAAAACCCCCCAAGTAAGACACACACAAACGCACACTTAGATAAATGAAAACCCTGACTCGTGGATTTTTACTCATGCAAAAAACAGAAATATGTTCTTCCTGTAACTTGTATTGCTGCATATTCTTGTCATCTTCACCGGTGTTGTGTGTGTGTAGGAGCGGTTATCACCTATTCTGCAAAGAGCAGCGTGGATCCATGGAGGGCGTTCCCAAAACATCCTACGTGAGCGCGTGGGCCCAACGCTGGCGTGAGTTGAACGACAACCAGAGGAGCAGCTTCAATATGCGCTGCGCAACCGTACGTACGCAAACCTTTTGTATGTGGACACTGCTCATCAACTTGACGTATTATCAAATGCACGGTCTCGCAGATGAAGAGAGATTACGCACTGAAGCTGAAGGAACATCGTTTGGTGAGTCATTTTCAGGACAATGAATGTGGAATTTCAGGGAAGAGGACCTTGAAAAAAATAATTGCACATTAAATCGCAATATTGAAAAGGGGGGAAATCAAAGAATTTTTTTTTTTTATGGCAGAATCGTCAATACCCCGTAAGGATTCATATCGACAGAACCAAAGCGGATACAAGACCCTCAGTGAGTGTTGGCCCGGCTGATCTTTTTGGCGTCGTACTTTTGTCATAGTCGTTTGTCGCTTGTCTCACAGGATTCCGAGGATGAAGAAATGGAGGTCAGCAGCAGCAGCAGTGATGAAGACAAACAGTATTGGGATAGCAATGAGGTCAGGATGAGAAAACAGGAGCTCATATTCTGTTGTTGTTGCCACCATTGTCCATTAAAAGGTGCGATGTTAATCCACAGGTGGTTGATGACGACGACGGTGGTGATATCTTCTTTGATGTGTTTTAGATGGTTGTGTTTTGTATTTTGTTCAATTGTTTTCAAAATACCAGCAGTGCCAGTGTTGTTATTAATTACATCTTGCCCTCTTTGTGCCTCTATTTTTGTTTTTATTTACACAACGAAGCATTTATATTGTTATTTATTGTAAATAATTGTAGTTTACTTGAAATACCGTAATTAATGTGGAGTTAATAAATGTATATATTTGAATACAATGGGAAATGATTTTTTGTTTGGGCCATGTTGGTTAGTATACCAAAAATTCAATTTTCCCAGAATTTCACATTTTTTCTTGAAAAGAAATATTGAAAATGACGCATTCAACAAAAAAAGTTCTGCTTCATGCCATTCCAAATTAAAAGTGTTCATATCATTCATAAACTGTCGACGTTGCAAGAATTCACATATTCCCCATATTCCACACTTAAAATTACTCCCCAGTAAAATTCCCCCATACTTCATAGTTTTACAGAATTCCGTCTGTTTTCTACATTTCTTAACCGACTCTAACCCAAAAAATTAAAAGTCTTGGGAACAATTCCATAAATACACACATTTTTTAAATATTCCAAATTAAGACCGATTTTACACTATTCACTCTCTTCCACATTTAACCCATCACAGGTGTTAAACTCCTGTCCTCGAGTGCCGCTATCCTGCATGGTTTAGCTGTTTACCGCCTCCAGCATACCCGATTCAAATTATCAGGATCTAACGATCAGGCTCCTGCAGAGCTTGCTGATCATTTGAATCGGGTGTGTTGGAGGAGGGAAACATCTAAAACATGCAGGATACCGAACCCTGAGGACCGCAGTTTGACATATATGTCTCATCAATTCAAACCAAGTGTCACATTCTGTATTTTAAACATTAGTTCCACCGCAATTTCTGCAAAAATTGCCGCCGTCTCGTTTACTATATATATTTTTTAATTAAAGTTGCTCATCGCTGACTTCTCGAGTGACGCCCTGATATGAGCGACAGAAGGTGGGAAGTGAAGGCGTCGCGCTGCGATCGATTGCTTCTGTCTGATCCGGGATATAAAGATGGATGCCTGCCGCAGTAGGTAAATAAACCCAATCAAGACATTTTACGCGGTTGCTACGCACGCCGTACGGCGTGCTAACAGCAGACGCGTTTTAATCCACGGCCAAATGCTCGAGAACGAGTGTACGCGTGTTTTTACGAGATGTTGCGAGAGCAACAGCCGCAATGCAGTGGCGTTGACTTGAGCTTCGGGGGCACCACAAATCTCGACGGCGAAAGCCATTCAAGGGAGCCAACTACAAACACTTTGGAGTCGTATCCTTCACGTTAACAACGGTGAATGTTTCCGTTTGAAGCTCATCGCGTTCTGTTAACTCGATTAGCTTGTAAGCCGCTTGTTCTAACCTGCCATTTGCAACCCTGCTGCTTTTCTTTGTTTTGTTCCGCCTGCTTTTTTTCCTCCAAGGGGGGGTGGAGGAAATTTGAGGGTTCCATGCAGTCAATGCACCAACGTCAACCTAACGTGCTTTCTAATCGTGTTCATCCTCAGCATATAGACGTGGCAAGTGAAAGAGAGACGAGAGAGGGAGAGGAAAGCCTTGCAAGTGACCCGACGTGCATTTGTGAGTAAATTGCAGCACGTTTCATTCATGTGATTGAGAGCCAGTGATGTCAACATCAGCCTCCTCCTCCAATCTCCGCAGCCCTGTTTTGGCCGAGGCTTGCTGAGCTGCAGCATGACCACAGAAGCGACGGCTCATCTGGTACTTCTGGCAAATGAAAATGGAGGAGGTTTCAATGTCCAGCCTGGACAACAGCAAGCTGGAGGTGCAATCAAGTTGGAGAACAATGCGTGTGAGGCAGGGAGCGAGCGAGCGAGCGAGTTTCACAGTCATGCTTTGGTTTCCTGCCGCCTACAGGGCCTAGCTCAGGACATCCTGTCTGACCTGGTGGAGGATGCGTGCCTGGGCCTTTGCTTCGAGGTGCACCGGGCTGTGAAGCAGGGTTATTTCTTCCTGGATGACACGGACCAAGAAAGCATGCGGGACTTTGGTGAGAATGTCTGTGTGGATTCTCAGTGCAAATAGAGACAACCGGGCTCTTGCTGAAGGGGTTTCATGAATATTACTCAATATATTACACGTTATTATCATGAAAGCCCGATGTGCTTGAGAAAAAAAAACGAGGGCAGATTCGGAAATATTTAATTCAGCTCTAAAATGTAGAACTGATGAAGCAATTTGGATTACAGGTGAATTGTACTCAACGACAACCAATAGCGGTCAAGTTGCCGCCTTTCAACTTCTGTTGACGTCTTACTGACTGCTTTTCCGTCTATGTCTGAATGTGAAGAAATCGTGGACCAGCCAGGCTTGGATGTGTTCGGCCAGGTGTACAACCAGTGGAAAAACAAAGAGTGCGTTTGTCCCAACTGCAGCCGAAGTATTGCCGCCTCACGCTTTGCGCCGCACCTGGAGAAGTGCCTCGGCATGGGACGCAACAGCAGCCGCATCGCCAACCGCAGGTGAGGCGTAAAAAAAAAACCCACAAAAAAAACACACAACTCCAAAGCATACCACATCATGTGTTAAACGTTTTGGAGTTAGTGGTATGGCGTGGCGTGAATTGTGAGGAGTTCTTTTTCAAAAAAATTGTTTTAGGTGATGACTGTTGTTTTAACATACAGGTGGGACCAAAAGTAAGCATTTATAAGGGGACGCTTTGCAAAAAACAAAAAAGACTGAAAATGTGCCTGTGGACAGGAAAATTCATTCTTAGGGCCCGTCCAATATGGATTTTTTGGGGGCCTATTTCAATATTTGGCAGAATAAAATTCAGATAACTGATTAATTGGTCGATTTCATTTTAAAAAATATGACAAATAAAATAACCTCTTTTAACACTTTAACACACTATAATCATTCCGTGCGCATGCCGTGCTTCCCATTTTTCCAGAATAGTCACGGGTAACAACACCAACAACAAGTCCGAGAGCGACCAAGAAGACAACGACGACGTCAATGATAACGACTGGTCTTACGGGGCAGAAAAGAAAGGTGCTGCTTTTCTTCTTTGGTTTGTTTTCTAAATTGCATTCATTGCTAATTTGTTTTCTCTTACATTTAACAGCCAAGAAAAGAAAATCTGATAAGGTACTTTTATCATTCTTATGTTTCTCATCTCTGTCTTTTTAGGCGGTATTAGGCTGTGCCGTGTAAATTCGGCCTCAGCAGCAGTAGTATTCAAAACAATGTGTTTTGTCTCTCTTATTCTTTCGTTTTTTTCCACCTCAGAATCCAAATTCACCAAGAAGATCCAAATCCTTCAAGCATAAGAGCAGTAAGTTGAAATCAGATCTTGACATTCTTGCACTGCAGTGAAATGCCACATTAAGTATTTGTGCCTGTGAATGGAAATAAAAAGTCTACACACCCCTTGTCAAATGCCATTTTTTTTTGACATGTGGGAAAAAAAATCAAACCCTCTTCTAACAGGGTTGTGGCTGTGTTCAGAATCACATTCAAATGCTGGATGGGAGTCAGCTACCACTTAGAAGGTTCTGATGTTCAAGTAGGCTTTTCCTGACATTTCCTTTTTACTTTATGGCAGAAGCCCGAAGGTTTTGTGCTGACACAATTTTGAACGGATCATACTGCAAAAAAAACCCAACAACAATCTCTTAAAAATGTGCAATATAGCGGCGTGTGTTTATTATTGTGACTTTTTCCCCACAGGCATGATGGGTCCTCGACGTCGCATGGACAACCAGGAAAGCCCGCGCATGTTAATGAAAGACGAGGCCTTCCCTCAATAACGACACACGGACAACCAGCAGTACTTGAATGTGGTGAAAGTATTGCGTTTTTCGGTGACTTGTACGGTGACGACTGCTCAGACCTCCCACTTAATACTTGACACTTTTTTTTTTCTTTTTTTTTTAACCCAAATCATCGTACAGACACTGGCTTTTAATCCTCTCTTTGCTGGAATCTTTGTCACAGTAATAATGAATCATTTGAGGTATGATTTCACTGCATATATCATTCAAAGCGTTGTAAAAAAAACAAACAAACAAAAAAAAGAATTACGCAAGTGAGTGCGTGCGTATTTCAGTTGTGCATTTTCTTCTGGAAGAAAATGTCTAAGGGTCACATGACGTTTCAGACAATCACTAGAAATGGTTTGTCTTCTGTTTTCACGCCTCTGTGTTCATGTGTGAGTTTGAACGAGAAACAGCTCACTCGCCAGCGAGTGAACATTTAATTGTACAAGCAATTGCTGCGGAAAGCAGGTGTCTTTTTTTCTTTCTTTTTGGGGGGAGGGATGGACTTGATATTTTCGGGTTCAAACATGTCTCTGTATCATGTGTTTACAGTGTAAAAGGGTTGCACAAATCCTCAGTTGTGATGTGATAGTGTAAATATTCCGATAGTTGAATTGCTGCTATCATGGCTCAGTTTCTTTCATTTGTCTAGCATAATAAATGATTTGTTACTTGTCTTTTGGGCTTCAATACATCTGGGAAAATACTGTACGTATTGCCGCTTAGATACTAACAACCAACAGGGAGCGCTGTTGCATGGACAAAAGCTGATTCAGAATACAGTCGGAGTTGTTAATGTCTTGCACAAGAAATATTTGTTGTTAATTTTGATAGTTGTCCTAAAATGAATTATCAGGAAGGAGGTGAATAAGGAACAGTTTTTTTTAATGTTTCTTTTTCCAACGACCTGCTGGAAACCGTATGGTGCTTTCAAGTGCTGACTCCTAAAACGCGTAATATATATATTGTCACTTATCTGATAAGTTACTTTTAAAAAGGGTCGGTGGAAAAGTTATGGAGGCTCATCATAATCGTTGGCTAAATTAGCAGTCCTGATTATTTTTTAATTACAATGCTGTGGGAGTGAGAGCGAAACAAATGTGAATTCCAAAATTACCGATGTTTGTGAAGGCAGCATTCGACATAGGAGATCTGCCTTAACTTAAAAAGTCGCCGTGTAACGTCGCTGGTTGAAAATGTTCAGACAACCTCGGAAGGCGTCCAACAGCCACCACAGTTCAGTGTTCGGACAAAAACAACTAGCAGTAAACAAAAACCTCGGAGTTTGACACGACTGGAGTTCAACTACGCTTTTCTTTTTTTTTCTTTTCTTTTTTTTTATTGTGACACTACACGCTGTCAAACCAAGTCACGGTAACACAACTTTTAAAACTAGGTCTGACACTTTCACTCAACACCAAGTATACGTTGGAGCGACTTTATTTGTGTTTTATTAGTTTTTTTCCCCACGACTGGAAACCACTAAATGTCGACGAGGGGAAGCTTCACGGGTCCGACCATGAGCCCCAGTCTGAGCCCGATGAATGTTGGACTCGCTGCCGGCTTGAGGATGCCCGGGATGCCGTCAACTGCGGCGGGGTACCCCCGATCCTTGAGCGGCGCATCGCAGTACACCCAGGTTGGTCTTTTGCTTCGTTTTCACACCTATATTCGGTGAAGGTCTGACTGAAAGGTTTTCTGTCCACGTTCAGCATGTTCTATTAAAAATATTCGTTTTTATAACGCTGAAGGAGAGCCACAAGCTGTGTGTACCGTGCTTCCGCATTTGAAAGTCACTAACGCACAAGTCATGAAGGAAGTTTTGATTGTTTTTTTTTTTCTTTTTGATTGTCTACCTTTTCTTAAAGCGTTCAAAAACTCTGCGTCTTTGGGTTGAAATGAAATTAAACGTTTATCACCAGCACCATCTTTGCCAGTGAGTTTTGCAGTTGACAGTTGTCAGTTGGCTCAGCCCAGCATGTTGGTCAATATCACAAAAGGTGCCTTAGGTGTCTTCCTTGGAATCGCTCTTGTCAGTTACCATGAAAACGGAGCAAAATAACGAAATTATGAAGTCTTATCACAAGTGGCCAAACACTGTGATAACGTGCCTTATTATAAAAAAAACATTCAATACCATTTTTGTCAGAGGATGTGTGTCTTTCTCTCCTCTGCTAACTAAAGGCTAAACTAACTAAATCAACTATTTTGATCCAGTATATTCTATTTTTACAATCATTGAACATTTTGCATGTGGCCCTGAAATTGCTCTCTGTCCACCTTGTCATTTATTGGGTAACTCCCCATTAAGAGACCAGCTGATGTTTTCATTGACTAGCATTTGCAGGTGATGTTTTCATTGACCAGCATTTTGTCTTCATTGAACAATGGCTAGTTGCGGTATAATTATTTACATTTAATGTTTTGTCATTTTCATTATATTATGTCTGGAGCTGTATGTCAAACTTATGTCCAAGTTGACAAAACATCTCAGAAATTTGAAATATATGAAACAGTGCGCAAGTCAGGTTGCTAATGGAATCATTTTGCTACGTAAAGCTCCACCATGTGGTTATTAAATGCTAGCATTAGACAAAGATGTCCACCCTGTCTGCCAACACCTATAGTTTGCTGTTTGAGTAGGTATCTTTTTTCCAATGAAGAGGGTAAAATTACAATGACGGCTTTAATATAAAGAATCAAAGTGCAGATACTTATAAAAAAATATTAGGGGCTTGTGGGGGGTTATATCTAGGGGTAATTAGTGTTTCATTGTCTTTTGTTAATTGTTTTGCTTTCGTGTTTAAAAAAAAAAAAAATCATCAAGAGCTTGCTAATGTGAATTTTATCATTGTTTTGGTGCTCATCGTCATTCTAAATCCCCCCCCTGCCAGCGACCGGGGATGCCACTCAGCAGAGTTGGGGGCCAAATGGGCTCGATGGGGGGTCAGCTTCCCGGTCCTTCATACGGCAGCAGCAGCATGCCCATGCGGCCCAGCATGGGGCCTCCGCCAACCCTGGACGCCTCGCGGAAGCGCTTATTTCATCACCACCACCAACAGCAGCAAGAGGCGCTGGGAGGCCACCGGCGAGGGTAAGACTGAAGAAGTGAGAGTGTGTGAAGAAATAAGAACTAACCGTTCTTAATAATTGTGATTGCCCAAGACAGACTGTGAAATTGCAACAGACTTGTAAAAGCGGTGACATCTAAGTGACGCAATTAGTGGAGTGATGGGGCGGAAAACTGCGGAATGCATAGCACCTAAATATCCAGATTGACACCCAGTAGCGCACAGTGTAGCCGTAATAGCAGTTAGTACATCTTGTATAAAGTAATACTGTACTTTAAAAAGAAATCAGTTTTAATCAATTGAGTGTTAATGTTCCCTGTCATCCATCAAGAGAATTTAGGCAAATGCCCGTCTCATTGAAAAGCACAACATTTATAGACCTAAATCACTGCCCTGAGGTACACCGGAATTTCGTGTTTGGATTCCACCCAGATTATACCTTATTGTGATGAGCTAGTAACGCTTGACAAACCAGTGGGCTGTCGAGCCAATTTAGCAGAACAACATGCCTAATTTCTAGCGCAGGGGTCACCCTTGAGGACCGGACTTGGTGACCCCTGTTCTAGTGTGTTCCTCCATTGCGGCCTGTTTTTTTTGTCAAGCACTGCAAACACATCTCCAACCAAACGCGCACGAGGCTCGCACTCATCACAGCATCCCGTGACTGGGGACTGGCGGCTATTTTTGACTTCAAACCGCTCTGCGATGCTACGCTCACAACCGCAGCGAGCCTTGAGGTGAGGCTGCGTTCGCAGTCTCATCCACAATGACGCTCTTTCATGGCCTGCCCAAGTGTCTCCCTGCAAGAATGAGTGCGCCCGAAGCAACACTTTGGAGTCTTCTGAGAATGGATGAAAACGTTCATAATGAGTCGGCGCTTTGTGAAGAAGCACAAATAATTGCTAAAGCATTTATGTATGAGTGTGATGGTTCCTTTGATAAAATGGTGTGTTGAACCAGTCGCTGGAAATATCCCTGATGGATCAAATGTTAGCAGTTGATGTACATAATCATGTGTCGTTTCTTCATTTTTTTAAAAGGGCAAAAAGACGCAAGATGGCCGACAAGGTTCTCCCACAGAGAGTAAGACTTTTGAACCGCCAGGATTACTTTTGGGAATTGTCAGTGGTTATTGTATAAAACCATTTCCTCATGTTGGCTCTCTAGATCCGCGACCTGGTGCCAGAGTCTCAGGCCTATATGGACCTCTTGGCTTTTGAGAGGAAACTGGATCAGACCATCGCCCGTAAGCGCATGGAGATACAGGAAGCTATTAAGAAGCCCATTATGGTACGCAACATCACGTTTGTAACGGTATTCTAACACTTGCATACGAATCAAGTTCCATAAACTGCATCAACATCACCTTGTCTATTATCGGCGTGTGGAAAAAAAAAACACTTTTCTCTGTATATTTCCGCCATTTCATGATATTTTTTAAGTAGTTTATCAAGGTAATGTAGGCCAATTTCCAGCTCTCGTTAATGTTGAAATGCTGTTGATTGAAATCACTTCCCTGCGGGACGCAGCTTGCACCTGGGTTACTGTTAGTTTTTTGCAGAAACACACGTTTTTAGTCATTTTTTTGGGTCATAAAATACAATTATACTTATTATGATAATGAAGTGATTTGTAATGTTACCCAAAATAGACATTTAGTCAAATGCCTATCCCTAATTAAAATGCAGTGTCTTTAAACCACTTCCCTGAGGTACACCGCCATTTCCTTTTTGGTTCCTCCAGAATTACACCCTGTTGTGTCTTTCTGGTAATAAACCTTGTTGTGGAAAACAGACATATGTTAGTATTTACTGCCATCTGACATCATCATCAAAGTAGTATCAACAAAGCGTTTGATTGGTGACTTGTTGTACCCCACCACTTCCCGGTCGGCTTGGATATGCTCCAGCTCACCTGTGACCCGAACGAAAATAAGCAGCAGCCTATAGAAAATGGATGGCTGATTTGTATTCAATAATATCACAATAGATCTGTTCATTTTCACCATTGCCTAGCAAGGAAATGGGCAAGTGCCCGTTGAAACCTATAGAAAAGCTGTGGCCCTAAGTCGCTTCCTTGGGGTACGCCACAATTCAATATTTGTATTTCCTTGTCTTTTGACGTCATTTTGGTGAGTCTATGTATCTTTCAACTGTGAAAACATAATGAGAAACAGCCCTCGACACTCTCTGACAGCATCTATTGTGCATAAATGTAACTAATGCTGTGATTTGTGAAGGCGCTTCCCAGCAAAATTCAATTAAATAGATCAGATAGTCTTGGGAAAGTGACTCATGGTGCTTTGAACCCCCCACCCCCCCCCCAAAAAAAAAAAATCTGCTTGTAATTTTTCAACCTTCACTCTTGATTTAGCAGACGCCATCTTGTCTAATAGCTGTGCTTGTTTGTTTCCTTTTCGACGAGGCAGCAAAAGCGCAAGCTGAGGATCTACATTTCCAACACGTACACCCCGTGCAAGCCCGAGGGCGAGGAGGCGGAGAAGGTGTCCTCCTGGGAATTGCGAGTGGAGGGAAAACTTCTCGAAGAAGTAAGCCAGTTCCGCTGGAATCTCTTTCCGGGCGTTGTGTTTCGGCCTCTATTGTCGCGTCTCACCTCGCCGCGGCCGTTTGGCTGGGACGCCGCGTCCAGATGTGCTTTGACTGCGCTCCCCGCTCCGCCTCGCAACTGCTGACACACGCGGGCCCTCGCGCTGGTTCCGAAGGCGGGAATTGAAACCGCAGGCCGTCACATACCACGGGGCTGACATGCCTCTCCTCCCTCCATCAATTCCAGCACCACTCGCGGTGTCATCTGAGGCCACATGAAGGGGATGTTCAGGCATGCTGCTCACAGGCGAGAGAGAGAGAGAGAGAGGATGTCGGAGAAGAAGTGAAAGAGGTCGTGTTGTGCAAACATGCTTCCACACGGCCGGGGAGGGACCGGGCGTGCTCGCAGCTTTTTCTATTTGTCCACACTTTTTATGCTTCACCACCCCCAATTTGGTCAGCGCACAGCAATGCAGCTGCAAACACTTGAAAGACCTGGATTTATTAAAACAAGAACAAAAGTCTTGAAAATGAGTCATTTATATTACATTATCTTGCCAATAAAACTTGAAAATATTTCTGAAAACAAGTCAACTTAGCTCTCAAGCTTTTTATAGCATACCACCTAAAAAAAAAAAGAGCTCTCCAAGAAGTACCACTATAATGGCGAAAATAAAAATTCACAAGTGTTCGTCAAACCACTGCCATGGATCACATTTTTGAGGGCCCAAACATGGACAAAAACGTATTGCGCAATTTTGTATTAATGGTTCAGTAGCGCCCCCTACAAATTTTTAACGAGGAATTCTCAGTTGTCTGTTTCAACTAGATCTGCGAAAATTGGGAGACTTACCTGTACGTAAACAGTCCACGACCTACAAAAAAGTATTTTGGAGCCATATGCTAAAGCTAACCGAAAGTCTGCCATTTTGACTTTTTATAAATAAAGTTGTATTGTATAACCAGTGATGAATTCTCCATAAGTTACTATCAATCAATCAATCAATCACATTTTATTTATATAGCACTTTTCATACATAAAAATGCAACTCAAAGTGCTAATACACCTTTTTGAAGATTTTTAAGAGGGAAAAAAATTGACCTGACTCAAAAACTTTTTCTGGTAAGAAAAAAAATATCTCGGCAGTCAAGGACCAAGCACGTTTTCCCGTTCGCTTGAGCTATTTAATCTCGGTTTGTCTTTGCGTTTTATGCGCTGAAGCCCGTTTGTGCATTTTCATGTTCTATGTTCACAGCCTGGCAAGCAGAAGAGGAAGTTCTCATCTTTCTTTAAGAGCCTGGTGATCGAGCTCGATAAGGAGCTCTATGGACCCGACAACCACTTGGTGGAGGTATGACATAAGTTTGCAAGCATTCCACTTTGAATTCCAACATGTGGGAAGCAGCAATGCTTTCTCGCCAGCCTGACTTGACCAGAAAGTGGAATTCAGCTGGAATCGTTCAAGCTTTTTTGGAACGGCCTTTGTTTGACATGGTTCAGGGTCAGCGCTTCGGGACCGCCGATCTGGATGATGGCCCGACTGTCAGTCCGAAAACATTTGATTACGACACGTCAAGGTTAAAGCGGCCCTTTTTCAAAATGGCTCCTGCCCCGCTTTGGTTGGAACCTGGCTCCTGGATGCAAATTAGGATCGGTTGACAATTTTGAAATCAATTCAATGGTGAATTCATGTCAAATGTCGGGCTGCACCTAATGATTATTTAAATGGTCAATTAATCTGTACAAATGCACAGACAAATTGATTATGACAAACGAAAAAATAAACTACTGCAATAAAGAAACTTCAACCTCAAAAATTCAACAAACAAGAAGAGTCCAGTTGACAGAAATCTTTAGCATGTTTTTGAACCATTTATTTTACCAATTCAACCTTTAAATGTTATTTAACATAATGCTGTTCTTCTGTCCACAAAGTAATGTGAGAATGACTCAACAGCGCCTCTGCTGGTTGCAATCGATCACTACATCGCTGTCCACAATCAATTTCATCCAAGTGACAGATTTAACAATCATTTCATCATAAAATAATCAATGAAAGGCATTCAATTTTCTTTTATAGTCTACCTATAAAACACTTAAAAAATGTAGTGTATAATAGTTTGCATACATTAAATGTAAGTGGACTCTTTTAAGTTGGAATTTAGTTAACTTTTTTTTTTTTTTTTTATCAGCTTGTCAGTTCACTACTTCTGCTCAACAAAATGACACTTCTTTTTAACCCTCCACGTAATATTATTGTCTTTTACTTTGTTGTCCTTTTTCTGTGTCAGTGGCACCGAATGCCCACCACTCAGGAGACGGACGGTTTCCAGGTCAAAAGGCCCGGCGACGTCAACGTCAAATGCACCCTTCTCCTCATGCTCGATCACCAGGTGTGTGCGCTCTTTCACGCCTCCACCTTCCTAATTCCACATCATCAAAAGGAAAAAAAAAAAAAATTACTCAACTGTTTTTTTTTTTTTTTTTTCGTCTTCTTCTTTCCTTTCTTGGCACAGCCTCCTCAGTACAAACTGGATCTGCGGCTGGCTCGGCTGCTGGGCGTGCACACGCAGACGCGGGCCAGCATCATGCAGGCTCTTTGGCTCTACATCAAGAACAACAAGCTGCAGGACAGCCACGAGAAGGAGTACATCAACTGCAATCACTATTTCAGAAAGGTCGGACAACGACGGGACACCCAAGCACTACTTTGTACTGCCCTTGCGTCTTCTTTTTTTGACGTCCGTGTGTCATGATGATCAGATATTTGGCTGCAACCGCATGAGGTTCTCTGAGATTCCCATGAAGCTGGCCGGGTTGCTCCAGCACCCTGACCCCATCGTGATCAATCACATGATCAGGTATGTTTACTTGGTTTGGAATCTCGCACTTTAATCCAGCCCTTCTTGTTGGCGGGATTAACACCGGATGGATCAAGTGTCACAATTTCGACGTATTGCTCTCGATTGGCACAACTCGGATATGCGTCATGGCAATGTAAACGGGGGTATGGATGGAATCGGAATTAGGCCGTTTTGTGGCACTTTTACGTTGAAGTCAGTCAACCAGGGCATAACCACCTCTAAAAGAAAAATAGTGCTTTGGCTCCATCCGGTGTCATTTATCTGCAATTATAAATCTTGATCGACCGTTACAATCCGCATATTCGCGGTTTGGCATTTGTGAATTAGCATTTACGCATTTTTTTTTTTTAAAGACCACTCTCACTCTCCGTTATTCGCTTAAAATTTTGGCTATTTGCTGTTTTGCGCTTAGGCTAAAGCAACACGTGTTACTTTGGCGCCATCTGGTGGAATTTTGTTTTTCGTGCTCTCAAATAGTTTGCGGCTATTTCCTCACATTTATCATTGCGTGTAGTTGCCAAACAGTGAGTTTAGTGACTTACAATAACACTCTTTGCGTAAAATGCTGGTTTGCGTGTGTGTGATTTATGCTAGCTACTAAGATTGACGAGCTTCACGTGAAGGCGATTTGTTTGTGTTGCGTAATGGACCTGAATGCAGTCGTTTATGTAACATGGGTTCATGATTGTGTACATGCTCGAAGCGGGCTGTGTTTGAAATGCTCTGCCGGCCTCTTGCGACATCGATACGAACTTGTACGAAAAAATCCCTCTTTAAATCCAGCCTTCGTCTTTGTGCAGCGTGGACCCCACTGACCAGAAGAAGACGGCTTGCTATGACATCGACGTGGAGGTGGACGACCCGCTCAAGAGCCAAATGAGCAGCTTCTTGTCATCCACCACCAACCAGCAGGAAATCGCCGCGCTGGAGACCAAGGTCCGTTAAAACGCTGACACTCTAGGCGGAATACAGGGAAAATAAATAAATTTAAAATACGGGGAAAAAAATAAAATAAAATACGCGTAACACTTTGCATTCGCAGATCCACGAGACCATCGAGTACATCAACCAGCTGAAGACGGAGAGAGACTTCATGTTGAGCTTCAGCAATAATCCTCAGGACTTTATCCAGGACTGGCTCAAATCTCAGTGCAGAGATCTGAAGGTGAACATTTCCATTTTTTTTTCCTTCTAACAGCAACACCCACTTTGTTGTTTAATTTTTAACTTTTATTTTTTTTTTCCCTCTTTCCAGGTGATGACAGATGTGACAGGGAATCCAGAAGAGGAGCGGAGGACTGAATTCTACCAGGCGCCATGGATGCCGGAAGCGGTCGGCAGATACGTGTACTCCAAAGTATGACAGTTTGCGAAACGATTCATCTTGGTAGCACACTTTTGAAATGACTTCATCCTCCTCCTTCACTTCCAGGTGCAGCAGAGAAGACAAGAGCTGGAGCAGGTTCTTGGGATCAGACTCACCTAAAGAGTGAACATGTTGTCTTGATTAAGAATGAGTCCAAATGTAAATGTTTACAAGCCTCTCTGACATTCCTTAAATCAAGTATCATGCAAATTGCTTGAAAAATATGTTTGTTTTTTTCTTCAGAATTCTATATTGTTTGTCATTTTGGGCCTGTTGACTTGTTTGGCTTTTTTTAATTTTTTTTTTTATTGTTTATGGTACTGTTTATAACCAGCATGCTTTGTTCTAAAGGGTGTCCGTTTACCACTCTGTATTTGTAAGCCATATCTTTTTGATTAAACTAAAACATTTGAAGCCATTCCAAAATATATACAGAAAAGGTATATGTTTTCTTGAGAAAATTGTGAATATATACTCTGAAAGAGCAAAGTAACACTTTTTCGGGGAGTCATTGTGTTGTTGTTTTTTTTTAAACTTCCAAAATGTTTACATTGTGTATTGTACATTATGTTGTTTGAGTGACACAGATGGGTTTGAAATGTTGTCTGATTTAGTTTAGAATACTCTCTAGCTGCATGAACCAGCTTATCAAAATGCTTTTTTGTTGCACCGGGCTCTCTTTCACTTTCTTAAACATTCCATGTTCACAGATGTGCCAAACTGTTGCTTATTTTTTGTGGGAAGGCGGTTAAATATTTGCATGTTGTTTTGATTTTGAGCAGCTCTTTTTCTGTTTTACATTTGTAGTATTTTTGAATAAACATACAGACAAATATTCCATTACTGTGCTTTCTGAATGGTACAAGGGGCTGACAAGCCTGCCGTTGCGCTATGAAGGTGCATGTTAGGACAAGTTTGAGCGCTCACGTTGAGAGCGTCAGTTGAAACTGGTGTGGCAGGTCCTGCTTGGAGTTACAGAATTAATTACATGACTCTTTAAATAACGACCACACAACAAATAATGAACACACGCTCGACATTTGTAACTCTACAAAGTAATACTAATCGAAACAAGCGATAAACATGAGCGTATAGCTGTCAATTGTTAAATATAGAAAATGGAATGGGGTGGTCCCTGTGGTCGACTTTAAGTGCCCTCGAGGTTATTTACACTTATTCTTAGTAACACTTATTCGACGTTGCTTTTAACCAGTAGGCGACGCTGTTCACCCGCAATCACCCCGAAGAAGAAGAACACCGGAAATACGTCATGGTTGAACGGATGCGAGCTTTCCAAGATGGAGGGGGACGGCACTGACAATGTAGGTGGATTTTCCGGCACGTTTTTAAACTTTCGTCCTAGAATTGTCTTTAAGCGTCGCCAGCGTGCTTGTATTTCTATATTCGAGTCAATTGGGTTACATTAAACCTAGTATTACGAGTGCAGTTCATTGATAAAACCGTCTTGGTTCCAAACAATGTTGCACCTGGTTTGCTGTATCATTGTGGCTAGGCTAGGCTAGGCGACGAGCTAGCTCGCTCTGCGGTAACTTAACGCGTGAATATACGCATGTCTTTTTTTAAACCCTCAACATGGAGACCACAACTACATGCAAATACATTTACTTGACTGTTTGTTTGGGCTGTTAGTCCGCTGGCTAGAACTCGAAGACGGTACGCGAGCGCTTTGCTTGTCGCTGACTCACTTTGCCTTCACTTGCATTACGTCTCGATACATTTTCGTCTTTGCACTCGTTCCAATGTCGCTTATTATTACTGCACTTCGGTATTTTAAGATATTGAATTAGGCTGGTTGCAATGTGCAATAGATCTGTTTCGCATATATACATATTGTGTGTACTGCATTGTACATCGTCATTGACATCATTTTATGTCAGCGTGGATAATTATATAATACTCTTAAGTTGAAGCGGTGCTTGCTAGCATAGGAACGCACCTTTATTTGATATATAATCCTTGATTTGATTGTTTATCCAGATGGAGATGGGCGAGAGTAAAGGTGGATCAGGTCTCCGCCAGTACTACTTATCGAAAATTGAAGAGTTACAGGTAAGCTAATGCAATTTCTCTTGCAATTTGTTAAGCACACAATTTTCCCTCTTTAACCTCTTTTTGTTTTCAACAGTTGACCGTGAACGAGAAGAGCCAGAATCTCAGACGACTGCAAGCACAGAGAAATGAACTCAATGCTAAAGGTACGCCCAAGGTTAACATTAATGAAAACAATTTTATTCATAATAACCCCAATCATTTGTATGTCAGTCCGTCTCCTCCGTGAGGAGCTGCAGTTGCTTCAGGAGCAAGGTTCCTATGTAGGAGAAGTGGTCCGGGTCATGGACAAAAAGAAAGTACTGGTCAAGGTACGTGCGCTACATTTTGAACAAAAACACACTAAGCCCGCACAAGTCGCATGTATTAATTTTCCATTTTGTTTACAGGTACATCCAGAAGGGAAATTTGTGGTCGATGTGGATAAGAACATAGACATCAATGATGTGAGTATTGTGGCTGCTTATTTTTCATTTGCTATACATCATGTCAAATAGTTTTCGCATTAGTATACTTACAAGTGGAACAAATTTGGGATTTAAAACAGGGCCGCGCTGAAAATCGCGATATCAAATTTTTAACCTCGATTCGATAGGGGAAGAAATAACCTTATTATTGAAGAATTCTAGGTCGAAATTTTAAATGTGGGACGCTCATCAATTCAACAACCAATATATGTTTGTAACAGTGCAAACAAATGCAATTTTATTGTCTTACATTTTTGGAAAGATTAACTCATTCACTGCCAGACATTTTTAGACCCTCTTTTACACTAACGTTTGAAAAAAAATATAAATAAATTCCCGGGATTGAATGGCTGGACTGTGAAATTGGAACAAATTGCAACTCTATTTGTGGAGCAAGCTTTTATTTGCGGACGTACTGCTTTATCATACCACGTGTAATTTAAAACTTCTCCGTGTGGTTTCGTCTCTGTCTGATAACAACAGTACAACATATTACGTGTAAAATGGAGACAAGCTTTGCTAAACGTGCTACGATGAACGTAAAAATAGACAAAGCTAACTGTTAGCTTTAGTCTTACGGATATGTTCTCAACTCGCAGCTTCGCCAAGCTTTTACTATATTTGTTGGTGCAACCCGACATACGCTCAGTAGTAACCGTACACAATAATACTTGCCCACCTGTTTCGTTTAATTTCTTTGTAGAGTTTGGGGTGTCTATGCTTCACTTTTGGCCAGTTTTGTCGCGCGACTTGACTTGGTGGCGACTGCCTTGTAGCAATGCTTGCAGACCGTCCGCTCACACTTTGTTGGCTTTCCCGACTCGTCAGCGTCGTACCCGAAGTTCTTCCGAACAGCGCTTTTATGTTTTGGATGTTCGATGTAAAAAACGTGTTGTGATCCTGCTGTTGCCATTTTGGTTTGATACGTTTTGGTTTTGCCGGTCGGAGGCTTGTTGTGAAGGGATTGCAGGAAGCAACTTTTTCTTGGTCCGTTTCCCGCACATTGGTGTACACAGCGACGCCGTTGGCGTATGAAAGGACCGTCCGTGCGCGTAATCAGAATGAGGCTGAAAAGTATCGCATATAAGCAATTGAATACCTTGAATCGGTACTAGATTTAATATTGATTAAGATTGAGGTATCCATTTTTTTGACAACCCTGCTAATTTTGCAAGAATAAATGTGTAATATAATATGCAAAAAAGTATCATTCTATAGCTTTGAAATCTGAAGTTTAATTGTATGAAATTGTTTATTACTTTAACCTCGAAAGTATTTACTCAACAGTTTTTTTTTGTTGTTGTTCTTTTCAGCATGGCCCTAGAAGTTAAACATAGTACAATGCTGTTTGCAAATAATGGAAGCCCCTCTAAAAAGGGGTCTGTAATTGTGAGTAGACGCCACACTTAACTCATTCACTACCATTGACATTTATTTCTGTTCACAGTCCTTCCATTCAAGCCTAGAAACGTATTTATATATTTTTTTCAAATTTGATCAAACGTTAGGGTAAAAAAGGGCTCTGAAAATGTCCGGCAGTGAATGAGTTAAAACGGGTATAATAAAGCACCAGCCAACGCTAAATAAATACTCGCGGGTGAACACCCGCAGATTTGTGTAGTATGGCAGATTTTATTTTTTTCAAAATGTATCAAGAAACCGAAGCCAACTTTTCATTTGTCGGCCCTTGTCTCCCAGGTGACCCCCAACTGCCGCGTGGCTCTTCGCAACGACAGTTACACGCTGCACAAGATCCTCCCCAACAAGGTGGACCCGCTGGTGTCCCTCATGATGGTGGAGAAGGTTCCCGACTCCACCTACGAGATGATCGGCGGGCTGGACAAGCAGATCAAGGAGATCAAGGAAGTCATCGAGCTTCCCGTCAAGCACCCGGAACTTTTTGAAGCGCTGGGCATCGCGCAGCCCAAGGTGAGCGCCCGCGCGCGGCGACGAGACTTTGACGACGGAGGCGCCTTGGCTAACGGTAACGGTGCTTTTAGGGCGTGCTGCTGTACGGACCCCCGGGGACGGGGAAGACCCTGCTGGCCCGAGCGGTGGCCCACCACACCGACTGCACCTTCATCAGGGTGTCGGGGTCCGAGCTGGTGCAAAAGTTCATCGGGGAAGGTGAGCGCTAACGACACAAATATGGACCGGCTGCGTTGCCTTTCTGCTTGAACCTAAACGTGACTTTTGCCCCAAAAGGCGCTCGGATGGTGCGCGAGCTGTTCGTCATGGCCCGGGAGCACGCGCCCTCCATCATCTTCATGGACGAAATCGACTCCATCGGCTCGTCGCGCCTGGAGGGGGGCTCGGGCGGCGACAGTGAGGTGCAGAGGACCATGTTGGAGCTGCTCAACCAGCTGGACGGCTTCGAGGCCACCAAGAACATCAAGGTGACGCCCGCGTTTCGCTCACTAACAGTGACGCCGGACCCGAGTGGGTAAAAATGAAATCCATTTTTATCCAACGGCGTTAGGCTGAAAATATTCAATCTCTGCAGCCTTAGCTTTTTAAATGGTTGTCAAGTTTTAATGATGTCTGCGCCGTCGGCAGGTCATCATGGCCACCAACCGCATCGACATCCTGGACTCGGCGCTCCTCAGGCCGGGAAGGATCGACAGGAAGATTGAGTTCCCCCCTCCGAACGAAGAGGTAGGCGACCCTCCCGGGTTCAAATCCACGCCGGTGATGCTGCGCCGTGACATCAACTTTTTCTCTCTCAATCTGCCAGGCTCGCCTCGACATCCTCAAGATTCACTCCCGGAAGATGAACTTGACGCGTGGCATCAACTTGAGGAAAATCGCCGAGCTCATGCCCGGAGCGTCGGGCGCCGAGGTTAAGGTGAGCGCTCGCCGGTCACGTTTTGCGCGCGCGTTTGTGGTGTTGTTATAACACACGTTGTCGTTACGTGCAGGGAGTGTGCACAGAGGCGGGCATGTACGCCCTGCGAGAGCGGCGAGTACACGTCACCCAGGAGGACTTTGAGATGGCCGTGGCAAAGGTTGGTCAAATTCTACTATGATGTTTCCGTAACCAGAATGTGTGCAAACTGTTCCTCGTCTTTTCGGCCAACAGGTGATGCAGAAAGACAGCGAGAAGAACATGTCCATCAAGAAGCTGTGGAAGTAACTCGGCGTTTTGTTTTCTTGCGCACAATGCGGCCTCACGTGTATATTTTCCTGGTTTTGTTCCTGGTTCACTTTCTAATTGTTGCATTTGTCCTTAAATAAATAGATTGCCCACACACAATCTGTTGAAATGTTTTATCAGCAGCAAACACTTAAAAAAACAACAGTGAACATTAATCAGACAAGTAGCTGCCACTGTGAATGTGCATGTTTAACAATCTCTGCCAATTGAACCGTGGAGCATTTTTTATATGGCACTTGGAAGATTTCCCAAATTCCCCCGGCTATGTCACAGAAAAAGCTATCGTTCACGCACGCTCCAATCTCGGTCAACGCACACCGAAGAAAACACACTTAACTGCGGACCGGACGCTTTGGCAAGCAGGCGAAGACGTCGACGGCGGGTCTAGGAGGTCCTCAGCCAGGGCACGGGCACCCACTGGGGCTCCAGTCGCACCCGCTCCAGCACGGCGTGGAGCTCGGCCGCGGCGCTGAGCGGGTCCTCCCTGACCAGCACGTAATCCAGCCAGTGGCCGTAGCGCCGCTCCATCCGCTCCGCCGACTGCCGCATGTCCTGGACGTCGTGCTCCTGCGCACAAAAAAACGAGCACGCAAGAATGAAGGTGATGTGTTGTATGACAGTTGCCGTCTACAACGTCTACATCGCTGTTTTGGAGAGGGGAAAGCAAACAGTTGAAATAATGCGGTTGTTGTGAACTTAGCAAATCACTTCAAATTGAATTGTTGCATTATATTAGTTCACCACTAGATGACACTAAATTCCACACACTGTCCCTTTTATTTAACATTACTTTTTAAAAAAAAAAATAGGCGACTAGTAATGTTTAATTAGCATTAGTGTTATGAGGTGCTCCCTGGACCACCAAAAAAAAAAAGAAAATGAGACAACCCCTATTCAAATGTGGCCAAGTACATTCTGTCTTCTGTCGACTGAAAATGACATCGCAACGATCAATCACGGCTGAGATTCAGAAAACAGGTCAGCCGTGATTGGTCGTTGTGATGTCATTTTCTGTCGACAGAAGACAAAATGGCCGCCCCCAGAGATGGCTAAAAACGAGCGGATTAACACTTATTCCACAAACGCGATATTTATCAGAATGCCCCGTTTCAACTAGTGGGCTTGCGTAGAACAAATTGTTGAAAAATGTATGTTTGGGTTGACTTTAGCTTTAAGTGCATTCTACAATGACATTCGGACTGCGTAGGAGTACTGAAGTACCTAATTTTCACGTAGGCCCCGTGGCCGGTTGCTACGGAGACTTGTACACATCTCCACTTACCGTGACGGCGACGCTGGCGAGCGAGGAGCAGGAGCTGAGCGACTTCCCCTCGCTGTCAAAGATGGAAGGTCTCACAAAGATGACGTAGGGCTTGAACGCCGGCGTGCGCAGGACCTTCAACGCCTTTGAGAAAATGTGGCCACAGGAACAAATAGATGAATAAAAAAAAAAAAAAAACATATCCATAACGTATAAAATACAAATGACAGTCAAACCTCGATTTAAAAGTCCAAATCAAAATGGTTGTCAGGCTTCACTAAAGGCAACGCTAGGAAGCATTGAAGGTAAATTCAATCCCCCAATTAAATCCTTTAAATCGAGGCTCCACCGTAGGCAAAGAAACATGAGCCTAGACTCTCCACACCAACCTCCGGTTGCACGTCCACGAGGCAGATTTTATTCTGAAGCAGAATTCTGTGAATGGACTCCAAACTGGTGCCGTATAAATTCTCCTTATACTCTCCGTATTCGATGAACCTGCAAACACAGCAGCGAAGAAGCGTGACACGCTTCACGCGACGCCTTTTCGGCTGGCGTCATCTTTTGTTGTACTGCCGATCGAATGAGGCGAATCAATTTTAAAAACCCGTCAATCGAATCAAAGGCGAAGCTGTTGTCGGCTACTCACTTGCCGTTGTGGATGTCAGCCTCAAAAGCGGATTTGGTGATGAAGTGATACTCAACTCCCTCGCGCTCGTGAATCTTCCTGGGCCGCGTGGTGTCTTTGGTCGCACGTGCGCACACACAAATTACAAAAAAAAAAACACAGGCAAATTAATACACACAAACGACTTAGCTGACTCCAATGTGCGTTGTTCCTTGAGTGCACTCACGAGGCACAGCCAATCCGTAAAGTCTGGGATTGTCGGCGATCACCTTCTGTTTGAGCTCGGCGATGCGACTTCCCAGGGACCCTGAACACAACACACAAGCGCTGTTAACCCCTCGTCGGCGCCCGACCGGGACGCACGCACGCCACCCACCGACGAGCACGATGAGTCGCGGCCTCTCGCCGGGCCGGGGCAGATAAAGCGCCACTTCCTCGTAGATCAGGAAATCGCCGCGATTGGCGTCGGGGGTGCGAGGCTCGACCGGTGAACTCTGCCGCTCCCTCTTGAGACGGAAACTTCTGCGCAGGCCTGCTGTGACCAAACAACAATTAGTGGACTCAACTCGGAGCTCTGAAATTTGACATTAGCAAAATGCGCAAATGATCACAAAAAAAAATTTTAAAAAACGCGAGGCATCCGCTTCTTGAATGAGAACAAAAAAATGGCAAAAAATTAGCAGATGGCAGCACATTTGTTCATTTAGTGATTCAGTGATACGTCCTCACCTACGTCTTTTCCCTCAAGGTCGCTGTCGTCTGCGGGGAGGAAGAGGAGGAGGGGAGGAAGGTGGGGTAAAGCTTCTTGCACGTGGCACAACACAGCCGGTTCGGCACAGCGATGGAGTGATCAGGGTGTGTGAACAATACAGCACGCAACGGGAAAAGTGTGTGTGTGTGTGTGTCGTACCTCGGTCGTTGCGCTCGTCTGAGGGGGGCAATGCAAGGGAGGAGACACAGAATCACTGCTGAGAGCAATAGTGTGCCTTTTTCAAAAAAAACAAACAAACAAAAAAAAATTACAAAAAAAAAAAAATCGAAATGCATTTTTGGGATTCAAAAGGCAGCACCTTTTGTATGCGCGCCCCTTTGTCATTTAATGTCGGCCTAAAATTGGATTAGCCGACGACACGATAGATTGCGGAGCTTAAACGCAAATCCGCTGTCGTGTTTCCATAATCTGCCTTTATGCATCTCGTCCGTTAGATTACATTTGAGCGGCGCACGAGCAAGCGCTGTAATCGAACGTCGCTTGCGGCGGGCAGGAGATCTGGGCTTACATGCGGCCACGTGCGGCGGCCCGCCGGCGGGGAAGGAGCCCGTCTTCAGCCGGTAGCGCAGGCGCCTGTCAAAGCACACAGCACATTTTGTTATGGCGAGTAAAAGCACACGCTAAAAGCTCGTTGTCGGAAAACTGACGCTAGGATTCGGGCTGCAGCTACGGAACGCACCGGACAACAAATGTTTATGACATTTTAAAATCGTATATGTCATACATGTAGTAATATTTAGGAATTAAGGGTTCGGTTGAATGGAGTGTGGAATTTTTATATTTTTTTTTCTTTTTTTAAGTTGCTCTAAATCAAAACGTGGTAAAATCCGTATTGCGCAAGCTTTTATCGGTCACGCTTCAAAACAAAAAAAAAAATCAAAATCTCTCAAAAAACGTGATGTGATCAAAAATCTGTCAAGGTACACACAAAGCTATTTCTGATTAAAATTTGCCGTTGACCAGTGAGATTTTTTACAATCAACTAATCGGACGAAAATTGAATTGGCATTAAGCGACAGAAATGCACTTGAGTATGACTTGTCCACTTGAGGCGTCCATCCTCACACCGCGCAATTTGCGACATAAACCTTGTAACTTTGAGTGTGTGTGGCTTTAAAAGGCGGCGCCCGGCCTGGTGAGTGACGTGGGAGCCAGCAAACGGGAGTGTCGATTAGGCTGTTATGAAATCAGGTCAGTGGTTGGACGCTAACTGGGACTTAGAAAATGTTCCAACTAGCAGTGATGTGCTAAATTAAATGAGCTAATACTGTACTTGATCTTCTTTCCAATTCAACGAAAGTAGTAAGGGCGCAAACACGTCAGTGGTAACGCGCAGGCTACCTCTCCTGGAAGTGTGTGGAGGGGATGAGGGCGGCGCGCAGGTTGCAGTCGCCCACTCGCTTGGCCTGCCACCAAGTGGAATCTTCCTGGCTCACCACCTGAAGGATGTCGCCCCTTTTGAAAGGAAGCCCCGCCTCCTGACAGGGCGTGGCTCTGTCCTCAAAGGGCACGTAGTCGAACAAAGCGCGCAGGTAGACCTGCGCAAGAGAAAATATCATTCCAATAACTTTCATTCATTCCATCTTAAAGCGGAAGTCAACCCAAATATATATTTTTTCAAAAATATGTTCTGTACAAGCCCACTATTTGAAACAAGGCATTCTGATGAATATTGCGTTTGTGGAATAAGAGTTAAGCCGCCTCTTTTTAGGCATCTCAGGGGGCGGCCATTTTGTCACTATTGTCGACTGAAAATGACATCACAGTGGCTTACGTAACGACCGATCACAGCTCACCTGTTTTCTGAAGCCGAGCCATGATTGGTCGTTACCTGAGCCCTGAGCAGCTGTGATGTCATTTTCAGTCGACAGAAGTGACAAAATGGCCGCCCCCTGAGATGGCTAAAAAAACGGGTGGATTTTGCTGCTTAACTCATTTTCCACAAATGCAATATTAATCAGAATGTGGGCTTGCATAGAACATCATCTTGAAAAAAATATGTTTGAGTTGATTTCAAGTGTTAATGTGCAACAAAGTCCCTTACCCGGCTTTCCTTCATCTTGTCATCTTCCGTGGTGGCTGGGATGATTTTCATAGTGATGGAGCCTTGTGACTGGGACTGGTGTCAAAGCGTCACAGTATAAAAAAGCAGCGCTTTGGTCTCCGAATGGGAACCGGCGGCAACGTGACATTTACCAGAATGTGACTTATTTCATCCGGCCTTTTGTCAGTTATCAGGTTGCCATTGACCTCGCGCAGCTCGTCCCCCACGTGCACCAGACCTGGCAACGCAAATTATCATGACGGCAACTCTCACAGCGAGGGAACAAAAAAAAAAAAAAAAAAAAAAAGGCGGCGGCAGGCAACAAAAGGCGCAATTTCCCTGCTGGCATTGAAGTTGATAACATCGTCATGGAAACATGCAGGGGCGAGCCCTGTTTGGAATCTCCAAATATGCAATCTCGCGCCACTAATCTGCAGGATTTAATCTCTGTTGACAGTTTGCGAAGCATTACACAACGTAATCTCCTCACTTGTGTGTCAGAGCTGACAAGGAAGTCCCGTTGGGGCAAAGTTCACGTTAAAGAAAAAAAAATAATAATAAAAAAAATAAAAACATGGCGTGACTTTTTGTGCGACGCTTTCACGCGGCTCACCGCTGCGGTCGGCCGCGCCTCCCCTCATGATCCGCGCCACGATGACGGCGCCTGTGGCCTCGTCTCGCCGGATCGTCGCGCCCTGGGGATGGGGGGCACCGAATCAAAACGACATCACAATGTAGTCAAAGCCAAGTAGACAAATAAACTGTCTTTGTATTTCAGAAAATGCATTGGAAGAGGACCTTGAAAAAAAAAAAAAAAAAAAAAAATCACATAAATCATAATATGAGCTCACTTCTCATTGGCTGAGCCCTAAATCCGATTGACGGGAGCAATTTTCGTCTCACCAGAGGCTCCTTGTTCTTCACCAGTCGGACGATCTTGACCGACTCCTCCTCCTGCTCGTCGTCCACGTCCTCTGGCAGGGGCGGCAGCACCGGGTCAAAGTTCTTCTGGGCCACCGTGTCGTGGGCCGACAGCACAGCCTGGGAGGTCCAAGCAAGTGGCGCTCGGATTCATCAAAGTATTTTTTTGGGGGGGGGGGGGGGGGGGGGGGCGTGATACGACGTGTGCGTGCGTACCTTGAGGTGAGGAGCGCTGAGCAGATGCAGCAGCTCTTTCTCATCCTCCTCAAGCAGCCCGTTGTGGAGCTCCTCTGTCAGCTGGAAAACAAAGTCAAACTTGTGACGAGTCCAGAAAAACATTTAGGTGGAGGGTGCACTGCACTTACATCCTCCGCCAGGCAGGAGGCGCTGCGCAGGACCGGCGCCGGACTCTGCTTCTCGTACTGCTTCAGTTTCTCGTGGATCTGAGAGTTTTACTCAATTAGTCGTGATACAAAAAAATGATAGTGTTTTTTAATTTTTTTTTTATGTCTTTGTATAGTCAAACCAAAGCAACTGGCCCTCTTTTTTTTTTTTTTTCTTGCCTTCAGAAAACATAAAAAAAAAAAAAAAAAAGGCTTTTAGGCACTTATGCTATTAGGCTATCAAAACGTGACCACGCCCAGATTTTAATAGTTAACTTAAATTATAGTGAAAACGCCCTTCATTTTAATTTTCATCAATTAATATTTATTCTCGCTTCTAGTTTTCAGGGTTCATTTTAAGTGTATTAATTTCGGTATTGCTGCATGTCCATACAGAAGAACAACTAAGGTCTAACAGTCATTTGAGAATTGTAGTTTATTTTATGACACAATTCATGATGATTTTTACTTATATCTTATACAAATACTCCATTATTTAAAAAAAAAAAGTAAAACTAATACTAAAACTAAGAGCTAAACAAAAACAATTAAAAAAAAAACAAAACTAATCAAAACAGGGCTTCATAAAAACTGACTGAATTTAAAAAACTATTCTCACCCTGGACCACGTACAATCCCATTTCAGGAAAAAGACCCGCTACCTTCATGAGGTATCCGAGGCTTTTCTCGCTGAAGACGTCTTTGAGGAAGACCAGGTCCGCCTTGAGGTTGGCATCGGGGCGCAGCTGAGAGGTGAGCAGGGCCAGCGTCTCGTGCAGATCTAAGGACGTGCAACAAAAATCTTTTGTTTCCGTCGCCACGGCGTGTGAGGGCCTTGACGCGTTGTGTGCTCACTCTACCTGTGTTTGCAGACACGGCGGGCATGCTTGGCTGAGTCATTCGAGGGAGCGGCAAGGACGCTTCAATGGTCCCCGCTTCTCCTCCAGGTCAGTCAAGATGAAAAATGGCATACACACGCTGGGAAAGATTTTGTTTTTTTGTTTTTTTAAATGGAGAGAATAATGTTAGCTTTTCCGTCTCATGCCATGATGGACAGAAGCACGACAACAAGCCCCTGGTTAAATCGTAAAAGACGATTTGCAGCGTCCACGTTATAAGGTCGTTAATGTCGACGGCTGTGCGATTGTGGGTTGAAGGTCCAGCCTGCTGATTAAAACGCGTTGGGCCGTGGGATCACCTCGCTAACCTAGCGAGCGCGTCATGCGATATCGTCGCTGATTCCACTGCATCTGTCTGCTCACCAACCGAATAACACACGAGGTCAAATTCTTACTTCAATCGCATATCCAAAAAAAGAAATCTGAATTTGACGAGTTGTGAGTATCAGTCGGTTGAATTTCGATCTGCTGGAGATTTCATAAAAATATTTAAAAAAAAAAAAAAAGATTTTTTCTAAATATTTTTATGATTGAACAATTTTTTCATTTATGAACTGTACATATATATATATTTTTATGATTTTTAAAAATATGAAAAAATATCCCAAGAATATGATTGGATTTCCAGACTAGTGTAACTAAATCCATCGTAATCTTACGGTGATTTCTAGTGGCAGTTTCTCACTTTCACGCCGCCCTCCCGTCAATGCCTCGCTCGCTCTAATTACGAGAGCGCTAAGCCAGCGGCGCCGCCCCCCTTTCCTTTTCACAATGATCTCCCTTCCTGGCGGCCATATGGTGGCATTATCTCGCCTGCCTTATTTAACAGGGCATCACTGGCACTGCCGGAGAGCCGACAAACGAACGGTAGACGACGTGACAAAAAAGAAAGAAAAAAAAGGCCGCCGCAAGTGTCGTGTTGCAAACACGCGTTGACCTGCTGAATTTAAAATCGGAAACAAAACAAAAAAAAGACTTTGACGCATTGGCGTAAATGTCTGTGGAACGTTCTCGTTTAGCTTCTATTGTACTTACACGGTTGCCGTGACAGTCCTTATATGATATTTTGTTCATTTCATATTATAGTCAAGCAGCTGGACCCTTTCCGGAGATGTGCTTTAGTGCCGCACAAAGCAAAGCGGAAAACAAAATGCCTGAATTCTTGTTGCTTAAACAGCTCGCGTCCTCGACAATTTGAAGTTTAACTGGTTTAAAGGGCTGCATTTTTCCCAAAAAAAAAAAAAAAAAAAAAAAAGCGGTTTAGCACTCAAAAAAGTGATTTGTTTGACTTAATAATGACACCGTCATTTTTAGGTCAAGATCAGGTCAACAGGTCAGATTAGCATGTGGACAGCATTTAATAATATAAAACTGCATTTTGTTAGCCCGATAGCACAATTTCCTAGGTCATTTTAAAATTCATTTCACGATAGAAAATATGAACGTGCATGCTAAAAATTGTCTTTTGACTTTGTCTGTGTAGATTCTCAGTAAGCCACACTAAGCCGCAAAGGTTGAATCCAGGCAATTGTTTGAATTTTGTGGGGGGTTTTTTCCTACTTAACCAAACTATTCACAACTAACTTTGGCAGTTATGCCATGAGGCTAACGATTTGTGAAAAATGGAATGTTGTATCTCGCAGTAAAAGGGAGAACCCGTCAATCATCGGGCTGTGCACGTCGGCTTCGTACATGACGGTGACACACATTGGGTAAAATTCTCCGCGCACACACGCCACCTGTTTGCCGAGCTTATTTTGCTGCGGGATGACTCTCTGCAGGGAGATGGTCGCCAATACATAGAAAGAGCCATCTGCCCATCGTAGCGTGTATGTGTGTAGTGTTATGTACACACCCTCACGTGGAGACATAAACGGGAACACACATTTGGGAGACAAACTTAAATCACTTGACAATAGGATGAAGGCTTTAAGTCATTGCTTGGGGTAATAATAAGTTTACTCTGCCTGATTGACAGACAGAGGGCCCCTGTCATTGCATTAAACGTGCACACACACACACACACACGCAAACATTTGGACAGACAGACTAATATTGCTGTAATATGGGTCTTTGGAGAGAGATGGAATAGGACAAGCTCATCAATTCAGACATATGCTGACTGTGTGTGTGTCCCAACATTAATATAGCTGTAGTATTTATTTTCCATTAAAAAAAAAAAAAAAAAAAAACATCTCATGGCAGCCCACCCCAAAAAATGTTGCAAAAAAAAAGAGAGACTGGTTAATTATGTGTCTTCTGCCATCTAGTGGAAAGGCATTGAATTGTTCTGCCTGTCACTATTCGTCACCGGCACAGATAGCTGAACGAAGATATCGTTTGCAGTAAATCTGCCGCCATAGTCGAAACATTTAACATTATAGCCAACACTGCACTATATAGTTAAAGATCCTCGTGACAAGTTAACCTTACCAAATATGATTCTAAATTTGGCATTTTCCTTTCAAAATGTCAAAATCATTATGAAATCAATATAATCGTTGATTAAAAAAAATAAATAAAAAGTAATGTAAAGTAACTTTTTACTCTTGACAGACAGCGATATTTTAAAGAAACATATCACTTGCATTTGAAAGTGATACTGGTAGCCTAATGAAATATTTGATTTTGGAAGCAAGGCTCCCAAAAAAAAAACAGTAAATTACCATGTAGAGTAACATGCAAACAAAATAAAGGATGCTTGCCCAGACATTGAGCGGCCAATCTTTGTTCTATGGAGCCATTTCGATGATGCACAATTACACGTTTGGGAAATGAAATGGGGAAAGAATGCGCGCTGCCGAGCAGATCAGGCAGGCCAGAAGGCTCTTAAGAGGCTTACAAGAAGCAAAACGACTTCCAAACACCTTCATGACACACAGCAGGACGCCGGCCGGCTGGAGCAAGCCTGCAGATTGCACCCATCTTGAGGGCAGACTAGCGGGCGGCCTGGGGTCTCTTTGGCAAGGCATTGCGGGGTTTCACAGCCAAGCTTGTTGGTGGCTGGCCAAGCTTTAGAAGCTTTTTTACTGTCCAACTCCCTCTGAGCTTGTTATGATGTGTTTGACCGCATGGAGAGCTGCACAAAGCTCTTGAGTGAATCAATTGACTCCCATTAGGAAAGGAGGAAAACACACAACATCATGCAAAATAATAACTAAATAGTTGTGGTCAAGAGTTAGTTTTGAAGCTAACGTTTCTGTGGTGATGAAAACTAGTCGGATTTTTGCTTTGATTTATCACCCCCCCAAAACTGCAATTTGCGTTATTCCCTGAATGACTAATAGGCAGATACTTTTTAATGCTCCCTATGGTTTATGGTGTAAATATAGCTCTCTAAATAAATTGGCATAGTTTAAAATGAGCAAACGAAAGTACGAATGAATATTTGCGCAAGTACACAGGTGTCTTGTGATGAGGCAAACATGTGCGACGTCGAAGGTTCCTTACCTCGTTCGAGGCTCTTTTTCTCGTTTTTTTTCTTCACCTCTGCGTTGCTTCTATTCGTCTCTTTCGTGTTTTTGTTATCTTAACTCTCTCGGCGCCCGGCGTTCACGCGTGAGCTTTTATTTTATTTGTGCCTTTCTCCTCCTCCCATCTCGGACGGTCGCCATTCTCCTCGCCGCGATGCGTTCAAGACTATCACGTAAATTATGGTTCTTTGTCATACCGAGTGAGCGTTCGTTGTGAAAGCGATAGAATAACTCGATTTGTATAGTTTTTGTTCCGATTCAAGCAACACTTAAATTACAACTGCCATTCTTAACAGTAAAAGCAACGACGAAAATGCCTCTTGATCCTTTAACCAAACGCGCACATTTCTACAGGTAGTTCAAATTTGAGCTATTTTTTGGTTGTACTTGAACACATCACCGTGTAATGTACAGCACAATCAACGAGCTACTTTTACTTACAAATCCAATGCGATTTTTTTTTTGAAGTGAGGACTGCGAATGATGCAAGGACAGCAAGTTTTGTTGAATTAAATGAAGCCCATCCAGCCACAGTTTTTATATCTTTAAAAAACTATTACAAGTGCCGAAATTAGTAAGAATCAGAATGTACACAAGGCTACAAAATAAGCTCATTGATTAAAAAAACATACAGTAAGACTCGGATCAGACCAAATGCATGACTTATTTTACAAATGTGCTGATTTGACGCATATGTTTAAATATTCCATATCCAGTAGAGGTGGAAAAAGATACAGAATAATCTCGGCATCATCAGCGTTCTCAGTGCCAATGGTGAAATGTTGGCCTCATTTCCCCTGTCGGCGTCACATTAGATGGCAGAATCATCATTTGATGGACGCCTGTTTTCCTGCAATTAGAAAAATACAGACCAAGGTTAGTATACACTCTAAAAAAAGAACACAATTATGGGAGAAAAATGGACCGATCCACTACTTGGGTCAATTTGACCCAACTTCCGGGGTTGTTTTTGCAGAAAACAACCCCAAAAATTGGTAGTTTTGTACAAAACAACCTATAAAATTGGGCTGTTTTGGACAAAACAACACAAGAACGCGGCTCAAATTGACCCAATTAGTGGATCGGTCCATTTATGACACAAAATGTTGTTATTTTTTAACCCAAGTGTTATTAAAGATTTTTTTTTTAAATTTTTATAAGTAGCCTAGCTTTTGATGTTCATCCATCCATCCATGATCTATTCCAATTATCCTCACAAGGGTCGCGGGGCGTGCTGGTGCTGATGGAAAGTTAAAGGGTCGTTTGAGAATTGCAGTTTACTTTATTAGACAAAACTTGGAGACCTTTTTTTTTTTTTTTTTTTTAATCTCGCACTCAAGAAATACTCAAGTAAAACAAAGAATTTTGGTAAAAAAAAAAAAAAAAAAAAAAGCCAACCTACTCTAAAAACGAACAACAACTAAATGATTAAAAAAAAGTGAAAATGAAATAAAAACGAAATATAATGAAAAATCCTAAACTATTATTACCTTGGGACACACTGCACTACACTGTTCAAAACTGATACCAATATTAGTGCCGATACTGCATGTCAGTACAGTACTCAGAATAAGATACTAAAATACAGATATCACTTCGCCATCCTTTGTCAAAGCTAATCTAGTATTTAAAGCTAAAGTACACACTCACCGTGTACATTGGGTTTTTGAAAGTCACAAACCCCTCATCCTCGATGGGCTCAAACCTCTGTCAAGAAATCAAAATCAATTTCAAACCTGCACACAGAGCCATGAAAGAAACCAATTCCATAGTTGTTTCCCCCGAGGCTTTTTATTCCCGGCTATGGGCGCTTTGTATGAAAGTTCCGGCAGGTGTTTCCATGGTTACCTGCGCGCTCGAAGTGGCGGCCGGCGAGGGGACGTCGGCGTCTTCGCTCTCTGAGCTGTACGCCGGGTTTTCGAAGGCCTCCTGCAACATCGGCATGGAGGAACCGTTCAATCTCACGCGGGGGGCAAAACAGGAAAGTACCGAGTAACAACGGTTACCGAGGCAACGTCACAACAACATTAACGCTGAGCACCTTGTTGGAAGCTGCAGCTTCGGTCGCGCTCGTTCTGGGGGGCTCGTCCACGACCTTGACCTCCTCCATGTAAAACGGATTCGTGATGCTCTTCTGGGGAGAAGACGTGAGCGTCAAGGTCAGAACACGCGATGACAAGTTCAACGTTGACACGGGTTTGTTGTATCTAATCAGTTACGCAACTACCATCCAAGCGGCCACAGGATCTATTTCTATATTGACCTGGTTTGTTCCACTGGGAGTGGCCGCGGTGGCGGGCGCGCTCCGAGCGCCCGCTTGTGGCGCGTTCACGTAGGCGGGATTTTCAAAACTCTCCTCCAAGGGCATACAAGGAACCTGACGTAAGGGAGGTGGTGTGAAAAAGCAAATTGGATAAAAAGCGATCGTTTCTACGTTTTTGACTTACCGCCTCGGAATGGTGCCTTTGTTCGGGGTCGTCTAAATTTGATGCATTTGGAGGGGGGCTTTTTCTAAATGACATGGAAGAGAAATGATTTGAATTGTAAGTAGTATCAATTCATTTACAAGATGGTACAGAGATTAAAAAAAAAAAATGATAGAAATAAGCATGCCATAAATGGGGGAAAAAAAATAGCTGACAGAGGAATCATGAAGGCTAAAAGTGAAATATAACCATTTACAGTAATTCCAAAAGAAGCAAGAAAAAGTACCTACTAGAACTTCTGAAATGAGTAATAGTCAACTTTCTTTTTATTATTTAAGAGTCGCGAATAAATACATGGCGTGTCCATAGTGTTCAGTTACTTAGAGTTGTTCTTTTAACCAGATGATAACAATAATTGCTTTTTTCTAAATATGAATATATACCGTTTCGAGTAATCTTAAGAGCCTCACACTCATATCAAATCTACTTTTATGCAATGAAACCTCTCTTTGGAGTGTTGAGTCATTTTCGAGCTGGCGTCAAAAGGTTTGTGAACTTGTTGTCCTGTCGTCTCACCTCAAAAAAGACAGGCTGGGCTTTGAAGGCATTGAAGGCATGGACGGAAGTCTGTCCCGAAGTCTCTCCACTATGTTGGATTTCTTCCTGGCAGCATAAACCAGCGCAATGAGCAGAACCAAGATGATGACCGTCACCCCGATGGCGATGCCGACTGGCGCGGGGAGAAAACACGGCGGGTGAGTACAAAATCAACCGCTCGGCAGCTGGGCCGCGCGTCGTGTCCACGTACTTGACGACGCCACCACGTCGTAGACGCTCGTCTGGCAGTAGTCGCCCTTCCAGTCCGGGGGGCACCTGAGATAGAGGGGACAAATGCGCCGTTACAACCTCGGCGAGAGCGCTCGCCAATCGCAACGTTGACGCCCACTGACTTGCAGAGCGCCTCGTTGTCGTCAAAGTAGCACGTGCCGCCGTTCTGACACTGGCACGGTGGCGGCATGGTGGGCGGGGGGTCAAACCCTAGCAAAAAAAAAAAAAAAGAAAAAAAAGTCATACGTGCACTCAAAGTCCCAAAGGGCGGCTTCAACGGACAATCGGAAGTGGGCGTCTACAGACCGGCGTCGCACTGCGTGTTACTTCCGGGGACGAATTGGGTGCCCTCGGGACAGGCGCACGAGTAGCCTCCCGGACGTAGCAGACACAGGTGGCTGCACGTCCCCTTGCACGGATTCTTCACTGTAGAGACGAGGGACGTCACGCCGGAAATGGACGGACGGCCGCGCGCCGCGCGCGTGTGTGTTTGTGTAGCTTACTGGCGATGGAGTTGTATCGCTGCTCCTGGTAAATGGAAACTTGGGTGAGCCAGGGTCCGACCGTCAGCAGCTTGGTCTTGGTGCCGCTGCCGAACTTGTCTTGCCGGAACACCTCGCCTTTCTCTTGCGTGTTCCAGTAAACGTGGTCCTCGAACACGCACACGCTGAACGGGTTGCGCGCGTCTACGGACAAAGTGGCGATTTTAGCGGCGGCGCTCGAGTCGTCTCGGCTTTGTCTTTCCCGTTCTCACCGATGAAGACGGCGGTTCGCCGGTCCTCCCCTGACGGCAGCACCGACTCGATGCGGTTCTCCTTGGAGTCGGACCAGTAGACTCTGTCGTTGTTGGTGAAATCCACGGACAGGCCGGTGGGCCAACCCATGTTTTGGTCCACGAGGACCTTCCTCTCTTGACCGTCCAGCCAGGAACATTCAATCTTGGCTGCGTCCCCGCGGTCCGACCAGTACAACGTCCTGCGCAAACACAACTCTTTTTACTTTTTGTACCTCCAAAAAAAACTAGAAGAAATGGAAGACGTTTAGCATGCAAGGATTGACTATTTACAGCATCAAAAGTTGAAATTAACCTTTGGCCACAATGTGGTAAGATTCGAGTTAAGGTAAGCCATTTTGAAGAAAGTGTTAGAAACTGAATTTTCAAATTGTTTGTTCTCGGTTTGAATCGGCGCACCTTCGCCACTTGTGAGCTTACCCCAGACGCGGGTTGACCGCGACGGCCGACGGCTGGCCCAACTCTGTCTTGACTAGATGCTTCCTGTAGCGCCCATCCAACATGGCCACCTCTAACCTCCTCAGTTTGGAGTCAGCCCAGTAGAGATTCCTACAAAAAAAAAAAAAAAAAAAAAAATCTTGAAAGTGTCTCTGTGCCTGACGCGTGGCCCCAAACGACTGACCACTTGGAAATGACAAGACAACGGAAAGAACGACAGAAACTCACTCACCTGCCCACCCAGTCCACAGCAATGCCATCCGGCCTGGTGATGTACTTAATACCAAGGTCGACGGCGGCGCCGATGTTGTTGCTGCCGTCATCCAGCGCCGGGATATAAGCTCTCTTGATGGCGCCTGGCGCCGAGTCCTTGCTGGCCACGGTGAAGTACACCATACCTGACGGAAACAAAACGTCGCCAGCGTGACTCGTCGAAGCGTCTCCGCCCACTTTGGCCTCTCAACTCACTGAATCCGGTCCCGTTGTGGTCCCAGTCATAGTCCAGCGCCATGATGCGCTCGGCCTCCTGGACAAAGTCGTGGTAGCCCTCCGTCTGCAGGTTGAACCTCCGGATGCGGACGCTCTCGGGGAGCAGCAGCATGGGAGCGGCGCCTAGTGGGGAGAGGACAAGAAATGTGCGGCGTTTCCTGGCGGCCCACCGCGAGCGACGGCGGCGGCGGCGGAGGTTTCCCCTCACCCTCGGCCTCGCACATGTCGCCGCTGCCGACCTTCCGGTAGCCGGGGGCGCAATCGCAGTCGTAGCCGCCCTTGGTGTTCTTGCACAGCTGCGGGCAGGTGCCGAAGACCTCGCACTCGTTGACGTCTACGGGCGAAGGCATTTGGGTCAGGGCGGCGCCCTCCGGTGGACGAAGCCGTTTGCGCATACCCAAGCACGTGTACGTGTTGTCCGGGTCCACCGTGTAGCCGGGGCCGCAGGAGCAGATGAATCCTGTGCCGTTCAAGTTGGTGCACAGCTGCCGGCACCGCTTCTCCTCGCAGTTGCGGTCGTGGCCGAAATCTACGGCCGAGACGGCAAAAGGGCTTGGGACGAGCATTGTTTTGGATGTAGCGCGCTCCGAGCGGGCGGAAGATTCTTGCGCTACGTACTGCAGCCCAATTCGTCGGTGCGGTCGCCGCAGTTGTCATTGTGGTCGCAGACGTAAGGCAGAGGCACGCAGTGGCCATTGGTGCATTTGAACTGGTCCAGCGTGCAGGGGGCCAAGGTGGGCGGGCGGCCTGCCAAGAAGAAAAAAATAAATAAATAAATTTAAAAAAAAATGGCGTCTCAATGGGTCTGCCAGATTTGAGGGCTCGTTTCGATCACGACTCCATCAGGTCGCTTACAATCAGCGTGATCCTCGGGACGGACAAAAGTAAGAGGCAATACATATAATACTGACTTTAATTCGCTCAACAACTAAATCCAGTGTCCGCCGCAAGCTATTTAATCCCCGACCCCGGACCGCAAATAATTTGTTCTGATTGCCGCTTAAGCTGATTGCACAACAATTCCATACAATTTCCTCATCTCTTGGACGTTGCGCGGCTTTGTGTCGGGCCGGCACGGTCACTGATGTCATTTTGCGGTTTAGCCATTTCGCTGGCCTCACAGGGCAAAACCAGGACGTATTAATGCTGCTCAGAATAATCTTTGTAAAAGAAATACATGAGCTGAACTTGATTTTTTTTTTTTTTATGGAAAGATTTTCAAAATAAAATTGCAACGCATTAATATCCAGCCTCTTCTTTACGTGTGTCAGTTTAGCTGCCACGCTGTTGGACTCATATATTTTTGAAATAATTGAATTGCTATCCAATCAGTCCTTAAAAAAAAAAAAAATACTACAAAAATGCTTTAATGACGTAATTATTTCTCAACACTTTCAGAGGTATTTTATGTATTACTGTTAAATATAAATGGATTAGATTCTTTGATATAGAAAAAACATGCACATTTACCCACATGCCGTGATGACTCTCCATATAACCCAGGCTAAATTTTGCTTTGTTAGTGTTCATGGACTACAATGACTGATTTAAATTATTTTTACTCTTTTTTTTTTTATAAAGCACCTGTGGATCACATGTTTTTTTTTTTCAACTTGACCTAAGTTAGATTGAATTGATAGTTGATGAAACCGCATTATAGTGTGCGCTTGAGTCGTACAAAGTTCCTCCTCCTCGTCGCTGCCGTCCCCGCAGTCGTCCTTCTGGTTGCACAGCAGGCCGGAGTAGACGCAGTAGCCGTTGGCGCAGCGGAATCGAGACGGCATCTCGCAAGTGATGTTCACTGTTCAAAGTAACGCACGCACGTTATATTGCCCGGCGACGATCGGTTGCCGGTCCGCCGACGGCCAATCTCACGGCATAAAGCCAGCTGCTCGTCGGATCGGTCGCCGCAGTCGTCCGAGCCGTCGCACACCCAGGCCATGGTCAGACACAGATGGTTGGCGCACTCAAATTGGCCGTGAGGGCACCAACGCCCTCCCGGGTAACGGGTGGCTAACGGAGAGAGAGAGAGAGATTGACGGCAGTCAAACTACCACAGATTCCGCGCGCCAAACGACTTTGCGGCGTTGACTTACGACAGGCGGTCTCGTCCGATAGATCCTGGCAGTCTGGGCGGCCGTCGCACTGCAGCACGGCGGGGACGCAGTGACCCGAGTCGCACTGGAATGTGCCCGGGCGACACGTCTGCAACTCTGGACAAGAGAACGAGGCTCGATGAGCAAAAAGCATCGGGACGCCAGTCAAGGTGCCAAGCTCACCGCAGTCCCGTTCGTCCGAGTTGTCGCCGCAGTCGTTGTCATGGTCACACACCCACTTGCCGGGGACGCACTGCTGGTTGTCGCATCGGAACTCGCTCTCGGAGCAGGGCCTCGGCTCTGGAAGGAGACGTCGGCAGCGTTGCGGCTTTGCCAAGACGGAACGGGGCGGCGTCTACGAACGGCCGGGCGAACGTACGGCAGCTCCTCTCGTCCGAGCCGTCGCCGCAGTCGTTGGTGCCGTCGCACTTCCAGCGAACGGGGACGCAGCGGTGGTTGTCGCAACGGAAGTCGCCCACGGGGTCGCATGTCACCGCCTCTGTTGGGAAGGAAATGGCGAGTAAGAAAGCAGTGGGAGCAGGACGTTTGCGCGGGCCAGCAAGTCGCAGCACTGACCGCAGCCTTGCTCGTCGCTGTTATCGATGCAGTCGTTGGTGCCGTCGCATCGGGCCCACTGAGGGATGCAGCGGTAGTTTGTTTTGCAGGAGAACTCGGTTTCGTCGCACTTGTAATCCGGGCCCACTGGGAGGGGCGAGGTGAGAAATGGGAGTTTCCCTAGTTTACATCCACTGGCCTTGACATTAGGTACATTTGAACACGAATGCAGGAAATGATCCAATTGAATATTTCTTTTTTTTTTTTTTTTAACGTATGAGGCTAAATGGATAGATTTTATTTCGTGTTACATTTTCTCGCCACCGGGTGAGAATTATTTGGCTTGTGCGTCTCACTCACTGCAGGTGTCGAAAGGTTCATCGGATCCGTCGCCGCAGTCGTCCTGCGCGTCGCACACGTAGCCGGACGGCAGACAGTTGCCATTGGCGCACCGGAAGTCTCCCGGCCGGCAGGTGCGCTGGGCGCAAGTCTCGGCGTCCTCGTCGCTGCCGTCCGAGCAGTCCCCGAAGCCGTCGCAGTGCCACGACATGGGGATGCACATCTTGTTCTTGCACTGGAACTGGTTTTCCTCGCATCGGTGGTCACCTGAAGCCACATAAACAAAAGTTTGCCTTCTGACGCCCAAATTCGGATCAGCACAAAACGGCGGAAAATTTCGCTCGGACGTACTACAGAGGGCGGCGTCCTCGTCGGAACCGTCGGGACAGTCCGGGTGAGCGTCGCAGAGGAAACCGGGATACGTGCAGTTTCCATCGTGACACTGGAAGCGGCCGACGGGACAGTAACGAGGCGGGCAGGTTTCAGGTTCATCCGAGCCGTCCCCGCAGTCTGACTGGCCGTCACACTTCCACCATATCGGGATACATCTGCCGTTAAAAAAAAAATTGCCGGATGAATGACGATTTATTGCGGTGTGCTGAGATTAGAAGGACACGTCACAAACCTCTCGTTGTCCCCGCAGCGGAATTGGGTGCTGGAGCAGTCGGCGACGCATTGGATCTTGAAGCCCACGGCGAGTCCAATGAAGTGATCCGGACACTCGCAGGTGGCGCTCTGACCGCCGGGTGCAATCAGGCACAGGTGGCTGCAGGTAAGGTGATGGGACGAGCACGGGTTCTCACCTGGAAAAGAACCAGAGTCTCCGCTGCGGTTCAGCTAGACAACGTGCATTCGCGCAGTCACTCCCAACCGCTGCCGGGGGGGAAAGGATCCAAATGCCACTCAATAGTAGGGATAGACCGATTATCGCCGCCGATATTTGGCGTTTTGATGAATATCGGCATCGGCCTTTTTTAACAATCTGATGGCCGATAATGAATCGATTTAAAACCGGTGAAATCAAAACAAAGAGATGTGAGAGTTGAACATTTGTGTCATTTAGAAATTTTGGAGGTCTTCATTTACTTTAGAAAACGACAGTATATGGAGCTGTTGTTTAAGTTTTCATTGAACTTTTTAAGACATGTTGACGACCCTGGGTGCTCCCTGAACTTTTTGTTCGAATTTTATAACAGATTGTCATACTAGGTTAGGGATTGATTATTATAATAATATATTTTTTTTAAGAATTATTTTTAATACATCAATGTTATGCAAATCTGAAAAATTGTTCAATAAACATATACTGAAAGACATTTCAACAAAGTTAAGCGTTTAATTTCTTTTTTTAGATTTTAATGCCAATATTTTCCTTTTTACTGAAAATTATCAGCTTCAAATATCGTTTACCGGCCTTCTTGACTACTAATACTCGTAAAAAGAAAAAAGCATATTGGTCTGTCTCTACTTAATAAGTCCCCCCCCCAAAAAAAAAAAAAAAAACTACTCAATGTATCTCTCTGTGTGTATTTATTCTATTCCTGCAAGTACTTCAGAGTAGAGCTCAACTTTAAAGGCTCAGACTTGACAATTAAGATTTCACTTTTGAGTTTTAGTCTCCTACTTCGTGGTTGCCTGTAGGGGTGGACCACATGAAGGTCATACGGTCGGTGCGTGTTGTTGCCCATGACCAGGCGCCCTTCCCCGGTGTATTTGTGAGCCTTTTCCACCGAGTGCGTGTTCCAGTCCGTCCAGTAGAGCGAGTCCTCAAAGAGGGACACGGCAAAGACGTGCGGCAGAGCGCCGGCGAGGGCCCGGTGTCGGTTCTTGCCGTCCATGTCTGCAAAGCTGCAACGGGTTGCTTGACAGTGAGAGCGTCGCATCGGACGTACGCTCGAGAGAAACTAGAGATCGTGAACGTACTCGAGGAAGTTAAGGTGGGCGTCGGCAAAGAAAATCTTATTGGTGGTGTAGTCCACGGTCAGAGCGCTGGGCCACTCCAGCTTGGCTGTTATAATGGCGCTGACGTTGCTTCCGTCCATGCCGGCTCTGCCGATATACGGCGTGTCGGCCCAGTCGCTCCAGTACAACCACCTGTGAAGGCCCGACGCAGTTTTTATAAAACACAACAGTCCGACTTCTCCAATGCTGGTGCTGCTGGGTCGGATATTCGGGGCGGTAATATTTGTACCCATATTTGGGGTTGACGGCCACGGCCCTCGGTCGGCTGACGATGTACGTGTTGTTTCCGTCGGTGAAGCGGCCGGCGATCAGCTTCTTCACGTAGCGCCCGTCCAGCTCCATCACGTGAACGGAGCCGTAGTAAGCGTCCACCCAGTACAACTTCCTGCGCGACAAATTCACCAAAATAGATGTGGCGAAAAGTACGGCGCGGATGGATGAACAACAATATTTCATTTGTGACCTCTCATGGCGCAACGGTTGCGAATCAGTGTCCACACCTGCACAATCAATTTTAAAACACTGGTAGGCACAAAAAAATAAATAACTATGTTTATAAAAATCAAAAGGAAACACAATTTGGGATAAGCATTATTGGACAATTTTAGCCTGAAAAAAGTTGTTTCTGGAAAAGGGCACCATGGCTCGTGCTGTAAGATGACAAAAATGACAGGAAAAGTCTACTAGAACAGCCGAACTTGATCCGGGGTTAATCAGAGGCACTATAAATGGTGACTTAATTTTACTTCCCCTCACAACAAGATTTTCCATTTTTTCACTTTTTTACTTGTAGGTCACCTTAATGATGGAAAGTTTTCAAATGAATCATTTGAAGACTTTTTATTTTGTTACCCCTGTATTAGTTTAGTTTTTATTAGTTTTCATTTTTTCTATATTTGTTTTTTATTATGGTTTTTTTTATTTTGCTAGAATCGCTACCCCTGCATTACTTTAGTATTTATTAATTTCAGTATTTTTTTTTTTTTTTATAGATTTGTGCAGTGCAAGATTAAATCAAAAAACTTGACTAAGTAGTGTGTGTCACAAATTTTTTTTTTTAAAAAAGCCCTCTTGCTTCTATTTCGTGAACAAAATTCATTTTCAGTCATTCCGTTGGTTTTCATTCACTAAAGTCAACTCGTCGTGGACTCACCTGCCCACCCAGTCGAGCGCCAGCCCCTCTGCTCCGAGGATGCCGTTGTCCACCAGCACCTCCCTGCCGCCCCCGTCAAAACGCATCCGCTCAATCTTTCCCACTCCGGCATCCAACCAATAGAGCCTTTTCTCCGAATAGTCGAAATCCAACGCCACCACATTGGAGAGCCCCTGCAGCACGACGCTGAGCCGGGATCCGTCGGTGGTCAGGTTGCGGATGTAGTAGCGATTGGTGTAGAGCAGGTACGGGTCGACGCCGCTGTTGTGGCGACAGGTGCGCCCGTCGGGCTCTCGCAGGTATCCCGGTGCGCATTTGCAGTGATAGGAGCCGGCCGTGTTGTCGCAGATCTGGCTGCAGACGGGCGGCGCGCCGAGGCACTCGTCGAGGTCCTCGCAGGCTTTGCCGTCGGCCATCAGCCGGTAGCCGGCGTTGCAGGAGCAGAAGTAACCGGTAGGCGTGTCCGTGCACAGCTGGGCACACTGGTGGACCGAAGGGTTCAGGCACTCGTTGATTCCTAAAGCAAGAAAAAGGGATTCGACTTGGCTTTTAGTGCTGTTCGAGTGACGGACACTCATTTGAAAAAAAAATTCCCTTTCAATTTTTTGGTTATTGTTGTTCCTCAATATTTCGATTTAATATGCGATTATTATTTCAAGGTCCTCTTCTGATGTTCAAAGAAGCAATAAATGAAACAATATCAGATTGATTATACATAAATGTTTTGGTTAGAATTACGCTAAATAAAGGCAAGCAAACCATGACTGAATATGAGACAGCTTATTTGTCGACTTCAACTGGACTTACTAAACAATCTCAAATGTTAATTTGAATTCGATTAATTGTTCCGCCATACTCAGACTCGGAGCGGCCCATCTGGAGCACCGTGAAAATTCCCGGTGGGCCGCCAGATGCAGAATCCTTCGATCCCTTGATACTCAGCCATAGTTTATAAATACTAAGTACAATTGATTTGAAACAAAACTGCCCTTAGAAAAGATCATTTGATTCTTACAGTCAACGCCAATCATCAAGACTGCGTCTCGTTTTCTCACCGCAGCCTTTTTCGTCACTGTTGTCCTGGCAGTCCTTGACCCCGTTGCAGACGTTCTCGGTGTCGATGCACTCGCCCGACTTGCACATGTACTGCTGAGGTGCGCACGTGGGCCGCGGCGTCGCGCACAGGCCGTCCGCTTCGTCCGAGCCGTCCAGGCAGTCGTTCTCTCCGTCGCAGGTGTAAGAGTCGGGGACGCAGGCCCCGTTGCCGCAGGTGAACTGGTAGCTGCCGCACGTGTCGTAAGTGCAGCCCAGCTCGTCGCTGCCGTCGCCGCAGTCGTTCACGCGGTCGCAACTGAGGCCGGGGGAGGAGCGTTTGGTTAAATGCCCCGCTGCAGATGTCAGTGAATACCCGCTGTAGTGTTGAACTCACTGATAGGGAAGGTAGATGCAAAGGCCATTGGAGCAGGCAAACTCATCCATGTGGCAGGTCCGATTGGGGCAGTTCTGGAGCTCGTCGGCGGCGTCCACGCAATCTTTGTCGCCGTCGCACACATAGTGTAAGGACACGCAGCGCGGGTGACCCGGCAGCCAAGTCGGGCAGGTGAATTGGTTTGAGCTGCATGTACGCTGGCCTGTGGGAACATCAACTTAGTCAACGACGTTAATGTGAAAGATTAAGGTTAAAACTTTATCCCGCCCCAAAAAAAAAAAAAAAAAAAAAAGTCATGCAGATGGAGTGACAAAAATATGACCTTGGTGGAGGTCTGTATGCGTGTTATGTATACAGTGGAGCCTGGATTGAACGGAACCAATGGATTAAACGGACAGAAAATATGTTCAAAAACGTTCCAGTGTCAAGCTTTTGTGTGTGTGTTTCGGCCAGGGAAAATCGTTTCGATGATTATGATTGTTTGCGTCTTCAAACATCTGACCGCACTGCAGCTCGGGAGCCTCGTCGCTGTTGTCCCAGCAGTCGTTGTTGCCGTCACACACCATGTACTGAGGGACGCAGTTTCCGTTGGTACAAGTGAACTGGCTGGCCCCGCAGGTTTGCACGTGATGCTCTGGGAAAAACAACAGACAAGAGAACGTCCTTCAGTCGCTCTGTCATCATTCGCGCTTCTGGCGGGATCAACGTACCGCAGGTAGGGGGCTCGTCGGTTCCATCGACGCAGTCCTCGAAGGTATCGCACACCCACGTTTGAGGGATGCACTTGCCACTGTCGCACTGGAACTTGTTAGGGGGGCACGTGCGGCCCGCTGTTGCAACGCAAACGCAACTCGAGAGCTCAGAAAGAAATTCTCGGAAGCAAAGGCCTGGCAGGTGAATGAGTTTACCACAGAAGAGAGGATTCTCATCGCTGTTGTCGCCGCAGTTGTTGTGTCCGTCGCACAGGTTGTCGGGGTAGATGCAGATGTTGGTGTTGTCACATTTCACCTTGCCCGAGGGACACTGCCTGTCAGCTGGAGAGGGTCAACGGTGGGGCGGAACGATTAATCGGAAAAAAAAAAAAAAATCATTTCGGTTCTTTTTTCAGAATAGTTCAGCCGTGGTCTCAAGGCGTCACCGCATGGGAAAGAATGACTCACGGCAGTTGATTTCGTCCGAGGTGGCGTTGTCGCGGCAGTCGTTGTAGCCGTCGCAAAGGAAGTCGGCGCTGATGCAGCGGCCGTTGTCGCAGGTGAACTCAGAGTCCGGGTTGCAGGTGGGGAAGGGGCAGCCCCGCTCGTCGCTGTTGTCGCCACAGTCGTCCGTGTAGTCGCAGGCGTAGCTGAGCGGGACGCAGCGGCCGTTGTCGCCGGTGAACTGACTGCCCGAGCAGGTGTGGAAGGCTGCGCCGGAGGGCAGAGGAACACGTTGGAGAAATGGGCCGACTTGAATTGGAAAATAGTTTTTTTATTCAAAAGGCCGTCAAATCGAATCGAACCGAACCGAATCGTTCCACAGCAACCTTGAGTCGTATCGCGCTGCATCTATCAAGTTAAATATCAAATTGTCTTTTATTGGATATATTCGCACCCCTCATATTCAAGTATAGATGTTTATATAAAAATAAAAATTAAAATTCGATCAGATACAAAACGTGTGATTGATTGGTGATTAATCGCGAGTTAACTGTGGAAATTAAAATACGTAATTGAAAAGAAAACTAGTATTTTCGCCGCTGTCCTGTGAAAAACACTTATGTCCAATTTTGTACTTTTTAAAAAAAAAATGTCCACGTTAATGTCTGAAACGCAGATACCCCTTTCATGTCAAAATAAAAAAACTGAAATAAAAAATGGAGGTGTTTTTCGATTGACTCTTCTCATGACTTTTTACCCGCTGCTTTTGAAAACATCTATCACTTCTATGTACGCCTTTGTCAAAATAGACCAATTACTTTTTTCAACCTCCCTGGATGACGGCACGGCGTAACAAATATGTAAATAGCGAGATCTTGCTGTTTCTCAAGGCAACAAAAAGAGATTTTGTTTTTTTCCCTGCCGAGTTCTTCGTGGCACGGCGATGAGATTGAGCGCTGCAACATTTGAGGAAAGCCGCCGCCCCTCACCGCACACTCTCTCCAGCTCATCCGTGTGATCGTCGCAGTCGTTGAAGCCGTCACACTTCCAGCCGGCACTGATGCACTTGCCGTTCAGACAAGTGAACTGCTCGGGCTGGCAGCGCTTCCCGTCGTCTCGGATGCAGTCCTTGCCGTGATTGGCCAGGTACCACTTCCCTTCATGGGGACACTGGCACTCTGGTCCCGTTGGGCCTGTAGGACAAAAGTTCTGTTTATTTGTTCAAACGGTGGTAAATGAACATTTTTTTGTTGTCGTTTTTTTCTGCTTACCAGGTACACACACGTGACTGCAGCCGCCGTTGAACTGCAGGCAGGAGCTGGAGCAGCTTTCCTGCTTGGACCCGGAAAAGACGTGAATGTCATTTGGCCGGTACTGAAAGTCCTGGCCCAGCACTGTCACGCCAGAACCGTCGTCTTTGGCCGCCCTGAAGACGGCCCGCTCCGTCCAGTCGGTCCAGAAGATGTCCTGCTTGAAGACGGTCAAGGCAAAGGGGTACTGGACCCCCAGCACGATCACTTGCCGACTTGCGCCCGTCAGGGTGGACCGCTCGATTTTGTCTCTGATGGAGGACGAGAGGCGAAAGAGAAGTCGTTAAGGAAAATCCGGAGGTCGGCGCCGGGTCGAAGATTCGAGCGAACGTACTGCGACGCGTCGGCCCAGTACAACATCCTCTCCTCAAAGTCGATAGCCAGGCCGTTGGGCGTTGACAAGCTGCTGTTGATGATGGCGCTTCGGAAGTTGCCGCCCAGCGTGGCTCTTTCAATCTTGGCGGGGCTGGCCCAGTCGGTCCAGTACAAGTACCTGGACGGGCAGCGGAGTGGCGTCATTTGTGGCGTCATCGTGGTCAAGTTCAAAGGATGGAAGGCTTTACCCATAGCAAGGGTCGACTATGATGCCCCGAGGACGATTTGCGTGGGCGATGATGGTGCGGTTCGTCCCGTCCAAGCCGACCGACTGCACGTTCTTGCGATAGTAGTCGGTGAAGTAGAGACGTTCGTTGACCCAGTCATACGCCAAACCTTCGGGGTCGTCCAAATCTGACAAGAAATTCAGTTGGGAGACCATTTCAATGTTGAAATGAAGAGTGCCAAAATAGGGGGTTTGAATTACGCTTAGTGTTTTAACGTTCAGTTTCAAACGAGGGTTAGGGTTTCGAATTAGGGATTGATGTTCAAAGTAGGGTAACCATTTTTAACAATTGTTGCAAACTTTAAGTAACAACGCCTTGCTATATGTGGTCGTTTATTTCCCCTACAAAAACACCTTACTATACATGGTCATTTTTTGACCAAAAAAACGCCTTATTATACATGGTTGTTTTTTCACCCCAAAAATGCTTCACTATACATGGACATTTTTTTTTTTTTCCAAAACGTACTATAGTAAGGTGTTTTTTGTGAAAAAAAAAAACCTGATCATGACCAGGTAAGGTTACGAGGTAAGTGTATACCCTTACCTTTTTTTTGAAAAACGAGGAAAGGGTATAGTAAGACGTTTTTTTTTAAGAACGAGGTAAGGGTATTATAGTAAGGTGTTTTTTAAAAAAAACGAGGTCAGGGTATAGTAAGGCTTTTTTTGAAGAAGAAGAACGAGGTAAGGGTATAGTAAGGCGCTTGCTTTTTTCGAAAAACGAGGTCAGGGTATAGTAAGGCGTTTTTTTTTTTCTAAAAACGAGGTAAGGGTATAGTGTTTTTCGAGACCTTCCTGGTAAAAAAAAAAAACAGGCATGGAAGCCCTAGGAGGGCTGATCAAAAAAACAGGCTATGGAAGTTCTAGTGTTAAGTCGGTCAAGAGCATTAGCATAACTCAGGTCAATGTTAACAATAACAATCCAACTTACTTGCCGCGATGATGGTGGGCGCAGTGGTGGGCGACGTGGTGGTAATGTAACCAATCTTGCTCCTGCCGTAGCCGTTGAACTGGGTGAAGAAAACTCGTCTTTCCTTGTAGTCAAAATCCAAGGCCATCAAGTTGTAGCCCAGGTTAAAGGTGGGGAAAGGACTGCTGTGGTCTTGGGGGTCCAGCCTCATACTGTTAAGCGTGTAGTCGGTGGTGAAAACCAGGAAGTCATCTTGCCCGTAACCGCACGTTACGCCGTTGGTGAGGAGCGAGCCGTGGGCGCAGGCGCATTTGGGATGGTCCTGGTCCGGGATGGCAAAGCAGAGCTGCTGGCAGCGCCCATTGTCCTCGTGGCACGGGTTGAAGCCCACCTGGTGGGCCGCTAGAGGCTGCACGTGAGGGTCAAAGATGGCGACATCCGATGCGCCGTCGAGGTTGTCTCGGATTATCTGATGACATCACGTGTCTTTGTTAGAGTCCAGAGTAAGACTTTAGACTTGGGCCCGACCGATATCGACTTTTTGAGGCCAATGCCGATTCCGATATTTGACAAAATAAAATTCCAACAATTGATTAAATTAATTAATGTATTATATTAATTCAAGAAATATGTAATGAATAAAACAACTTATTTTTTGGTTTTGTAATACAACAATAAAGAAACGGATTAGGCGCAGGACGGGTTTTTAAAGTCATTTTCTTTGTGTTGAACTACGATTATGGGAAAAAATGCCAGGTTTAAAAAAAAAAATGTTACAACGTCATTCTCTTTGTCATAGGTTGCAATGGGCTAATGTGAAGAAAAAAAAAAGCACGGCAAAACATCAGTGATTTTTGTTTGTGTTTTTGAATGTCATCTTTGTTTTTTTAATTTCAATATGTTAACGTGAAAAAAATTGGCACACATTGGCCGATCATTTTCATGCTTGTTTGAATCTTTGTAAGATGTTGTGATATGTGAAAAAACATCGAACCCCCAAAATATGACTGTTTTTTTTGCCCAATTGAAAAGGAAAAAAAAAATGTCAAAAGGGCTAACATTGGCCACTTCATCGGTCGGGCCCAACTTTTTTGTTTATTCCTCACCTCTGACTGGTTATGATTGCCTGGTTCTTTACTGGCTTGTAAGAGCTTGCCAAGTGTTCCATCCACCCACAGCATGAGGTTTCCAAGTAGAGCGACCCCTGTGGGAGACGGATAGCGACTGCCGTAGCGGATGATCTGCCTCTGCGAGCCGTCGGCAGCCATACGAGAGATCATGTCCAGAACGCTGTCCGTCCAGTAGAGGAAGTCGTTGGTGTAATCGACAGTGAGGCCGCTAGGAGACAGCAGACTCTCCGAAGCCAGCACGGTGCGGTTGGTGCCATCCAGCAGCGCGCGCTCAATCTTGGGCGTCTGGCCGCCGTCGGTCCAGAAGAGGTAGCGCTGCTTGGGGTTGACGGCCAGGTCTCGGGGCCTGTCGTGGATGGACTTGAGGAGAATCAGTCGGTAAGACGTGTTGATGGCCTGCACTTCCAGGAAGGTCTCACTGTCAAAGGCATTGGTGAAGTACAAGTTGTCTGAGGAGATGAAGAGAGATGCGGTTAGAAAAACAAAAACGGGAATGACGAAATGCTTGGCTGCTTTAGAGTGCGTCATTGTCAAGGCGGGGGAAATCCCCGCCGCGACCCATTGGCAGGGTTTTTCCTGGCTCGGATTGAGGCGGAGGCGGTACCACCCTGACTATGCGCCGTGACGTGCGTGTATTCTGTAAGTTCAATTTACTCGCTTTCTTTTGCAGGGAACATACTTTTAAGTTAAGAGTCACAATAAGAACGACTATTATCACGTTAAAGCATTCATTTTTTTAACACTAGAGCCTCATTTTTTAAAATGTTACTGCAAAGAGCCACATTATACTGTATATATGGGCTGTATAAATCTTTGTTGTTGTTGTTTTTTTTCTTCGTGGGTTTGCCATCATTACATTCAACAAAACTGTCAAAACGTCCTGTGTTGAACTTCATATTTTTGTTATGCTATGATTTTTTGCCCCCCTACTATTTTGAAAGAGAACTTGGCAGGCAACACTGCTCAACTTTTTTTCCCTCCATCTCATTTGCGTCAAATGGTACCTGGTACCCTGCTTGCCGAATGTCATCTTAGGATATTAGCACAAAAACTGTGAATGGTTAATTATAGTTGGATAGAGTTTCATACTAGCAACCCAGTCCACGGCAAGGCCCTGGATGCCTCCTCTTCCAATGCCACTGAAGATCACCCGTTGGTAGTTTGATCCATCGGTTTTGCTCCTGTAGATGCCCTTATAGGAGGTAGAGGTGCTGTTGTCAATCCAGTAGATGTAGCCAGATTCTATGTGGAGGCCCAGGCTCTCCTTAATGCTGTAAGAATCTACAAAAAAAAAAAAAAAAAAACACAAAAAAAAATAATCACACACTCAGATATAGAAAAATACCTGGAGCAAAAGCCAAGTCAACCCACATCCACCGATGGGCACCATGGCCTCCGAATGATCCGAGCTGTTGACGTGGAAGCCGCGGATGTACTTGGGCGTGGAGACCACAGCGAAGGACTCGACCTCTTCGCAGCGAGAGCCGTCCGGAGACGGGTGGAAACCTGTGGTGCAGGCGCAGCTCCTTTGGTTGTCGGGTTTGGGCAGACAGAGGTGAGGACAGCCCCCGTTGTTGGCGCCGCAAGCGTTTGCCGTCCCTGCTGAGTCTAAAGTGAGCAACGGCGAGACAATGGGGGGGGGGTGAATACGTCCAAATGACGTTCTCCACAATGTAAGCATTGAAACCGCGTTCAATAGAAATCCACATACTGTCTCTGGCGTGCACTTTGATGCCACGCAGGTGGGACAAGCCACTCCTCATCACTACCATGTTGGCGCCCGTCTCTTTGTCTACCCTCTCAATGACCTCATAGTCGATGTCGGTGTAGTATAGATGGCTCTGGTAGATAGTCAAGCCCCACGGATGAGACAGGCCGCTGACCACTGTCACCCGGCTCGCCCCGTCCATTGTGCCGCTCTCGATCTAAAAAGAATAAGAAGCATGTTAGCTTGCGGCGCAGGTTCAAAAAAAAAAAAAAAAAAAAAATGCGTCCATTTTCATTCGTGGACGTACCACTCCCGAGCCTTTCACCCCCCAGTAAAGTTTCCTGGTGGAAATGTCGGCAGCGATGTAGCCGATGTTGGCCAGGTTGCCGCTGTAGAGGTTCGTGAGGTTGCTGCCATCCATGTGAGCGCTGCCCACCTTAGGAGGAACGCTGTTCGACCCTCTGTCCGCCCAGAATAATTTCCTGAGGAGGTGGGAAAAAAAACAAAAAAGCCCAACATATTTTGTCTTATGCTTTCAACCGCCTTGCTACATTTAATTAGGAGATGCGGGCGATGCGTTACCCCCTCGCTGGATCTAAGGCAATACCAACAGGCGTTCCCACGCCTTCTGGTTTCCCGTTGGAGGTGATGAGAGTTTTGCGATAGTACTGTTTCCCATCAACGCGGATGACCTGAATGAAGGGTTTGGCGTTTGAATCGAGTGTGTATGCATATATTGCGTATGGTTTGACCACATCCTGGTTCTTTTTACCTCGATGGATTTATTAAGGGGGTTGTTATAATACATGTTTCGGCTGATCCAGTCAAAAGCCAGACCGGACGGCAACCCCATGAGAGCGCCTGGCGCAAACCGAGACTTGTTGGTGCCGTTGGTGTGCACGCGCCAGATGGAACCCTGGCATAAGACGAGCAAAGATGAATCTCACAGACGGGCGATGTCAAATTATTTTTTTGTAGGTTATTGTGCAAAGATGTCCATCAACAAGCCCGCGCTAGCGGATAAAGTGTCTATTTGTCCAACGTTAGCGCGTCCACTCACTGACGCCTCGACCCAGTAGACAAACTGCTCCCGCTCATCAAAGTCAATGTCCCGCCCCTGCCGGATGCCTGACACAGGCGGCATCGCATTGTTGGACGGGTCGGCCGGGTCCAGAGGGATCCCGAAAAGCACGGAATCTCTTGCCACCATCAAGAAGGGCGTTTCATCTGAGAGCGAGTCAACGAGTGGATTATTTCAAAAACAAAAGTAGAGCTTTTTGCTGAAATTTCCTCAATTTCATTTCGTCCAGATAGAAGACGTAAAGTCGACTTAAAAAATATGTCTGGATCCAGATGATTTTATTACGTGCAACCGCTTGAGAAAAATAAATGGAGTAAATTTAACAAGAAAAGCTTTTTTTTTTTTTTTCCTCCCACCTTTAATGCAGGTGCGTTTATCCTCATCCAGCTTCCATCCAGACTGGCAATGGCAGGTGTAATATCTTGGCCTGAAGCCTGACAGCAGGCACAGCTGACTGCACAGATGGTCTTTGCACGGATTGAGGCCTGCATACAAAACCACCGTTTGACCTTCACACAAACTCCGCGGGACACTCGACACAAAGTTGGATCAAATACTAATAGGGATGAACCGCCAAAAAAAAAAAAATAAAAAAAAGAAGTAAGCCACCGCCCATCCTTTTCAGTGAGGTTACGTTCGGTCACCTGCGGGCTGTTTGATGGGATGGTCCATAACGATGCCCATGGGCTGATAGACGCTGTTCATCTGTATGGTGACGTTGCCGCCGTGGAACTTGTTGGTGCTCATCACTTTACCGGAGTAGCGCTCCGACCAGAAGACGTCGTCCTCGAAGATGGTCATGCCGTGCGGGTGCTGGAGAACCTGGAGGCCAAGGAAGGTTTTCACAGGGTCTCCATTCCGATCTTATCAAGATTTCATTGGAACTTAACGTACCATGTCGCTTGCCATAACTTGATAGCGGTTCTTCCCGTCATAGTCGCAGTAGTCGATATATTTCAGGTAAGCGTCGGCGAAGTAGACCCTTCGTGTGGTGTAGTCCAGCGCTAAGCCATTGGGCCAGTAGACCTTTGTACTGACGATGACCCGTCTCATGGCTCCATCCATGTCGGCCCGTTCGATCCTCGGATTCTGACCCCAATCGGACCAGAACATCAGGTTGGTGCTGTGCGGGGGGTGAGCAGAGAAAATGGAGTCAATCACTCAAGCGATACGTCAACTTAATGCTTCCTTACTGGTTGCGAGGGTCTAAAACCAGGCCACGGGGGCTGGTCACGTTTTTGGTGAGGAGCACTTTCCGGAAGCGACCGTCCAGAGTGGAGACCTCAATGTTCTCCGTGACCGAGTCGGTCCAGTAAAGGTTTCTGCCCACCCAGTCCACTGCGATGCTCTCTGGCACTGTCAGACCACCGGAGAAAATCTGGAGGAGCAAAGGGAGCACAATGAAAATTGATCAATAACACGGCTGGCGGACTGAATAGACAAGTACCGGCCACGAAGTTTCTCGAGCATAATTGAAACGATTGAAGGATGCCCGGCGGCACAATAAAAGTGAACGCAACTACGCCGTATCAAAAGGAAAGCTTACTTCCTGTTTATCAGTTCCATTCTGGTAGGCACTCCAAATCTTCTTCTGGGAAGCGTCCGCCCAGTACACTCTGGAAGTCACGCGGTCAAAGTCGACGGTCACGATGCTTGAGCCGCTCACCACTGGACCGATGCTGGGCGGCTTTGCGTTGATCCTGTAGGCGATGACTTGGTTTCGCTTGGCTACCAGGAGCACAGCTGCCAGAGGGTCTAAAAGGCGAAGAAGAAATGTGAATTTATCTTACTACCGCAGCCGCAAAGACCGTTGACGCAACGCTAACTTCCCGCTAACTTTGTCGTTTTGCTAACGGCGTTGGTGTTTGGCTCATTCCTGTTGTATGATTTTTATGCCACGTCTGCCAGTCTGGGGCGGACAAATCTTTGCCCGCTGACTCTTGTTAACGGTTTCACGCCAGCTTGAGGTCCTTCAACGCAAGCGATAGGACCAAGGTGGGGCGCGACATTCCGCCCATTATTCTTTTGTCCAAGCTCACCTAGAGCTTTGCAAGTGCGCCCGTCCGGTTCCAGGACGTAACCGAAAGAGCAGTAGCAGCGGAAGCTTCCTTTCTCGTTGTAGCACTTCTGGCTGCAGAAGCCCGGGATGAGACACTCGTTGATGTCGTCGCACGTCTTGGAGTCGTTGAGCAGCCGGAAGCCCGGCGGGCATTTGCACTCCGCCCCGAACGGCCCTTGAATGCAGACGTGGCTGCAGCCGCCGTTGTTCAGTATGCAGTCCTCTTCATCTTTGGGGAAATGACACAATGGTGATGAGTCATCAATCATATTGCTGTTACTGCATCATATCCAATTCTGTTTGAATTTTCTAGCGAAAATAGACGGCTGGATGGATGGATTCTACGAGTAAATAGGCTTTGAAAAAAGGAAGGGAAGCGAAACTCACTGCAGATAGGCGACTCATCAGCGCCATCCGGGCAGTCCTTTTGGCCATCGCACACTTGATCTTGCTGAATGCACACCTGGTCAGTGGGACACATCCACTGGCCGCTGGGACACTTGAATGGCGGCGTGGGACAGTTCTGCTCGTCACTGTTGTCCCGGCAGTCGTTTTCGCCGTCGCACAACCAGTAATTTGGGACGCACATCTTATTTGGGCACTGGAAGTAGCCGGATAGGCAGGTGACGGGCGGGCAGGAGATGTGCTCGTCGGATCCGTCCTCGCAGTCGGGATGGCCGTCGCACTCCCACTCGTCGGGTATGCAGAATCCATCCGTTTGACACTGGAACTCATCGTCGTGGCACAAGCCTGGCCCTTGAGTGGCTGAGGACGGCACGGACGGTTTTTGGGTCTCATCAGTCTCAAATCTCCCTTGGTCAGCGGCTTGATGACAAATTGCCGACAGTCCGTCAATATCGCAAAACTTACGGCAGTCTCGCTCATCAGAATGGTCCCTGCAGTCAAACACCCCATCACAATGGTAACTGCTACTTATACACTGGTCGCCGGTGGCACAGGCGAACTGATAGGAGGGGCAGGAGAAGTCTTGGTTGGCAGAAAAACATACGACGTGTTATCACCACACAACTTCAAAGATTCCGACAGGGGATGAAGTTATTTCTACCGCAATTTTCCTCATCCGAGCCATCCAAGCAGTCCCGGTCTCCGTCGCACACGTAGCTGTTGAATATGCAGCGGTGGTCGGGACACAGGAAAAAGGACGGACCGCACGTGGTGATGGTGGAACCTGAGAAGGAGTGCAAGCGGCATGACATCGCAGTCACCTGATTGGGTGTTTGGAAATGCCAACATCCAATGAGATATGCTTGTTATGTCGTTGGGGAATCTTAAGTTTGCCGCCCGTGTTGCGATCTCGCACCAAATTTCTTCGATTCCTGACTAAAGCTTTCTAAAATGGCACAACGGATTAGACTTACTGCAGTTATGCTCATCCGAGCCGTCCCCGCAGTCGTTGTCGCCGTCGCACACCCACGCCGCAGAGATGCATCTGTTGTTATCGCAGGTGAAGGAGCCGGCGTGGCAGGTGGCGGGGACGCTCGTGGGGCAGTCCACTTCATCCGAGCCGTCGCCGCAGTCGTCCGTGCCGTCGCAGAGCCACGCCGGCAGGATGCAGTGCTTGTTGTTGCAGGTGAAGGCAAATGGCGAGCACGTCGCTCCTGGGCGACGCCGAGCAAAGACGTAAGCTTCAACGTGGCATTACGCTTACGAAGCGGAAACGCAATAACGTCGGTACTGCGTTTGTACATCGGCGCGAGTGTTTCAAGTCTCATGTTTATTCACCGATATCGGTGCAGTTGGCCTCATCCGACTTATCCACGCAGTCCAAATAGCCGTCACAGCGGTAGGAGTTGGGCCGACATCGACCCTCGTCGCACTCAAAGGAGTAGTCCCCGCAGTTGTTGTCCGGCGGGGGGACGCTGTCGTCCTTGACGCAGTCCTGCTGGTTGTCCTGCAGCTTCATGCCGTACGGGCATCCGCACACGCGGCTGTAGGACGGGGTCGGGAAGCAGAAGTGGCTGCAGCGCCCGTTTGGCACCGCGCTGCAACGGCTGTTGATACCTGCGAGGAGAGAAGTGAAGCAGAAAAATCACATCGCGTGTTGTCCTCGTCATCGTTTTCGGACAGTTTGGCAAGAACGCACTACTATGGAGGTCGGCTGTGTAGGCCTTGATGTTCATGATGTCGTTGATTCCTTGTCTGATCATAAAGTTGCCTCCTCCATCCCTTTTCCTCATCTCAAATATCGCTCTGGTCCTGGTATCAGCCACATACAGGTAGTCTACATGGTACAAATAAATGCTTTACTGTGTATTCTTTGACGCTCCCAAGAACTAAATGATCACGTTTCGACAGTCGCGTATGAAAAAGAAAAAACCAACGGACCTGAATAAACAGTCAACGAGTAAGGATTTGTGATCTGTCCGATATTGGTGAAGGTCTGTCTGTCGTTTCCTTGAATGTCAATGTGACCAATCTGATCCAAGAGGGCGTCTACCCAGTACAAGCGGTTTTGTCTGTTGAAGACACACACACACACAGAAAAAAAATCTGTGTCATAAAATAATGCTTCTTAAACAGTGGGTGCCTCCTAAGCTTGCATTGTGTGCTTACGCGTAGTCAAGGGCAAGTCCATACGGCCATCCGAGTGTTGTGTTGACCAAGGGTACAGCATTGCTGCCATCAGGGAAGGCCCTCATGATGACCGCCGGACGATACCAGTCAGACCAAAACAAGTAGCTGCACACACAGACACGAGAGGACATTTTTGTGAATGTGGATGTTACGCAAGTGCAGTCCATCGAAAAAGTCTACACACCCCTGTTTAACTGCTAGGTTTTTGGGATCTAAAATAAATAAATAAAATAAGACCAATATTAATCTCATGCTAGCGATCCTTCTCATGTCACATGACCAAAGGAGCATAATATGATCGGCTTTATGTTTGATCAATTCAGAAGGATTGGATTTGTTCTCAAGGCATTTTTGAGCCATTGGAGTTTGAATCTGAAATTAAATGTTGATTTGTTTCACAATGCAAATTCAATGCTTGAAATTCCAATTCAAAGTTGGAAATTCAAATTCAAACTGAGATCACATTGAAATAATTGCATGAATATTTGCTGTTCTTCCAAACAAGGACTCACCCAGCACCGGGATGCACCGCGATTCCTTTTGGCCTCCTCACTCCGGTGACGATGTCTCGCCGGGACTTGTCAGTGATTCTGAAGGCCGTCACTGCCCTGTAGGAGCTTGAGGTCCAGAACAAAACTTTGGAGGTCCAGTCATAGGCCATGGCGTCCACGGATGAAGCCCTGTAGCCTGTCAAAATCTGTTGAACTAAAAGGGGAATAACAGATTTTTATTCAGAGTAACCAATGTGCAAAAATACAAATAGAATTTGGAATAAAACTACTCTCAAAATACAGGGCAAAATATCGTTCAAATTTCTCACAATAAATACTAGCCACTTTTCTATAATATTTACTTACCAGTCCCATTGAGGTTGGACTTATAAATAATGCCCCGGGACCTGTCGTTGTAGAAAATAGTCTCCTCATTGCCATCAAACTCCACAGCAGAGCCGGAAAATGATGAGGCAAGCCCTGAGAGGGGAAGGGTGACATCCTCCTGGAGGGAAATGGTGAGCGGGATCCCTCGCACGGCCATGGAGGTGGCCAACAGCAAATAGTTTTTTATCTCTGTTCGACAAGGACAAGTTTGTTGCTTGTAAATGTGCAAGACGTCCAGCGCCTTTCCATAGATTGATCTTTGATTGCTGACACGGTAGCCTTAGCATGTTTGCCTGTCCCTGTGGCTGTTTGGTGTTTTGGTATACAACAACTAAGTGTGAGCTTCCTCGCCCTGCTCTCTGGGCATTACGGAACAATAGAGGACTAGGCCCAAAATCTGGACATAGCGGGTCTTTACTTTGCAGTTTGTTGAGCATAAAAGCAGGTAAAAAATAACCACTATTATAACTATAACTATTGTCCTTTTTTTTTTTTTTTTTTTTTTTTTTTTGGAACATTTGTAAGGGAATGTCCCTTTTTTGACTAACAATTTTAAAATAAACAAACAATTTAAAAACATATCAGGTGAGTTTGCCATATCATGAACTCACTGTAGCAGGTCCGAAGGTCCGCCTGCAGGTCGTAACCATGGCGGCACTTACAGCGGTAGCCCAAACCGTCATTGTCGGTGCGGTGGCTCAGGACGCAAATTTGCTGACAGCCGCCGTTGTGACGCCCACAAGGGTTCATCACTGTGGCAGAAGATGAAAAATCAGGCTAGTTTAGTCAAGTGGGGTAATGGGGGGGGGGTTGGCTCTGGATGGTGCTTACCAATGGGCTGGACCACTGAATGCGAGGCAACAATATGGCCGGGTCGCTTGGCAGTACGATAGAGGAGCGTCGGGCTGCTGCCGTTGAAGCGGTTGGCTCGCACGACCCCCATCTTGACCCAATCCGTGAAGAAGACGTGGTTCTCGAAGACAGCCATCCCAAAAGGATGCGGCGCCTGCGTTCCGACATTGAGCACTATTTTCCTGAACAGAACACCACGGAATGGCCGTCAAAGGCAGCGAATGACAACCACAAAGTATCCCAATGTGACGCTTACCTGTCCAAACCGTGATAGGTGACAGTTTCCACAGTGTCAAAGTGACTGTCAGACCAGTAGACCCTCTTTGTGACGATATCGATGCTAATTGCAGTTGGCGTGCCCAGCCTGATCTTCACCAGCTCCACACGGTTACTGCCATCCATGAAGGCCCGTTCAAGCTTCATCTGCTCATTACTGACGCCCATGTCGGTGAAGAACATGTAACTGCAAAGGCAGATGTAAAATAAATCCATTTTTAGTTTTTTCTCATTTTGGGCCTCTCTTATTGGATTAATTCATGTGAATGTCCAATGAAACGCAACTATTTCCAAATTCTGTATTTTAAAAAAAATAATAATTACAGGGTTAAAAAAAAAAAAAAAAATCTCATTTGCATGATCACATTTCATTATATTTGGAAAATGATTAAAATGCCAAAAATATATTTCCAGAAGAAAATGTGATCGCCTGTACACCGGAAATTTGACATTTGAAAATACAGCAATACCCAAATTACAATTCCATTAGAACATTTCTATTACATAGGAAATATGACTTAAATGAATCAGGTATTAAATGAAAAGTTGTTTAAAAAAAAACAACAAAATAAAATGAGAACATTTCAATTAAATGAATGAATGATTCAAATTTCCATTGGCTGAAAGCAAGACTCTTTCAAATGATTTCAACATAACGTCAACCCACCCCACTGTGGGGTCCAGGACGAGGCCATGAGGGCTCTGCAGGTTCTCAGCAACCAGTGTGACCCGATTCCCTCCATCAAACTCGCACATGTCGATGCGCTCCACTGCGGCCTCTAACACGTACAGCTTGAAGTTGATCCAGTCCACGGCGAGGTTCTGCACGTTGTGAACTGCCGTAGTCAGAACCTCCTTAATGTCACCGCCGTTATAGTTGGCAGAATACACCTGGTCATAAAAAAAAAAAAACACAAAAAACACAAGCGGAAAATGAAGATCTGTGCAAAAAGCTTTGTTTAAAAGTCACCGGGTAAGGCTCACCTTGTTGTTGTATGTGTCACTCCAGAAGACAGTCTCACTGTGCCGGTGGAACGCCACACCGACAACCGTATTTTTGCCCTGAGCGGGAATCAAAGTTCGAACGTTGCGGCCGTGTACGTCGGCCATCATCACATCTCCTCCGTCTGTGAAAATGAGGTGCGGCATTCCACCTGGAAACAAAAGTTTGACACAGGCATATTCTTTATCCTCTGTAAAAAATTGACTACAGTTGACCGCCACTATATTGCAGTTCAATTTTTGTGCTCGAACTATATCACAGATTTTTTTCTCGGTAACTTATTTTTTTTGTACTAGTTTTTTTTGGTTACCCATTGCTCTTGCTCTTTCTGAATATTTGCGTTTAAATGTGTTTGTATTACTTTAAAAGTGCGTTTAGAGACTGTAAAAAAAAAAGTGCTGTAAATGCTATGGAAACATGGCTAGGTTTTTTTTTTTTTTTAATAGGTTATCGGTTATTATTTCTTTATCACAGTTGGTTTGTATTTATTACAATACTGTATTATACTGCCCCCGGTGGACAAGTCAGGCACATATTGGGCCGATACCAGCCTATATTTTTAGGTATCGGGTCCTCATGTGTCCGATACCAGCCGCAGATACTTAAGGCAAAGAAAATCTAAGGTATAGATACTCGGTATCGGTGAGTATTCCTACTGGTGTCGGTCCGAAAAAAGTAGTATTGAACAACCCTATTCCTATTCTAGGTTTTTATAAAGTACAATATCATAGAGTGCTATTTTCCTTCCTGAAAAATACCTTACAAAAAAAATGTTGATTTTCAATGTAGATTTTAACATATGCGGCAGTTAGCACCTGACACATTGGCCTTGCAGATGTGACCCTGCTCCAGGAAGTATCCACTGGCACAGCTGCAACGGTGCGCCCCAGGCCGGTCTTCGCATAGCTGGTCACAGATCCCCCAGATTTGACAGTCATTGTAGTCTGCATGAATAGAAGTCCAATCAAATGTCATTTCTCCAACTGCATATGTGCGCAGTCATCACCATAGCGATCATCCCATCGTACCTACGCAGGAGCGACTGTCATTGCCTACAACGAAACCATCCGGGCAGTAGCAAGCGCCTCCTTCTGGCGACACGTGGCATAGATACTCGCAGCTCAAGGTCGAGCAGCGCTCCAGGCCTGCGGGCAACGACAATAAAAGTCCAGTTAAACAGGTTAAAAGGCTCTAATGATCTGCAGAGGTGTCATTATGATTCTTTGCTAGCTAAATTACGGCTATCATGTGCTGCATTTGAAGGCAATTATCAAGTTCCGTCCAAGGGGAAGGTTAATGTAAAACCAAGCGTTTGTAAGGGCAGCGATAAAGTTGAGAGCTGTTATCATATCCAAACCTCAGCAGCTACTGTCTTAGAAATGCTTATGGGGGCACTATCCTCCGATGCAGATAACCCTTGGACCTTCACTTTAGAGCCCTATGAAAGTTAGGCATATGCTAGCGTTGACTCGCAATCTTTGTTCCGTCAAGTGAATGAATCCTTCAGATCTTACTGCAGGTTTTCCCAATGGTGGAGTTGGTCTCATCGGCCCCGCCGGGACAGTCCGCTTTCTCATCGCAAACCTTCCCCAAGGGGATGCAAGCGGTGGAGCCCGGGCAGCCCCACTCGCCAGGGTAACAATCACGGGAGTTGCTGTCTGCAAGAAACATCAGTCATAATCAATATTTATCTTATGAGCAACAAATCAGAGAGTGGAAAAATGCTGATAACAAGAGATTCTGAAAGCCCTGGGCAGATTTGATTGACATGTCAGCACATTGAGGCTGAAAAAAAAAAAAAAAAATCCAACGTGCACAGCCAAGAGTGTCCTTACCACATCCTTTTTCATCACTGTAGTCGCCACAGTCATTGAACTTGTCACACACCCAGTATTGAGGAATACAACGGCCACTCGTACACGTGAACTCATCGCCGCGACAGCTCTGATACACTGCAAAAGAAAAAGGCAGCAATCACATGGATGCTGTTTGAAGTGCGCAGCATTGAAGCAACCTGGACATTTGAAGCGCGTCGACTTCAGTGTTGCTCTCGCTTGGCCTTACCGCAGCCTTGCTCGTCACTGTTGTCCCCGCAGTCGTTATAGTAGTCACACAAGAAGAAAATTGGGATGCAGACGCCATTGGTGCATTGATATTCGTGGGTGGAGCAATGGTTGATGGCTGCAAAGCAGACGGAATGAAAACTTACAAGATATTGTGTGAAGGCTGAAATTCACGCCATGGGTGGTATTATTTTTCTCATTCCATATACTCAGTTTCCCCACAATTCAACATTTTTTCCACCTAAAAATTCCCCACACATTCCCAATGGGCTTGTTTCGAAGCATCCAGCTGCTCATTAAATTCACCTTGGGAACAATTTTCAACCTGCAAAAAAATGTCAGTGACTAAAACTTTAACATTCTCACCATTAAAATACCCACAAAAACAATCCCTATTCAGTCCCAGTGACCCATTCAACAAAACAGATTCACGTCGTTCCCATTACAAATCCTGAATGTTGAGCTCCTTCAATTCACTTTGGAAACAATTTTCAACATGCCAAAATTTCCACGCCGCACAAAAGAATTCCCCATTCATTTGAAATGACACATTCAAAAAACATTCATTACATTCAATATCATTTCACATCATTCTCCTTCATTCCATGTGCCTCCATATTTTTCAGTCAGCATTTCTGCCTTCATTAGCAATTTCTCCATAACTTGCAAATGTCAAGTCAATGACATGTTTGTTATTTGGTTGTTGTTTGCAGTGGTACACTGCATCATGTGATAGTTGCCTTTTGAAATTAACACAGACCTCTGTAAACTACACCCACAATATCATTACACTAGTACTCCCTTGATGAAGTGTAAGTTTTTTTGTTTTTTTTAAGTGTAAGTAGTTTCTTAGTACATCAATATTTCAACATAATTTCCCAATGTGTGTCGGTCACCTGCGGTTGTTTATGTTTGGGTTGAAAGGTGGGTAAATCGCCAACTACCGGGTTTGTTTTCGTCCTGTGTTTTTCCAAGCAAAAAAAATAACTACAAAACGTACACAAAACTTGGAAATTCAATTTGCGTCATAAATAAAACATTAATTGACTAATTTCACCAAAGGGTTCTTTTTTTAAATCATGAAAACGACAGCAAGAAATCTTTGCATAAGGGCCTGTCATGGCCGTTGTGTCTTCTTCGCCGTCAGTATTTTTGAAAGGCTTATACCAGTTTGTAAATTTATTAGCGCCACCTACAGGACATTTTATTTTTTTCCCTTTATTGCGTAGATGATACAAAATTTGTAAATAAGGAACAATTGTAGTAACTAGTAGAAATACAAGAAAAAAATAGAACAGTCAGTCAAAATAATAGTCTAAATATACAGAGAAATACAGCTTATAACCGCCGTTACTTTTCGGCACTAGCCGTTAAGTTAGCAGGAAAGAAAATTGATTAATATGACTGGAGCGGAGATGTGTGCTTTCCTCGGTGGTCTTGTTGTGATTAGTATTAAATTATTTACTCACTGCAGTTATATTCGTCGGAACCATCTCTACAGTCTTGGAGTCCATTGCAATGCTGAGCGTTGTTGTAACATGCCCCATTGGCACACGTCTTCTCGGTGCACTGTGGGTAGTCTGCATAAATAAATAAATAAATAAATAAATGAATAAATAAATAACTAAATGAAATAAAATAAAAATAATCATCTTACTGCAATTGTTTTCATCAGAATTGTCCACGCAGTCCTTCACACGGTCACATTTGTATTTGCCGGGAATGCACTGGCCCTCCTGGCATGTGAACTGGTCTGGGCTGCAGGTTCGACCGCCTATTTGATTAAAAATACCGAGGAATCAAACTGGAATTCAAGAAAGAAAAATAGGCTCATACTGTATATCTCCATACCACACTCTCTTTCCTCATCCGAACCATCCTTGCAGTCCTTCTCCCCATCACAGACGAACTCCAGTGGGATGCATTCACCGCTTGTTACGCATTTAAACTGCTGTGAGCTGCATGATGGAGGAGCTGTAACATAAAGAAATAAAAAGCAGTGAGCTTGCTACATGCATCTTCACTACTAATAAACCGATTCCCGTGCATGCATTTATACTCACGGCAATTCAGCTCATCCGAATCGTCCGTGCAGTCTTTGGTTCCATCACATTTCCAGGCGATGTTTATGCACTGTCCACTGGTGCACTGAAACTCCTCACTTCCACAGCTCCCTGCAGGAGAATACACAAAACGTGTGCTTTTAAAACGTAACGAGTGGTGACGATATCACTGAATAAAAAAAAAAGAAATAAAAAAAGAAATAAAAATAGTACACTAATTTGAAACTTGATATTCAGTTAAACAAATTAGTATCAATGAAAATACCTTATCAGCTTTAAAAACTGTTTTAACCATTTATTCAGTTACAATGTTAATGTTCAAACTTTGCATATTGTTCTACTGGTTTACAATAATGTGAAATCACAAACAAAACATATATGCCTTGCCTATTTTAATGTTAGACAATATGGTGGCACTTGAAGTGCTCGGTTTTACTTTGTATAAAAGCTTAAGGACCACTGTTTGACTCAAAAGCACACAGCCAGTTAAAGGTAGATGATTCTCTTTTGGATTTCCTCCGAATTTCTGACCATGGAGTTTTGTTTATGGCGGCGCGTTTACAAGGGCGGTTTATGACGGTTTCTCACTCAAAACATGTGATTTGGGGAGTTAATTCTCCACCGTGACTGATCGGTCCATCTTTATAGTCAATAGTCAAACTGAATCAGCAAATGTAATTTCTGTACTTTGGATCTGTAATCCATGTGGGCTTGTAACTGCACTCGAGCGAAAAACATACAATTGTAAACAAAGAGCACGCAGTGGTCATCTTTCTATATGACAAACCTGACAGGTGACAAAATAGCTGCGAAAATTTGAATTTGCAACAAAGTACACACCACGTCTCGGCTGGATTATGCTGATAAACTATTTTGGAGTCAGCCATGTTTGAATTTTTAAGTACTTTAAAAATAAAGTTAAGAGGAGATGAGAGTATTCTATTTTAAAATCAATTTCTTTTGAACGAATGTGACAATAACTATGCGTCAAATGTCTTCAAAAACAATACGTACAATACATGACATATTTTTGGGGTTATAGATAAATCAATATTTTTAATTGAAATACAATGATCATTAATTATTATAATGCCAATATATGACTAAACAAAACACATTGAAGAGTATGACAATGATATGGAATATAACATATAAGAGGTAGAATTGTTTTCCTTTAACATTTGGGTTGATAAAATGAATGTAGATTTTTTTTCCTCCCTTTTCACAGATTTGAGGAACCTATTCAGCTTTGGAGGCCCAGCACTTGAATATAACCCGTTATGATTATGTTTTGTTCTTATTTGAAAACACAACTCTCTTAAAAAAAAAAAGCAAAAAAAAGCAATCATCTTTTACCTTGAACTGTGTGAATTCCTTGAAAGAGCAGAAGAAGCGACAGAAGCTGAAGACCTAGAAGGTCCATCGCTGATGAATCGTCAGCCTTCCCTCTCAATTTGTTTCACTTATCACCTTGACTTATACAAAAAAAACAAATTATGCTGAGCAGTTATCCCCGGTCGCGCTGAAAAGGGGCGAGGATGGCAATGTACTGTGAGCAGCTAACCAATAATGATCTCTCGGAGGTGTACAGCTTTTTTTATGCCTTACCCCTTTTACATAAACTTGATCGAAGATGAACTTTTACCTGTTGACATGTTGTCTACATCAGCAAGAAAGCGGAGCCACACACTTTTGTGTAACGGCGGTTGCATGTTAACCTGTGTTTACATAGAAATAAGTGGAATTTATTTGAACAATTAAACACATTGCTACATCAAGACAAAATTGCAAAACAGAGCATTAATTTGTTAGTAAAGAATATTTGTCCACTGAGGGCCATTGTAAATGAATGCACCCCTCCTTCCCCCCAAAAAGTGGATGCAATTGACATTGTGATGCCCCTTCTGGTGCGCTTGCCTTGGCCGCCAGGGGGCAGTATTATACAGATGCACAGGATAATATTAGTGATAATAGTCGTTCTTCACAGAGGATAACGAATATATGCCTGTAAGCATTGTTATATTATCTAACTTATCTCATTTGCGTTCAAGTATTTGATGTATAAAGCGTAACACCGCCACATAGATGCTATTCATTAGCCCATTTACAATGTTTTCCATTATGTGTTAGCATCGAGCTAACACCCTTTAAGGTAAAGGTGGGTCTGTTGCTTTGAATACACAAAAAGTAATTTCATTTGTTTTATGTTTAGCTTGACAGGAAACTTCAATTCAGCAGCTTGAATCCTCTTTTTGGAAGGACTCCTGAGGCCGAAATTGCAGCTTGATGTGAAGCGAGTAAAGTTCACCATGTTTGAGCTATGTGATATATATTTGAATATAATTGCTGAAGATTGACTTTAGTATTATTTGTTTGTTTTATAAAGGTGGATGGACGTGTCATAACATCCCCAAACCATAAAATTCTCATTTAGGCCGCGTAAAAAAACAATTACAGACAACTTATTGAGTTATCAAACCTTTCCTGTGTAGTTTATAGCATGTGACCTTGTTGCATGTCAATCTCCTTAACTGCACTAAAGCACAAAGGTATATTGCTTACATTTCTTCTTTCATCCATCCCTCAATTTTCAATAGTGCTCGTCCACATTGAGTCACACGAAATCGCTGAGTTAGAGCATAAAGCAAATCTCACCTTTTTGAAAAGGAATGTGCCTCATGCACAAAATATTGTATGGAAATATAACTGTTAAATTGATTACACCAGTGATTCTCGAAGTGTGGATTGTTGTATGCTGGCGCCCTCTAGTGGTACGCAGGGTAGTCCAACATTCAATCCTGCGGTACACTTAACGCCCCAAAATACGACCAGGGTCAAGGTTCAGTGCATTTTAGTTACACTTTCATACAATAAAGTTTTTTTCCTCCTCAATATTTCATGTACATTTCCATACAGTTCTGTTGTACGTAACAATATAACTGCGAACATTTATTTAAGTGCTATTTTAGTTATGTACAATACATTTTAAACATTTTTCTTAAATTCCCCAATATTTAAGCACAGCGTTCATGTTGAAACTGTGCATATTGATGCAGTCTTAACAATATAAAACAAACTTTTTTGGAATAAAACCTCTGCCTCGTTTTTGAACCATCACTCTGGATTATTTTTTTTAACTCAAGTGTTTTGTTGGTTGAACAAAAACGTATTTTGTTAATGAATTTACATCTTCCTACAACACATTACAACTTGAGTGGAACATTAGCACCCCTCCGTGGCCAAATAATTAACTGCACTCAAAAGCCAAAGGTTAGTGATAAAACACATAAGTTTAATTTGAATTACATTCATAAATGCATCAAAAGTTAAAGACTGTAAACATTTTGTTATTCGCCACCAGAAAAGTATGTCAAACTTTAATCACGTAAAATACTAATTAAACTGTGTGTTGCATGTTTTATGGTATGGCCCCTTTAAGGGGCAAGCAAAATATATGACTTCAGCCGTGGTGTTAGAAAACAGAACTATTCATTTTCTTGCCCGTGTGGCTCAAATAAACTCTTAAAAACTTGAAATAGAATAAATGACTGACAACAATAAAAGCTACTACAACAGGTATTTAAATATCAAAACAGGTGCAGATAACATGTATATTGAGTGGCAGCTCACTATGTATGGTGATAGCTTTAAATACCCCCTGCCACCCCTCCCAAAAAAAAATTGCAAAGAAGAGATATAAAGTACATAAAGATTATAATACAGAATAGGCCTGATACATGTGTGTGTGGATACAGAAATACATTTCTAAATGCACAAAATGAAAACACAAAACATGGAAGATGCTATGTGGCCGGAGAATGTTTAAAATGCTTTTAAACTCAGATTCATCCAAGTTAAATGAGCTATTTCAACTAAATGGCAAGGAAATGCCATTGCAGCATTGCAGACGAAGCCAGACCGGTGTTCCCCCTGGTGCCGTGTTAAGCACCCTAACATATTTCAGCCACTGCAAAATCCCTGCGTAGGTTTTGTGCTTCCACTTGTTGTTTCCGATGAAAAAAAACTAGTCCTCAGTAGTTGAACGGCCTTTCGTCGTCATGTGAGTAGTTTGGGTTGTTCTGGCCTTGGTTCCGAGCGTAAGGGTTGGTCTGAGGCCGATCCTGGCCATACGGGTTGTTCAGGGATCGAGATTCTGAGTAGGGGTTGCCCAGGGGACGAGTTTGGGCGTACGGGTTGGTCTGGTTGCGAGGCCGCGAGTACGGACTGCCGTTCATTTCTTCGGAGTTGTCATTAAGCCACTGCAATTTGAGACGATTCCGTTAATCGCAAATACGTCTTGCGTGAATGCTCATTTCTTGCTCTGCCTTTTTTTTTTTTTTTTTTTAATTGATTTGAATACTCACGGGACTTCTCCCTTGAGCCAGCGAGCTATGGCGGCTATTGCTGGGCGTCATCTCCAGCTTGGTCTCGCTGTCCCAGGCACTGGCGGCCGTGGCCCGCGGGATCCTGGGCACCCCTCCGCTGGGGAATGGTTTGACGCCCATTGCCGGTTCGGTCTTAGCCAGAGGCTCCTGCTGATTGGCCGGAAGGCTTGTAACGAGAGGAGCCTTATCGGAAACGTGGATCACGTCGGGATTCCTGGTGTCTGAACCTTTGTTTTTTTTCTTGGAGCTCTTCTTTGGGGATCTAAGAGGATAATTGGAAGAATGACAACATTATGGTCTTCAATGATAAATTTGGATTTCGCCTTTAGGGTCAGTTTGGAGGGCGGCACGGTGGCCGACTGGTTAGCGCGTCCGCCTCGCAGTTCAGAGGTCGTGGGTTCGATCCCGGCTCCGGCCTCCCTGTGTGGAGTTTGCATGTTCTCCCCGTGCCTGCGTGGGTTTTCTCCGGGTACTCCGGTTTCCTCCCACATTCCAAAAACACGCACGGTAGGTTGATTGGACACTCTAAATTGTGAGTGCGGATGTTTGTCTCTGTGTGCCCTGCGATTGGCTGGCAACCAATTCAGGGTGGCTCCCGCCTACTGCCCAAAGACAGCCGGGATAGGCTCCAGCACGCCCCGCGACCATTGTGAGGAATAAGCGGTATCGATAATGGATGGATGGGTCAGTTTGTTTTCAAACAGTTATTTGGGTTAGATTTTCATTTCATTTTTACATGCAACGAATTTAATTGAACCATAATTTCAGAGCAGTTCTTTAATTTCCCTATATTAAAACACAGTGTTAACGTTAAAACTGTACAGTACATAAGGTCATTATAAAATGATACAGAGATAGATTGTATTCATGCATCTACTAATTAAATCAACTCACCTTTACAATAAGCTCGCTGGCAAGGACTGACCGAATTTATTTGTTTAGTTGTTTGACGGCCATGGATGATGATTCGTTCATAAAAGTGATCAAGGGACCAGTTGTGTTCATCTTCCGAGGTTCCATTGTATCATTTCTGTTAGCTATATATTAACATAATAAACAGTTCCTCAGCCTAATAAAGGGCTAAAGAAAAAAAAAACTCACTTGGTAGACATGACGATTAGAATGATGACTGTGATGAGCAGCAGTCCCCCTAACACGGAGCCAACGATCACCAAGGCTAGCTTCCATGCTAACAACAACAACAACCAAAAATGTTGGTGACAACAAGGAAAGAATTATGTTTTTCAATTTGATGGCATTTTACGCTCCTTTAGCCATACAAGACTAAAAGTATATCAAACTTCACAACATTTTGAACAAGGAGTAAAAGTTATTTGGATGGCATTGACGGTCTTACTCACATTCAGTGCAGTTAAAACCAGAGTACCCGTATGGACACCTGAACAGAAAAAGAAAAGGATTATTCAAACGTAATCATTTCAGGGCACTCCGTGACAACGAAAGCACCTACATCACACAGTGCCGAGTTCCGTTGGGTGTCTGACCACTTGGACAAGCTGCAGAGGAAGAACAGTTAGAAATTAGCTGTGAATCAACACGCGCGGTTTAGCAGAGCTAGCAAAAGTACCCACATTCTGTACTTCAAAAGAAGGTCACATACGCATGTAAAAAAAAAAAAAAAAAAAAAGTACAGATTCAACCCCTTCACTTACAATGTATGCATAAAGTCTACACACCCCTGTCAAAAAGTCCGATTTTTGTAATTTAAAAAATGAGGAAAAGATCAACCATTTCAAATCTAATCCCACCATTCATGTGGCCAGTAATGTATGGAACTCAATTGAAAAAAAATCTTTTTGCGAGATGAAGTAAAATACCGTATCTAACTGGCTGTGTTAAGAGTCAGCCGACCATATTCAAACTCGCCATAAATGGGTGTCAGCAAAAATTCAGGGTAGGTTCCGCACTTACCAACACACGCTCTCTGATTGTAGTCGGTCATAATGTAACCCGTCGAACAGCTGCAGAGGAATTCTCCGTTGTCTCCCGCCGAACATGTCGTGGTTTCCTCGTCACACGGTCGCTTAACACACAGACTAGTGTCTAGCAGAAGTGGAAAGAACATAGAAAAGAAAAGAGTATTCGTACAAGTTGGCTCAGATGTTGCTAACTTGCGAGCTAGCTAACCAGATTGACGGATGTTTGAAAATATGGATGAGAACATAAACTATGCGTAGTATTCATAATTACGTGCGATGTCAATATCAAGCTTAAATGCAGGAAACGTACTTGTGAATTCCGAACTTGCCAGAAGACACGCTTCACATTTTGCGGCTTCGGCCATGATGTTCGCAACGGCCTGTGTGTTGACTTGAGCAGACGTCCGGAAGACCATCTCCACCGTAGCACTGACGCCAGGCACGGCACGTACTTTTGTCTTTACAATTTCCCTATACGGACAAAGTTGACATGAATAGAAGCAAAATCCTCTGATGTAAGCAGGTAGAAAGAGCACAGATGATTGTTGACTTACTTGAGTTCAAGCACTATAGAACCAGAGTAGCCAGAACCCTCAGTGAAAAGCAGAGCAATCTGTGTGGCAGAGAGAAAGTACGTATATTCTTAAAGAGTTTTCCCAAACAATTCACCGTGGACGAGAAAGAGAAATTTGACCTCATTAGAAATGAGCTCCGCGGTGCTTTGAAAGCTGAGTGATGTTTTGTCTTCCATGTCCTTATCAAATGCTAATTTAGGCACTTGCAGTTGTCCGGGGAAGACTTTGGCTGAAATATTACAATTTATACAGTTTATAAAAAAGGATAGCAACGATAACCATTTCTATACAATGTCTAAATTTTCTCGGAATCGTGTATCAAAAAGTTGATCAAAAACAAATCAAAGAAGACTGGTCAAATGGGACTACTCACCCGTCTCACAACGCTGGCTGTCCTCATTGTAGTAATCACCAGCCAAACACAAGCACACTCGGGTTCCATTGGCACGGGCCTCACATTTGCTCCCGTCAGGACATGGCAGTAACTCGCAGATATCTAGAGAGCAAAAAACAAAAACATGGAAGCCTTTCCAGAGGTACATGTTAAAATACGTATAGAATGGATACAGTACTGGTTTACGTACCTGGCATATCTGTGGGCAAAGGATCTGTTGGTAGCGTGACGGAATCAGTTGAGTTTGTGGAATTGCTCTGTCCAGGTGTTGTCGGATTGACCGGCTCGGGTGTAGTGGGTTGGGGCGGGTTGGTGGGATTGACCGGCTCGGGTGTTGTCGGTTGGGGCGGGTTGGTCGGATTGACCGGCTCGGGTGTTGTCGGTTGGGGCGGGTTGGTCGGATTGACCGGCGGGTTGGTGGGATTGACCGGCTCGGGTGTTGTCGGTTGGGGCGGGTTGGTCGGATTGACCGGCGGGTTGGTCGGATTGACCGGCGGGTTGGTGGGATTGACCGGCTCGGGTGTTGTCGGTTGGGGCGGGTTGGTCGGATTGACCGGCGGGTTGGTGGGATTGACCGGCGGGTTGGTGGGATTGACCGGCGGGTTGGTGGGATTGACCGGCTCGGGTGTTGTCGGTTGGGGCGGGTTGGTCGGATTGACCGGCGGGTTGGTGGGATTGACCGGCTCGGGTGTTGTCGGTTGGGGCGGGTTGGTGGGATTGACCGGCGGGTTGGTGGGATTGACCGGCGGGTTGGTGGGATTGACCGGCTCGGGTGTTGTCGGTTGGGGCGGGTTGGTCGGATTGACCGGCGGGTTGGTGGGATTGACCGGCTCGGGTGTTGTCGGTTGGGGCGGGTTGGTCGGATTGACCGGCGGGTTGGTCGGATTGACCGGCGGGTTGGTCGGATTGACCGGCACGGGCGTGGACGGTTCAGGTGGGTTGGTCGGACTTGGAGTGTTGTTCGGTACGACTATCTGTACTGCATCTGCAACAAATAAGAGAACAATAAAAATTACACATTGTGTTGAATATATTTTGTTGAAATCTTGAGGTTTTCCTTTATAGTTCATAAAAAAAAAACCTTTATCAGAGTTTCCCTTCAAAATAACATCTGAGCCAAAGCAAACAATATTATCGGACAGCACTTTGAGTTGCATTTCATGAAAAGTGCTATATAAATAAATTTGATTGATTGATTGATTGATTGATATGAATGTATCGCCTTCCTTAAACTCATGCTATGTGAGGACCTTGTGTTGACACGCTGCCCTCTGTTGGTGTGGAGTGCAATGATCACCCAAAATGCGGGCTTTTCACGCACCAAATTATTATTGTCATTCGTGGTTTGCCTTCAGTGTCAGCCTCAAAACACAAGCATTGAGCTATATCCAAGGATTTAGACAGCAAAATCCCCTTAAAAAGAGTGAAAACTGCACAACATGCTTTTAAAGCTCATTTAGGCTTGAAAACAAATAAAGACCCCCAGTAAACCAAACATTATGGCTTGCCTTCAGAATAAGGGAGGGTATATTAAATGGGTCATAAGGTACGATTTGATTGCAGTTATCAACATACTGGTTAAATATTTACAGTTTGCACTTGTACTAACCAATTCTGATATTGACTTTTAGAAGAGGGTATGCATACCACACAATTTTATTTAGTCTCGCTATACTTTAGTAAAGTTATAAGTTTACTTATATATATATACACACATACACACACACACACACACACGCAATGTATATATACTGTGTATATGGGCCATTCTACTGAATTGGTTCAAATTCTGAGTTGGAAAATGTGTGAAATTTGTATTTTATTTCAGAAAAACCTTTACTGTATTCATAATGTGCCATATCTAAAGGGCACATATATAGTAAAAGTACAGTCAATTTTCAAATAGTATTTTCTAGCTCTTCCCTAATATCTTGGCTGTCCTCAAATTTGTCACGACCAAAACACACATTTACAGAAGAAGAAAAATAATTCTACTAGCCGATTCACATTCCATTCCCCCCTCTACAGAGTATTTTTATAAATTAATATATATGGTTTCGACGTCAAAATCAATCTAAATGAATTTTCAACAGAATTTAAGATGACTTATTCCGAAATAAATCAACATTTATAAATGTATGCATATTTAATGCTAAAGCAACAAAGTCATTTTGTGAGTATATTTAGATTTAAACTGCCTTAAACAATTCTATTCAAAAATAAAGAAACAATGTTACTTACAGGCCGCAAAGAGGCAAAGGACAAACGCAAGTCTCAATTCTGGCGCCATCGGAAAGCAAACAAAGAAATTAAGATTTTGTATAAAAACTAAAGACGATTCTCAGAGAGACGTGAGTCGAAGAGGCTTGCCCTCTCACCTTGGAAGATGACCACTTGGCTGTGTTACTCACTTTTTAATCATTAGCCACTCCTTCAAGGAGGCTGGAAATGTGTGCAGACGGTACTTTTTTTTTGTCCAGGAGATATAACTTCCTGGATGGACGTCATGTTTGTGGCTACAGATTAGGCATTGGTTTCCAATATAATACAATACAATATTGCTATTCAAAATGAGGCCTTTTCAAAGAGAACCAAGCTCAGTTTTAAGTCATGTGAACACATACCTGCACTTATTTGTGCACAGTGGTGTCTTGATTTACAAGTTTAATTCATTCCGTGCACAGGCTGTATATATATATATATATATATATATATATATATATATATATATATATATATAGAACGGATAATTAATTTAAATCGGTTTTCATTGCACCCCTACTCAGTACACAACGAAGACGGTCACAACTGCTCAGTACAAGCACAAGCAGCAGTAATATTAGCTGTTCTCGAGAATAATGAATATACTGTGAGAATTGTGATATTGTTTGTGTACATGTGTTGCCGAACCATTTCCACATAACACACAAAAGGAACATTGATACTAGTTTCGCTCAACAATCTTGACAGTCATTTGACATTGTGCGTTAGCATCAAGCTAGCTGTAAAACAAGAGATCACAAATACCCCTCGTACTAGATTGTGAGAGTGTATGTAATAACTGTCCTTTTTTCACATAAAACGGCTCGAGAGAGAGGTCGGTTGAGTAAATAAAGAAGTAAATGACTGACAAAAGTCATAACGTCAATAACATCTATTTATGATTTAGATGTGCATGATGATGTGTTTATTCTTAAGTCAATGATGGCGTGTATAGAGGCAGCCAACACACTATGTACTTCCTTATATCTGCTGATGATACAACGCACAGAATGAAAATGAATACATTTTTAAAAAATCAAATAAAAAAAATGAATAAAAGTAAAAAGTAAGGGTCCTGGCAGTAATCTACCCACAGCCTCACTATATGGGTCTGGGGGGCCGAAAATTGCTTTCTTTTGTCTTTTTATGAATTTACAACAGTTCCTTTAGTTTACTTAAAACCCCGAGACAATCCTCTACAAACATGAGTCATAACACTTAAACGTTGCAACGGGAATACCTGGTGGCCATTAAGTTTCGGCTGGAACAAAAGGTGCAGCAAGTGACCTTTGAGCCCCCAACATCACACTGGATTATACCACCTTGCTTCTAAAAATAAACTCACAATCGTGGCAGGTAGAATTTGTTCCATACAAAAGCTGGAACGATCAATGCCAAACGTGGTCAATAAAAGTTCATTAGACCCAAGCAGACTTCCCATAACTGTTCGTTTTAATGGCATTATCTCCAAGTTGACTTTGATCCCGGATGCTATTGTGAAGCAACACACCTTAATTTGAGACCGACGTCATCAAAGGGTGTTGGTGGAAAAAAAAAAAAAAAAAGACCAAAAAAAGTCCTCCTCTAAAGTAACAACCAGATAGAAACTGATACGCTTCAAATAAACATCGAGTCATTTAAACGGACAAATTGGCATCATTTCATCAGGCGAATACCAAAATCACAAAAAGCACTCAAAATATATATTTTTTCCGTTTTGTAACCTTTGGCTTCACATGAAGCAAATTAGCCATATTAAAGCATTAGATTTTTTTTTTTCCCCCCCTTGACTGAAAGATTTTACGAGCGTGTTGCTACGTCAATAGATGTGTGATAAGAGTCTTAACATCAGCTTTGTATCTTGGCGCTGACTGACTGGAAGTCCAAAGTCAAAAACGGTAACGGCCTTCCTTATCCCCAGCCAGGCAACAGGCGCGATAGCCGACACAGTAGTTGGTCGAACTGGGGCATGATGAAGGGGAAATGGCAGAAAAGCAAACAAGGTTGAATGTGTTCTTCTTACCTTGAGAACATTTGGACTGGTTTCCCCCTCGCCATCAGTTTGTTTGCATATCTGTGTGAAAGAGGACAAAAGCTTTATAAGCGTGTCATGAACTACAAAAGGCTGCTTAATATCATTTGGATCCTCTACAAATGATTAACTATTTATTGAAAGACTTTATGCGATAGTAGGAAATTGTATGCCTGGAACACAAAAAAACATTACAGTATGCATCATTCACAAAAACATAGGGCAGAAAATTACCCATACTGATGAGTTAATGCTGTCAAGAAATGGGTTAGCAGGATAGAAGTGGTTAAAAATATTACTCTTACTATCAATATTTTCCAGGGGTCACCACAGCAAGTCAGTTGCATATTTTTGGCACTTTAAAGAAAAAAAAAAAATGTTAACACCAGATGCCCAATGCCCTCCACCCATTTTCCATAGGTGGATCCCAAAACTGTCAAAAATGGCGCCCAAATCTAATCCTCCACCCAATCAAAATAATTAACCCACAATTGGGTGACATTTAACCAACATTATGGTGCATTTAAATTTTAAGCAAAATGTAATCTAATGGACGTAAAAAAAAAAGCTTTCACTGCACTTAGGCCTTCACCACTTCTGTATTTTAATATTGGTTTTTAATTATGCTGGGATAGCCAGTTCATTTTGGGAAGGTGGCGTAAAAACTTTAAATGCAGTCGTAAATTGTATTTTCCACCATTACCGTGCATCATTCATAAAATGCTTAAAGTATGAAAAGGGCAATTTCTAAGGCAAACAATCAGAAAAATGGCAAGAAATGGCGCCGCCTTGTGGTACCACTATGGACAATCAAGGTTTACTTTCTATTCTCGGGACTTGTTTTGCATGATCATTCCAAAATATCAAACGTTACACACAAGACATTGAAATGTTGCATAAAAACGTCTGTGCGTTTTCTTTTGTAACAAAAAAAGGTTTTTATTGGCTTCTCTAATCCGTTCATCATCTCAATAACAGGTACAGCCCAGGAAATCATGTCACGAGGATCTAGTACTAATGAGACAAAGGGAAGGGGAGGCTTCTGCTACAACATTTGGTATTGAGGTGACAGTCAGAAAAAAAGCCATAAAAATCATGCATACTTGATAAAAACTCAAAAACAAAACACACACATTTTTAGTGTTTTTGTACATTTTTGTAAACAATATCCTTCTAGAGTTCATATCAAAAACACATGATGGCAAGTAACAAAAATAAGGGATATACCATGAGAAAAAAAAAAATTCTACAAGGCATCTAGAATGCAACACTGCTTGGCATGGATGTTTTTTTTTTGTTGACATTAAAACAAAACAATGACAATAAAAATGAAATAATACATTTTGCATTTTGACAAGTCACTTGCTCTATCATCGTAAACACAGGCAGTGTAAAAAATGACGACAACATGTCGAACCTATTCTACAAATATTTCCACTACATACAATGAAACGCGTGTCCCTGCTTTCTTACGCTTTAGTGATATGAGGTATATTTAGTCAATCTTATCGTCTTTTTCTCTCCATTTCCGTTCAAAGCATAGTGTGTTTGGAGGGAAGCGGCTGGTCGGTCAAGTTTTTTTTAGTTTTTTTTTGTTTTTGTTTTGTTCCCCCTTGCAGCTTCAGAGTCCCAGAAAACCAACGGGGAGGGTCGAGTGGGGTAAAGGGGGGCAGTTGAGGCTCGCAGGAAATCGACTAAATCAAATATCAACCCTGGCTGCCGGGATCGAGAGATCGAGAGAATGGCTTTAACCACGGAAGACAAAGAAGGCCATTGTTCGTTCTTGTGAGTGCAGGACTGCTGCATATTCAGGAGGCGTGTTGTATAAATTAACTCTTCTGCTGCATTGGTGCTACAAAGGTGTGTGGCGGCTAATGGAGAATAAATACAATTAAAAAAAACAAAAACAACAAAAAAAAACAAATAAAAAAAAAAACAGAGAAAAGTTCCAGCATGTCAGCCGAGCTCTGGAGAAACACTTAAATACAAAGAGCTACTTCTCAAAATATTGTATCACAAAATGATGGCAAATCCACTTTTTACATCACCCGACAAACCGCAAGAAATTCGACCCCGTCCCTCCCCTCCTAGCAACAATCAAAAATGAAAAATCCAAAAAAAAAAAAAATGCCCATTAAAACCATCATCCCACCCTACCAAAACCCTTGTTCACAGTTTTCTCCTTTTAAAATAAGCATTATTACCATAAGAATCACAAATTGAACTGGTTATTGTTTCTGATGATATGTTTGGGGGAAAAAAAGTGCTTGTTTGATTCCATTGACACAAAAAACAAAACAAACAAAAAAAACAAAACAAAAGCGAGGTGACTGTTTCAGTTTGCTTGCTGGCCTTTGTGTTTTCAGTCATACGCGTTTCAATGGAGTTCTTCTCTACATGCTGGTTTCACATTGACACGCAACAGTACCGTCTTTTGGACTAAAACACAAAGAGAGCCAAGACATGATCGTGAGGAGTAAAATTGAAAAATAAAAACGCACAGAAAATGAAATCAAATTGAAAAAATAAAAAAAATAAAAGCTTTGTAGTTTCAAAGTACACCTGTAAAAACTGTGCTAATTGCATCTCATAATACAAAGTCTTATTACACAATTTTGCCTATTTCCTGAGTTAATACGTTTCTTGTAACAGACAATATATACTTTTTTTTTTGCCATGTGAGTTCTGGGCTTTCCCTGCCACAAGTGTTGGTTTTTTTTTTTTTGTAATTGTCAACATTATTATTTTACAATGGTATGATGATTGGTAAAACACAAGGGTTCCGAAAGTAACAAGAAATGCAAGTTCATCTCTAACCTCAAAATGTTTTAAATTACGATTAAAATCTACGGTTTACGATCATTAAAAAAAAAAAAAAAAAAAATGAAATCACTACATTTCCCAACATTATGTAAGCGACTAAAATACATCATAAAAATAAGAATAAAAAAAAAATTGCATTTGAGGCCATGTAAGACCCTCCCTGGTCATGTTTGCATCAACATTTAATGGCAGTGTTTAAAAAAAAAAAAAATTTTGCTACAAGAACAAAATTGTGATGAGTGGGGGGGGGGGAGAAGATTGGGTGGTCAAAAACAGCACCCCCGCCCCCACTAATTGGGTTAACCTCATTTGACCCTTATCTGAAACTTTGGCTTGTCGGGGTTTTTGATCCTGTACTCACTGGCTCACTGACGTCAGCTAACAAGCTGGTATACCCTGAGAACTCTGAGACCGGAGTCCGTATTCTGTGGTCCACCTCCGCCCCGGGGTCGCTGCCGTAGCTCAGAGGGGTGCGGCGTCCCGACTTGAACTGGGAGCCGAAGGCCTGGGCGAAATTCTCAATCTGGTACGTCGTGGACTCTTTCGGGGGGTTCAGAGGAGACAGGTCTGAGTAGCCGGAACCGTTGGCGGGGGCGGCGCTCCCGCCGGACTTGGCTTGTTGCCCCTTGGAGCTTTCCGCCTGGGCGGTCAGATCCTGGGGAGGTAGGTTGAAGGCTCCGGGGGAGTGCTGCTTCTCCAGCTGCTCCGTCAGCTCCTGAGATGGCGTTAGCTGCTGGTGGCTGGCTGGCTCCAAAGTGAGATGGAAGCCCGCTTGGGAGGGGGAGCCCACCAGCATGCCGTAGTGGGACTTGGACGAGGTGGAGGAGGAGCTGGACGAGGGGGCAGCGATGGGCAGCGGCGAGGAAACGGCCGGGGGGTAGCCGCAATCCAGCGGCGACGTGCTGTAGACGTGCTTGTCGGCGAACAGGGGCCCCGTGGGACTGGAGCTGCTGGACAGGAGTGGGAAGGGCCCGGTGGCGCCCAGGCTGGGGAAGGGCCCGCTGTGGCTGGTGCGCTCCAGGGCCTGCAGGAGGAACTTGGAGTACTCGCTCATCACCGCCGTTTTGTCGCCCCCGCTGGCCGCGTCGTCCTCCAGCTCGGGGGTGACGGGCGCCGCCGGCTGGAGGTCCACGTGGTGCGGGTGGTCGGACAGGTCGAAAGCCACGTCGTGGTGGTGACCCCCCTCCGGCTTATGGCTGTAGTGGTCCAGCAGGCTTTGCAGAACCTCGTCCGGAATGCCCGACTTGTCGTGCTTGAGTTCCAGGGGGGACGTGTCCAGCATGGCCAGCGTGGGCTCGGGTCCCAGGGAAACCTGGATGACGCCGCTCCCCTGCGACGCCATGTGGAGAGCGCCCGCTCCGTAGTCGTTGTTGACGGCGTGGAGGTATCGGCGCTTTTTCACAAACTGCATAGCGTCGTCGTAGTTGCTGGTGCTGGTGGTGGCGGGACCCTGCTTGTTGACCCCGCCTCCCTGGAGCAGACCCATGTTATCCAGCCCGGATGCGTCCACGTGATCCATGGAGCTGGCTTTTGGGCCCAACAGTTTTTGTCCGTCAGCGCCGTCTTCCAGAGAAAGAAGGCCCTTATCCAAACCCTTACGGCCCGCTTTTTTGAAGACCAATTTAGGAGAGCGGCCCTGCATGGCCGAGCCTGAGGGCTGCTCCATGCTGTAGTCCTGCAGGCCCATGTCACGCGCCAGCGCAGCGGAGGACGAGGCCGCCATGGACGCGGCCGCGTTCTTCTTCCTCTTGCGCTCGCCGCCCTCCCCGTTTTTGGACTTGGCCCGCTTGCGTCCGGAGCCGGTCGCGTTTCCCTGAGTGAGTGAATAGCTGCCCTGGCCGAGCTCGGCGTCGCTGAGCTCCAGCATGTTCGGGTCCAGGCCCTTCTTTATGGCTTCTCCGCAAGTCCGCTTGTGCTTCAGTAACCGGTCGGTTCTTGAGAAAAACTAGAAGGTTGACAAAGAGACGCACAGATGAAAACAATAAGGTGCTGTGAGCCACTCGACAAGCTGAATATCCACCGGGCCAATGTTACCCAACAACCCCCGAGGCAATGAGAGATCATCATGTGTCATCTAAGTCGGTGAGTTAATTGTGAGCGTTACCATATTTTCCAGACCATAAATTGCAAGTTTTTTTGTTTTTTTTTAACAGTTTAGCTGGTCCTGCGACTTACACTCAGGTGCGACTTGTAATGTATTCATTCAAATTTGAGCTCAGACAAGCACCAAATATCCGTTTCCCCAGTAGTGTTTAACTTGACTGTCCAAATCCTCAGAATTTGACCTCTCCTACGGAAAATATTCTGATTTCTGTAGTCCTCCACGAATTGATTATTTTTGTGTTTAATCACAATAAGACATTTGCAAAAACAGCAGGGCTCTGTCCTTATCCCCTTCAAATTGCGGCACTTTACTGTATGAACATATTACTATTTAATCAAAATAAAAGCACTATGTTAATTTTGACTTTGTGACCTTTCAAGGGCTTGTCAAAGACCGCGAACAGCCCAGAACTGATCTCAGAAGTTCGAATGAAAAGGGCAAAACAAACCCCCCCCCACCCCCCACGTACTTGTTGGCATGTATCGCATCGATACGGCTTCTCGCCGCTGTGCGTCCGTTTGTGTCGCTCCATGTGGTACTTCTGGATGAAACGCATGTTGCACTGGTCGCAGCTGAAAGGCTTCTCTCCTGAAACAAACACCGGCGACGTGATTTGGGGGTTATTCCGACAGCTACCAAGAAGCTCGATTAGAAACGGGGCGACTCACCGCTGTGGATCTTCTCATGCCGCTGGAGCAGGTACTTCTGAATGAAGCTCATGTTACACTGACTGCACCGGAAAGGCCTCTCACCTGTGCGATCAAGAGTACAACCGTCCCCCCGACACATTAATTATTGCTCAGCCTCGATAATGAACATCTAATTTTGCCACATGGCTGTTTTTCCGATATAGCGCAGAATCGGGGAGAAAGCAACCGTGACGGATAAAGGGACTACGGATCCGCTTTGGTAAATCCGTCAGGAGAGATTCCCAGCAAAGGGGATGACTAACACATCCAGAAACACATGAGCAATCAATGAGTCATCCCCGAGGGTCCGGGATGACGTGATGCTCCCCGACGGCACACGGTGCGCTACGTCGTTCCCCCCCCCCCCCGCCTTTGTGTCGGGAGGCTTGAAAGCACCAAAACCAAAAAGGCGCGGCAAGCAGTGAAAGCCTCTCACCTGTGTGTATGAGCACATGTCGGCGCAAGTGATAGGAGCTGCGAAAGGCAGCGTTACAGTGCTCGCAGATATGCGGTTTGGAGTTGGGGGACAGGCAGGCTCCATCCGCATCCAGCATCATGGCCTAGGACGATATGACAACGGGGGCGGTTAGGTCTGCTCCTACTGAATACTCGGATGACTGAACCACAAAAAAAAAAAAAAATTAAAATAAAAAAGATGTACGTGCACCCTACAGCTGTGTGTCTTCATGTAAACATTAGCAGGAATGTACATAACGGTTTCACTTTGCGTGTTATCTTGTTTAAACTATTGGTTACGGAAGGATTTAAGGTGACTCTGATGGCTGCTCTTAGGTCAGCGTTGCAAATAATCTGTCCTGAATAAAGCTGGAATAAAAAAAAATAATAATAATAAAAACATTTGGAACTGTTGACAATTCTCCCCACGTTCATCCCTGAAGCACAATCGGTCAAAGCGGGATTATGTTAGGATGATGAACCTTTGCGGCGTCGTTGCGTTTCCTTCGGGCTTTGCCTCCCTGTCCGTCTCCATTGGTCCTCCGCCCTCTTTTACCCGAGGAATCTTTTGGCTCTTTTCCCCCTCGTCCTGACATCTGAGGGCAAACCACAAGCGATAGGTATCGGTCTCATAGTGACACAAAAGTCGAACGTTCACATTTCCACTCACCGGTTCCCCAAGGGAGCGCACGTTGCTGTGGCTGAGGTCGTGCAGGAGCATGTTATGGTGATTCTGGTGGTGGCCGCCGTAAGACATGTCCGGCATGTCGGCGCCGCTCTTCCCCGCGCCGGCGCAATTCATCGGCACGCCCCCGCCGCCGCCGTAGAGAGGCATGCGATAATCCAGCTCGCTTAGCCGCTCCTGCTTGATGCCCATGCTGTGGAGGAAGCCCCCCGAATTGGCCACACTGGCGCCCTGGTGGTCCGGGGGCGAGTCGCGCTCCTTCTTGAGGACCATCTCCTGCGGGAGGTCGCCCATGACCGACTGCGACGTGAGCCGCGTGAAGCTGGTGACGGGCGGCAGGTGGCTGAACATGAGCATGCCGGGTGCAAAATTGGGGTCCATGCCACCGTTGCGCAAAAACTCATTGCCGATTTTGTCTTGGATAATACTCATGGTGGTGGTTTTGCTGTGTGCGGGTGCGGGCCAGGCCAACGAATCTAAAGAGGAATGCGGGAGAACACCCTGAAAAAGAGGACAGACATAAAAATTCTTCATAATCATACAGTAACGCAAATGTCAAATGAATTAAAAGCTCCGAACATTTAGAAAGTGAAAGAGTGTCATGAGACTCCTTTTTCGGTGATGGTCATCTGACCATCTGCCGCTAATGCTCGTTCAACTTCGTGAGGACAGCAGGAAACACGGGTGGTACCGACTAATAACCCTGAAATTTATTGAGGTCAGCAGTATGGGAGCAATTTGGCTACCTGGTTGAGTTCCACGGGCAACGTCAAACATGTCGATTCGCCTTCAAAAAATACATGACCAAAATTAATTTTAAGAGGGAACAAGAGAAGTCTACCACTAAATTTCAGATATGGTTTCTTCATTGTTTATTATTTATTTAGTACAATGTTTCCACTCAGTAGACCATTAATTACTTACCGGCAATTGGATTTGTGGGAAGTAAGTGACTAAAAACCTTACCCTGTTTTTTTCCCCTAGTGTCGCAACTAATCTTGTTAAAATGCCTTTGCATCGACAGACATGGTACAATAATCAATACTGGAGGTGAACAATTTTATACATCAGTCCAGGGGCCTGTCTACAATTTCATGTAAAATATATACACTAACCTTTACGAAGTAATACGTACGTACCTTGGTCCCTTGGAACTGAATTAGTGATTTTTTTTAAAGATTCTTTTGCACCTTGGCCTATCAAATGTGAAAGCAAATAAGTCTGACTGCAACAATAACCACCCCCCTTACCAGATTAGTAAATGATCTTGTTAAATGTTCATAGCGAAAGAGATTGCACATTAGGTAATTGTACGTCATATCAGTCCAGATGTCTGTCTACAATGAAATCAAAATTATCTACAGAACATTTATACTTGTTTTAATGAAGCCACATGTCACTTGAAACCAAAATGTGAAACTGCGACCAAATAACTGCTGTAATAACACGTCTTGCACCTTCGCAAATAAACCTGACTCCAACATTAATAAATAGACGCTTTGGTTTTTCACAATAACTAATTGTAATTAATATTGGTCAAATAACACGCAAGAAACCCATACATAACAGTCCAGACATCTGTCTATTAATGAATCTAAAAAGGTGTACATTGCATCTTATATAGTCATAGTCAAATTGGAGTGAATTGGTGTTATTTATTAACAGTCTTGTGCATCTTGGCCTATCAAATGTGAAAGTGACTGAAACACAAGTAGTTGGTTCATTTTTTTCCCCCTTACATTAAATCTTGGTAAATTCATTGCTAAATGGACAGTGACACAAGTAAATACACATAACGCAGGAGAAAAATCCTTAAACAGAAATCTGTCTACAATTTAATCGAAAACATGCAATTTCTTCTCAAGAAGCCACATGCAACCTGGGGCCTAAATGTAAAATATTGGAGTGGAATACTAGACTATTTTGCATTGTTTATACACTCGTTTGCATCTTGGCATAGCAAATCTGAAAGCAAATAGGTCTGACGTCTGAAGTGTTAACGCCTGTCGACAATTCAGTCCAAAAATATGCATTTGTTTTTAACATGCAAGCCAAAATGTCAAATTTGGAGTGAATTGCTGTTGTTTTTAACTCGTTCGCACCTTGGCCTATCAAATGTTAACGCCAAAAAAAATCGGACTGCAACACTACTAATTAGTCGCTTCGCTAGACTTGCCGAAACAAACATGATTTAGGTCAAACACGACTTGACATTTGAGCAATGAAACTAGGACACACTCTTGTTCCGAAACGAGCACTGCAAGGGTTCGACTACTTGTTCTCGAGCCCAAATCCCGGCGACCATTTGTCTCGGCGACACATTGAACAGAGAGCAGATGAGCTTTTGTCATCCATAATAGTTAGCCAGCTAGTTAGCATAGCAGCCGACTCGCCACAATGAGCCCGACGACGTATCATCGAGCTCGCACTCAAAACCTTGAGGCAAAAAAATTCTTAGAAAAGCACCACGAGCCATTGGCCAAAGTTGCATTTGACGCTACGGCTTGTCCCCTCCAAAAATGCAAGGTTAACCTTAAGCGTATCCTGGTTAATTCGAGTATTGATTGGCTATTTAAAAATGGATAAGCGACTGCTCGGCATAATTGCACATTTCAATGAAGCTACATTTGTATGAACTAGGCAAGGGGTTAAATTGTTGGTTAAGTTTGCCACGGGTGGCGTGAATTGCTCATTTCCCGAGCTTGCTAGGCGAAATTAAATCTAGCTGGCTGGCGCTCCGTTTATTGATAGCTAACTTTAGCCGTAATTACGAGCGGATAATCGTTACCGAGCGTGCGTGTGGCTGGCAAAAACCTTCCCAAGGCTATTTCGGTTCCACGTCGACTCCAGCTCCAGTGACCCGACACGGGCCATCGCGGCTAAATAAAAACGGGAGCTTCGCGCTTTTCCACGCAGCTGTGTTTATAACAATCAGACTAGCCACGAGCTAGTTAGCCGGCTGCTAACGTGCTAGCAGTTAGCTGCGAGTGAAAAAGCCGCATTACGGCCCGTGCATCACAAACAATGATGCTGCCTTTCGGTGCATCGCCCCGCGGATGGCGAGCCAGCGTCGCGTCGCGTGGATCTCGACAGAGTCCCGACCGAACCGCGAGCCGGGAGCCCGCTTGGGTTCTCGCTCACCTACGCATGACCGCAGACGGCTTGGAACGTGCCCGTGGTACCTCCGTATTCGCAGCTTTGGAGGATTTTATTGCCAAAACACTGTTCTCCGGCGGCCGCTGCTTTCTTCCATCTTGTCGTGGCGCGGGGGATTATGGGTGCAGGCGGACGGGTCGTGAGAGGAGACAGCCGCAGCCAGCCTGCAGATGATAACGAAGGGGACTGACTTGCATTTGCATGCGCATGCACCGCGCACAATGAAATAGGTGCAGTTGTACTCCAATCGAAGACAAATTACTTACGTAAAAAATACTGTGGTGAATGTACTAGTAGTATATTGTATTATATTAAAACAGCTGCAGCTCGGGTTCTTACTAGGACAAAGAGATCAATTACTCCAGTCCTAAAGACTTCACACTGGCTCCCAATCAGATGTAGAATAGTCTTTAAAATTATGCTACTGGTCTTTAAATCACTGAATGGCTTAGGCAATAAATACATTAAAGACATGCTCATGAAATAGAAACCTAGTAGGGTTTTGAGGGCAGCAGACTCAGGTTAAATAGTGGAGCCCAGAGGTCAAAGAAAACATGGTGCATCAGCATTTAGCTATTGTGCTGCACACACATGGAATAAGATGCCAACAGAAGTGAAGTTAGCCCCAAGTGTAAATGCTTTTAAATGCAGGTTAAAAACAATGCTCCCCCCACCACCAAACCTATATGATTAAGGTCTTTAGAGCATTTCTATAATCATTTTACCCCCAAAATCATGCTCTTGCACTAAATCTTCTTTTCGTAAACTACTTTTTTTCCTTACTTTGCTTTGAAACGTCTTAATTTCTTCTCTTTTTAAAATTATTGAATTTGTATTAAATCTTATGTTGTGTATGTCTAAGTAAATAAAGCTAGCGTAATGTGTATCGTAACCCCAGCGGTGCAGGGGGGATTGTTGTCGCCCCATGATGACAAATTTGCCACGGCAATCACAGAAAGTGTAAAAAAAAACAACAACAAAAGGTCCAAGTTCTCCCGCCTCATTTCTTTTCAAAATTGGATTCTGTAACTAAAAAGAATGGGTAGCAGAAGTACTCACATTCAGAACTTAAGTAGAACTAAAAATACTTTACTGTGATAAAAAAACAACAACTGGTGACTTTAGCAAGGGTAAATAGAAGAAAATTGCTCTTTCTCAATATCAAAGGGGTCACTCTATTGGACTCCGGGGTAACTATTTATACTTTTCCGAAATTCTGTGTCAAATGTTGCCCATGCACCCACAGGATATGCAAGCCATACAAGTACAGTGATAGTCCAAGCATTATTTTGTTGTACAGTGACGTTGGACTTTCTTCCCCTGCAGTAACACTAGGGGGAACTAAATAGCCTCCAATAGACATTAGCAACACTGGAATGCCACTGCTTTTTCCGCAAGACATGCAGCAGGCATGCTTTCATTATCATTTCCCTGCACAGCGGATATAAAAAGTCTACGCACGCCTGCTCAAATACAATGTTTGGGCAAGGTACAGCCACAAATACAGCAAAATACATCATTTCAAACCTTTGTCCACCATTAATGTGATCTATAACGTACCACTCATTTGAAAAAAAAAAAAAAAAAAAAAAACAATACTCGAGGCTAGCACAAATAGCTGAAATAATGTCACGACGTTAAATGGGAGTCAGCTCACACCTGCTGCCATTTAAATCGCTTCTGATTCACGAGATATAAAGTTCAGTTGTTCTAGTAGGCTTAAAAAACAATTAAGTTGTACAGGTTCTAGGTCATATGGTGGAAAAAGGTTTGGAATTGGGTTGTGTGGACGTTTTGTATCCATCCACCATCCGTGTAGCGAAGCTTTCCATGTTGAAGTGCGCACTGAACCATGTAATTAGCATTTAGCAGCAACTTAAGCAGGGAATTAACAATTAACGACACCAATTTGGAGCGCGCAGCTTTCTTTTGTTCCGAATGCAGTGCGGTGTCGTTATCGCGCAGGGAAAGTTGCCACTTGCGCCAAAGGACACTGCGCGCGCGCGCGCGCGCGCTCGCGCGCTACTGTGCGCAGATTCCGTGCGCGCCACTGGAGCACGAGAGACTCGCGTGCATTCGCAGTTTTGCACCTCAGAAGATGCGAGCGGCGGACTGGATGCGCACTGCTCTTGCCTTGGAGGGGGGCGGCCGGGCTGGCGGGCGGGGGCGCAAGGAGGCAAAGTTGCGCCAACAGCAAGTATTGAGCGCGTGAAAGCAAGGGCCGATCGATCCGCACCATGGCAGCTCTACGCAGGAAATTCGGCGAGGACTACCAGGTGGTGAACACCAACCGGGGCATGACTTTCTGCGCGCCGGCTAAGAGGAAGAGGCAGCGCTTCGTGGAGAAGAACGGCCGCTGCAACGTGCAGCACGGCAACCTGGGCGGCGAGACGAGCCGCTACATCTCGGACCTGTTCACCACCCTGGTGGACCTCAAGTGGCGCTGGAACCTGCTCATCTTCATCCTCACCTACACAGTGGCGTGGCTGGTGATGGCCTCCATGTGGTGGCTCATCGCCTACATCCGCGGCGACCTGAGCCGCGGCGGCCACGACGCGTCCTACACGCCGTGCGTGGCTAACGTGTACAACTTTCCCTCCGCCTTCCTCTTCTTCATCGAGACCGAGGCCACCATCGGCTACGGCTACCGCTACATCACCGAGAAGTGCCCCGAGGGGATCATCCTGTTCCTCTTCCAGTCGCTGCTGGGCTCCATCGTGGACGCCTTCCTCATCGGTTGCATGTTCATCAAGATGTCGCAGCCCAAGAAGCGCGCCGAGACGCTCATGTTCAGCCAGGACGCCGTCATCTCGCAGCGGGACGGCAAGCTGTGCCTCATGTTCAGAGTGGGCAACCTGAGGAACAGCCACATGGTCTCCGCGCAGATCAGGTGCAAGCTCATCAAGGTAAGGACGTGCAAAGTTCAAGTTGGGCCCCTGTTTGGTCTGCAGTCACAAATAAGTCGCTACTAGTTTGCCAGTGAACTCTCCTTTTTCAAAAATAAAAAAAATAAAGGACAAGCCGTTTATTGCCACTCCGGTTAGAAGTTTACTGTCAAACTAAACATAAAACAAAGACAATAACTTACTGGGATTAGAATATACGCCTTCTTTATGCATTGGTTTCGGAAGAATTACACTGCCACCTGGTGGCCAGGACACACACACCAGAAGGCGCAGCACAATCTCAATGGTCATTGAAGCATGAAATTACTCAAAATTGGCCTGTTTTTAAAACTCCACAAGTTAATGAAGGTTTGTTTTTTTTAAATTGTGCCAAGTTATCAAAATGAGTATTGAATAGCCTAGAATTGGCTTTACTTTTACCACAGTCTTTTTTTCCCCCCACAGAAGTATATACACTTCCACTTAAGCATAGCGTGTGAATACTTTTACCACTTCCATTCTTCTGAAATGACTCATTATGGTTTATGAGCACATTTTACAGGCCTACATTGGATTTTTGTTTGACTCCAGAATTGAATTGTGACCCTTGAGGGCCAGTGTGATTAACACAGCACATCATGTCAGAGCACTGTGCAATCAAATATGGGGCCATGCAGTCACTCAGAAAAGTGAATATTAAATGAAAATCGCCATTCCATTTTCTATACCACTTATTCTCCTTACTCACGGGTGAGCTGAGGCCTATCCCAGCTGACTTTGTGCAGCAGGCGGGGTACAACCCGGACTGGCCACAATACGCTTTTGTAATGCTATTAAAAGAGTTTTGGCTTCTTGCAAGTTGCCCATACTTCTCTGGAATTGGAGTTTCTCAAGTGTTGTCTGACATCTAGTGGCGAACACGGTTATTACAAATTCCAACGGCTCAGCTGCAGTAAAGATTTTTAATGTCAAAAATGAATCGAGAGCCGTGCTAGCGTTAGGAAATTAAATGAGTCCCCACACAGCCCCCACACCAAGTCCACTTTTAGCCCGTGTGTGATTTAGCTCCTTCATGACGCAATGACCCGCAGCATGAGTGCCATCACGCCGTGTCCTGCCTCCGTCAGCAGAAAAGCTCTCGATGGGCTGTAATTCCAAGTTCAGCCCGGCTCTAAATGTCCTCAGCTCAGATGGATGCCCCCCCCAGGGGACAAATTCGGTGGGGCACTACATACTGTATGCGTTGATTAAAGCCGTAATTGAGCCAATTTGTGTACTTAGTGGACCTTGGGTATCTTTACAGTCATTCTTGCTCAAAAGACTGGAAATCTGCAAGCCAGATGGCTGAGGTTATTTTGGCTGTTGCCACTGTTCAATTTACAGCCGCTAACTGCTGTCTGACATCTACAAGGCGGCGGTATAGATTGATGTTGTGTCACTGTAGTCCTGTGTGTCCAAGGCCTTTGTGTGCTCAGAATAACAAGCTTTTCCCATCCAAAGTGTTTTTTTTTTTTTCCTGCCGTCCAAACATTTGCCGATAAAGTGAGCTCCGGCCGACGCCGCTTTGTTGTGACTCAGAGAGTTAGTCGCGCTTTTGTCCCAGTGGAGCAGCGTGATGATCTCAAGTGACAGTTTGCCCCCCTCCGGGGAAAGTCAAAGAGGAGTCACTGCGTAAACACTCATGCTGGCCATAACATTAGGTACACCTGATATCCAATACGGGGGAATAGTAGTGTGAACTTCACCGTATTATGGGATCTTAGACTTGCAAGCGGAAACATGAGTTACAATGCTGGCAATGAACTTGATTCAACTCCAAAAAGAGGCTTCAAACAATTTGATGCCACTCACAGTTGAAGTCTACTGTCAAATTAAACATCATTAGGAAAGGCCGCTTAGCGTAATGCTAACAAATAATGCAAAAATACCATTGTTGTGCTAATGATTAGCATCGATAGTTGCAGTTTTTGAAACGGCTATTTGAACACAAACTGTGGAGCAACACGTAGATAGATAATACAATGAGGCATATTATTCTTTATCCTCTAATAAAAAAAACGACTAATCTTACAGAGTCACTTATGCTAGTAGTACAATTCTTCTTCATTTACGTAGCGACGTGTTTGGCTGTGCGTTTTGAGGGTAAGGTTTCAAGGTCATTGGCATTGGTGTCGGGTCTGTACAGTAAATTGAGTGTGCACGAGCCTGGCGGAAACAACAACACGGCAGTTTAGTTTCCACAGTGGTTCAACACAAAGCTCAAGGTCAGAGTCGGGCGGGTGGCGCTTGAACGTGACGGAGGGGGAGGGAAATGAGGCGTGATGTTATAAATCTGAACTCCTAATAATGACGTGGAGCCGCGTAAACTTGCCGTGATCAAGTGGTGTGGGTTTAGCGGGCATAGGCACGGGTTGTAAATCGTTGCGCGGCCTGGATACTTTGGATTTTGCCAAAGAAGAATCACTTGATTACATTGCCAGTATGTTCGTTATTTACATCCCTTTTTAAGCAAGGTTGATATTGACCCTAATTCCATTATGCGCTGATTGCTTGTTTTACGAGTTGGTTAATGGTTTCATCTATAAAATGCCAGATAAAACGGCGGATAACTATTCGGGCCCAAATTGGATTATATGATTCAATACTAAATGCTTTCAAATGAATAACATTTCCACATTAAGAATCATCCATATTTTAGCGAAACTGAGGAAAGCTGAGCGATGCGGCTTCATTTCCAGTTGCACAACTAATCAATACAAGTACTCAAATGATAGAGAGTAAAATGTGTACTAAATGTGATTTATTTCAACATCCATTTCCTGCAGATATACTATGACCCAAAGACTTTGTTTTATTTATGTAACCTATTCACTTGGACATCCCAATGGCACTATTTAACATATGGTCTGTACTCTAAATTACATTATCCGTTGAATAATGGCCCTTCCCTGCGTGGACTGCACGTCTACATAATTCATATTAAACTTGAAAAAGTTAGCCGCCCTTGAATGCTCATTTATGTTAAATGCTGCTTTCATTAATAAATCACTTGAATGCACAAATGCACTGACCCCTGCGCACACAATGGCAGAATTGAGAAAAACAAACACACGCACGCATACACGCGAGGGACATTGTCTGGTTTGACCCGCTGTGGATCTCAGGTGGCTGTGGAAAAGTCACAAACGGCACTTATAATGTCCCCTTGTGGCAGCAACACACAGCAGCAGGACACACACACACACACACTAAGCCATTTAAACTTTCCAAAGCATCCACAGTGTAACAAACCACAAAGCTGATCCTCAGTGCGCCGAAACACGAGCATAAAAACCCCCAAAAACAAGACACTCCAGTAAGGTGAATAGCTCGTTTCACTGGAAATTGTTTCCAGCTCACACCGACAAATGGAACATCTCCCGGGATTTTCGCTGTGACAATTAGCATTTGGAAATAAAAATATCAAAATCAACACTGTACTTAGGGGGCAAATATTAACACACAAATAAGAAGGAATCGATTGCATGCACCTTGGCAGCATATACAGCAGAAGCCTGCTAAAGATCTGAAGGCGCTTTGGGACGTCAGGATACAAAAACAAAAAGTTGGCAAGACGCTGCTTCGTGAAGGACTCAAATACTGGGCCAATGATTATTCCAACAACTGTAGTAAAGTTTTACTGATTTGAATTTGGATCAACTTTTGGTGTGTTTTAATCCTGTCTTAACAGCTCGTGTTGAGGCTGCTCCGTTTTTGGGGAATAAGCGCCAAGAAAAAGCAAAACACGCAGATGTATTTCATTGACACCTCCACTGTGTCCACAGAGATGCTTTACATTTACAATTGGAAAAGGTACGCAAGAATTAAATCAATTTCATAAGTCAATTAAACAGAGTTGGTTCACCTCAAAAACAGGAGCTCATCATCTGTGTCACCGCGTGGTGACGCTTCTCCACTGCGGGCACAGACGTCTTCCTGTGAAATGTCACACCCTCCTGTCCTCCGCATCACTGTGAATACAAATGATTGTTAGCCATCTGTGGCTGCTCGCTCAAAAAAAATAAAATAAAAAGATACAGGAAACAGAATAAAAACATTTTTGAGTCGGCTCTGTTTGTGCTAGCTAAAACGTAGCTGTTTGTGCTATGTTTTAGCTAGCACAAACGGACTTTAGGGCTTCGGTGGAGTATTTTTTTTTTTGGGCAGTGGAGCTCACAAGCTGGTTAAAGTGGAGAAGATCACACCTCTCCGGATTCCTTTATGAAACGCCTTCCCACCTCACCTTCACCTACTGCGACATGCAGATGATCCTGTTACCACCAGCTAGTTCGCAAGCTAGCAGGCTTGGGCCCGGTAATGAAGGCGCTAAAGTTCTTTTAAGGCTGGGGAATCATGAGAGAAAAAAGTTGTCAAGGTCACTGGGTGCCATTTGAGCCACGGCCCAAAATCAGGGAACTGAAATGGTAAAAAAAAAAAAAAACTATTTAATGGTACTATATAACTCCACAATGTTCTTGGTCCTTTCACGTTTTCAGCAATTATTCTCATACATGAATAAAGTATTTAGAAACAAATCCCTGAATTCACTCTTGAGGGTCTTTAAGAAGAGCTCACACAAGGAACCGCGCCCCAACTAAGTGCACATTGATGTTATGTTGCCCTCAAGTCCTTATCGTGCGTTCCCGCAGTCTCGTCAGACCCCAGAAGGCGAGTTCCTGCCCCTGGATCAGTGCGAGCTGGACGTGGGCTTCGGCACGGGCGCGGACCAACTCTTCCTGGTGTCGCCGCTCACTATCTGCCACGAGATCAACAGCAAGAGCCCGTTCTTCGACCTGTCGCAACGCTCGCTCATGAACGAGCAGTTTGAGATCGTCGTCATCCTCGAAGGCATCGTAGAGACAACTGGTTAGAGCTCGTTCGTCATATTTGACGAAGATTTCCCAAACTGCGTGACGGGACCTTAATGGATCGATTATTATTCGGTCGCCAGAGGGTTATTAGGGGGAAATGCTGTAATGCTATTGATAATTAATCAGGTACACTATCTTGCTAAGTAATCCTAAGTAAGATTTCCGCTAATTTGATTAAGCAGTTTTTCACGCTAGCCGCCCTTCCTCACGCAACCTAGCCATTTCTTATCCGGGCTTGGGACCGGCAATGGTTGGGCACTGTGGCACTGGCCAAGAATTGAACCCATGCCATCTGCACTAAATTTATTAAGTCTGGGTCGACTTGTGAGGAGGAGGCACACTTCTAATCTTGGTCTTTGCGCTGATAAAGTTTGGGAAACCTCGTATTTAACTAATAACTAAAGTCTTCCCTTAATTTGTGTGAATTAGCCTCAAGCAATTTTCTCTCACATGAAATGCAATATTTAACAGAATGTTTAATTAATGGCGTTGAATAATGCAGTGGTTCAAGCCCGTCTCCATTTCCGTCATGTATTTTTCGGTCCCCCCCGAGCCAATTCCCTCCCCACTTTTCACTTCATTCCATGGCTGTCCATTTTGGTGTAATGGTCCAATTTCCCATGCAACATGCTCATCCAGCCTTTTCCCTCGGTTGAAATATTCCTCCCCATTTATGGATCGTCTCCCTGTGGCAGGTATGACATGTCAAGCCCGGACGTCTTACACAGAAGATGAAGTCTTGTGGGGACATCGTTTCCTGCCCGTCATGTCCTTGGAGGAGGGCTTCTTCAGGGTGGACTACTCTCAGTTTCACAACACCTTCGAGGTGCCCACGCCTCCTTACAGCGTCAAAGAGCAGGAGGAGAAGTCGTCGCTGACGTCACCCAACCCTCTCCCCGTAGCCCCCACGCCCTCCACCCCCGCGGCGGGTAACGGCGGCCGAGGGGGCCGCAGGGGGAGGCTCCTCTCGGCCGACAACGTGGAGCCCGCGGAGGACCAGCCCACCAGGCTGCCCAGCAAACTGCAGCGGATGAGCTCCACAAGAGAGGAGCAACTGTGGAGGGGGATGAAGGCGGCGGTGCCCTTGCCCGGCGGGAAGGCCTCGAGCACGGGTGACCTGCCGCTCAGCATCCAGAGGCTCAGGTCCAGCTCCATCCCCGCTGCTCGCCAAGGAGGCCGGCCTGACGAGCAGGTCCAGCTCTTGTCCTTGGACGGGGATGCCGAGGAGGCCGAGTTGGAGAGGCACAGACCGCCAGCAGCCATCACTGCAGCGGCCGCCTGCGCCGGCGGGCGTCCGGAGGACAACTTGCCCCCCAAATTACGCCGAATGAACGCAGACCGTTAATACCCGAGGACAAACTTTGAGATGAATTCAGGCTTTACAGTGCATCCGGAAAATATTCACGACTTCACTTTTTCCACGTTAATTCCCCCAAAATATTACCGATACTCCAATTGCACCGTGTGTAAACAAACACTTTTCTGTCGTTTGACCAAGGCAGAGTCATGGAGTAGTAATAGTTTGAATGGTGGTGACACCAGCAAGAACAGCATGAAAACACAAAACCATGCTGGTCGATGCTGTTTTCATTTTAGCAGGGAAACCGGGCATGAAGTGAAAAGAATTGTCTCAAGGGACAGATGAGCAATGGTACAGAAAGAAAAAAAAATCTGCTGCTTTGAATGTCCCAAGGTAACATAAAATGTGAAGAAAGTGAAGCCTTGTGTATACACTGCGGTTACACTGCATGGGCATTGCAGACAATAAATAACTGTGATAACAGTTGTAAATTTACCTGCAGGTTTTATTTGCCGTCTACCCTTAGAGAGACAATAAGCCATCCATCCGCTCCTACTGTGAGTCTCTTTTGATAGCTCGCCATCTGTGCCCCCTTCCCTTCTGCCCTTGAGCTTCTTCGTTTCTCTCACAGACTTTCTTACGAGATGAGGTACACTTTATCTGTAAACAAAGCACCAAAGTGTCGGTCACCACCGGTCGCCGTATCCGTTTGCTAACCCCCTTTCTCTTAGAGGTCAAATAATTCCATGATAGGATCAAGTACAACTTGTTTTTAGGTGATAGTTTTTGTCTAAATACAAATCAAACGTTAGCGCATTAGCATTAGCATACATTGTAGCTATACCCTTGTTCCACATGCCGTCTCTAATAATTATAAACATGCCAAACTGTCACCAAACTAGAAAAGTCAGAAAACAAAAGTCGTTTTGATGGTTTGAAAAAAAAAAAAAATGTCACTGGTCTTGTTGATAATGCTCGACCGAGAAGCCAACGTTAGCATGGCACTATTAGCTTGAGGGGAAACCCTTTCCCAGTGTTAGCTATCCGCGTTTGGTAGGTTCTACCTCTCAAAAGTTGTTTTGTGACGCAATGAAGGTATAAAACCATGTCTACCTCTTTCTTCCAAATTGTATATCAGATTTAGTGGCTGCGCAAGAGTGATAAAGGGGTTAGCAAGCGGGCGGTTGACTGAATAAAACGACTGACAAGTCAGGTTGATAACATTTCTAATTGAAACATGTATACGTGTGTTTGTTGTCACAATTACAAAGGGGAGATAGCCACTGTGATATCAGTGCACCGCTTAGACATGGACAAAAGTATTGTGTAGAGACAGACGATTACTATAGTAACTAGATGAGGCTTTTATTTATTTATTCATGTATTTTATTTATTTTGAGAACTCACTGTGAATTTGTCAACACTGTAAGACAAAAAAACAGGTACAAGTCGCTCCTGGCTATCTACTGCAAACGTGTAGTCCTTGATTTGTGTGCCATTGTTTTTGCGAAACTTGTCAAAAGCCATCCCCTAAGCAAAGGATATCCTTGTAGTCTATTTTTTTTTCTGTTTCTTCAAAAATGAGCCATAATATAAAAAGTACAATACAGCTTGTCTCCACTACTTTTATACACTTGGTTGCTGGGGCAATTTTGACACTTTACCTTTATTTGAATTGGTCTTACGAATATTGTTTGTGACGCTACAAATCCATTTTCATTCACATCCTTCCATCCCGAATTGATTCATGAAAAATGTCAAACTCCATGGAATGCTTTCAGGGGAGAATTGTGTTATTGCTTTAAAGAAGCTAGGCAAGGAAAAAAACATTTCTTAAGTGCTAAATAAATTCTTTGAAATCCTAGCTGTGTGTGTTGGCATAATACTTTTGGCGGCAGAAAAAGCCCCTGTGGCTCCATGTGCCACCTGCTGTGGCGCTTAAATCAACAAGCATCAAATATTAAAAAGTCTTGAATGCGAGTGCGAGCTTTGACGGATCAAATCCGTTTCAAAACCCCCCTGGTGAATTCAAGATCTTGACTGCTGCTATATTCTGAATATGAAACGATGGTCAAGGCATTGGCGGCTATGGGGGAGGGAAGCGCTCAAGATGAGGGGCTATTTTTTCGCTTTGACCCCTGTCCACTTTTAGATAGCATCAGATGACTGAGGGCGAGGCAGATAAATCTCACACACAACTAAATGCACTGCGGATTTAACGGTCCATGAAAGACATGTATCCTAATATCGATCTTGAGAAATTGATCACTGCAGTATTCGCTTCAGTGGCACTTCTCATAGCGTTATCGTTGTGTGTAAAATGAAAAACAAATCGCGTATTTCCTCAAGTAGTGGCCGGGTGGTAACTGCATTCATGTTGGTTGACTGCTAAGCTAATTTGAACACTGTTGCTAAGCAAACCAGCAGCACCTACTGAGGCAAAGTTTCATTTGACATTGTAATTTTAATGTCCAACTAATACTGCTGAATAGTATTTCAGAAATGCGTTTGTATAAATAAAGGCCTCCCCTCCTCTGCAGTTGGGTCGATAACGCCCCCGGCTCATTTCTGCACTTGCAGAAATTGTATTTATTTAGTTGATTTATCATAACCATTATAATCTGTCAAGGCAAAAATCAATGCATATTCTCCCGAATATTTGTGTTGCACACCACATAGAGGAGCAGTCTAATAATACATTTACAATTTAGATGATCTGAATATAGCAGCTCGGTGGATTGTGGTTTGCGCGTCTGCTTCACGGTTTCGAAGTTCAAGGTTCATGTTTCCGTTTAGTTTTTATCTCATTTCTCTCTCTAATCCTTCCAGTCTCCTGCGGACCAAAATCCAGGATGAGCTCTCGTGTTCTTGTCACTCTCAAGTGCTCTTTAAGTGTTTTCTCGATTGATCCCAGGGGACGGGAGCCAGCATGGCAGCGGCTGCAGGGGGAGATTTGTCAGCGCAAAGTGTTGTTTTGATCGCTTGTTCATGGTCGCCTGTGGCCGAGTCCACTGGGAAGGTTGGATTGTCACGGCCATTCTGAAATGCGTCTGACGAATGTTCTGAGTCAATTACAGACAAAGAAATACTTGATATGTGCTGATTCACTTCAATAATCATTATTCTTAAAATGATCTACATTGTAAAAACATTTAAAGCCATACATTGAAAAATCCCACAAAATCAGTGACCGAAACATCAATTCAACATTTATAGTAGCTATAAAAAGTCTACACACCCCTGTTCAAATACCAGATTTGTGATAGAAAGCCTACTAGAACACATGATTTTCCATTTCAGGTTAAACAGAGGTACTTCCACTGGAAAAACATTTGAAATGATTTTCTTGGTTTCATTTCTTTTATATCACAAAACCCTGGCAGGGGTGTACTGTATAATGGCGTCATGATTAAATATTACAGTTTATACACACACCTCAGAACGATCAAAAAGTACAACAGTTAGTGAGTCAGTTACAGCAGAAGACAGTTTCTGTCCCTTTGCATTCATTCTATAATCAAGTCCGGTATGACTGCTTTGAATTGTTTTATTTTCCAAAGCAAGGATACAAAAGTTATTGTACCCCTCAAATAGTGCGTTGGTATACTTTACTCTGTTGAGAGCGTGGTCTTGAACGTACCCACACAATCGAGTCATCAGCATAATGTCTGCAAGTTCAAATGTTCTTTCCACACGTTCCGCAACAACGTGAGTCACCGTCATTATGACGTGGGAGAGCAGCACGTTGTTTATGCTCGTGCTGGCTTTGGAAACGCGGCGAGACGCTCTCAGGAGGAGCGCGGCAATCTGACTGAACATCCGCACTGACCAGATGCTCATCCATAGTCAATGAGCGCGAAAAAGGTAGGAGGACGCCGGCTGCGGGAAAAGCACACTGTCATTAGTCCTACCGGGATGCGGAATGCATGTGAGCCCAACTTTGACCTGTGTGCATGACAACAAGCCGTTTACAGGTGCCAAAGGTCTCCATAAATAAACACGGCGCTATTAGCAAACAACGTGTTGGAGACACGGCCTCGCGCTTGTGTTATTTATTTGGTGATGTCGCACCAGGAGATGTGTGATGAAAAGCAAGTCTGGCTGCTCAGCACAATATCCCCAAACAACATTTTCTTAACGACACCAAACAAAATGATCAAAGCTCTACTACTCCATAGCTTAGCTACTCTTCATCCTTCATTGATAACGATACTTTTTCTTTCATGAACGTTTAGGTTATTCGCCACCATGGAGGCGTAGATTAGCGGCGTAGAGGAGCGGATCCTCACAGCGGTACTTTAAGTTAAGTTTAGCTGCAGTAGCAGTAGCTTGTAGCTAAGTTGGTTGCAGAGCAAGTTAGCTTAGCGCCTAGCATTCTGTGGCACTTCCCGACTGTATGTCGGATGTTGGGGTGGCAGCTCTTCCAGTTCCGTGGCCAGACTTGAAGGCCGATAAAACGACGTCACGAAAAAGCGCCGTTGGTCGGTAGAGTCCAAATCTATAGCGGACGCCAAATTGATCCCGTCTGCCTCATGTATCGCGGACCTGTAGCTCAGCTGTATTGCATTGTTTAGCTTCGGAAAAAAAAAAAAAAGCCTTTAAAATTGTGAAATTGATCACAGAATAAAAGCGTAGGCTCTGTCTGACTCTGCTTAAACTCAGATCTTTTTTTTTCCTCAGAATCATCCTTGAGTGAGCGCGCTGCGTGTGCGTCACAGACCAAATGTACTTGTGCCTACAGGATTGCTCCAGGCAGCTGAGGTAAATAGTGCTCAACTCCACCTCTAAAGAGACTCTCAATAGCTTTTCTTCTGACTGTGAATCACCATTTATCGCTAGCTTCCACGTCCATAATCAAGACGGCCACCCCACCAGGTAACAGCGACGAGGCATTATTCTACTCTCGCACACTATCTCGTGTTTGACTGCACGTCGGTGGTGAAGATTTTAAAAGCAGAGTGTTTCTTCGAGTTCAATCAATTTCAGCACACGGGCAGTGCGGCGCTTTTATTGCTTGAAATGCAACAAAACAGTGTGATGAAGACGTTTGTGCCACGAGATAAAGAGGTGGAATACATTTCCATGAACATAAATGAAACGCCGCAGTAATCCAGCCTATCTAGAAAATTAGGTACAAACAGTTTGAAGGTTCAGCATTCATCTTGTTTCCACTTGCTCTAACCTGAAATAACCCGAGCGGATAATTGCAAAGTTACTTTTTGTCCTTGTAGCAAACAGTAGGCAGCTGATGAATGGAACGCTACAGGACACTTCTTCTTAAAAGCTGCGACAGAAAATGCTGATGACTCATAGCATGTAAGGCGGTGACGCTATACCGATGTTGTTAATTGAAATTGATGCAACACAGAGAAAAAGTAATTTCATTATCATGCGTCAATGCAGCTCAAAATAAAGTAGCTATGTTCAGGCTCAATGCAACTGTTGCACATTCACCAACGGAGGCTGTACAGTGACAATTTAGCATTCGCCGATAATCGATGCCCAATTGCCAACATATTTAGCCTTGCCGATAATAATTTAAATGAGAAATATACCAGAAACTATGATACGCAAACACTTTAATATAATTTCAAAGCGATGTAACATTTCCCCTTCTAAAACAGGTAAAAAATATTCATCCCAGAAAAGCTGTTAGCAAGATTTGAACATAGGCTAACTTTTCTGATCCCCCCTCTTTCTTGCACAAGCATGATTACTCCACATGCCAATTCGTAAGAGCATTAGAATGTCTAAACAAGCTGTCGTTAGCCACGCCGGCTAGGTTGCTAGCACGAGTGAATTATTTGTAACGTAGCGTTTGTATTACATTGAATTTATCTGGTTACATGTTTCATTTTCTGGAATGTACGTACATGTAAATCAACATCAAGAGGCGGCGATGAACGTATCTGAAATCATGCTAATACCGCTTTGCTTCTGAATCCTCGCAACATTCTGAGGCCCCTTCGCTCCGCTTGTGCTTGCCAGCCTTATGTGCAGTTGTTAGCAAATGACTGATAGGCATTTTTTTGGACGTGGGATATTCCGACATAGTTTCAGCAAAGCTTCTCAAGCACTGGTTGTTTTTTTTCCTCGAGCGCAGTGGTGTCTTGCAAATCAAATTAGAGTCACAAGATGGGGCCGGAGAGCGCCGATTTTGTTTTTCTCCACATTTTACTTTTGTACTATTGTCAGGTCATACTGACAGTTTTAACAAATATGACCATATTTATGTTTCTGTACAAAGAATGTTTGATTTAGTCTACCGAGTGCGCCAACGTGACTACGAGGCCTGTCACTCCATTAGAGTGACAGAATCTTATTACGGTATGTAAGTGGCCCTTCGCCACATCGTAATTACACTCACTTTTTCTTTCTTTTTTTTTTTTTTTTTTACATCCTGGGGGAGGCAGCCTCTGCCTAGCACTGATCCATCGAGCAGATGATGCATGTTTCAATCCAAAGGGGGGACGCATCCTGAATTGTTTTGAGAAAAACGCCAAGCCCTCGCCTCGGATTTTCTGATCACATGGCTTTGCGCGGCGCGCCCACTCAATATTTGATCGATCGTTTAATAAGTGAGCAGCGCCGTTCGGGGACGACTTTCGGTTTACATTCGTGTCTTTGCGAGGCGCAAGACAAACTGGGTGTCATTATTATTTCAAATCAAATCTTGTACATGCATGAACATCGCCAGTGAAAAGCCAAGGCTGTTTTGATTACTTCTTAGCGACAAAAATTTGCATTACAGAGGAGCTGTTTCTCCTGGTATTTGTACATTTCTCCTCCCCCACACTGCTCAGCTATCAGGATCACTCACTGACAAAATCGTTTTTATCTTTTTAAAAACGACAAGCAAAAAAAAAACAAAAAACAAAAAAAAACAAAAACAAGAGCCAGCATCCATATTCGACAGCCTTGACCAGGAATTTGCTTTAATAGCCCAACCAGCCTTGCAGTCTTGTCATCTATTTACACTCTTGTAAATGTTTCATCTTTCTCCATCACAAAGAAACGCGTTCAGTCAATACCATCTGGGATCGTTTTGGAGAACCTTCAAAGGACGGCACCGGGATAAAGATTTGTTCCCTGCCCTGGAAAATATTCAAATTTCCCACGCTATTTACATATTTTGTAGGGCACCAACAAGCAAAAGCGCCTGTTCTTCATATTCATCACCCTAGCAGAGAGATTTAGGGAATAGTGGCAAGAAGTTATTATTCTTTTAGAGTGTGAAAAATGCCAGCAACAGCGCGGCAATTATTTGTCACGTTATGCTCCGATTTAGGACATGTTGACAAAAACGCTTACAGAAGAGTATTACAGGATATTGGATGTCCACTCCTGAGCTGCTACAGTGCATCAAGTTTGGGGACAAATAGAGGTTATTGTGATCAAGCTTATTTTAGTTCACAGAAAGTTACAAAATATAAGATTGAACAAATAAATTGGTCTCAAAATAAAATAAAACAATGGTTTTTGTGTTTTTTTTTTTTTTTTTTTTTTTAAAAAGAAAACTAAGTGAAACTAGATTTTACATTTTACAAAACTAACAAAAAAATGTATAGTTCAAAGGTCCATCATTTGTGAAATGTATTTATATGTTTTTGTTTTTTGTTAAAAAACCCTAAAACTAATACTAAAACTAAAGTAAAACGAAGCATCTTTGGAAAAATTTTAACTTATAAAAAACAAGCCTGCTCTGAAACTAATTAAAACTAACTAAATGTAAAAAAACAAATGATAAACTAACTACAATGAAAAAAACGCCAATTGTGATTTACAATGATCTAAAAAGTCTACACACCCCTGCTGAAATGACACAAATTTAGTGCCCAGCGCAAATCTAGGGCAAAGCGCATGGATGGAGTTTTCGTTATTTTGGTATTTTTGTTAGAAACAGAAACGGGCGTTTGCACCGTTGTGGGCGCGAACACAGCCGACTCGGTTCCTGGCTAATGGAAATGGCTCCTCTCATTCCCTTCAAATTCAGTGCAGGAGAGGTGCACGGTCTAAGTGCATGCCGGAAGCATAAACTGACTCGCTGGAGTCCATGTGCGAAATCGACGCTGGCATAGCACGTTTATAAGGAACCGCAAGAAGATCTCCACTTGCACATGATGTCAAGGTGGCCAAGGGCGATCAGAGATCACCGCTGCAAAGTGACCACCTCTCACCCCGACCATTCATGATACTGAACACAGAAGTATTTGGAACTATTCATAGTTGCCTCCACGAAGGTTAAAAGTTAAAAAAAAAAAAAAAAGATTGAATAAACTGTAGACATCCAAGACAAACATTTTCCTTCCAAATAAAAATGTGACCTGAGGCCAAGGAAAATCATTACTGCCACCTCTTCCAAACATTTCCAGCATCGACTCCGCCTTTAACTTGACAGGCTACACGCTTCACTGCAAATTCAGTTGGATGCACTCAAATTTACCAGCGTGCGCTGCTGCGGCGGCGGCCGAGCGAGGGGAGGATTTTTAATGCACACTAAAATTGATAAACAACATTTTTGGTTTAATAGTGGCAGACTCCTCGAAGGGCTGAGATGAGACGATGGCAGCGGCACTGCACACTAAATAAAAGCTCCTCAAGGGCTTCATATGCAACATTTCTATGCTTCCACTCTCATTTAGCTCGTTCTAGTAGTACAAGGGCAGACACGCATTAGATTGGAACATCATTTGCTTTAAAGCAATTTCCAGTAGAGCAACATGACATCTGAGATCCAATTCTGTGTAAAAAAAAAAAAAAATTATATAAATATATATATATATATATATATATATGAATATATGATTGTACATGTCCACCTAATGAAATTTCAAACCGCAAACACAGCCCGTGTAACATTAATAGTGTCATTAATCAGAACAAAATACAATACGCACCATGGATCAGAAACAAATTTCGATAAACGAGCTTGCACATAATTCACGCTCCCCTTGTTAATGAGTCATGCTAACAATCCATCTCCAGGCGTGCATGTTCTCCAAGAGTTAATTGAAGGTGCGCCTGTAATTAACTCTAAGAATGAACCATTTGTCGACAGATTCGGTTTCTCTTTTCACTGCGGCGGAGAAGTGATCAATAAAATGGAAAAAGGAAAAAAAAAAAAAAAAAAAAATGGAGCAGCTGAACTAACAAGCTCTCCATTCTGGCAAGTGTACACGAATGTGGAGTCTGCGCGTCACAGATTGGCTGTACTTGGTCTTTAATTAAAAAAAGTAATGAAGCAAGAAATGTATTTGTTTTAGTAAAACAGTCAAAAGAAGGGGAAAATCTGACATTACCGATTCAAAGTGGTACGTGGGCTCCATCTAGTGGTATGCAAAAGAATCACCCAATTAAGTGTTTAAACTGTCAAATGTTATGTTTTTTTTTTTACATTTGGTACAGGACATTTGTAAAGAACAGTCCAGTTGTATTTAACTTTTAAGTCAACACACTTGCAATTCATTTTTTTAGAAATGTTTTCTTTCGATACAGTGCTTATGTGCAGGACATTTTAATTGAATCATTACTTAAGTGCAGTTTTTCGCTCGTGAAATAATAACAGCGCCGGTCTGTCTTTGCTCAACTTCCTCATAGCAGCGGCTATGACCTCGAAAGGTTTATTACACTGGTTGCAGTTGATTGACTGGAGTAGTTCCAATCAATTAGCTCTCCATTATTTACCCGGCGAGTCCCCACAGAATTCGTACAGACAGCAATTACAGCGTGGCTCATCCTCCTCGCTTCTGGAGGAGAACAACGCTCATTGCTTGGCGCTCGCTATTCATTATCTTTCGGGCGCCGAGAAAAAATAAAAAATAAAATAAATAAACAACAGCAAATCTGTTGCAGCATTATGCTGTACATAAACAGAATAGTTCACAGATGAATCCGTGCAACAGTTCATAACGGCCAAAGTTTGTGTCACATCCCACACAAGTCAACTGCGAGAAAAGTTTATTGGTAAAAGTGTCGCTATGTACTGATTGTTCTGTCCGTGTTGAGACCTAAGTCGCAAACTATGCTGCGATAAGAAAGGGGCACAGTGTGGGTTTGGAGAAAAAAAAAAAAAAAAAAAAAAGACTTCAACAAACAGCCACATGAATGGAAGACACAAGAAATGTTAGAAGTGAGGTAGAGGAGTAAAGTGACTGCCAGTCAACTGCAATACAAGCTTTGTGTGGCGGGGAGGAGCTACATTTAGCCCGGGTCGTTAGTGGAGATCACCAAGTCTTCGCCACATGTGCATGTACGAGTTCATTTCCGGTGCATTGTAAGTTTTGGTATGATAGTTTGAGACTTATTTACGCATTTGGGGAGAGGAATCAATTGCTTGTGTGTGGTAAGAGCAATAAAAGTGAACCGTAGCACTTGGTGGAAATGGTAAAGGAAATGATCTGTTATTTATATATATATATTTTTTTTTTCTTTGGGGGGGGGGCCATCTATGTAAGGTTATGCTATTTTTCGAGCAGAGGCTGCTATCTGCGGACGGTATCCGCTTCTCTGCGCACGGTCGACTGTTAGCTGTGGGACCATCTGTGACAAACTGCGCGCCACGTTCGGGCGGGAGGGAGGGAGGGGGCGGTGAGAGGATACGGGGCGGGCGGGGGGTTGGGGGGGGGGGGGGGGGGGGCAGCTGAATGAGATAATGTGGTGTGGAGACGACAGGGAATACCACAGTTAAAGAGGGAGATGCTTTTTCTGGCTTCTCAAGTCTGATTATGCCCGGGAAGGCGTGTATGGATTCGCTACAATTCGAGCCCAAAGCAGCATGACGCAGTGCGGTCGAGCAGCTGTGCCTAAAATCGTATGGCCCGCGAGAGTGTTTAAAAGAGGCGGGCGCATGCCTCTTTGTCGCGGAGGTCACCCCAAGTCCATTAAAGTGGACTTAATAGAACTTCAAGCGGCATTAAAAGATTGCCCTCAGGCCGCACGGGTGACCTTCGCGAGACAACATCCAATATCTTGTTGTGGTGAAGTGATCCACTCGCGCCGGGATATGAAACAGTCTTATTTCCGTATTACGGCGGCACAGCGGGATGAGAGCAGGAGAAGGGATTGTGTGTTCGCTTGCCAGGCTGACTGGTGTCTTTACGTGCCCGTTTTATGGACGCAACATTACGACAGCTGGCGTGTCCCGAGGACAAAAGCGAGACGGGTTGTTCCTCACGCTAAATGCACTTGCCGGCAAGTTTTCGACCATCTGCTCCCACGGAACGGAGCGCTAATTGTCTTCGAGATGTACGCCCATGCGCCTCGGAAAGACGATTTTGCACGACCTTTAACGGTAAAGCACACTGGAAGTCTGTGACTTGACGCCACATAGAAGTAGAGTCCGACATTGTGCAATCCTGAACTCAAAACTCTACTCAAAGACTAAAATACAACTCCAATCCTAACCTCTAAATCTCAAAGAACAACAAGGGGCAGCGATTGATTTAACGCCACGATGCCAGCAGAAAACCATTTCACATATGCGTGGGGCCACGCATATCAGAAAGCGACTGCTCGCGCTTTACAGTAATTCAAGGAAAGCGACAATAATCCCTCTAAACTAGCCCCAGTAAATCTCAACCACTTATCCAAAAGATTCTCTCCTGGAATTAGCATCCATCTGATTAGCATCACCGCACATGGGTTCGGGTCCATCAACTGTAGCACACCAGGAGTATGTTAGTTTGCGGTCTTCCTCTGACAGTGACCTCCAAGGTTTATTATCCTGGTCGCAGTTAATCGACTGGAGCAATTCCAATCAATTCTGCTCTCCATGACTAAATCCTTATTACACCCAAAACCGTAACCCAGATTTTTAGCACATTACCGGATTCTAAATTGGTCTGGTTACCATGAGGCCGCTAAGATTGTACAGTTCAGTTCCCGGGTTTCTGTGTTGTGACGGAGCAATCTGGCATCAGACTGACTCAGCAGGGGAGGAAAAAAAAAAAAAAAAAAAAACCTCTTTTCAATACCCAAGTGGACATTTAGCAACTCTGCAGTCTCGCCCACTTACCTGGAATATGTTTGAAAGGGACCAGTTCCTTTTTCCCCAGAGGTGGGGGAGGGGCTCACATCACATGACTCAAATCAGACTTCAGTTGCCAATTTTAGGACTTGGAACTTGCGTGGATAAAATCTAGAAGAGAAAGAATTGACTTCATTGGAATTGACGAGACTTGACTTAACTTCACTGTTAGCTAACTGCTAGCTGGGCAAACATTAACTCTGCTTCACGTCGGTTGAAGACGAAAAAAGTAAAAGCAACAATGTTCAGATGTTAAAAAACGTGAATTTGAATGCGATAGACTAGATAACTAAGCTACTGGATTAAAATCCGGATATATTTTTTGACAGAGCAAGACTAGCTTAACCCGAATAATGACCTGACTCAACTTTCTTGAAATTTAGCAGGACCTCGTCTTGATCAGCTTGATTTTTCCCCACACTAATGCCCGCCACCTTTGGCAGTATCCAATAGCTCGTCTTTTTTCTTGCCATCTTTTATGATGCCGCTATTTTCCAGTCAGTTAATTAAAGGCCGCTAAAAGCGCTAAAGGCTAAGAGTCCCAGGAGCCCACACATGCGTCGTCGACTAGCTTGTCGCAAGGTCAATTTGCACTGGAGTCGATCCTAAATAGAGCTTTTATCATTTGCACCAATTCAACTTGTGTGGAGTTAATTAATTGACTGTATTCTAAAGCTTCCTGGCTAATGTGGGAGAGCGGCAGCACTTCTTGTGAATATTCAGTATTATCATGGATGGCAATGTCCGTTCTTAGTTAGAGACCTTAAAAATAAAGCGCCATTACCCTTTAAGTGACTCAGCTTCCCGTTCATCAGCATGCAGGCAAAGGCACTCGATAAAGCTCTCCACGCGCTAAATTAGCATGGCGGGGGAAACAGCCAGATGAAATTGGTCCTCAGAATTTGCGTCCCCGTGACAAATCAATATTCCGCTATTAAGTTGCTTGGTCGGATTTCTCTATTTCGAGGGGTGGCCTCGTGAACTCCTGCGTTGGCTGCGAGCTTTTCATGGAGGAGGCATTCAGGGCTTGTGGAGTGTCGGGAAATGCTGCGGTGTGCAACACTATACACGAGAAAAAAAAAAAAAGAGCTTTGGCTGCTTTCTGTGGTGGTTTTATTGATTTCAGACCGACATGAGCAAATGTCTTTGTGCAGCGGGACCTCAGCATGCGGCCGATAATGCCCACTTGTCCGTCAGCAGGTTTTGCTCGGTGAAACCTTCGAACAAGCCGCACAGGCGGATGAGGTTCGCGCCGAAGAAAAGCAAGATAAGTTACGAGAAAGTCAAGAGGATAAAGTCACGATACTATGAGAATTTGTACTTTACGCACAACCACGACATTGAGGATCATAACGGTTTGGTTCGAGTGAAGGTACCACAACAATTTTGTTTGTGGGAATTCTGCGTTAAGCATACTACGCGTTGTATTCTCATAAAAAAAAATAACAGGATGTTTTCTTGTAAAAGTACATCTTTACTTAAATAACAAATATCCTTAACCTAATAGCACAGTTGCCTATGTCACATTTGTTTCATAAAACAAGCATAGAAACCCAAATTCAAACGGATTGCCAGGACCTGGATGACGAAGATTCTACCTAGACCTAAACCAAAAACAATTAATTTTTTTAGCTAGCACATTGACTAATTTGGCGACAGAACGTTAAAAATAACATAGGCAATTACGCTATGAGGCTAACCATACTGTAAAAATCATTTTGCCCGCCGAAAAATGCTTTCTTAGACACGATTCCATAGCAACCAGAGGCTAGGCCAAACTGTAGACTCATGAAAAATAACTTTCTACTAATGGCAATGCATGTTTTTTCTCTCCTGCGTAAGTGCTGACTTGGGTTAAGATCCATGTTTATCGGAAGGTCACGGCAAGATATTGATCAAGCCGGCGAGAGAGCCCTCGGGATTGGAGACAATAACATAAAGACGATTGTCGGCAGAACATTACAGGAAGAAGACAATCGCATGTTCATTGACCTTTCTAACAATGAAAAAAAAAAAAAAAAAATCAATTCTCGGCAAGCGCGCTGTCATCCGTCTCTGCAGGTGTGACGTCCGCACGCTAGAAAGCTACAAAGTACAAATAACAACTCATCTCCGTGTGTTTACCGTTAAAATAAGATGACGGCGAGACGGTTTACATTCATTTTCATTAGCTGCAGACAAATTGCGTTCGGGCGGGACTTAATCGGATCGCGAAGGTTCTCCCACAAGCTGCTGCTGAAACCTGTACATTTGATTACTTGATTGATTCGATTACTTCATTCGATCGGCGGCAAGCGCTCGGAAACCGGAGGCGGCCCGAGATTTGCGCCGCGTCATACTCTTCGACGTGCATATTTCCACCCCAGTAACCGTTGGTCAAATTCAAAGAATTTGATCTAAATTCCTGGCAGGTGAACGAAAAATGACAAGCCGCCGAGCCTTGAGGGTGTTTTATGAGCGGTATAATTGGATTTGGGTCCTCATGAGACCCTGCCTTGACATTCCTCATTCCACTTGTAAGGGTTTTGTTTTCGTCTTTAAATGAACACTTTTTCTCCTCCGCTGCTGGTTTCTCTACCCTAGCACAACTTGTCTTTGTTATAGCGCCCGCGTCTAGAAATAAACATTGATGAGCTTTACCAAGCGCGGCACTGTGTCCTTGCCGGTTCACCAATCGACGTAGGTTGTCCCGGGTCGCCATGCCAACGGAAGAGATTCTTATTAAAAGATAGAGCGCCTTCAAGCTGATTCAGATAAGTCACGCCGGAGTATAAGGTGCGTTTTGGGGGAAATCTGTTGCCAAGAAGAGTGCAGCTCGGACCCGCGGCCAAAATACCCGTTCTCTCGTTGAAGGTGCGCTGCCAACGGTCAAACGAAAGTCAACGCAATTGGGGAATGGGGATTTTGGGTGCCAGTCCGAGCTCTAATTTTAATGTTAACAAGTCACACCGAAGTCATAGGAGCGGATAAAATATGAAAAAGGTGTGACTTACGATCAGAAAAATATGCTATATTCTTTATCCTCTTTGAAGAATGACAAATAATACTGCAACTTACTGAGGAGCTGAGACCGTCTCCATGTACAGCACAATGTCCATTCAGAAAAAAAAAAAAGTGGCAAAAAATGAAATTCAAGACTCGAGACTTGCACGTGTAACTTCCTCCCACTTCTGTTGAGAGGCGCTTACACTAAATAGCATGTTTGGGAATTAAATAAAAATCTCAATAAGAAAAAAAAGGCGGTGATGCAATACTTTCAAGATTAGAACAACCCGAGTGGTGCAATTAAATTCCAACCCAGCTTGTTAACACTGATCTCGCGGCCGACTCTGATTTACCGACGGCCCCGACGCGTAAAAAAAATGTCTACGACAAAGAAATCTGTATGCCATCTCCACGAGGACTGTGTGAACGTTGCTACTTGCATATTCTCCACACCTCGTGAACTGGACAGTGGCATAATTCTGCAGCTCGGGGCGCTGCCAGAACAAGGGGTGCTTAAAAATGAATGAGCCATTAAAGTAAGGCAGCATCACCCCGATTCGCCGTCGCATGAGTTATGCTCATGTGGAAAAAAACGGCCACCTTGTCACTTTGTTGGGCAAGGTAAGCAGAGCAGGAAAATGGACTTTTAGGTGATATTGGCAGCAATACAGGACTGAAATCACCCATGCGCTTACAAAAAAGTTGCATCTGAGACTATAAAACCTGAACAACATTTTTTTTAAGAGACATGGAGAGAAGGAGGGAAAAAAAAAAATCTGCATTCTGCCAGCGTGCAGCTGTCAGTGCTGAGAAGAAGAACCATTTATCAACAGCGCAAACTGTCACTCTTTTTGGAGACATTTTTGCCATTTTCTGTCTTCTTTCGCAAAACTGTGTCTTCTGATAGTCGATTAAATTTGGTAGGGGATAAAAATAAAAAGTAAAAATCAAATTAAAAAGTGCTCAACATCGTGATTGGGGTGCACTTTTTTTTTTTCCACAGGATAAAGTCACAGTAAAATGAAAACAATAAAACATTTTCTAATAAGAAAACGGCTCTCTATAATATTGTGCTTGCTACTGGGGGTCAGCATAATAGTCATCCAGACACAAAAGAAGAGTTTTACAATTACTTTGAGACACTCAGTAAGATGCAGTAATATTGGTCATTTTTGCAGAGGATAAAGAATAAATGCCCGTGAGTATGATTATATTGCATGTGTAGGCTCATCACACTGCCACAAGGATGCTATTTGTTGGTCTGTTTATGGTGCTAGTATTAGCATTAAGCTAGCGGACTTAGGCTAGGAGCTTGCAGCCTCTTAATTTTTTTTATTTTTTATTTTTTTTAAGAGTTGCTCACTATGTGCAAAACTGCTGCTTGTGAAATCACCCCCATACAGTGTTCTTATCTCAAATGTTTGCCCTCAAGTCAAAGCAAAAACGTGTTTTTTGTTGAATTGAATTCATAAATCGGCTCATTTTCGAAAAATGTTCACACTCCTCCAGGAAACGTGCGAGGTTCGTTTTGTGCAATCAACGTAAACATGAGGAGCATATGTGCTCGTGTACAGAATGTGTACATGTAGAACACACACACACGCACGCTAACACACAAATGTGCATTCATGCAAAAAACATGCCTGCATGCAGACATCGCTCCCTTTCGGGGGTTACTGCCTGTCATGCACTGCTCATCCATGCAAACATGAAACGCACAATTCCCTCTGAGGCACTGCACAAAAGTAGAACACACACACACACACACACACACACCGATCTCGTACTCTGCACCGCTTGTGTCATGAATCAAACATGGACTCTCGCGGCGTACCGGCTTGCCGTTAATTGCGCCGATGGGCACGTCAGCGACCACTCAAAGAGAGCGGCTAAGTAGAGGTTTGCGAGGCCTCATTAGCGGAGTAGTGCAAAGGGATGTTTGTTGGGGAAAAAAAAAGGCGTGACCGTGAACTGTGGAAATGTGCAAGGTTCAAGGGTCAAGGTTGCTCTTTGTTCGTCTCAATTGGGGGAAAATAGTCTGAGCAAGGGACACTTGCAGACATGAATACTAATAAATCAACCTCACATAAACACCACGTACACAATGGTACTTCTGGTGTGCTGATTTGAAAAAAAATAATAATAAAAATCAGCGGACACAATTTTCTGTCTGTTACTAACACTTAGTGCGACTCTCACCAAAAAATAAGTAGCCAAACAATTATAAAATATAACTATGATGAATAAAATTCACCTCTATTAACAACTGTCAATGTGACGCATCCCCACAGTTAATCCGCGGCGTCCCTCAGGGCTCCATGTAAGATCCCCTCCTATTCATCCCTTTGGCAGATCCTCGACAAGCATGGCCCCCCTTGATCACACTCGCATTAAGACCTATGAACGATTTTGAGTCTTCAATGAACCGAACGCGCCTCTTCTTCAAAATGTGGAAGTTGAAGTGTAATCTTACCGTTGTAAGGCAGGACGACAACAGTTGAAAAATGGTTGCTAATGAAACACGCGTACAAGAAGCCGATACAAGTGGCTAAAATCCGCTCTGTATAAATTATCATTATTTTTTTTTTAAATCTAATGAACTGCAGTTTGGTTCACTGTTGGTGTCTAAGTTCAATTAACTAATTGAAACACCGCATCTACATTAGCGGGAGCATCCCACTAGCATACACATAAATCAGCGCAGGGAAAATGACATTATGCAAATTAGCATGCATAATTCCACCCACTATAGACAGCAATTATTACAGTGTTCTACAAAACACCTTGCACCTTACTGAAGTTTACCACCCTTGTTAAATATTAAGTCAAAGCACAAACCGGTTGGCCTACTAAAAAAAAAAAAAAATCTGCCATGTGGACATGCATGCAATTAGCTAACCGAGTGTTCGATGACGCCCACACGCCTCCATTTCAAAACTGGAGAGCTCAACTCCAGTGGCGCTAACTTTGGACCCGACTCCATCCCATCAGCCCTCCCCAAGGAAACGGGTCTCATCCCACATCGGCAGGGCACGCTCAGCCCCTCAATGATTTTGGACTTTATTTTATCCTCCTTCGTGGTTGACCGCCCACAAGATCACCTTCAAGGTCGGTCGCAGACTGCGAGGTGGACCGTCATTTGTCAAGCAGTGGAGGGAGGCCGTAAATTTTACTGCACCTGCTCTTTGCCTGTGTGTGTGTGTGTGTGTGTGTTTTAAAACGTGCAGATCAGAGGCACACGACCTTCCCCTGTAGCGTGAGGATCCGGATCTGATGGAATTAGAGTGGGCTCGAGAGCTCGACAGCGACTTGATTCGATTAGCGAGGGCAGACAGGAAGAGGACTGAGTGAGTGACATCACTGCAATGTCGCCTGCCGCCTCTTCCTCCTCCTCCTCCTCCTCCTCCTCCTCCTCCTCCTCCTCAAACGCTGTCAAAGGCTCCATCTGCTTCCATACTGTACATTAATCACACACACACACAATTTCAAGGAAGACAAAAGTCCATATACTGTACTAATAAAAAGGTTGCATAAAAGCTGTGCCACACAAAGACCGAAAGACAAGAACGCACAAACGCTTTATGGGACTGAAAGGAGCTCGTCGCCAAAATGTCCACTCAATGACAAGTGGGATGGGCCACACAAAGATAGTAAGACAAGAACGCACACACACACACACGCGCGCAGGTAAAGGGGCACATGATCATAGCCAACATGTCCCCAAAGGTCAAATATCCACATAATTGTCTCAATAAACGTTAAAAGACAACGCCAGTGTCGCACTACATCAAAAAGACAAGAACTCTTTCCCTCACACACTCTGTCTCCCAAAACACTAACCAAAACAAAAACTCATTCATCTCACCTCTCAAACAACAATTTGAGATGGCTTCCATTTCACATGTAAATATTTCGACTCTGCCTTAAAAAAAAAAAAAAAAGTGATGATTATGTGAGAGAGAAATGTTATTTTGGGCCTATACGGCACCTAATAAGACTGCGTTTAAAGTTATTTTGTTTTCTTCTTCATCTTGCGTCAGTTCAGTGAGTGTAAACACGCACGCTCGCCCGCCGCCCCTGCGCTTGTAAAGTTTCTTTGATCCTTCCCGCGCTTCGATGCACACGCGGATCCTCATGAAATGAGACGCGGCGTATAGGCACACGGCGTCTGACGACGACATATCGTATCGACGCTTGCGTGCACCTTTCTAAACCTTGCAGTCTTCCGTGTCGCCCAACATCAAAACTCTTCTTGCGCTTTTGAAAAATGGAAGCGTGTGGGCTGAGCTCCTCGGGGACTAAAATGATGCTGCGCGCTACACCATGTGTGCGCGTGCGCGCGTGTCAGGGCCTCCTGTGGATGGCTCGGTCGCTAACCAACCGTGAGAGCTGTCAATTTGATTTTGGAAGTACGACAAATGCTCTTGTTTACAAGCACAAAAATAAATGGATACATGAAATATTACAGGCTACGTGAAAATTGGGGGGACAAAAAAGTCCTTGGATTTTACTTAACTATGCGGAAACGCCAACTATGACAGATACTGTTATTTAGTTTCAAACATTTTTTTTTTTTCTTACCAGACCATATTGAATTTTGTTGAAAACAATGATAAAACATTGTGGAAAAAAAACAACTCTTTTTGACGCCGGTGATTCATCGATGTGTCAAACTGCTGCAGTGTAGTAGTAGAGTATCGGTGGCTGGGATCAGCAGCCTCCACGACTACCCGATACCTTAAAACGAGGGCGGTGTCAGCCCAATACCGATTACCTGTATTGGTACTTCTTGCCTAGCCCTAAATGTTTTTGAAACATGCCCAATAAATATACTATAATAGATAACATTGTGTAAAAGTATATTTTTTCATATATATATATATATATATATATGTCTGCAATTGCACCCTTCCATCGTCCGTCATTCGTTCCGGAGGTAAAAATAAATAAATAAATGGTACATACTATAGGCCGGTGTGCCTCTAACTATAAACAAGCGTGCAACCGCGACTAAGCTAGGCGCAAAACAAGCATTCATATTAGCCAATCTTTCCAAAGATTTTTTCTTTTCTTTTGCCCAGAATAGAAATGTCATCAAAAGGCAATCTATATTTTTGCTTTTAAGTATTTTTTTTCATCACATTCATGTTACTCTGAATCCTTACGTTCAAATGAAAGAAGAAACAGCATACAAGCCCAGGGGTGCGCTACTAGAAATATCCATTATTTTTCCTTCGATTGATCGCTTTCAGCAATGAAGGTCATGTGTGGGAATTAATACCTGTGGGCACTTCAGTCTACTCTGTAACAAAAAATTCTTTGTTTGATAAGCCATTAGTTTGCCCACAAGTGACGTCTGACAAAATCAAGGTTTTCTAAGGAGATGATTTGTTTGACTCATCATTATCTAATCCAAGTAAATGTTTCCACATTATTTGCAAATAAAACGTAGAACAACCTTGTTCCGCACTCTCTCTGGTATTGTATTATCACATTTCTGGGAGACTTGAAACGAGGTATGAAAAATTTTCCCCCCTAAGAAAGTGAAGTTGAAAGCTTAGGGAAAAAACAACAACTGACATCCAGCACATTTTTGCACAAGTTTACACTCTTCGCATTCATGAAAATGTGATTAATGAATGTTTTCTGAAAGCTAGTGCTAACAAAATAGCTCTGAAACAATCGAGAGGCTGAACAAAGAGCAGCAAACTTGAGGTTTCCTTGATAAATGGTGCAAATTATGAATAAAATTATGCTTTGAAAAAAAAAATGTAAAAATAAAAAAAAATCTGGGAAGATTTTAGAACGTTCAAAACTTGTATGCCACTGCAAATCTGAAGTTAGCCTTGATGCTACTGCTAACACCTCGTGGTGATTTAGCCAAAAAAAAAAAAAAAAAGAAAAGAAAAAGAAAATGTGGCATCAAAATACTGCAATAACAAAATGGCTTCGTAACTTAAGGGTTAGCGGGTTTGTTAGCTCGCAAGCTATCTTAAGTTGCATTTCTGTCAGCCTGTTTACACGCTGGCACATTCATCACCATTACTCGCTCGCCGTCATTTTTAATTGGCCACCCATGACACACGCTTCGACTGAAATGCTTGAGATTTTTCTTGTTTACACGCCGTGACAGCGCAAATATATTTGCAACTGTATGTCAAGGAAGGGATACCCACTGGAGACAATTAGGCAGTCGTTTTAGGTCTGAAATAGATTCATCAATTGTGTGGCAAAGCATCATCGCTAAAAGTTTACAGCTCAATGGATCAAAAGACATTTTGAAGCGTTCGGTGTTCTACTCCAGTGGTTGCAAACATGGCTTATTTATCATTTTCATTGTCCCCCCCCCCCCATTCCAACAAATTAAACTATACAGTTCATATTATCGCGACACACAAAAAGTGAACATTTCCGAGATGTGCACTTACAGATATGAAGTACTTTGGTACTGCAAAGTCACGCCGTTTAAAGTTGACGTGAAGCCAAATGGCGACGTGCTCGCACCTGTCCTAATTATGCGAGCGCGGGGTTTAACGTGGCCCAGGAGGGAGGGAGGGAAGGAGGGAAGGAGGGAAGGAGGGAAGGAGGGAAGGAGGGAAGGAGGGAAGGAGGGAAGGAGGGAGGGAAGGAGGGAAGGAAGGAAGGAAGGAAGGAGGGAGGGAAGGAGGGAAGGAGGGAAGGAGGGAGGGAAGGAGGGAAGGAGGGAGGGAAGGAGGGAGGGAGGTCATGGCCACTGATTAACCGAATGAAATTCCGGGACAAAAACAGTTGTTTCAAAGCTCATTTTGTTTGTGTGTCCACAAAGATGCCGTGTAGGCGTTTCCATCATAGCACGGCGTCCATCTCGCTTTGTGTGCGCGCGGTGACGTAAATGAGGAAAGTTGAGCAGCTGGGGGATGAGAAACAGACCGGAATGATGGATGAGAGGTGCAGTTAGAGGTTTCAATCAATCTGTCATCTGCAGGAAGCCGGCCTGACGTCGCGGCCGATACGCGCAGTTTTTTTTGTCGCGTGCGCGTTGATCCACACAGCTGCGGTGCGCTACATGCTTTTGCCAATTGGGAATTTTCAGCCTCCTTTCATTCTGCGCACGAGTGAATGGTTGGAGAGAAAAAAAAAAAAAAAAAAAAAAAAAGCCTGGAGCGAGCAAGTGTACTGTAAACTAAAAGCGCCACGATGAAGGGAAACTAATTCCATCGCAGTCTAACAGATTATGGAGCGTGAGAATAAATGTCTTGTAAATTTCACATACCACAGAAGTGTTATGAGCAATCCTGTCAAATTTAAATGATTGAAAATAAACCAAATCGCAGTGCATAAAACCAGGCTTCAAATCTGTGAAAAATCAAGCCGTTCTCTCCTCTCTCAAACACAACGGGCGTGTCCACTCAACCGTCAATGACATACCATTGCATCCAGCATATTTCCTGCACATCCCTTTACATGTTGGAGCTGCTAAAAGATGGATGCCAAACATACTAATTACGAGAAAGGATCCAAACTTACAAAAATTGTACTCGCGTCAACATTATGACTATGACTGCTAAGAAAAAAAGTTCCTTATCCATTTTCTAATGACATCCAGTACAAGCCGTACCAAAAGTTGTCTTGACAAATCTAATAATGCTTATTATTGTTTATTATGCTGGTTTCAGCTTTAGTGGTTTGTAACAGCATCATACCGAGCGACCGTTATATTATGTGGCCCATAAAAATCGAGTAGCATTTCCAGAAAAAGCTCCAGCAAGTTTTATACTTCTTGGTACTTGGAAGTAAAAGGATCTAATCAGATTTGCTGTGTTGCAAGACCTACCCCAAAACTTTTCAAGACCTCTCGAATGGATTCCCCCCCCGAGGAGGTTCTTCTTCCATCTGCTATAAAATGGATTAATTTAATCAAAAATATGGATGCTTTTTGATACTTCAGTTATTTCAGATAATGTAGAAAGTAACTATATCTGACACATGAGACCTATTTGCGCAAATTATCAGTACTAGACTTGACTCAGTATTGGATCAGAAAGAAAATTGACGCCATCAAACATCACTATATGGGACAATGGCTCGACCAAAAGTTCCTCGTAAAGTGGTCGCTTAAACTGACCAATTAATAGTGACAGTAGATTTGTGTAACATTTTCCACACGACGCCGAGTACAGTCGTCCTACCTGCAACATGAGCAGCAGCACAGTGCAAATGCGATTACATAGCACCCTCCTGTGGACAAAGGTGAGCATTGCACTCATCTACACAAAAAGGAAAAAAAAAAAAAACAAACGTTAAGGACCGTGCAAACGTTATATTTCAAAGTGACGCAAATTAAACCACAATGTAAACAAGGTTACTCACCCAAAATGGACAGCGGAACACCAACCTCCCTTTTTGGACTAACACAGGTGTTAATAATAAGAATAATGCACACACCACACTTAAATTGTATTCAATGTCAAGTCCAAATTATGATTTTTAAATACTGCAGTGGCATTTTTTTCTAAACAAACATTTTATTCACGTTTGTTTACATGTGCCAAAAAGAATAAAAACTGCCATCCATCCATCTATATATATATATATATATATATATATATATATATATATATATATATATATATATATATATATATATATATATATATATAAAATACAACAACAAAAAAAACAGGATCATACTGCAGAAAAATGAACAAGACAGTGTTTAGGAAGTCATGCAACATACATGTAACGTGTTTAAAAAGCTCATCTTTCAAAATGTGTGATGAGTGAACACATTTACAATGAATACTTTTGACACAAATACTGTTGGCAAGCATTTTCAAAAAAAAGTCTCATTTGGTCCCAAAGAAACAGTTCTCAGAATCCTCAATTATTTACCACCAAATGAAACAATAGAAAATAGCGGAAATGCAATTGTCCGCTTTTTGCAAGGCCTCACGTGACAAAAGTGTGTAACAGAGGCTTTAGAGTTCACTTTCTTCACCAACAACACAGTTTAAATAACTCCCGCTTTTAAACCACAGGTTTTTTTTGTTGTTGTTGTTTTTTTTTTTAGACATTTCGGCCCAAAAAGCAACACTTATTGGATTAACACAATACGTTGACAGTATATTACATATTACACGTTATGAGCAGGAAGCGCTTCGCACACGAGGAACACAATCAAAGGTTCATTCAAAATTGCACATGATTAATGAGCTAAAATGATCACTAGAAAAGACTATACAAAATTGTACATTTGTTTTACAAAATGAGGTCGTTTCTTTTTGGAATACAAAAGAAAAAAATAAAAGTTTTTTTTTTTTTTTTTTTTTTTTTTTTTAGAAGAGACCCTTGCTTTTCTTCAGGTTCTTCTGCTTCCAGTTTGGCAGGGCGTTGAACTCCACTCGACTCATCTCCAGAAGTTTCTAGGCAAGAAATTGTGAGAGGAACATTACAAGCTTGCTGGACCCACATGCTTTGTTTTTTTTTTTGTTTTTTTTTTTACCTTGAAGTCCTGGTCAGAGAGATAATCCTCCAAGCGGAGTGGGTCCACTCCGTCGGGCAGGGGCGACCCGGTGAGCTCCTCGATGGAGTATTGCAGCTTACTGAGCTTGGAAAGCACCTCCTTCACTAAGGTCACTTTGTTCTTGGAGCCCTCCGTCTGAAGGAACAAATAAAACAAAAAAGAAAAAAAGAAAAAGCATGTCGCAAAATTGCATGAATAATTCCTCACCTTGGAGGCAACGCTGGGGTCCTTATTCCAGTAAGGGAAGATGTTGGTAAAGGTGAGCGGCTCGCAGCCTGCCATGACCAGGTAGGCCTGAGGGGGGCGCCGGCAGCTCTTTTCTACAAGTACACCAAAAGGCAGCAAGAATATGAAATTCTATATTACAGACTGCATCTCCAAAGATTGTGCGCCGACCTTTACAGTACTGCAGCGCCGTTTCCATGGCGCACTTCCTCTCGTTGTCCCAGCGCATCTTTGCCGAGCCCGTGCACTGCTCCTCCTCGGGCTGCCAGCCCTGCCACAGGTACACCTCCATGCGGTTGTCCAGCAGGAAGAGAGCTGGCGCGGGGAACAAGGCGCCGTTAGCAAAGGCGAGGAGGAGCACTCCGACGCGGGACGCGGGCCTTACCGGGCTGCTGTGCCGAGTAGAGGTTCTGCTGGAGGAAGGGCATGGCCATGACTCCCTCCGTCACCCTGGCGGGGTACAGGTGCTCCTCCCCTTCGAACACGCCCGAGCTGGCGCTCAGCCAGAACAGTCGGGGCGTGTAGTTGTACTTGCCGGGGTCTGAAAGCAGCCGACGCACTTGTAAGTCGACGTTTGCGTTGCGAATTGAGGCAATCGTCAAGAGCAATGATTCCCAACCGCTGAGGAAGTCAATTTGTGAGCAAATTGAGAGGGAAATCGTCCTTATTTCAGTGTACAGCTTTATCGCCATCCACGGCCTCGCTATCTTGCTTTTTTGTTGTTGTTATTTTCCGGGCTTTTACTGCATAATGAAACCTGGCATATTTATGGTTTGGCATCTGTAAATTTGTCGATTTTGGGTGGGAAATTTGAAAAATTTGCCTATTCAGTTTTCGTGTTCAGGCCAAAACAACAAAAGCATTTCTTTGGCTCCTCCTTGGTGTCTTTTTCTTACATTCAATTCTTTGATTTTTTTTTATTTTATTTTTTTTAATCTCATCTGAATTATTCAGAGTTGGCAGTACTTAAATGCAGTCAAAGTTTCTTTTGGTTTCACTCGGAATGCAGCTACTAAATAGCCCGTGAAGTCTCCTTTGCCATTACAAGAAAAAAAGTACTAAAGCGCATATTTGATGGCCAATGTGTGTGCGTGTTAATTACTCATGGATTTAACATTGACATAAAAAAAAAAAGGGTTCTTTATTGAAGATTTTCATTTCTCGTATCCAATGCGATAAACGGTGTACACTGTATAGACTTTTGGGACTATTTTTTTTTTTTAAGTTTGATCGTGTGCTGTGCCCTTTCCAAGTCCAAATCTGCGCCTTGGCTCAATGCAACTTGGGAAACACTGTGGAGGAAGCGCGAAAACCTTGAAGCATGCAGTCGTAGGACTTCCTGTCCTGCAAGCCGAGAACCTTCTTGAATTCCGCCGGCTCGCTCCCTTCCTCAACCTCCTCAACCTTGACGCGGTCGCCGCTGCTCAGACCCAACTCGGAAGGGCACCTTGGAGCGAGCGGAAAAAGCGTCAGTCGGCCGCCTTGGCGGCGTTGCCCGGCCGCGCGCGCCCTACCCTTGGCTCAGTCGGTCCACCGCCCTCTTGGCCACCTGCCGGGCGCCGCCGTGAGCTTTGCAGCCGTGCCACACGTAGAGACGGCCCTCCCGGGCGTGGAGCAGCGCGAGGACGGCCCGCGAGCGCAGGCTGGCGCCGTCGCACTCCACCTCCAGCAGCATGGCCTCCGCCTCTGCTTCGCCGCGAACGCAGAACAACCTCCAACCTCCTGTGGGAAAGAAAACAAGATGACGACGAGATCAGTGAAATCTCAAAATGTCGCACACTGGCTCCCCCTGGTGGTACATGAAAGATTTATATCCGATTAGACGTCGCTGGCCCTTTTACCCGACGTTTTGACCGATTCTTCTCGACTGCCCTTATGGATGATCAAGCCGCCTTGGAATAGCTGAAGGAAGGAGGGGGGCTCTTTCCCCTGACTCACTAGAACCTGCAACCAAGCAAATGTCACACGTTCGTCCGCATGCTTTTTCTAAAGCGTTTCTCCTCAATAAAGTCGAGAGCTCAATCTTAAATCGAGACCCACTTGTGAGCCCCGGAAGCTGCCCAGCTCCACCGTCTTGAGCGCCGAGGTTCCCTTCTCGCTGACGCTGGAGCGGAGGCCCTGCCAGAAAAAGCAAGCCGTCCTCTCCCTGCCCGCGACGCCGGCGCTCAGCTCTCCTGGCTTTTGCCGTTTTCCCACTGGGGACAGAAACGAGCTCAAGAAACATCGCAGCGGGGCGTGTCTATGTTGATTTCTTTGAATTGGGGGACTCACCCAGCGTGGTGATGGAGTACTTCCATCGGATGATGTAAGTGTCCCCTTCGTGGAGCTGTCCCAGGCTCTCCTCGGGCACCTCCTCCTCGCCGTACTCCTTAATGTGCCAGGCGTCCACGGCCACCGTGGACAGCTCCGCCTGCCTGCCGTCCTCCGTCCTCACCACGCCGTGGCCCCGCTGGACGTCCAGGCCCTCCAGAAGCATCTTGACCGGCTGCGGCTCGTTGTCCAGCAAGGCGTTGGCCTCGCACGGCTGCAGGTCCAGGTCGGGCGAGGAGCGGATGTTGGAGTGGATCGGGCTCTGAGCAGACGCAATAAATCGATCGATAAAATTGGGTTTCCAAAACCTTTCTTGAGAAACAGGTGCCTATGTTTTCCATTAGAAAAATCTCACAGCAGAGCAAAAAAAAAAAAAAAAAAAAAAAGGTGAAAAAAATATGTACGGGCGTGTAAAAGTTGTAAGAGTAATTCTTCAATAATTTCTTCTTTCGGGGTGTAAATTCTAGAAAAACCCTTTACTCTAGATAAAATGTGAAAAATTGAAGGAAAAAAAAAAAAAAACAGATAACAATAATGTGTCCAAATTTCAATGAATCCGGACCAAAATCCTTGTGCACCTTGACCTCCTCCGCCAGAGCCGCCTCCTCCTTCCTCCTCTCGGCCCAGTCCAGGAACTTCTCCCTGAACAGGGACGTCTCGTTGTGTTCCGACAGGCGTCCAAACAGAGTCCAGCTTGGGCGGCCCTCACCTTGCCTGAGCACCAAGTGGACAGTTAGCCAACCTTCATGCCCGTGTCAACACGTGTCAAGGCGCCTGTCGAATTGGCCGCACTCACTGTGGCACGTCGCCGCTCGCGCAGGAAGCGTCCAACGGGTTGACCCTGCAGCTGCTGTAATCGTAGCTGCCGCCGTATAGCTGTTTGCCCAGCTTGACTGCCACTTTCCTGTCTCCCAGAGGCACGTCCTTGCCGGTCCACACGTACACCTCGCCGCCAAAGTCAAACACCAAAACCTGAGGAAAGAGCGCGCGGCAATGAGGACAAAACGGACGAGGCAACTATCCCAGGCTTTACGCGCCCACCTCTTTAGAATCGAGCAAGGTGACGCTGGGGATGGAGGCCCAGGCGTCCTCGTGAGGCACCAGTTTGTCCCCCTGGAGTCTGTAGACCCCGTTGGAGTCCAACACGCCGCTTTCATACAGCTCATCCTCCTCTGGCTCGCCTGCCCCTGGCGCGCGCACGCAGTGGAGTCAACGCAAAGATTTTTTTTCCCAAGAATATGTTCTATGCAAGCCCACTAGTTGAAACAGGGCATTCTGATAACTATTGCGTTTGTGGAATAAGTGTTAATCCACTCGTTTCTAGCCGTCTCTGGGGGCGGCCATTTTGTCTTCCGTCGATTGAAAATGACATCACAACTGCTCACGGCGACCAATCATGGCTCCGATTCAGAAAACAGGTCAGCCGCGACTGGTCGTTGTGAGCGGTTGTGATGTCATTTTCAGTCGACAGACGACAAAATGGCCGCCCCCACAGATGGCTAAAAACGAGTGGATTAACACTTATTACACAAACGCAAAATGAATCAGAATGCTGTTTTTCAACTAGTGGGCCTGCTGGGAACATATTCTTGAAAAAAAAAAAAAAAAGGGTTTGGGTTGACTTCCGCTTTAAGGCTTTAGGATTGCCGTCGATGTCATTCCCGCAGGTACAAACCTGCGTATTGGCTTTTTCCTCCCAGCAGACTCCAGAACTCCTTGGCCCACTTGCTCTCGGCGTTGATGCCCTCCTCCAGCACCGTCACCTGGCAGGCTTTGCAACCCAGGTCCCGCTTGGCCTGGACGAAGGACGCCATCTCGGACGCCTGGCGGCCGCAGAGTCCGTTCAGCGCGTCGGCGCCACCAACCCCGCTCGCGCGTTTTGCCCGGCGGCGGGCGTTTCCCTTACCTTTGCTTTCTCAATGACGTTGGCGAACTCGCCGCTCCACATGAAACAATGCTTGGGCGTGATGAGAAGGAAGCAGTCGCCGCTGTTCAGGGACTTGGATGTGGGCTCCACCAGGCGCACCTGCACATGCCTGCGACCTACGCGTGACCCACAGACAGGCTTGCAAAATGCTCACAAAATTACAAATATCTATTCGACTCCCCTCAATTGGCAGTTCATTCCCATCAAATCCCATGGTGGCTTTTCCAATTGGACTACTTGCCAAATTGCCCGGCTCACATAAGCGTGCCACAAAGGTTGATCCGAACAAGTCGCTGACCTTTGATGCGAATGAGCATGAGCTTGTTGAAGGGCAGCGCGCTGTTGTTGGTGACCACGTCGGTCGACTTGACGCTGCGCAGGTTGACCTTGCGGAAGTTCTCCTTGCTGGCCAGGCCCGCCAAGGCCACGTCGGCCATGTTGGAGTGTTTGGCCACTAGCGAGAAAGCGGGGATAGCGCATGATCAACAATACACTGATACGCTTAAAGTGGAGGTTGACCCGAAAATTTTCCATGCGCCCCCACTAGTCCAAACACGGAATTCTGATTAATATTTCATTTGTGGAATTTGAGTTAAAACAGCAAAGTCTACCCGTTTTTAGTGACTTGCTGTCGACTGAAAATGACATCACAGTTGCCCAGGTAACGAGCAATCACGGCTCACCGGTTATCTGAAGCTGAGCCATGACTGGTTGTTACCTGAGCAACTGCGATGTCGTTTTCAATGACAAAATGGCCGCCCCCTGAATTGGACAAAAACCTTTGGATTTTACTGCTCAACTCAAATTCCACAAACGCTATATTAATCAGAATGCCGTGTTTAGACTAGTGAAGGCGCATTAACATAAAGTAAAAATGTTGGCTTGACTTCCGCTTTAACTAACTACCACTTCCAAAAGCTGCCTGAGAGTACAATTAAACTGTGTATCCACACGTCGCCATTTGCAGAACAGTTTTGTCACTTCAGTTTTTCAACTGAAGCTATTCACTCATTCACTGAAATGAATTCACTGAATTCAAAGTTTTTTTTTAATGTCTTTTCACAGTCCAGCCATTCAATCCCAGGAATTTATTTCTATTTTTTTTCAATTTTTTTTCAAACGTTAGGGTAAAAGAGGGTCTGAAAACGTCTAGCAGAGAATGAGTTCAATTAAGACGAGATCATCTGATCATCATCGGATGTAAAACGTGTCCGCTTGTGATCTGCACGTGCTGCCCCGGCCAATCTCTTACTGCGCTCCACTTGGATCCTCTTGGTCTCCACTTTGGCGATGTTGAGCCTCTGTTCCGTGTACACCTGCCGGATGTCGTTGCGCGCGGCCAGCGCTCGCAGGGGGTTCCTGGAGCCTTGGTTCCTCCTGTTTGGCCGCACGGCACGCTTATGCTCGGCCACGGCTGACGTGAGCCTGAGGAGGAACGGCATTCGTCAAGTCTCGCTTTTGCCGTTATTGTTCGCTTCGCGCCACGTTTGAGTTGGGCCCACTTGGGCGTGTCGGCCTGGATCTGGCTCAGGTCCTCCTCGGTCACCACGACGTCCTGGAGGGCCGAGGGCGAGATGGATCGGTAGAAGTTGCCGAAGGTCTCGTCATCGTCCAGGGTCATCACTTCCTTCTCGGCCTCGGCCGTCACTTCGATGGTGGACGTCTTGCTCTTGCTCACGCCTGAGGGTGGAAAATGGAATGTCTGGCATGTGGATCGGGTTACTTGAATTTGCATGTTGCAAATCCTAATTGTGAAGGAAAAAAAAAAACAGGAAGAGTGTACCTTTACTGTGAAGTTTGTCCAGGAAGGACTCAAGTTTGTCGAGCCTTTTGTCTCCTTCCACCTTGACATCTGTTCTGCTGGAAATTTCTTTGAAGCAGAGCAATCCAATATTGTCAATATCCTGACACGGCAGCATTTGCGCGTAAAAATGGCGGTGTAATAAGAAGCGGGCGTGTTTACTACCTTCAAGAGGCTTCACAGGCGTGGCGTTGGACTTTTTCATGGGGGTAAGTCGGGACTCACCCTTTCCTGCGTCGGACACTAAACCTGGTGAAACATGAAATGTGTATATATAGTGCTTTGGCGCCATCCGGAGATCAAAGAACTAAGTCCAAGTGAAGGGGAGGCGCTTCATTGAGCCAAGCCGTAGCCTTGTCTAATCGGAAACAGTGCTCTGCTGCCATCTTGTGGCATCTTTGGGCAACGAGGATTTTGCGGCCATTTCACGCCGCAACTTCGGCAAGCGTTACCTTTCTTGGCCATGCGGCCGGCGACGGTGAACTGAACGGAGTCGTTGGCCGCTCCTTTGCCTTTGCTCTTCCACTGCTCCTCTTTGTCCTTGAGGATCTTCATCCGATCGGCCAGCGACATCTTGGGCGACGCGTCCACGCTGGACTTCTGCTCCGATGGTATTGGGGAAGGAAAACAAAAAGGACGGACTCAGACGACCATCTTTGTAGTGGTGACGCAGCTATAGATGAAGACGGAGGTCAAGACTCCTCAGTTAGCTGCAGTAACAGCTGAGTAAATAAACGCAACCCATCGCCACTATAGGATAAAATTCAGCATGTAATAATTGCTTTCACCACCAACAACATGCTTTTGAGTCAAACATGAGCACTCAACCACTTAGCCAATGCTAGCAGGCTAATTAAGTAACAACCCCTTGGACTTGGGAATGATTCCCGCGTGGTGTAATTGTATCCTGGACAGATTCTAAATGTCTTCCAAAAACAACTCGTCCGGTTTAAAACCGTGAGAAGTGTTGCGAAACGCTGCAATCCCCAGCGGGCCGTTCATCACCCAATACTTAAAGTGATTCATTTCTGCTGCCATTTTTTGTACCCTAATTCCTCTATTTAGAAAACAAATTAACAGTCATTTATCACCCCCCCCCATTGCCAATGGACCCCAGGAGCCATGTTTTGCTAACCAATGATAGAGTTCTTCACCTCTGAAGCCTTTTATCGCACTTCATGTCTTTTTACGGCCTAATACTTCTTCATCATTTGCAAGGAAGGTAACAACCGGGAGTGACCTTTTCGCTCTAACAGATCGCACATAGTTGCAAAAGTTCACACGTGCCAAATGTGAACATGCGAGTTACTATATTTGGAAATTAACACTTCATACATTACAGCACGGCCGCACGCTTGTGTTGCTGTATGGAAGTAACTGACAGTAATGAAAGTTTGCTGGCGTCCGACTTGTAAACCATCTTTAGTGTGAAGGCCAGACGGGCCAAGTTAAACATCTACAGATGTCTGCAGTTTTTAAAAGGGAATGGAAAAAAAAAAAAAAAAAGAAGATGTGGAGCTCCAGCAGTGAGCGGCAGCCAAGATGATGTCAATGTGGCATCAGATTAGGGCATGTTCCGCCCCTGAAAAATTAGCCCATTTTGTCAATCTGACATTAAGTGGATGTTACAATACAAGCATGTCTGTGTTACTTACTTAAAGAGGTTGTCAGACTGAAATCCATCCTCGTGCACTTGCAATTGCTTGATTAAATTATTTGTGAGGTGGAAAAAAAATGTTGTCAGGCCGATATTAACCTTATTTTAAGGCATTGGGTACTCCTGGAGGCTGCCGATACCTGCCCGCCGATACTTAAGGCAAAAAAACCCAAAAAAAGTGACATTGAGTCCTCCTCTGCAGTAGTTGGCGCTATACTGCCTGACAGTCTGTCAGATAGTCTTACACATCGGCGAATCATCACCAGAGTCGGAGAGAAAGTCACAATCGTTTGAAATTTTCTAAATTATAAGCACTAAATGTTGATGGTCAGTATTGGTGAGGACTCAAAAAGTAAATTCGTGAACTAGAATCAGTCAAAAAAAGTGGTATCAAACATCCATGCCTAAAAGCTGAATTGCAGTCATTTAAAAAAAAAAAAATACCAATGCGCTTGCAAAAGTTTGAGTTTTTTTTCTTTGTGCATCATATTACATTGGCTTGATTTTTTTTTTTTATTAATTTAATTTCAAATGCACTACACTACATAACATTTAAGTACAATTCAGTTGTATTTAACTTTTAAGCACTGTACATTTGCAGTCTTCATTTTATGACTAACTGTGAATGGGGGAGGCTCTTTGCAGCTACAAGGTCAAAAGTTTAATCTTGGCTGAGGTCAGCAAGTCACAAAATATATTTTCCTCCTGCTGTGAATGAGCCTCCTGATCCCCCCTCGCTAATTTCGGACAACATGCCATGAACGGAGCTTGGGTTCGCCCCATTGTTCCACACGGGCCAGCAAATAAACCAGCTTGAGCAACATGGCGAAAACCATCCTAGTGTGTTCTGAATTTACGCAAAAATGCTGCTTTGACTCAAACACGATTGCCAGCAAAAAAAAAAAAAAGGTAAAAGTGGAAACAGATTTTTGGGACCGGCGCCAAACCTGTTGCGTTGGCGGCTCAAAGAAATACATTTAGTCAGAACGACACACACGCAGTTACCGCAACACTTGACCTTCACCTCAAAGTGAAGTGAGTCGTTTTTTCAACGAGCAAGCACTTTCGGCATTGGAAAGCACATTTGAGAAATCTTGGCTTTCATAATCCACCAAAATGTGCTTTTCTTTAAAAAAAATTTTTGTGTGACGCTAGTTGTTGCTTCACCTAAACATTTCACAACCAAAACCTCAACAAGTTGCTCGAGGCTTCTCGGCGCGTTACACTCGCACGCTGTCAGCCACATGGACCTTAATGCTTCTCGCACACTTGTAGAGTGGCAAAGCTTCTATCTGGAGCCAATCAAAGGGGGGAGGAAATACGACTTCATCTTAACAGGACCCCAGAGAGCGGAGAAGGAGGAGACGAAAAGGCATCGCTCTCCCACAGGAAACCATTTTTTTTTTTCCTCGGCTCTTTAAATGGCGACCTAGCTGCCTCCTCAGCGTTGAAGAATTCATTCGCGGATGTAATTGATTTAATAATTGACAATCGTGGCCCGGATGGTGACGCTTGGAAGGGCCGAGTCATTTTTCTAAGGTGATACTTTGGGTTCCGAAAATTTGGTCGGCGCTACTTTTGGGGGCGCGCGAAGCACTCACCTCAAGACAGTGGGAAAGGTTGACAGGCAGGAGTCAGAGAAAAGGGGTTGAGTCTACAACATGTGGGGGGGGGGGGGCAAAGAGGGAGGAAAGGTGGCAAGGGGGGAGAAAGGTGGGGGATGAACAGAGGAAAACATTAGAATGGAACAAGTGCATGACCAAGGACGAGAGGAAATCAAGGGGAAATGGATGTGCGTTTACAGTGTCAGTTTTTTTTTTTTTTACTTTTAAACCGTCAATGTCCACGTCAGGAAACCTTTTTTTTTTCTGTTCCCAGCCTCGTACACTCAAGGCAAAACATTAAAGCATGTGACACAGTATCCAAGAAGCAATGCACAGGGGAGCCCTGCAGCAGAGCATCGCCCTTACGGGGATCGTAATCTCCGAGCGGGGGGGGGGGGCCGAAGGTGCACACTGCGTAGACGATGTTTTGACAGGCCGGCCGGTCACTGAGTCATAGCCAGACTCCAAAACCAAGAGACCTGAAAGGAATTTGACGTACTACACATGTTTCATATCCTCCTTTGAATTCATTTCCATAAAAAAACAAAACCCCAAGGAAATGATCTGCTCGTGCAAAGTCAAACTCCAAAGTTGTTTAACGAAACGGCAGCGACTAACCCGTACGCATTATATAGGATTTATCGCGACGAATCCAGAGCTATAAACGAAAATTCTTGAGCGTTTTGCAGCACCGCAGCGGCGGCGCGGAGGTAACAGGAAACATCTGGAGCTGCTTGGGGATGGCCATGATGTGGACACCAAGCATGTTACATTTCCCCGCTCGCCCACATATCAACCAAAGAGCAACAAACGTCCACGCTATATGACCCGCAGGCGAACCGATGAGCTTTTCTTCAAACTCAAAACAATAAATATATTTATTGAGGGGGCAGTTGCGTTATGCTCACGTATGGCTGACTCCAAAGGGAAATAGGCCACGCCATTTCATTTTTCATACGAGTTGATTTTCTGTTATATTTATAGTTTAGAATACAGTGCCATTTTCCTTTATTAAAAACAACAATTTTTTTTTTTTTGTTGGACTGGAACGGATTAACAGCATATCCATTCAATTCAATGGGGAACGTTAATTTGATGAAATTAATTAGAGCGAGAATGATTTGAGCGCAGTCACAGAGCAAAATAAACTCACAGGTGAAAGCTCCAGTGTAATAAGAAAATAAAAGGGACACGATTCTTCTGCTGCTGCACCTTTAAAAATCACACTTCTTAAAAAGTGAAATGTTTGTGCACAAATTAAGGGTGCAGTGCAGTCTTTTTCCACCACTACAGCAGGAAGCTAAACTTGGACAAGCGGTGATTATGCCGCGCTATGCTTTTTTTCTGTTTTCAGCACGAAGCACTTGTTTGTACGGAAACCGGCACGACTGTGAGGAAGGGCATGTCAAAACGTGCGTGCGCTTCCACCTCCGCAAACGCGCTCGCCGCTCAAGCAAATCGGACGACCTCCGGCTGTTTGTTTTTGGACAGAACGCTTCGCCGCTGAGGTGAGAGGAAAGTCGAGGGCGAAAACAGCAGGAGAAGCAAAGGTGACTCGCAGGTGTGTGGCCACGGTGTCGGCTTTTATTTGGCTAGCTCAAACCCGGATCTTTGGCATCATACGCCCAAACGGGCTACAATCTCTCACCCTCCCGGAAGCAGCTCGAGAACAAAGCCGATTCAGCGAGGGGGAAACGACGAGTCCACAGCCAAGTCCGTACTTTTCCACACAAAGGTAGCGGAATCCGCTCGTTGGCAAAGGCCCAAAAAGCTGACACAGCAAAGGCCTTCGACGCGTACTTTTTCGGCCCAGTTTTTAAGCTGTTTACCTGATAACGAAACCTAAGATCACAGCTCATGTAATATTTACCCAAGGATAAGAAAAAAAAAAAAAAAAGCACCTTTTTCTTCCAGGCGTTCTCAGCATCGTGGAGCTGGTTGAAGCGATCGGCTAGCGATGTCTGAATGACTCCCGACGGTTTGGGCTTCTTTGTCCATTCCCTCTTCTCGCTGTCACCGCTGCTGAACTCTGCAAGTCTGAAAAGGGAAGACGTGTAAATGACCTGTGTCAAATTATAATTACCATGAACGTTATTTTTTTATACATTTATAATAATTATGCGCCATATGATGATAAAACACTTTTCCTTCCCATTATCTGCTTCCATTTGGGCTCACGTTACCAAATACGGTTCCTTGCCGTCATATGAAGCTGAGACTATCTGGGTCAAGGGAGAACATTTTGCAAGGACCCCTTTCATAAAAACGCCAACTAAACGTAACTGCCAGGTGTAAATGCCATACAAACATTTTGACCTAAATATTGATGACCTGAGGACTCAAACATATTGAACTTAAAAAACACAATGCTAGCTAAAATGCTGCATGACACTTTCTTTCCAGTAAACAAGACTTCTACTTCAAGGTAGATTGCTTGAATGCGTCACGTTTTTCTAAGCTGGCACTCTTGTCACTGATCGCAGACTTGGTTTAGAGTATCTTTCGGCTTGCCCTGCCTTAGCTGGCGCGAGGTGTAACTGCCGTTTCATTACGGGTAACATTGCAAGACCTCTGCTTGATGGAGGAGCCCTGGCTTCCGTCCAAGCTGTCCATCTCCTCGGTGTCCTCCGACACCGTGGAGGTCACGTCCGGGCTCTCGTCCGGCGACGGGCTGCGCATCTCCTCTAAACTGCAGCTGCTGCCACTGCTGCGCTCGCTGCGACGGCTCTGGACGCTCAAGTCGCCCGCGTCTGTGACGTCGTCCAGAAACGAGTCTTCGTCCCTGTCGTTTTCCTCCTCCTCCTCCTCCTCCTCCTCCTCTTCATCCTCCTCCTCCTCCTCGTCTTCGTTGACATCTTCCTCCAGGTCCAGCTGATTGTGATCCTCCGCATCTTCGCTCCCGGGGTGAGTCAGCGTGACGCTGCCCTGACGGAGCGGCGCGCACTCGTGCGCCGAGCCCTCGCTTTGGTCGGACTCCACGCTGGTGGAGCGGCTCTTCTTCAGGATTCCCTTGATGCCTCTTGGCCCGGAGTCCTGGCGCTGCAGCGAGGGTGTCTGCGGAAAAGAAGACACTTTTTACAACCACACGTTCGAGGAATAATAAACAAGAGCGGCAACAATGTGGTCTCTCTCTCTCTCTCTCTCTCTCTCTGCTTCAGTGACTCACTGCTGTTATCAAGAGTTTCTGGGTTAGTGGGTTACATCAGCGAGGTGCCGGGATGGGATGGAAGGGGGAGGGGGGTGTTTTGACACAAAAAAAAAATGTGAATGTGAGAAAATGCCTGCAGCCTGACAGTAACCACTGCTAGATCGCAGATTTTTAAACTTAAGCTAACTTTTTCATCAATGCTAATTTCTGCTAGCCTGGCTATGACGTTTCACATTATGACATAGCACTGAGCTAAGAAATGCTACACGCACCTCAAATGCGCATCAACGCATGCTGCGTCAAGTCGACAGAAACACGTTGCGGAGACTCCGTTCATTCTGCTCGTGCAGATTCAACGCAGCATTCGGATGCATTTTATAGATAGTAACAAGTACGTGCTTTGAAAAACATGTTTTCAATATGCAACAGATTAAATGCCCAGAGCGCAGCTGGAACCGCAGCAGGTGTCCTACTGGAGGTCAAAGGTCACGAGTGAGCGCTGATTTAAGAGATGCCGGAAAGGGCCGATGCGGCTCGGCCGGGTGGTCTTGTTTTGCGAAAAACATCGTGCGGTGAGCAAGCTCCAGGTTAGAACGTGAGAGTTATGTTTGCTATAAGATGAAGTATGCGATGATGCTCCGTTTGAAGAATGCGCGCCTCCTTGAAATTACATATCCGCGCAGTAAATGACACTGTATACATCAATCAAGTCCGCCAATTAAAAACAGAACCCGCTGAGGTCCTGGTGATGAGAACCACGTGACACTTAATTGGCCTCGTGTGCAAATTTTACGAGCTCCACGGTAAGGTTGAAAAGAAAATGCTGGAAAACCGACCCTCATTTCTTCTGGCGCGTCACGCTGCTCCTTCAGCGAAGGTTCTTCGACAGCGTCTCTCTGTTCCATTTCTTTGCTGCTGAGAGAAACAACAGACTTAGAGTTAGCTCTTGTGTGAGCAATTTTCATGGAAACTTTGCCGCCTATACATGACGGCACATAGGAAAACTCGGCAAAGCGGGTTGAGGGCTGGCTCGGGGGAGCTTAAGCCCCCTTTCCGCTATCACAGCATCTGTTATCTGTTATTAAGGTTTCCTCCAGGCTTATAGAAATTCTCCATCTTCACTCCTCCAATGAATCGTTCGATGCGCTGCGTGAACAGTAATGGGCACTCATCAATGTCAGCGCAGGACCGGTATGACTGTAAACAGTCCTAATGAGGACGAGAACGCCAGAGCAAATCATGGCATGTGGCCCAGCTCATAGACGTCCCGTGTTTTGGAATTCCTCAAGTCATAAAAAGAGAAATTCATTGTGAAACCATGAGAAATTGGCGGAAATATGGCAGTTAAACGAGCGGGACAATGCAACACTGCCCCGATCTGACCAAAGAGGCGCAGCGTGAGATGTCGAAACGTTTTGCTCGTATGGCTTCGTCAAAGAGTTACAAAGTGTGGCAGGTTAGCAAATGTGCCGCATTTAAATGACTCGCCTTCTAACAGGTGTGAATTACTTTTGTGATAAGCGAACGAGACGCTCAAACAGTAGTGAACGTTTTCTTTTAAACGCAGTGCCGAGGTACCAGATCCCACTCGCTATCGGACTCCAAATCAAGTGACTCAACTTGGGTGCAAAAAAATTGTAATCACACGTCTCTGATAATGACCCTTAAACCACAGATGTATCTGGTACAAAATGAACAACCCAAACCAAATTAAGTAAATATCAATTACATGCACAAATGCATTTCACCAAGCAGGTGTTAACTTTTGCTTACTTTTCCCTATTGCAGGAATTTGTAATTGTGTTTAGGGGGGGGGGGGGGGCTTCACTGTAGCGACCAGTGGAACAAAGATCTTGTTCAAACTGAACAAAAAAAAAAAAAAAAAAAGAAAAATGATGCCTTTAACCTTCCCGTGGAAACAAACACAGCAAAGGTCACAGGACTCAAAGCTGCAGCTATGCCAGCCATGCCGATCGGGATCACCATGGCGCTTGTGTAAAGATCAAAACGAAAGTGTGGAATGAGAAGAAGCTCGACCGGTCGGTCTGGTTACTTCCGCGAAAGATAGCGTTCCCTTTGGCAACGATGTGCAAAAGCAGAAAGGTTGATTTCCATGAATATCGGCGGAGCGGGAGGTGCCGTTGACCGTAGCTCTTCATGCATTTGCCTTTAGACAGGCCGACAGCAAGTCACATTTTCCAGCCGTACTGACCACGACAATGAGCCAAAAACAAAGGTTGATAAAAAAATGTAACAGTTTGTGGGCCACTGGGCTTGGCGGAGGTCCAGGCGCTCTGATTATTCGCTCTAGACGGAGGCGTTTGATGGCCTGTAATGACCTTTGTTATCTGTTTACCCAGACGAGTCGGTGTGCCGTTTAGCTTCAAAGTGAGCTGCTTCATTCTGAATGAATGACACAGAGAAAACTGGGCTGAAAGAAAAAAAAAAAAAAAGAACATTTAAATTACTTAAATCAAATCAAAATGATCTGTCAATAGAACAGGAACATTTGACTTGGGGGGGAAAAAAATAATCTTAAAACCAAGTAAACAAAGCTAGCGTAAAAAAAAAAAAATAATAATAATCTAACTAAACGTAGACAAAAGCTTATCACGTTTACGGCATCTTTGGTCTTTCGTTCGTATGCTAAAACGGTGTTGGATGAGAACGGCCGTTAGCGTCGCTAGCTTCGGCCGTTCCGATCATCGCTGCGAAAATTTGCGCCAGCACGATCACGAGACTGTGGCGAGCGAGTTGTATTTTCCATTATTTGTTTTGATTTGTTTCTTTGTCAGTCCTTCAAAATACATGACTTCTTTACGAGGAAAAAAAAGGTTAGGGATTGCTATACTGCGTTGAAATATCAACAATGTCATTGACTTTTATCACATTGTAGTCGCCAACAAAAAACCTTTGGTCAATCAACCAAAGCCCACAACTCTGTTAAGCAAGTGAAATGCACTTACACAAAAACTGAATAGTACTTTTTTTTTTAAACAAAAATAATGCAGGGTGATGCCCATATTTTTTTTTAAATTTCTCAATCTATTAAGCACACAAATGAGTAAACGGTTATCAAGAACCCATGCAAACTAATCCACAAGCTCAACAGACTACGTTATCTTACCGGCTAGGAGTTTCCACTTCATTCCCGTCGTCGACTGGCTGCCGCTTCACTCTGCCGCCACGACCGGCGCCTCCATCCTGCTGATCCTTCGGGACGAAAGAAAAGGAGGAGAAAAGCTTGTCGTCAACGCTATGAATTGTGTGTGGAGTCTTGGTGAAGAACGTGAATGAGCGAGGCCCCGCCCCTTCCCTTGAGCCAGGCAGCGGGTCGCCCCATTGATCAGAGTTCAAAGCGCGGAGTAGAAAAGTGATTTATGAAGTACCTCCCTTGGTACACGTCGTAAAACTAATACAAGGGGAGATAAGCCATGCAAGTGCAGTATTTTCCGCACTGACGAAAATATAGCACGTTTTTTTTTTTGTTTTTTTTTTCCCTTCATTTTCTATTTTTATTTCCATTTACGGTTGACTATTTGCTCCCAAGGGACGCTTGGATGGGACGTATGAACGTCAGAGACGAATTGTAAACAGCAGACTAAGGTCATGGAGTGATCTGGCGCAGAGGCGTGGACCTCCAGATGTTTCAAACTAAGTCATTAGGAAATCTAAATTCAAAATGTCATCAGTCTGCATAGACACTTCATGGCCGCCCGTCTGCTGTTCAGAGTAGACGGCGGCCATGAAGTGCATTTGTCACCTGCTGTCGGAGACACTGACTCACCCGGCTGTCGACGGAGACTTTGCGGTCGACGAGTGACAAGAAGGCAGATTGCGTTTTTTTTTTTTTTTTTTCTGTCGTTTCTGATGACTTGCAGGTGAGGGATCAGAAGAGCAGAGATATCGGTCGCAATGAACGATGGGAGAGTCTTACGAGACTTTTTTTTTTTTTTTTTTACTGCCATCTGGCTTCACTTGGCCAAGCTTGGCACTGCTCCCGGTCGGTGAAGGGCAAGCGAGAACAGCTATTTACATCCAACATCACTTCGGAAACATAAGCAGCCTGGGAAAAAAAAAACCAAATCTCCAAAACGGATTTTTATTTTATTTTATGTTTTAATGAGCACCCTTTTGCGCAGGGTTTCGCCCTCAAAAGTCCAGTGAGTGCCGCAGAAGTGAATTTTTTCCCATCTCGGCGCCCTGACCTCCGCAAACTGCGTTTTGTGTGTCATGACTTTGGCCAAGTGTGCAACCAGGTGCAGAACAGCTTCGAATTGCGTGATTTAGTCTAAATGGAGCAATCTCAGGTTGCGGTGGAAAAGACCGTCAGGAAATCAGCTTGGCAATTGCAAATAATTAATCACAAACTGTTGAAAGTAACTCACTGTCGCTGTTTTCGCGCCATGTTCTGAAGTTTGATTTAGTGTGAATGGCCTTGGCAGTCTTCTGAGCTTTTTGGGGTTAATGAAGGGGCTCTTGATGAATTAAATATGTTTTTGGAACATATGACCCCCCAAAAAAAAAAAAAAAAAAGCCAAATTGACATGCACAGTATATTGTAGATACAAACTAATGATAAATAATGGGACAAAAACGATTTTGTGACGTCCAACAAATATGAAACACCAAGCCATTTATCCTGGTGTTTCTTTAATCATAAAAGAATTTAAAGCATTTGAATTCAACAATTGGAAGAAAAAAAATAATAATTCAACCGGTGACCTATTTGGGCCTACTTTTTGTCAAACCTTGATCAAAACAGTTAATACAAATCAAATGAACCCAACTTAACCTGATTTAATTAGCACTTAAAAAAAACAACAACTGCGGCTGAAACAAACCGCTGCACATAAAACAAAAACAATTTCATATTATTGTGTTCATAAAACCAATAAAAATACACTACCTGGAGAGACATCTTGGCAGTATAACTCCGTTTGTCCCAAGTCTCGTGTTCAACTGAAAGACACAACAGCAAAACGGCATTTGTTGTTTTGAAGGCAGGTTTTTCGAGTCGCACGTCTTCAGGCAAGGTAGGCAGACTCCGGGTCCAAGATGGACATTTGGCACCCGCGCAGTAAGGCACTGGGGAGCCGCTCGGGCCAAACATGGTCAAGCCAGCACAGGCGTTTTGTAAATACAGAATGCTACTGCCAAAAACCGCCTCAATGCTTAATGAGGAGGGATGCTTACAAGGTATTAAATGGACCCCGGGGCTGAATGACGCAAGGCAGCTGCGTGCATGCACACTCTCCAAATGTTGCATCCATTCGACTCTTTTTTTTTGGGGGGGGGGGGGGGGGCTAGATTGCTTACGCCGCTCAGCAGGTATACTGTACAATTGAGTATATTGTTGCTATCTTAGAGGAGCAGTCTCTCTCTGCTGCGTCGTCACTGGCCGAGACGCTAATCTGAGTGACAAGCGAGCGCCGGAATGTCTGCTTCTGCTTCAGAGGAGACGCTGACACTGCTCGTTGTCACAAGTAGGGCAACTCTCTCTCGGCGCACTGACGAAAGACAATGCCTCGGCACTTTTGAAACGGGGAGCAAAAAAAAAAAAAAAAAGTATGGCATGCTAGCTTATGTATGCTAGCAGATGACGCGCACTGATTTTATGGTCTGAATTTGAAGGTGTCCAAAGGCTTTGACAAAACGTTTATTATATTTAATCTACTACAAAGATTATCACAAAAGAAAGAAAGACATTTTGCTGTAGAGGTGATGATGTAATGTACATACACATGCATGCGCACGCACACTACTAAATACTACTACTATTATTACTAAATAGTGTGCAAATAGTGTGCAAAAAAGTTGATAGTAAAGTTTGTCAAATGTAAAATTGTTACACTGGTGATTCATTTTTTTCATCTTTTTGCCTCGGGAAGGAGTTCAGTTTAGCCCGTGTTGTTTGTGGCAGTTATGGTGAGTCTTCAATGTGTAGATGTACAATTTCAATTTCTTTTTTTTGGGCAAAATGAAGTCATCTGTAAGTCATCAACTTTTAAGTGTAACATAAGATGAGTTTGAAATGACATAGGCCATAGCTTGTGGGAATATTTCTGGTTTCAACTCTTAATAAAGGCAATTATAAAACATTTATGGGGCGGGCATCAATTACTCCTGGCAAGGCTCATGCATAGCAAGAGATTACGACTTTGGTTATAGAGGAAGAAGAAAAATTTTTTCAAATGAAAAAAAAAAAAAAAAATCCATATAAGAATAATATTGTATTGTGTGTTGGGGGCCGCGCATTTTCTTAGGTCAGCACCTTAAATGTTGTTCTTTCACTGCAAATTGTGTTTTATTGGTCGACAACCGTGGCCTCTTTCCAAACAAAGCGTTTGACTAAATGAGCCCGAGTGAAAGGAATAACAAAAAAAAAGAAAAAAGAAGTCAAATTCCACTTGACGTCGCGGTCCAACAGTTTTAAATGATGCTTTCAATCATTCCTGCCGTCCCGGTGCGGATTGAGATTTAGTGGAAATGACGGAACACAAAGCATTGCAGAGTGCCGATTCCACTTCGACTTCTCTCTTTCGCTTCTGATGTCAGCTCGAATCTTTACAACGGCATCACTGGGCCAAGAAGACGACTTCACTGTTTCCTGCCTTGGCCGTCAATCGAGTCGCCACTGCTCGAGCTAGTTCCACTTACCGCGGCGTCGTGGATAGCTGAACAATTCGTCATACTGTAGCGATACATTCCTGACTCAGTTTGAATGCAGCGTGTCGTTTGACTACATTCCCTCGATGAACCACGTGGAAACGAAAAGCCTTCACGAATTTGAATCGTGCAACGTAAAGAAACAAAGACACTGGGGCAGCAGGTTACTGGTTAACTTACCCATTTCCATGACTTAAGCAAATAAGACCAGTTGCACAACTCTGCCACACGCGCTCAATCTCGGGCAATGAAATAAATCATGTTTGGTCGTTAACCATCTGTCACGCTCGCTCGTTTGCTGGATTTACACATGCACGCATAATCACAAGCAAGACACATCACACACACACACACATACAGGAAGCCCAACTCAAGACACCTCCGCTCCACATTTTTGCGCTGAAAAACTCACCTGCTCAGTTCAAAGCCATCTCTAATATATAAATATTGCTTTGGTGCCATTTTGTGGCATTGAAACAACAAGCTACGTTCAAATGGACGCATTTATTCGGTTAAAAGCCTGATCGGAAATAAAACTGCTTCATGTACACAGCCCGTTCGGAATATTCTGACCCGATCAAGAAATGAAAACACTTATTCCCAAATTTCGGAACAAACCGCCTTTACCGCGCACGCCTGTGACGTCAGTCTAAAGTGTAATGCATGAACACCTAAGTCCTAATCGGATCCAAATTTTTTTTTTGTCCATGAAAACATTGCTTCCGATCATAATTTTAATACGAACTCTGATTGGATTAAAGAAATTTTGAGCATGTAAACGTAGCCTATGTTGAAACGAAGGCAGGAGCTTCATTTAGTCAGGTCATAGCTACCAATTTGTGGCAAATAAATCCAAGAACAAGCCTTTTTTTTTAATGGATGTCAATTGTTATGACTGAATGAAAAAAAAATGAGGGAAAAAAAAAAAATTAAAAAAAATTAGCAATTTATGTGAAAACTGCTCCGCTCTCGTTACAAGCCCCCAATCTGGTTTACAAATTTGGCTGGCTGAGACAGACTCGCTGTATATCAGCATATGATCTAACATTGGAGCCAACCAGTGTCAAGACAACTTTTTGGAAAAGCAAACGACCGCATGAACGTATGGAGCACGTCTGACCGAGCCAAGTCTTGCTGTTCAATGGGGAGAACGCAAATGAGCTGGGCTTTAAAAGTGAAAGTGGAGCGTTCTTCTTACCCTTTGACTCGTTGATGTCATCAGCGGCCAGATGCCTAGGAGAGAGAGAGAAAGAAGACACATGAGCTCACTCCAACATACTGAAGTGATGACAGATATTCGGCAGCAATCGCAACTTCCAAACTGCACACACAAAAAAAAAAAAAAAAAGAAAAAAAAAGCAGGGCATCCTACAAAATGAGCGTTGTACGAGTGAAGCGAGCCTTCGCCTTTAAGTAACGGGCGTTAAATGGATGCAGACGACAGCTGCCTGTGGGGTAGCAGCAGTGATGTAACAGGAGGAGGGGAGGGGCGCGCTTTGAATACAATCAAGCATCGTGGCGGGGCTGGTGGTGGCGGAGGTGGGCAGCTGGGCGGGGTCAAAGGTTGCCAAGGAAAGACAAGTCAGGGGTTGGCGTGCGGACAAAAGGCAGAGAGAATCGGACCTTCTAAAAATAATCTTTGTGGAGTCACCCCTTTTGGTTACATTATGTATAAAAAAAAAGAAAAAAAAAAAGCTTTGCTGTGAGGTAATTACAGCATGTTATCATGACCTAGGATTTCAGCACAAGATTGGACGCGGCCACTGGCCACATGCCGACCCCCCCCCAAAAAAAAGTACCAAGTGAGAACAGCTAAATGTGCAATATATTCACGCTAAGTGAGTCATCCATCAAACACTTTTACTTAACTGCCTCCCTCTTGTCCCATTTCATATTATGTCACGGAGGGTGTAAAGTGATGCGAGGACGCGGGCCAACACTTGATGAAATAAGTGCACGCGAGGATTAGAATGAGGACTTTGGAGGGAAGCGCTTCTCTCCTGTCCTTCACTTATGTCGGGGCCAAACGACAACGCGTTTGTGTTGTCACAATACAAAAAAAAAAAAAATCATCACTTAGACACTCGATAAAAAAAAGCGAAAACACTAGTATAATTTTAGACTTTCCACATGTGCATTTTATTTTACCTTTACTAAAAATGTGGCATCACAATTGAGACGGTGAGAGGTGTGTGCGGCTCCCAATAGGTCAGAACAATCAATATGTGCAAAGAGAATGCTATCATAGTTGCAAATATGAGGAGCATTCATTTTACGCCGTTTCTTTTTTTAAATTTTTTACTTTTCATACTCTTAGTGTTTCATTTACATACATACACATTTATTTCATTTTTTTTTTTTTTTTAAGAAATCGAGGACCCTATAGCTCAAAAATTTGACGTGATCGAGAACAACTAAGCTCAGTTTTGGATTCCGCAGCCAAAATTAGTCTTGAGGTCTTTTGTCACTTAGCGGCCACTATTCAAAAATTTACATATTCCAGAGTACAGTGCAAATGTCCCGCAACACATATGACCAATTTTAGACACAAGAATGAGTCTGCCATTGACTGCGAGTGTGTTGTCCTGTTTGGGTCTGATAAAACCCGTTAACTGACAGCTGAAATGATCACTGGGGTAACTGCGCTCTTGTTTGCTCTGTGCTATTTCTGTAGCGCAGGCCTGCAAACATCTCACCATACAAGGGCCAGTAATTACGTGCTGTCATCACAATGAACACGCCAGTCAACCGGGATGGGAATTGTTACACACAATCCAGGCGATCGAGTCGCAAGTCAGGAAAATCCTACCGGTTCACGACTATCTACTGGAGCTGCTTCGTGTCGGGGCGCATCTTTCCCAGATTAACGCAATAACCGGCCCGCGGCTCATCAATCACGCTTCCCCTAATATCTCGCTTGATTAACCGCCAGGCATGTAAACTTGGCAGGATCGTGACACCACTACACCCGCGAGCCCCAAACAATTTCTCAACACTTCTGCCTCTCTCACGTCTTCCCCGCTGGCTGTTTTTTTTTTTTTTTGCCGTGAACAGACAAGTCGGGCTATGCGTGCGTTGCAGGATCCCTCAGAGTGGATTGCAGCTCAAACAACCGCGGGGGCCGTGACTGAACACGTTTCGCTCCTTCCAGCCACCGATGAAAAACACTGAGAAACTGTTTCAACGCGGGACTCCTCAAGTCCAACGAAACAAGATTCTTGCGTGTCCATACAGGAAAACACGCCATGGCAAAAATAAATAACGCTCCCTGCACATGGCCACTTTGGGAAATGGTAGCAGATGTGTTTACATGGTTGTCAAGGCTTAATATCGCCCTCACCTTAACAGTTCCATTAAGTCGCATTTTGCTGGAAGCAAGGAAGCGTTCCCACTTGATTTGGACGCAGTTCGGCACATTAGCCATTGAGCAATCATTTTAAATAACAAACCGCTTTTGGCAGATGTGCGCTTGAAACGCTTGCACCATTGCCAATTGGTGTATATTGGCCTTTTATCCCCGGCGGTATTTCACAGTAACTGCAAATGACTGCTATTATCGGGAACATTTGTTTCAGCTCGTATCGTAAAGGGACTTTTGGGAAATGTCATACAAACAAGTCTTGAAATGTTGGTTTTCTCAGCTTTTTGGTCACAAACTGCTGTTTTCGATCAAAGCGACGCCCACGTTCTGCGGCTGATTACCAAAACAACGGAAGCAACTCACCTTATATCGGATGACGTCTTGCTGGACGGCGGAATCTCCGTTTCAGAAGTCGTCGTACGGGTTCCCCGTTTCAGGTAAGCGCTTTTCTCCACCCCGTAATCTGCTCTGATGTCAGTGTCGATATCGACTTTACTCTTCGGGCCTCTCCTGGTGTACGTTTGCTCCGACCCGTTATCCTCGCATTTTTCCTTCTCCTTGGCTGCCGTTTCTGACGAATCCGCAATTTTCCTGTCCCGACCGCGGACATACTTGGAGGTGCATTCGTCAGAGGTGCCGTAGCGCTCGGCCAGCTCCCGCCTCCGCTCGGCTTTGTAGCGGGCGATCCGTTCGGCTTTGGTCTCTGGGGCGGAGCTCTGCAAGGTGTCGACGGCATCCATTTGGCACTCGGATGATGATGATGATGAAGATCAGGCGGCGGATGCAAAAAAGGAGATCGCCAATTCACTCAGATGCGTCGAGCAAATAAGTCCGAGGCCACGTCTCACTCCATCCAAAAGACTGCAAAAAAGGAAGACATCAATGGAACATGACTGTCTGAGTGGGTTCGAATGCCTCTCAAAGACTCAAGTTAAACTCGATCGAAAATGACAAGGCGTTCAGAGTGTGACCTGGCCACAGTTTGCTCAGCTGTGGCGCTCCAGGCCCAACCCTTTGAGTCAGATCGCAGCCCCCTGTGAGAATGATGTCAGACAGCTCTGCGTGGAGACTTGACATCAATTCCGTCAAACGTTGCAGCCGATTGGAAAAAGGAAAAAAAAAAAAAAAATATATATATATATATATATATATATATATATATATATATATATATATATATATATATATATTTACGTCCCGCCTCATTAATCGCCTCTTGACCATTATCCAAACCTCATGACCGCTCTGTATTAACTGCAACCTGCCAATTTCCCACTCAATTGGGCGAAATGAGCGTGGCTGCGCCCCCGTGTGCGTTCGCATATCTTGTCCACGTCGCGGCGACCGACAACCGTGAAGCCTGGCTGTGAAAATAATCGTCGCGTTTTGACGTTTTGCGGAATATTCAATAACGTTTTGACAACTGACAACTCCACCGGGATAATAAAAAAAAAAATGCGGCTGGGCCAATTTGAATGCCGTGATGAGCTCATTTTTTGTTCCACTGAAGATTTGAAAGGCAGAAAACCACAGGGGGAAACTTTTCCACAGACGCTTGTCGTCCTAGCACAAGTCAGCCGGAGATGCTTTGGGACGTCGTGAGGTAAGACGCAAATAAGATGTGTTTACGGTGTACGGTTGATGCGAAAGACGTGCAGTTTCCCAGAGTACCGTAACGAGATTGGCCGAATGAACGGGGGGGGGGGGGGGGGGGGTCAGCGCGCTCATAAAGTGGAATCAATTAGCATAGCCCAAGAACATCTTCTGTTATGACACAAGTCGAGCTTGAAGAAATCTCACAGGGCCTCGCGCTGACTCATGACCACCTGCTGTGCAGTGAAAACAAGCCAGAATCAGGTTTCGTTCTCTCCTCGGAGTAATAAGGCTCTGAAATATTACAGTGTTCACCCTGACCTCTTGTAATCCTCCCCCACTTGACAAAACACAGCAAGGATAAAGCGGAGCTTCTTTCACACGGACTTCCTGCAAAAATGGAATAACTGAAGTGGAAGAGTCGAGTTGGGACGCGCCAGCCTGAGAGAAGATTCGGAATTATATGCGCAAGGCAGTCGGAGCTAGCATCTAATGTGTCGTTACCCACATTTTCCACTTTTTCTTTTTAAACATTTTGGGCTACAGCTAGCGTGTATTTGCAGAACCGGGTATTGTACCGATTATCCCGTGTCGAGCATAAGTCAACTTTATGGTCCCGGTTTCACCACCAAACATGGTTTCCAAAGTGAGGTCATCGGCCATTGCAGGACGACAAAACAAATCTCAAATAAAGCAGACTGACTTTGCTCGGTTTTTGGAACACCTTCCTCACATGTCACCCCTATCCTTGCAAATTGCCTTAAGAAGGCAAAAGGATCTCCAGGCTGAATGTTGATTTCAGGGGTAGGCACGATCTTACATAAGTCACCTAGATTACTTCCTAAAAAAGGAGTGCAAAACGGCCCACTAAGGCTTGAGCAAAGACGACCGGCACGTCGGGGCCACTTTGTCTGGAAGGTGGCGCTGTTATTCTAAGCAACAGGCATTAAACGTGAGTCATCCGCTTGACAAAATTCAAAAATAGGACTGATGTGGCGTCAGTTGCTCTACTTTGGGTCTCACAATCTCATCCACTTTGGTAGGTATGCCGCTATACCAGTTTTACCAGCAAATTCAGACGGGCCGCTTTATTTCTGCTCCTCGAGGGCATACAAACAAAAGGGATCCTCTGTTGCTAGTCACGGGGGCTGCTCTTTTAACCCCCTGTTGCGCACGGGGGCTTGTTCCTGGCTAAGGGAGGAAGATCTGTTTCAACAAAAGGCAAGTGTGACGCTTCCTGACTGCCCCATTTCATCTCATCGGGAAATGTCGTACTCATCAAGTCGGAAAAATTTGCAGAGGCCTCTTACGTGAGGCCGTTGATAAGGAAATGAGAAATGTTTGCATGGGGTCAACAGACGTCCGTCCACTTGGAGGTTCAAGTGCTAAACGATTCGAGCTTTTGGGCCGAGGAACGGGAGGTTAGAAAAGGATCACGAGAAACCAGGCGGCGGCGCAACAAGACGCGACAGGTTGGAAAGAATTCAAGATGAGACGATAAGATGCCGGTCGACGGCGGTGCCGTTCGATTGCTTCAGCTCCGGTGCCGACGCCGCTCAGATCGCAGGAAAGACCGTGGACCAATCAGGTTGTGGCAACTTTTGATCCAATGAGAAAAGTGTTATTATTGGGCGTACTTGGCAAAGCGTTTAGGGCGTTGTAATTGCGCTTAAAACAGCCCAGACAGCCGACCTGAAGCACATTTGTCCACATCTTTTTTTCTTCCTCCACAATGCACACGTCCGCACAGGAGGACAGAAGGAATGCTGGTGACGCCCAAGCCATAAACTGCGGTTTCTTATGAGAAAAAAGGCATGAGGAAAAAAAAAAAAAAAGCCATATACCAGGTGTTTTTCCTCTAATGAGCAACACTCAAAGAGTTCTGCAGACTTGTTGCTGAGCGTCGGATTTGCAACAAAAGCAGCGAAAATCCATCCCATCTACTACGCTCAGCGTATTCGCATGGGCAAGGACACACCCACGCAAAGACGTGTGCGCTAAACAACAACATTTCTTCTGAGTCAGTAGTTCCGACGAAAGCCTCAGGGCATCCAAAAGGATGTTCCGGCAAACTACGCAGAGACTTTGGGACGCGCGGACGCAGTTGGATGCAGTCGGCTCCCGACGCATTCTTCCCGGAGGGGAACCCGCAGAGAACGGAAACTTCCTTTCGCTGAGAAAACCGAAAGGCAGTGCACAGAAAGGGAGCGATGGTGGTGTGTTTGACTTCTCGAGTGCAATCTGAATAAGTGATAAATGACTGAATGAAGAGTACTTGGGCAATGAGGAAAAACATCCTCCAGCCACCCTAATCGACCAATCGAATGTATCGGCAAACAACAGGGGGAGGGGGCGGGGGGTGGGGGTCGACCCGTGTCACGCTTTGGAAGCCACCCTCAAACAACAATCAGCCTCACGCTGAGCGGCCAATGTGCTTCGCGTTAAAAAGCAATCACCGAGCACTTAGAGCGGTTTAAGCGACCGACCGGCTAGCTTTTAATCACAACCGCGGGGGCGGGAACACTTCACGCCCTTGAAATGCGTCCGCGTCAATAGAATGCTTGTGCAAATCCCCCCCCCCCCCCCCCCAATCACATGACTCACCTCTCCCCTGGCGAGGAGTAAGAGGAAAGGCAGAGGGGAAGGCGTTGCAGTGACAGAGGAAGGAAGGAAGAAAGTACTCGCGGCGGAGGGAGGATACACAAAAAAAGGGAAGGAGGATGAAAGGGTGTGTGTACTTGAAGGAGGTGGAAAGTAGTCCGAAGAGAACGGGACTTTGTGGGGGGGGGGGCGCGACGGCTTTGTGCAGGGCCGCGTGTCTCCGGGTGGGCTACGCAGGCCTCGCGTGGTGTCGGAGGGGCGGCGAGAGGACAAGATCTGCTGCCTGAGAGGACAGGAAGAGGAAGAAGGGGGGGGGGGGGGGGGGGTAAACCGAGGCCTAAGACTAATCCATCAGTCCGTACTCATACCCAGACGCAAACTCCCTCAAATCCGTTTTACCAGAACTCCCGCCGACTGAAGGCAGTCAGCCGGAAGCCGGCTGACATAACGAGGCCCCGGTTACTCATGCCTGCGCTCTGCTTTGTCTCCGTAACGGACACTGTCAAAACCGCCACTGGCCTGCTTTTTTTTCTGGTTGCCGCTTTCGAGCGCCTCGTTGCGGGCCATGAGTGCGTGCACATCACAGAGAGAAAACAACCGAGCGAGGAATTTCTGTCCAATGTGACTTCCAGGCTGTGGATTAAAGCTTTGCGCTAGTGTGGCCGCTTTAGAGTGCCTCGTTGTCGACTCGGAAGGATATATTTTCAAGCTCAAACATGTAGCTAGCTACCCTATGTGTACGCATAGGAAAAATTAAACAAAGTAGTGTCCATGTTTCCAGGTTGTAGCGGTGGTATTTGATTGACAGTTGCACGGGCGTGGTCTCATCTCCCACAAAGCATTTGAGAGCCGAGAGAATGACTTGATTTTCCAGGATTTTGAAGCCTCACTTGACACTTATCTGTAGACAAAATAGGGTTGTTCAAAAACGTAAAAGTCCTTTATTATTTTAAAGGGAATTAAAAATGAATATGCTGCAATGTAATTTGCATTCTAACAATGTAACGTATCACAACAACCGAGGGGGGGGGCACCAGCTGTTATTTTCTTTCCTGGTGGGGGAGTGGCAGTGTTTATATGAGGTGTGGCTTTAATTTCTTTTTTTTTCAAGTGGATGACAATCGAGGCAAAACATTTTCGGGACAAAATACAGTCATTCAAAGTCAATCGCGCTGCGAGGATTTGCACAGAGGAGCGCGCGTGTGTTTTTTGCTCTATTTTTACACAGACTAGCTTCTTTGTCCTTGGTTTCCGGCCCTCTGTTTGCTGAATTGAAAGGAGCCATTAAATGTGTCGTATGTGAACGCGCGCGCACACACACACACACACACACTCAGGGACCGACACACAAGTGGAGAGCCACGAAAAAGCCTGAGGAAAGGCACGCCGTGGCTCTAAAATGAGGCCGAACACATGGAAAATGGTGCGCGAGTGGGAAGGGTGGGGTGGATGGGGCTTTATCTCACCGGGGGATCGCATCACATGTGCACGCGCACAATATGCTTCAGTGGACTTTTCATGACACGCACGCTTCTTACTGGACAGATGCATGTGGCCGCAGTTCACATCGGCCGCCCACTCGTTGCTACCAAACACCGCTTTGCTCCAGCAGCCCTTCAAATAAATTCAATCGAGCCGTGGCGGAAACTGTACGAAGACATCGGCCGGTACGAACAGAAAAATACGCTTAAGAGGCTTTGCCTAAACTGGTCCCCCTCGGTGTTTGCCTTTATGATTTATTTCTTCAACCCACTCGGCCTCCACGAGTTGACGAGGATTGACTTCGGATTTCACGAGCGATGAAATGCTTTTTCTTGGAGGAGGTCGGGAGAGGTGCTCTCATCTCGGGGATCCCGCTTGGGGCGTTTCCCAGCTCAGCTGTCTGGCGTCCATCTGGCTGGATGCGGTGCTACCGAGTCGGGGATGGAGAGGCGGGGGTGGGGCCTTTACGGCTTAGAGATGCCAGTATTAAGAGTAGTGGTATTAATCACTTCATGCCAGACTAACTCAATGATTCCAAGAGGCCTTTAAACACACACGGCGCATTTGGACGGCAAACGTAAATCTTTCGGCGTGATTATTTCGCGCGCCCTTTACGGCAACATCCGCGACGCACGTGAAAGCAGTAAAACGACGGCGCGGACACGCTTGGCCTATAAACTCGCTGCCTTTGAACTTCGGATTTGAAAACAGTCACGTCTTAAGTTGGAAGGCTTTGCGTAAATGTATGGAAATGATTACAAGCGATAATAATATTTGTCTCCGACAAGCTTTTTGCTGCAAATAAAATTTTAAGAGGGCTGTGAGGCAATGACCAAATTCAGCTCGAGTCTGTGATGAAAATGGAAGCGGTCCGCTCTTCACAGCTAGCTCAACTTTATAAACAGTGGAGGTCACTGACTGGCACTCTTTTTTTTTTTTTTGTTCTTTTTACCCGAGTCTCCTCATTGCTAACATTGTCACGTCCCCCCTCGTCATTGTCTAAATATTTATGCTTCTTGGCTGTGCAGCCGGCGATTCCCAACCAGACGTTTGCAGAATGTTAATTAATGGTTAAGGAACACTGACAGGTGTAGATGAAGCGTTAAGTGCTCGACACTTGACTCTTACAGACCAAGAACGAGCATGTATCATTTCAGACCTAGCTTAAACACATACAAACCGCTTCCAAGGAGACCAATTTGGGTGATAATCGTGACCTTTTATTTTCTGGCAGGTCCAGACAAACAGGTTTGTCCAATATTGACTAGCCTCACACACTACTCGCAGAGAGTTGTGGGTATTTGGCTTTCTGGGGAAAAGGCACTAGAACAGCGGTCACCAACCTTTTGGAAACTGAAAGCTACTTTTTGGGTCCCGATTAAAGCTACCCGTTGGATACGGGCACTGCTCAAATAAGTACATTTAATGATTGGTTATCATTAACGACAGTCTATGTGAAGATACTGATCATGCTAATGATTTCTCACATCGTCATCAGCGATGGCACAAGCTGCGGAAAGGCTATAACTAGGTCAAAAATATCAACATGCAACACGGACCATGGGCTTACTCATGTGGTCCTTGGGCCCTACTTGGACAGCTGCCGATACCAGCCACCGATACTTAAGAAGAAAAAAAAAAAAAATAATAAAATAAGTAATTCAACACCAACTAAGTCATCCTCAATAAAAGTTGGCGCTACACCGTGTCACTTTGACACACGGGCGACTCATCCGCGCCTAAAACTTCACCTTCATCTACCAAAGGCCTTTATTGGAGTAGTAGGAATTGAGCCGAAAGACACAATGCCAACTTCAAAACAAGACAGGTTGCAACAGAAGGAGCCCTCATCAATAACATGTGTCTACACTGCCTACAGGGGCAACGCAACACCAGCCCCAGCCTGACACGAGATATTCAAATGGGTGATAACACTTACCGCCGTGACAACGCTCACCTCTGCTCAGCAACAATGTCTCTTTGTTTGGGTCTTCATATAGGCCAAAGAAAAAGGTACTCATGGTACAAGATAGTATGCCAGTCAAACAGAGGTCCGGGCCACTCCCAGCTTGCCTGCTTTCGATCAATGCTGGTCTACACGCGACTGAGCTTTGGGCGTCAACTATCTGCTAACAATCACATAAAAACAAGACCACAACACAAACAAAAATGGGACTTTTTGGGAATGGGAACCCAAAATGCAAAAGGCCGTCGGACGTCATCTGGTTGCCTTACAGTGGGGAAACCGAATGAAATCTTCATTGGAATTAGGCCACGACCGATTAGTTGGCCGATATTAGCTCTTTTTAAATTGGCTGGATTCTGCAGATTCTTTTTTTTTTTTGCACATTACATACCCCCTCCCCACAAAAATGTATTTCAAAACAGTCAAATATTCTACCTGTAATTCATGTATTGATAGTTGTTAGCATTAAAGGACCACAAAATAAGTTATTTTATTCCGTTTTTTTTTAATTAAACGGCCGGTTATGCGTGTGTCAGAAATGTATTCTACCGAAAATCGTTAATGCCCATAAAAAACATCCCACAACATATCAGCTAAGGGCTGGGGTTGCCAAAGATTCACATATGACATATCATGCATAATCATTCTGCGCAGAGGATAAATAATGTATGCCTGCGAGATTAGCGTTGCTGCACTGTTTGTGTGCAAATATCTGTTGCGTAAAGGGTTATACTGCCGCAACATCTGCGTTTCTTTTGCTAGTCCGTCTTTGACGTTTTGCACAGCGTGTTAGCAATGAGCTAACGGCTAAGTGTTTGGTTTTAAACTCGCAATGTGTAGTTCTCTTTGTTTAAAAGCATCTTTTTTGAAGACAAGTCAGGCAACTTACAAGTTAAGGTAGCACTCGAAAAGCACGCCCCCAAAAAATTCAAATCTGGAGCCAAGCCTCACTATATAATTAAGCAGAATGTCATCCCCGTCAACGGTAATATGAATGCATACGATGACAGTCCTTGCCGACTGTTTTTTAGACAAACATGGTTTGGATTTTTAACTGCCGCGTTGCCAAATGACTTCTGCAAAACTCTTCCTCACACATACTAGTATTTGTTTTTACAGGTGTTTTTCCCCGCTCCCCCTCCACAGGACAGCATTCTCACAGTGTTTAGAGAGGGATTACCCAGGGACTGTGCAAAGAGATACAAACACCACTCAGCAACATCTTTCTCAACAGGGTGGCCTTGCAAAGATCCATTAAGGGTGGGGGGGAAAAAAAGCCAAACAAACATCACTCTCTGCAAGAAATTAAGTGAAGCGTATTACACGGGGCATTACGGTATAAGGCATGTTATTGTGCGAACTACCGTAACGCGCAGCGAATGTTGATTAAGGAAGGAAACTAACGCAACTGGTTGAGTCAATGTTATCACGGCGTTTCGACACAAAGCTTCCACCTTGAGACAAAAAAATTACTCTAAAATATGTAGATACACGCTCATTACCCATTCTTGTGAAGACACAACAAATGATAAAGTAACATACCTGCAATGAAGGTCGCTGCGTGTGTTTGTGGGAGCTGTCAAACAAAACACATCCGCTGGGACATTATTCGGAAGACCTGTGCAAAATTTAACTTTAAAAGCAAACTTAAAAAAAAGAAAAAAAAGAAAAAGAAAATTAAAAATGCGAACGTTGACCAGAGAGCTGCTGTTTGAACGGCGGTCAGTTTGGCCACAACGCGAGTGACTGATGGCAACAATACAAATGAGCAGAACGCTTTCTAAAAAAAGAGATACAAAAGAAACACTTGAGCCCCCGGTGATGTGTCCCCCGCCAGAGGGGAGGTGCGACTTTGTTGCCCGGTGGGATGCTGACGTCGAAGACAGAAAGAAGTCAGCGACAGCCAGCGAGAAGTGGCCGACAGTCTGTCGGCAGTTTTGCAGTCATCTCCAACTTAAATCGCCTTCTCGCTTCTGATTGGCTCACGCCGCTGGGCCCGTGTTGCGTTCAGGAACATCAGGTAAAGTTCATATATACCTGATGTTCATATATATATGTACATATACATATATACATATAAACATATACATATATATGTAAATATATACATATAAACATATACATATATATGTACATATATACATATAAACATATATACACATATATACATATATATACATATACACACATACATACATATACACATATACATATACACATATACATATATATATACATATACACATATACCATACACCTTAAAGATTTTATTTCATTTTTTACTATAAGCCCTTTTTAAGAAGCTACACAAGTCTTAAAACCTCACGGTACTTGGTAGAAACGTAATATTTCATCAACAAAATTACACTACCTCAATTTCAGCTGCAGTTAACCGTAGGCCACTGTTTATAGCTTTAGGTAGGAGTTAACAGACATATTCTATACCTAGGAAATGTTACAGTGGTGGTCAGATAGTAGCACTGCTCTGTTTGAATTGCAATGAAAGAAACACACTTTTTCCACACGTGCGTTTTACTATTAAAGCCAGGAGCTACAGACTAGCTAAGTGACTGGATCCTCATTAAAAAAGGGCGTGTGTGCCACATTTTACAACAACAATAATAAACCTCTGTGAATTGAGTTGAATACAAATTATATTTGCAAAGACATTTATATTATTTTTTTTTTGTAAGTACATCAGCCTGATAGCATAATTGTCTGAGTCATTTTTCAGACATACTTGAGAATTGTCTTTGTCTGCTGCTCTGAAAAAACACCACCAAAAGCATGCAAAACAGGTCATGTGTCTAATGCGGCTCAGACTGCGAAAAAAACAAAACAAAACAAAAAAAAAAAACCCACATTAGTTAAATGTGGGGTCACAGCGACCACTGTTGTTTTTTTTGAGGAAGTGCATGCACACTGCATATAAAGCAAGGCAAAGGAATTTGTTTAGCCAGTGGATCACAAAGGGCACAACCAAACTGAGCATTTGATCAATGCCACCACGCAAAAAAAGAACAAAAAAGAAAAAGAAAACCGCTTACCAAGTCCTATCTCAGATTCACAAAATTACCCTGGTTTAAGTTCCAAATGGGGAACCATTTTGTGTTCACCTTCCATACTGTACTGTACATATCATATCTGCAGAAACAACATTATACTTGATTGGATTCCGCGTGACATCGTTTCTTGGCTACAAGCCCCCCATTCCTCCAATTCCATTTATTTGCTTTGTGCACCATCGTTCAGACTGTGTGAAATGTGAGAGTGATTAATGATTATGTCCTCTTATCAAATGCGCGCCTTGCTTGCATATTGAGTGACATGTCATCACAGATGATGCGAATTGAATTGAAGCCCGCAGAGACACGCACAATCACAAACTGAACTGCTTGCGTGTTGATTCAATTTGCCGCCGCACCGATTGCAATCTTTTACTGTCCATGGAATGTGAACTAATAAACAGTATTACGTGACAACTATTTTCACGGATGGAATTTTACCTTTATTTGCTTTTTTGATTCGCTGCGTTTGTAGACTGTCAGATTAACACGACCACACCCCCGCACCCACGTTCTTGCCTTTGCTGCCTTTTAAGTGCTCACTCATGATCCTCAATTTTTCTCATTCAGTTGGTGACACAATGCCCACCTGAAAAAAAAAATAAAATCGGTTTGTCATTTTAATGCGAACAATCTTAAAATGATAAAATATTGGAAAATAATATAATATTACATGGCACGTTATATTTTGACCTTTTTTTTTTGTTGCTTTTTTGCATTACTAGTGACGCGGCAACTTTTCCCCGCATTCCTTCCTTCTGTACCTTGTCTGCACTCAGTCTGGGACACCTCCAGTTGTACAAGTAGTAATGAAGCCTCTTGCCGCTGAAGCTGAACTTGAGCTTCTCCAGGAAACTTTTATTATCCATCACATCGGCGGCGATGACGATATCAAATCCTTTCTGTCATGAAAGATGAAAAAACAAAAACAAAGGCTTTCTAATAGAACCTTCCTCAGCAACTCAATAATGTGAATCACTCACCAATTTGAGCAGTACCAGCGTGTCCTCCACGAGCTGGACAAGATCGCCACCAGCGGCTGACGCCGCATAGAAAAGGTGAGCTGCTCTCATGCTGCTGTGGAGCTGGTGGTTGAGCACCTTGAAGGAGATCCCATAGAAGCTCACCACATCTGTCAGCGCGCCATCATCGGCCTGTGAGTGCAAACGCGTACTCGGGTCACGTCCGAGGCCACCATGTGAATTGGATTTGTGCTTGGTCACTGATGTTGACGGACCTCCACCACGTAGGTGTCAATCACACCCTCCCGGGGCAAGAGCCAGTGCTCCACCTCCTCTCGGGACCAGCTGGCCTTGAGGCGGAACTTGCTGAGGTTTGCTTGGAGAAACTCATGCGTCCTCTCAACGTCCTCTTTGGTCATCGGGCGCAAGCCTGCCGTCTTTGTGTGCTTGAAGGCATCAAAACGGGACGGGGAATAACCATTAAGGCAAAAAGACAACTTGAAAGGCGCTTCGGAGTGTCTGCCTCCAGGGGGCAGCATGCACCAACTTCAGGGAGGCGGTAGAATTTCAGGGCTCTCTGCGGGGGCATGTCTCCTCGGATCCCTGGATACTGGACCTCCAGCAGCTTGCGGTGGTTCAGAGGTCGATGGCACAGTCTAAAGTGAGGATCGGGATCACAATCAAAAAGTTTCTTTACTGGCCAAGTCTGCCAAAACCGGGCAGAGCTTTTTGCAATGCAAATTCCAATTTGATATTCGACTAAACAGCTTCAACCAATCATTAAGTAATATGCAATGTTTTAATATACAGTTCATTAGTGTTATTTTAAAACACTGCATGATCACAGTTTTCTTTTAAGGGTGATATTGTCCGCCCAGGCACTTAGCAGCAGCCAAATACGCAGTCAGAATCAAAACAAAAGCAATCTGTAATAAATTGGCACTCTTTAAAGGGGAAGTCAACCCAAACGTATTTTTTTTCAAGAATATGTTCCCAGCAGGCCCACTAGTTGAAACACGGCATTCTGATTCATTTTGCGTTTGTGGAATATAAATTAAGCAGCAAATTGCACTCGTTTGTAGCCATCTCTGGGGGCGGCCATTTTGTCTTCTGTCGACTGAAAATGACATCACAACTGCTCACAACGACCAATCACGGCTGACCTGTTTTCTGAATCTGAGCCGTGATTGGTTGTCGTGAGCAGTTGTGATGTCATTTTCAGTCGACAGAAGACAAAATGGCCACCCCCAGAGATGGCTGAAAATTTGTGGATTAACACTTATTCCACAAACGCTATATTTATCAGAGTGCCCTGTTTCAACTAGCGGGCTTGCAAAGGAACATATTCTTGAAAAAAAAATGTTTGCGTTGACCTCTGCTTTAGAGGAGTGCTTCAATTTAATTAATTGTGCCGCACCTTCTGGTGTGCCCAACTTGGCCACCGGGTGGCAGTATAATACATCATTGAGTCATCACACACATCACTCACAAACTGAGAAGAAGTCCTGCGACTCAGCAACCCAATAAATAGTCGTTCTCCACAGAGGATAAAGAATATATGCCTAGGAGTATTGTGATTATTGTCTTAAAATATCAGTTGCATATAGGCGTATAACAGTAACTATCAATGCTAGGTGTTAGCTCATCAATGGCCTTTTCAATGTTGTGTTAGCATTACGCTAGCAGGGATATAAGGCAGCATGGCCAGAGTCCCACAGTGAGTTCCTCCCAAATCAAGCTTCAAGTTGACCAGCTGGTGGAGGCCCACAACACTCGAGGGTCTCGTTCTCATGAATCCGAAGCGGCTGTCGGGCATCGTCTCACTGGACCCGAGTTGCCTCGAAATCAAAAGATGAAGCAATCATAGCGAGCGGGTACCTGCAGGAGCTGATTGGCGTCGGCAGCACGACGGAAGCCGTGTACAGCGCCTGGCCGACACCCCGCTGCTGCACCCGTCTGGCGAGTTCGCGGATCAGAACCGGGGTCATTCGCTTGAGGCGCAGTTTCTTATGTACGCACAGAAATTTGATGCGTGCCATCCGCTTCTCTCTGCGGAACAACATTTTCAACTTTTATAGACACTTCTGACAAATTGGAACCATTTTATCGGTGCCACTAAAGTTGGCACTGCTAACACGGTAAAGCTTAATGCACAACATTTCCTCAAAAAGTTGGAGCAGGCAAGTTTATGTACTTTGTATATTTGTGTACGATGTGTCCAAAATGTTAATTTGCAATAGTGTTGTTGGTTTTTTTTTTCGGAGGGGGGTTGGAGCTTGGTGGGGGACGTACTATGTAGAGCAGAAGTTTTCAAAGTTTTTACACCACCTAAAAAAAATAATATTTAATATCATTGTAAACCACTGTAACATTATTTACAGCTTAACTTCTTTACATATTCGTCATATTCCTAAAATAATGGCCTAAGTCATTTTTTCCGTTTTTCCCCCCCCCGCCCCAGAAAAGACGATAAACCGAACCAAGTATTAATTCTACTATATTTAAGGTATTTTTCGGACTATGTGGCAAACTTAAAAGCCTTTAATTTTCGACACTCAACAAAAATATAAACAACACTTTTGTTTTCCTGCCATTTTTTACGAGATCAACTCAAAGGTCTAAAACTTTGTCCACATACATCAATATCACCATTACTCTCAAATATTGTTCACAAACCACTCTGTGATAATGAGCACTTCTCCTTTGCCGAGATAATCCATCCCACCTCACAGGTGTGCCATAACTACACTAAATTGAAAATATTATCAATAGATATGAAGCTCTCGCGGGCCGAATACGACCCACAAGCCTTTGGCTCGCCACCCCTGCTGTATTCAATCCACGGTAGATAATTAGCAGCTCCTTACGTGTCATACACGCGCACATGTGCCGGGACGGCGGCGATGAAGCCCACGAGCTTCTTATTGGAATCCACTCTGACGCCGCAGTGCCACTGGGCCAGCCGATTTGGGGGCTGCAAGACCCTGACGAGGGAGAAGAAGAACACGGCGTGCAATATGAATGAGAATAAACGTTAGCAGCTCCGAGCGTTTTGAGGTGGAATGAATTCCGCCTCTTGCCTCGACCTCGGGGCAGGGCTGCGCGCAACTCCCAGGAATGTTAATTATTCATTTCAAAGTAAGCGATATAATGTTTGGGTGTAAGTACTACCCCCCAAGGTATCGATAGCATTTATGTAGATTCTAGAAGCCGGTAGAAAAGGCGGCGGCGAGGAGATTAGAGCAGCAGCAGGCTTGTTACTGATACAGCGGCGTGGAAGCGCCCCGGTTGGCAGAGGTTGAGTGGAGACACTCCAGATCATGACGAGACGGAATGAAATATGCAGCAAGTGGAACGGCGCTGGACGCTGTGAATGTAAAGCTTGATGGGCATTATGCAAGCGGGACCCGCACTGAGAAACCTTCAAATAGACCCCCCCCCCCCAAAAAAAAAAGAATAATAGAATGCAATTGAAAAGGAGCAAACAAAAAGCGGACAGCAAACTTTGGTGGTACCATTGCAGATAGTCCACAGAGAAGTCGAAGGCGACGGTGTTGTCGTCGTCTTCTGTGTAGTTTTCATTGAGTAGTGTGCAAAGTTCTTGCATCTGAAAGGATATGGAGGGGGGCGGGGACGGAGGGGGGGGCGAGCAATTTGACTTCAACCTCGCTGTAGCTTGCAGTGGAACCAAATTCTACTTTGAGTGAAACTTTTCCCCTTTGCCACTGTGAATGAGACACCTTCAACAGACAGATTGCATACCACCAAAGGCCTGCTCAGGTCCAAAGTGTCCCATGAGAAGCCTTGAGGCAGGGAGTAAGGCTCCTCGCGAGCGCTCGATTCGCCCGCCGTTATTTGGCCGTGGCTTAGGACGATTTCACCTGTTTTCACAATAACAAAGCAATACGATAGTCAGTTGATCTAAAAGTTAGGACACAAGCTCATTCAACACAACGCAGGATCGGTATTAGGAATGATGATTTGTCAATAGTGCATTTTGAAAACTGACAATGCAATTATATTCGATTAATTTGTCGATTAGTTGATGAAACAGACTTTTAAAAGGTTTCATTTTCCAGCCGTACATTGAAAAATGTTGATGATTGTTTTCCAAATGCTTTATTGTGACTGAACAAAAATAAGTCTGCTTTCATAGAAAATCGGATTATATTTACTGTTGAGAGGCTTTTTAACCTAAAAAAGGTCTCCAAACAATTCATCAATTATCAAAATAATGATTCATTTGATAATTGATTAATTGAGTAATCGTTTAATTGTTCCCAATTATCAAAGTAAGATGAATGCAACACATTTCAAAAAGCTTCATAACAAATATCTGGTTGTTACATTTCTTTTTTTTTTTACCAAGTTTTGGAACGGGCTGTGTGTGCCAGAACTTGTAAGTGCGTCGCATGGCCTGCTGCAGCGTCCTTGGCATTGTTTGTCCAAAGGAGAAAAGATGGAGGGCCCTTTGTATCTCCTGCTGTTTACTTTCGGGTAAAGAATCCAGCTGAGATGCAAGACAGGCAAATACAATAAATCCCTTCGAGTGCGATCACCAAAAAGAGTAGCACACAAAAGACAAAACAGACCTTTTCAAAAAGATCTCGGGGTCTCTCTGCTCTCCATTTATCTTGCTTCTTATGCTTCTTTTGACTTTGCTTTGGACTGCCGCCATCGTCCTCCGCCACATTCCCGCCACTATAAAAAAAAAAAAGATATTGTCATTCACAATGCACAGTATCGCACTCCTTTCCACTTGCGCTACTACAACACTCACACTGACTTCAAATCAGTCATTTTGAAGCTCGTCCGGCCAAGACTGAGCCGTTTTCTGACATGGCTCTTATCTTGGCCGCCGCGTGACGGGCGGAGCAACCGCCGTATGAAGTCACCCATCCCAACTTGCACAGATAAGTGAGGACGAGAACGACCACTCGAGTGGACCTTCTCACGCTCTTCATACGGCAGCCGGCCGATGAAGAAAAGCTTACAGCGGGCTGATCCACCGACGCCTTAATTGGCGGTCTAACGCCCACGTTTGCTCTTAGCACATCGTGATGCTTGCTGGTCCAAATGAGGCTGCGGTTTGCTTTTTTCCCCCATCGTGGTTGCTAATTAGCAGAGGTGGCAAAAGTGCTCGCGCTTGGTATTGAAGGACAAGCACAGATACTTGTGTTAAACAAAAAAAAAAAAAAAAATAGTAAAAGTAGAAGCACTGTTCCCCTGTAAAGTGAATGAATTTGTAAGTAAATACATTATGCAGTATAAGTTTGAAAATAACTGCTGAAAACCAGTAAAGATGCAGAATGATGTTTATTATTATTATTTTTTTTAAGCAAATTAAGCTTTACACATTTTTCCTGATTTGGCTAAAATGGGACCGAGCAAAACACTTAGCGAGCTAACTAGCTATGCCTACACCCCATAAATGCATCTTTGCTTTGCATAGCCAACAGGCATGGCCACATTAGAGTACCTCATTGTTGGCTGTGAGTGCATGAAAGTCATGTCGAGAAAGGCGGAAGAGCGAGAGGGCTGGAAATAAATAAAAATAATACAATTTGACAACCAGTGTGTCGATTGGTGCCTTGGGTGGGTGTGACTGCTTTAGAGCGCCTCATTGTGGGCTGCGAGTGCACATAAAAGAACAGAGAAAGGTGAATGATCACTGAGGATGGCATTTTTTTTTATTTTATTTTTTTTAAACAAACATTTGGACCAGAATTTCAGACTTACGTGGCCGTTTTAGAGTGCCTCGTTGTTGCAGCCGACCCAGTGGGATATATACCTACGCGGCCCAAACATGCAGTTATATTAATAAAGATGCAAGACAAAGTAGCATCTTGTTTTTCCCAAGTCATAACAGCAATATTTGATTGACTGTTGACAGTTGAGTGAGGCGTGGTTTCAGCGCCGTGAGAGAGAACGGCTTGAATTTTCACCCATTTGAAGTCTCATTTTATAGACTTGGCAAATTTGCCAAGGTTGTTCCCAACATTTAGAAGACATACAGTAAGGACGTATTTGGAAAACAAAAGTCTAAACTAACTCAATCCAAAATTACAACCCGGCACTGCTGATAAAATTCCATTCCACATTCTGTTCTTCTTCGTGCTTTCTTTGCACCCCAAGGGAGATTCCTTTGTCCTCCCTGTGGAGTCTGATCGGCCCTCCTGGTACCCGTTTGGGGAGGACGCTCTGGAGGCCAGGTTGCACTGCATCTACGCGTGCTATAAATGGTGCCGCTGCCTTTGATGAGAGCGTTTCTAATTGAAATGTACATAAAAAGCCACGCGCAAGCTGTGCTTTTCACCTTTCAAAGCGCGCCAGCCCGCAGTTATTTTTGTCTCAACGTACTTTCTGTGATACGAGGCGCAGCTTAAAACTCAGGTCACGGACCAATTGAATTGTCGTCATCGTCTTGAGTTTGTAGCTTCTACAGCCGTATGACATCATCCTTCCATTCATCGAGTTCCCCACAGAATCGTGCTCCGACTCGTTGAACTGGCCTGATGATCTCTCAAAAACGAGAGAACGACGACGATAAAGCGAAGGTCGGATGGAGATCACGGCGACGGAGGCCAACGTTGTCAAGCCGTCGTTTAATCGCCAACGACAGAGGTTTTCGCCGCGACTTCCCTCCCGTGTCCTTTGATGGAGCAACTTGAAGAAAATCCCTGGCCATAAATATGAGAAGGGCTGCCAATAATCACCCGTCGCCGGCTCAGATAGTGACGCCGAGACCCCCGTCGCAACATTTGTCCTGCAAAGGGGAGAAAGCCAGCTGTGTTTTTTTGCACCGAGCTCAAGGTGAATGCAAATGTCTCCAGCCTCCTGGCTGGCTAAATAGCATCAATCTCTGCCATCGAGTGATTTAGGGAGGATTTCTCAATCAGGACGACGCTGAGCCATGCATTGTTGTTTGCGAGCATCATGCGCGCTCACACATGAAAATGTTGATTAGGGCTCCAGGAAGACAGGCATGTCGTAATTGGAATCGCAATGGCAGGAAGATACTGATGCTGCTTGTCTAATTGTCACGACTAAAAAAACAAAACAAAACCAACGGTTCCAATCAGTTCTGAGAAAAACAAGTCTTACCAATTAGGATTTTTTTGGTTTTTATTTAAATACGGGCCACTTCAGATTTGGAGGGAAATTTTGGAGGGCAATTCTTTTTTTGAAAAACAGACCATTTAATTTCATGTTTGCTACGTTTTCAACTAAAACAATCTGTGTTTTTGTGGACTTTGTTTGGAATAGATTTTGTTTCATTTCATGTCATGTTCATTTCGTTGTTTCTGACATATTCATGACCAAAACATATATAGTCTTTCAATAATATTGCTGAACAAACAATTTAACAAAGTTTTGTATTGTATTTTACTAGTACTCCAATTTTACCATAAAAGGTACTCAAATCAATGTTAATGTTAGCATTTTTGCTCAAGAGTACATGCTAGGTATGTGAGCTGCTATGCTAACCTGTCAAGAACAGACTTGGCTATAAAATAAAAATAAAAAACCTTTGATATCATAATGTCTTTTTTCGGATAATACGAGTAAGTAGGCTCGCGATGGTTTGAGCGACGCTCTGAAAAGATTGCCAAATATGAAAAATGGAAGCGAGGGCTACAACAAAGCAATTACTACGATGATGTCATTCCTGCCCAATTGTGTAGCTCACCTTTTTCTCTCTCATTTAGAAAATTGAAAAAATAAAATCACGCTACTTATTAACACATTGCAAATCAATGCTAACTGTAGAATTTTAGCGTAGATGTACATGCTAGCGGCGTTAGCTGCTATGCTAACTGGTCAAGAACAAACACGAGAGAAAAAAAAAACCCGAAACAAGTTCTATTTTCATCCTCTTTGCAATCACTGCTACCTTATTCAATGTTTGCAAAATGACAAAACTCTGCATGATGGGAACAACTTTCTTCCTGACAAATCTCTCCTTTGCAACCATGGTGACTAATCTACCAATATTTATTGGCCGGCCCTGTTCAGCAACTCTATAAAGTCCCTTGCTCAATTGTATTCCAAACAGGAAACAAATCTTTGTCTGGATTTTGGCCAAGGCTGTTGTTAAGCATTGCAAAATTCACCAGTCGCTTCCATTATTCTCCAAGCCAAACCAATTTTGTGCTTAAAGACAATCTCCATATACTGATTTTGGGTGTCTGCCACAGTTGCCTCCAAATCCTCAATGTGCAACACGTTTATTGGCTGTTGGTTCCAATTACATCCGTCCTCTGATTTTGTGTGATGAATCTTGTGACAGATTTTTTTATTTTTTTTTTATGTTTGTTAAATAAAACATCAGCGGGAGAAATCAAACCTGCCAACGGAATCTTCACATCTCTTCTACGCTGTCGTTCACTCCAATCTCGATTTGTATCCTCCTCCTCATGCCTTTGGTCTTTGCAAAGAAGTTTTTTTTTTTTTTTCTTCCATGGCAGGCTTGTTCCTAAAACGGGCTTCAAAAATATATTTGTGTGACGTTAATATCTCCTGAATAATTCAGCGACCCATTTATATCAGTTAGCCGCCTAACTTAAGGGGAAACAATTCATGGAAAGTGGCAAAACCGAAAAGTAACGGCAGAGTGGGAAACAATTGCATTCGAGTTATTTGTATCGTATTGTACTTTTTTCATGTTTCAGTGCAGAGGTTGGGAACCTTTTTCCTTTCGAGGGCCCTTTCATTTTGTTTTTGTTTGAAATGGCTTTGGAGGAGCATACTAGGTCAAACATGGAGTTACATACTGTAGTATGCCTAACACCGTGTAAACTTTGTGTCGGTGTGTAATTTGCGTGTTTGCCTAAACAGAAATCAATAAGTCTTGGTACAGGTTCAAAACAACACATCTACTGCTTATTCAGATCACACCAATGTCAACTGACAGGGATGAAAGACAGTGGTGACAAAAAAAAAAAGCGGTTGACTGTTCGCATCCAGAAAAGAAGAATAAAAAGAAAACGTTCTTTCAGCCTGTTAGAACAACACCTCCTTGTAAGAACAGTTACCTTCATTAAAGATGTACATACAGAGTGCATGCATTAATAGTTAAGACATTAAACATTTCTCTTGGGGCGACTTCAAAGTGCTCCTTAATTCCCTACAAAAGCAAAACTCCCCCCCCCCCCCCAAAAAAAAAACTGTCAAGTGTAACAATAGGCGGCGAATTGGCTTGACGGCTTGCGAAAGCGACGGAAATGTTTTCACGGGGAAGAGCACAAAAGATTTGGTGTCAGCCTGGATGATCTGCGGCAATAAAAGCTCCTCTGCGAGGCAGACAGGGCCGAGATGAGTTCATCTGCCGCTGATTCATCCGGCACAAACGTCAGGAGGAGGAGAAGGACAACAACATGACAGAGAGCGAGCGTGCAATTGGATGAGATTTACAGTGTGTGCAATGCGCGCTTTACAAAAACAGACATGGCCGCCGGCGCCCACGAAAACCTCCGCAATTACATACTACATGCTCACGACGCGCATTTGGTGCTGTGCCTTCCTTGAAAACACAACTGAGACTGAAGTCATGTCTGGGGTTGTGTTCCAAGTAATTGACACCCACTCAAAAAAAATGTTCATTATTGCCTATGTTCATAGTAGACCACAAACTGATTCCAAGACACATCAATATCATTCCAAACATAAATAGCTTGCAGATATCGACAGTTTTTGGTATGTGCGATATGTGGTGCCGGGCGTGCTGGTGATAAAACATATAATTACATGCCAAGAACTGATGCAAGCTTATTTGGAAAAAGAAAACAACAACAACAACAACAAAAAGTGATGGCGAGTCAGTGATAGCGAGCTGCCTTTGCGGAAAGTCGGCTGAGGTAGTGATAGGAATGTTTGGCAGAGTTGAAAGCAGGACGATAGCGGCGGCTGCGAGGGACGGGGAGACGGATGGCGGGGGAGGCCGGTTCAAGTGTGTTTGCGGTGAAACAATGCATCACAAGCTTCTTGAGGTGAGCCGGCGAATAAGCTCCGTGGCCCAGTGCCCCAATCAACAATGTCTTTGCAGCAGGATTCATCAAACAAAGTGGCTGCAGACGGGGCGACTTAGGGGGCCTTCCAGGAGATTCGCGGATGAGAAAACGAATACACTGACATTGCCTGACTCGGTGCTATTCAATGGGAAGGCCTTTTGTTGATCCACAAGTGCTGGCCACATATTGTTTTCCCGGTGCCTTGCTTGATGAGATGTGGCTCAGAAAGCACAGTCGATCAGCCAACTCGGGAGCTTTTCCAAGATCCAAGCCGTTGTTTGGACATTTTTGCATTTTGAACAGCGAGCGAAAAGTGACAAAGTTGAAAATTTCAATCCAAAGCTAAAGTAAAGGGAATTATACTTTGTGTCTTTACAACAGCCACACAACTTTACCTTGGGCTAGCTTAATGCTAACACACAATGCATAACGCCATAGATGGGCTAAACAGATAGCATTGACGCTTGCCGTGTCGTAACCCTTTAAGCCACTGACAGTTGAACACAAATGTGGCGCAACACAAGTAGACGTACAATGTTAGCAATATTCACAGGTATATATTCTTTATGCTCTGCAAAAACTGACATATTGCACTTTACAATAGTAGTGAAAGTATTATACTGCCCCCTGGTGGCAATCATGTTGCACAATATATCTAATTCTTTGCATTCAATTGAATTTTGTTGGGACTATATTTTTTTCATAAAGTACAATATAAGAGTGCTATTTTCCAGTTTGACAAACTCATATCAAAAATTGTCATAACACAACAGATTATTGTATAGTACCAAAATGTGTGTTAAATGTTGCCCACTCGGCATCCATTGCAGCCTGATCATCCTGGAAGGGGCATTCCCCCATCTGTGGTCCCTTCAGGGGATGTCGCGTATATGCTGTTGGCATGTGAATTAAGGGCTATATAAATAAATTTGACTTGAATTTGACTTGATATTAAACTCATATCACAGCATATTTCATTTCTTTTGATAAACATGTGGTGAGTTTTTATTCCATATGTGCAAAAATTTGCTGGAAAATGGGGTCGCTCTGCTGGCTAATGAGGAAGGAATTATACAGCTGCTGCAGGGGTGTTGGCGCAGATTCTTGTACTCCAAAATTTTAAAATGGACAAATGGGCCAAAAAAAGTACATATAAAATTCTTATTTTTAATTTTATAATACAATTCATATTTACCAATTATTTAACCAAATGAACAAAAACGACAAACGAAATCTTAAAAACAAAACAAACAGCAAAATGAAAGAAAGAAATATTAAAATACTCTTGACAATGTAATGATGCAGTGGGTTGGATTAAAGGACAAAATACCCCATATTATTTTCACGTCTAGGTTTGCAAGAGGCTGTACTAGGTTTAGTTTGGGGGGGAAAAAAAAAAAAAAAAAAAAACGGAATAGATTTTTTCCGGCAATATGTAATGATCTGCAAGAGATGAAGCCGAACGCTGGGACTGGCTGGCTTCGTGGCGGTCATCCGTCCGCCTTGCTTCACAAGATGTGCGCCCGCTCACCGTGATGGGCAGAAAAACGGCTGACATTTGCCTTCGAAAAGTGGAAGAACATGAAAGGCGGGCTAACTGGCAGACAGCAAAAGGCTACACTTAAAAAGAACCTGCCGATAGCAGAAGTCAAAGCAATAGCGCTGACCCCTCCTGTGGTGGCAGGACTGATGAATCTATTTTGGATCGTCTACCCTGCCCTGTGTGTGCGCGTATGATGTTTTAACAGATTTATTTGGGCTTTTAAAGAAAAAAGGACGATGAGCTCTGGGGAAATTAGGGCGTCCATTTACCGCATTGGGGTTCAATCACAAATCCAATCCGGGTAGAAAGTAGAAGGTAATGGCCTTGATCAGGAGAGAAAGACTAAATGAACGACTCTGTTGCCAAAAAATACTTTAGTGTGCACTTCATAGATGCGTTATTTTCATCCACAAGTGGTTCAAATATTGTAGCATTTTGTTCTAACTTTTAAAGGGTGAGTTTGCAGTGCTAGCAAGATTTGGATGTAGCCTATTCACTCACCTCCGCTGAGGCCCTTATTAACATGAGCAATTTTCAAATTCGCAGAGACGATATTAACCCCATAATTTCGCAGTTTGTTTGAAAAGTTATGTCCCATGTCAGGAGTTGCTATCTTTGGTTTAGTTTAATTGCTATAGTTGCAAATTCCCCCAATGCGGGACTAATAACAGTAATCTTTTTCTCCTAACAGAGCAAGAAAACATTTGATTTAAATGTTATGCCCCACGCTGCAAATGCAAGCAAATAGACACACAGACAGTTTAAAATAAATGAATAAATAAATAAATAAAACAAAACACCGGCTATGTGAAGTGTTTATCGATTTGTGATCATGCCTGCAGTGATGTTGCAATCATGTTTAATCAACAGTAGAAATTCCAATAGGCCTTTTGTGAACGATGAAGGTGCGCGTTGGTCGCAAATTCACATTTCTATTTTAAAATTGCTGCCCCGGAGACCGAAAATTGGATTATGGCGGTAATGTCCATGGAAATGGGCTTGCATGGCTTCACTTCACACACTGATGATCAACGCAGAAAAACAACCAAGAATTTCATCAGTGAGAATGAAGTAGACTGTTTTCGACTTAATCCCCAGACCTAAACCCCACAGTGCCTGGATCTGACCTGTTTGAGAAGCAAATGTGCCGCATAAACCGACATTTTGCTACAAACCTGGCCAAAGACCAGAACATTACATTGAAAAGTGCAATTATTGGCTGTTGTCTTTTTCTCTATGCATTTTTAATCGGACAGTAAGAAAAAAAATAAATTATGGCACGGTGTTGAAAAATCAATATTTAATTAGCTTGAGCCCTGAGTTTCAACGCTAATCTAGCAAACCACCAACACTGCTACCGTGATGGTCAAATTGTATCTGTAATTAGCTGTTGTTGACATAATTGTTAAAGGCAGATGGGCTGTGCCTCTGTGGCTGAGAAATAAAAAATCTATGTCGTATTCATGTCAAACGTCAACGCTCTCTTTGCTCACCTCGCCTCCGCTCAATTAAAGTCCCATTTATGGGCGGGGAATCAGCAGTGATTTTATCAAGCGCCGCACTGACTAATGTCTTTTAATGCAAGCATTGTAGTGCCACAATCAATATGAGCCTTTAATTATTAAGTGGGTGCGCAGTTGTGCATTAGTAGTCCCGGAGGTGCTTAAATAATTCAAGTGATTCAGACGGACCTGCACTGTGCAACAAAGCGAAAGAGGAGAGTCAATCCCACGACTGTAACTCATTCAAAAGTACCTACAAGGTTATGAATGGATGAATATTATAATAGTTTTGAAAAAAAAAATCGAATTGCTCACCCGGCTAATGGATTTTTATTTTTTTTCAGCACCCCGCTCTGCCAAATACAAATGGTACAGTTCGGTGAGTTACCGTCACCAGAAAGTAGCACAGCCATGGCCAAAAAAATAAAGAAAAAAATTGGTGGACCAGATTTGGTTCCTGTGTCTTTAGTTGAACAACTACTTCTTTCTTTGGTTTAATGAAAAAAAAAAAAAAAAAAATCACAAAAGTGGTTAACAGCAGACATTATGCTTTTGGCTGATAGCTTGAGGGATCTCTAAGTGCTGCCCATCAAAAAGAAACGTCAACATTAACTTGGTGAAAGGAGCAAGTGATTATCTCAGTGCCTTCCACCATTTTGTGATCCCCCACCGCAAGGCAACTAAGCATTTTAAAAAGTCATTCCCGGAGAGAATCACATCAGCCCTAAAAGCACAAACGGAGCAGTAAAAAGCCCAATAACAGCCAGCGGTTTCCACTCTTATGGGCACATTTGTCTCTTTAGCAGCGCGCCGCTTGACTTGACAGCGCCCCCTGGGATAGTTTCGCCCAATTAATTTGCGGTAAAGAGAGGCAACGTTAGTTAGCTTGTTAGGTGTCTTCATTGATCTTAGGGTCAGACATACTTGCTGGATATTCTTTGTCCTCTGCAAAGAACGACTGATATTACCGCCGTACTGAGGAGATGAGACCGTCTCCATGTACTGTTATGTCATATATGTAAAGGCGCAGAAGGAGCAGCACAACGTCCACTGAATTGATGCAAAAAAAATGCTGCAAAAGTTCATCGTTTTGCATTCTGAAGTCAAATGAAAATTTCAACTGCTGCCAAGTTTAAATTCACCTCGGTTTCAACAAGACACCATTATGTGGGTCATGACACCAGTCTCAAACTTCGCACACGCACGCGCACGTACACACAAACATGCATGCGCACGAGTTCCCCTGGTTTGCATTCAGATCACAGTGACTGTGGAGTGCATGTATAATTTGACTGTTACAACAACGCTAGTTTCCCAAAAGGAAATTGCTGCACCATTTTATGCTGATTTTAACCCGCATGAAGCATTTCAGTTCGCATAATATTCTTATCATAAGGTGCCACAGGGGAAGCCTCTACTGTCCCTCTCTTGGTTCACTTTTTGAACCGGAATTAAGAGTCGATTAAAGTGACATCTTTATTAGGAGCTGGTCCAACATATGCAACTATACCCCAAATAAAATGCTGCTGTAAATATTACTGATGTATCTTGAGCTTCGCTCGGAACTCAAACGAGTGATTGAATACTGCTAGCCAAAATAGTTCAACCAGAATAATGATAAATATTTTGTTTGTAACATCTTAACTGTCACAGAAGTGTCAAAATAGTAAATGTTAGTACACATTGGGTGGGCAGGCTTATAAATTTCGTAAAAATGACTCAATGCCCACGCAATGTCAGTGCCAATTTAGCAGCCGTGGCTAACGTTAGCTTACAGTGCTAATGCTAGCTTCGTTTGCTAGCGCAGCTCTACTATTCTATGTCACAAGTATGCACGTAACCTTAAAAATTGAATCCTACATTTTACTTTGTGTACTCTTACGTTTGCGGCTCTTATTTTGTAACTCGTCAGGAGGCGGATGACCATTTTGGAGGACAGCCATCCAATTGTTTTCAAACAATTTTCAAAATTATTCATATTTCTCTCGACACCTTGAGATCAATTATCAGCAAGTGTTTCAGTGAAGGTCGAGAAAGTCTCAACAGGCTTGTTTTTCTTCATTTTTTCCACTTCTCGCTGCTCACACATTTAATCCCGCCTCTTAAACGGCCTTCTTAATCCTCCTTTGAAAACACGAGAGGGGGGGGGGGGGGGGTAACGCTTGAGCAATGTTGAATTAAAATGTGAGAACACGTCCGGTGGTGATGATTTAGCGTCTACTTTTAACGCAACGTAGGCTCAAGGTCCAATTATAGTGCAAGACTTTGGAAAAACGGAGTTTTCGCTTCTAATCGCCGCGCAGGTGTCTTTCCAGAAAATGATTTATCGTTTGAGCGTTAGTCACCACCGGGCGCTGATTTTCATGTGTGAGTGCTACTTGATGATGTATCCAAGTCAAGAAGCCGTTTCATGCGCTGCCATCGTCTCGTGGAAGTGAGTGTGTATAGTTTAATGCAGTGGCCGGCGCTTCGACAATCACGTGACTGTTTGAAATGCGGGAGCAGACTCGCGGCACGGATCAGGGAATGTGTCACTTTAATAGCGCCGCTCTTGTCTCGCCGTTACACGCCTCGCTTTAAATGCATTCCATATAACCACAGCCGAGTGAAAGGGCACAAACTTTGGTTGTAAATAATAAGTCTGAAGTTTTTTTTGAAGCCTTTCATTTCATTTTTGTTTGGGGCGGGGGTGTCTGTCACACAGGACAACAAACATGACAGGCTGTGATTGCTGTGGATGCCCTGCGAGATTTTTTTTTAAACCGTATAAAATTTGCCATCACATTCCGAATGAGTTGGCCGTAGTAAAATGAGGCGAACGCAACTAAAACCCGACTTTACTTAATCGGGCATATCAAAACTTGCAAGTGGGCCATGTGCTTAAATATACCTACACTACGATGGCAAACTTGTTTATGATGTGCTCTATGCAGCGCGTATGTGAACAACAGGCCCTTTTGGGTGAGTCTAACGGGGCCACAAACGCGGTGGAAAGCTTTGAACGCTGACTTTCACCCATCACATCGGTTCATGGACGCTACTCCACTCCACTTATCGTTTGAAGTGTCTGCCCTTAGCATGAAACTTCTAATGAGAAGCTCTGGTTCCATGCTTGAAGTGTTTTTTAAAATTTTTTTTAAATTCTTTTTTATTTTAATGAGGCTCGCTTTGAGACTCTCACAAGGATGGATCATTGCTTTTGTCAACAGCAATCCATAGCCTACACAATTTAATGTGCGATGGTTTTGTATAAACGTGCACACGCAATGTGTCGACTTGTCATATGGCCTCATACATATTTTGTGGGTTGGCCAAACAAAGAGAATTCATGAATCGTAAAATGAGGAGAGAACACGAAACGGGCATAAACGCCCCGCCGACCCCCCGTGAAGATCCTCAACTCCCTCCAACTTAGCGCCTTTCACTGTCGGCAGCCTAAGGCGCACGTGCAATAACCATGCCGTCTCATCAGCATCTTGATAAGCCACGCCCATCAGATGGATGAGTTATCTCGGCAAAGTAGAAGTGCTCAACACATTTAGTCAGATTTGGGAACAATGTTAAAGCGGAATGGGCCTTTTGTGTGCATTAAAAAAAATAAAAAAAATCTTACCTACTGCTTTACAGTCCACTATTCCCTTCTGCTGTATTTTGGTTTGCCGATAGCATCTCTCAGCATTCACAAGCAATTTCAGGGCAAATTGTGGTTTGAAGGTTTTTTTGCTCAAACAATTTGTCAAGTCACAGCCATGAATCCCAATTACTGATATTGTCTCTTTCTCTTCCCAGTTGCCCTCAAGTAGTCCAAAAGGCACACGGAAAGCGAGTAAACAAGGATTTTTCACCGATGGTAAACTGTTGATTAGAATTCCCTTTAGGAGTGTCGCTAAGTAGAAAGTCCTGCGGTGAAGGTCGCCGACTGGAGTCGAATAATCTCAATGGGTATTGAGTCCCATACGCCACAATTTCAGTGAGCTGACAGCGAGTAGAAACAGAGATGAAAAGCAGTAGGATTTTCGTTTTTTTTTTTTTTTTTCTTCTTCTTCTTCTTCTTCTTCCTTCTCAGCATCTGCAGGGCTCACTCACTGTTGGGCATCTCGGACTCCCTTCAATATTTCAACTAGCTGAACTCAAGGAACTTCATTATAAGTTTCCAATTCACATACTTTGTCCTGCGGATGACAGCTTTGATGGCTTACTGCGGTAATGACTGTTAATATGCAACTTCTTTTACAACCATGATTTTTTTTTTTTTTTTTCCCGAATGCAAAGCCTGCTGTCCTCACGATTAATTTAACATGTCTGTTACAAGAAGCGAAGGGGCTCGACCACGGGGGTTGTTGGACAGCCAAGGATGTAAAAGTAATAACTACATGAGCTGCTTTGATCACATCAAAACACAAGTGGTCACCATATACACCTCTTATGCAAACGCTAAAATAGAAGGTTTTACTCCTTTCCTAGACGTGTCATTTTGAAGCATTAAAGTTGCCAGTTTAAAGTTAGCACCCCCCCCGGACACTTAAGGTAGAAGAGTGAAATGCCTAATTTGCTGTACATCCACCTTGGCAGCACCTGAGTAAATATTTACAAGTTTCTTAAGTAGCAGCAGCAGTACTGCACCAATTTAAACCAACTTGACGCTTTAAAATGTATGATCCCGAAACTCGCATATGAACCTGACTGATTTTAGAACGCTAGATGACTGCAGCACAAAATGTTCAATGGAATGCAGCACTCAAGTCATAATTTGTTTTAAAATCATGATTCAAAGTTTCATGGATCCTAAAATCCAAGCAAGAATCAAATTGACTTTAAAGTGTGAACACCAACTGACAATTTAATGCTACAGTCACAAGACGACTGAGGGAGAAGAGAACGTCCAAAATCAAACAACTTTGAAGCTCCTAAGTAGTCCTTTTAAAAACAATCTTTTTCAAAGTTCAATATTCTTGAATAAAATAACTTGATATTTGAATGTAGTTATGTACGTATGCATACACAAATATACGTACATACATACAGCAATCACAAAACTTTGCCTTTATCCTAATGCTAACACACAATGAAAAAGGCTATAGAGAGGCTAACAAATCGCATCTGCGCTGTGGTGTTAAAACACTATGGACTGGAAATTTCAACGCAAACTGTTCAGCAACACTTACAGGCATAAATTCTTTATCCTCTGCACTACTATGAAACCAGATTGAGTTAGTCAGAGTCGTTGTGAAACTCTTTGTATGCATTTGTGTGTTTTTCATTCAGGCAAAGCAAACGGGACCAAATATGGCAAATTGTATCAAACCAGGCCGGTTTGGGATTACATAATCTCCAGACCAAAGTGCGTCACTAATTTTGCAAAAGTGTTTAACCCGAGGCAGTTTTTAATGTGTGAGAAGTTCTGTTCAGGTAAGACTTTCTTTATTCAAACCCCAACTCGTGGCGGGATCACAGCGTCTGTCAGGCAGTTCACCTTTCCTTGCAGGTTATAATATTTTAACAAGTGATTGATGGATTACCATGAAGTTTGGGCTAAGTATTAATATTATATAATTTCACAGCCATCGCCACGATCCTTCAATTTTCACTCGGATGCCTTATCTGAAGGGTTGATGCAAATTTGGCCAATTCTGTTTATTCTGGCCCTCAATGGCCACGCCTATTAACTATGCCAAGAAAGCTTCAAAAGGGGTACGTCTTTATTCAAAAATAGCCTAAAAAAAAAAAATTTGCTTTTTTGGAGATATTGGAGCTGAGAAGTTTGACTTTCACACACGCGCACACAAAGTGAGGCAGGAAATCGAAACAATGATGAAACCTGAGTGTAATATTCAAGGCTGTGAGAGCAAAGGAATGACAAACGTCAGTCATTCCTCAAATAGCATCTTGGTAAAGCCATGTCTGACTGAATAGATACATAAAAGCCGGTTCAAATGTGACAACTTCCGAGCTCTACAGGGGTCACAAGAAAAACTTTTAAAATTCTCTTTGATGGACAGATTTGTTCAGCGATAACGTGCAATTAGCGCATGTTGCTTATGAGTAAGGTCTGGAATAAGTGGTCATATATCAATACCCTGGTTTCAATGAAGAACTCCACCAAGCAAATGAAGTCACAGGTATTGCCAACTGTAACCGTTTTGATCTCTTATTAGTACGAAATGAGGTGAATCTAGCAAGTAGCTGTAGTGGCGCCATTATAAATCAAACTGAAATGATAAAAAGACTAACAGATCAGAGTTGTTACATAAAAAGATGAAAAACAATAGTGGTAATAGGACAGACCCCTGTGGAACACCCTATGAGGTTCTGGTGACAATGACATGAATTACAATGTTTGTTATTGTTTGTGTAGAAAAGTGCATATTCTTATGTTATCATTTTAAAAAAATTGAAGGATGATGGTCTTAGGAGTGAGCTTTATAGGAACACCTGGTGATTGAACCAACTGTCTAGGATTATAAATTGTCATGTTTTACTAAAAGCACTTATCCCATTTAGGAAGTCTCACATAAATAGCAATGAGTCATGTAAAATACTGGATACAAGTTGTTAAAAAAAAATAGAGGATTTTAGTACAATGCCTCAAAACAAATAAACCATTCAGAAAGAAAGAGAGATAAAATAAATAAATGCGTCTGAAACTCATACAAAGTTGTCTTTGCCCTCTGAGCACAAAAAGGTACTGCTACATCATCCATATTTTATTTATTTGTTTGGTACATATTTTCAAAAAGTTTCATTTACCTCCTTTTGAGGTCTTCAGTTTGCAAAAAAAAAAATCATTTCATACTTCTTCAAAAGAGATCAAAGTATACAGTATGTACTGTACACTACAAATACGAGATTGATTTGAATGAGAAAGTGGTTAAACCACAATTATATCCAATTTTATACTGATTACATTCATACAAATGTCCCCATATTCCTCATGCCTTGTGTTTAAACTGCAGATTACTTTAATGAAACAAATCAGGAATGAGCAGGTGTTGAACATTCGCAAAGCTTTGCAATCTGATCCAAAATAGGATCGCTCGTCCTTGAGGTCACACTGAGTGGCAAACGCAAGCAAGAGGACGTGTGTTTGACAAACAGAGACAACACCTAAAAAAAACCAAAACAACAACAAATAGTTCCAGGGCATCTGTGGTTTGCTGCCAAAAAAACACTCTTCCTGCAGCCAATAAACAACTATCAAATGCTTTCTATGGGATCACATGGGATATGGCATTCTGGACTGCTTTGGGGATGGTGGGGTCAGTAAAAAAGATGTGGGAGAGCTTGACCAACCTGTACAAAAATATGGCAGCAGATGCGAAGAAACACGGTATTTTATGACAAGTACATAGTCAAGTATTGTGAATATGGTATGACAAACATCATTTCATGTTATGTAACAGTATTTAAGAGACTTCATTGATTTTGCAATGCAGCCAAGGACACCATGTATGGGAACTGAATATGTTTATTGTCCCAGCACTCTTGTGTGTACGTATTTGTTGCTGGAGGCCATTCAACCCCATCTGTTAAATAATGAGTCATCTGCGAAGTTCATAGCAGCGGTGTGTATGTGCACGTGAGACTATCCCAACTGTTGTCAAAGAAATTGTCGTTGCTGAACTCTCATTGTAGCAACACAACTCACTTGAGTGTCAACAGGTACACATCATAGATCCGATAATGCAGTGGTGCCTTGAGATACAAGTTTAACGCCATTAATCCATCCCAGCCTCTCCCTAAAATATTTGCAATATGATTTTCTAAGTAAAAACACTCTATAATGTTGCCTTTTATAAAAATGTCCATTAATGACATGGAAGGTAAAGAAATGAAACCGTTTTTGCTTCACTTCAATGGACATTGTCCTGCTACTTTTGGTCTGTGTGCTTTGGCCACCTATCGACATACAGGGACGGTCTCAGCTCCTCGGAAAGCCACTGTAATATGAGTTCTTTGCAGAGGATAAAGAATGTAGGCGTGCCAGTATTGTTATTTCATGTCTACATGTGTTGCTCTTTCTTTGTGTTCAAATCTTTTGCTTCAACAACACTGAGGCTATTTGTTAGTCGGTCTAAGGCGTTTCCCCGTTATGTGTTAGCATTAAGCAAATAAACCAACTTGTATTTGATCTTTTTTTATAATGTCAGCGAGTTATTCATTTGTAAACAGAGTTTGCAGAGCATCACACTGACGGCTATGTCTTTGTTGCCCCTCTCGTGTCAATACATTTTGAAGTGCGCCATATCTTAATTGCAAAATAATACATTACGATAATGGTGGAAACGCATTCAATTGCTTTGGTACAAAATGTCACTGCCGACGCTATAATGAACCCAGTTTATTAAAGATGCTGCAAACTGACGGTGAGTAAATAAAGTAATCTCCTTGCTCCTGACCTCTGCTTGCGTGCGTCTGCTGCATTATGACAAACTCCAAAACAACACGCATCCACAGCTCATGCAGCCAGCCACGTAGAAATAATATCAATTAATCAAAATATGCGAGGAGAACGAGATTGCGCGCGTGTGCGTGTGCGGCGGGGTTCGCAGGGAGGTCAGCCTGTAGCCGGATTGTTCAGCGGTGATTCAACACTAATTGCACAAGCTGATAATAAGGAACGCATTCCGACACACGGATGGATGTGTCCCACTTCAGGTGATTCATCACACAATCAGACGAAAGGGAAAGGAAGGTGATGAGAGACACATTAATGCATGCCTAATGAGCGACTGCATCCCATGACGAAGCGCAGCGCCGACGTTGGTAGCATTTGATATCAAACGGCACGGCCCCAGTGCGCTAACGTGGCTCGTACCGATTTTAGGAGCGGTATGTTTGTCTTTTCACCCTTTCGGCCCAACTTCGTGAACTTTTACACTGCGACATAGTGTAGAAGTTGCTATAGTTAACTAAAACTATCAAAAATAACAAAAAATGTAAAAACATTTTTGGTAACAGAATGAAATCCAAACAAAAATGCTCTTTAAAAAACAAACAAAACTAAAATGACGTCTTAAGTTTATAAAACAAAAACTAACAAGAGCGAAATAAAATTCGTTTTTGTCCGTCAATGAATGCATACATGAGCTTAGGGTTCGATTTAAATGTATTTATTTTGGTATTAGTGATCGTCCTCCGAAGAAGGACAAAATTCTTTGACAATTGTAGTTTCATTTACGTTACTAGACACTGAAACAATGAAAACAGAAAAGTGATTCTTGTTTCCGGACACTTATCCGAATGCTCACATAGCATTTCGCAAGGATGTGCTATGGTTTGGGGTCCCTTGCTCGAACCTGAATGAGGATGTTGGTAAAAAGACCAGAAAAACAGATTTCCATAACAACTTGCTCACTCATGACAACCTCTTAAAACGTGCTAACACAACAAACCGGTGGTGGTTTTTGCGTCTACCCTCCTTTGCGCCTTTTATCACGTATGTCTGGGAACAATAGACGGCCATCTGCCAATTTCTATATCTAACCGCCAACCTGCCAGTCTGTCGGTCTTATGAGACCATCGCTCCTTTATCGCACCCCCCTAAAATCATATTCTCTCACATACGTTGACTTTAATGCTAAAGAGATATTCCACTGGCAAAGAGACCGATGCAACGTTTCCTGGCAGGAGGAGTGCGTTCCCACGGCGACCACTTTTGTTGTTGACTGACGATATAAAAGTTACTCGCCTTCTTTGATTTCCCACCAGAGCGGAAAACAAGACAGGAGATGTGGATTTTGGAGAGGAGAAAAAGAGGGTAGATAGGGAAAGAAAGACTGAGCAGGAGAAAATGGACGGACGGAGATAAAGAAAGGAGAAGTGTAAAGTGGAATGACAGATGAGTCTGAGATGGATGGGGGAAAAGTAGAAAACGGCCGAGATTGTCATCTGACAGAGGAAAAGTAATGGGATGAAACACAGATTGTTGTTCGTTTTTTTGTTGTTTATTTTTTTCCCCTTCCGCAAGCTTGAGGCCATTGCCAAGTTTACCGCAACATGCAAATTGTTTATGCATGCACCCGTCCCATCATCCCTTCATCCATCTGTCTGCTTCTGGCCTTCCTTTCATTCTTGCTCCTTTGGGTAAAAGGACCACAGAGCTCATTTTGATTGTTGTTTCTTTGCTTTCTCAGGCTGGGTGAGTTCTATAGACCTTTACAGTTTGAGGCTGTTTATCACCAGAACCTGGCCTGTGAGGTATTTTTTTTCACAGCCCTCCCACCCCTCAAAAAAAAAAATCTCACACCAAGTCAACAAACAGAATGAGAAAAAGATATTTAAACTAAAAGCAGCGTATTGACAGCAAACCGCCATGTTGTGTCAGATAGCTCTCGAAAACAAGGCTCTTCCATGTTAATGGTCAGCTAGCCGTTGACGAAAAGTGCCCGTTCAGGTGAAGTGGTTCATCTCTCGGGGGTGGCGGGCGACCCGCGGAGCTAAAAACTGAACCGGGAAAACCCAACGGCGGATCAGGTGTTCCAGTCCGAAACCAAACAGCCACGGGGACAGGCAAACAGAGACAGAAGACTGAGGTGATTACCAGGAAAACGACGAGGCGGGGGTGTTGTTAACAGGATATAAATCCAAGGACGGGTGCAGGAGGGTCCTGCATGAGAGCGGAAAACCGATGTGGCCAAGAGTGAGTGAGTGAGCAGAAGAGGACTAAACTGTGGCTGATGTGCTAATCATGCACTTCCCTTGCTCTAGCTATTACCTCAAAATCAATAGGATTCATTATTGGACGTTGAAATATCATCCCTGCATTGCTAAGGCACGGAAATTGTAATTCGGCTTTCAAGCGCATCCATCTCGTCTCTGGCAAAAATCAATAGGGGCTCTTGTCTTGACCTCGACAACGGCAAACACCTCCATTCAAAGTCAATGGGATTTGTTTTCAGCTTTGACTGTATTAACTACAAGCATAATCGAAACATTAACTGGTACCCACATTGTTTGCACTAAGTTTAAAAAAAAAAGTTTCTTTTTTTTTTTTTTTGCCTTCCTTTTTTCCGCGAGACCGCTCAGAAATTATGAAGCGGAACCCGTAAACTCGAGTACAAGCAATTACCTGCAGGATGAAGCTGTTGACGACGCCGTGTGACATTTAGCGCTGTGTCCAAGATACCAGAGCTTGGCCCCTCTTATCTTGAGTGAGTAATGGAGGAAGTGTCCCTTAGAGAGACATGTGCCTGCGAGCAGCAGGACTAAAGACCCGTCAAGTCTTTATCAAGACAAAGTTCTGGAGGCAACATTTCATTCCCTTCCATTTTATACATTCAACACGGCACTGCATCGCCATTAAAACATGGCAGCCTTCCCATACGTGACGGTAAAGACGGGGCATTTATCGAATAATGAAAGGAATACCTTCTGAATGGCAATAAAGCACCATGGAGGCATTCATTTTCATAACACAAATGTCTTAGAATAATTTGATAGCAGGACGGGCCAAATTTGCCGGCGGGTTTACGGCTAATGAGAGCAATATGCTAGTTCAGATTCCCAGTTTCCCCTCCAGAGACCGTTGCAGTTCCACTGAGTTTTTGTTGAAGTTTGCTGTCAAATTAAACATAAAAATCAATTCCACGTTGTGTAGTGAAAGCAACCACAAGAACAACTAATATTACTGCAACTTACCGAGGCGGTTTAACCGTCTCCATATATAACCGTTTGTGCGTATTATCCCGGTGGAGGAAATAGAATTCATCTGAAAGAGTATTGATATGCTTTGCTTATTTTTTTCATTCAAAAATGTCTTACAAAAGCACAAAATTGCTCACATCTCTATTCCTTTTTTATTCCTTACTCAAGCTGCAATCTCTCCTCTTATATCGTGCGGCAAGTTGAACTTGTAGTAATTCACTTAATGCCAAAATCATTCGGCGGTTTCTTTGTTCTTCAATGTCCGTGTCGCCTTTTCCCCACCCGTGCAAAACACAATTTCATAACCCTTTCCATTGTTTTATTTTACATTTGTCACTTACACACCTCCGGGCTTCGGCGGCTGACAGCTAAATTACATTTTTGTGCATAGTTACACCCTCAGATGTGTGACTTCACTCATACGCACTGACGATATTGCTGTTTTAATTCCGCTTATGTTCTCCGACACACTTCATCAACCACAATCTTGTCCAGGAGCGGCAATGGAAGACAGAACAAATTAACATGGCTACAAAAGAAATGCCGCCTTTTTTTTTTTTTTTTTTCTTTCTTTTTCTTTTCAAGCCAAAGTCAGCGATGCAAAGAAAAAGAGACAGAATTCATTTGATGCTTTTCTCCCCCCCTTAATGCAACCTTTTCTTGGCTCGGACAGTGATGTTGAATCAATTACCATAAGAAATTGTAAAAACATCCTGTAATTACCATTTTCAACTTACGGCAAAAGTCTGTGGGTTCCTACAAATGAACTTCGCACTCTGCTCTGCATTATAGCGCTCATAGCTTGTTCATCGTGTTGTATTTGTTCTGCGCAGTGACTCACAAAATGGGAAATTGGCTGCGTATGCAAATGGGCCTGTGCTGTTAATACAAAGTAAATGTACTTTGGATTCTCATTTCCATACAAGTGCCTTAGATCACATTTTTATATCGTAAGCTGCATTAAAACGCGGCGTGTCAAATGTTGCGCCTTTCCAATGGCTGAAAAATCCCATCGGAATGAAAAACTCCCTTTATAACGTGAACAGAATAATGTATAAATTCCAGTGTGTAAATAGACCTGTTTGTGAGGCTGTGAGCATGAATTATTGAGCAGCTGGAAGACACATACCGATGGAAACAGACCAAGTCCTCTCGAGCCTACTAAATGGAATCAATACGAGATGATAAAAGTGACAAAATTGCATTAAAAATTAAGCACTTTCTCACACCAGTGCATGTGACCAAATAGCTTCGACCAATCTGCCTTTTTTGACCGTTTAACTTTAATCCACCGGTACATGGGTGAAAAATGATATATTTTTTTTCTATTTCTCATTTTCGAAGGCAAGGCAGCCTTACTTATAGAGCACATTAAATCGACAAGGTAACTCAATGTGCTTCACAATTAAAAACATGGACAAGCATTTACAATCAAAATACAATGACATTTAAAAGCAAAGTAAAGAAATAGAAAGTAGCCGACCAAAATTACTCAAAGAACATACAGCGAGAATAATGATGAAACTTCTGGACATAGCTTTCTTTGATTAGTCCAGTTTTATTTTATTACTAAGCTTGTGCCCAAGCTAAAAAAAATGGCTCGCGCTTGAGAACCTTTTCTGCGTCTCCTCTTATAGAGTTGCAGAATGAAGAACTAATGTTACGACACCGGTCAACTATACTGCATATTCAATTGACAGTAAGCTAAAGTCGTCGAATCTGTGCTGAGGAATTTGATTGTGATCCGGTGCTGGCAGGTGCAAAATCAAGTGACAAAAAGGTGCCAAAAAAATGTGATCAGGATATTCGCAATAACAGTTTCAAAACTCTACGCCTAAGATGTAAGAGTCCGCATTTCATGAAAAGTTAATTGTTCCTCCAATTTTTTTTTTTTTTTTTTTTGGAGGTGATGGCTTCAAAGCGTAAAAAGTATATGGCACAACGCTGCTTATTTTCATCCTTCATCTTTTCCCCAGTCGAACACAAAGGATAAGTACGATTTTCCGGATTTATCAATACTTAATTCAGCCGTGTGGTTGCCAGCGTTGCGTACATTTATTTATGTGCACAGAATGCAGCATCTGGTCAGTGTTTATCCTCCTTGAATACCTCTTTGTATTTAACAAGTAAAAAAGCTGGAGTGTGGAAACCTCAATGCTACGGTGCATTTGAGGAGAAGAGGAGGAAATAGCTCAGATGGAAGATTATTTATTTGATCCCCCCCCCCCCCCCCAATTCTGGTTTAAGACTTTCTAATGAGGTGTTAATTTGGTCAAATCAAGATTTTGATCAGCATTATCCCCAATTAACCCGATTGACTCAAGTGTAGCGTCTCGCGGAGGGAATCTTGCGTTCTGTTCTTTTCAAGGGGGAATTTGACGAACGGTTTGGGAGCTTACGCAATGGCGCCCAGCAGGTATTAATGGTTACTGGCGGACTACAAATTGAGTTTTTGCTGTTGATTATGATAAAACTGACAAATAATTGGAGCAAAAGTATTTAGACAGATATATATATATATATATATATATATATATATTAGGGCTGGGGAAAAAAATCGTTTTGCGATGTATCGTGATATTTATGTGCCGATACCAGGCGTCGATATGTTGATCAAATATCAATAGTAAAGGAGGAAAACTCTTCCAAACGGTAATACTTCATGTGTGTTTTTCGGTTGTCTGATGGTGGCTGTCATGTGGCGCAGCTCAGGTTGTAGTCAAGGGGATTAGACCCGGCAACCATTTCTTCATCTTTAATAGGATTTGTCAGTGAGGGGCAACTTTCAAAGTCTGTACGTGCGCGCGTGTGTGTGTGCGTGGTCGGTGCACAGGCCTGCTTTGGTCACAGATGTACATGTAATGTCAGTCTAAGGTCCATCAGTATTCTAATCCCTGTATGGTAGGTTTGCGTGTGTGTGTGCGCGCGTGTGTGGTGCGCGCAGAGCTGCCGTCGTGTCATGCCTAGGACTTTCCATGTCATAATCCTCCCGGGATAAACTGCGCGTCTGTCAAATGGAGTGCGCGTTCAGACTCACGGGATGCTCGAAGAGCATCAAGCGGCAAAGAATAGACGTATCAAGTATTTGTGTATGTGCGTGGTTACGTACACTGTGTGTGTGTGTGTTTCAAGTCACGGGCTTGAAGAAAGACCGAAGCATTCTGTTGCTACTCGGATCGGCGGTCCTTCAGGCCAAAGTGCTACTCTTCGGAATGATGCGATGTTTATTATTGGCACTGATCGTGTCGTTGATGACTGCTTTGTGCTTGATGAGCCGCTAATGAGGTATCATCACAATTGTTATGGCTGCCATTTTCAAGGAGCCGGAAGTGAGAATCCTCAATTTTGGCAGTTTCGGGAGCTAAATGTAGGCAAAATGTACACGCGCAAGTCAATATTTTTTTTTTTTTTTTTTTAGCATTTAGCCTACATTTTACCGATACCGTTGAATGACTTCTTTAAATGCGGACGAGTTTGCAGACTCCATCCCCGTGTGACAAAGTATATAAATGGTTGGTAAATCTAAATATATGTATTTTTTTTTTTTTTTTTTTTTCCAGAGGTAACGTTTGACTTCATTGAAGTTGACATCCTGGGAACACGGAAGCTGCCCGTGCACGCAAAGCCCAAAAAGCTTCCTCTGCGGGTCAGAGTGCCGCTGTGCGTGCAATGCCGACTCCGGAGCGCCGCCGTTGCTTCCAGTCCGGCTTGAGAGTTGAGTCAAGCTTCTCGTCTCTGCACGGCTGATCGATTCTTATTATGCGGCGCACCTCTGACTTGTTCAATCTTGTTTGCGCTGCTGCAGTTATTATGCCGCTGCTCTTTTCCTCCGCTCGCTTCCGATTGTAAAATTCACAATTTAAAGATGGCTTATTGTGATCCGGGAGCCTCCCATTTTTCTTCCAAAGTGAAGGCTTTCTTAAAATCCCTCAAGCGTCAGCAACGTGATCTTACCCTTGTGGCTGACCAGTTCCTTCAGCACTAAAGCATTACGCCAATTCATTTTTGAACAAAACAGGATTATTCAAGTTGATCTGTCTTATCATCATCCGTTTTTGTCTCCAAACTTCCAGACTGCACATTGTTGCGTGTTGGATAGCGATGACGCCGTGCGTGATTTGCTTGTGCGGCGTTCGAGTTGAAATTCAGCGCTTGATATCTGATCCCTGCACTGATTGCATGATTACTAAGCCAAACGAGCTCGCTAATTGCTCCGAGGGATCTTAATGAAAGTTGTAATTGAAAACAAAGCAGCTCTGATGGAAGGCGGGAAAAAAAAAAAAAGAAGTTATTTTAGCATAAAGCAGGCTGCTGAAATGCTTTGTCATTTTTCCAGATCACTTTGGATTTGTCTCCTTTGACTTTGTTGAATTGAAAGGGACAACCAAAATGCCTTAAATCTTTTTTTTTTTTAATCATCTCTTTCTCGTGCCTTGCATTTCCTCCTCCTCGTCCTTTCCTTCCTCCTTCACAGCAATACTTGAACTATTCATGCGTGGTGGAGATTATCTTCATAACTGCGGTGGCGCCGATGACCGCGGCAACAGATGAATGCTAAATCAATAGGCGTTGACCTTGCAGCTAAAAAAAAAAAAAAAAAAAAAAAAAAAAGGAAAAAAAAAAGGCACGCTGAGAAGAGTAACTTCATTACAGAGAGTGAGAGCGGCAAAGTAATGGATGTTTTGAAAAATCTGATTCTAAACATTGTACGAAAATTATTGACTTCTCTGGCCAAACCAAACAAACAAAAAGATGTGTTTTAAGATGGATTCAAACTGCAGTGTTTGTTTGCCCTGTGGACGCATCCTTAAGTCACTCCAAGGGTATTTGTTGATTGTATTTCTTGTTTCTTATTACTGCAGAAGAATATGAAGTACAAAAGGTGACATTACTTATCTTCAAGTAAATGCACAATGTTTACAAGGATTTTCAGCATTGCAAAGAAATGAATACAAATAATGGGCATTGAGCATGTGAAATGGGATTTCAAAATCTGAATGACATCCAGATTAGATTGATTTGAATTTGAAATGAATCACAACCCCTGAACCCCGAATACACACATTTACTTCAACTGGCCACAAATTTAAACGTTTTTTTTTTTTCAACAACATATTCAACATGTGATTTTTTTTCTTTATCACTCTCAGTCAGTAATTGGTAGAATCCAATAACTAATGTCAGCGACAAGCCTGCTAATTTGAAGAGTAAATTCAGTTAAAGTGTCCTAAATGCTAATGTAGGCATAAATACATAATGTTCATGCTAACTGGCCCAAAACACGGCAAAAAATGCATGTTACCAGAGTTACACAAAATTACCGGTAAGTCACACATGGACTATGAGATTGATTTATTTCATCCATTGTCCACTCTGTCTTGAAAAGCAGGAATTGTTATATTTCCCCTCTTGGAACACCTGAGCCATGATAATGAATTGGCGTAATAGCGGTAAGTGAATCCCGCATCGCCCTCAGTCACAATTTCCCCCTTCGCTACCTTCATTTAGCATCTGCCATCTCGCTCTCTTGCAGCCATGATATGAATATAATGATTTGTCCGTCTTCTCGCCCTCTGGATTCCTTCACTTGCTCTTTTTTGTCCTTTCCTCTGCGGCTGGTAATCATGCCCCCCCCCCCACTGTCCTCTTTCCATTTCTCACATGATAGACTGAACACAGTCAATGGTGGATGTTATCTGGCAATTGCATATTTCCTCACACAGTGGCCGTTTCTCTCATAGATGTTGTGTTCTAATTAGTGAGTCATCCCTCTACCACAAATAAGCGTCTTCCCTTTCTCCTCAGAAAAAAAAAAAAGGATTACCTGTCATGATCGCGGTTTTCAGACAATACTGTGCACACGTGGATAGATGGCTAAAGCAGTTAGCATCATAGCCCTTTTAAACTCTGTTGCTAATCAAAAAAAGCAATACATCAGAAGGTTCAGAGTGCCGGACATTGATTAAAAAAAATGGTGAGAAACACTGTAGAATTAAATGGTAACATTTTTCCCCAAAATGCATTCAACCAAATTGAATCCTGCCCCCTAATTTTACACCTCGCTCTATCTGAAGTGTCATCTCTCCAAGGCACTTGTCAGATTTGTCTTTGTAAAAGTTGTGCTAAATGAGTCGTGCGCATTTCCTATCAATTTTGATTGCCGTTGACGTGAGCCCGCTTATAAGAAAGCTCAGTCAGTCATGCTGATTTGACATGAAACATTGCAAGTTAACACAAGAGTGAAGGATCCCGATTAGGAAAAAGCACAGGAGTGAGTGGCGAGATATGTTGGATTGACGTGCAGAGGCAACGAGATAAAGATGATTGACAGCTTGGGGTTAGATAAGAGGAGGAGATTCATGTTCTTCCGCACTCATGTGGGTCAGTCCAGGTGATTAGCAATTAAAACGAGACAGAGAGAAGAAAGAACCTTGATGTGGTGCAAGACTTCTGTTAGGCTGTTCTGGCTTGACCAACAAGACCAAAACATTTATGTGTAATACATTTTGTATTGTTTGCAGAGACCTGAATCCTTCTGCAAAGGGGATGATGGCGATTCACTCTAGGGATTGAACCGATTACCCGATTGGTCAATGAGTCAGCTTTACGCCCAGGTGTAACGTGCTATGTCAAAGAATCGTTAATCGAATTTTATGGGCCTCTCCTCTTCCAATCGGCCGTTTTACGGAGGACGTTTGACTCAGCCTTTTGCCATTGTCGCCGCACTATAACGCGAAATGTCTGGGCAACACAAGGTGACACAGCCCGCGTAGAGTAGAAGAATAAGAAGGTTGCGTGTGAGCATAGTGGTTAGCAATAATACAAGGCGTTACAATAGTCAAGGCCTAGGCAAAATCCTAGCGGGAGCAAGCGCAGAATAAATAGGATTGAGCCTTGAGGCACTCCGCAGTGGAGAGACACCTTGCAGAAGCTCCTTTCAAACAGCTATGATCTAAAAAGCTAGCTCAAAGCTTGCTAGCCTAACCAAGAATGCACATCGTGCTGCTATCAAAATGGCAGAGGAGCGGACTCACTCAAGTACTTTCTATGGAAGAATGTACTTGCCCAGTTCCCAAGACTGTCCTCGGCATTCTTGATATTGAGAAACAGCATTTTATTATGTGCTTCAGTAGATGCTGTTGTCTTGCTTAGTTTGTGCGAACAATAATGTACGACCTGAGATCTTTACATATTTCCTTGATGAGAAAAGAGACGCGTTTATGTGTCTCAAATGCAGAGCACTAATCAGAACGCATGTGTTAGTTTGCAGTATTGTCCAAATGCACGACTCCAAAGAGAGCTATTTGGACTATTTTGGATATCTACTCACCCAGAGAGAGACAAAATATCAGCTCTCAGTCTGATTCTCAAAATGGCATTATTATCTTTCTAAAGGCAGAAAAATCAATACAGCTCTTGTATTGGATCTCGTTAGAAAGGGAAGTCATTGGAACAGGTACATCCTGTGTTTCTATTCATTTCTCCTTCATCCCAATGAGTCACATAATGATATTTTACTATCAGGCCTTCTCCTTCCTTCCTTGTCTTATTAGCGACTCCTCGCCATCACTCAGACTTTGCATCGGCGCAATCGTCCCCTCTCTTCCATTATCATCCTTTAAGGCATCTCTGTCTGTCCTGTCCTCGCTGTGCTTTCTGTTTGTTCGCATTCTAATATTCCGCCATCAATTCATCTTTCCATCTCCTTTTCCCGGCGATGGTTGAGAAGATTAGGAGCTGGCGGGACCATCCTATTACTGGAAGGTTATACTTTCCATCTCGGCGGCAGACATCAACCACACCGTGTCCTGTCAAAATGTCCTTGAGAGAAATGCTGCATGCATATGTGGCATAAAAAAATTAATAAATAAAACGCTATAGTCTGTCTAAGCTAAGTTTAAGCTACGACTAAAACAACATTGTTTTGTTTTCGACAACAGCCAGAATTTCGGCAAAAGTCATTCAAACTTTGTTTTCTTCCAAGTGGCACTATAGGTCATGTTATATCAGGATAGGAACCATTTCCTGGTACATCAATTTAATCTTGTTTTAAAGTCTAGTTTCACTTGAGTTAGAGTTTGAGGCAATGCCGTGACTGTGTTTGTGTGCACCGGTGTAACCCAAGCGCGTCAACGATCGAGGGGCCCATCTTGGTTTAACCTCCCGACTCTGACCAGTCAATATTACAGCAATTACCAGCAAAACATAAAATGTCAATATGTGACATTTGCAGAGGTCAGCCTCTAAAAATCAAAACTAAAATTGTGTTACACTCCGCAACGACGACCTTATGTGATTTGTCGGAAGGGAGAAAACCGTTGTCTCTCTCATTGTGGTCCAGTATCTACGCAGCAATCCCAGCAAGACAAAAGAACTCACAATTTGAATGCGAGAAAACCACATCAGGTATTCATGCAATAAATGATCCATTCCTGTCTGACGAGCAAGCAGACATTCTCATTCTTGCCTCCAAGTCTTCCGTAAGGCATCCGACACGGCCGTTTACAGATCAGTCCAAATGATCTGGGCACATCTCAAATCAGATGCAGTACGGGATGGCCTGATCAATGTCCAAAAATCTTGAAAGAATCCTGGAACGCCTGAGTGATGAGTGATTTCGATCAACAACCTACGCTACACGGATGATCAGACCTGATCAGCACATTCAGCCAGCAACTTCCAACAGTCCTGAAAAGTGCTCAGCAAAAAGGATGACCTCCAAAATCAACGCGCCCGCCAACTGGATGACGAGAAAGGTGGACACTGCAGAAGCGTTTGAGTAACTTGGCAGCCTCATAACATGGAACAAAAGACTGCAGCAGAGAAATCAAGCGCCGGATGGGCAAGGCATGCAGCGCTCTGGCAGGTTTTAACAGAGAGTGAGGACAATGACTTAGGGACGATAATACTCAGGACTGATGGAAGATATGTTTTCTCTCTGTTTTTAAATCAGGAAACTGGACTCTTGGTGGTTTTGCTTGTTTTCCCAAAACATTCAAGACCGACTTTGGCAATTTCGCTACTAAGCTAACGAAATGGCGGATTTGACAGGCCTCGGGAACTAAGCTAACAAATGCATGCAAAGTGAAACTTCAGATCTGGCACCATGGATCGCTTTATTAGCAATTTTTCAGCATTTCTGCTTCTACGGCGGCATGAAATTGGACATCTGTCAGCACCTAATTGGATGGGAGAAAGCCTTAAAACTAAAACTCGCAGACTTCTTCGGCTTAGCGTGAAATTTCCACATAGTTTAAGCACGGCCCAGAGTGGATAAATGCAGCACGGCATTTGATTTTAAGCACTACTTGTCAAACTTTCAGAGAAAGTTTATTGTTCAAAAAGGGTCCTGCTTCTGTTTTACTTCTCCAAACAAGAGAAGGAACAAGGTTGGCCTAGTGTACATAGCGTCTTTCCTCATGACTGGGTTTTAAGGTCAACATGAAGGCAAAAGGTGACAATGGTCCCCCTTTGCTGCTCCACCGCAAAGCCACTTGACTTTTGCATCGGGCACGTCTGCGGTGAAAACCGCTGCTCCGGAACGGAGGTCACATTTTTTGTTTTTCTCGCACTTTTATTGTTCTCGTCAAAGCAGCCAAGAACTAGCGACATGAATAAAACATGTCCTCGCAAACACGCGCCCGAACACACAGTGGTTGTGTTGGGACAAAGCACGCTGGTTCATTATTTCAGGAAGTGATTGACACATGTTAATGACATGCGTTACATCAGCTGTTTGATGTCAGGCACTCGTTTGATGTTAAAAAAAAAAAAAAAAAGATCAAGCATAAGCAAAACAAGGAGACCAAATTTGGATTTGAACTTTATGGAAGGGTGTCCAAAGAGGGCAATTTATGTGTATTATGTATGGTTATAATCTGTAATGATTCACATTTGAGGGCCTAAAGATGAACAAAAACTCACTCAAGTTTGCACACACCGAGTCTGGCAGAAAATGTGGTATTTTGATATGTGATAAAGTTGTCGTACATGAGTACAAAAAAATAGGTTATTTGTCATTTCTTCAAGACATCAGTATGAAAATATTTTGGTATACATACAGCACCATCAACGTGGCCAGTTTATAGCTGATCGCAGATCTAGTGTTGGATTTTGGCATTTCAAGGTCTCTATTAGTTTTAGGTAAGCACCTTTTTATTGAGTTGGAGTGATATTCGTCTTGAGTGGTTTTCCATTCTTTTCTCCGTGTTTCCTGTGTCCATTATGATGACTGTCGTATGCTAAAAAGAAGAAATGCATTGTAGGCTCGCCAACACGGCTCCTTATTATGTAGTTAAGTAAGTGTAAAATTGACTTTCAGCCGGAATGCGGCTCACTGACACCGATGGTGGTTTGAGTCTACGGGATGAGCGAGAGTGAAAATGAGGAACAAATGTCTGGTTTGCCTTTTATAGAGAAAGAGAGCTGTTATAAGGATGGCGCAAAACTCACGCGGTCTGATTAATTGGATATTTTGTTTGTGCGGAGAGCAGGAAACGCTGCACTCCGCTGTGTGCGCCAATAGACAAACTGAAATGAATGTGAACTTTGATTGTCTTACGTGAGTGGTATGTGGAGTACAACAATTCATGAGAAATACGTGTAAAATTCTGCCTTTACAAAGATAATACTGTTTACTTCTCAGTGACACTGTCAGAGAGGTATGAATGCCACAAGACGCCTGTTGTTAAAAGTGTGCTGCTGAAAAAGGGGTCAGCTATTTTCAACTACAGAAGACTTGGCGCGACCAGTAAACGTTTTAAAGGGCAGTCGTATTCTGAGCGTGGCGTTGTTTATTAGTTGGCAAAATATTAAAAGGATGCCAAACAAAAACAAAAAAACGCTTCCAAAGAGTGCTGCGCGGCATGCTGGGAGGCATTAGAGAGATGGAGGCATCAAGGAGATCAGCAGCGGGACGGAAAAGTAAGAGAACAATTATTCCCGTGGGAAATTGTAGAAATAGAAATAACGTGTTGCCTCGACTCAACTGAGTTTAATTCATCCCGTGATGTCACTCATAACTTAAAACACTGAGATCATCTTTTCCCATTGATAGAAGTGGAAATGCTATTAATATGTTCCCCAAATAAAACACTAACCCGTTTTTTGGAACGTGTTTTCGATAAGAAAAATAGCGCTCTACAGTATTGGACTTTGTTTTCCCACAGAGGATAAAGAATATATGCCTGTGAGTATTATGCTGTCTGAGTTGCTTCATTGCTCAGTGTTTGCAACATCGATGCTAGTTTCGCTTTCCTGTCTTTGTGCTTTACACTGTGTCCTACCATTGCTGCTAGTGGACAGAGTTGGTTTGAATAACCAACATGTAATTCCCTTTGTTTTAAGTTTACTTTGCCAGGAAACAGAGTGGCAAGCACTTGGCTTCCTTTTTAAAGAATCTGCCAAACAGATGCTTGTTTTGAAGCGACTGCCATAACTAGCACTTCTAATGCAAATTTTAGCTCAAAAGTCACTACCACAACAACACACTTGACCATAGCTTTGCCAACAAGCACTGCAAAATTGAGACAACCAGCAACCTCTTAAAGAGGAAGTCAACCCAAACATATTTTTGGAAGAATATGTTCTGTACAAGCCCACTAGTTGAAACAAGGCATTCTGATAAATGTTGCATTTGTGGAATGTGAGTTAATCCACCCGTTTTTAGCCATCTCTGGCGGCGGTCATTTTGTCACTTCTGTCGACTGAACATGAGAAAATGACATCACAACTGCTCAGGGCTCAGTTAATGACCAATCACGGCTGACCTGTTTTCTGAAGCTGAGCCGTGATTGGTCGTTACGTGAGCTCTGAGCAGTTGTGATGTCATTTTCAGTCGACAGAAGTGACAAAATGGCCGCCCCCCGAGATGGCTAAAAATGGGTGGATTTTACTGCTTAACTCATATTCCACAAACGCAATATTAATCAGAATGCTGTGTTTCAACTAAGTGGGCCTGCTGGGAACATATTCTTCCAAAAAATGTTTGGGTTGATTTCCACTTAAAATGTCAAGAAAAAAAATGTGTTTTAGGCATCCAGGCTAGCTGAGTCTACTGCGACTAAACGGGTCTTGCTTATTCAGGTACTTAGGTAATACAAGGTGAATTCAGTGATGTCCCCCTAAAGTTCTTGCATCTGAAATTAAATTCTCGCCTTTGTGCCTTTGATGTAACTGCGTCTCCTTTCAAAGACACTGCTCCGAGCCATATAACCGCCATCGCCAGGGATCCCCCTTGGCTTCAAGCGTATGAATGCGGCTTGCACTCCAAGTTAAAGTGCCACTTGTTCAATTGGAGATTTGAGAAGCTGCCGTGATCACCATACCAACCAAAACCCTTAACGCTAACATCATGCTAACCGTAGCGCTAGCTGCGGCGCTAACCGCCTGGCTCTGAATCTTACACCAACTACGTTTAACTTAACCTAAGGGGCCAGGGTAGGGTCAAGTCAAGTTAAACCTAACCCCAACACCATCATCTTCTTACGCTATCCCAGTTTATTTCCATACACACAAAAAAGAGCCTCATTTAAGTGTAAATGTACGGCAGAGCAAATGAGGCAGAATGTCATTGGGGATGATAAATCCTTGTTGTCTTAATTAAAGCTGCTTCCGAAAGCTGAGCGTTAGCTTGGCCCGCAGCCGATTTGCGGAACACCTCTGGGGTGGGGGGAAATACACTTTTTAAGCTAATAATGATGCTTATTGTGCTTGTTAGTCAGTAGAGCGTGTGGAATTTGGAGAAGTTATGGGAGATAAAAAAACAAAACCATTATGATGATTAGCTTAGAGAGAAGCAACTGACTGGAGACACTAGTGACTGAAATCCAATCTCGCATCAAGTGCATGCGATAAAAAAACAAAACAAAAAAAAAAAAAGATGGTGACTTAATTAATGGAAGCGCTCGTCCCCGCGCAGTGTTCACACTGCTGCCATCGTGACCGTGAAGCAAATCGAGTAAACATTTGCTCGATGCCGTCGGGAACGCTTGTTCACATCATCGGCACGTTCGCAAATGCGTCTTGATTAATTAAACTATTACATTATAACATTATTTGACTTCCTGGATGAAACTGTGCCATCGATTTTAATTGTATGACCTTTTGACCATTTATTATCTTGACTATGAATATTTTTGTACAACCTGAACCATTCCAGGAGAACGGGAACGTTCGTCGATTCTCAGTTCCCGGTACCCAACCCTAACAGCGATGCAATTGGTGAGGGTGGTGAAACCCGGGCTGATTTAAAACCCGAGGTTGCGCATTCGGGTGAGCAGAATTTTTGAACTCAATTTTGGAACCACCGAGTTGTCTTGGAAAGCCAAACTTAAAAATTGTGACCCAACTTGGAAAGGCAAACCCTCATTTGTAACCTAATTTAATGTGTGACGCACTTAGGTTTTTAAAGTGGGGTTAGCGATTCAAGTTAGGAGCATTAATCTAGGGCTAGGGTTCCAAGGCTTCACACACATACACATCCCCTTCCTTTCTTGAAGGGGACATTGTGTTGAATGTGTGCGGACTAATATTCATGACATTAAGCTTCCTCTTTGCGTGCGCACGCACCGAGTGACACAAGCATTTATCCAAGTGACCGCGTGTGTGCACGCGTGTGAGGCGCTGGTGGCAAAGGTTCATTTGAAGAGTCGTAAAGAGCGATCATTTCCCATTAGCATGCTAATCACATGACCTTTGCAGAGTCAATCAAAATGCTTTGATATTTTGAGAGGCTTGAAGCCACTAGTAGTCAGCTACGGGCATGTGAAGTCCTTTGAGACTTCCTGTGATTAAGGGCTATATAAAGAAATTGGACTTGAATTGTAACGTCGCCGGCCGGGAGCGTACTTTCGACAGGAAATTGTGGATACTTCATTTGCTCTCCACAGTAAGGCAGGCCCACTCGCTTCGTGGCCCGAATGAATATATGAGATCCATCTGTGATTTCTAATTGTATAAATGTTACTATTTGTCGTAACATTTATACACGTGTAAGACTGACTTAACGTATAAGTCAGTATACTTTCCGTATTGGTTGGCGTCGAAGAAATATAAAATGCACAAAATTGTGACATTGGCCGATGCTAGCCATATATACGTAAACTGTATTCCGTTTACATGTCTTATACTGCCCCCAGGTGGCCAAGGCGTGCACACCACAAGGAGCAGCACAATGACTATTGAATTGAAGCCAAAAGTGTGACAAAAACAATTGAGTACATTTTATACAAGTGATGTCATGACTGGATTCTTTATAAAGTAGAAAAATATAATGGAAGGAATCAGTTGAAATATTAAATATGTTTTGTCTTCCTGAAACTAGGCAGCCAAATGACTCCTGCACTTTATTGCATGTATTCATTCAGAAATATGGTTTAAATGAATTATTAATCTGAGTGTAAAAGGCAGTTTGACTCTTGGACTCCAATGTTTTCATTTTTTTTCAGGGAAATCTTCAACGGTGTTAATTGGGTTTCCTCTCTGGGAATATTGAACCTTGCAAGAAGTTTTCCTCTTTTTTACTTGAGGGAATAGACGCACAAAGAAAATCAGTCAACTCTTCGTCAGATTTGCCGAGCTTAATGAAGTTGTATTTACAAAAGTCAACTTGAAAAGAACATTTTGTCACCGAAAGACTTTTCCCCTTGCTCAAAGCCTTTTGTGAAAGAGTTCTTTCTCCGACTCGTGGGAATGGAATGTTTTACCTTCGTTTTTTTCCCCCCCTTGTTGTTGTTGTTGTCATACTTTAATTAAAATAAATGGAAAACAACTTTTAATGGGCTGCGAGCTTACTTTTTTGGAGCCCCCAAAACCTGCTGTTGCTCTTACGGGAACTTTTTGAAGTTCCTAATCCACTTTAGTTGGGTTACATTTGCGGTTTTAGATGCTTTGGATTTGATCAAACTGAGCTGAGCCAACTTAAACCGTTTTTGTCCTGCGATGACTTTCACTTAAATTCAGTGCTGGCTTAAGAGAAAAAAAATGAACTGCCACTTTTTGAAATTAGCAAGCAGTTTATTTCTACATTCAAAGTGGAGGTGAGCATACATTTGTACTTTCCTCTCTAGTGAGACATATTGGGAGGTTTTTGCACACGTTCACTATTTTCTTTTCTGCAGACAAAACCCCCCAGGTGGCGCCCTTTACAGAAGCACTTAGGCCCACCCGGTCCCACTGAGTCGCACTGCAGTGCACTGAACAACGCGGGCTAGTCGCTTTGTGGGGTTGAATTGAATAGAAAAAAAATAAAATAAAATAAAGGACCCACTGGGTTTGGTTATTTATTTATTTTTAACAAAAGGGCTTTGGGACAAATCTATGCGCCATCATCAATACTCCACATGTTCCGCTTGGTGTATTTTCAATAAGCCCATTTTTAAAATCATTCATTATTAAAGTCATTGTTGTTTCGTTTAAAAAAAAAAAAAAAAAATGCCGGAACAATCTTCAACAAAAATAGTCACGGATTTACCGAAATACTACTGAATTCACAAAGTCCTCCCAATAAATCCAAACTCAAAGTAAGAGCGAAAGAAAAGAATCAGGAAACAGGCCCTTGACGAAAGCTCCACGACATCAACAGGCAACAAAAACCAACCGACCCCAAAGTGAACGAAAGCAGGTCAGAAACCCCCAAAGTGAACGAAAGCAGGTCAGAAACCGACGAGACAACGAGGCACGCAGCTTATTAGCTGAAACGAGGAACAGGGCAGACCAGTTGACAAGACCCACAAGGGACGGAAAAACCTTGACGGAACATGAAACAAAGTCACCAAAAATAAAGTTACTCCACTGAATACTTACTCCAGTAATTATTTGGAGGACACTACTATTTGCTCTTCTTGAGTCATAAAGTAACGTTACTCGAGTACAATTTTTGGCTACTCTACTCTATGTATGTAACAAGCGTGTATGTAAGACGCGTATTCGTCCGACGAGCATTTTGTGCCGCAATGTTACGCAATAGTCATGCATCGCCCTGAGAGTGTGCAAGCAGGAGTACCTAAAGTTGTGGCCAGCGGGTGTATATTTGCGAGCCAACAAATTCCTGATTAGGACCCCTTGCACAAGCCCGCAGGAGCAAACCACCCGTTGCTTTATCCATCTGGCCTGCAAGCATCAATCTTGCACCCCAAGACCTCAGTTATGATATTTTTCAACTGACATGACCCCGTTTCCTGTTTTCTTAAGGTAGACGAAAGTTGCCAAGGCAACAACTCAAACTCTACTTTTCTTTGCAGTTGTATTTGTTTTCTGTATGTTGTGGATTTAGTGGATTTCTTTTAAAGGTGTATTTATTTGTCTGCTTGGTTTGGTTTCATCAAATGTCTTTTCTTCAAATATCCGTATATGTTTTACTTTTACATTTAATTGTTTTATTTATTTTTTTCCAACCTTTATTTTATTATTTATGACTTCCATGACATTTCTTTTTCTGGAGTTGTCCGCTTTTAATTTCAACTTTATTGATCTATCAACTTTATAAACTATCATTGTTTTTTTTTTTTTTTACATTTGTTTGCATTTAATCAGCAGTCATTTTCAAATCAAATTTTACTATAAAACATTTGCTCGTTTACATCTTTTAATTACTATATTTAATCAATATACATATTTAATCTTTTTTAATTTGTGAAATAATTTCTTAAAACGTTTTGATTTTAACCAACAAATTGTTTCATTTTTAATATACTGACTTTATTCAATTTATTTGGTCATATTTATCTATTTATGTACTCTTTCATGTATTCATCTTTTCATGTATTTGTTTGTTTGCATTTCATCAACCGTCCACTCTTCATCTACAGTTGTGCATCTATATTTTTATATTCACCCCAGATAATTTATGAATTCAACTTTACAGTTACTTGAGTAGAACTTTATTTGACCGCCAATACATTTACATTATATTACACTTTTTTAACAAGTAGTTTTTTTCCATTGTTATCTCTCTTCTCTCTATCAAGGCTCTTTGCCGGTACATATGTAACATGAATATACGTTTGTTTGGCGTCGGGCACACATTTTAAAGCCCCCCCCCCCACACGCACACACAAGTGTAAAGTTGACGGCGTATATATTCCCTTTGTTCGGTCAACAGCCTGCGGCATTGTGCCGCCATTACCTCCTGCTCTCATTAGGGAGGAAATGTGGACCATAAGTCAGCCCTAAGGGGGGATACTGGGCCGGCTTTCCTCCAGCCTTTACGCACAGTGGTGTGTCCGTGTTTTTCCGAACTAAAGAAACTTTGTGGGGTGGTGAGGTCCCTGCATCACATCAAATTTGATCGCAAATGGGTCAAATGTGTGGGCAGCTCTGAAAACAAACACGCACCCAAAAATGAGCATTGGTGTTGTGGAGCGATGACATCGCCAAAGCACGCGGTTAAGATTTTTCTTTTTTTTTTTTTCAAACTCATCTTGATAGCCATTAAGGCGAAACGTCCACCGAGAGTGACTTTATACGCCTACATATGTGTAGTCTTTTTTTTTTTTTTTTTTTTTCTTCCAGCTGACCTAATTAAACACTCCGACCCTGTTAAATGATTAACATCTGTTCTAGCGAACCAACGAGACACCTTTGCATTATTAGGACGTGAACAATGTGAATCATTGGGTAGCTTGACTAAAAATACATTTAATTGGCCATCAATATGTTTGTTAACACAAATTTAACAGGACATTATATGGAATTCATTTAACCCCGCATATTTTTTTTCATTCACTTTCACACATCGGGGTTGGGAACCTCTTAAGTCCAAATATGGTCAATTTGATATATTGTTTTAATCAAATCAATGCTATTGATGTGTCTCCATGTCGTCTGTTATTTTTTTGCATTTTCAACCAATTTAAAGTGTTGAAAGTTGCTTGAGAACAAATCTGTTAACTCTATCCGCCTCTTGCCTCATTTTTTTGCGGGAGCCATGCAGCAATAGGTCAAAATTGAAATTCTGGATGTATTTCACACAATAATGAGTGGAAATAGATATATTTAAGTCAGCTTTGTTTACATTTGATTGCTGTAATGCTTTAGTGCAGAAGGAACTGCTCAGCCACGAAGGTAATTACATGCAGATTTCATTTGTGGCCTGTTCAATTTCATTTTATGATTAAAAGCCACTCAAGACAATAAAGCTGCACATTTTAGAGCGGCCTTTTTTTTTTTGCGCGCAGCCTAGGACGCACATGTGCAGTTACCGTGCGGTTTAACCAGCATCTTGATTTGCCACTTTTTTGGATCAATTTCTTTTCGCCTTTCCCCCCTCTCTCAAAAACGTTCCGTCATTCTTATCAGAACGCTAGCCCGCCTCACTCTCTGCGCCATTGTTTGATTTGAATGATGAATGAGTGCACTACTGCTCTGGCAGTCGCACACAATATTTATCATAAAAATCCCCACAGAAGCAATTTTGTTTCGATTAAGGTAAAAGGGCTTTGAAGAGAGAACAATGCACCCTTTCACAAGTTCTATTTGAGATTTTTTTTTTTTTTTAAGGATGTGACCTACGGGCAAAGCAGGCAAACTGCCCACACTGTCTCTTCTTTTCACATCATGATGAAACAATACATTTATTGAAATATATATATTTATATATATTCCTTCACATATACGCACACATGTCCAAACGTTTTTTTTCCAAAAAAACGACGACACACGCCATAACGGTGAACCACGACTATGAATTCTTGACTTGTTTTAACCCCCGCCCTCTTCTTCATTTCATTGCCGCTGGACGCCAATAAAGGGCCAAAGCACTTCTCCATCCAGCAGCCCTGGCCTCACCCGCCCCATTAAAACTCGTCGGGGGCCAAAGAGGAAATTAATCTGCCGTCACATCTTTCTTTCACACCTTGTAACTTGTGCGCAACACCCGGCGTTGCCTGCGCTTCATCCCTTTTTCTTGCCTCATTGTCACATTGTGTGCGATTTGATTTCCGCACGCTCCATCGCATCCCTCCGCGGCTTTTCGTCAGCCGGCTTACATCACCCAACAAAGATTTCACACTTTGCCAGTAAATGGGCTGCAAATTGTCAAAAAAGGTCACGGCGGGAAGTTTTATTCATGCATTGCGATGAAATTAGATGGATTCTCATCTTTCCGATGCTGAGGGAGGACTATCACTCTCATACAACTTTTTCAAGTTCAAATGGACGCCACGTGCCTCACCACAAGAGATGCAACAGTCAATAAAATATGCTCCCTCGATATATATACCATTTTCTTTTATTTCCGAGTTATTTTTAATGAGTGCTTGATTCAGTGTGAAATATTTTCAGTTAAAAAAAAAAAAAAAAAAATCTATTTACTTTCATTACATTCTTTCCCCGTTAGTATTTTTTTAATTGCTGTTGGTTTCTGTGTCTGAAGCAATTTTTGCTAATGATGCTTGTCCAATTTTAATAGCATATGTTATCGTTTCTTTCTTAGTGGTTTTTGGGGGGTTATTTGACATTCAATTATTATGCATTATACCTATTATGTTTGATATTTGATCTTAGCAATTACTTTTAGCAATGTAACCATTTTCTAATACTTTGTGGCCGGGAACCTGCGGGCAGCTCAGGCAAAATCTGATAAGATATTCATTTTTATCCAAATTCTTGGTCAATAATGCATCAATGTGAGCAACTCAAGCAGATAAGGCTTTTGAATTCAACAAGTAGCATGCAGAGGGGCGGAGCATAGGTGGCGGAGGCCGTCAGGAATCTTCGTCAGCACCCCCCATGTTTATCCGATTGGGAAGAAGATCCTCAGCACACTCCTACCAGGGCATAGTTGGTCCCTAACACACCACCGAGAAGTAGATAAGGATGTTTGATTACATTTGGACGTCTGGACATGCTAATTTGCGCTGTTTAGCATCCCTTGCTACTAGGCTTTTCTCAGATAATCAAAAATTCAAGCGCCCCCGGCACATAAAGAAGTACTCTTTCGCGGTCTCTGGAGAGCTAATTCAAATGTACCTGTGAGGATCAATACCCAAAAGACAACTGCGCTTCCCGTGCAATGACGCATACTAATTCTATTGGCTGAAGCGACTAGTGGCTGCATTTATAAAGCGGAAAAAAAAAAAAAACAAAGACAAAAACTTCTTCGTAGTTTGCCATGATGAGCTTTGGCCCACTGATCTTTTTGCTTGCCATTCCCGGAGCTCAACAGGATTTGTGCGTAATCCCATAGAGCCGACGGGAGCAGATGGACACACGGGTAAGATCCCTGTGGTGCACCGGAGGGGCTCTAATTGGACTGCCCCCGAGTCGGCCCTGCAGCCCAACTGCTTGTCGTCTTTTCAACCAGCAATTGACGACGTCATCTGAATTCTAATGACAGAGTTTGACTTCTGACCATTTAGGCAACAACTGCTTAACTCCTCCCTTTGCCGCTTAGTACGAGGAAAAAACCCACAACGAGCCACAAGTGACTGAAACGAAAAACTTTCAACGAACTTGAAAAAAAAAAATAATTTGATTAAATTAAAGCTTTTTTTAAGCATTAACCTATTGCATTGTTCTCTAGTAATGTGCTTGAGTTAAGTCAATGTCATTTAATTAAGATAAATGACGCCGAATGGGTGCAACTTAATTTCTTCGGGTTAGCGAATTTTTTTGCATAGTTTCCGTCTACTAAAACTAACCCAGGTAAAATTCACACCGACAGATGATATCAAGTTTTCAAGTAACTTGGCATTTTTGTTTCCGAAATGTACGACCAACAACACCACTTGCAAATTCTACTTGATTGAATCTTGTTCATCAACATGAAATTATTGATTAGTGCGTATGAAATTTAAAAGTTATAAAATATGCGGCAAGATCAGTCGAGATGTAGCATGTCGGCCTACTTCCTTGACACCGATTGTTACGTTCCCATTTGCCAAGTGCTTTGATGGCATCTTACAGAAAGCGCACAAAAAAACCCAACCAAATAGGTGATTTTGTGAATAGCAAACTGCGAAAAGTACAGCGGTGACATACCAATTAGATTCCTTGCCCTATAAATCACACAATTTGTGGAAATACGCTAACACAATGAATCGGCGGAATCTTGACTGCAATCCCGCGAGCAGATGGACGGACGAAGAGGTCCGCAGTGATTAGACTGCTCTGGCTCACTGCCTCCATCCATCACATCACAAGTTTGACATCAAATTATAAAATAAAGAAAGTAATATCTCCGAGCAGATGGTCTTCTTTGGGCTATTACTCATTCTATCACAATTTACTGGCAGAAGACAAAGTGCCGTGTTCCCACTAAGTCCGTGCGAGTCGGCCACAAGGCACTTTGAGATGCGTCCGTTTTATTTTTTTAATTGTATTTTTTTTTAAAAAAAAAACATCGAAGCCTCACATATTATTATTATTATTTCGCGGGAATTTCTTGATTCGCTCATTGTTGCTTTGCCACTATAACCCGTTTAGTACGCCTATAAAGGCCCACTTTGCTGGCCATTTACCAAAAGCGATGCGAGACGAGAAGAGACTTTTAACTACCTTGGCAGCTTTTACACTCGCTGCGCTTCTATTGAAACAGCTGAGGGTGAGTGAAAAAAACCCAACGTTTTATTAAATAGCCTGATTAATAAAAGAGCGCAGCGATAAAGTAGGCATAGTTCCACAGTCAGACCAACAGCCCTTGTCATTTGCCTTGTACCTGTGTTATGACTTTTACGGCAGATGCATTTAAACGGCTCTAAAGAGCTGCGGTGCACAAACACTGCTGGCGCTGCACTTTGCTTTAATGGAGCTTCTACTTAACACCTGGATTGCATATAGGCGCGGCTATTCATTAAAAACAAAACCTAGGCAAGGACAGACCACATCATGATGACACCGTGCATAAAAATGAGAACCTTTATTAAGTGGAAAGTGTTTTAATTAACATTTCTAGCTGTCGTAAATGCAGAGAGAGAAAAGACGTCATGAGGAAGGAGCCGGCCGGCGAATTTGATCTTTTGGCTTTCGACTCAGCATTGGTTCAGTATTTTATTGCGTTTGCCGTTTAAATTTTTTTTTTTGTCTGATTTTTGCTTTATGTGCAGCGGTTGTCGTTTCTAAAATTGCTCTAAAAATAAAGTTGAGTTGAGTTTAATTGACGGCCGTTATGAATGCATGAATTTTTTTTTTCAAAAATTCTTGATGAAAAAAAATGCAACGAACCACCAATAAGCGTTTCCCATGGAAAACAGGGGCCGCCCCCCCAAAATCAACAATTAAAGAAATATTGGGAATATTAAAAAGATATACAAAAAATTCTCAAATAGGCGAGTCCGCAGCTGCCTAACCGCAAATGTGAGTCCTCTCTACTCCAAAATAGGTTGAATTGGTTTTATGTACTACACTCGCAAAAAAAACGACAAAAATTTGTGTAATCTGTTTTTAATATGGAAGTTACGTCATCAGCATATGCCGATGACCATATGTCAATATTTAAAATAAAATCGGATTCATCAATTAATCGAAAAAACAATTGATGAATTGATTATTAATAAAACAATCGTTAGTGAGCAGCTTTAAAACTGAAAAATGTGCAGCTAATCCATGTGATCGGCATCAGCCGATCTCACACAATGACGATTGGTATCAGAATCGGCAGCATAAACCTCCCAGCCCCCGATCGAAACACCTCTAGTCATGACTAGATAGAATGTCATGCTTCGCTTCAATGGACACTGTGCTGCGCCTTCTGGTGTACCCGAGTACTCTCAGTGGCTCCCGAGTGAAATATTATTGATCATCTTTTTGCAGAGGATAAAGAATATACACCTGTAAGTATTGTTATATTAACCAACTGTCAGAATTGTACTTCATGTACAGCACTTTGTATGCAGCTATTTTAAATGTGATTTTGTGCTAATCAGCACACACATCCATGGCATTTTACATTGTGTTAGCATTAAGCTAATGTGGACATTTGGAAATCAAAGTTATCCTTTTTTTTTTTTTTTTTTTGCCCTTACCTGCAATAATCAGTAGACTGCACATGCTTCTTCCCTTGCTGTAAATTTAAGACTGACTCTGCCGCCTCTCTTTGCTCTCGCTCGCCCTCTTTCTCTCTCTCCCTCTCTCCCACTCTCCCCTCCACCCGCTGCCTCCTGGCTCCGGTTGCCAAAGCAGAGGGGGAACACAAGAGGAGGTGTCCTGTTACTCTGTCAGCTCGCGCACCTCCGCTGAAAAGGAAAAAAAGACCGACAGGCGGATTTCCACCCAAAGCAAAAGACGCTTGTCGTGGGAAGTGCGCACCGCTCTTCTTTTTCTCGAGGAGTCGCAAACCAACCGCCCCCCCCCGTCCCCCCACCCCCCTCTCCCGGTCATGCAGGCGTCCGGATGAGTTGTGCGGATGTTATTTGCCGGATTGTCTCCCGGGTGGCGCGGGGCCCACGCGGAGCCGGTGACGGTGCGCGGAAAAGTGGATGTTAAGCCCATGGCCGCGATGAGGAGGACAACACGGTGAGTATCGTCTCCGCGGCGGTGGGAATGTGCCTTCCAAGTGCTTCAAGACGGCGGATGTGCAACTATTGGCGCGAAAAGTCATGCCGAGTGGGGAATTGGGTTTGACGAGAGCTGACTAAAAAAAGTAATGTGATGAGAGCTATCCGTGGTCCTGAAAAGAGCCGCATTCATGTCCACTCAAATTGTTACATTTACATGCAGCATCCAGTGTCAGACAGACAAGATGTGTTATTTATGATTGCTTTTTTTTTTTTTTTTAAGCCCACCGCATGGCTCTAGCGAGTTCCCATCCAGTTTCATGTATGCGGAACGAAAGGCTACTTTGCGCGTGGCGCATGTGCCACGCATGTTGTGTGTTTTCAACAAGTAGGCAAGCGGGAGTGCGCGGTGCGCCTGAGCGCAAGCCGGTTACCTCACGGCAGCCGGTGTCTCGGATTAGGACGGAAGGGAGAGTCATCCGATTAGCTAAATGAAGGCAAGCTGTCGCCGCCTCCTGCTCCCCCCGGCAGAGGGAGAAAGTCAAAGGTTGGCAGTTTGTGTCTGTGTGTGTGCGTGAGATGGTGGGCTACGCAGAAAAACAGGTGGCTGTTTTTTTTTTGTCACAACCTCATCAAATCGTATGCTATGAGAAAGAGGTTGATTGATCGATTGATTGAATTCCTTTTTATGGATGGCTACGTGGGTAGCTTGATTGATTTCAACCGAATTCAACTCAAGCAAAGTGAGCATGTGGAATTTGGAGGTTGATCGATTGATGGACTGGTTGCCGATCAATAGAATAGAGTTTTCCGATTGAGGGCTGGACGGAGATGGATACTGCCGATCAATTGATTTACAACTCAATTAATTCATCTTAAGGGTTGATGGACAGTTAGATGCCGTTGGTTGACTGAGTTCATCTTATGGATGGCTGAAAAAGGTCAATGGAAGGATTGGTTGGTGAATTACGGAAGAGTTAATCAATTCTTTGAATGAGTCCATCTAATTGGGTTGATTGACTTACTGATTGATGAATAGATTGCTTGTTAATCCGTTGATTGAGATCCTATTTTCGATCGATTGCTGGCTGGACGGACAGATCAGCCGGTCATTTGCAGCTCAACCAATCCATTGATCCAAGTTACGCTTGATAAGGTCGATTGAGTTCAGTCATGAGAGTGATATAGTAACCAATTGATCCGTTGATCGATTAGGGTTCAAAATGATGGTTAGGTAAGTAGTGTAACTGAATAATTGAGGAACTGCTTGTTAGCGTTTATAACCCAAGAGAATAAGCGCTGTAAATTGATTGACGGGCAGAGAGGTCGATACGTTGGTTAATTGATTGATTGGTTAACCGATAGCTTGTTTAACTGAGTTGATATGAAGGGTTGAAGCAGAGCTAGGTCAGTTGGTTCATTGATTGATACATTTATTTTACGGATATAAAACTAGGTCAATGGGATTAACCGATTGATCAGCTCATTGATTAAGTCCATAAAATGGAATTTTTTAATTGATTAAGTTTGTATTTTGGATTTATGGGCTGGACAGTGGGACAGATAGCCAATTTGATTGATTAGTGGATGAGTGTAGAATATTCCGGATGCTCACAGTTGTAGGTGGGTTGCTCTTTGTTTGATGGGGCGGATTATCATGATTAATCTGCCGAGTGCGGGACATTTGGAGTCATGCACGGACGTCACATTGCAACTTTATGAGAAGAGAGACAGCGGGTAAAACGCCCTGGCATGTGAGAAGCTGATTGGAGAGCTACAAGGGGGCGGGGCAAAGGAAAAACCTCATCACAGATATAAAAGCCTTGCCAACATCAAGTGGAAAAATCAACAGTTTTGACCTGAAATATGATGACGTACGATTTGAGATTTTGCATTAAAAAGTGTGCGTGTATGTGTGTGTGAGTAGTGGGTCAATCAGACGGAATGCGTTTGTCCAAGCTGGGACACGTCCACCTCTCAGCATGCCAAAGCCTGTTAGTCATGCTGGATGACAGAGGCGGCAGGTTTGCGGGTTTAAATGGCGGCCGCCGCTCAAGCGACCACGCTTTGTCCTCGCCGTGCCGCCGAAGGAAAAGAAAGCAAAAACTTTCCCACTCACCGTGCCACCAAAGCACAAAATGATCTTTTATGAACAATTATGTAAAATATTTGGAAACATCCCGGTATGTTTTTCTTTTAAAAATAACGTGAACGTAATAATGAGAGTGAATTCGGAGTATACACAACTAATAAAGTTGTCATATTACAACTCTTGTCTGGAAAAATGTATTCTTCAAAACGTCATTGTGATCAGGGTTGACTTTTTCCACAGACCGAATGATGCAACTTTTCTTAATGTCACATGACTTACAGTAATCAACATATTACATTTACCGCTCTTGTCAAAATCGTACTTGTTTTCCTTGTCCAAACTTATTTCCGAACTTTACTCTCGTTTTTAAAAACACCCTTTGGGTGTTTATTTTTCCATTATTTAAAAAAAAAATGTTTATTTACTTTTTACATTTTTTATTTTTCATTTAAATTACGAGCATTAGATGACTTAAGGACGTGTGAGTTCTACATGAATAACGCATGACAGAGCAACAGAATAGACTTAATGTTCATCAGGAGCAAAAAGAAATATTTTTATTGAAACTGTCATCATTTGTTTCCCCAATCGCTTTTTTATTATCCGAATTAAAGCGCATGAATTTCAGGAATTTCCCAGTGTACAGCTTAATGTACATATATCTTAATTACCGTATGCAATTAGATAAATCCCAAGGCAACGGGATATTTCTCATCGCAGGAACGCGCTTGGACCTTCTTGAGAATGCAAAGTAACACCGGGCTAATTAGCCGTCCAGCCTTTCCCAAAATGGGAAATATTTCATTTTTATGGTTGAAATAGGATCACTTGGTGGCGTCTGGGGTGCGCTGATTGCATAAAATAACACCATTGCGATGAAGTACGATTGCCGCCGCCTTGCGATGGAGAAATCAATCTTGTCGTTTGACACGTCAATTCTTAATGAGGGGCTGCCATTAAAAGTGGCCGGCGGGATTTGAAAGTGCTGCGGCGGCGAGCCCGCTTTCGCCCGCGGCGGCCGGCGTTGCTCTCTGCGACGTCGACGGCACGCACGTGCTAATTCACTAAACGTTTCCTCGCCTTTTTGAAAGTGATGTTTTGTCGGAGGCTGGACAGTGATTTGCCGGACGTGCTCGTCATGCGCACACCTGCGCGCAACCGCTGGCTTCGCATCGGTCTGGTGACGCTCCGACATGATAAATGTTAAATAAGACTGGATACCATTAGTGACACGCGCTCGGATGGGAAATTCAGGGAGGAGAAAAAAAAAAATAAATTAAAAAAAAAAAAAAAATCAATAATATGTATGTCAGTGGCATTTTGGATCGTTTGTTAGCATCAAGCTAAACTGACTTAGCTAATTCCCTCTGTTTTACGTTTAGTTTGACAGTAAACTTCAACTGGGCGCGGCACCCGCTGGCCTTTGTGGGGTCGTAAGTGGAAACTCGGAATGGCGCAAGAGCAAAACAATGATCACCCATACTGACAAAAATAAGGAGCAGAAGTCACACAGAGGTCAGGACCAAAACAAAAACAAGTAACAGTTGGTCTAGGTTACCCTATTTTTTTTTTTTTTTTCAACTCCACTTTCACTTTCGATGTAGTGTTCATATAAATAATGCTTTCCCACCAATTCCGGCACCGCTACTAAATGTGACTGCTTGTCTGCGGTCCGCAAATAAACACCCCCCGGGCCACTTTATGGGGAATACTGTAAATAGATGACATTGACATGACTATTATTTCCTCGCTTTCTGCTTGTGGGGGAGTAAAGGGGTCGCTTGACAGATTTAAGCTTAAATTCTTCCACAAAGCTTTTAGGCATCAGCAGACTGAATTATTGTTCAGTGAAACTGCATTAAAAGCCTGGCTGCAGTGATGATGTTTGCATTTTCATCTTTAATGTTTATCATTAGGGTAATGCAGGCTCTTCTTTTCCCTCTCAAGTTTTTTTTTTTTTTTTTTATCTGCTCCTCTCGACATTCATCAGAAAGACTGACTGACACTGTGCCTTGCATCCTGCATCGAGTCCATTTATCCATTTCCACACGCTTGTCCAGACTGAAAAAGGAAAACGAATGAGGTGGAGTTGCACCTACGGCAGATTAAACAGGAGCCTTTGACGAGCAAATGTCGTCCATTTGCAGATTGCTGATAATGGACCTTGGACAGCTGCTCTGAAGTTGGGTTTGCACTTTCTTTTTTTTTTTTTTTTTCCAGCCTGGGTGAATTAAGGCTTTTGTTAGACCTTATTATTAAAGTTTCCATTTGCGTCCATGTTCCCACTCTAATAGGAGGTGAGGCCTCCATTTAAACAAACCTAACACACAATTTATGTCTGTCATAGGGAACCAAGACAGACTGGGAAGAACAAAAATAAAAGATAAATGTTTTCAATGCCCTAAACCTGTACGACTCGATCGGAAACAAAAAAAAAAAAAAAAGGCTTTTTCGAAAAGGGTAATTAAAGATAAAACAACAGGGATGACATGGCTGGCTTGACAAAAATGTCTAGAAAAGCCCACTAGAACATCTGAACTTTATTTGGTGTTAATCGGAAGAAGTGGTGGCAGGCGATTCCCATTTAGCTGGAGTTGGAATGTGATTGGTGAATTCATTTCTGAATCAGGTTGTGCAGGCTTTAGGGGAGATGTCAAAACATTTGACATGATTTAGATTGGTCTCATTTTTTAAAATATACGTATATCATAAAGCCTTGACATTTGTACAGTGCTATGTCGACTTTTTATTATCCACCGTTTTACTTTCCTGACAGGATTATTGGAAGTTTCTATTTGAGGGAAGCATTCATTTCTCATGTTAATGACACATTGGTCGACATTGAGGAAATATTGAAAATTGTGAGTCTTCTTTATCTGTCAAAATCGAAATAAATGATAAGCATTAGTTAACGACCTCGTTTTATCGTGATGCTGTCTTGCCTCAGAACGCTTTCTAAATTTTATTTTGTGTTTTTTTTTTTTTTTTGGAGGGGGGGTCAGACTTGACAATCTCCACACCTTTGGGTGCCTGACTGACAGACCATCAACCCTCTCACGAGCTTGATGAGCAAGACTATTCTTTTTATTTTATTTTTTTGCACAGAGTCCATTTAGAAAGCCTTTACCCCCCCCTTCCAAAAAGCGCGGCCCTCCTCGTTAATCAAACACTTTGTGCTACAAGTCGCGCCGTCCTTCTGCTGACGCGTGTCAGACGCCGCGATGCTTTTACCTCGAACATTGTTTGCTCGTTTCCCTTCAAATTGTCAGATCTAAAGACAACGCTGAAGTATTTGGCGCATTGAAACAGCGCAACACAGCAACAGCTTGTTTGTCGGAAATTGATATGCAAAATAGTGACAAGTTTCGGGATGCATTGCTTGAATTTATGAGAGTAAGTTTGTCTGGGGAAAAACAAATCATCCATCCCTTGAACGAGACTTATAATCACAATTTAAAACAGTTATGAGGCATGATTTTATCAGAATACCCCAAGGATCATTAATTAGAGCACACTTTACATTCTGTATTTGTTGTCATGCTGAAACGAGACAGTTTTTGGGGCCGGACGGATTTCATGCAAGCGAGTGACTATATACTGTCGGGCCCCAAAAAAACAAGTACCCAAGACAAGACAACCATGAATAGGGGGTAGCATTGCATACATTAAACTTTGTCCATGTGGGGTACAGACACGTCACCAGACACAAAGGGATACCTCAACTTACGACTGACCCGACTTACAAGATTTGAGATAAGATCCATCGCTTGGACAATTTTTTTTGTTGTGAGTTGTGAGCAAAAACTTGGGTTGCGGGCACTAAATGGCGGCAGCAAATTTCACAACAAGAAAAAGTTTGCCAGAAAGTGAAAAAAAAAAAAATGTCGCAAAGGACTACACATGCTTGCTTCAAGCTCTTTCTTGTCATTCCCGATTAATGTTCAAATATTTTTTTTAAATTACACTGTGTATTTAAAAAAATTAAGAATAAAAACAAAAGACCACTAGCTTAATGGTAACACACAAAGGGAAACGTCATACAAGGGCTAACAAAACTAGCATCAATGCTGCCATAGATAAATCCTTTTCAGCTACATGATGCAGCAACACATATAGACAGACAAGAAACACCCACAGGCATACATCCTTTATCCTCAGAGTAAAACAACAATGCAGCTCTGCTTACCTTTGCCTTACTTTCTACCCACTTAATTTAAATCACTTATTCATGTAATTCCATACAAATGGCCTTCATACTCCAAACTTTGAAGTCTCGAGCCCCTTTTCGAGTGCTTGATGAAGTTTGACATTTTCGGCGCCTGCGTGTTGTTTTCGACAGCCCGTGCGAAAGATTGGATTTACATTCGACAAAAACAACCAAGTTAATTGTTCCTAACAAGATTATGCGCCTGCCGGCCAAAACACAGCCAGGAATCTGCATATCTGGCAACCCAAGCACCGAGGAGAAGCACCGAGGCAAATCAGCCTAACTTATTTCCACGTCTCATGACAATGTTTTCATTCTCTCCCACCGATTTCCATTTGTACATCCACTTTTGACATTTCCGAGCATAATGCAGACATTGGATGCATGAAAACGTTTTCTTCATTCATCCACTCACAAAAAGAAAAACACAAACATGAAAAAATTAAGAAATATATAATGTGCAGATTTGACCTTGCAAAAGCTATGAAGTGGGTCAACAATTTTTGTTGGACCACTTTTTACCCCCCAAAAAGTTTACAAGCGCATTGGAATCCCGGCGGGAGATTAAATGAGCACAGTTTTAATCTATTGTGGTAAAAAAGTTGCGAGAGTGACTGCCCCAGTTTAAATATCCTAAGTAGCTTTCTCTCTGATCAGCGCCTCACTCAAAACATCTCCAGTCCTGGACCCAAATAAGAAAGAATGAGTCAATATACACATCACTGTATACTCTACTATTCAGGATCTCCTCTGTGGAGGCTGATGCATGATATGACTTAAACCAAGGAGCAGTCATAAGCTCTAAAATATGGCTGTGGAAGTTAGAAATGGAAGCTCAAAGGTAATCACAAGCCTACAGTTCAAAACGACCAATGACAGAAGCAAGGAGAATGGAAAAAAAAAAACAAAAAAACCATCAAGAAACCTTAAGAGATCACAGGGGACAGGGAGAAACGGCAGGAAAACAGGCCAAAAATCCAGACGTCAGGGCGTAAGGCAGTGTAAGAGGCCGCCCCCCCAAAATTCCACTTGTTGCTAACCTAACCCTTAATTCTAAAAAAATGCTATTACATAGTGTTATCATCATCATCATGAAAACCTGATGCGCCAGAAAATAAACAACGGCAGATTTAGAATCAGCACAAAAAAACAAAACCTCAAAAAGTTTACTTGCATCCCTGATTAAAAAATTGTTGTGGGAAAAAAAAAACAATAAATCAAACTGAATCTATGAATTAAAACAAAAACAAACAGATGAAAACTGTAATTATTATTAATAGTAGCAGTAGCAAGTAATACGGCTATAGAAACTCCCATGTTCATGATGCTACTTTAAAGGCATACCACTTGGATGCGTCAAGGCACCACTGCATTTTTGTCTGCGTTTTCTCCTCCTCGCTTTCAACCTTCATAACAATTGCTCTAAGATAGTCTTTTTTTTTTCCCCTCTCCCTGTGTTAACATTCTCATAAACATATTCTGAATCTCAGGTTATTTTTCTTTGGAGGGCATCTTTTTCTTTTATTACCACTGAAGTGAAAGGACAAGTAGTAAAGACTTTTACTCCCACACAGCACAGCAAGGATTTCCACTCCAGATAGTAAGAAAGGAAATAAAACGCAAGTTGTTACCGTCTGTGTTTTTTTTTTTTTTTTTTTTTTAACTTCATGAGAGAATGCATCAATGTTTATCTCTGCAGGCAGGAGAAACTGCAATTGTGCGCATGTGTTAGTGAGTGAGAGGGAGACTACACGCCAAGCCGGTGTGTTAGAGGTGTTAAGTCTCGCACCACCCCCCCGGCTGTGCCCGCGTGCGTGCGCGTTTGTGCGTGTGTGAGGGCGATTACGGCGCTGGTGCCAACTTCAAAGTGGCGACTGGTGTGCCCGGTCAGCATGTTTACACAGGGGGATACGCTGTTGTGACACACCACACACACACACACACACACACATGTAGTGCACCTGCTTCTTAGCGCGCACACACACACACACGCGCACACACACACACACTCCCAACACAACTGGCCCCGAGAGCCTTGGTCTTATCAGCGGTCCCAGCAAGTGAGGGAAGGCGTTTAATCAGGGTCAACTGGCAGCTCTCGGCATCAGACCGATTCCACCATCTCTCTTCGGTGTCTTCCTCTCGCTCGATGGCGGGAAGCTTTAGTCGGACCGATATTGCTCGGCGCCGCGCCCGCGCCCTGGAAATGTCGGGGAAATTGGACCGCCGGAGGCTGAGAATAGTTTTACGCTCACATGTTTTATTTACAAACGTTCTCTTCGACTTGTGCGCAACGCAGCGAGTGCGGCATTCAGATTTAGTTCCCGTCCTCGTTTTCTTGAATCGAGTCCTCCTTTGTCACGCTTAAAGAGGACGCGTTCTGCATTTCTTTCCCAATTTGAAGTAAAGGATGCACCCATGGAGCAAAATGCCTCATGTCAAGACGCGGGCTACTTCTAGTCTAAACCAGCGGCGAACGTCTCCGTGCGGGCTTCCTATGTCAGCACTTCCGAATATGTGCACGTTGGCATCCGGGGTGCCGTTGTCTTTCCACCGTGCTAAGTGACCCGAGAAGGAATAGTTGGGTTGCTAATTACTGAATCTACAAAAGTCATCTCGGACTATGAACCCCCGGTGCAGACTATTAATAAGATGACATTTGTACAACATACATGTGGAGGGAAGAGAAGTGGCAACCATTCATTCCATGTTGTACGTATGCGACGTTTTTATTCGTAATAGCATTTAAACTGCTCTATATATTCAAAATAGTCTTCCACTGTATTTTCTCTCCAAAACAACGAGCTTGGGGGAGTTCCAAGTTTTAAATATGTAACGCGAGGGAGCACAAGTCAAAAAGAAAGTGAGTATTCTGAAAGAAATACAGTGGTGCTCTTGAAAGTACAGAAATGTGGATATATTGAGCGTATCAAAGCTCTTCAGTAAGACACAGTAATATTAGTCATTCTTCACAGAGGATGAATAATACATGCCTGTGAGTATTGTTGTATCGGCAGCATGTCTTGCTCTACCCACCGTTGCTTGAAGGGGTGTAACACCCACCTGTAGCATTTAGCATGTCTTTCTTAGCATTAAGCTAAGCTAACTTGGTAAGATGTGGTTTTAAATCCACGTGCCAATGTATTTGTTTCGTTTATTTGGACGGCGAACTTCAACTGGTGTAAAATCTTTCAAAAGCAAGCTCGACACACTCCTAAGTCAGGTCACTTGTATCTCAAGGCGCCATTGTATTTCTATTTCGGGAAAAAACGCGCTCATCTGCACAGGGACAACTTTACCCCCGTAACATGGCGTTAAGGTGATTTACAGTATATGTGTGGTATTGTGCAAGTGGCATCAGCTGGGCTCATTGTAAAACGCAAAAACTTCACATCAGACCAAAAAAATAAAAATAAAAAATGGACTTCAGTGAGATAAAGGCCTTGCTGTTGTTCTGTTTTACGAGATAAGACGACAGATTTGTTCCTCTGCAGGGCGGCAAGAACCCCGGCTCTTCATTTCTTCTCATGTCTCTCTCTCCAGCTCGGAGTTTGCTCCCTCCCCGATTGTAAAAGCGCCACGTCTCAGAGAGAAGGCAAACCCGCAGCCAATTATTTTCACAACGTCATCAATTATTAGAGCGCGATCTCTGCCTTCCAGTTCTGCCTGCTCCCTGATGTCATGAATATTAGACAGAGGTGTCAGTCTTGACGCCTAATTGCTCTTTGCTGCCCGCAAATTTCTTTGTCCGAATCAGAAGAGCGCCCGGTTGTTATTCCTGCTTGTTTTCCGGATGATTTGCTTGACATGTCTGCGTATCAACTAAAACAAATTCCGCCTGCCGCATTGAAATAAAGCATCGCACCTTGGAATGTCATGCAAACCCCATCGAGTTTACCATCGATTCAGTAAGCGATTTGTGGAACGATGAGTAGTGAAGTGCGAGTCGCCCGGCGCATCTGGCCCCCTGGGTGGCGATCGCCGCCCTTCACAATGGTCACGTTTGTAGCCGCGTTCAGGCTGACGCCGTTTTAAGCGCTGTTGGCAGCAGAGAGGTGCGTGCCAGCCTGCGCCGCCTGGGCTAGGGCAGTGTGTCAGCCCCGCATCGTGGGAACGGGAATTAGTTCATCCGCCAATTAGTTCACCAGGAGGATGGCTTAATGTGGTCACAGTTGAGAAAATACAGACTCGCAACTCCAGTGCTGAATTCTAATTGCCGGAGTGAAACGTGATTAGAAGTCGTTACGCCAACCAGAGCAGCGCAAGACTAACTTGGATTGACAATGTTGTTTGTGTCTCATATTCACGTGGCTATCGCAGAGTTTTTTTTTTTCCAATCCCATACTGAGCCATTTTTCAATAAATTTCAAGGGCATGTACAGGTCTCAGCAGGGCTTCAATGCATTAACTCACCATTTGTTTGTTCAGGCGAGGAGGTCGGGAGTTGTGGTTGCTTCCAAATGTCCAAATGATGCTTTCAGATAAAGCTGAACTTGAAAAACCTTATCTAGCCGAGGCCTAATTGCATGCCTAGCTCTTTGTACACACGCGCACACACACATCCGAGTTAACCCGTTAAAGCCTAAAGTGCCTGGCTCGACAGCTCCCCAAAACCGAAGGTCGCCTTTGGAATAACCCTTGAAAACCTGAAGTTTACCCAGAAATTCAACACCTACAAAATAATTAATATAGTAGCCCCTGTAGCAGACAGAAACATCATTCCAAAAGATTTTGAGACCTTAGACATGTGGCTTGCACACAGGCCCGAGTTTATTAATCTTTGTTTTTACAGATTCGATTGAAACAGTAAAGTGTCAGTGTAAGAGAAGCACTATTTTTAATTTTAAAAATAGAGTGGTAATTACCATTCGGGGAGGAGTTTTTTCAGTCCATCTTGGCCCTGAAAATTGACAGCGACACCAGCTCCAAACTCAATCATTGTTCGACCTTTTATGGCTGGGGAAGGCGTATCAGACAAATTGAAAGTGGAGACGATATTAGAGGAGAAGTCAAGCGGCGGGAATGAGATGGTGGGACGTATCGCCGTCCGCGCAATTATACCATCGCGGAAGTAATGAGGGGCGGAAAGATGGCGGCTTATCCGAGCGATCAACCGTGGCGCAGCGGTGGCGGAGCGATTCGTCATGGTTAGCCACGTAGTCACATGGCGATAACAGCAGGCAACGCCTCAGGGAGGGTCCATACTGTGTGCGAAAGTGAATGAATGGATGATGTCATGGGTTGATGTAGCGATTGTGTGAAGTAGCACCCAGGAAATCTTTACCTTTTCCCCATGATGTCACACCACCTTCCGAGTGGCAATAGCTCGGATGACAACGCTAGTAAACAAACGCTTCAATGTCATTTGAGAGTGAGAAAAGTGGAGAAATGATTCGAATTATGATTTCAGCCTTCTTTAGCGTTAGCGTTCTAAGATTGTATGTGTGAAGGAAGATGGCACTTGAAGTGCTAAGAGACGCAACGCCGGATATAATTGACATTTGAACAGTCCAATCGATTCAGAGTAGACTTGGTGAAAATTGAGCGGCTAATTATTTTGTGTTGCTTGGAATAACGGTAGACGTGATCTTGATTGTGGAATGGATAGCATGCTTACTGTTAGCTAGCAGGCTAGCCAGTCTGCTTTGCTGAATTGTTGAAGGACAACCCAACCAAACATTTTACACATACCCGCGTGAAAACGTCTTCTTCCCGACCACGATTAGCTTAGGCTAACTTTACTTTTTTTATGCTGCACTGTGAGTTTATAGAGGGTGTGCCTAATGTAAACATGTAATTATTTCTGTAATGTTAGTTTAAGCAGACTGTGTCTGTCTATTGTACGAGACTTACGAGGATCTGCATATAATTATATGATATTAAATAAACTCTTTTCAACACTTGAAATTGATTAATAACATGACGATGTGGAGAAAGATCAATAGTTATCAATTTGACTAAAAGTCTGACATTGCCCATATTTGGACAATGTTGTACACATTCAGTATTTCTTTTGAATTTATAATACTTAGTTGGGCTCACAAAGGGCCTCGAGTGAGTTCCTGCGAGATTGCAGGAATCGATACGTAATGGATTAAAATCATCGAAAGGCCTTGAATGAAGACAGCACATGAATGAATGAAGCACATTCAGATTTTGACAAAGCATACATGCTCATGGATGACATGCTCATTCCTCTGAGTGGAACAAACACAATTGGAAACGCCGCAAAAGTCTCCTCGACTGACCTGAAATCGCAACTCATTTAAATCTTTCATTCTCGCTTTGGTTTTGAATTATTTATCGACAGTATAATTAAAGATATATTCTTGTAGACAGCAAAACAAATATTTTGCGCTCCGGGCAATTTGACGCCTTGTTGCATAATTTCTTAGCAGAGAAGATGCGTGACGTGCTGCAATATTTATCTTTCACTCAGTATAGTTGCATTTAGTTTTATATGGCGATGTGTCACATTTCGGTTTCATTGTTGGGCATCTGTTTGTGAGAAATGTTATCGCGCGCATTCAAACCCGCAATCACACTTCTGTTCATTGTGCCTTTTGCGGTCGAGCAATAAGAGACTGGTTACATTTGGAGAAGAAGAGTCCCAGGAGGCAGACGCGTGGAAGTCCCACAAATTGCTCAAATTATTCGGTGCCACTTGAAGTGACGTAAGTGCCACGAGTGTCGGCTGTGTTGACATGAAACCGTCATGTTGCCAATTTGTATTCCGGCTGTTGAAACGATTCCAATTACAGCTCAAGTGCTTCGAAAAGGCGAGGACACACAATCGGAAATAGTGAGGAAATTTAATGATGATATAATAATAATAGTTAGAGTGCTATATAAAAAAAAAAAAAAAGACAGGCTATAAGATATAACCTCCATATAATGATAGCCACCTTTTAACTTTACTTTCAGCTACATTACATTCAGCACTTTTATTTTTCGCTTACTGACATTAATAAGTGCAACGGTGTTTACATGTCGCTTTCTCCTCCCCACACAGCTGGGCACTCGGCAGAGGAAGGTGGTGAAGATGGTGGCGATGATCTTAACGGGACTACTGCCACATGCCGGGGTCAAATGGCCTGGGAAAACGGGAATAGGAGTCGTTTATCTGCTACTCTCGCTGATGCTATCAACTTGTCTGGCCCAAGACACTGACGGTAAATATGAAGCTTTTTTGATTTTCTATAGATGACGGCCCTGAAAAGTGCATTCAGCGATTTTTATCTAAATATATTGTACACGTTTGAAGAGAATTGCTGAAAACTCTGAAAGAATGAACACTGGCGCGGCTGTTTTAGAGCGCCTCGTCGGCCGTAAGTACATGGGGAAAAGGTGGAAGAGCGAGGGGAGAAAAGAAGAAAAAAAAAATAAAAATCGGACTTGTTGATAGCCCGGGTGTGGACTGGCGTTGGCGCTGGTGTGGCTGCTTTAGAGCGCCTCGTTGTTGGCTCTCAACAAAACGGTTTTCTGTTGTGTGTCAAATTGAATTTGTTGAAACTAAGGGACCGAGCAAAATGAATGAATTTGGAGCAAATAAATATCCACATAAAAATGTTCCGTGCAGAAAAAAAAAGTCATCGCCGGTGGCGGAGGTAAAGCTCAGCACCGTACCCACGTGGCTTTCGGCTCCATTTGTCAGAACATTAATATTACGTTTATAGTTTGGTGCCCGAGATTTATCTGGCTGGCATTTAGCCCACACGAGTGTACTGATATTCAGCTCAGGCCACGTAGATGAGAGCATCAAGTGTGTGTGTGTGTGTGTGTGTAGGTGGGTTTTTAACAGGTTTTATTTCATTTCTCACCATCCATTAATTTTCAACTCCTCTCACTGCCTACTATACTAGCATGGATCCACCTCAATTTAGTCCCACTTGACAGGGTCTTTGAAATGGCTTTGCAGGACGAATTCGGAGAATAACTTCAATATACTTCAGACCCGAGTGACAGAACTTAACAAGACAGCATTCGGCTGAATTTTTGCGATGATTTGTGACTATAAGTCAGCTCAACTCACTTCACAGCAAGCTGCGTTTTTGGCAGATCGTAAATCAAACACAATCGACAGTGAACAGGCTTCAAGCTGTTTATTACCACTCCCAGTTGAAGTTAACTGACAAACGCAAAATAAAACAACAATAAATACACGTCGTGTAAGACAATGCAACAATGCTCACAAGCATATGTTCTTTATCCTCTGCAAAGAGTGCTATATTTGATTTTAAAAAGAGACATATTTGTTTGTGTTGTTTTTTTGGGAGGCTGCAACAGATTAATGTCATTTCTTCCTAATTTAAAGAAGGTGATTTGAGATAAGAGTGCTTTCAAGTTACGGGCATGGTGAACTAAAGAAACTTATATCTGAAGGCACAACTGTAGTGTATTTGAATTAATTGAGGCTGGCTTGCTTGCGATTGGCAGCTGGCATTTTCCTCAACTCAACCTCAGCTCCATCACCACCAGGGATGTTGCCTTAATGAGCCGCCGTCCCGGGATGTCTCTGACTGTTTGGACCCCGCGTGACGAGCGGGAATATTACACTTTTAATTAGACCCTATCCCTGGCTGAAGAATGATATTTATTCACTTTTTGAGTACTGGTGCATTTTTAATGAACCCAGTGTGAGAAGAATACACAATGAGTCCACTGGCTGTAATTTAGCTCTGAACCAATTGACTCGCGTTTGCTTTCCCTCCCAGGAAATTGTCATAAGCAAAAGACTAAAATGCTATTTATTGCCTTGACTAGCCGGTATCATGCTGGATTCAAAGAGACGAACGACACAACAGGCGCTGCGCCGAGACATAGCAAAGACTCTGCTGCTCTGGTGAATTCTTGCACTAGACTTTCCTCTGATTAGCAATTCATGTGAAGTTTGGGATGTGTAGGCGGCGCCACTGCAGCTGCTCTAATTGAATGTGACTTATCTGCGCATCAGAACAAGACGCAACAGGAGGCTCGACTTAATGCGGGTGTCGTCGGGCTGGTCGAGCGTCTTCCAAAGTATGCTTGCGAGTGCGTTTGGACGAAAACCCGACATGACGTCCAGACATAACATCGCTGCCAGATGGCTAACTAACGCTTTTGTAGCAAGACCGTAATTCGGACAGACCCTTTCGCGTAGTAACTATCATCATCAATTAGCATGAGCAGGACCAATTATACTTAGACAGTATACACACACTGTTCTTTTCACTCAGATGAGATCCAATACTAATGCTGGATTCAAAATTCCAAACCAAAGCACGTTTGCAAAACTAACTAAAACTATAAATTACGGTGAAAATGTGCTTTGTTTTTGTGTTTGTCAATTTCATACATAAGCTTTTGGGGTTTTTAATTGATCAATCTGACCATACAACTAAAGCATCTATTTTTAATCTTAGACACAAAAAATAACCAGTGCTACTGCCCGAAACCAGCTGGGGTAGGCTCCACTTGTTCTTGTTCATCCGACTATTCGTGTGGACGCTATTTGTGAGGGATAGGCCAACCTACAAATTCCTAACAAACTAATTCCTGAAAAAAAAAACAGGTATAAACCTCCAATAAGTGAAAGTAATTGTAAAACGTGCATCTTTGCCTTTCCGCCAACCTCAGATCTCAGTATCGCGCCTACTCGCACAAAACGTTCATCCCCGAGGGCTTGCGAACTAGCTAGCTTAGCATTTCCTACGTCAAAAAAAACATCAGAAACCCGAAACGATTTTGTAGGGCGTTTCAGATACTGATGCTGGTGTTCCAACCAAGGCAGATGGCGCGTGGCAGAGGATGGAGACGCTTCCAACCAAAGGAGACCCGAGAGTTGACTTGCAGCTCAAAGACTCAACACTTGAATTGGGCTTGCAATAAGCATCTGTGCTTTTGGAAAGCGCCATTGTTTACCACACGCATCACTCGCTTGGCTCACTGCTGTCGCCGGCTGTCAATTAGTGCAAGCATGAAGCGTAGGCATGACTTGGATTCGAATCACCTGTGTGCCAGACAGTGCCGCCTTGCGCAAATGCATGTGTGTATGCGTGAGCGTGTGTGTGTGTGTTTGCCAGCAACAGACTTTCTTAAATCCTTGTCCCTGGTTCACCTCAGGGTTTGCCTGGCAAATTGTTCTGGGAGAGAAAAGTTTGCATTTCAATTTTGGAAAAAGAACAACGATAGATTTTCTTCTACGATAGTGCGGTCTAATATACGATTACTTGTTCAAGCTCCCCTTCCCGTTTACTTAATTTTCAAACAAACACCAGCAATAAATTAATCTGTATTACAATAAACAAAATGTGATTTATTACACATAAATGTTTTGGTTTTATAGGTTGATGCCAACAAATCTGTGGCTTTTCTTTTCATGTTTCACCTGTCCCACCCCAACCGAAATTATTTTTTTCCCAATTGTAGCCTTTGCGATTTGAAAATTGCTTTCTGCTACATTGCAATGTCGATTTCAATTCGATTAATTGTTCAATCGTTTTACAATTCTGATCAAGGATCAAAGTGAATCGGGGGGCCGTATTATACACAAGTACAGAATAAAAATAGCTGGTACAGCAGTGCTGTATTATACACGGGTAGGTGTTATTGACGCGATTTCGCTGTAAAAGTAGACCGATGCCGACACAAGAGAGTATCCGGCTTGCTCTGCAGACATCGACTTGGATGCCGCCGTGGTTGTTGACAAGATGAACATTAAGCCAACAACAGGAGTCGGTCGTGTGTCTTGGGCTGTGGGACGAATGGCATCTGATTGGCCGCTGCCGTCAACTGCACTGAGCCCGACGCGGGAGAGAGACGGAGAGCCCGGCTGGCTAATAGATAAGCCCGCCCGGTGACAAAGTGGCGATCCCTCCAGCATCGAGTGTGTACGTGTGTGACTTTGTTCGGCGACTGTGTCTACGTGTTTTGTGTGTTAGTGCGTGTGCGCGCGCACGCACACGCGCTCGGGTCAACAATCCGTCGCCTCCATAGACGCATCAATCTAACACAAGGTCACGCTGTCTCTTGTCAGCCTTTACTCTCCATCTCCCTTCTTCTACTCTTACTGTCTTCCTTTTAATTCCTTCCCTGACGTTTACTTCTCCATTCCCCCCCGCCTATCTGCCTCCATTTCACCTCCCCACCCTGTCCTCCACGGCTGAGTGGATCGAGGGGCAAAAAGGGATGGACGGTTGGATAGCTGAAGAGATGATGGATGGATGGCGTGCGGGCTGACTAGAGGCGAGGGATGTGGTGGAATTGGACCCTCGGGAGTGGTAGAGAAAGGTGTACCTGCTGATGGAGGCTTAAAAAGGACATGACTCGAGAGAACTTTTAAAGGAGAAAAGTAAAATAAAAGATGGGGCGGGGGGGGGGGGGGGCAGTCTGACTCCCCAAATGTTTATCTAGAGTTTTATTTTTCAAAACTGTAACAAAGAAGTATTCATTGTATTTTTCCAACTGGGGAAAGTAAAACACAGATAATCAGTGGACATGGTCTCAGCTCCTCAGTCGGTCAAAGTAAAATAGTCGTTCTTTGCAGAGGTTAAAGAAAATCTGCCAGTGAGTATTGTTTTATCTGTCAACAGTTTTGCATAAAGGGTTATAACACTGCGACGCCAATGCTATTTTTAGGCCGTCTCTGGAAATTCCCATTACGTGTTAGCATTCATCTAGCGTGCTTAACGCGTAATTCGCTTCAATGCAATTCAATACCAAGTGAAACCAAAAAAGAAAAGAAGCAAGTGTAGCCAGCCAGCTTTTTTAATGAACCGTGCTTGTCCAATGAGCTAAGGGGCTTCGCACATCTTGCAGCAGGCCCCAGTGAGATCCTTGAATCTGAATACTTCTTTTTGTCTGAATGCAATCTCACATCCTTTCTGCGTTGTTCAATCCATTCTAATGACATTGATGAAACTGCATACTTTGTGGATGACTCATCCGTTTCTCCCTGTCTTTTTTGATTTACTGTCTTCCAAATTCTCATTCTGTGCTCTGTCTTTGTACCTGGCGCCTTTTTGGCTTGATCGCAATCGTGTGTTACACATTGCACCGGTATATTTTGTCTCACCTTGCTAGTTGACCTGCCCATTCATAAACTACTACAGATGCCTGGCAGAGCAGCTGAGCCAAAATTTAACAGATGGTAACAAGCGGCATTCCACCAAGCCCATCTCAAATGTTTTTTTTCCCCAAAATTGGCACCGTTGATAAAGCAACAAAAACAATCATGAAGAATTCTTCCAAGGTTTGAAATGTTCACCGTTTTCAAGTCCACATGTAGCAATACAACCTTGTCGCAGTGTCATCCTTTGCATTTCAATCGGGCCCACATTGAATTTAGCCCACTGTGACAATCCATCGACTTACACCAGTCAATTATTCTGGTGGAAGCGGTCCAGTTTGGCGGACCAGCTGCCCGTTGTATCCGACCCTGTCATTTGGGGGGGGGGGGGGGGGGGGGGGAATTTGCTCCTGCTATGGCAGATTCCTCACCCATCTGTTTCTTGATCCGAGACATAACTGGACTGCTACATGCTCACGTGAGTTTATTTGGCATGCTGACACCAAATTTTATCCATCCATCAAGTTGAACGTTTTGGCCATAATTCCAAAAAGTATGTTTTGTGCAAACAACACCAAAATAACAGCCAACCTACAGTGAAGCTCGGTGGAAGCAGTTCCATGCTTTGGGGTTGTTTTTCTTTTTTTCTTCTACAGTTACTAAAACAACATGCATTGCAGGAACAAGAATTTGGAAAACATGATTTTAAAAATACTTTGACAGCCATCACAGGGAAAAAGCAATCTGGATTCAAAAGCACTTACACTTGGTGCAGTTTATCCCATTTGAGTGCAGCATAACAGCTAGATGCTGCTTGACCGTGTTTTTTTTCCTGGGCTCTGCTGCTAATTTACCCAAGTTGACAGACCTCAGAGCGCAATGGTTTTGTTTTCTATTATCATTTCTTCAATGTGTTCACCATTCCATTATTTATAGAGCAGTAGCAGAACTTTAAGATCTATTCTACAGCTGACTGACAACCAATATATTGGTCTCATTTTTAAAAAAATATATTGATATCTATTACAAATCCTCTGGAACTTATCATGCATTTTTCTTTTCCTTAGCATTCTGGTTAGCTAAAAATGGCACTTATACCTTCATTTCTTTTATCTTCCAGCCCAATGTGAGTCTATATTAATCCTGTTTTTGTTTCGGGCAGCAGAGCATTTTCTTATTGGAGTGACTCATCCTCAGATCCGACGATCCTGACTTAATATCCTCAAAGATAATCTCGATCAGTCAGATGCTCCGCTGAGTCATCGCCTAGCATGTATATTTGATGGTAACGCGAGTGTGCTTGCGTTGAGTGTCGACTCGTCGGCGTAATGTTTGTGCTGGCGTCTCATGGAGACGTCTACGGAGGGCTGTTTGGTCTTGTCGTCATGGTCACCTTACTGTCTTCTACTTGTCTTTGTCCTCACTGAGCTTTTTGGCAACGCGTTGCCAAGTCGACATGGACTGCATTCGTATAGTAATTGACGATATTGATCGTTTTGACGTTTAAAATAAAAGAGCCATTGGAGGCCTAATGCAACTAAAATGCATCAAGCCTTCCCATTGATTCCCTGTGATGTTCTCGGAATCCAACCCTCCCATATTCCTTCTTTCTTAAATGTGGGCTACACCTACACTTGAAAACGTCGCCTCGTTCCATTCACATGGCTCCCTGCGGAGCGTTTCATCAGCCTGACAGAAACCTGGCATCAGATGGATTTATTCAATTTGCCTCGCACAAAGTCATTTCACTGATTATTTTTCCTTTTTGGGGAGGGGGGAGGGTGTCTGGAGTCTTTCACAAGAAGACAGAATAAGCGTATTCTTACCAGTGGATAAGTGATGGCAAGATGGGCAATGAGGGTGCAAATGCAGCTTAGCAGCAAGGGAATAACAGCTCATTTCATGCTGCCTGAAATCAAATACAGTGGGTATAAAAATTCTACACATTTGTTTCATCATTGAAAAGGGAATTCAATGATTTGAAATAGAAGTGCACACCCTCATAACTGGCAATGTGGCCCCAAGACTCCCTTAAAAGAGCATCAACCAGCTGCAGCTCCGGTTCTGACCAGAACAAAGACATCAGGACATCTTATGCCAGTCCTAAAGGCTTTACACTGGCTCCCAGTCAGCTATGGAATACGTTTTAAAATTCTGCCACTGGTCTATAAATTGCTGAATGCTGTAGGTCCTGATTCCATTAGAGAAATGCTGATGGACTTAGTTATGGCTCTGAGGTCTGCAGACTGGGGTCTATTAGTGGAACTCAGAGTTCAAAGCAAACATGGTGAAGCAGCATTTAGCTGTTATGCTGCACACAAAGGAAATAAGCTGCCGACAGAAGTGAAGTCAGCCTCAGGTGTACGTGCTCTTAAATCCACGTTAAGACTATGATTTTTTTCCCGCCCATACCAATTGCATGATTCATTACAAACATCACGTTCTCCAAAACATTGTACTTGCACTGTATGTTCTTTAAGATACTTTTTACGTGGCTTTTCAATATCTTTAACTCTTTTGTTTGTAAATACTTCTAAAGGTTTGAAGGAGCCATTTTGTGCAAATTCCATGAAAAAGCCCGATCTTTTGGAAATTCTTCCAAATGATCGTAACTGGAAGCAGGTCTCCTGCACGGATGTTAAATTGCATAACTTTTTTTTGCCTGCGGTTTCTAAAGCGTGAAAAAAGGCAGTGCAAGGGCCTGTTCGACGCTACTTTAATTAATAGTGTTCTTGCTTTTAGAATAGTAATAACTCTGCAAAGTTTGAGGATCGTTTGAAAAGACTGCCAATTTTCCCAGTCGTGAAAGTGAAAGCAATTACCTGCAGATCAAACTTTTGACCTGCGCTAACTCAACTTGGAGTCCTTTGAAATGAATAGCTCGGTTGCTTTGCCGTACAGACGATCTCTGAACGTATCAACATCTGAATCCACCTGAAACTTGGCTAATTTGACCCCAGCTATTCTGAAGAATCATTAGGTTTCCTGCTTTAATATAACGACGATCATCATGCCAACTGCAATAAACTCCTGCGAATAACCCCCTTAGTGAGATTTCCACAGCGAGACCAGAAGTTGCGTTAATTCGACTGTCATGCCGAGATAACGGCATATTACTTTGCCGCATGATTTAATTTGCCGCCGATAACAGCGCGTCGCATCTCCGCGGATCTCATCTTCATTGTACCACTCGCGGCTGCTTTCTCCAATATCTCAAATTTTAGCCACGCCGTCTCAAAGACGGACTTCTTCAAATGACGTAGCCCTTTCACGGCATTTCAGCCTTTCCACAAAAGTAACTCATTTCGTCGTGTGATCGCATTGTGTTGGAGCGTCACTTTAGATGACAGCCCTGACTGATGCAGTTTCATTCCATTTCGTGGGGAAGGCTGCGGAAGCAAAGTAGAGTGACAGGAAAAAGCTGGGAGATAGATTAGAAAAGGCAGAAGGAAGACCAATATGTGCGCTGCTGCTGCTGCTGCTGCTGCTGCTACAAAAAAATAAATAAATTAAAAAAATAGAAATTCCCCATGCGGAACAAGTGGATGGTTCGTAAAAGATGAGGGGCAACGTCTCGCACCGACTAAAGAGGCAGTCAAGCAGGAGATGCGCATCTGTCGAGCACACACACTGGCAAAAAAAATGCACTCTCAAAGGCCAGCTGGTCCGCTAACTAGTGGCTATTGTTACATTGCTCTTGCACACTCTGCTTGCCTGCGATGCACAATTACAAAAACTGGAAAGGAGCGAGACGGGAAATTCTCTTCCAGCGTTTGAGCTTCAAGTGTTGGACGAATGAGCAAAGCAAACACGCTTTGCCTATGTCTACAATATTGCCTTTAAAGCTCCAAAGCAAGGCAGCAGGACGATCTACTGTTATTTGTATGCCAGCCAAGGAACCAAGGGGATGCGATTTAGCCGGTTGATTGAACAAATGTAGACTTGGAGTCATCAGGCACTGAAAAGCAGACGACAATGCAGATTCTATTTTTGTTGGCGGAGCACCTGCGCCGTGGCACAAATGCCGGCGTATTCTGATTTTTGCATTCGAGCAAGGCTCTGGGCGTTCGGGCGCAGCAAGGGTTTGTCCTCGGAGTGACAATTTGAGTGGATTGCATTTAAACGGTATTAAACTAGGATTGGCCATGACTACTAACACTGCGGCGCAGCCCTCCCTCTTGCTGATTCGCCGGCCTGCGCTTATCTGCGAAATTTGCCAGATTGACGCCAGTTACAAAACTTGAGTTCTTTGCGTTTGTTTTTGGGCTGCTCAGTGAGCACTGACATATTCTGACATAACGTGCGATGATCGTTTGGCTTCCAACACGGTGAGCAGTGTGAAAGCAAATATTTTTGTTTGCGTCTTACCTCACTACTGTCTTTCTTTCAAAACAGAAAATGTGATTGGTTCCCCGGTAGAGCGTTTGAATGTTGTTGTTGGATGTGCCAATGTGTCCCTCAAGGACAGATGGATCAGCCCCCTTTTGAATACTTGAATGTCACATTGGCACCTCCGGACTCCTACTCGGGTGCAAATAATTTCACAGCAGTCTTTTTTTTTTTTTTTTTTCCAAAAGTGTGGCTATGAATTCAGTCGGAAAAAATGTCATACAGTACACATCAATGTTGCGCCCTTGAGTGCACAGCTTTTCAAAACCTCAAAGGCAGTCACAGCCTGAAAATTTATTCCTAATTTTCCTTCCTTTATTTTTTATTTTTTTATTCACTTTCCTTCATCTGTCCTTTCCTCCCTCCTGGTGGGTCTTCTGCGGCAGACTGGCAATATGAGGGTGAGAACTTTTTCCACTTTTCCTCCTCTCCATTAACGTTGTGTTTGTGTGGCCCTGTAAATCCGGCGACAGTTCGTTGAAATCATTTTGAAAATTAATGGACCGTCCTAATCCAATGTTATTGAACGCGTAAATTGCACAATATGAACAATGTACTGCCTTTCTTATGCTCATGATGAAATTTTTGTCTCTCTCGCAGAATGTAAACTTTCTCGATCGGGTCCTCCTGCTACCATTGTCGCCATAGACGAGGAGAGTCCCAACGGTAAGGCATTCCCTTGAATTCCCACTTGAGTGACGACTGCTAGCTTCCAATTGCGACCTCCGATTGAATCAGGCCAACAACTTTCAAGATAGTCTTCGCCCCAACTTTGCGCAAACACGGCGAGGAGATCTTGACCTTTCCGACAGCTGCCAATTGGCAAGGCGTGTACAACCTGCGCTCGTTAATATTCATGAGGCCTCAGCCAACCGTACCATTGCTGGAGGCTCGTCTCTTCTCCAGAATCTTAGCTCAGGTGTCAATTGAAGCGCAAGAGCGGCTAAATCTTCCTGCTCCACCTGAGGAGTCAGAAGACCATTGCAATAATCACGTCTACTGGAGATAAAAGCATGGATAAGCTACTCCTGGTCTGCTTGAAGCATGCGACCCTTCAGTCTGGAAATGTTTCTTTAACCAGCTCATTAAAGACTGTTCGAATGATTAATTTGATATGGTTGGTCCGAATCTATCAGCACCCTTCGGCTCCTGATTGGCTAGAATGGCCTCGAGGTTCGTGGCTATATCGAATGGTTTGTTAATGCCGGCATGGTAATACTGTATTCTTCTCGCGTAAATCTCATTAACTTGTTTGTTTCATGAAAGGCCATCATTCATTACTGTCAAAAAGGGAACGTACATGAAAATAAAAACCAAATCCAAAAGGCTTACCCATGTAAACAGCTCAAGGCCTCACACGGACTGTCATAGCATCCTCGTGTACTTAACGTCCACTGCTGGAATATTCCAAACAAACATGCACGCACAGCAGTTTCTTGCTCATTTGTGGTCACATTCTGTGTCTGCTGCAAAATATATTTGAGTTAAGATGGCTGCCGGAGACCAAGAGGATATATTTATTCGACTACAGACAAGATATGATGCTAATGGTGTCGGCACGCCACCACTACTACATTTTAGAGATGTACATGTGCTTTCTAAAGTGGACTGCTGGACAATAAATTACAGACGAAACGATTTGTATTCATAAATCATGGAAAGAGAAGGCTTTAAGGGAATAATGGACACAATTTTTATCTTACCTGGATATAGTTCAGAGAAAGTCTATCACCACACGTCAGTCTATCATCTGTCAGTTAATCAGTGTGTAAAACCGCACGCAATCCTTGAAGCCGACTGCTTAAAGTCGCCACTTTGCCATGATTATATATCGTGAAATGTCTCAAATCTTATTGGAATTGTTGTTCTGTACGCATTACATTAACAGAATCCCCCAGAGCAAAATAAGATTGCATTTGTTTCCACTGAAGTCAACATGAGGGTTAAGGTAATTACAGAAATATATCAATATTGTGGAAAATCGCTAATGGCAATGTTATTATTCATTCATGTGCAAAGATGCAGATTCATTTTCAGCTAATTAGTTTATCAAATTAAAGTTCAAGGGAGATTCACATTGTATGAAATGTTTTAATGAACTTTTTCACTGTAGTCACTTTGCCGTAATAAGACGGTTACTCGTAGGATCGTGACAGGTCTTCGCAATGACATTAATGAGGGTTACAGTCCATTTAATTTTAGGAGAGTCAAATTCTTACGCTTGCCGTTACATGTGACATTGACCAGGTTTCTCAACTCAAAGTTAAAGCAGTCCAACCTCCAGAATATCATAAACAATGGTGCCTGGAAAAGGAAAAATATACTCCACTAATTATTGAGGAAACAAAGTAAGTGGTTCGGGGTCTCTTGATAAACTACACTCGTAAATATATTTCAGACATAAACAATCTGAAGTAATGATAATAACTATTAACATCTAAACATTATCTATAAACCTCAAACAGAACTCAGACCAGAACTAAATGATGAGCTAGGACAAGCCATAGCCATCACTGACTAAACATTTTATCATTATTGAATAGAATAGCTAAAGCAAAACACGAACGATTTTTGCACCGTGCTATTCACGCTATTCCTTTTGGCATCCCTTCGAAACAACTATCCATCCATCCATCATCTGTGCCGCTTCTCCTCACAAGGGTCGCGGGGCGTGCTGGAGCCTATCCCAGCTGTCTTTGGGCAGTAGGCGGGGGACACCCTGAACTGGTTGCCAGCCAATCGCAGGGCACACAGAGACAAACAACCGCACTCACAATCACACCTAGGGGCAATTTAGAGTATCCAATCAACTTACCATGCATGTTTTTGGAATGTGGGAGGAAACCTAATGTGAAGATATTTCGTTTTACCGTGTGCATCGTACCTGGCTGATACCCCAGCTGTGTTGGCGCTTTCACTTAAGCTAATGTACTGTAAAAAATGCTTTCATATCAGTGCATCAGCACAATGCTCAACGTGCATTGCGGCGGTTGGTTCTTTCTCAACCAATTCACGGGTGTTATACTAGCTCACAGTTCTCTGCTGTCTACATGTGGGTCATTTTAATCGGGTAGCCAGTCACACATAAAAAGAGCCAATTGATGTTACAGGCACTGTACAGAGGTAAATTTGCTACACACAAGGTGACGGTTTTATCAGTGCTTTTCGCCTTGTTTTTCCTTCACATTGCGAGACCAAGCCGAGAAACCGTCAGCGAGGACCAGCATGGAGTGAACCTCTGTGTGAATGTTGGGATCTCATTTCCAACGTGAAAAAGCCAATTTCATGAAATTTACCCCCCTCGACCCTTTGCGTATTCTCCGCAGCAGTGAATCACGTCAAGGTATTTGACATGGTTTCCATGGGAGCTCAAAGGGCCGTGGCACAATTTTGTTAGATATTAGATTGCACAAATGTTGGATGCGGAAGGAAAAAAAAAGACAGGTTTTTATTACCCTAGTGAGCCAGATGGCCACCGTCCTGCTACAAAGTGCATACATTTAGCACGCTTGCTGGGGCTAGCCTCCGTGTGGCAAACACTTTTGGGTCATTCTCTCATCTTTTTGACTTCCTCCAAACCATTTCTGAAGTAGACCAAACAGAAGACGTGCCATACATGCGTCAATCTTTTTAACCGGCGGAATGCTTCTTGAATTTTGTGGTCAAACACAGAATAGTTATGCGATTAATAATGCAGGGCCCAGGGCACGGTAATGGGTCTCTGAAGACCTGCTGCACAGCACATGTACTTTCAAGTCAGTTTCACTTGAAAACGCATTTCTGTTCCAAGACGCCATCTCTGGGCTTGAGGTAGCGCTTATGGGCGTTTATTTTTCATCTTTTCGTTGATGAGCACGTCTCAGGGCTCCTTGTGAAAATGATCTGCTGTGAGTTGAGTGAGACTGGCATATCACTGGACGACACATGTAGTCATTCACAGCCAAATAGGGTATATGTGTTGCTGTATTGACAGATTGTAATCTTTTCTCATGGTCGAAGTCACAGTGACGTCAGAAGGCAGACCCAAAAGCGGGCGGGGTGGTCTGGCCGAGTGATTTCAGAGTGCTATTTAGGCAGACGTACTGTAAACGGCGTAGGGAAAATGGAGGAAGTAATAATAATTGTGGTGTTCCAAAGTCCTGAACTTGGGGATAGCGGAGAAATTACATAACGAGACGTCGTTAAATGCACCACAAAGCAGTCTTCGTGCTACTTAGTTCACGGACAAGCTTAAACTCTCAGAGATCCTGCCAGGACTTGTATACATTCTGTCTGTTTTGTAACTAAGCAGGTGGAATAGTCTTCCAGTTACTTGCTGGTAGACGGCTATATCAGCACTTTCAAATATGGGCAAGCTTGCACCAGGGCGATGTTGTCCATGCATGCTGCATTGCGCCAAAAAAAAAAAAAGGCAGTAACTTTGTTAGCTAAACATTTCACCCCGGACTGTCTGAGCCTTTTTGATGGCAGATTTGTCTTTCTTGCTAAGGACAGAGTCAAAATTTTACTGTGGACATTTAAATTTTCATCTGGTGCTTCTTGTGGACCTTTTCTTCAGGAACATTGTTGGTGGAGAACATGCAAATCAACGGTGTGGCGGAGGGTCCGGACCGAACCATTTCCTTGTCTTTGAGGGATAATCACAACCACTGGGTGATTCTGGACCCTTCGAAACAAGCCCTTTACCTCAACAGCACTGGACGAGTTCTCGACAGAGATGTAAGAAGGCAAAAATGTTTTTTTTGTCATTCATTTTTACTTGGTAGTGATTCTGTTGTATCGTATTCTCCCCACTTTCCTAGGAATAAACCAAATGTCTCGACTCATTTCCCGCTATTGCATAATTGCACAATTGAGAAAACGGTGGCTCTCTCACTCTGTCTCTTGCAGCCTCCATCGTACATACAGTCCATTGTGGTTCAGGTGCAGTGTACCAACGAGCTGGTTGGCACCGTGATACTACACGAGGTCCGAATCGTCGTGCGCGATCGCAACGACAACAAGCCGCGTTTCCAGCAGCCCAGATACTACGTGGCTGTGAGCGAGGTAACAAGATGTGCTAAAAGCAGACGCTCCTTATCCCCCAGCTGTCAACCAACCTGGCGCATACTACGGTAGTAGGACAGCAAAAGTCCGAGCAGAAATACAGTGCAATCGATCCGTTGTGCTCCGTCGAGTGTTCTTCTCGAAGGGCCGCGTGCCAACACTGACAGTTCCAATAACCAATGAAAAGGCAAGTTTGATGCAATTTACAGTAAGAGCTGAACAATGAGGTTGAAGGCTTGTATGGTGGTACCTCCAAAGTGGATCAGGTCTTTCCAAATGCGGCCCTAGCCGTGATTTTACATGGAACTTGTGTCGATTTTATGTATTGGAGCAGACAATGGATGGAGGATTTATGATATTGACCGCATTAAGGCGAATCGCTGAGAAGAGAGTTGTCAACTTAGTACACGGTGTTAAAAAACAGATGCTTCATTTGATTACTCTACCTCTACTTATTTATTTTGCCTGTTTTTCCTCCTCATCAGTTCTTTTTTTCTTCTGTGAGAGAGGGATTAAGCAGGTACCAATGAGCCGGCGGAGGAGACGTTGAATGGACCCAGTGATGACAAAGACCAAAAATGTGATGAGCTGGGATAGACTCCAGTTCACCCATGAACCTAATGAGGACAAGCGCTAAAGGAATAGGATGGATGGATGGATTGTGTTCCAACTATGGAGGTTCCACAGTTTCATAAGCATCCAAAAGGCGGTTCAAAATCATTTACTCGGAGGCCTCCACAACAGTCTTTTAAATGCCAAACCTGTTGTTCCTGTGCTCTGCAGAGTCGGGGGAAAGCAAAATTTGAAGGTCCAACTGGACAGGGCCTGCATGTTGGCGGCTGCTGCAGAATATCTCATTATGCAGTTTTCCACAGCCTGTCCAACTCAATCTGTCCTCTCAAGCCCTCGCTTCCTCTCCCCCCGGCCCATCGACATCCACTTTTTGTGTAGCCCTTCTCCCTAATCCCCCTCCTCTGCCTCTCACCTCTGGCAGCTCTTCTTCCTGTCACCTTTTCTCAACCTCGCCCGCGTCCTCTGCCACACTTGATATACTTCCCACTGTCCTCTTCCTCCTCCTCATCACTCCCGGTAAAATACGGCCCTACATTCAGCTGCCACCCCATTAGGAGATGCTTCATTATTAAAATATGCATCGGCAATGTAACGGCTCCATGCCAGGCGGAGATAAATGTGGTCAGTGTGGCCGTGATATTTTTAAAAAGGAATACATCTGCTTCCGTATGGGCAGTTCAGTAACACTTGAGTGGAAGTCTTCTCATTAGGTAGACCATCAAATGACATGAAGGCATTACAAGTGCTCGTAGTTGACTGACTAATCCAGATTGAGACGCCTTGCTCATTTATGAGAACATCGTAGAGGGAGTCAGTGACATCACCGTGGACGTTTTGGGTGAGAGGTTGAGACTTTTGCTAGACTTAAATCTGGTGTTGCTGCTTCAGCTATTTTATTGAGGCATCCATCCATGATACGAACCGATAAGAATAATTATGTAAGAAGACAGTGATAGACTAGCCAATTATACTTAATCTCATGTTTCTCATGCTGTTTGGAGATTACAGTCACATTCTGGCACAGATCTACAAAGCCTTTGGCTGGTAGGAACAAAAAACAAACAAAAATGTAGCATGGAAAATCACTGTTGGCCACATTTTATCTTTCATGTTCCGTGGCAAGTGTTCAACTTGAAGAGACTTTGCCTCAACAATAAAACCCAACTCAAAATCTCTGTGAAGTGAGCTCCCCTGCTGTGACTCTCCGTGGTCTTAATTGTAAAATCAGAAACTACTTTAGGTAAGTTTCTGCAAAAATGGGAAAAAAATATGATGATATCGGGGAAAATGGATGAGAATGTGTTAGCAGGGAGCCCAGGCAAGGTGAGATGAGATTGGAGTCCTGTCCCATCGTCCTGGTCCCCAAGATTCTGGAATTTATGCAAAAATTCAGTTTCTCTAGAGCTGGACGAATGTCAAAAGTTGAACGGGAAAAAGAGGCTGGAGTCCAAGGCGGTCTGATTACAAAGAATGCATTCTCAAAGGCACCAATGAATGAGCATCTCCCAGGAGAGACTGAAGTACAACTGCGAAACATGGCCTTATACACACAAATTTGGGACAGTGCCTCTTTTGTCTGATCGGTCAATCCTGGATGGTCTTATTTTTTATCGTGTCATAGAAATGACCGTATTTGGCCAATCCTGTCTGGAATGTGCTGATCTTATTGTCTGAGTTGCTCTGAAATGGTGACACTCTTCCTTTACTTTTAAAACTTCCTGAATTTCAAACCGAGGTTCACTGGATTCCATTGGAATCCAAGATTCTTTCATCTTTTAGTTAACACTTCCAAAAGTATTGTGAAAGATTCAAGTCCATGAGGGAAGTACATGTTAGGTTGGACCCTAAGGGGATGGCTATTGGCTTTGGGGTATCTGTCAGAGATGAATGAGAAATGTCTGTTGTGTTTGCAGTTGACGCCAGTGGGCACCACCATCTTCTCTGGCTTTTCGGGCAACAACGGAGCCACAGACATCGACGACGGCCCAAACGGGCAGATAGAATACACAATCCAGTACAACCCCAGAGACCCGGTAAGTTTTCAACCAGCCGATTCGTCAGCAATATGCATTTCATCTAACTTTTTTTGGAATAATTAAATCACGATGAAAGTGACAGACATCACAGCACCTTAGTTTGTTTGCGCCGCCTAAGTGACCTGCGTCTCAAAAGCAAAAACAGAAACTGACAATCAGGCGTTTTTCAAAATGAGCCACGGGGGCACACTCTGCAACTTTTTCTTTTAATCAACTTTTCAAAGATCCGTCGATGATTCTGATTGGCTCCATCCAACAAACCTGGCTTGCACACTCCATCTGTTATTTTCTCTCTCTTTTCATCTGTATTGATTTGCCGGGAGCGTTATTCCCTACCACAAGGGTGGCCATTTTTAGCCCTGCAGCAAAGAAATATTCAACATCTAATAGAACATCTCTCGCCTACCATTTGTCCAGGATTTTATTTTGATGCTGCTGAGCCAAAGTTAATCAACCATATAAATACACTCTGCAATCTTAAATGGCCTTTAAGACACCACCATCTACTGTAGATTATTTTTTGTGACTAGCAGAAGGTCAATGTGTGTTTTGTGTCTCTACAGACAGCCAACAGAACCTTCGACATCCCGCTGACGTTGTTTGGCGCCGTCGTGCTCAGAGAACGCCTCAACTATGAGGACATAACGCGCTACCTGGTCGTCATACAGGCTAATGTGAGCTGTTACTCTATTCTAATTCTAAAGTGTTGCGCAGAGCCATTGGGAGGTGGATCAAGGTAATCTGGGGCCAATAAAACAGCCTCCTGCTTTAGTGGGAATCAAGTTATGCAAATGAGCCTTATCATGGCAACATTATTTACACAGTCTGGGACTATTTATGCTCTCTGAAGCCTGCCTTGAGGGAACCATGAGGCCGTCCTTAATTATCACTAATGTCTTTGTTAATGCTTTTGTTTTCCCGACTTTGATTCCTCTGCTCTGTGAATGTTTTATTTGCAAACAAATACATTTTAAGATTCGTCCATTAAGGCTTCTGTGGAGACAGGCCGACATCTTTAAAACCCTTCACCAGAGCAAATAAACATTTTATGTCCGGAAGGGTTTTTTATGGGGATGATGCGATCTTATCGAGCTATCTCCCATAATATCTTTAATCTTCCATTAAAAAGCAGAATTCTTGGAACGGAAAAGTGTTTGGGCTGAGAAAAACATGCGCCGCTCACAAACAAACCGTACATTTTGTTCACGTGCCACGTTTCTCTAAAAAGTATGCTGAGACATGAGAATCTAAAGGAATCAACGTTTTGCTTTTTGTGATGCCACCACGGGCGTCACGCCGCTGATGATAACCACGGAATGGGGAATTTAACTGCTGCTCAATAAATGAGTCATACACTACAATAAATACCAATCACATATGCAAATGCATTTGCCAAGTCGATGCTGGAATAACGACAGTCAAAACCTGTCAAAACCTGGGAACTAAATCCAAGCAAGAGGCTGGAGGCGAGTTGATTGGTTGACGAGAACAGGTGGAAGTGAAAATAGAAGGAGCAGATATGACATCAAAAACGAGACAGGGGAAACCGGACAAAATATGAAACCAAACTAAATCTTATCAAAACAAAATCAACAAAAAGACAGATCGTGACAAATCCACAGTCAGTTGTATTCAGTTTTGAGAACTTTTTATGTCGTTTGGTCATCTACTGAGGTGGAATCAAGTAAAGCAAGACGTCCAAAGTTCACGTCGTGGGAATAAACACACAGCACACGGTGACTGTAGGAGTGAGGACTTTGCAGTTTATACAATATAACAACTGACATCTCACGCACAAGGGCAGCGAACACCCTTGAGGCAGTTCATAAAGAACATTTTTTCAGTTTTTTTCCAGTCATACCACAGTTCATCTTGAACGCAAGTTAAAAATGAGTACTTTCTCCAACATAATTCCCCCCTTTGGGGTCACTTAACCCCCAAAACAAAGTAAACAAGTCGAGTGGATAATACTTCAGTACAGACACTTGAACAATCCACATACGTAACGAATTACTGTTGAATTTGGAGGTCTTTCTCGACTGATAGCGCAAATCTCGATGCATTTCTCTGGCAGGATCGGGCGCCCAACCCCAGCGAGCGGCGCACGGCCAGCACCACGCTGACCGTGGACGTCCTGGACGGCGACGACTTGGGGCCCATGTTTCTGCCGTGCACGCTCGTGGGAAACACCCGCGACTGCAGTCCCATCACGTACAAGTCCAACGTGCTGGAGCTGAGCGAGCCGGTGAGGTCCTTGTTATGGCTGCTCTCGTAACCAGACTATCGGCCTTTACACCGCTGATGCTATTTGGCAGGTTGATTTCAGCGAGTGCGCTTCCTTCGCTTTGATGCGGGATCACGTTTCCCAAGCTACACCTTACTTTGCATATCTAAGGCGTTTATATGATAATAATCCTGCTTTGTAAACATGACAAACTCGCTCGAATCCTCAAGCTTGCACTCAATAATATATAGCCAGCGGCGCAGACACGCTTTTACTGGACTCTCTTCATCCTGTTTATCTTGTTGTCTTTGTCGCACATACCGAAAGACCCTGGGAAATATCGCAGACACAGTCAAGAGAGGAAACGAGGCGCAAAGGGAGTCAATCAAGTTTATAACTTGCCGTTTGGAGAAGTCGCGAGCGTACGCCGACAAGGACAGGCTTTTACGATAGCGGGGCGCTCTCGTTCAAATGAGACAGATGAGCAGAAAGCGACAATACAGGAGGGTTGTGCTTAAAAGTTGCACTGCTTGAGGGCTTGCGAGCTCTTTTTACGGCGATCAGAGTCACATTACGGCGATCTTCGAGTGTCAATTGGCGGCTGCCTGGTGACGGAGTTCAGGCAAGGAAAAATAGAATCGTTCAAACAAACAGAGGCTTCAACATCAAGTTCAAGCTGAAATTGGCTTTAAAAATGCACAGTTTGGGGGGATTTTTTTTTTTTTTTTTTAAACTATAACCGGTAAATTGGGCTTGCTCACATTAACGACTTCACCACCCAGCAATCATGGTTATGGCTTCAAGTCGATTAATCAACATAGCAGCATAATTCCTTGGCGGAAAGACTGAGCTTTTATTTGGATGCTAACAGTTGCACAGTAAAGAAATACAAATGACGTCATCAATTAGCCATCAATACCTAGCACGCAAGAGTAACTTTTTAACATCCGTTAACTTTCATATACTGCAAATATAAATATTGATTAAATTATTTGGTCTTTAAACCTTTGTCCAGATCCGAACACGTATTTAATTGGCTCTTCCTGAACCCATGCCCTATATATTTTTTGCGTTACCCTAAAAGGATTGTGATCATTATTATCTCTGCACAGGCAACATTTTGACACAGCTCGTCTGTTGGATCTTTAAATTGTTCCTAATGAAGGGTCTGGCCACTCAATTACATGGGGGGGAGTTTTCCAACGTTATCAAATAGTTCTGAAGCGGGATGAAAGGCAAAGAGCTGTTGTTGCCGGGGTGAAAGAGAGGCGAGGCGGTACTCGTCATGCATGTGTAACTAAATAGAATATACGGATTACATTTAATATGAGTAAAACAAAAATAATAAAATCACTTGCGCCTACGATCGACTTGGCTTTACTCGAAAACGCAGCTCCATGTGTTTGTCATGTTGCTTTTTGATGCGCGCATGTGAAATGGCGACATCACAACAAACGGCGCGACTGCCAGAGTCTGCGTGTGCGCGCCTGCTATGCTTTCTTCCATCTCTTTTGCATGTTTATCATCAACACTCTCAGCTTCAGTCGCAGCCTTTTTATGCCACCCCATTAGTCACCATAACTTCTGTGCTACACGGACACACACACAGGGGATGTAGCTCACGACGGCTTGCAAGATGACTGCCAATGGCGCGTTTGCTATATCACAGCAAACGCATTCGAGTGTGTGCACCTGTGATGCGTTGGAGCAAATTTGTGAATATGGACGTCCTTCCCCTGCTTGACATTTTACAGCCTTAGTGATTGTGGATTTCTTCCAGTGGGGCTTGCTGCTGTTATTGCACAGGGCTCAGCATATTGCACCCGTATAAGTCATTATTGTTGGACCATTTAATTGCTGAGTGTGTGTGTGTGTGTGTGGCTGCGTGTGTGGGTGTGTGTGCGTGATTCTCTCTCTAGTTTATGTTTATAGATGTTGTATTTTGTTGTTTTGGTTTATTTTATTTGGCCCCGCATATTGTATTTACCAGAAATTGATTTTTCTTGTTTTCCTCTCATCTAATAGCTTTTCTTCTATTGTGTTTTTATCCCAATCTTCTAAAAATTGATATTTTAGCTCGCGACATACTTCATTATTGAAAGTCGGCTTTCCATTGAGCTTAAAGACGGTGGTGCCGATCTTTTTCCTTTGATATATGGAGCCGGTGAACTCTGACTAACTCCAGAACAAGCAGCACTTTGGCTTTCGCTTAATGCTAATGCTAACACGTGATGGGAAAGACATTTTATCCTCGATATCCAACTGATATTTGAACACAACCAAGCAGCAGCATATTTAGACTTTCAATATAACAATACTCAGTGATATATTCTTTATCCTCTGCGAGGAATTGAGCCATCTAAGATGTTCAGACATATCTATCCATCTATATATCTCTATATATCTACATACACAGTATTTGTTAATAAAACCAATTGTGCCTGTGTCTCTAGAATAAGGTGAACCCCCTCAATGTGACTCCGCCCATTCAGGCCGTGGATCAAGACAGGAACATCCAGCCTCCGTCAGACAGGCCGGGAATTCTGTACTCCATCCTCATTGGTGGGTGAAAAAAAAAAATCCTTGTTCTAAAATTGTAAAACAGTATATTTACAGTGCATATTTCTAGTTTTGTGTCTTTAAGACAAAGATAAAATATCGCAGGTAGATTCTGCAGAGGACCAGGGGCGATCCGGTTGAGCGCCCATCGTCTGAGCCACAACAAAAGTTTTTTTTTCCTCTTACTGCCAATGTGCAAGACTCTCTAAATGGACTGACATGCCTGACATGGACTTGATTGCATTTCCTACACTCCCCAAACCAAAACTAATCCGCGTCTGAGGCAGGATTATGAGAGAGAGAGTCACAAATATAATGTCAGAAAAAAAGAAACTCTTGCCACCTCCTGGCTACGCCGCGATCTGTTATTTGAGCGAATGAATAAAAATGACTTGTTCTACGGTTATTTGATCCTTCGTTATTTGGAGTAGTAAGCAGCAGACCTGCTGACATGTAAATTCAAACGTTGAACCAATGCGGTTGATTATTTTACACAAGCACAGGCCAAAGGTTTCATTCCCACACAATCTTGTCTCAGTGACATTTCAAGTGAAAGTATTTTTTTTTTTCTGACATTGATTTAAAACATCTCGGGGGATGCATTAATCAGTCCTAAATGTCATTTCTGTTTGCTTCAGTGGCAAAGATTAGGTCAGAATGATTACTGGCCGAGTTGAAATGATGTTTTTTGGCGAGGTGGTTTGGAACCTACCAATGGGAATTCTTGACACAGAAGCCATTGACAGCAAGGCCACAGCTCAACAGGGTCTCGCACTTTCTTGGAAGGCAGCGTCCCTAATCTGGAGCCGGTCAAATAAATAAACGCTATAAAGACGTTGCTCACTGGGCGAATGTGATTGTGCACGTGCGCCGCTTTCGCCGCCGCCAGCGCCTGATTTCCCCGCAGAGCAATGCAGCATTCCAAAGTAACGTCTTAGGAGTGTGCGCAGCCCACCTGTGGCGAGCTGCATTAAACGTGATTCTCTATCTCGCTGTAATACTCTGCACCAAGACTCCCACCACAAAAACATTTATTGATTTTTAAACCAATTACTGATATATATTTTTTTATGTTCCACTTTGGGATATACTGTACTGTACTGTTTTTTTTTTCCTCCTCTCGCAGGAAAGCCAGAATCCTACGCAGAATATTTCAGCTTGAACAGAACCACTGCTGAGCTGCTGCTGCTGAAGCCCATTGACAGAGAGCTGCACCGCAAATTCGACCTGGTTGTGAAGGTGAGAGCGTTAACGTGAGCCAAGGAATCACAACTCTGTGCCTTCCGATCCTTTACAATATCTGTAAACGGTAGTACGGACTAGGCCCATACGGGCCGTCCTTTTCCTAATGTTCAGAACACCGCATTTGGTGTGAATTTGTACTTGAGAGCTCAACAGCCCCCCAAGCCCCTTTAAAAAAAAAAATCTCCCTTGTTGCAGTTATAATTGTGGGCGTGTGGCTATACAGTATGCAAACCAACATGACAAGACTGGATTAATCCTCCTTTTGTTACAGTTTAATTGCCCAAAATAGCCGTAGGCTCACAAAAAAATAATAGGCTAACATTAATACTAGCACAGCATGAATTTGACAGTGGCATATTTGCCATTGTCATCTGTAAATAGATGGATTCCTGTTTAAAAGCTAGAATGAGTCCATCTTTGTGTCTAAAACTGAAGTGCGGCTTTAATTAATAATTCTCACCACCTGAGACGATAGAGGCGCTCTGATTGGTCCTTTATCTTCATAAAAAGCAGCACACTCGGGGCCAAAATTGACTGACCAAAGTGAGATTATGAAAGCTACAACATAGAATACAGTCGATCACATTTGCTTACTTTGCATCCACATTGTACTCACAATTTCAAGCCCAATATAAGGCGCTCATTATTATGCGTGCCGGCAGAGGAAATCTATTATTTATTTCATGCAGCGTGATGAACAAATGGATTAAAGAACATACGTGCCCAAACAAAGCGCCGCTATAGAATTTCAAACCCTTTTTTTTTTTTTTCTGTGAGCGTAGGCAGAGCAGGACAACGGCCACCCGCTGCCGGCTTTCGCCAGCCTCCAGATCGAGGTGCTGGATGAGAACAACCAGGCGCCATACTTCCTGGAGAGCAGTTACCACGGCTACGTGGTGGAGGGCGCGCCGGTGGGAACGACTGTAGCGACCGGCGTGAGCCTGTCGGAGCCTTTGGCCGTCGTGGCCCTGGATAACGATGTGGAGGAGGTGAGTGAGCGCGCGATTAAGCGAAGGCCGTGGGAGCCGCTTTATTATTCAGTGTGTATGATCTCCGGCTTATCAGATCGGAGCTAAAGTGTATTACAAGTAGGGATCGGATGACCAAAAAAGTGGCACCGCAAGGCTAAAGACTTTTGCTTAGAGCTTGTAAGGACACTTGAGATCCGTTCAGAAATTAGACCCTCAAGCATGAAATGTGATTATAAAGTTGTGTTTCGAGTTTCCCCAAATAAACCGGCATTTTAATTATGTTTGTTGCGTAGTATGCCACTAAATACAAGTCACCCGCTGTGCATGACTTGTTGAATTTATTGTCTTTTGTAGGTGGGAGCCAATGAGTTGCCTGTAGGTACCATTTGAGTTAATTCCCTGTTTTTACCTTCCTCTGTTGAGTGCATTAGTTAGATTTTATTGACTTTTACCACTACGCTACTGAAAGTCTTATTTTCGTGCAGACTTTCAATCTTGAGGCAACAATGCTGCACGGCTCCCGTATTGTGAAGAAGAGGTGGAGCTTTACGATACTTTTCAGATAGTTCAAGTGTCCAAGAGAGTTAATAGATTTTTTTCCATCCTTAAAGGGAAATGAACCCAAACACATTTTTTTCAAGAATGTGTTCCCACCAGGCCCACTAGTTGAACACGGCATTCTGATGAATATTGCGTTTGTGGAATATGAGTTAAGCAGCAAAATACACCCGTTTTTAGCCATCTCATCTTGGATTAACTCTAATTCCACAGACGCAATGTTAATCAGAATGCCGTATTTCAACTAGTGGTCTTGCATAGAACATATTCTTGAAAAAAATATGTTTGGGTTGTTTTACTTTTAAGACAGTCTCAACATTTTAAATCGGCTAATAATGCATAAAAAAAAAATAATGGATGGATAATTTGTCAACAAAATGTAAAATTGACCCTATTTGGACATACAGGTTTCCCATTTCCGATGAGCGTGTCCCTCTTTTCCCGAACTAGTATGGCAGTATGCAGCAATACAAATGCTACCCTAAAGTCTAGGTACAAATTGTCGTATACAACGGGCGTGTTTGAATCCACCCTCCGCTTGATTCTGGAGGCGTTGAGCCAAGCAGCATGCTCACTATGTTTCCTGCCCTCCTTTGGAATGGTTTCAAATCTGCTTTTGTGACGAGTTTAGAGTGTGTTGATTGCTCTTTCTCAAAAGCATCTCGAGTGCCTTTCACCTATAGACTGAAACGTACTCTGCCGCGCCATCGTTATCACTTAGGAGCTTGGTTTGCTTAGGATGTAGCACAGGCCTCTTGACGCGTACAAGCTTTGCCCCCCCCCCCCCCCCCCCGGTCCCCTTATAGTACTCAACGGTCTTTGTGCACATAATCTGTTTCTGAACGCTTGTGGCCAATGATATATGTTGGTTTCTTTTAAATATTGCTTACTGGTGGCTTTCCTCCAGCGCTAAGGAGCAACAATGATGATAACGGCCATGGCTTTTATGCGTGCCCGCTTATTTATGACTCGATATTCATGCTGGCGACAACAAAATTGTCACACGCACACACCTCTGCCCTGCTGAACAAGCCTTATCTGGAACGCGAGCACACACATGCGCATTGATCCGTCTTGGGAGAATTTGCATGTTAAGAACGCCAGGACAGAAATATTGGCCGGTCTTATCATTTCTCTGCTCGCAGCTATTTCATCCATGAAAGTACAATCGTTTTTTACCCCCCCCCCCCCCCCCACACACACACACACACACATACGCTCTTATTCCCATATTAACTTTATTCCTACATTGATTAATAATCACATGGACCATATAATAATCACACAGCATAACCCTTGCATTACGGGAGTAGATCCACGCTTGATTATTCACGTCTCGTCACTATTTCCTCAAGAATCCAATCTGCATAACGTGAACATACTCGGTCAGTATCCGGTCGTTCATCAACGTGTTTGTGCTAGCTTGGCTAAGAGCAACTCATAATTCTCCCCCTTTCCCCTCTACCAGACCAGGGATCCTCAACTGCAAGTGTCATTGGACAGCTACTCCAACGTGTTTGCCGTGTCGAGCAGCGGAATCACAAGATACCTGACCCTGGTGCAGCCGTTGGACCGAGAGGCGCAGGACTCCTACACCGTTATGGTAAGCCCGGCGACGGGGATGCCACGAGACTCCGATTGACCGAATCCACTTCATTGCACTTACAAAAGTATTTGGACTTTGCTTCCCGCCGCTGTCAAACGCAGACGTGGAAAACAGAAACGCAGAGGACAATAAGAACTTGGAGACCACATCCTTTACATGCGTCTGTCTCACTCAATGTGCATTTTCATCAGCCTGATGTTAATTCGCTCACTTCCCCGCCTTGAAAAGTCAACGCACACTTGCTTCTTTTGTTGGAGCTGTCATCCTCCTCCCTGGCTCTCGCTCTTATTTCAGTGCAATCTCATTTAGCCGTGTCTTTACTGACGGGGGCGCGGCGAGGCTGCCCTGTCGCCGCATAATATAGAGCCAAGCTGGAAGTGTGCTACGTGTCGCGCTGCGCCCCGGTCACGGTGGCATTGTGCGTGCGCGGAATTGTGCCGGAGCGCGGCCCGGCTTGTCCTTGAGAGCCTGCGTAGATATTTGGAGGCTAAAGATAGACGAAGGAGAAGGTATTGACTGGAGAGTACACTAGAGTAATCATGAGAGAGGCTGCCTGGGTGCTTTTTATTTAACCCGTTAAGGACTAAAGCGCCTTTCTCAAAAGCTCCCCAAAACCGTCGGCCACCTTTGGAATTACCCTTGAAAACCTGAAGTTCTCCCAGAAATTCAACACTTACAAAATGACTAATATCTCAGCCCCTGAGGCAGACAGAAACATAATTCTAAAAGAATTAAAGAGCTTGGTCGTGGCTTTGACACAGGCAGAATTTATTATTTACCGTTTCAATCGAAGATGTAAAAATAACGTGTCAGTGCAAGAGAAGCGCTATTTTAATTAAAAAAAAAAAAAAATCGAGGGGTAATTACCATCCTTTATTCAGTTACAAAGACGTCAATATCGTAATTGTCTACAAACCATATCGACATCCTCCGTGGTCTCGCGACACATGTATATTCTGATGCATTAAGTTGGCTAAGAGATGGAGAATTCGATTAAAAAAGGACAGTGACGTACCCGCTCTCCCGGTTTGAAAGGTAGAAAGACGCAACAGCACTCCGGCTCTAGTGGTAGAAACGCGGTTATATGCGCGCCCGGGCTTAATGGGTTAAACAAGTTCATCAAGCTGACAATACAAGCGATGTCTCGTGTTCTCATCATGTCACGCCGTCAGTGACTTGACCTAATTATTTAATATGTCGTCTTCTTTGTCAATTGTTCACATCCGGATGAGCCGGATCATAATACCCGAATGAAACTTTCTTGGCACCAAAATGTGTGTTGACCAGTGCTATTTATCCCGCTAATCTAAAAACTGATATACTGTAGCGGTATTCACAAATATTTTTACTTTAATATTTCATTTTCATGACTACATTTTTGGCTTATTCAGGATGACTCAGATGAGTGGCCCTAACGCCCTCTCTTGGCCTAGCAACCACTAACAGTCTCGTAGATATGAAAAGTATCCATGCCTTCTTTTCGAACTCAAAACATCATCTTTAAAAACTCCGGCAGTGTCTCCTCTATGTCTTACACCAAACTATCACAGTCCTTCCAGTATATTGGCTGCCTGCTGTTCCGCCAGCGGCCTTTGGTGTGGTCTCAAGATGTACTTGCGTGATTGTTATGTCCCAATTGAAATGGATCTATTGTTGTCCTCTGTGCGTTTGTTGCTGTAGCTGCAAGCATCAGACGGCGTCCAGCAGAGCGCTCCGATCGCCGTGACGATAACCGTGTTGGACGCCAATGACAACACGCCGACGTTTGCGAACGCGTCCTATCATGTCCGCCTGTATACCGACATGGTGCCTGGAGAAACTGTGCTGCAGGTGCTCGCACGCCGCATGCATCAACAACATTTTGTTGTGTTCATTTTGCATGATGTGAAGTGTTTCAATCAATGTGATTTTTTTTGGGGCAGCTGTCAGCAGTCGATGAGGATGAGGGGCCCAACGGCCGGATCACCTATCGGATTTTAGCAGGGGATCAAGGACAGTTTCTTATTGGCAACAGGTGAATATAGGATGACATGTAATGTTTTTTAGAATTATTGCTTGGATGTTTTTTTTCTCCAAAATCCTTTATTTCCAAATTTGAACAAATAAGAATGGTTTGAATCTTGGAAGTTTAGCTCTTTTTTTGTTTGGTGTTGAACGACAAAGGTACTTTGATTGGCTGCCAATTTTGACATATTAGCATCTGCCTTTTTAAAAAAAAAATATTTTAAATCCCGACAGATGATAGGGGATCAATTTCAAAGTGGGTTATTTTTGCTCTGGGCTAAAATGCTGTGAACTCCCTGCACGTTCTGCTTTTGTTTGAGTGAAAGTTGAACATTTCAGTTCTGTTGAAATTTTGTTCAACTTTATTTACTCGAGACAACTTTCGGGAGCCAGTTATTTCTTGAAGTCTTCACTGAACTTCCTAATACTAATAATTAGTATCTGCCCTGAAAAAGAAAATCCGTCTCTCCCTCTCTAATTATCCGCACTTTCTGTCTTTAAAACATATTTTCCACAGCACTGGAATCATTACTGTAGCACCAGGTGTGGGGCTGTCTGTGGGTCGAAGTTACGCGTTGACTGTGGAAGCTATGGACAATGGAGCTGAACCTCATAGAAGGTAAAAGGAGTTTTGTCCGTCTGATTGTCGTGCAAACACCTTTTTTGTTTCTCTTACTTCCATACTTCCTACATCAACCTTCATTAGCTTTGCAGAGGAACCTATTTCACTTTTAGCAAGTTGTCATGAATTATAGATGTGTATTGGAAAATGGCAAGAAAAGGGTTTTTGGCCTCCCAGATAACAATGGACAGTGTGTGTGTGTGTGGAAGGAAGGAAGGAAAATGAAACGGAATCGGAACGAACGGTAATGAGAGGGAGACACACTACTAGTTAACTTCCCCTTTAGGGCGGCAGAGGAAATACGTTCCGGAAAAGAAAAAGTTTGACTTGGAGGAGAAATGGGAAGAAAAATGCAACCACGACGACGTTACTGGCGAGGTGCTTTCTTTTTTCATTTGAAGACCTGTTTAATAAAGCCCAAATATTAAGTCGCAAATCCTCACAATACACAATAATAAACTGCATATTTTTTTTCATAAATTTAGTATGGCCCTCGGGAGACTTGCCAAGGACTTCCATTACTAAGTCATGAGTTCTAGACATTGAGGATGAAGATTGATTGAATTTCCTCTGGGGGTCATATATAAGTTTTCTGAATTCAAAGACACAATTCCAGCCTGCACACGAGCGAATCCCTTTCTCACTGAAGTAGCAGCTGCCCAGAGTTTCATTCCTTCACTCTTTTATTTGGTCGGCACCGCAGCTGCACGCAGGCAGACTGCAAGCCGCGTACAAACTGCTGTCTAGTCTCGCTAACGTCGTTTGAAGCGCGCTGACCTTCTTTTTCCCTTGTTCTCGCTGCGTTCCTGCCTCGTAGCGCATCATCTGATACAGACGCACCGCGGGGAGAACAGAAACAATAGCTACTATCAAAATAGGTACCAAAGCACAACACGTGCGAATCAAGCAAGGCCGCTTGTTTGCTGACACCCAAAACAAAGTTAACAGTACACCTGACGGGCAAACAGAAACGCACCGTATGATTTCTACACTCATGAAAATCACAATAATAAGCATACTGTCAAATTAAAAGCAAGGAAATTAACCACTCGGGATTGGTAGTCAACCAGTCCCAAGGCACATAGCGACTCACATTCATAATAATTTGGAGCCTTCAATGAATTTAATAATGTTTTGGGAATATGGGATCAAGCCGGTACGTCAAAAAACGTGAGGCAGACTTGCCAACCGAAAGCTTATGTTGTGTTGACTAACATTTTTTGAGGAGACCCCGGGATGTATTTTTCATTGGACCATATGGCAGAGGCTGGCGCTGGCCAATGATTTTTGTCAGTTATCAGCTGTGTGGTCCCCCAATCAATAAAGAGTGCAGATTGAGGTGGTCTCCACATTGAAAGAGTGTCTCCACATTTCCCCAGACCCTCACCCACCCCCGTTTATCTGTGGAAACATAAGCCAGCCTGCAAATCAATATCCATCTCTGCTAGCTGATTTGTTATGGGTCAAGACCCAAAAATGAATTACGTGTCCTCCTCCTGGTGGGCCCCTAACGAAACATGACTTTTCACGGATGCTGATTACAGTCCTGTGACCCTTTGTTGTCATGGTGATGGAAGTGTTCCATGTTTTTTAATGTTCTATTTTTTTTACAAAGTACCAAAGGGAGCTTGCATCGTTATTATAAATTATGTGCTTCAAAAAAAAATGCAGCTGACGTTTATTGGATTTGGAGGAACTCAAGCCATTACTGCTGACATCTGGCTAACCCATTTTCTTTTTTTTTTTTTTTTTTAATAATAGCGGTGCCTTGAGATGACAATTACATCGAATTTATAGAATTAAATGTTTTGCCATTTTTTGACACACAATATAATCCAGGCATGCAATAATTAAGACCAGTAAGACAGAGTAATAGTAGTTCTTTGCACATAATATAGAATGTTATCGTGATTTTTATATTTTCTGTCTTCATGTGGTCTTCAAATATCTGTTGCTTAAAGTTTTATAATAACATCAATGCTATTCATTAGCCAGTCTATGACATTTTGCATTGTTTGTTAGCATAAACTAAACAGACTTCCCTAAGGAAAGCTATGTGGTTTGGTTTGAGAGTAAACTTCAACGTGTTATATTGTTATTTGTCGATATATTTTGTGCGTTCAGTCGTTAAAATCTTTCAAATCAGATCCGGTTGACTCAAAGAATATTCTACCATATTATTGAATAAGATATGCATGGAACTTTACCTTCTTTTACCTTGTAACATCTTTCAGTTGCCTTTTGACCCGGAAGATGTTCTCATTCAAATTTTTCACAATGGGTAAAAATAGTTTTCTGTTGCAGTTGTGTTTTTCTTCTTGGCCACCATACTTTAGATTGAACCCGTTTTTTCACCGTTCTGGTCCGTACCTGAGCCAAGTGAAAGATACCCAAGTCAATTGCCATACAGTTCATCTTGAACTTTATGACTAAGGTCATGAGTTACTTTTAGTCGTAACGCTATATTTCTGTTTGAACCCAAAGTTCTACACACCCAGCTTTTGGCTTTGACTTTGGCCCTCACTCACTGAGGGAAATTGGGATATTTGGCAGGTACCGCACGGTGGGCGTTTGGCTGCTAAAGCCTACCTGCGAGCTGTTTGTGAACCGACACTTGACAAGCAGTCATCATTTGTCTCTGCAAATTGGAAAGTTTTGATCGAGGGCATGCGGAGACCCCCCCCCCCCCCCTTAAAGGGATATGGCGCTAGCTTTGTAAATAATTTGTCTCTATGGTAGTAACAAGCTGTTGCCAAGCGTCACCCTCGTCAGAATGAAAACATCTGCGAGCAGACACTTGCATTAGAAGCCACCAAAGCTGTGTGAAAGAGGTTAGGTGAGCAGTGAATAATCAAGACTTTTAAATGACCTTGTGTTGGTGTCATTGTCTCAAATTAGTTTACAGCCTCGATTCCACTTTGGAGGAGGACCGCCTTGGAGAAAGCCAGATGACATTGGAGGGATTTTAAAGCAGGGCATGGTTAAGATGAAGGGTCTCTGAGCATCAGTGTAGACGCTGTGCCAACTGAAAGTTCTTTGGGTAATATTCACTCTTTGTCTAAATATCTTGTTCTGGTAATTTCCTCGGGTAGTTTTCAAGCCACTTTGCTGTCAACAAAAAGAATCAGCTGATTAGCCTCATTAGTTGAGGTAGGCCTTTTATAAATGGACTTTAATCAATGCATACCCATTTATCTCTCTGCTGAAGCGACATTCCTAAAGGTCTCTCAATATTAACATGCCGCCTAATGAAGAGAAGGGCTGAGCATTGTTTCCTTACAAGGGCTTTTACGGAAATGACGGAATACGAAAACAAAAGATTTCCCGACACAAAGCCTGAGCTCAGCAAGACCTTTGCAAGACTCAAGTTTTTCTCTTGAATTGAGTGATTATACACGGTGAGTAAGTGCAGAGAGAAGCAAAGCTCAAATGGACCATTTTGCGGTCTCTGACGCGGCGTCATCTTGTGTCATCCTCTCAAGGTCTTCCATCACCACGGTGTACATTGAAGTGTTGCCGCCCAACAACCAGAGTCCTCCGCGCTTTCCCCGGCAGCGGTACAGCCTGGAGATTAGCGAAGCAATGAGGACCGGGGCAACGCTCCTGAACCTCCAGGTACACACATGCACTACCCACAAAATATTCAGGATAATCAGCTGTCCACATTTTGACATGGCACCGATCAATCGACTAACAGTACCTCGCCATTGCGAGGCTTCTAATAGCAGTCTGTGTAGATTCGCAGTCATCCTGGTCATGGTAATCAGCAAAAGTTGAATCAAGATAAGTTAACTTTTCTTGTTGGTTGGAGAAGTTTCACCTTGAATACAAAAGACTTCTTCAGTTATACGTCTTCCAATTTTTGCCTCACAGAGTGTGCCAAGAGGGTTGCCCCAAAAAGATTTTGTTGCCCGGCGTAGCTGATGAAGGCATAGCAATCGTCGTTTCCAGGACACGATCTTATCTAACCAGCATTCGTCCCTATCCTATCCGTCCCTCAGATGCAAGTGGCCACTAGAAAGGCAAAGAGGTGGACGTCCTGGGATATGGTCATGGACTTAATACCTGTTGTTTCTTCATCGAGAATAGCAAGTTTTGTAGAAAGTACTGCAACTCCGAACGGTAGAAGATAAAAAGTAAATTGACCAGAGTTCATTCTAGGTTCACACAAACGTTTTGGGAGGAGTGTTTGCTCATTGGAAACGAATCATAACGTTATGATGGTAAATCATGATTTTTAGGCCGTAGATCGGGAAAAGGATCCCATCATCTACAGAATCAACCGTGGGGATCACCATGGACAGTTTTTACTAGAGCGCAAGTAAGTGTCAACACAATAAACTCACTGCATTTGAGGCTAGTGGCTCAAGTTTATCAGTGTCTTCCTGATCTAATCTGAATAAATCTTAGACACGGCAAAAGCGTGTTGTTTGCCTTCATACACTCGCTGCCTGCAACACTACAGAAGATAAACCTGCACCATCTAATAAGATCCAATATAAGGTAACTGCCTTTATCAGGATAATAATACTCAGAGTGGCATTCATTACTTGTGGATGTTGGGAGTGAGATTCTGCCCGATCGGGACTGGTGGTTCTAATTTGGTGGGGCATAATATTAGCAACATTCAAACTTTCCTGGAGTGATGGCGTTTCTCAACAATTTGAATACAGAGTCACACAACACCGATGCAGTCGAAAATCACGACGCACCACTGGAGAGACAATAATAGCTCCAAAAGATCCTTGAGTCAAATATTGTCACGTTAGAGAATTGGGCTCCGACAAGAACTTTATACATACATTATCAAAGGCGCGCTGCTGTATTTATTCATTTATATGTCATCAAAAATGCATTGCCACCACCGGGGAAGGTCTATTTACATTTCTTGGGGGGGTGAGGAGGAGAAACCCAGGGAATTATATTCAGAAAGAGAAACACAGAGATGCAAATATGAAGTGACGTGGAGTAAAAAAAAAAAAAAAAAAGATGGACCTAATGTTGAACAGCAGCCAGGAAGCTAAGACGCAGGATTTAAGGATTGAAAATCACAATGAAAGAATATGTATTCAGCAAAAAAAAAAAAACATGAAACAAGCACTTTAAGGAGCTTTCATCTCCTCGTTCGAGGAATATTGGATTGGCTTTGTCAGACATTGTATAACTACTCTTCCTGAGCTTTAGCTGTATGATTGGAGCACTACCACAAAAGGTGTGCTGACTTGTGCTTTCATCCAAACTAACATTAACCCCCTGCAGCTCCTGTTCACACAAACTTGTGGAATATTTTTACATTGGCCCACTTTGCAAATTAAAGAATTGGATTTCATAAACCAAAATATACGCTGACACAGTGTAGTCGATACAGTCGAGAATTACATCAGCATGCGTTGCATCGGTTTGCCAGTTTATTCCAAAAGTATGAAAAGATGCCAAAGAAACTACACCACAAGAACATTGACCAAATGCCATTTGTTCACTTTTCATAACAAAGCCGGTCAGTTGACAAATGGTTGTTCAGTATTAGCGAAGGCTGACATGCAAAAGCCCATGATAACTGTTGAAAACAATGAAAATTTGCCGCTTGGCTTCGTTTCAGCAGTCATCTCTTTCAATTTTGCATTTCTATTTTTACACTCATGGCCCCAGATTAACGGTATTTTATGTACGTGTGTGTGTGTGTACGTGTTCCCTCTTCTCCAGTTCTGGGTATTTAGTCCTGGATAAACCTCTCGACAGGGAGGCTCTGGACTACTATACCCTGGTGGTCACAGCTTCAGATGAGCGGCCCGATGGGGTAAGAGCACTCACGTTAACGACAAAATTGCAACAATTGAGGAAAAACGAAGTACAGTGGAACCTCGCTTTTAATTTGGACTAAATCTGAATCGTACGAAAACCAAAGCAATATTTCCTATAGCAGATCATATGAATCCGACTAATGAGGTGCAAACACCCCAAAATTTTTCCAGAAATGAATTCTGTAGAGAATAACTATTGCTTTACATACTACAAAAAAAAAAAAAAACGTGTTGATGGTTGTTCCGCCGTTTTCAAGGCATACTAAAAACTGACGTTCCACTGCATTTTTAATCAACACGAATGTATTAATTTTGTGCCTTTTTTAAAAAAAATATTGTAGAAGACAACATACTGTATGCGTAACTAACACGTCTTGTATGAATGTAGAAAAAGTAATACATTAAAGTTTATAGAGGGTCCTTTATGGTACCATTAGCCTTGAGGGACTATGTAGATGCAGCAGAGTAAGAAAATGGCTTTTCTAAAATAAACTAATAAATAAAGCTCTCTAGATTGCTTTGTGTTTTACTTGAATATGAGCTCCAATCTTAAGTGCCTCCCCGGTCTAATTCACCTAGGGTCACCCAAGTCAAACTCAATCACCTGGCCTTATCTTTTTTCTTTATTTAGTTAACTCTTCAGACGCTCCCACTTGAAAGTGAAATGAAATCACTCTATTTCCTGCTCCTTGTCTCCTATACGCTGTCGGCCCTCTTTTTAATCTTGTAAGAACTCTGCCTCCCCACTTAATGACCCCGCCATTACACATACAACCACATGTAGCTTTCAAGGTAAGAAGTAGAAACGAGTCAGCGTGTTCATTCGGGAAGGAAATGTTGACACTAATAGTCAATTGCTGTTTCAGCCTTGCAATTAGTGCAATGTCTTTGTGCCCCGGAGGTGTTCAAGTCTGAGGAACGCTATAAGCACTTTGACCATTCTTCCTGCATGACACGCCATTACATGTTTAACGTCAGGAAAAATATGAGTGCCGTGGGAGAGAAAGTTGGATGACTGGAGCACAGTTAGCTTACATTCGGTGGGCTATTAATCAGCTTCCCTCTAAAAGGCCTTGGCTCGCCTTCACGTATATGCGCGCACACACACGCACTATTATTGAATGTAGCAGCGCGAGAGTGTCAGACTACAAGGTGCCTAATTGGCGATTTGGCCAGTGAATCCATCATGCTGCCACTCGTTGCAAGCAAGCTGGCGCGGACACGCCGTGAGCATGACGCATGTGCTCCGGCGGGCAGTTTTGCAGCGGACCACAGCGGGAATACATCATCTCGTTCTGCAGTAATTTTGCACTAGCATACAAGATGGGGAGGGGTCGGGAGGGCACTGCCCCCCTCAGTACCAGGCCAGATAATTGACTTTTGGGTATTTTCTGATTTTTCCGGGAATTTTATTCCACATTTCGCCCTGTTCTCCCTAAAGAACATATAATGAATGTTTTTAGGATTTTCTGAAGAATTTTTTGGGTTTATTTTGTGGACCCCCCCTGAAATAGCCTTGGCCACCACATGCCCACCCCCACCCAGCATAAAAGTCTAGCTCTGCCACTGCCCCAAACTGATGTCACATAAAATGGAGGCCATAGTACTAAAGGTGGCACAGCAAGCTTCTTGTTGACCTCCAACTTATTTTGCCCATTCTATTGATTATTAATCATATTCTTAATGTGGTGAATAGGTGTGCTGGCACCCTGCCACACTTCCGTAGCTAGCCAAGTCCATTCGCTTAGTCTTTAACTACTCGCCCCTTTGCAACACTTTTACTAATTACGCTCCACAAACAAAACATTTTCATGACATTTTCAAAGTAGCGTTTTGATGCGAAAGCAGTTAATTTCAGAGTGAGAAGCTGGCACAAAAGGAGCAGACCACCAGGGCATAAATGCAGGTAATTAGTAAGAAAAAATAGTGTCTCACACACAGGGGATCGGTTGGGAAGTGACTGAACTGAAAAAATTATAATATATAAATACAACATAGAAGCATGAGTGGCATATTTGCAAAAGCTTCAGATGCTCTTTGTAATGGTAACAAACCTGTGTGTGTGTGTAGACCTCCACAGCGACGGTGAACATTGTGGTGACAGATGTTAATGACAACGACCCGCTTTTCGAACCTTCGTTGCCGGTGAACCTCACTGTCGCCGAAAAGCAGGATCATGCATTTGTCGGACAGGTCAAGGTAGGAATTACCACACACACGCACGCACTTTGATCGAGACTGAATTTCATCTCAGTTTCAAGGATGACATGACGGATGTGAATGCAAAATTACAGATTAGACTTGAGAACAGTGGTTCGACATTTCTGACACCAGCTAAAAACAAAACATTTAAAATGAATTCCGAAAGCTCGTGATTTTAGTTGACAAACATTTTTGCTGTAATTATTGTTATTTTTATAAACACAAGAGGGTTTTTTTCCCCCCCAAGCATTTTCATTTTATTTCATTCTCGAAAATGTTTTTTCAATTTTACTTTGTAGATTCAGCTATTTTGTTAGTTTTCCTTGACTGCGATAACCGAGACACGGAGACATTTTTTCTCGACTGTGACGTTGCACATAAGTCCCGCACGTCTCCGCCACCTGCAAAAGGTCACCGCCATGACACATAATTACAGATGCTCTGATCTACTTTCACGTGCCTCCTGCCCCACGACAAAGTTCCACAGAGACTCTTAATTCAATTGAGTCGCTACCTTTTGCAGCAGGGATCGGTGATCATCAACACAATTCTGTGAAACCTCTCCAACTTTCTAATTGGAGAGCGTGCTCTTCTGCATTCGTAAATTCAGAGTTCATTTTCACTATTTCTGCAGTCACTTTTAACCTTTAAATCCTGAAATCAGGAAGTCATTTCCTCCCATCCTAGAGAGAAATATCAACAATCAAACAAGTGTTTATTATCATGGTGAACATTTGTCGGTTCACTTTTGATCAAATGCCCTCGCGGGTGGCATATGGCCTACTGGCATGCATTCAATTGTGCAGGTGTAGCTAATAATGTAGCCAGTTAGCGCATATTGACAAAACCTGCTTCATTTTCAACCACGTTAAGCCTACCTAATGAAAGGTCCGGTGAACATGTGGTAAACATCCAACCTTTCCAGAAGGTGTCATTACATTCCAATCGTTCCCATCCCGAATTTCCATCACGGGAAATTCTCCAATACTTAAACAGACGGTGATGATCCCTTGAGCGTGCAAGATGTGCGAGGCGTGACTGTGGGCTTCGAAACCAGGGTCGCCACCCGTAGTTATTAAACATATTTTCCGGAAGAATGACTGGACCTGACCTTGGTGTGCTGAGGCTGCTACAATATGGCAGAGAAGGATGGGAGAAAAATAGTGAGAGCGAATTGGAAGAAAAAAAAGTTGAGTTTGCGCCATTGAAATGATTCCCATTTCAAGAAAATCATTGACGCGCCCGTCTAGCATGGCACCAGGTAATTTCACAATGATGGGCTAAGTGTTTGGTACCCACACCTTCCATTGAATCCCCCCTCTTAATACAACCACTATCCTGTCACAATTCTAAAAAAAACATCAATATCATACAAAAAGGCAATATAACGGCATGCATCTATGCCACATATAGCAACTGGAGCAGTTCGCAACAGTCAACAGTCATGTGACAACAAATTTAAAAACCTGACTGGTTCAAGAAAGAGTCACGTTTATGATCAAGTTCAAATTACATCGGTCAGCAAATGTAGGTCAGTACTAAAAGTGTTACAGTAATTTCCCCTCCTCAAAAAAGCAGCTAAAGAAATAAATTAGTGAACTTAGTAATCACCGGCCACGCTCGTTAGCCGGGGAAAAAAAAAAAAAAATCTCGACTCACTGGCCTCTCGCGGCGCGATGGCTCGCCTCCTGCAGTGTGATTTTTTTGCTCCCTGTAGGTATTGTCACTTCACTTCAACCCTGTCTTGATTAAGAAACGCAGTTCCGTCCAAGTTATTGCGCTAAAGTACTTTGCTTTGTTTGAATACAAACCTCAATGACGGAAAAGACATACGAACAAGACATGAGCTCGTCTGTATGAAGATCAGCGTAGTAAACGCCACTGTCGCAACACCTGGCTGCATGTGCTCATTTGTTAGCGAGCTAATCACACAAATGTGACCGGCAAAATGTTTTATTTAACTAAGTACCAAAGGGCTTAGCTCATTGTTCCCCATACACGGATACGTAGCGACGGCCCAAGGCTGCTTACTTGGGATTCTGTCACAGATTTATAATGAACGTTCAAGCTCCCTTTTTTGTCAACAACTTTGGCAACAGACACATTAATCCTTTTGTGTTTGTGGCCTTTAACTGCGCGACGACGTAATTACGCCAGAAGACAACGCCGTGAGCGAGTGATTGCGCACTGCGAGTCGGATCTTAAATGGCTTTAATGCCACACTGCAGGAGCGTAAGCCGAGAGTTTTATCGATGGTAATGCTTCCATATAACAGATTGGACATCTGTCCCTTTAAAAATTCTTTACTGGGCAACATAACTGTCTGTATATCATTTTATCTCCGGCATTCTCCGGCCTTGCAGTTTAGTGCCGCCACAAGACTGAATTATCTGTCGAAGTTTGAACTTGGACAAAGTTGCTTCATGTCTCCAAAGATTTACTATTTAGCTATGAAATAACATTGGAATTTAAATTCACCAAGCTGTTCTGTAACCTGTGGTATCCAGAGAGACGCATTTTTGCGTGTAGTCATTAATAGCTTGCGGACTACACACTGTAGTGGTATAAATATGCCAAGTAATCGCAATTGCGCTGGATAGCCGCTAGTGCGGACAAAGGAGCTCAGTTTTTAAATATTATGGGTGTGACTGAGTATGTACCTGGGCGCCATTTTAGCCATGCCCCAAAAAATGTAAACCATGAAAATTGAAATGGTGAAAAACTGTTAAATGCCTTTAAAATATTTGTGGGTCTATTTTGGTTCACTAAAAGCACCGTAGCAAAAAGAATTAGATATGGTTTCATCTGCTTTAATGTCACCAGAACAATAACAGCATAAGTTGAGCCCTCATTACACAGCATGAATGGAACTTCGCCTCGCAATTTGCCACCTCGTTGCGTTGGGCGAGAGGGATGGCGTGGAGCTATCGCACTTATCGGAAGAGGAGGCCGTTTGCGTGACTAAACGAAGCGCAACGGGGGGAAGTAAGACAAGGTACTTCCGAAAATTGAAACCGCCATCTCATTAACTGTAGACATTTGATGTTTGAACAATGGCAACTTGTAATAAAGTGCTTTTGATTCCCGCCGTCTTACTCAGAAAAAAAAGAATCAACAGATGTAGGGGAAAAAAAAGACATGCATATTTCTTTTGTCAGGAGTCAGAAAAGAAGTTGAAGAATGAAGGCAAAAAAAGTGGGTCGAACAAGAGGCATCTGCCAAGGCTAAAAGCTTTGTCACCTATAGAAATAAACGAGTGAAACGGTAGACATTGTGTTCCCTTGAATCCAGTAGTTCGGGTACTGTATTGGAAATACGTAAGCCTCTGAACTAGAATATGTCAAATCCTGAATCTGTATCAGATCTGCATTTGTATTTTGACCTAATTTACACCAGGCCACCGATCCAGATCTGGGGGCGAGCGGTCAGGTTCACTACCGACTAGTCAACCATCAAAAGCTTTTCTCAATCAACGCCACGGGAGTCATCAGAACCATGCTGCCGCTGGACAGAGAAGTATACATTCACATCTAATTCTGTCACCTGTAACACTAAACATGCGTGAGTGATATTTCAAACTCTCACAACCAAGGTGAAGGGTCACTACTTTCTGATCGTGGAGGCCTGGGACGGCGCCGTGGACCCGCGGCGGTCCAGACTGACGCTGTCGGTCACAGTTCTTGACGTGGACGACAACAGCCCTGTATTCAGCCAACAAACGTACAACGTCAACCTTCCAGAGAACAGCCCCAAAGGCACCGTGATTCTTAGGCTACATGTGAGTGGATCGGTGACTGTGTCGACAACTGTTTGGACCAATCAGCCGATCGTGACGACGACTGGCAGCAATTTCAATCCGATTCCCTCGCTGTGTTCCAAATCGCAAATCATTTTTGAGAGGGCGTCAGTTACTTTTTCTCACTAATTCTCCGTCCCGCTTAGGCGATCGACGCCGATCTGGGCTCCAACCTCACCTATCGCATCAGAACCGACGGTTCCAGTGAGGAGATTCTTCGGCTTTTTCGCATCAACCCAATCACAGGAGAGTTGTACGTGCGGAGAGTTCTGGACTTTGAGGCCTTGACCCCCTCCAATTCTTCTTACACGTTCGCCGTGGAGGCTCTGGATGCTGAGGGGACTATGCCTCCGGGTTTGGCCTCCGTTACTGTCACCATCACGGTGCGTTTGTGTGCACGTGTTCTGGATCCGACAGTGAATGCTAAATATTGTGCGAACCTTGTAGTTGTTTATTTTACCTTCACCTTTGAACGTTATGCAAATGTCTTAATGTTTTGAACGTCTCGCGATACGTTTCCCTGGAATCGCGATTATGCTAACAAACACTTGTGTGTTGATGAGGGGTTATAGCGCAGGCCAAGGTAGAGTTCATTTAAATGGAGGCCAAACTGCCGTTTTCTGCTGTTGTTTTATATTGGCTTTGGCAAAGATATGACTTTCTGTCGGCTCACAAAACAAATGTCATGGAGCTTAATGAAAGGGCTGGTCTGGGTTGTAATAGCAAGAAAACAAACAACCAAAATACCATGTCACGTGGAGTGCAAATATCCATATGAACCCTTAGTACTCATTTTCTTCTCTCCAACCCGTATGATGATTAGCTGTGGAAAATACACTGTTACTCGGTTGTTTTTTAAAATATGTTGTTGACAGATTTCTCCATTTATGTACGTTCGTATGTTGAAGTTATTTCTATTTCTTCTCATTAAGCGTCTTGTGTACTCTCGCTTCCTCCTTTCTATCATCCATTAAGAGTTTTTTGATGGGTGATTTTAATGGACTCCACTGGAAAGCTGATCAAAAGAACACTGGCCATCCTCCACTCGCCATCCAGTGCACAATTTTGTTTTGTTCATGCTCCAGTACTTTAACATACGCTCCTGTTACCTAGCAAAGCATGTTCTTTCAAAAGTCATAAACACACAGCTAAAGCTATTTGGACCTACATTTGTGCCGTTTGATTAAAATAAGGCTGATACATCAGCAATGATGTGTTCATTTCTCCGCAGGACATGAATGACTTTGCTCCTGTCTTCAGCCAGCCAATGTACCGTGGCATGGTCGCGCCAAATGCTGTCAAAGGAACTATCGTAACCACGGTGATGGCCAACGACTCTGACCCCGCGGTGAGCCTCTCCAGCTTGCTTTTATTCAACCGAGCCGGGGACATTGTGCATGGGAATGATGGAAGATAATGACACTTATTATCCCCTGTGTACACTTGCAATGCCTTTGTCTTTCTCTCCTGTTTTATTTTAGCTCCCAGGGTGCCATTTCTTGGTATGTCAGCCGGGCTTTTAGTATTGAACAGCTCTGTGATACGTCATTGGGGACGTTAAATCACAGAGAGATTTTCAAACTTTTTACCCCAAGCGTTATAATCACCGCAAGTGAAATTACAAAAATTGTACTAACTGCAGACTTCCTTTAAAGTCACACGATTGCTGTCAACTGAGTTGCATCGATTCAGGCTTGAGCATTAGCGTCAAGCTGTTCCCTCTGTGGTCAAGAAAACTAACAATTTTCTGTCGGTGAGACGCAATAAAGCTGCGCCCACGTGCTCCGACAAGCAAGTCGATGGCACCCTTACCACTCACCGATGCATATTTATGTAGGTGTTTATGTCATTTACACCCTCCACTACTTCAATTTACTTCTCGACTGCTGACTCGGCACCCTTTCATGGCAGCACAGGTAATTGCTCACTTGGTCTCCCGGCTCTAAAAAAAACCCCACTTGATTACTTGATTCAAACGGTGTGTACATGTTGAGAGGTTTGACTGTGGACCAAATAAAACAGGAGGTGGGTGGGTCAAAACAGACTTTACCAGTATAATACAGCGGATTACGGTTGGTACAGTGGTGCCTTGAGATATGTGACCCAATTTAGGAGTTTTTCAAGACAATTCAAGCATAGTCAAGGGACTCATGCTAACAGGAAGTCCGTAGCCAATATTCTTACTCGAAACATCAGAACTGTGACTTTATTAGAGCAAATTCAGTCCCATTAATTCATGACGCCATTATTACTTCATTTAAGGTATGCCAACCTGGGTATAATTTATCCCACACTTTGTAAGCAGCACACACTGTTTTGTATTTGGCCCACACTAATTTCCGTTAACACCAGAAAATTTAATAGTGTGATTACATCCTGATGAATTCTTGGTACTTTCAATTTAGGTGGCAACGCAAAAGAACTGAGATAAACTTGCAGTAGTTTTGCTTCCCAAGCACTGTTTCTTGTCTTCATAGGGAACGCCAGCTGGTGTGGTGCGCTATAAAGTGGATCAGGAGGCCTATTCATACTCTGCCAGTATATTTGAGGTGGAGGAACAGAGTGGAAATGTGATTACAAGAGTCAACCTGAATGAGGAGCCCAACCTCAAATTCAGTGTAAGTATACATACAATTTACAGTATTTTCCGAGTAAAAAATGCTTTTGATTTATATATCACATGATCATTTTGAAGTAAAGTCTTCATATCCCAACCCAATGTAGCGTGGTAGTTTATCAGATTCAAAAATAGCCTTTTCCGAGTTGTCTGTAGTGGGGCTCTCTCTGGGCTATGCTAATTCTATCTTTTTGCTGGGATTTAATTAACGCAGAACAGATTCAAAAACCTCTCAAGACCTCCAATTTTTATCTCAGCCCTTACTAACCGCTGAAAAATTGTGCAATTATTGGTTAGAACACCACCTGAGAAACAAGGACAGAAACAGCTACATTTTAAAAATGATATTTGTCAGTAGGAACCACCCAACTACCAAATCAGTGTGTCTAAAAAAAATAAATAAAAAGCTAATAGTATAGAAGGTCCCTTGTTAGAGCCGAAATTGCAATAATGTGGAATGAAGGCTAGTACAGCTCAATTGACCATTTCCAAGGGGAACCAAACATGTTGCTTTGATGAGATTTATATTAACGTTTGGCTCTAATTTAGATTGCTTTGGGTGCAGCCATTGGCAATTAACCCCGCTTAAATAAGGAAGCAAAGGAAATAAGCACTCCATTGGGACACGCACTCATTACTGAACCCCATGTAAATAAATGTTTACCGCAAAACAATTATTTTGGTCATTTGGAATATCTAGTGTTGCGACTTTTCCCTCGTTTGTCAGCTGGTTGTGGTGGCCTATGATGACGGCGAGCCGGTCAAGGAGAACACCACGCTGGTGGAGATCACCGTCCTTCAGCCCTCCATTATTCCCATCTTTACTCAGGAGGAATACAGGTACGCCCACCGAGTGCAAAGTTGTGAGAGCTCCTGCTTTGATTGTCACAACGTTTCAATGAAAGTTTGCGTAAGGATATGAATATAAACTTTTAGCCGCTTATTAACGCATATTTGACGCCCATGCCACAATGCAAATTGTTGCATATCGGGGTTGAGCAACCTTTGTTCGATTGTTCGTAGTCGACTAAAAGTTGGGTCAGTCTATTAAATCGCTGACATCTGTGCTTATCAGTCATTTCAAATCAAATCCCGTTTTTTTCTTATCTGGCCATATACATAAAAAATCATGCCTAAAGGAGTACATTAGAAAAATGAACCTACAACTCACTTTCAGTAGGCGTAAAAAGCAGGATTGAAGAGGATTTGACATTCAATAATCATTATCAAAAACAAGGTTGAGCTGAAATCCTTCTGGTTTTCATTCCTTTCAAATTTAGACCGCATAAAACAAAATGCGCGCGAATGAGGGGGGATTACTGTATTTTCAATTTGAATAAAAGGAACCTAGATTCTTGTTTTGCTGTTTGAGTCATTGAACCATTGCCCCCATGCGTCAAGCTCAATTGGACTGAAGTGCAGGTTGTGACACTCAACTGCTGTCATGTTTACACAACAATTTAAATTTTTAAATTCTCTCAGTAAACTTAGCACAATGTGTTTGCACATTTGTTAAACCTGTCCATCCAAAAAACAATATGCACACAGAATACTGTGTCTTATGACTTCAAATGCATCTCAAACACCCTCCTTCCAGAGGGTCGCCCCCCCCCAACAGTGAGCAAAGAGGTGCGATGTCAGACAATTTCCTCCTCAGAGCGTTCCATCCTCACATCTAACATGTATTGACACTGCTTTCTTTTTCAATTATATGACAGCCTCTCATTTCCCGCTGTTTCCCGCCTACGTTTATTCCGCCATATGCCCGTCATCTCGGCTCCTCAGAATGAGGCGGCGGCGAAGGCATTGATCTCACTTCTTGTCAGATGCGCTACTTTGCTTAATAGTGAAGAAACCCATTTAGATGGCTGTGTACGTTTTCTCACTTTTTTAGAACTGGAGACTCAATTCTTCCACTTGAGTCAGAGAGAGATGTTTATGACTATTCCCGGTGTAGTCTCATATGACTGAACAGTGTACCCACTTGTTGATATTGACACATCAGATAAATCGCTTTGTGGTCAACTAGATTAGACTAAGTATAGTTGTGAGTAGGGCTGTGCACCAATGGGTGGTGACTCCAAATGAGTAGCGAATTGGCCATTAAAAAAAGAATGCCGAATCAGAATTTTCCCATTTGAGTCCGAACGCGTCATTTTGTCATCAGAGAGGACCGTTTGGATGTCTCCGTACGTGTGAAGTAGCTACGTACGCGGTTCACTAAGGAAGCACTTATGGGAATATCTGAGTTTGGAAACTTGGTCACCGGACCTGAGAGACCAACTCGTTTAGCGCTAGCAAGGTAGTAGCAACGTAGATGAATTTAAACTGGGACCAAAGAGAAAAAACATCCTTTGTTCTGCCCTTGGGCTTGGTATGGCATGGGATCCTGGAGGTTAAAGTAAGTTAAAGTGTGTCGACGCGCCGGTGCAGGCTACACTTCGATACGTTTGAAAGAGAAGAGTGAATGTGGCTTTGTAAAAAATATGATCAAGAAAAAGGGCTATATAAAGTAAGTGCACTCAATTTACCATTTTGATCAAATTGGATTTTTCATTTCTTGGAATATGACGCGATTTTCGGCAAAGGAGAGAGCGGAGTATTGCCATGCAGTCATTTCAATGCGGCCGTCATGAATATGGAACATATCTCCCAGCTAAAATCATGTTCTTGCCCGTTTATGTGAGGCTGCATCTTTTTGAACCCGTGTGTGCCTAATCGCTCTAGTTTTCCAATCAATGCGTGTATGAGTACGTATGTGTGTGACTGCTCAAACAATTGGAATTAATTAGACCTGGTATTATTGAACAGGGGCTTACCTTTGCACCATTGTGGTTTTAAAGGCTTACTAATGCAGCTTAATGAATTTTTATGGTTTCAAGCAGCAGTCACTGAGCCATGGGCAAGGCTGAATATGTAATATTGATTGTATACTGAACAGTGGAATCACAATGAATAGGAGAGTAGATGTGCAGCAACGTGTCATCTCCCGTTTCTCCTGTGAAGAATTGCAATCTCTTGGTTGCGGCGCTCTCCTGTTCCTAGTCGATTGATTGTAAAACAGACGGATGGATAGATGGTTGGGTGCATTGTCCAAGCTTGGTGGATCAGCCGCTTGATGTTTTTCTGATGTAGGAGCAGGTGTATTCAAGGCCATCCGTCGGTGAATGGATTATGACGGGACGGATGGCATAAGGCTCAATAGATTGGATAGGATGGGCCCAACAATGTATTGGGATGGACTAACAGATAATCAGGGACAAATTAATGTGATTGCCTCAGGCTGAAAAGAAGACTTTTTAAACTGTCCTGTGTTAATCAACTTTGTTAGAGGTTGAGGTGCTGACTCAAATTCTACTTCATGTTGTTACAGACTCAGTTAGCTACTCTATCTAAATATGAACAACTTCAAATGTCTCCTTCTTTTCAATAATGGTAAATCAACATTTTAATTCCAACGACGGAGAAGGCCCGGTCAACCTAGGTCTTAGATTTAGTGACTGTTTTTACATGACGATTGGCACTACCGGACCTGAGGGACTGGGAGAGTATGTGACTTTGGAAGACGTTGGTGATGTGGGTGGGAGCGAGGTTATTCGGGGATTTGTAGGTCGAAAGTAGGATTTTGAAGTTGATTCTGTGGCGGACCGGCAGCCAGTTAAGTTCACGGAGGACTGCTGTGATGTGGTCTCTGGAGTGGGTTTGCGTGGAGAGACAAGCAGCAGAGTTATAGCTATGCATTTGTCTTGCTAGCAAGTCTATAATATTTATTTCACAGATGGTACACATGCTAGCTCATGTCGCTGGAATTTTATAACATCATGGAAGTATTGCCTGTATGGCAGCCACTCTTAAGAATGTTAAGGATGTTTTGCATATGCTTCCTCTATATCCTCAAAATTCTCAAAAGAACTGAAAAAGTTGTCAGGCTCGCTCAATGGGTGGGGGAGGGTCTTGGGACTGCCTGTCCTGACAACTCCAGAAATAAAAGCTCAATCCACTGATGGAAAGTTCCAGTTCTGAAACCGTAACTTTTTAAAACCGCGGTATAACTTCAAAACCAGTAACCAACGCATGCTCACTCACGATATTTAAAACGTGCACAATAACGTGAGGAATGTTTGCCCATATCCACAATTTACATCTTTTACAGAGAATCCCAAGCCACGGCAGATATGTCAGTGGCGTCGGGCAAAATCCTTGTACCTCCAAAATCCTCACTTTTCAGGAGACCTCAAAACAGCATGTTTGCTCAACAATTAACATTAGATCAATGAGCGCCAGCCATTTTCAACACTTTAGATTGATGATTGTTTTTTCCTTCTTTTTTAAAATAATACCTACCAACGTGGACTGACCAGTAGCATAGATTTGGCCTGATGCCAGCAATATGTAGTTATAGCGGCCCCTCTGCAGCCTCTCATGTGACACGCTCACTATGGGAGTGTCTTTGCACCTGCACCATCAGTATGCAGTCCACATCACACACACATGAATACTTAACAGTGCCCACTGGCAATTAGCAGTGTGGGGATTAAGTGAAAAGACAGAAAATATTGCCCACTGACAGATTATTTAAAACAACGGTGAGCTCACGCATGTGTGCGTGTCACTTCCATGTGTGCTTTTTGGACTAGCGTGTGAGTGTTTCCACCCATTCTGCCACAATGCCCCGCAGCCCGTTACTAGCTTAATGAATCTAATTATCACACGATTGCAAGAGTTCAGAGCCAAATCACCTCTAAACATCCAAGCTTTGTGGCGCGATCACACGTGACAAGCTGTTGCTTTGTCTTGCGCCATTACGGAGATGGCGATACCGCGCTAATTCATGCCAAGAGAGTCTGATGAATCTGGCCTTGTCACACGTTCTGTTCAGGAATCTCTGGCACTGAGTGCAAAGTCCGGGGATTTCTTTTTTTCAGGCGGTGGGGCAATAGCGGAACCACAGCTGTCGGTTGTACATTGAGCGATGCATCTATTACTTCTGGCAAATTGATCCGGCGTTAATTCATTGCAACTCCACAGGCGCAATCCTTAATCTCGCTCTTGGAACTGATAGAACGGTTCGGTTTTGCAGCAAAGACGCACACCTACACACACACACACACACACACACACACGCACACACACCAGTGGGCTCGAAAGGTAATCCGTTCTATCTGATTCAACTAATTAAGGAAGAAAGTGTTAAGATGGATAACAATCTCAAACTCTTTAATGACCCAGCCGTCTCAGATGTTTTTTTTCCCGTGACTTTGCGTTTGAAGACAAACGAAAAAATAAGACTGCGATCCAATGACCAGACTGCTCATACTGTAAGTAGGTGTTGTTGCTGTTCCAGTAATGTCCTGGAGGTGCCGCTAGGAAAAAATCCAAGAAGAAACATTTTCTGACATATACTAGCATACATGCAACACTCCACAACATGGGTGCCACACTCCTTCACTGTATTTCTCACCTGTTTGCACTTTATTATTACAATATGGCTACAGTGGCCAGGGCTATCTGCTTCTTCGTTGACAATCACGCCATGTTGTTTGTGGTTTAATAAACACCCGGTCACACTTATTCCACTGCTGTGATTTGGTTGTATGCGCAAGGGTCAACTATCTGGTGTGCGGGTGTGAGTTGTATTTTCTTTTTTTCGAGGATGCCAGTTTTAATCATGTTCAGCCATGTTGCTCTACAGTCTACAGCGGGCCTAAGTGGTTTGGAATGTTGACTATTCGGAAAACGAACCAAAGAAGCGAGCATATACAGAGAAACCATTTGGTTTGTCTAGCTTCGAGTGTCTTATGGAAGCGTTGGTGGATCAAACATCCCAAAATAACATCTTTCTAGTCAACACACTGAGCGAAAATGCTGCTTGGGCAGTGTTGAGGACTGATATTTACAAGTGTTTGTCATTGTCTCTGAACATCTCCGTCATGTGACATGTTTTTAGAAGGCATTCGAGACGACCGCGAACAGACTCTTTAACGTAACTGGTGTTGAAGTGCTTTAAAGAGACCGTGAGATTGAACGTCAGTCAAGCTGGACTGAAACGAGAGGTGCGGGGACACTACAATCGAGATATAATAGTGTGAATGAGTGTAGCGAAAAAGGACAGATTGACATGCAAGCAGGGCATTTAAAGCGGCAGACGAACAGCTGTCAGACTGAAGTGCGCACAAGAGCAAGGTAAAGACTCGACGGATAGATAAGGAGATAGCCACAGTCAACATGATGGCCAGGCAGATTGACATTAAATGCCTCACTTGCCTCTGGACAAGAACACATTGTATACGCTCTTCTGTACACTTGTCTGACCATGTTGAGCTTTTGAATTTCAATCCAAACGGAACTTTAGTCCCTTTGTAAAGGCGGGCTGACATCCCGTGCTGGTAGATGAGGTCACACAGGAGTGACATGAAAGACCGCAAATAGAAAATCCTTTTTTAACTAAAAGGCTATCAGGTAAAAAAAAAAAAAAAAAAAAGACCAAAGACTTAAAAGGACACAGCGTTATTGAAACGCTCCTATCAAAATCAAAATGTCAGGAGACAAGATTCTTCTGGTCCCCTGCTGGTCTCATCAGGAAGGTTCAAGGACCCCTGCTAACTCTGGCCCGTGTCCCCTCCCGCCATGGCCACTACATGTTCTGACTTTCTATTTGTCGCACTGTTTGCCTGATGAAAGTGGTCATAATCTTTGGACGTTCGTGCAGTATTAGTAGCGGCTGCTGTTTTTGCCTTGTGTTGATTGTGGACACTGGAATAGCTGGAAACTTGGCAGCAAGCGTGATTGCGATATGACCCCAATAAGTGATGCGCACAAGAGGCTCGGCTGTCAAGTGTCTAGTAAAAATTGGGGACAAAGGATAATGAAAGATGACAAAGATTGATGAAGTGAAGTGGTGAGACAAAGAGCTTTTGATTGCAGATAACAAGGAATTCTTTTTTGAGGCTTCTCCTCGCAGAGGATTTGAAGTCAAATGGTTATTTATAATAAGCATCAAAAGAGGTCATATCACAGGATTGTTTGATTAAGCTACTTTTTGCGGAGTCACCTCTTTTCATTGTATTTTAAAAAAACTTTTAGCCCCTCTCAGGCCTGCTCTGTATTTCAACAGTGCCGCCACGCAGGTTCAGAGCAACTCTTAAGCCGTTTGATAGTCGCGTTTGGCAATTACAGCACAAGGGCAAGGTGGCAGCATGGAGAGGCGGAAGACAAATGTTGAGGTGCCGACTGCTTGACAGAAAGGCAAGGAAAGAGAGACGCTCCGAGAGTCGGCGAGAACCCGAGGAGAGTGATTGGCAGACAAAAAAATGAAGACGTTGTGCTTGAGCAAATGTGGTTTAGTGAAGAGAGGTATGATATGGCAAGAAGGGGAAAGTTCCACACAGTACAAAGAGAGTATTTTTATCATTCAGACACGGATGTGACAGCCTCTGTGGGACTAGTCATGGCGGACTACTCCCGGATGGATTTGATTCAAATTAAGCATCAGCGGATATGAGAAATTGTTCAAACCGTTTAGAATGAGTCATTTCTTGTGTAGCATCGGCCATGTCAGCACATATGAGGTGTGTCACATTTTAAAAACGGGTCTCCATGATGTCGCCCTTTAGCTTGGAAAGGTGGGTTTGAAAAATACCTTCTGTGACACAAAAGCTCAAAATTGTAAAAACGCTAACCAGTGACATGGAATCATTTTCAGTCTTTACACATCAAGGCAGAAATCAGAACCATATACAGACCATTTAGATTTTTTTCACCTATTCCAGGATTAAAATGAATCTCTGTCCACATAACATGGTCTGTCATTGATAAGGCCAACAAAGTTGCCTCGAAGAGACCTCTGTGTCTTCAGGCTAGACGTAAATGAAGACGTACAAGAGAGAAAGAGGGAGAACTGTGAAGAGGAACATAAAGAATGATGACAAGAGGGAAATATGATGGATCATAAGGACAGCGCGTGCGGAAAGAGACGAGCTTGTAGGCGAACAAGATAATGAGTGAGACAAAACGAAATGGCGGCGGCAATAAGAAAGACATCCGCAGAGAGCCGCCTTATCATTGCCGACATCTATCAACACCCTCATTACTCAGTCTGTGTGCGAGTGTGTGTGTGTGTGTATACCTCATAATGTGAAGACAAACAAAAAACGCATGCTCTTATCTCCACATTCACCTGCCACATAGTTTTTAATTATCGGATGTCACTTTTCAATTTTCATCTGCGTGCCCGTGTTATCAGTGTAAACCCAGCTTGCTCCAGTTAGTGTGGTCCATCTGGCGTCAACACCTCTCTAGTGCAGCGAGTCCTGAACAAGACGGGAATGTTGTGCATTTTTCTGAATGCCGCTAGCGCCACAGCAAGTGGGCTTTAAATCGTCCCACTGGTCTGAGCTTATGTCAATTAGAGGCTGCGGCTGCTGAAGAAGGAATGGAGGCATTGATAACAGCGGGATGAAGGAGGACCCGAATGCAGGTATATCACAAGACTGGGATAAACGTTTCAAAGACAAATGGAGTTGGAGATGGAGTTCCACATTGCGGCGCTTCTAGCGTCAAGCCAAATTAAATGCGCCGATTGGAATTAACACCGTCTCGTTGAACAGGTACAATGTTTTCAAACGGTTGCGTCACTTAATTTGCAGTTTGTCAGACACCATCTTTGGCATGAAAACTAAAGTACAAATGGATACATCAGTTCCAAGATCAGGACAATATACAGTAAAACATACAACTGTCTTTTTAAAAGCACAAAGGAAAATGGCTTTGTCCCACTTGACAAACTAATCCAAGATTCAAGACTTCAGCTGTGTTTCTTCTTTCTGTAACTTTGGCAGTTTCTCGGTTCTACCTTAGACCTCTTAGTCCAATTCTATTTTACATCATCTTAAAAGAGGTTTGATAATTCTTAGTTACATGAAGATTGCTTACTTGAGTGTATAATTTAGACACATAGACATGACATAGATGGTTACCTAAGAGAAAATGTCATTTTGACTCCCCTCAAATGTGGCTCTGTCATTTCCGAACAAAGTGTGTTGAACTTTTGACACAGTCATTTTCCAATGTCACCTTGAGTAATTGGACCAAGCTATTTTTTCTTTCTCCTCGCTGACATTTGCCAAAGCGTGTGCTAATTCATTGTAAAAACGCTCTTTTTGCATTACGACCACCACATTTAGGCTGACATTTATGCATTGACGTATAAATTCATTATCGAAAAAACAATTAGTAGTGCTTTGCTGAAGCACACTGAAAATAAAATGAGTTCCCCCGGCCCCATCCAGTCAGTCGTAGGGTTCATTTTTTTTATAGCACTCACAGATCCGCTGTCTACGTCTCTACCACACTTATCTACACCTCGGTGAGTGGAGGTGTTATTGAACTGCTTTGGTGCAGATTTGTTCGCTAAAAGTAAAACAATTACTGTTTCCCAGCCAGAGCTCACTATCTCTCAACAGTTTTTTCGACAACTTTTAAAACTTCCTCTGAATTCTTCGCCATGTTATTGATTTGCGTATGCAGTTTTTTTTTTTTGGGGCGGGGGGGGCCGGCAGTTCGGGTGCAAAATAATTCACTGTACTTAGTAGAAATAGTTGTGTAAACAAAGAAATCTCCAAATTTCAATTAAGATCAACAATGATGGTTGACAAAATTCATTAGAAAAATAAATACTAAAATGCACTTCATTAATCCTCACCACTGCAGCTCATGTTTAATAGGATGCTATGAAGGAGGGCAGGAAAGGGGTGCATTGGAAGTACTTGACAGATTTTAAATCTCAGCTGATTGCAGCCGAGCCACCAGAGGAAAGAGAAGGCCCCGAGTAAGGGGTATCCATATTTAATGTTGCTAAAGGCGGCCGTTGCTCGACTGATGTGTTCCCAGGTTCCCGCCTGTGAGCGAGGAAGCTACGGTCGGAACCCCCGTGGGAGTCATCCTGGCGGCTGCTGTCAATCAAACCATCGTGTACGCCATCGTGGAGGGCAACGAGGGAGGTGAGTGCACGCCGAGTGCTTTATGTGGCGGCATCGCTTGGCTGCATTTGCTAATTTGCATGACCGCTAACTAAGTGTAGTTTGCGAGTTTCTGGCATGTAGTTAAGTGCAGTTTGAGTTTCTGTCGATAGCGGGGCAAGATGGTCTGTGACTTCGAGGGCCATTTTGGAAATGTATTTTCACTCATGGAGGCAGCGCTTCGGCAGAATGTACATAATCAACGTACATATCCCACCTGTGCCAGAGTAACTAAATAAAGACAAGACCTTTACTCTATACTCAGCTGAATATTCAAATATGTGCCGCTTGTCAGAGTTAACCAACACTAATTTGTGCTAAAACTTCAGCTCTGCTTTCCTTTTTGCTTTGGCATTACGGTGCTTCCGCCTACTTTGGCTGTCGATTGAACGTGTGAGCTCTTCAATCAGGCTGAGTGCCAAGATCTGGTCGGGGAAACTCTGTTGCGTCAGATATTCAAATTTGTTGAAATGAGATGCCAAAATTTGGCTAAATTGCTGACATGCTATTTTTTGAAATGGACAAGTTAACTAAAGATTTACTTGGTTGATTTCACACTTGATGGATATAAATAACCCCTTACTTCTTATATATTATCTCACTGCCTTCTCCATTGCAGGTGTGTTTGCGTTAAACAACAAAACAGGATTAATATCCACAGCCAAACCGCTGGACTACGAGGCTAACTCCAGCTACGTTCTCAAGGTAGAAGCAGACTCCATGAGGGTGGTCTCCTCCAATCTCCGAGCTCCCTCGAAGAGTAAGTGAGTCATTTTTGACGAACTGGCCTCCTTTGAGGCAGGATGGGTCACAACGGCCGTGACAATTAACTCCAGGCCGGCATTTCACTGTCTAATGAGGACACGCGAGCGGACACGTGGTAGGAAAGCATTGGCATCCATCTCCGTGTCAGGCATTCTGTGCCCTTGAAGCCATTTTCACACTTTAGCAGCCTTGGTGGAAAATAACCCTGACATGTTTGCATAGCCTTGTTTCTGCCAGGCAGTGCACGTCAGTTTGGTACAATGGGAAGGATGGCATTGTTTCAAAGCAGAGGTGGGAGTAAATCAAACGTGTGTCGGTCAGAAGTAAATCTCTTAATCTGCTAACTTTCTGTAAAATCCATTGTATTTGCACATTCGCCACCTTGCACTTAGTTAACATTTTCACAATTCACATTTTGCATGGTCGCAAACCGGTCTCTGTATTGTCTGTTACTTTATTTTCTTCTCAATGAAACACATAACTGACATATCTCATGTTTGACCAGCTATGAGCTAGCTCAACTGTGAGGTTAGCTTACCTGTCTTTGTGGGATGAAGTTAGACATCGTAGTTGTTGTCTCTTACCTTGAGTTGCAAAACTTGCATGTTTCATTTAATTTCCCCACGATTTATTCTGAGATATGGTCCTGGAATCCAAATTCAGTCATTGTCGGCGCTCCTCCCATGATACACACTTCTTGAGGTGCCCTCTGCATTCCTTATCATAGCATGGTCCGATGGTCCTTTTGAGGGGAAAGAACAAAAGAAACCTTGTTATCTAGTCATAGATGTCCAAATGACAATACGTGAAACTATTCCAAAAAAAAAAAAAAAAATGATATGGTCTTTCCCTGTCGCATATTTACACTCATTCCGGATAAAAAGTATCCCCCGCAGAAAACTAGGGTTCACTCTGTTAGATGCTCCCCGTAGTTGTTTTCATGTCACCTATGTTGCTGTATCACCATCTATTACTGCAAAAACATTAGACATCTTCATGTTTTTTCTCTGATCAAAATTACCCCCAGTTATGATTACAATTGCAGCGTTTGCATGTTTACGGTCCTCCATTTATGGATTCCTTCTGTCTTTTCCCCCCCGAGTGGCGCTTGTCTCCTCCCAATTTGCGCGCGTCTTAATTGATGCTCGGCTCCTCGGCTTTCTTCTTTAATTATAGTGTTTACCACATGCTGCGCTCGCTTCATTTACACAATTTAACTCTTAAGCATTCCGCCAAGAATAAAGCTCTGCATCATGGTGTTCGTTAGCGACTCTTCAATTCTCGTCAGGTCGCGCTTTTAATCAGGCAACAAATCAATAGCGTTCTAACTACACGGCGCTCCCATTTTCTGACTTAAGTGAAGGTTTGAATCGTAAATAAGCATTATGGTCTTGTCAGTCAACAGATTTAAAAAGAGACACCTCCTGTTTTTGTTTGGGTAAAAGCCACAATCTTCGGATTGTAATGTCTGACACGAGTTGCTCTAATTTCTTTATTTTCGGTGTCTGGGCTTCACGTCTGCGTAATTCACAATTTGTTCCGACTGCAGTGGGTCTCTGCCTGAATGACTGAGTTTGACTGGCTCATTGGATTGGAAATGCTGCACGTGTGACCATTGCTTTTTAATCTTTAAGGATATGATCCTATAACTCGATGAGGCCATGAGCTCATCTTTAAACATCACGACATGAACAGTTCTCAGTTGTGCGCAGATCCTCATCTATGCTAATTAACAGATGTCTTTGCATGCTATTGCTCAAGCTTCATTTACTGTAATTTATGCTTGGGGACTTTCGATACTCTGTTAGATTAAGTGACGAGGACAAAGAGATAGTGAAATGGCAATTTAAAAAAAAAAAACCTGCAAAAACAACAGAATATATTGTAACAGACATGGACATAGACATTTGACTCTTTTATACGTTTGTGTTTTTAAGCTTCATAGTTGTTTTAAACAAACGGGCAAAATGAAACTGCTTTTATTTGTGTTTTACTGAAAACAATATGGGTTTCAGATAAAAAAAGGGCACACTTAATCTTCATTAGCAAAGGAACCGATCTGTAAATGTCAACTCACATAATTATTCCTTTCAAGCCAGATCTTTGTTCCGTGAGGATTTCTACTTGCTCTGAGCAGGGGGAGGAAAAGAAAACGGTTGCAGTGGCATTTTCAGTTTAGACCAAATGTAAACATCTGTGTTGTCACCTCCGGGCACTAAAGGTAATAGCTGCCCAGTTCTATTTTGCCGACAGTCTTTAATGTGATGTTCCTTGCCAGGAGGCTTTTAAAGTTTTTAAATTCATAGGAGACATTTCTTTTTTCCCGCCGCCATCGGATGTCAAGTCGCGCCGCAGGTCTCAATGGAGGCTTATCTTTTATGGTGACAAGTGACCGCAACGTCAAAGTGGGACCAGACTGGCTTTGAAATGTCTTCATCTGCCACGCTGCACTCGCTTGATACTCTTTCGTAGAGCTGCTGTGATGCCCGTCTTTCTTATTCCAAACGGAGTCCGTTCTGATTTCAGGTAACACAGCCGTGGTGGTGATTGACGTCCAAGACGAGAACGACCACTCGCCCGTTTTCACCACCTCTCTTTACATCGGAGGAGTGGCAGAGGATGCCAAAACATTCACTTCTGTCTTGCAAGTGCAGGTACTGTGACGTAGATGCAACAGTACGTGTAGACAGACGATATAAGCATACTTAGAGGCATATATAATCTTTATCCTTTGAGAAAAACTACTATTTGTGCAGTTGCTGATTCAAAGTAGGTGTCAAAGTCTTCTTCGTTTGTGTTTACATGTCTGCATTACACTGCCCCCCAGTGGCCAAATCATGCATGCCAGAAGGAGCCGCACAAACTATTTTATTCTTTACATTTTGGGGAAAGATATTTTGGGATACGAGTGTTTGTGTTCATAACCAATTTGGACCACATTTACTAGTGTCATAACCTGAACTGTCAAACAGTATCAGAATTTGATGACGATTGGGGAAAAAAAATAGATTTGGCTTCTTTGGCATTAATTTACATCATCTCCCATTGAGTTCTGAATCAGGATGAAACTTTAGCTCCTCTTAGTTAGTAATATCTGTGCTCTTCTCTCATGGGATTTCACCAACTGGAATTCATCACGGATCTCTCTTTTATTCCAATGTTTTCACACCCTCTTCTGTCAAATAATATGGTTTGCTCACTCAAGTCTCCAAACCACTAGGGCATCCAGCTAAATTAATTGAAAGTACATAGAGCACACCGTACTGCAAGTGCCTGACATTTATTTAACCGCTAATATTTAGTAACATGATTCCCTGTAAGGTTGTCTCTCTGTGCTATCGACTTCTGTTTATGAACTAATTGGCACATCTCTCAGCTGTCTCGGAGACAGCTACTGTGGTACTATTGAAAAATACCTTCCGAGATGCAAAATGGGTTGTGGCACCTCTGTTTTGGGAAGTACAGCCGCATGTTTTAATGAGCCCAGATCCAGCGTGAGATATCTGCCTGGTCTGTGGAAGGCAAACTATGTGCTTCGATATTGGATTTCAGTTTGGAGCTCATTCTTAGATTGCAGCCTTGAGTGGAAGGAGAGATGAGTGTCATTGTAAAAGACTCCCCTGCTGCAAACACATGACATTTTTGCACATGGATATTGAAAGCTCATACAAACCCTGACCCGACCTGTTTTATGGTAACGTCTCTCTCCCATGATTGCCACTGAGTAAATACAAGAGGGGGCCAGAACAGGTTAGGAAGTTGATCTAAATAACTTGCGTTCTCCTAAATTTAATTAAGAAGATATTCATGAGTCATGAGTGGATGGATAGATGGAGCCAGCCGGGCCACAGTGTGGATGATTTATGACTGGAGGAGCTAGGCCATCACACTGAATAGAAGGCTAAGTGATACAAAAGATGAAGGGAAGGTTGATCTCAGCAGTCTCATCATAAATATTACTGACCTTTGCAAATCCACCTTTTTCATTGTAACCAAGTCTAAAGCTGTAGACGGTGTGCCAAGCACCTGACATTTAGTAGCATTTGACTCTTCTTTGGTGTGTTAAAAGCATTATAAATCCAAGCAGGCTGATGTTACAAGCTCAAATAGAACCCACTACATCATCTTTAGAGAAAAAAAAGAATTTCTCTGTATTACAGTTTAATGTTGGGGTGATGCTTAACTTAATTGTATGGCCTGAAAAAAAATACATTTAAAACTAATGTGAACTGAAGAGGCCCACCAAGAGAACCCTGTGGCACCCCACATTTTATTCTCCACATGGTCACCCAATAAGACTAAAAACAGTACAGTGTCATTTGTTTATATAATTTGAAGGTCATAAAAGGCAAGCGTATGGACAAGATGTCAAAACCTAATGTGAATTGTAGAGGCCCACGTAGAGAACCTTGTGGAACCCCACCTTTAAATTTCTGCATGGTGACCCAATTTTGTAAAGTGATCTAAAATTTTAAAACACAAACCTAATACAAGATGAGTGTGTATACAGCAGGTTATTTTGACAAAAATCACTCAGCATCGGCGACTGCATTCTTAAGGACAAAAGCAGATAAATACAGGTTAGAATCTGAATCAAGGGAGTTCAATTCGAGAAATCTTCAAGAATTGTGGCATGTGGCCTGCTAATCAGCAAAGCTTGATTGTAGCTGCGCACTCCACTCTTAAGTAGACTGCGATGGAAGGTTTTAATGAAGACATGATAAAACCGTCTGCAAGTCTGCCTTTTAAAACGGCTGTAAATTAATTTTTCACCTCGTATTGCACTTTGTGTATGACAATTAACACTGAACCTTTGACTCTTGTATGTTGGATTTCACAACCGCCTCCATGATTCCATCTGAGGCTAGTTCAGGCACTTTCACATTGTGTCATGAAAGATGAATATACATGCAGTAGCTTCGGTTGAAGCGGTCAATAGTTTCAAGGCTCTCTTTGTGAGCCTGGCTCTTGCACTGAAAAGAAATCTTGATTTCTTTTTCCGTGTCGTCAATAAAACATGACTTTGGGGCAGTTGTCGCTGTACAGAGCGGGTCTCCCAAATCTTGCCAGATTAAACAGATTCTTTTCAGAAAAATCTCTCTTGCTGTTACCCCCTACTACGCTCTACCGTGTACTACAGCCGTCTCTCCATGTTGACAATGTGGGGCCTTCAGCTTAGACCGCCTGCCAGAATCTTTTGATCCATCTACAATAACAATGATGTAATTAATTACATTCCAAAAGGATGATGATCATCATATTGATGATGGCCGTGATTATGCTGATATTGCTTATTGAAGTGTGATTATGCTGATGAGAGCATCAAATGATTACAATCTCACAGGCCCTGGACAAAGACACGGGCAACTACAGCTCCATGACGTACCGCCTCATCAACGCCCCCTTGGCCGGTAAAGACGCCAAGGAGAGCAAAGATGGCTTTGTCATCGAGCCGTTCAGCGGCGTCGTCAAAACGGCCATCATGTACCGCAACATGCGACGGTCCTACTTCAGGTTTGAGGTGGTTGCCACGGACGATTATGGGCGAGGACACAGCAGCAAGGCAGAGATAGTGGTGAGTATTGGTGCTAGCATTAAAAGTACATTTTTAAAAAGTATATTATTAGAGATGTACTATGTGGACCTAAGTATTGGGACATGTGGGCAAACAACTTTTGCTTATTTGCATTTTGTCATGTGCAGGTGTCAGTGGTGAACCAGCTGGACATGCAGGTGGTCGTATCAAACGTCCCACCGACGTATGTGGACAAAAACAAAGCCAAACTGCTCAGGTAATGATTACTGTTCTGCTTGAAGACCGTCTCTGATCGTTATTGAATTAACCTATGAACAATGATTCTATAATTGTATGTATTGTATATCTATACTAGATATGTTTAGATTTACAATATTGATCCATGTGAGTTGTTATTAGAGTCCTCTCACTATCAACTTCTTGAGCACAACCCCAGGCCTGTGCTACAGGGAGTATTAAATGGTTGCTAAAATGGGACTCATCAAGTCTACCGTGGCAGCATACTAAGTCTTTGGAAATATCAAGCACAAACGTTTATTTCATGGAGAATTAATACACAACACAACGTGTGCTAAGTTATGATGTATTTTGCCAGGTACACTTTCAGAGCCTGACGAGCTTGATGATGATATATATTTTTGTTTTTTAGTGCAGTACATACAGACATAGAAACACACCTTCCCTGCTGTGAGCAGGTGTTTCGCGGGGACAGGAATCAATGTTGCACAGCAGGCAGTGTGCCCTTGCTGTCAGGATACTAAATAAGTTGAAAAAAAGAGTGCATGTGTTTGGTATGTGGCACTTAATTCTGCTAAATGTGCATCCTGTGTTTAACCAAAGAGGTCTATTTTTCCTTGGCAGTATTTTGGAACACTACGTTCAGGAGCAGATTCCAGGGGCTAAGGTTTTCGTGGAAACTATCGGTCCCCATCGTCACGGCGATGGACTGGAACAAGAGGACTACACTAAATCGGACCTAATGATTTATGCTATTGACCCGCTGACAAATAGAGCCGTGTCCAGACAGGAGCTCCACAAGTAAGAACTATGCCAACTGATCAGTGAGAAGCGCAGTTGATACTGGCACCACTTCTAAATGAGCATTTACATGCGTTTGGCAAGGTTTCTTGACGGAAAACTCCTTGACATCAACAAAGAGTTCCAGCCCTTCATGCCCCCCGGCGGGCGCATTCTCGAAATCCGAACCCCGGAAGTAGTGACCAGTGTGAAGAAGGCTGTGCAGACTGTCGGCTACACAGAGGGGGCGCTGTTGGCCCTGGCGGTCATCATCATCGTCTGCTGTGTGCCTGCCATACTCGTCGTTATCATCACCTACAGGCAGTATGCTATTTTTCATTCGCCAAGCAAATTAATTAATGAATCTGCATACAGTATATCAACTTATATGTGTTCACGAGCATTTAGGTGAATTGTATTGCCTAAAGGCAAGCAAACCTAATGTGAATTGTACAGGCCCACATAACGAATCTTGTGGAACTCCACATTTAATTGTAACCCGCATTATCAGGGAATACATTCCGGGCCTACACTCAAAAGATGAAAAAGCGGCGATATGAAGAGATCATTTTCAAAAAAAAGTTTCTACAAAGTATTCAACCAAACCATGGAATTTTGTCGAACGAGTCCTCTAGCTTAATGCTAACATCTAATGTGACACGCCATTGAGAAGTTAAAAAACGGGCATAGAAGTTGAGGTAATTATAAACCTTCAAACAACTGCTTCTGTAACAGAGAGCAGCAACACATATAGACAGAGCATACAACAAATAATTAAATATTGCATATTTAAACAGCAAAATGTTCAACCAGACTAGCAAAAGTTCACTGGCTTAACGCTTACATATAATGCGAAACACCATTGACATGCTAATGGTTAATTAGCATAGATGTTTGGGTAATTATAAATCTTAACTGCTACTTTAACACATGGACCTATAGTCTCTCAGCCCTGTGAGAACAACAACTACAATACAATATTGTTAAACAATGGTCATTATTTTTCCATTTCATCAGCAGCACCAGTTGGGCCGCCAGCCCAGACGATGTCGGGTGGCAGCTAGCTTGTTCAGCTAAGCACTGACTGCGGGTGGCCCTCCCTGTATCTATTTGATATCTCACGTGGCCATGAAATCGTTAGCACGCATACACAAACACACACATTTTAAGATTATCTGTTCTGAGCCTCGTCACAAATGAAGACAGATAACAGAGTGACGCTCATCAAACATGGTGATCACTGGAATTTGAATTTTTGATAAATCCTACTTGGAACATTTGTCCCAGGTATCTGTGTGATTGACGCTTCAAAGAGTCACTAATCTACCTCTCTCTATCACTGCCTCTTGTTCTGTCCATGTTTCTCCACTGAATACCTCATCGGCAGATTTAAAGAGTGAGTACAGTTTTCATATGGTTATGCTAAAACACTTGTCATGATGTTGGTTTTATTCACTACTCTTGGGAGTTTAAAAAAACAATTTCCATCCACTGGAAATTGCGTTTGTTGGCTATTCAGCGCATGCCAAGCCAGCAGGTGGTGCTTTAACCCCCAAGGTCATCACCAAAATAGACGCAAATTGTAGCGCTAAATACGAAAAGCAAAAAAGGGAAAGTCATAGCGCTTCAAATCTATTTTTCTTTCCACTAAGTGACAATACCAACAAACATTGAGAAAAAAAAACATTTTCTTAAGCCATATCTGATGCTCCAGTTCGCATTGAGGCTGTATTATAATGAGGCATCTATAACAGAACTTCTTGGCTGCTACAAATGAAATCTCCATACCGAGAGCCACAATCATGATTTCCACCCCCCTGCACATGATGCAGATAATTGCTGGTCGTTGGCATGCAGTCTTTGTCAAGAACGTGTGTAGTGAGGGATTCACTGGCATTTTTTAAGCCCTCATAAGGTGCCGCTTCAGATCTCTAACTCTCTGCTTCCTGTGCAGACGGCAGGAAGAGTGTGCCAAGACCGCCCGCATCCAGATGGCGCTGCCGAGCGGCAAACCTGGAGGGGGCACCGCCAACAACTTGTACGAAGAGCTGGGCGAAAACGCCATGTAAGTGTAGACAAGGCTTGACAAATGGTTTCACAGATTCGATATTTTTGCACAATTTCTCATTTCATTTCATTCTGCCTGCCATTTATTTGGGGTGTAATTTCACTGGTGACCACTAGATGGTGACACTATTCATTTGAAAGAAAAATGAAAACACGAAGAATCTCAGCTCAGCCCGGTTTTTGCTGAATTTGCAAGCTCTGCAAGAGCCTGATAAACCTGATCATTTGAATGGGTGTGTTGGAGGAGGGAAACATCTAAAATATGCAGGAAATCGGCCCCCGAGGACTGGAATTTGAGACTCTTATTGTAGCACAGTAGAAAAAGTGAAGCTCTGTGAATACTTTCCAGATGCACTGTAGCTTTGCTTCAGGTCCTCCAAAATCATTACCTTTATGTATCTGTATGTTTTTCATGTGACATTACAACCCAGTTTCCCACTCTTAATGATATGCTCAAAATTTGTTGTTAGCTCCCTCTTTATCCCCACCAAGAACAGTGTTTAGTATAATCTTGACACTTTCCTCTGTTCCAACGGGCTAGACTAGATTCAAACAGCGGCCGCATGCAGCGATGCCTTATTAATTTCCATCCGCAGGTTTTAACAAGCCAGCGCACCCTTTGACGTACTCGAGGCGGCGCGCGAGATAGTTTCATTTAAATTTCCTTTCCGGGGCATCGAGATGAAGTTGCGAGGAAGCCCTTATCAGCATTCCACGCATCGCCGCTCCCCCGTCTGTTTTCGATACGCTTTTCCCATTGCCATTCACATGAGAGCCATGCATGTGCGAGATGGGGCGCACTCAATCAAAGGACAATGTGGCATTTCACGCAGGCAGCCTCAACTTGCAAAAATGAACATGGAGATGAGATAATTGAAATAAATACAGCTAGTAATTTACAAGGCGACCACCACGGGCGATCATTAGTTCCACTGATAAGACGCAGAGTATTTGTAGCTGTGTTTTTGTTTGGAAAGTGAGAGTGTTGGTATTTTGTGTCACATCAATGAGTTCAGCAAGGCTGGCATGTCGCAGAGTACAAACAGTTCCTTCTTTATCAGAGAATAAAACCAGGCCGAGTGCAAAAGTTTGCGCATTCGTAATTGAGGCCCATTATCAAATAACTTAATTTCATTTTAGTCGCTCCTGGCGCTTGTCTGGACATGCTTTGCTTTCAATGTGTAGTTTCCATTACCTTTTTAAGTTAATCTTGTTATTTGCTGTTGGAACACCATAAAATCTTATTGGATAGTTGAGCCTCAAAATCGATGGAATTGCTCAAAAACAACATTTCAGAAACACCTGATAAAATGAATTAAGACAAGACTGGCCATAGGTGATGTTGGTATCTTGTTTGTTGACTTTGACTAAAAAAAATACACACACACACACACACACACACACACACGCACACTAATCTGCATTCTCAGCACTGTATTCTCAATGTTCTTGCTCCTATTGCTACTCTAATAGCATTTGTTCTCTTCTTGGTCCAAGAACAAACACTGTGTGCTGTAAATGTGCATTACTTTGTCTTATCTAACATTTCTAGGACAACTCTGTTCCGTGATGAATTTATTTTATTTCATATGACTCTTGTACTGAATGTTAAACATAAATCATCTCTTCATCTTCCTGCAAAACTGACAGACAAAAGTGAGTAAAATGTTCAAAGTGCTCCTTTCCTGCCTTAGCTTTTTCACTTTTTGGTTAGTGCGCCACGTAAAAGCTTGTAAGGTAGAAACGTGTAGCGCAAGGTTGAATGAACTTTTCAAGGTGGAAGCCGGTGCTTTGGAAGTTTGCAGTTTTGCTTTTGCCCTCCAAGAAGTGATTCAGAAAATAGCGGAGAGTGCGTTCAATTGGTTATTTGTCAAAAGGAAATCTGCAAATTCTCTGAGCACGGTGAAAAAGCGATTGGATTCTTCCCTGCTGTCATTGATAGTTGTGATACAGTGGCTCCTTTGTATCGCACCACTTTCAGTCTAAGGTGTTTGCAGTCTACATCCCTTAGCCGTGATGTTAGTCCAACATCATTGAGTTTTACACCCCTCAAACTCCCCATTGCAACTTTCTCAGTAGAGTGGAGCTCTCCACCAAGGGTGATTAATCCTAATTTGGACATGTACCCAAATGGATGCCCGCCCCTTTCCAACACTTGACGTTAATATTCATCCATATTCTCATCACAACATAATTCCCCAGACATTATCCTTCATGTCATCTAGTAAAGTTAAATTGAGGCACCTTGACTCTTCTTGGTTGTTGAAGACGTTTCCCCATTAATCCAAATGTCTTCAGTTCTTTGTACCTTTGGTGGGTTTGTCCCCTGAAATTCTTTGTTGTTTGTAAGGGTGGCTGGTGAATGACCGTTTAGGTCTGGTAGGAAATCTGCTCATTAGTGGCCATTTTTGACCCACGGAGTGAGAAAGTCCTTGTAGGAGAGATGTCAAGACATTTTTGCAAGCAGACAATGAGTGATGGCATAGGAAGGAGGAATCATCTTCAACAACCAAGAAGGGTCCAGTTGTCCAGAGTCCTTGATTCAACTTTCAACTGCAATTTATCATGACTTGCATGACTTAGAATCTCCACAGACATATCCTTCACATCACTCCATCTTTCATTTCTACTTTTTCCTTCCCCTTCATCCTTGGGGCAGCCCTTGTGGCCGCAGTGCCGGAAGTTTGGACGAAAGCGATCGCCAACGCCTGATTTCCGATTTCGCCACCCGAGCGATCGCCGCCCACCGGCAGTGCGTCGCTAACGGAGGGGTGCTCAACAAACTTCCCAAGTCTGAGTCCAGCATCACCTTTCTGTCAGATGAAAACCCTCTGACCATCAAAAATCCCATCTACCATGAGGACGGAACCTTGAGCAGTCCAGAGACTCTTGGACGAAGCCAGAGGAGGAGAGACCTTCTCGGGCACTTCTCCCCTTCCAGGAAAGGTCTTCGAGAGGCCTGGTTGAGGATCAGCTCCCCTGGAGGAGACACGGGATTCAGCGGGTACAGCGGCAGTGATAGTGGGAGGGGATCAGGGGGCGGCCACAGCTGGACTCTCCCTTCGAGGCTACATCGCAGAGAGATGTATGACGCCTTGAGGAGACAAGTGGTTATGGATCCTGTGCAGTGGGAATTGGAGCTCCTGAAGGCTGAATTCAAAGAGAGCAAAGACGCCGGCCTGGATTCAGGATTTGAGCCCGGGTTGGATTTGGATCAGATGGTAAGCCCGAGCCTTGAGCCTAAACTGACAGTTAAACAACAGGCCCGACAGTTTGAGCAACAGGCCATCCAGGAAATGAGACAAAAGCTAACCAGAGACTTAAGGGCATCTCTGGCACCCGATATTCTACTTTCTGTTTTCCCGGACTCCCCTCAGCATCCCAAGTGCATCTCAGCCCCTAGTGTTCCAAATGTCCAGCCTAGAGAGAGTCCACCGAGTATCATTATCACCCAAACGGATGGAGGGACGCCACCGCCGAGCCACAAGCCGACCCCACCTGTGTTACGACGCTTTGGGACAGGTCTAACAGACAAGCAGAGTTTGGAAGACAGCCTTCAGGTGCATGTAGACATTATCCCCGATCCTCCTTCCACTCCACCGCCGCCACCGCCATCTGCTCCTGCACCTTCCCCACCTTCACCACCTCCTACCTCCACTCCTCCACCTCCCGTCCACCCGACTTCCCTTCCTCCCCCTCCTCTCTCTCCGACGCCATCTCCCTCCAGCCGCCCTCCGCTGCCACCGCCTCCCCCTCCGCCGCCCCTCCCTCCCCCTCTGTCACCCTCACTCTTGAGACCATCCACCTTTGTGCTGCCTTCGTTTTCGGAGGCACCTGCCCTGCGACCCGTGTCCCTTCGGCCCACGCCACCACCCCTGGCTGTAGAACCGGAACCTCCCCGCAGGGAGTTGAAAGGCATCTTAAAAAACATCCAGAATATCGCAGAAATCGAGAAGTCTGTAGCCAACATGTTCAGCCAGATCGATCAGAAGCAGATCCCACTCATAAAGGTCATGAAGAACCGTGCGTCTTCTGATTCTGTGGACTTGCTCGACTCCTCGGATGTATTAGCTGGAGGAGAAGGAGTAGTGGAGGGAGAAGAAGGAGGAGAAGTGAACCCTTCACCTCCACAGATTCAGCCAAACCCAAAAATGAACTCTATTGTGGTCGAGCTCGAGAAACGATTCCCCCCTCAGTCCACGGTCCTCTAGCCTTCACCTCTTGGACATGTAGCGCACACTCAATTGCAATTTATTTTTACATTCCCATTCTTAACTTGATTCATGTGCTGTTTTAAGGAAGAGGAGTAAAAGGACCTCAAAACATTACTTGTTAGTGATCGAAGGAAAATCACATCCTTCCGGACACTAATGAGCTCCTATTTACTGTAATAATCAAATATAACAACACGTGTTTCACATTAAATAAGAGTGAATAATATCAAGAAAGCCTTTCTTTAATGACCGTTGAATCTAAGGAGGAACTATTACACTATTACTATTACTTACTACTATTACTTTCTGTTCACCACAACTCTTGACCATCAGCCGGGGGCCATTATTTTCCTCTCTTATCGCGTCGTAAACAAGTTTATTCTAAGCTGTGCATTCAATGGGCCTTCAGTGTCAAGTATCAAACGAAAACATCTTTCAAACTGAACTGAACTGTTTCTCGGGATTTCCTCTCGTCGTGCTGGGTGAGTTCCAGATGGGATTTTGCAGTTTACGATGACCTTTTGCTTTTTTTGTTTGGGTTTTTCTACAGTTAGATGAGATTTGTTCTGTTATTGCTCTCTTAGTGACCTAGTTTGCTTCAAAAAGATTAATGTAACACAACTACCCATTCATGTTTGCATTTTAATTTTAGCCAAAGTGCATTTGAACACTTCTTTGGGGGAAATTATGACAATGTATTTTTCTGTCATGTAGTTTATATTATTCTTGCATCTCTATTAACAAGGGTTGATTTATGTAAAATTCTGTAATGTAGCGTGGCATTTTTAATCACAACACGTGCAACATTTTTACAATCGTTTCCTACTAGGATCAATTGCGTACAATGTTTCTGTCAATAAAATGTATGGGCCTCAACTACAAGAACTTTGTAGCAGTTTTTATCAATACACACTAGAATTATAAACCTCAGCTCTTATTCAAGCCTGTTCACCAAGATCACCGCTGCCCTTCACACTTTTGTAAAGTATTTCCGTTTGCCAAACTGTTGGCTGAATATCACTGATCACTTAGGGAAGAAAACCCGGTTATGAATGAAGAACGGATCACAAAGCCATCCAAGCCAACCAAGATCCTACAAGCACATTTCCAACCAACTCTCTCTCAGGGATTTTTGTTCTACGTCAGAGGGAGAAGCCTTTTGATTAGAAATTTGTTTGAAAGGTAAAAGGCCAAAAGATTGAAGGGTCAGCACTTTGCTGAGGCTAAAGGCTCTTGAACGGCTGTAGGTGTGTGACATGAAAGAAAAATGACAAGGGAAAGAATCGGGCATTTTAGGGCATTGTAGTCTATGTTCTGAAGAAAATAATAATGTTTGCTTTGTTGTGTTTTTATCACACACATACACACAGCGAGTCAAGGTGGAAAGGCTATAAAAGAGTCAATCATTCCATGTGTGTTTGTGACAGAACACAGATTGTCTGCAGGGGTTTTGTCTCCAGACGACCTAATAATGTGTCTGTCAGAGCAATGAGTGCACAGGGATAGACTTATCTTTGTCTTCACCCCCCCACACACACACACGGAAGGCAAAAGTGTGTGTTTTCCTTTGAACCAGAGGATGACCTGCGAAGCACCTTTTAAAGCAGCCATTCATCTGTTTATCACGCCTTCATTTCTTCCCGGAGTCAGCGTGTCTATTTTTCTTGCAATTGGCTCACGCTCGTCCAGGCATCTTTCATCTCGCCTTTCACACCTTTAATTTAACACAGAATCCTATCTAGCTGTCTTTTTTTTTTTTTTTTTTTTAAACCCGGCACAGACACTTTTTAGTGGCTGGCTTTTTTTTTTTTTTTCCCCAGACCAATACTAGTATGAGTACTCATTCTTAAGTACTCACAAATTCAGAGAACCGATTCACTGATGTGCCAAACTGCCACAGTGTCGCGCCAACTACTGACGAGGAGGACTTACTCTATGTCAAATGTTATTGCCTTGCATATCGGTGGTTGGTATCGGCAGTCTTCATGAGAACCAGATACTTTGAAAAGTGGTCTGTATCGGCCCAATATCGATACGTGGTTTCGGTGCCGCCCATCCCTAGTTACGTCTAGGTCAGAATTCTGCATATGGAGTGGAAAATAATGTGCATGTTTCACATTTTGTCAATTTCTGTGACCTCTCAAAAACTGCACACACACTCTTTGGATGTCCTCGCAAATTAAATTCCCCCAAATGTGAAACGTTTGCCACGGTGTGTTTGAATATGAACTGGTTGCATAATGCCAAATGTGAAATCAAGATTCACTTACAGTACGTCTCTGCGCCGCCTCTTTTTTGTCCCCTCCTGTCACCTCACAGTCGTAGGTACGGACAACATGAGGTAGGTCTTGGCTTGCTGTCTGTTCTCCGACGTTGCATGTTGTTTCTTTGCTTTCCTCTCTCGCATGCTCATCTCTCTTTTCTTCTTGTTTGTATGTAAAAAAAGAAAAAAGAAAGTCATTAAGTTTATTGTCAGTTCCTTTTACTTATCTGCATCTTGGACCTTGAACTGACTTGAATGAAGAAACCAACGGCATGTTCCTCATGTGCAAAGTTGACATGCGGCCACAAATGTGTATTTATAGACTGCTCATTTGTGGCAACCCAAACTGAAAATGACAAAAACACATTCCGTTTGGGGACATAAATGTGCTAATTTTGTGATAGAGCGCCTTATGTCCTCAATTTGTGTTGTCATCTGCTGCTTCTCTTTTCTTCTGGAAGACACAACAACTCCTCCGACCTTCTCTCCTCAGACCTGAGGTACAGTGTGTCTTTTTTTTTTTTTACCTCTTTCTGGCTCATTGTGGGAAGTGATTCATGAGCACGTCTGCCTGCTCTGTGTGCGTCCATGTAGTATTAACAGTCCGTCCTTCTGACAGGAGTTATCCATGGAGTCTGGTATCGACCCGGGTCAGGACTACTATACGCAGGATTATTACAACTATGATCACGGGTCAGTAATGCTGTATTGTTAAATTCATATATAAATTCTTGGGGTCCCTCAAGGTTCTATGCTAAGGCCCTTCATGTTATCACTATGCTTTCTTTCCCTACCATTTTTTTAAAAAGATGCCATACAATTATTAGTGCTGACAATAAACTGAATGAATGTGTTTCCACAAATAGTGACACCAGTGGGTACATGCACTTTCCATATTCCCTGCCCCAAGTGAACTAAAACTTATTATTTGAGCTATACTGAAAAAGCTATATTGTCCATACAGTGTCGATGTGTGTGTGTTACTGTAAAAGCCTTCTTCAGTTATCTTCTATTGGAGTAGCAAGGCCGGTGCATTAAACACAAAATGACGCGGTCGATCAAAGCATGTGTGAATGAGACAATGATGGATTTCCTCCCCAAAGTGCATGTTATTCCGCACACTGACTGCCAACAGTGATGCATTGTATCGAATTGTGTAGAAATTATAATTACAGAGTGCATCTTGGTTTTTACACTGCCACCCACATTACTACACAATGGCATTCGTGTACTGTATATACGGTATATATGTTTAACGAAAGTTGACCAGCTGCAAGTCTCGCTCATTATTTCTTCACAACTTCCTGCGCACACACACACACACACAAGTAGGCACAAAGCTAATTCTGTCTAGGTAGTGTGGCAACAGCGCTAATCAGGCAGCCTGCCATGGAAACACAAATACAAACACACACGTTCACAATAGGCCAGATGCTGCTGGCTCGCAGCAAAATCCACCAACTCATTTTTGAATGTGTACATAAACGGGAGCAGCAAAATCACACCGTTTACACCCTGCGGGATCCATATCTAATCGCTGTGTCTGTTGCATTTGTTAGGGTTCAAGCTTTGCTGGAAGACAAAGCACTAAACAAACTTTCTAACAAACAAAGTTCACAAGAAAACGCTAACAAACAAACGCAAATGCACGAACAAACAGAGGTGGTGTTTTTCCATTGCAGGAATGTGGGAATTGGACCTTGCGCTCACCTGAGAAATCCAAATGAATCTCTTTGGAGTCCAAATGAGAGGCAAACCAAGCAGCTCCAGCTGAAGTTTACTGTAAAAATGACGCATAAAACAAAAGAGAAATAAACATTGGATATTTATATACATTCAAACAAAAGTCAGCTAGCTCAATGCTAACATATAGCCAAATGTGAAAGGCTTTCGATAGATGCTGCAATGTTTATAAAGCTTCCAATAACTAACATAGAGAGCAGCAACACTTACAATCAGAGCATATAAGAAAACTCGCAAGCATAGATCTGGAAAAGCTCGAGAATGAGCTGCAAAATAATGAGGAAAACTATCATTTGAACACTTTTTGAAGAAGCATGTTAACATCAAGTGAGTGACCCTAAGAAATGTTACAACAACAGAACTGGTCCAAGGACCAACGATGTGGCCTGTTGCATTTTTATTAATTATTTATATCTGTCACCTGCAACTATTTAACCCCAATGTTTGACTGCCCCCTGGTGGTCGTTGGGGGGGAAACATAAAATGCACATTGACTCTATGAAATTCTCAATGGGGGTTAATGGCTGCAAAATCCCTTTAGTATCTTTTATTGTCCGGTTAAGACTTATTACTTTAGATTTAGTGCCCATACTAAGGATTATCAGCCTTTACGAGGGAACTCGTCATCTCTCCCACCACCCCACCCATCCACGATTGTTTACTGACCCCCATCTTCCTCCTCCTCCTATTTGTTCCATTTGTTTATGACTTGCTTGTTCACTGCAATCGGATGGCACAGGCTTGACTGTAAGCTGAGTGATTACATGAGGCAACTTTTCTGTCTCGGGAAACAAGCCAAAGGACTCCGAGCAGATTTGTTATTTTAATCACACGGGCATCTATTGTAGCCAGGATATCATCTTGTGTGTGCATGTGTGTGTGTGTGTGTGTGTGTGTGTGTGTGTGTGTGTGTGTGTGTCATCCAGTCTCTGGCTCCAGGGCCTGAGGTCCATAAGCGCTGATACACGACCGCATTTCTTTTGGCCGACGGAAGCAGGCGACTCTCCCGGAAGCACAGTGGGACAAAAAGAGAAAAATCGATTCCTTTGGGGGATTTTTGTTTTTTTTTCCACTAACAAAAATGCCTGCTGGCTAGAAAATGCTCCTTTTGTGATTAAATAGGGTTTAGTCAGGCATCCATGAAGCGTACCGCAATGCCGCCGCGTTAAGTGGCTCCGGATAATCTTTTGTTTGTTAAGCTGTCTAATTTCGCTGGTCTTCACCTCTGATTGGTTTAAGGTCAGAGAAAAGATCATTCCGTTGGTTTGCTTTCGCACAAATCTCGAATATCCACTTTGTCTTTGCATATCGCTTCTCTTTTTCATGCTTTTTGCGTGTGTGTCCAGCTATGACCTTCCTCAATACGGCAGTCGACGGAAGCTGATCTCGCCCTCGGGTCTCTACGATGAATACGGCGAGGTTGTCGTCGATGACGACGGCAGCTATTACTACAGCCCGCAGGAATCCGATGCAGAGGTAAGCACAACGGGCTGGAAACGTATACGAGGTGAAGTGTATGATATTCTCTCTTAATTAGTTTGATTCCGTCAGCGACATCTAAATGACCCTATTTCAACTCCTACATACTTCCAATTTCAAAAGGATTCTTATTCTACCCGGCCTCACAATACAAGAGCGCCACCTAATGCTTAGCCTGTTTCTTAAAGTCCAGTTTCCATTACTCCCTAAAGTGTCTGCATTACTGTATCATTCAGATCGCTCACTTGCTATTCTAAAATGTTTGCTCTGGTCTTCGGGATGATGCCCCTATGACAGCAGGTTAGACGACATTTTCAAGGAGGCCCATTACCGCCCCACCGTCCCTACCGCCATACTCGTCCCCGGCTTCCAAACGGCACCACAAAAACTACCCCAGCGCCCCTCACGAGTGACAAAACGCAGCCAGCCGAGGATGGCGCAAAGCCAGTGAGTTTGGGCACCGCGGCCAAGCTGAGAGCTCTCATGAGTTCGCTGCTGTCCTCTGGTACAACAGCTGGCCAGCCGCCGGCCATCCACCTGCCGTGGAACAAAGCCAGAATCGAACCGGTGGGCGTTGAAAGCAGGGGGAAGTTGGGGGAAAGAGAGGGAAGAGGTGCGGGAAAAGACTTTCAGAGAGGGGAGGCAGTGAAGAGAAATAACGTGGCGGCCGGAAGACGGGAAGAAGATGAAAGGATTCAAATATGGCAGGCCAGAGCAGAAATGGAAACTTGGGAGAGGATCAAGGCAGGTGGGGAGGGGTCCAGACCGGAGCACAGGGGAGAGCTTCCTGGTTTGGTCCCCAATGGCGCTCTCGTCATCAACAGGACTTATCAGCGAGGGTCCGCCGAGGCTGCCCAGTCGCCGCAGAAACAAAAGCCGAACGACTCCCTCAGTTTTATCTCCCTTAACAGAAGACTCCAAGGACCAGCCAGGGTGGCTGGCCAAGTGGGGAGCAACAGCAAAGATCGGAGTGGCGGGAGGTTTAGGAAGACGTATGACTCCGTAGGAGGTATGAGCATCTCTGCATTAATGTCCGATCGCGGCAGTGCAGCAGAGGGGGGAAGGCGGGGCAAGCCGGAAAGAGGGGACTACAGCTTTTCAGAGGCATGGCACACCCGGCGAAAACTGTTTCACGATCACCGTGATTCCGAATCGGAACTGAGCGACTCCTACATTCCCAGCTCGAGCATTTCCACCGAGCGCGAAGAGACTGAATCGGACACGGAAAGCCAGTCAAAGAGCAGCAGTCGCGACGGGGAGGGAGACTCTGAGAGGGAGTCGGGATCACAGAGCGATGAGCGGGAAGACTCTGGTGGTCAAAGAGGTGCAACTACATGTCAAGTACTAGGAGGTCCCAAGAGACGAGGCACAACTAGTCAACACCACAAGAACAAGGCAGAAGGCACTAGATACTCTTCAGTTTCTAAGCCCAAAACACATGGAGACTCCTCTAATGAAGACCAAAAAGAGAGGGCGCCATCGCAGACCATCGACCTCTCGGACGCCCTCTCACCCATTATGGAGGACACCGAGGAGGAGACAAGCGCCTAGAGGCAAAGTACTGGTCAGGACGGGGAGAAGGACTGAGATGAGGCCCTGGCACAACTCCTCTTCTTCAAGATTTTGTTCTTTGCCAAGAAGTAAGATTTTGAGTGTGCTGCCGTGACCTGCTTGAAGTTACGTTGCCTTGCTGACTTTCTTGGTTTGGGTTTGATGTGTGCCATGGTGTCCTGTCCTCTTATATTCTCATAACAGTTTTCCGGTCAAGAAAGGTCTGTTTCTACCAATCGCTTCAATATTAACCCTGACCTGACTTGTGCTCAATCCGAACATATTTATTCAAGAATATGTTCTATGCAGGCTCACTAGTTGGAACAAGGCATTCTGATAAATATTGCGTTTGTGGAATATGAGTTAATCCACCCGTTTTTTGTGCGTTTGTGATGTCATTTTCAGTGGACAGAAATGACAAAATGGCCGCCCACCTGAGATGGCTAAAAACGGGTGGATTTTGCTGCTTAATTCTTATTCCACAAACGCAATATTAATCAGAATGCCGTCTTTCAACTAGTGGGCCTGCATAGAACATATTGAAAAAAAATGTTTGGGTTGACTTTCCACTTTAAAGTAAATACTCTTGCGCTCCTTTTGTGTAAGATTGACCTTGAAAAGAATCATTTGAAGACAATCAGAAAAAAACAACCTAAACCTTTTGGGGTATTTCTGGTTGCCCAACTGCAGACAGGTTCGTGTGAACCTTTTCAATTCATGTCAGCTCTAGCCAATTTTCCGCTGCACCAGAAGTACCCCAGCGCCTCTTGTTTACAAACGTTGCGAAAAGGGCTATTGACTTGTGTTTGTGTCCAATCCCAGCACGGCAACCGAAAACGTCGGATCAAGCTGGTGTTGGACCGCGAGTACGAGACCAGTTCCACGGGTGATGACAGCGCCCCAGAACCCCTACGCGGCCGCTCCACCACCACCACATTCAACAACCACACCAACGTCAACGGCGGCCTCTACGTGGCCCAGAACGGCTCCGTCATTCGCACCCGCCGTTCCGTGACGCCCACCAAGCCCCCGTCACCCGTCTTCAGCTCACGTCTGGCCAAGCACTTTAAAAAACTGGACAAAATGGCGGCCACGCTGGAGGAGAAATTGCCCCTGAACAGCCCCAGAACTGTGGCGGACGGCGGCGTCAAAACCCTGCGCACCTTCAAGAGCTCAGGTCCAGCGAGCCCTTTGTTTACTAAATCTGACATCCATAAGACAGTCAACGTGTTCGACACTCGACAATCCAGCATTTCCTCGGAGTCTGCAAGCAACGTGGGCACGGAGCAGCCCTCCAACGTGGAGGAGGGGACCGAAGGGGGACTTAGGAACGGGACTGGCGAGGACAGAGGACTGGCGGAAGGCGAGAGAGATTCCAGAGTGGACGGCAATAACTGCGAGGGCGACGAAGGCCTGGTCATGAGGGATCTTCCGAGATGTCCCAGTGAGAGGACGCAATCAGATGAGGAGGAGCTTTGGATGGGGCCCTGGAACAACCTTCACATTCCCATGACCAAACTATGACTGACACCCTCACACATTACAACAATCTTCAGACGCAGTCAATTTTCATTTGTACTTAAAAAAAAAAAAGACGCTCAAGTGCCAGTTTGAAAAACGCTAATCAGCATGTCAAAAGACTTCTAGGCTGCAAAGTGGACTTGATTTGTGTGAAACTTTACAGCTTAAAAAAAGTCACATAAATCATCAAAAATTGCCTTCAATTTGATCTTCGTGAAGCACTTTTTCTTTCCCGTTCAGTGTCACGGCTCACCTTGAAAACTGTCCGACTCTTTGCATCGACTCGTGACGTCTTGTAAGATCTTTGCCAAGGTTCTTGGCAAAAGGTATCAAAAAAAAATAAAAATGTGATCCAATGGCATTCTTAAGTATGTGCGACTGTTTCCTTTTTATGGAGTTGAATGGATGCGACGAACATGTTCTTACTCACGACCTATGTCACGGGGGCAGAGGCTTTAGCAGGGAAGCCCAGTCATCCCTCTCCCCAGCCACTTCAAATTATGCTCGCGTGTTTTTTGTAATGAAGTGTTCGGAGGAGTAGTGACTGACTGATTATATGCTAAGTTAGCTTCACATGAAAACGTTTGCCATCACGCTTTTTAACATGTACACAAGCTACGTAGGGCAAAAACACAAAAACAGATTAAAGCGTTACCTTGCAGTTGAGCGACGCGCTTGATTGCTGCCTTCAACACAGCTGTGGGGGGGACCGCAGGTTCAAATCCAAGTATCCAACGTCAACATCCTAATGGAAATGATGGACCCTAATCCCAAACACGGATAAAAAATGAGTGGAATGTATCACGAAGAGCGTCGGATGTAAAAACTGCCAAACATGTACTCACGTCGGCGACACCTGCGCCTAATTAAACAGGAAACTCTCACTGGCTACAGTGTTTACTTTCCACCAAGAGAGGGCGCTAATCGCTTGTGAAAAAGGAATATGACTAGAAGAAAAAGGTAGCGCAAGCGAGTGACCAAAATAATAATAATAATAATAATAATAGAATAAACGGGAATAATAACTGCTCTGAGACAAATTGAAGATGTCAACTTTGAGCCGAGATCTGTTGTATGTACTGATTCATTGGCTGTGGTTTATCAGCTTTGAATCCGAGACTAAACATATTTTATTGAACCCAAGGTATTTTGAAATAACGGTTGAGATATGTAGGGTCCCAGCACGTTAGAGCCAATGACAAATTAGCGAAGAAAATGCCGGGAAAAGAGCACATAACAATAAATATTGCAATGGAGAAGCCCAAACCAAAATCAAATCTGAAATTGCTACTTTTTTTTTTTTGCTCAGTTTAACATTAAAAATATTGCCGTACAGGTTGTAAACATGAACACTAACAGGAGTGACGCAATTCAAAGTATCCAACATGCAGCACAGTAACCATGTTGTATTTTTATTGTTATTCCAACATGCAACAAATCCACAAATATTCATCCAATGAAAAATTCAAGTAACAAGACAACCTTTGCTGTCATCATGGTGAATGTGTACGTTTGTCTTAATGAAAACGACCACTTACATAGTCAGCAGTCAACAAATTGTCAGTGGCAATATATATATATATATATATATATATATATATATATATATATGTATATATATATATATATATATATATAGTGAATAAACTACTGAAATATTAAAATAGTGTTACTTTTCTCCAGCAAGTCGACCTATTTAAAAATAAAAAATGTTGAAACTCCAGAACGACTGAAGGGATGAATAGTAGATTGAATACTTTTCACATGAATTAATCATTTGTCACAATTTACACCATCAATAAAGACAATCTCCTTTTCAATTCATTAAAATAAATAAAAAATAATGACACATCCACGAAACAACAGTTAAATGCCAACCAGGGCTTTAAATGTCAAATAAATAACATCTCTCAAACATTAAGATACATAATAATAATAATAATAATAAATCCTGGGGGAAAATTAAAGGTTGAAAAGAATAAACTGCAGAAACCATAGGACAGAATCCCTTTCTGTTTAATTAATAATATTTATCTAAAAAGTGGCAAGATTTTTATCTTTGTGGGCCCTTGGAAATAAAATCCCATTTAACCAAGATTAAATAAACTACCACTGCTGTCACTTTTCAACACATTAAAGGTCTCGTTTTTGGACCCGGATGACAACAAATTCATTATTTCACATAAAATAAAGTTTGGTAATTGTCTATTCTTACCCTGATTAAAGCGGACATAACTATGAATATTAATTTCAATGAATAAAAAATGTGTTCCTTTTGGAAGATGGAATGTGAATTAATGCCAACAACCCCCCCCACCCCAAAATAAAGATATTGACAAAGGGGATGATATTGCAAGTCTTCCTTGAAATGATTTAGTGTTATTATATTGTAGTGTATTTTCTTTTAGTTTTTTTCTACTAAGAAAGAACATTTAGGAAAGCAAAAAAATTCTAAAAAGTGAAAATTCCACAAATCAAAAAGGGTAAAGTGGCCCCAAACATGTTTTAAAGTCAAAGATCATTACCAACATACTCTAATCAGAATCAGTTCAAACTGAAAAAGAGAAACCTCGTTAAGCCAAAGACATTTTAGGTTTGGGCACCCGAATCAAACTTTTCAACTGGGCTGAAATCAAAAGAAACAAATCGGATGATCTATTTTTGTTTGGACCATCCAATCACGTTCAAGCCCTGTGAAACCAACTCCAAAAATGTACAAGAAAAAAAAAGCAATTGTGCAAACTGCTGTTTGATGACCTTTATGCCGCATTTCTCTGAAGAACCAGCCCTAGGATTGACCTGACGTATTGATATATTACTTCGTATTTAGGGTTAGGGTTTAAAAGACCTCTTTATATTAGGTTTTTTTCTGCTGGTAAAGTAGCAGTCCTTAAATCCACGAGAAATGAGCTTCAGATCACATGACCACAAAATCAGAAAAAAACACAAATAAATGATAGTGCGATATTCTGAGGCCAAGCAAACATTATCATTGTAGCGAATGAGCCCACTTGTCAGCAACTGCAAAATACAATTCATTTAAAGGACCACCTTGAAAGCTGATGTTTACGTTTCGTGTCCTGCTCTACCTTTAAATGTGCATTTTTCTTTGTCCCTTTGCCGCCCAAAATGTCCTTTGACATTACAGTACGCTGATGCAGTAAGACAGGAAGTAAACAAGCCAGCTCGTCTCTCTTGTCTCCAAACGTTCCTCCTTCCCCCCCCTCTAACATGAACCTCCGTCACCTTGATTCATCTCCGAACGTCCTGGACGCGAAGCCGCCGCCGAGTTAGCTCCGTGGCGCGGCCCTTCAAGCAAGCAAGAAAATCGGCCACAAGGATGTCGCCTTCACGCCAATCCCCATCATTTGTGGACCTTCCAGTTCTGAAGGATGTGAAGCTTCCACGCCGCCGGGCTGAGGGAGGAGGCGGGGAAGGCGTCAGGTCTTTGCTGCCCTCCGGCGGACGGGGAAGACGGGGTCTGCGGGCGACGTCCCGCCCCGACCCTTCCCTCTGCCATCCACGCCTTCAGTCCCGCACTCGCGCACCCTGCAAAGGTGACAATTGTTGACCGCCGATGTCATAAAGGTCACACAGGTCGGTTAGTGTGGCGGGTCAACACTTGCATGGCGTCTTTCATTTATGAACCCTGACATACTGCTCATTGTGCATACACACATAGTTCTCGGGATTTTTTTTTCAAGCTCCCTTTTGACCACTGTTATCCCTTTCCCATAGAAAAAAAATCATTTATGCCATGTACAGCTTCACAGTTTTGAGATTGGCAAACCTAAAGCGATTCAAGTACAGCTAACTGGGTAGCACCAAAAATAATTTCGTTTTACATACCTTTGTATATTTTGCCTCACTTTAGGAAAAGTCATCGCATTTCGCAGTTGAATGCCCAAAATATCCCGAACAGTATTTAAGGGTTAAATGGCCATACAGCAAACAAAGTTACACAAAGCACAACACTCGGTCCAAGTTAAGGTTGTTAGACAACAACGCGGTACAATACCTCTGCCGCACTCCCCATGCACAGAGCAGAGTGCGAGGCTCACTCGTGCAGCTCGGTGAGCGCCACGCAGCATGCAGCCCTCTCGTCCTTACTCTGGGCGGCGCCGTCCACCGCCGCGCCCGTCGTCATGCTGCGACTGCGGCTCGTCAACTTCTTCAGCTCGCTGGCGAACGACATCACCTTCTTCTTGTCCTCGCGCGCCACCTGCGCACACGCGCCGAGAGAAGAATGTCATTTATCACGGCCGGATAGCTGCCCGTTTACCACAAATGAAAGGAACGGGAATGCCAATCATTTGTTCCCGCCACAAATACGTCAATTCGTGAATGCCAGGCCACAATTATGTGGGGCTCCACTGTACACGAAGAAAACGACCACAATATCTCAGGAAGCCAGCAGTCATTCATCGCAGAGGACAAAGAATATATGCCTGTTATATGAGTTGGCGCACTGTAACAGGGACGGTCGTCCTTAGCTCGCATTAAGATAAACAGCAAAGCAATGTCATTCTAAATACACTGTCTTATGTTTACTTTGAAACTTCAACTGGGAGTGGCGAAAAAAGAAACAGCTTGAACCAAAAGTGGAGATTCCTGCAAGTACATCCATACTGTATGCTAGTCCTAGTAGCAACGCTACCTGCTCTTTCAGCTTGAGAATGAACTTTCCCGCGCCCCTCCAGTGACTCTGTGCGTGATAGACGCACTCCTGATCCAGAAGCACGCGCTGGACAGGCTTGGCGGCGGACGACTTCTTGGAGCCGGCGTCCTTGGTCACCTCCTCCATGAGGACGTAGTCGCCGGGGTTGGGGTTGGACAGGATGCTGCACGAGTATTTGGCCTTGGACAGAGTCTGGGGGGGGGTGGGGGGGGGGGGGGGTAGTTGAGGGAAAGCATGTTTAGAACAGAACATTCTGGAAAGCAAACTTGGTGTCCTAACTCCTAACCTGCTGTATGATGTCCTGCGCGGAGCTGTAGCGCGGAGCCTTGATGACGGTGTGAGGCTGCTCCGGGGACACCTCGTGCACCTGGACGAAGAACATGTCCTCCTCTGCGCCGCTTTCTCCTCCTCGTCCCACCCCTCCAACAACAGCGAGCACCTCCTCCTCACGCTCTGCCACCGCGTTCTTCTCGTTTAGATTCTAATACCGGCACAAAGATCGCATCACAACCTGCTCACGAATGACATCCAATCAAAAACGCCCTTGCAAATATAATACTGTGGGCCTCCCGCATACTTTTTATATTCACAGATTTTTTTTCAATATCTATTTTAATATTTTTCTTTGGAATTTTTTTTTTTTGGGGTTGAGCTAAACCATTTTTGGTGAAAAACTAGGGGGAAGTAGCGTTGGACGTTGGTGAAAGGAACATTAGACATTTCTTTTCAAATTAAGAGGAAATGAATTAGAACATGTTGCAAATCGTGGACTCCTGCTTATTTTATTGTAAATTACAACTTTTTTTTTTGACCGTTGTGCATTAGTTACGCAGCTTTCCTGCAAATGACCCAACAGAAATAACACAGATGATGTTAAACATGCTTTCTTCGGGAGTTGCTAAATCAAATTCGCCTCGCATCTATTCATCAATACTGTATATATACACAATGCTGACAGATATCTAATGCGCAATATTAGCTGTAATAACAACTTGGCAAACACAAGAGGGAGCAATACTCCCAGTTATCAGTGTGAGTGTGTGTCTACCTCCTCTCTGGTTCGGAGACAGATCCTCCCCACGTAGCCGTCCTCGGCATCCCAGCCGGAGACTAGCCGGACCAGCGCCTCGTCAGGCGCGAGTGGGCGACGCTGAGAGCAGCGCTTGGTCTCGCTGCGCTCCTTGGACAGGGGAATCTTCTCCTCACACAGGAAGTAGTCTGTGGGATTGCCCTCGGAGGTCATAAACTAGGAGGAAGGGGGTCATTTAGAGAAGGTATTAAAATGTCAAATTGCATCATCAAATTTTTTTTTTTTTTTTTTTTTTTTAAATGTAATCTTCCTGACCACGTCTAGCAGTTGTTTGCTCGTCGTATGCTCCGTGACGGAGAACACAGTGAAAGGTTCTGGTCCAGGAGCTCCGTGTACTGTTACTCTGTGCTGTTGCGAGGCGGTCTTCTCCTCAGGGTTGAACATCTTATGTAACAACACAAAACAAATTAACCATGAACGTTATACAGTGTGAGTAAACTGTCGGTATGGATTTCTTCCATACATTCCTAGATATGAATTTATTTTGAACGCAAAAACGGTTTCCAACCTCATGCGTCTCACCTGGGGCGACGGACATGCGCCGCCTGTTGGACTTTCTTCGACTCTTTTGCTGTAGATGAACAAAGTGGACACTTCCATCGACTCGTTGTGTTGCGTTCTCAGCTGCACGTGTCTGTAACCTGAAACACACGGCAAACGCGGTGAGACGCGATCGCGGTTTAAAGACGAGGAGGCGCATAAGTGCAACGCCGTCCGACCTGGTTTGAGGGCCCTCAGGGGCAGCGTCCTCTGAGCGGTGGTCTGCGAGCTGTTGTTCTCCACCACGGCCAGCCGCAGGAAGCACAGCTCCTCGAAGTGCACGCTGAACTGGAAGCGCTCGCTCCACATGGGGTTGAGCGTGTTGCGGTGGATGGGCTTGGTGCGGAAGTGGCAGCTGTCGCCCGGCGTGCCCAGGACGTCCACCTCCACGCAGGGGCTGCCGGAGCTGTTGGCCGGACACACGTTCTGACCTGACACGATCTGGGGGGAGGGAAGAAATTACTCTGTTATTATCAAATAATCTATATATCTATATATAGTTATAGATATATAGATATAGATGTATAGATATAGATATAGATGTATATCTATAGATATCTATCTATCTTTACATTTATTTTTAAATTCTCAACAATTGAATGTGGCCAAATGTTCCAAATCCCTGACATTAAAACACGCTCATCCAAAAACTTTATGAGGCTCTGGTGCTGCTCACTATTGTACTGCTGAACTCATCCTGTTTACTTTCACGGCTGTCAAATAACGAAATTAACAGGTGACCTCAACATAAAGCTGTCCAAACACACCTAAATGGACCCAAATGGAGTACTTTAAAGGTACTTGTGCGTCACTGGCGGTTATTTAACGCCTCAATTCATGTCAGTGAAAACACACGCGACTCTTGTATGTTTCATATGCTCACAGTGAGGCAATAAACGGCCGGGCTGCTTCTCTCCACGTCTCTCTCCATGGGACAGAACTGCTGGGAGAGAGGACAGCTTCGGTCCCAAAGTACGGCCGGCTTCAGGACGTAACCGCAGCCGCCGTTGGCCTCGAACAGCGCCGTGTTCAAGTGCATGGGCAGGTCTGCGGACAAAAAGAGAACCGCTTCTTTCTTTTTAACCGCGATTCATCAACATGGAAAGTTGTCTTGGCTCTGTCTTTTGCTGACCGTCCGTCTGGTAGTTGAGCGCCACCAGCTGGATGCCGTGCAGCCAGTAGAGGAGCGGATTGGGGTTGGCCGAGTCGATGCGGGTGGCGGCCGGGTAGGTGCGGAGGAGCTGGCACGCCGTGTGCTGGATGAGCTTCTGCGAGTAGCGCCGGCACAGGCGCTTGGCGGCGTTCTCGTTGACCGAGGAGATGTGGTAGCACTTGGGCGTGCGGATGATGGAGCTGAGTGACGTCGGCGGGTTGAGCGACGGCGGCGTCTGCTGCTGCTGCTCGTCCCAGCTCAGGCGCTCGGCGCCGCCTGGAGGTAAAAAAATGAATCACAAAATGGATGGACAGATTGTGGAGTACACACTGACATTAAGGTGAGAAGAGTTGGAAAAAATGTTGCAATTCATCCTAATGGATCTCATTTCTCACACATTAGGAAGAATCTATGCCTTTGAGCATTGTTATATTGCTTGTCTGCATGTGTTGCTGCATCTTTTGTGCTTTTATAGTCATTATTTGAAGGAATGTCACTCACGGAACTCGATGCTAATTTTCCCATCAGCATTGAACGGGATTTTAAACTGACTTTAACATAAGCTCTGACGAGATTTCTAAAACAAAGCATGTCTTGCATTTAAACACCGCATACAAAGTGCGCCATTCTTTTTGTTGACGATTTTGTGACGTACTTTTCCCCGGCACGCGGCTCTGCGTGGAGACCTCCCCCGTTGGGCCGCAGCGAGCCGGAGCCGTGCCGAATATGGACTTCCTGCTTTTGCCGCGGTCCTTCCCCCTGCCCGAGCCGGATGGAGACAGTGTGGACAAGCCTGTGTGGGGTGCCGCAAATCAGTCAAATAACCCAGAAATAAATTACCTTGCCTATTTATAATTAAATATTGCTATGGAAAAAAATGGACATCTGGATGGACCTTTTTTGGTATTTTAAGCGCGATAGATGCATAAAAAGGATATACTCCATCATTATCCATGGTAAGTTTAAAAACTACTTAAAACTTGGCCTGCGCATTTAATAAAGACTTTACGAGGGCGGCAGCCAGCCGCTCACCCTCGCTGGGCTTTGTCACAGCTCAGGTCAACAAAATAAAAAGAACAGTGGGAACACAAGGCTCGGTTTATAAGGGCGACGACGAGAGCAGCTGAGGGAGGAGAGAGGCAATAATAAGCAGGACACATTTCAGGGAAGATAAACGATGACGAGGAATGAAGTTGTTGAATTTATGAGCACATCAGCAGGAAGTTCAATCGCTACAATCGTGCTGTCCAAACTAATATGAATGTCTTTCCCATGGGGGAGGAAAGGGATTCATCATCTTAGTGGGTGTGCACTGTGGGAGAAGGAGTGCAGCGTGACACATGGATATTGAATGTCTTGCAATGAAAAGTTATATTCAACGGGGGGAAAAAAAGAGGAGCCGTCTGGCTTGGCGTGTCGAGAAGGGGGGAAATTTCCCCCCCCCAGCCGCAAAGTCTGCTCACCTGGGAATTTGACGGCCTGGCAGTAGATGACAAGGTCAGACAGCTCCTGCGCGATTTGCCGACTCTCCTTCTTGTTCTGAGGGAGGTAGAACTCCTCGCCCAGCTCCATGTCGAACACCTGCGGGGGCAGGAAAACCAGGGGCGGATTTAACAGAAGCAAAACGAAAATTTTGCAGGGGGCCCGAACCTCTCATTTGAAGTCATTGCTTTAGTCTTCATTCACGTGCCACAAAAAGACATAAAAACGCTAAAGCTAGCATGATCGTTTTGACTGCCTCCCATTCCCTTCACATGCAATGGACCGTCCCCACTCTCAATGCTAACATGAGCCACTTTCGTAACCCGGAGAAGCACTTTTCGTTTGAGGACCTCGAACGGACAATCACACCAGGGTGTCCCACTGCTGAGTGACGCTTAAGTGCGCTGACCTTTCCTTTACTCTGAGTGCTGCTGTCAGCCTTCTTCATACGCTTGGGCGCTTCGTCCACAGGCTGCTCCTCTTTGTCCGCCGAGCTCTTCCCTTCGGATTTTTCCTCCAGGAGGTTATCTGCGAACACAGGCCATATTTTTTCCCATCAATCTAGTGAGGTTGACTGCGCTAATTCGGCAAGATTTGGACGACGTAAACATCATGGTGCGGCAAATCACAAAAAACACTGAGTAAATTCATGTTTTTGTGCTCATGTCTCAGGATTCGAGCTCGTCTGATTCCTCGCATGTAGTAACAGGTGGGAACAATCAAATACAAACATGCAAAAAAAAAAAAAAAAAAGCTCAGGAAGACTCCCATCAGCCCCTCGCTCACTCATTGAAGAGGATGCAACTGATAAGAGCAACAGTAGTTAGTTCTGCCTTTCCGCTCTGTCTTCTTAAAGGGGAAGTCAACATTTTTTTTTCAAGAATATGTTCTATGCAAGCGCACTAGTTGAAATAGGGCATTCTGATAAATATTGCGTTTGTGGAATAAGTGTTAATCCACTCGTTTTTAGCCATCTCCGGGGGCGGCCATTTTGTCTTCTGTTGACTGAAAATGACAACTGCTCACAACGACCAATCACGCCTCGGATTCAGAAAACAGGTCAGCCGTTATTGGTCCTTGTGAGCAGTTGTGATGTCATTTTCAGTTGACAGAAGACAAAATGGCCGCCCCTAGAGATGGCTAACAACGAGTGCATTTTGCTGCTTAACTTATATTCCACAAACTCAAAATGAATCAGAATGCCGTGTTTCAACTAGTGGGCCTGCTGGGAAACTTTTCTTGAAAAAAAATATCTTTGGGTTGACTTCCGCTTTAAGATCTGACCTTACAGTTCGGTTCAAGACGCTACATATTTCATTTCAGTTTTGCCTCTTTTCCACTACACTACTTCTGCATTGCACTACTAAACTGTGAAAACCATGCCACATTGAACCCTTCAGCCTTAAGGAGACTTGGATGAAAATGAGGATTTCCTGTATTTACTCATCGGGTAAAGAGACCCATTTTCTCCACTGGCCCGTCCTCAGTCCTGGGAGGAGGATCTAACATGTAAATGAACTGAAATTTGACCCCGTGTCACTCCGCTATGATGCCACACTATTAACGTCCAGCCTACGGGATCAAACAGGGTCAAAGTATCAGGAGTAGTTTTCCTAAAATTGTCCGTGAGCGGCAGGATTTTCCGATTGGGAACAAAGATGGGAAGGGGCTGTGGGGGTTGAGTGTGGCATCAGGAGAGAGTTAGTGCTGAGAGTGGAATAGGGTAGTTTCCCCCGGTCCGTTGTTTGGCGTGGGGGCAGCGTAGGGCCTGAGAAACCAGATGGTTTTGTTTTGTTTCCCCGATGAGTGGAGGTCACAGGCAAAAACGGTGCACAGAGAGTAGGAAGAAGGGAGGTGATGTGTTTGTGGAAAAAGAAGAAAGCATCCAGACAATGTAACTTTAAAAAATACTGACTGGAAACGACAGGAAAAGTGTTTTTTTCCCCCACTATTGAGTCATAAGTTGCATATCATTTATATATATATTTTTTTTTTAGGGGGTTAATGGTGGAAGTGAATGCAGTGAGCAGGCAAACACACACAGCTCAAGCTTAAATCACAATGACACGAGAAATTGCAGTCATGTAAAGTGTACACATGAACCAACATGGGTGCACATAAAAAAATTCTATTCCATTCAATTTCCAAAAAAAGCAAAGCTAACTAGAGTGCCAGAGGGTCAACAGTCATTTTGTTGCTCCCCAGAGTCAAAAACCCAATTCAAATATCTGGTGTATGTATATGCTCATACTTTTAATTTCATTCCCACAACTATTTCCCCCCCATTGGAATTACTTTGAACAAAAAAAAAAAAAAAATATGACGAATAAATACATGAAGCAATCGCACTAATATAAACAAATCTCCTCAAACACAATAATAACAATGGGAGCAAGAAACCGCGGCGTTAGATGTAATAACAGCTAGCACTGCAAAACCTGAATGAGAAGGCAAACGGTGGTGCACATAAAGGTTTACCTTCCAGCCCATAGGAGGCAGTAGAGGCATTGAGGACATCGGCTAAGTGGAGAAGAGGTCAAATCAAATGGGACAGAGTTTAAAAAGAAAAAGAAATAAATTACATCGTAAAAATCAAGTATTAAAAGGAATGCAAAAGCATCAAGAACACAAAGTGAGTCAAGGGGTCACATGATCGTAGGACAAAATACGCGCTTACCATCTGATAAGGACTCATAGTCGTAATCGTACTCGTCTTCGTCCTCATCCTCTTCCTCGTTGCCGTGGCTTGCGGGCGAGGTGCTCCCGGGCGATCCGTTGCTGGCTTGGGCCTGCAGGTGGGCCAGCTGGTGAGCCTGAAGTAAGAAATACAAAAGAGTTAGTTAATCAATGACTCATTAACAAGCAAAAGAAATGGAATTGTGTTTAGTGGCCCTTTAAACGAGCGCATCACCTTCTGCTTCAATATGTCCACTGGTGCCTGGTGGGCTTTGAGCTTCTTGTTTTTCAGCAGGATCCTCCCGCGAAGCTGCAGCGGCGACGGCAGGTGGGGGTCGTCGCTGAAGTCGCCCTCGAAGAGGAAGCGCGTCACTAGACGGTCCCCGAACACCGTCTGGAAATTTCAATTTCAATTCAATTTCAGCAAAGGCGTTGCGAAAAAGACGCAATCCATTTGTAGGGAAGGCGATTGAGACGATTTGCTCAAGCCTCGCGTAAAAGATTCCGATTTGGAATTGTATGACCTTTTTGGTGTTTGCATTTTATGGTTCTACTGCAGACAATTCTTCCCACTACAGTAGACTGTATATTTCTCTGGACAAACACAAAAGAGACCACATAAACAAAGCAACGGTGTGTGTGTGTGTGTGTCAAAGAGTTGCGTGAACATGAAAAGAGTTATGTCCATCATGTCAGTTCCCCGGGGGTGGCAGACCACTGGGAAGGCTTAGCAAGATGAAAGCGTGCGTGCATTCCAGCACTACACTATCTCTCATGTGTGTTCTTGAGTATAAAAAAATAAATAGAAGGGGGGATTAGTGAGACAGGCCTCTGACTGGAGCATTGCCAAATGAAATGCTAAGGGGAGAAAAGTCCAAACGTTTGATTAAGTTATCACTTCCGGTGGAATTGCACGACGTGAATTTGCATTTTCTTCATGGCCCTACCTTAAAAATGTCGGCCATCTTGCGTTGCTGCGGAAGGGAGCAGTGGTTCTCAATGGACAGAATGACCGGCATGTCCGAGTTGACAAATGCGGAGCGGTTAATTGCTTCCACCACATCCTGAGGAATCGCGGGAGAGAAACGTGCTTTGGCTTTATTCAGGAATTATTCAGGAATATTACAGTGATGGTCTTACTCTGGAATTTTAATAGCCAACAAGCACCACATTTGTTCATTACCTTGAAAGGTATTTTGGTGGTGAGTGTGTGCCCGTGATAGATGACTGGCATGCCGTCATCGCCGTCCCAACAGTCCAGTTCCACACTCCTGCAGCCTTGCAGCAGCACCTTGAAAAAAGAAATCAACAGAGTTGTTTGTATCTCAAATAACCTTATCCCACTGAAATGAATGGAAATGCCGTTAATCCATTCCAGCCACTCAAGAAACAACAAACACCATTTTTTAAGAATAAAACTAGCACTCTATAAAGGTGCACCTAATAAAAACAGACCATGATAACAATTAATGCATCCGCCGAGACTAAAAAGCCGCTGACCTGACTGTAAAGCTCGACAGAGGACTCTCCTTTGAGCTGGTGTCCGGTCAGGTAGGTGTTGTGAGAGGATTCAATGTAGTAGTAGGACAGAGGGTACTGGAGCTCCTCAGGGTTCATCTGGGATTCGTCATTGCGACAGGCAAAGTTCTCCTTGTCCATGAGGTACCTGGAAGAGAAGGAAAGGCAAGCGCTTTAACACCCATTGACACACTATTGGGTTGACTATCGTGCGCGTTTGCGACAAGTGTACCTCGCGAAGCCTTCAAATGACATCCAGCCCATCAGTCTCATGTTTGATGACGGCTCAAATGTCTGCAAAGCAAATCCGTTCGTCAGCGTAATCGATCGCCACCTTCCTTCCTTCTGTCTGAGGTTTCTTTCAGCCGCATCCAATTCATTCATCTGCTCCATTTCCTAATCGATACCAGGCTGTTCCTAATCCCATTCACCCGTTCAAAATCCAAAGCGATCTGAAAGTCACAGCTTCCAACTACAATTGCACGCACGCAAGCAGTCCTCACCTGTATAATGCTGAGAATGTCGTCGTAGCTCAGGTGCTCCCTCTGACAGTTGACCAGGAAGTCATTAAGCTGAGGGATGGCCAAGCCCAAGACGCCCAGCGACGCGTTCTCCACGCCCGTCCCGTTGGTCACGATGCTGGCGGCGGCGATAGCATCCGAGATCTGCTTCTGGTTGTCCGACATATGCTGCCTGGTCCGGATGAACAGGTTGAGGTCGGAGCCGTTCCGAGTCAGGAGGTCTACAGAGGAGTAGGAGGGCAATTAGAACAGCGTGGATGTTTGTGTAGGTGAGAATGCTCCTTATTAGTACCGAGGTCTGGTTGTAGGCCCACGTCCCTGTCATCAATCTTCAGGCTAGTGTAGAGAGGAGCCGACTCTGGAGTGGACCGACTGCAAGTGACTGCGAATGTGTCGAAAAGCTCCTTCAGGTCCTTTCTACTCCGGATACTGACACAAAACATATGAAACAATTTATAGTATTCTAAAACGATAAAGTGTTTTTTTTAGATTAGATAGAGTTCCCTCACGTTGAACCTCGTTAAACGTGTGTCTGTTCTTAATAATCATGTGGCAAGCAATGTACAAGTGTGCAGCAATCCAAAAAAAAAAAGGATCAAGCTTCCTCAGTGCCATGCAAATGATGCAACTGTAAAAATCCAAGCATCTACCTGAAAGACTTGAAAAGTTCCACGAACTCGATGAAGCTCATGGTGCTGTCAGAGATCATGAGGTTCTGGAAACCTTTGAAACAGCCTTTGCCGCGACCGTGCCATGACCTGCTGCTCCACGCCCTGTTCACCATAAACATAATCATGATGTAACCTTAAGTTGAGCTTGGGCTGACTGTTTGTCAACGTACCCCGGCTGAGCCTTGGCAGTCCCCGAAAGGACTGGAGAGGATTGCGGGCGGGACTGGTTGGAGCTGGCCATACTGGAGGAGGAGGAAGAGGAGGAGGAAGAGGCAAGCAATCCAGGACTTCCTTTAGAGGTCAGGGAGAACGGTCCGGGGAAGCTATCGTCTGTAGAGGATGAAAACAATCAAGGCTAAACATGAATGCGTTGAACTTGGTATGGCCTCAAATGTTCAACTTAACCTTCATTTTAGAACTCTGAAGCTGTCAAGGTCACCTGGATCATCTTGGTCTATGCTGTCCGACTCTGGTCCGTTCCGATAAAATCCCTCTTTACAGCTGCGCGTTTTCCTGGAAACCATCTCGTCATCTGTGGCATCCCCGCTGTCTCCCTGCATTCAAACATGTAAACTCGATGAAATAAATCAGAATCAGAACAGCTTTATTGTCATTGTATCGTATGGTGCAACAAAATGGAACAGACACAACACACCTAAAAGACAAGAAAAACAACGACCAGCAGGGGGATACTGAACGGGAGTCCGCCGGGTCGCCTTTTACAGCGCCCCATTCTCGCAGAAAAGGGGGGTGGGGCGTGTCGAATGCAGGAGGGCTATAATATTCCCCTCCTGCATACGGCATGCTCCACAGCCAGAAAGGCGCCACCACATCCCATTCTGCAGTTGCACCATAATAGCGGAAGTGAGAGGGGTGAGGCGGAATGCTAACTATCCATCAATAAAGACCTGCACACATTCAACACCGTAGGAAAACTGACCCTAACAAGGGCCTTCTTCTTCTTCTTAGCCTTGTCATTGATTCCCAGAGGGCTGCTTTTGGGGGCCCCCGATTTATCTCCTCCGCTTGCACTCATGTTCCACCTGCGCCCACCAAACAGCTCAATGGCTTGGGCCAGCGTTGGGCCTTCACATCGACCCTCCTCCTGGTAAACAGAACGACAAAAGTAAAGGCACTGAAACATATTAACGTGGTTCTTGAATGAATACAATCTTTGCATGGATCCTCGAAAACATCATAGGCCTACCTGATACAGACTGACATACTGCCTTCTTAGCCACTGCAACCGCTGATCTGGAAACTTTTTCAGCTTCCTGGTCGCATTTACCAACTCGGAGAGCCCCTTGTAAAGCATTTGTGCCGTGTGTATGGGGGCCACAAAGTGCAGCAGTCTGTTGGACGTGACGGAGGGTCAAGATATCACTACACAAACAGGGTGTCCCAAAAGTCACGATACACTTCTTTTACACAAATCCTGCCCAGGCATGTACACTGATGAGGTCGATAAAAAAATCAAATTGAACGCACAGTACTACAGCTAATCAAGTCTCGACCTGTTGTCGGTGGTACTGAGGCCATAGAGGAGGCTGAGGCCGTTCTCCTCCACTGTCATCTGGCTCAGTTTGTTCTGCAAACAAACCGCGTGGACGTCCACTCCCTGGTGTCCCAGGAAGACAGCCTGTAAGTGCATACAGGCACAAAATTAGGATTCTCAGACAAAACACAACTACTCTTGAGGTTATGTGCTAGAAAAAAAAAAAATGCTGATTTTCAAGACACAAACCTTGACCACTCCGAGGTCCAGCAGACCTTCTGCCAGCCCTGCAACCACAGTCTGTCCCAGGCCCAGCGGTTGCTCCGTGGGGGAGACCCCCCCATTCTGAGGCTTACCTGCCATACATTTACAACGTTTGTCACAGGAAATTGACGTCGGCCACATAATCCCGTTTACAACCAGTTAAAATATGGACAGTGTTGATTTGACTAAACATAATAGAGAAAAGGTGATAACTGGAATGGATTTACTCAATCGTAATTAGAAAGTTGCAAGGCAATTCCAAAGTTACCAGCGTGACGCAGAGTTCATAATAATCACCCCAAGTGAGTGTGGTGTTGTCGGGCTGGAGTCTTAGCAGGCAGCGGGCCGACAGGTGGCTGTCCTGGTCGTAGTGGATGACGGTGGCGCCTTGCAGCAGGAACTGGTGAACGTCTGGTTGCAGGGACAACACGTACCTTTAATAAAAGAAAAATAAAAATAAAAAAGATTGAATTGTGTGCCATCGTTGCCATGCATGTGCGTGCGGGTGTTTTGACCGGGGGTCAAGCTGATATTTATAGCGCTTGTGTGACTGTGAGTGCGTTCTATTTGAGGAGACTTTTTTTTTTTTTTTCCTTCATCCTTTTCTCAATGGAGCTCATCTCTTACCAAGGAATGAGCTCAGTGCCGTGGCAAAAAGCTCTGTGTGTCTCCTCCGTGCCCTGGAACTCCATCTCGTTGGCCGCGGGCTCGGATGACAGGTCGCCTTCGGAATCCGACAGGTCGCCCACCATGAACCTGAAAACGCAGAACGGGAGAATGGAGAGGCAACATAAATGATTCTCCCTTTACAAACAACACACTTTCACAGCCGCAATTCAATCCGCCACAGATACAAGCGAGGTAACCGTTCACACTGAGAGCCACGATATGGCCAACGGCATCCAAATGCAACACGCCAAGGACTGACGCATCATGCGCCACTGCAAAAAGATTCTCAGCTAAAAACAAGCCTGAAATTAAAACCATGCTGATGTTAGCTGGTGGTGAGCATCAACCCGAAACTTTAAATAAAAAAAAAAAAAGAAAGAAACTTACAAGACAGGTTTTGACTCTTGTGTCGTCCTAAATGATTGTGAACTGGAGTTGTGGAAGTATGGGGGGGTGGGGGGGGGGACACAAATGACAAGATTTGAGAGAAGAGGGAGTGTGGAAAAAAACAAAACAAGTAGGAACTCTTGATAACACAGGAAAAGAAATAAAACTCAAGTCGACTTGTTATCCTGCGAGCTAACATAAACAATAACTCTGAGTCAAAGAAATCCATCCAGAAGCAAGGAAGATAAAGCAGGTTTCCTTTGCACAAACACCGCAGGCCACGCAAGGGAATTGTCGTCCAAATTCCAGCCGGTGTCATCGGCTGCGTGCCGTGAAAAGGAGCAGAAGTCTGCTCCTTCCTGGCCTGACGGGAAACGAACCTGCTAGCTTTAATTCTCTTTGACGGCCGCAACTTCTTTTGCTCTCATGGACAACCTGCAATTCTTTTGCCAAATCATCATCATCATCGTCATCATCATCATCATCATCATCACCTTTTACGTTTTGATATGTTTTTAAAAAAAAGTGAATATGAGCCTTGGTAAGGCACTTTGGACTCCATTTACCATTGGCAATTATTATCTAATTGGATTTTTCATTTTTTGGGGGACTATGATGTGTTTTAAGGCAAAAGTACAATTAGAAACCCATTCGAGGTGATTCGGGGACTCGCTGGTTCATCGAACGCGGATTCGCTGATAACACTGTTTTGTTTTAGCTTTAATTTGACAGTAAACCTCGACTGGAACCGGCATTCAACATGTCAAGGCTTCTTCTGAAGAAGAATTACCAAACTAACACTTGCATGTCAATCTTTGCAAAATGGCTGCAATCGTATGAAATACTGACTGATAGCGGCAGCGGTCCCTGAGGGAGTTGTTTCTGGAAGCTGGAGCTGGGCCAGAAGAAGACGACGGACTGGTGGAGGCCTCATCGGGATCCTCCGCCTCCAAACTGCGATTGCATGACCTGCGGACCGAGGCAGACAGCCACTAAACAACAATGACCATACGAGAGTGAAATCGGATCCATTCACGGTTGCCACCAACCTAATAATCTGCAGGATGTTGCTGACGGTGGCTTCTTTCTCGGGGACGTGAAGACCGTCTGTGCCGGCCCGGGACAGGAAGTTGTGCTGGCCGCTGTAGTCGGAGACAAACTGGAAAAGAAGCGGAGGAAGTGAGTGAAGCCGAATTCCGAATGAGCGTGCGCGGGCATCGAGCACCTCTAATGAGTCGTCAGTGTTATCCACGGGCGTTTGAAGACTGATGATGCTTGCTGTGCCGTCTAATGCGTCACTAAGCTCCTTCAGGAACACCCCGCAGAAAGGTACCACCTATGTTTGGAGAGAAAACATTTGCACAGCGCAAATAAATATAGTAAACCAGTAAAAAAAAAGGGCCGCCGCCATATTTACTCCTTTACGTTTTACTCAAGCAACCTTTTGGATCAATTCTACTAGTCAGAGTAGTTTCAATGGCAACATTTGATTTTTATTTGAATATTTTTGTGAAAAAAACAAAGCTTTTATGCATTGAGCTAGCCACTTTTATTATCTTTCTATTGTTGCTTGGCGCTCGGTTTCACCAATCCAACGTTTTGTCCTATACCGTCCTCTGCTGTCCGCTGAAATTGACGTCAAAGTGTCCTCGGGCTGGCATTAAACTGTAAATATACAAGCAACTACAGGCCAAGACTCTCCGTAACTTCCATTAACAACCCGGGCTAAAACAAGCTCCTCCCCAACATTCAAGGATGATAGTCTCACATTGGGATACGCAACCATTCACACACACACAAATATGAATAGCGAACCACATATAGGCAAGGGTTCATTTTAGTCCACTCACTTTGCATCCTGGGATATTGAGCGCTCTGGTGACGACCTTCTTGTACTCGGAGGAGGTCTCGTGCTGCGCCATGGCGTCCTTCAGGCTCCTCATGGTCTCAATGTCCGACTGGTCCATAAACTGCCACATCTTCAGCACCTTCCGGGACCTGGAAGTGGTCAAAAGGCAACATTTTGGGCACAAATTTTGGAACGAGTGCGTCTTCCACAATGTGCGGGTTGCGCCCAACCTGAGTCCCGCCAGAAATTCCATGACGCCGTTGTAGTTGCCCATGTTCCAACAGCACTTGGCCACGTGGACCAGATAGGAGAACACGTCTCTCTTCTCTTCCATGGAGCTGGCCGTCAGAACCAGCCATGTGACCCATGAACTCACCTGTGTGGCGGCGCGCAACAAACACGCCAATGCAAGACTCGGTTTACAACTACAATCTTTGGGGGAAATGACATAACTGGAAGAGATTGGGGAAAGCGATACCATTTTTGGACAATGTCAAAATCCGTGTCAACTACTACAAACACACACTTGAATGTGACCCAAACAAAACTGTGACATGTGTTATGTGCACATATTTCATGTTGGTTTTATTTTCCGTTATCTATGACTTGAAAAAAAAACGTGTAAGCCCGCTAAAGACCGGCTTCCGGCAAGGCAACTGGCTACGCACGAATCAACAAATGAAAACATTACATCATGGTCATTTATCAGCTGCATTGCTCTGACTAACACACACACACGCACGCATGCGCCCGCCCGGGCGCGCGCACGGACAGAGCAAACTCTCAGCTATTAATCTGGCCGCTTCTCGGTTTCTGGTGTCTCAATGCGTTCGAGCCTCATGAATGTAAGCGCGGCAACACACACAAAGAACTTGCTAACCCCCTGACGCGCATAGATATCTGTTACCGGTTACGTAATAAGCCCGCCGCGCTCTCACTTCAAAGGGGCCAAATGAAGAGACACATGGAGAAACGAAAACACACACACATTAGTTCACATGAGGCGTCTCATCGCCAGTACATTTGACACATTGAGCATGAAAACAAACCTGACCCGTTGACATTTGCATTCAAACGGTTGAAAGAAGGTGAAATGACTATTTCAGAGGCGAACCTCCAAAATTCATCCAAACGTGAATGACAACCTCCTTGCAATTATGTCAAATGTTCCCTTTCCTACGAGGCAGGCGGCACGTGCGGCAGACGCAGAGGACGTTAGGAACGTTTTTACCGCACGGTTCCTAAATCCTTCTGCAAACGGTGCCGTTTAACTTGCTCTCAGCGATATTGACTCAAGCTGACAACGACGCAAACAAAAGACTTCAATTCGGTCCGAGGTATCCAAAGTTTTTTCCTTCCTTAGTGTAGCAGGCTTTTGCTTAATTTTTTTTATTTTTTTTTTTTAACACCTGTTAAAGACGGTAAGGTAAACAGTTTGGGGATTTTCATGGTGGTCCACTGCCCTGCATCCCACAAGAATAGATCCGCCCCTGCCCTGAGCAGATAGAAAACATATACACTTTATTCTTTATGTCAGACGCAATATCACAGAATGAAAAAATACAAATAACACTTTAGGGACTAAGTGAGTGAAATTGGGTCATTTCTCGTTCCCGTATGTTTTCCGAGAAGTGATCCACACATCTGCAGCTTCCTGGCATGCGTGAGCGGGGCGACATGGCTTCACCGAAACGCTCTCTCTCATTTCGCATCTCACTCGGCGGCCGGCTAACGTTACTCTCGCCATCTCAACTCCTCTGACCGATGTCTTTTTTTTTTTTCTTTTCTTTTTTTAGTTGCCATCTCCTCTGTTATACCATATGGTGAAAGGGAAGTGCGCCCATACCGCGTCAGTGAGACCTCGTAGAGCGGGGAAAAGTAATACAGGGCAGGAGATCCAATGAGAAAAGTGACACTTTCCTCACACACACACACACACACACACACACACACACACACACACACACACACACTGATCCCCCCCCTGTGTGGCTTTGATGTTGTGTGTCTGTCGCCGCCTGTGCATGTGTTATTAGTCGAGCTATGAGGGTCGGACTCTCCTTGATGCGCGTATTGCGTAACCGTCGATGACAAACGCTGCGCCCGTCAGGGCCAAACACTGCACACAACAAACTGCAAAGCTTATAATGGATAAACAAGCAGTCCCCGTTCAAGAATATCACTGCCAGGTAAATCGTCGAAATTTACTCCCACTCTACAGGTGACTCCGTTTATGAGACGTGTGATTTAAGACTGTTTGCCAACCGTTTACGACCGGGCCTTCCTCCTCGCTCACGGCTTTTTCCGGCTCTTTGTCATGCGCACACGACTTAACCCTCCAAAATGTATCTCTGCATCTTACTTAGCTAGTTGTGAAACTCTTCTTCATGTGTGTCCCTTTGTACTGTACCACCCCCAGGTGGCCAAGGTGCGCTCACCAGAAAGAGCAGTACAACGTCCGTTGAATTGAAGCCCCCTCCCAACAAAAGTCCATATATGGATGTCAACAATTTTGTGCTTTTTGTGTGTCTCCTGGTACCCAAAATGAAAAGCAGTCGATGTCAGAGGCATGCAAGGTGACCTCATGGCCTATCGGTCTCTCCCTCACTTCCCCCTCCGCCCGTGTTTATTCTAAGAGTCACTCGCCAGGCACGGCGAAAGTGCGTGCGCCTTGCCCGTGTGCGCAGCCATGAGGGCCATCAGTTGACACACAAAACATGGTGAACGCAAGTAAGGGATAACATCTCAGTTGAAGGCAAAATACACGTGAAGAGCTTCATTTGCTGACCTCATTGAAGCGCGCCACCAGGTCCTCCACAGCATTACTGCGCTGCGCCGTCTGGGTGGGCATGTTGGGGGCCGACAGCGAGGCCTTGAGGTTGGGGTGCCGCCTGCTTTGACTCTCCGGACTGCTCAGCTCTCGTGTCAGAAAGCACAGGTAGTCCAAGGGGAACACCTGCGCCCACAGGAAACAGGAAAGCCCACATGGACGTCAGGTAACTACTTTTTTTTTTTTTTTTTTTCGCTGAGCACGTGTCGCCGTCCGTCCCCACCCGCTGGTAAAGCTGCTGCTCCTGCTCGGTGAGGATGCAGGCGATCTCCTCGGGGAACTGCACGAGGTGCCGCAGCTCGGCCAGCTCCTGCCTGATGCCGCTCACGCTGGCGGGAAGAGCGCTGCCGCTGGTCATGCTGTTTGCCAGCTGACGCTCTGCAAGGGGGGGGGCACAGCAGGAGACAAGATAAGACAAGATTGGACATTAATGAAAGGCAAAAAAAAAAAGCTCTTGGTGGTTGTCTGGAGTGAAGCTTGACAGTAAACTTCAATTGGGGGTAGCAATACACAGCTGGAGTTCTGGCGTCGGCAGAATCCTCGTACATCCAAAATAATCACTTTTCAGGAGACGTCTGTTCACCCTTAAAAATTGCATCTTCAAAGAGATTGAGGCATTTTCGACACTTATTGATCTTTTTTTTTTTTTTTTTTCGTAAAAAAATAAAATAAAAAAATAGCATGAACGTCAGTCCTCCCTTCCAAACAGATGACCCCACGATTGTCCTCGGTGCATGTTCATTGTTCTTTATTCAGATTGACAATCGGCGCTTTCTGGATGAGCAGCTTTCTGTAATGAGATGCGCATTCAAAAAGAGCGATGGCTAAACAAATGACACGCCCCGCCTTCTGGTTATTGTCAGCACACAAGCCCGCACATCAAAATAGTCGCTCCATACACAAAGCAGGCAGACACACTTGCCGAGGGTTCGCGCTAAGCTTTGAGATGGGCGACAAGTCGCCATGGCAACGGCAGCACCGCCGCTCATATTGAGGCTTCACGTTTTCTTTGACTTACGGCAGATTTTACCCGTAAAATGAAGGCGGGGTTCAGCCTTTTAGGATCCGTTACTGGTTTCACTGTCAATCCGATTACACTGGCCAACAGCAAATTTTTATGCAGGGATGGTTTTATGTGTATGTAATATAATATGAATGACACCAATGATAGTTAGAAGTTGATTTTACTTATATTTTTAAGTTGGGGATCCATAAAAGTTCTGTAAACTTCTATTATTATTTTGAACACTGATGTGCTCAAGAAAAAAACCAAGGGCAGATTCGGAATCAATGTAAAAAAAAAAAAATCCTAAAAAAAATAAATAAATAAATAAAATAAAAAATTGTAAAAATGTGTTGATCGGTGTTATTTGTCTCTCATCAATCCTACCAAACGGCAAGCCTTTTTGATTTGGACAACAGAGGCCGCCTCAAAGCAGCGCTATAAATTTCATGACCAATCACACATTTATTTATTCCCTTTTTGCTTCGGGGGACAATCAACGTCTTCAGCCAAGACGGCAACAAAACGCTCTTGAGAGGCTCAGCGGAAAGGATGAAACACACTAATACATCTCATTTGTCCAAGATGCGGCTGTGCTTCTTACACCTGATGAATACACAATGATGCGACTGGATGTTTGGATTTATTCTAAAGAGCACCTTGACCTTTCTTGGCCCGGAAGTGCGAGCCCTCCCGCTGTGAAGTACCGAGAATAAACGTGATGTTTATGCATCGCGGCCAATCATGTGCGCAAGTGCATTCGAATGGGCGCGTTTCTAAATCCGAACTTCCTGAGTGAAGTAAAGACGCTAACGCAACTCCTGATGGATGTTACGGTTGATTAACGTTGCAAATGTTTTGTCCACACAGCATATGAAAACAACAGCCACTTGATATCAACTAAAGGATGGATTCATATTCAAGTGCTGCTAAGGGATTGCTGGAAAAAAAAAAATTACGCACGGAAGGAAATTTGCGTTTTCCCAGAAAATGTCACCCCGACCCAACTCCAGTACGGGGAAACGTCTTTTTATAACAGCTAGTTCCTCGCTTCACGTGTTGATCTGTCAAAGTACACCGTCTAGTCCTTGGAAGATAACACATGAAAGGAGTCCACCAGCACACGCGCATTCCCGTGAAAAACTATCAACACGTTGTAAACGACGCTATAAGCGGACCCGTCTGCATACATCTTGCATTCAAATTATGTCTGGGATGCTAACAGCGTCTCACTGCTTCCTTATACACGTCAATTTAAAACACACAATAAGGCACGTTCACAAGCACAATTGAAATAAACGGAGTAAAATGCAAACACAAGTACAACACGTTCAAACGCCATTTGGCCTTCGTTTTTGTGAATATCTTTAGGTGTGCTGTTTTCAGCTGCGAAGTGTGTTACCGTATCCTTGAGGCCGCAATAAAAGCGTGACCTCGTGGCCTCAGTTGGGCGGGTCGACGGGACACAAAGGCACCCGGTGACCGCAATGCACGGCACGCTGTCGCCTCTAGCACGAGTGGCGATAGGTCAAAATGTGCATGGCAACACTGTTTAAAAAAAAGTATACGCACATATACATATATATACATATATATATATATATAAATACACATACATATATATATATACATATACAGTACATATACATATACACATACATATACACGTATATATGCACACACACATATATACATATATACATATATATACACACATACACGCATAAAATATATACGTATTGTTACTGTCGAATTTATTATTATTATGATTATTCTATGTAACGATTTGCATTTTTGAGGCCCTAAACATGAACAAAAACAGATTAAAATTGAAATTGAACATGAATTCTGTAGTCCATGAAAGCAAATGGGTTATCTTTTGTGTTTAATCCAAATAAGACAATTGCAAAGCATCTGCTTTTACTTTGTAAAACAATGATCGAACCAGTAACTGAATCACTTCCGAAAAGGTTGGTGCAATTTCACTTGTTAAGTGGTCATTTTTAGCACCTTGACACAACTGTAACTAAATACTATTGATTATAAATCAAACGACAGATTATAAAAAAATAATTAAAAAAAAGATAACCAAACCTGTGCCCCAATGAACTAACAAATACGTTGGAAGCTTTGCGAAGCCCCGGATTTGAGTACCACGTGCCCGAGAAGACGCGGTGAGAGCGGCTCTACTTACTGAACAGCTTGAGGTCCATTCTATTTGAGTGTTTCATGACTGCCAGCTACAGCTGACCACTCCGCCTCCCGTCCCGCGCTGACAGTTCAGTGGCGAGGTGCACCCGTGCACACCCAAGCCGGCACTCCGGTTTCCCCCTGCAGCTGCTCTCGTACTCTCATCTCCTCCTGTGCATTGTGCCTCTATCTCTCTCTCTCTCTCTCTCTCTCTCCCCCTCTCTCGCTCGCCCCTTTCCCCTCAACACTAAACAATCTTAACATGTTCTTTCCCTTGACTATATTCACGCCCTCTCTTCTGTGGGTCTCGTTCCCTACGCCGTCATAACCCGCCCACTATACTCCCCCCCCCCCCCCCCCAAGTGCCATACGTAGTTCACAGCTATGTGCGAGAGTTCCGGGCAAGCAGACAACCAATCCAACGGCACTGGGACTATGAATCAGCGCAAGGCACAAGGAGGGTTAGGCAACAGGGACCTCAAATCACTTTTCAGGAGCCTCCTAAAAGACACCTGAATTTTTTTTTTTTGCAATGTGTTTTTAAAACACTGGCTGATTGAGCGACTTCACTGTGTAGTGCGTTGAAGGAAAGTTATGGCGCGCATGCACACTGCACATTCAAGACAAGATGAAGAATTTCGCTAGATTAAAGAGTCAGATGGTTTTTGGGGACAGCTTTTTTTCCTGACGGTTGTGTTTTCGTCACCTTGATTTGGTGACTTAGCAGGATTATGCACAAAACTCAGTCTTGGGTCAATGAAGAGTTATATGTGGAGTGGATCACGACTTCTAGATCCGATGATCCCTATTGTTTCCGGACAAATGATTACAGTTATTATCCTCTGTAATAAATTTTTGAGGGTCTAAACATGAACAAAAACCTCACCAAACAGCACGTTGTCACTAGTTGTCTTTGAACTTGCATGATTTTATTCTTTAACTTTTTCTTTCATTGCTCAGTGACCCAAACATTTGTTTGGCTTCTTCTTTGGCTTTTTGCACGACTTTTGCCAAAAGCAGCGGAAATGCACGTTGCTGAAATGCAAGTACAAGTTTTGGACACTACTCACCTTGTTGTATTACATTTTTTTCTACATTTTGGTTTTGACAGCGGTTCACTTAGTTGTCGTTGTGTCACGTTTACTTGTGACAAAACACTGGAGCCGCCAAAGTTACCATTAGAATAGAGAGAAACAAATAGGCACATTGCGTAACGGAAACCCGTAAGAACTCGGACGTGAATATTTTTAGCTCTTGCATGTTTGCCGAAACAATATGCAATCCTTGAGACTTCCCTCGACTATGACTCCCCACCACATCGGCTGTCAGTGGCTCTTAAATGGCTGGCGGGCAACACAATGTGCAATGATGACAGAAGGCGAGACGGAAAAAGGACGGAGGAAGAAAAGTAAATTGAAAGAGAGCAATATCAAGCTGGGGAGGGACGGCAGCCCGACCGACTTCCTTTTCTGCCGTGCGGTAAATTGTGTTACCAAGGAAATGAGGCTCAAACCGTTTACATTTCACAGGGACATGGTGAAATCTCGGCGCACTACAACCTTAATAGGTTTTAAAAGTCAAAGAAAAGCAAGGGGGGGAAAAATGAATCACGTTCCGCCGACGTCTCGGGGTTGAAAGCACGACTTTGCACTAAAGTGTGGTCATTTACGACACTTGTCGCGAGGACGGGCGCACGCCATTATTTTCACCGAACACATTATAGCCCCACACCGGTATTTGCCTTTGTCGTCATTTACTAAGACGTCATTTATTAAGACGCATAATACAACACCGATTATGCCGTAAATCCCAACGAACAGTTGGGAAAGAGGCACACTTACGCCGTCTGATTTATGACAAGGGCTCCAAATCACTGCTACTCATAGAAAGTTATTAATCTCATAATATGGATAATATATGCTGGCTCATTGCATTTATCAGTCCCAGGCCAGCATTGTCTTCGATCGCCGTTGAGAGGATTGTTTCGACGCTGTTGCAAACTAATTCAAAAAAAACACATTGGTCATAAAGCAGAACGCTAAAGATTGGGCAAATAATAGATGTTTGGGATTGGTTCGTTCGGGGCGGCTTTGTTCTCCTGTTGATTGCAGAAGCAAAAAGCTCAAGGTCTTTTCCCGAGCGAGTCAGCACGATCGGGAGACTCCGTTTGGAAAGAGCACATCAAACAAGGTGGGCAACGCGACAAGACCGTTTCGTCGAGACAGCCGGCGGACAACCGTTGCCATATTTGGTAAGAAGCACATTTACGCACCGTCCCAACGTCAAGGCAGAACGTCAAGGATACACGTCTCTTAATAACACGCAATGATGACTTTGACCTTAAAAACGAAGTCCACCGCTGCTTTTATCAGTCGGATACAAGCACAGCATTAGATCTTGCCTTATAAACGTCTTTGTGTCAAGCTGAAGAGATGTTAGGCCCTGCGCGCCCGTTTGAAAGATGGGAACGCTGTCCGCAAGTGTATGTTGACAGTGTGCACGCGGGCGGGCGGGCCCCCCCCCCCCCCCGCAGAGGGACAGCGAGTCCCGTGGCGCGCCGCCAGCGGACTTCAACGTCCGGCTCGGCTTACATTTGAGTCACACGCAACATCGGTGCAGGGACGCTGGATGGCCGGCAAGCAGCTGAGTAACGCTTAGTCATACGGTCATTTGACTTTTAGGATTACTTGCGTACGGGAGATTACTGGGATGTCAGGTGGCTTTTAGTTTCTCTTGGGGCCATAGAAGACGACGACAGAAATGGACACATTTTTTTTTCTCGAAATATACGGGTGCATGGGAGAAATGCCTTCCTTATATCCATCACAGGTCTAAAGCGAGAAGACGGAGAAAGCAGGACCACGCGGGAAGAGCAGGAAGCTTGTCTTCCCCCGAATCAAACACCCTACGTAGCTTGAACGCGATCACTAGAAGCAACTTTTTTTTTTTTTTCCTTGCAAAACGGTTTGACACCCACCTTTGAACACGCCGTGGCTGCTGTTGGGGGACTGGCCGAACGGGCAGGGCAAGGCAGAGCGGGCCCCGAGTGCGGCCGTGGCTTCCAGAAGGGCTCCGGTCAGCAGGGAGCAAATCGATGTCCTCTGACCACACGCGAGATAAAACCTAGAAAGACAAAAAAAAAAAAAAGAATGAGGAACTAATAGAGGTGACTTATTAAAAGGGAGTATTCCCTCATAAGTGCTCACTTACAGGGAACGGAATGAGTAACAAATACATGAGCTTCACCTGCTATAAAAACAAGAAGAGGCATTACGAAGTGCTTTAATACAAACTCAATTTTAGTCCGTTTGCTCATTTTGAACAGGAATGACGACTTTCAGACAGGCTATTCATTAGCCTGTCTAAGGCGTTTTGCATTGTTAGTTAGCGTTTAGCTAAGCGGACTCTCCGAAGGCAAAGTTATGTGGTTTGGTTAAATACAAAATGTATCATTTCTTTGTTTGATGTTTTCTTTGACATCAAACCTCAAATGGGAGAGGCATTAAACATCATGAAGTCTTTTTTTTTTTTTTTTAAACAATTGTTTTCTACTTGCCAAACTGCGATTATATCGCCACCATTCAGTGCTCAAAGCAAAAAAAAAAAATGTCTGGTACAAACCTGTAAGAAGATCCTTGGCTGGGATCAGGACAGGTGATCCGAGCCGGTCCAGGTGGACGCCCGCTGACGGGGGGCAGAGGCCAGCAAGAAAGTGGGAGGCTGATGCATCCAGACCCGGGCGGGGGCAGCAGCAGCTTCTTGGCAGGGTGAGTCAGGTTAAGTGTCGCAGCATCTTGAACATCGTGTGCCACCTGTAGAGGAGCACATGTGTAAGAAGTGTTGTTACGAGAAAAGTGGGAGGCAGCAGACAAACATCAAAAGGATGAGGAAGAAAGAAAGAACATTTGGACCCTTTTGAACACGACTCATTTTGGGCAATTTTATGCTGCCAAGTATTCTGGATTAATTTGCCTCTTTGCAGCTCCAGTGCACAACCATGCAGAAAAATCCACACAAATCTAATAAGCATTTTCTTCCAAAAGACTAAAACCAAAATGGCTGCCAAAAACAACACAGATGTTCAGTTGCTGCAGGTTTATTAGCTTAGCCGTGTCCCCAATACTTTGACCATCACACGCTTTAAACTGCACTCGCCAATTTAAGAGTCCAACTCTTGTCTCATACTTTCTGCCACTATTAAACAAACATAATCGGTCCAACTAGAGGGATGGGTTTCCTGCGTGGGGAGTCGCTTCTACCATCAGATCTGGACCGTCCCGAGGGGAAACGGGAGCTACCAGGATGCACGTTTCCAGAGGGCGAGTGCCAGTTAAAATCAGCCACAATGAGTTTAGTATGCCCAAAAAAAAAAAAAAAAAAAAAAAAAAGAGGGGAAAAAAATGAACATTCCGCCAAATAGCTTCCATTAGGATGTGTTTCTAATGACCATCGGAGCGTTGACCTCCGCTTCTCTAGAAACTATTCGGTGCCAAAGAGGCAGACAAAGTCCACTAGATTAACCATGCATTTTTTCCACGTTCAAGAGATAAGTCTCGAAGCAAAATAGTGGACTTGGCTTACATTCTGCATATCCCGCATGCCTTTCTTTGTGACTGTACTTTTCGGAGAGGCCGGTTTGCTGCTCGCGATAGTCGGAACTTTCGATAGTCTGCTACCTAATGCACAATCAAGGTGATTCGCTTCATATTTTGCTTCTGTGTCGTGCAGGTGAGGAAATGCACCATCTCGGGATGGTCATGCTGTAGAAAGGCTTGACTACCTCATCACACGCTTACATCACACCTAACATGCAGAGAGGATGACAGCGTCAATAATAGGATGACTCAAGTTGTTGCCGGTGGCTAAGCCACACCCCTGAAACACAAACTGAGCAATAACAGCACTGAATTGAATGCCTTTTTTTTTTTTTTTTTTTTTTTTTTTAGGTTTTAGATGCTTCTATCATGAGAAACAGGTTTAGCTTTTATTCCTGCCGGATTCTGACTGTTTGACGGCACTAATGGAGCCAAGTGTGAGAGTGTGCCTGTAAGAGGAGAGGCAGACAAAGGACAGAGCGTGTCGCTGCCGCTGACGGACACCCGGCAGCTGCCTGCACACGCACGCACAAACAAACATTCTTGTCCTCAAATTGCAAGCGAGCGCACGACATACAGACCTGCCGCCCGTCAAAATACAGTAACACGCATGGTGTATGGCATTATAGGTGAATTATAGTCAAGCAGTAACAGGAAGTTACTAGAGTCCCAGACATAACATGGGAGGGGGGGGGGGGAGCTGCTTCTTATGTGTGCGCTTTGGCCACCTCGGGGGGAGTATAATTCAGACATAGGTCAAAACTGTTCACTCAGCTGCAGTAGTATTACAATAGAGGATAAAGAATATATGCCGGTGAGTGTTACATTATACGTCTACAATACACACCGCACCGCCATTCCATCTACCACATGCAATGCTCTTTGTTTTATGTTTAGTTTGGCAGTAAACTTTTTGATCTACATTGCAGCCAAATTTTGAAATAAGATTCCGGATTGTATGTCTGGGGCTGAGTAGAAAGTAGAGGGTCGGAAATAAAACATTGGATTCAACTCAAGCAATCGATTCACAGATGTAACTGTGTGCAAGCCGCACATATGTAAACCGACATGCTGTCGGCCGCCACAAATTCAGCCCTGTAGCTCATCTTACTCCAAGTGGACAGGAAATGCTAATGGTTTAAGTCCAGTCAAAGTAAATTAGAGGCCACTAGCGGCAGCTGCTCCCCGCCCAAATTCCAATTTAGGGTCGTGATGAAGGGGGAAACGTCCTGGTTGTAGAAGCAAAAGTTGAGAATGAATTTTAGGGATATTAAAAACAAAATATATATTTGAGCCAACTCGTTTAGAAAGCCATCGCTTGCCAATTTACACAGATGGGTATGACTTTGAAAATTTGATAGTGGTTCAAGAGTATGTTAGGAGCACTTTAATGCATCATTATAGTTAAATATGCAGTGGTTCAGTTATTTTTACGATAGTGTAAAAAAAAAAAAAAAAAACGTTACTTAAGCAACGGCCGTTTGGTTAAACAAGTCAGATTTGGATGGATCATCTCAATTTCCTAGGATAAAAATAGAAATCCACAAAGGCCTTGCTGTATTTTTAAAATTCATTCAGCCCTGGGTGCCATTCAATCATAAATATTCTACTGCTCGTGTAGGATGTGATGAGCTCAGCTACTTGAACTGACAACTGCACTGCATGGTCAGATCATGTGTCCTATTTGAAGACATGTTTAGTTCAGAAAGTCGGTGCTTCTCAAAGACCGTGCCTCTAACTACTTGTCCCGAATCCCATTCATAAATCCAGCCATGCAAATAATCAGTGATCCACTCAGCGCCTCATTAAGCAGCCGAATGACACCTGCAGAAGCTGCACTTTTGGGAGCGAGTGAACTTTTAAGATGTATTAGCAATCCATCGGGTTCAACTCTCTGCCCGGTAACAGCCATTCTCGGAGGGGATTAGCGGAGGGCGCGGTGGGGCACCGTGCAGATGTACTGAACTTTGAGCTGGAATGCGCACATGCGAATACGACCGCATACAAATTTACAAACGTAGACACGCACGCTCACAACTCCCGCCCTGTGCCGATGTGCGACTCACAGCAGGCACGCTGGAGGGCTTGGAAGTGTCTTCAGTGAAACAAAACCAACCATATCATGAGTTCTTGGCTTGGATGAATTGCGACCCACCACCAACACTCCCATACTCCCTCCCCATGACACACACACACACACACAAAACACCAAATATACACAGTTTATAGTATTAGTATAATTAGCGGTTTAATTTGCCCTGTGGCCACAATGGAATTTCACTCGGAGTCCCGCAGGGATCAATACTTGGCCCTCTATTATCCAGGATTTATGTTGGCACCTGGTGATATCGTACACAAATATAACCTTAAGCTTTCACTTTTTTTGCCAACCATACATACATAATCTAGAAACGTGTCTCGTTAAACCTCCTTTTTGAAGAATGGTTTGCTATTTACCAAAGTGCCGCTTATTGTGAAGACCGTTGAATTGAGTTCACTGCCATCCCGCAGCACTAATTTCTTAAATCTGCGGTCGCACGTCAAAGCAAAACAATCCATCTATTCTAGCTAGCTAGCTAGTTGGCTAAAGCTAGCTAAGCATCCATTCATCTAACTGCGCTACAAAATTGCAAGGACAACATCTGCTGCCAGTTTCGTACAAATCCTGGCAATGTAATTCCAGAATGCACAAGTCATCACAGAGGGAAAAATAAAACACTCCTATAGATACCCGTCGAGCCCGGTGTACTCTCCCACGAAGCGCGCATTCAAAGAAAAGCTCGCAGATACATCACTTCTCCTGACAACTACTTTTAGACGACTCATGAAAGGAAGGGTGAAGGTTAGCCCAGCCTCGGTGGGAGAGGGGTCGCCATTAAAAGAACTCTGTTATTCTGGCCAGTGGTCTCAGAGCTCAGGTCAATGCGGCGACGTCAGTAGTAACCTTTTGCTTCTCACGGGAGGCCTGACACGCACTTGGCGGCCATGTACCGAATATCGACATAGTGGCTTTTAAAATCAGAGTTATATACGGTTATCCACTCTTTAAAATCGATTTGACAAGCCGAAGATCTTCTGGTTGGGACTCACTGAATTAAGGTACATAAGAGAGTCTGAGGGAAAGAGATTCCTGCCCATTGCTGAAGGAAAGACTGAGCGTGCCCACCCAAAAGTGGCTTTCAATCAATAGCACTTTATCGCTTTCAAAAGGCGCCAGGTATGTTCAGCAGCTTTGGTATTTCAGGAAGCAGACGTTTTTAAGCCCACCTTCCTTGGACTGCGTGTGAACTGGATTCGGAGACGTCAACCGAGCGCCTGCACCAAGCAACCGGGGCAGACATAGCAGTGAAAACGCTGCAATCATTTTGTCTTAGCCCCGCCCCGCATGCACATGCACTGACCTTGTCGGCTGTGTTTTTTTTTTTTTTTTTTTTTGTCTCCACGAGGTAATGTTTGCCCGCCGCAGACAGAGTCTGGCCTTTCTCAACTTGATTCACTTCCATGCTTGTGAAAAAAAAAAAAAAAAAAAGTTTAGTGTAGGGCTGCAAAACACACGTGTACATCGCAGTGAATAAACTAAATACTAAGTAGGGCTCGGCGAATTTAGTGCTCGCACTGAATCATCCATTGTGAAGAATATGATATGATAGCTCATCATTCAGAATTTATTTTCAGTAATTTACAGGCACCGCAATTGTTCTTCTAAGCGGCGAAGTGAGCGCTCAATCACAAAACAGTTTTAAAAAAAAATATGGTATGATTATTGGCTCCTAGACGGATGAAATGTCTGCTTGGCCTTTATTTCTAACAGCCGGCTGAATTTCACAAGGAGTTGCTTGAGCAAAGCCCATCCCCGCAGCACTGCCTCACACCTTTTAGCAAGCTTGCAGCATCACGCTGTGTACACAGTGGGCTGTGCATCTGGGGGCACATGCTAAGACCGCGGGTAAACAATGAAGCAATACGTAGGAAAACAACAAAGTATTCAACAAAAAAAAAAAAAAACTGTCAGCGCATGCATAGTTTAGAAACAAAAAACGGCACTAAGCAGACAATTGGTATAACGCTTATTATAGGAGATGAGGTCAGCGTGCGCAGCTTGAAAAATGATCCTCATAAAGTTAACACAATCAGCGTCTCGGGTTTCGAGAACAAATCGTGCACTTGATGGATATCGTTTGCTCCATGCATCCCCAGGGGAGGAGGAAAACGGTTTAGATTTATAGGGGGAGAGGCAGGTTACAGTTAAGTGAATAAGGTTACAGTTAAGTGAATAAGAACAACTACAAAATTGTAGAATTTTCTGATTTCATATTAGGGAAGATATCATAATTTTACGAATAGATTTTTTTTTTCTAATCAGGACATCATAATCCTACAATAGTTATGATTAGAAGTCAATTTTACAGGACTACATTTTGAATATGACGTAATAGTGATTATGAGAAATGATGTATAAGGGGAAAAAAAAGTTTCACTTTACAAAAAAATACATGAGAAATATATCAGCTATAAATGGGGAGCACTTTTTGTCACGGTTTAAAAACTGTCAATATGACGTGACAAAGAAAAATAAAAAACACAACACGATTTGTGCCACCGCGCCCGAGGAAAAACAACCAATAAGAAACCGAAGGCATGACTGACAAAGTGTCAATCATTTTCATGCTGACCTACCACAGAAAAGTGAAAGCTCCCCCTTAAATGATAACTAAATGACAGGTCAGCTCCATTTCACAAAAAAAAAATTTCCTGTACACTTTTGATTGTGATTTTACCGGTTTTCTGTTTCACACAAACCAAGGAATGGCCCAGAAAGTGTCAACAGAAGACCACGTTGAGATCCCAACAAGCTGGAAGTCATTACCCACGAGCCTCCAGCGGGATGCTTTCACACCCCTCTACCCCCCCCCCCCCCCCAAATTTACAGTTCTCATGATGTCATACAACACGGGGCTGCGACATAATCGCACAGAACGCCGGTATGACAGTCCCAGACTAGCATGATGGATGTTCTTTCTGCTCTACATGCAAGAAAGTTGTAGAAAATGTAAGACGTGTACAAAATTGGGCAAAAAGTTACTCCGGCTGACGTGCATCGAGTGAATCCATTGCATCACCTTTATTTAAAAGCTGACCCATTCAGACTCACAGCATTCAACCATTTTGCTTAATGAACCTGCGAGACTCGTGAGATCAATAGTGTAACATAAAACCCGCAAAATTTATGAATGAAAACTATTACTCACAGTTCCGATACATTTGAGGACTACTCCATCCAAATCCCTCGTTGTCCGAGTTAGCTCGGAAAAGAGTGCAAGAAGGAGGAAAATTTAAAAAAAGGGCACAGGAGAGCGAGAGTGATGAAGAAAGAGTGGGAGTGCGTGCGCGCTCTACATCAACAAAGCTAGCGAAAAGAGAGAGAGGAGTGCGAGAGAGAGAGAGAGAGAGAGAGAAGGGAAGCAAATGAACGTGAGGGACAAAGCAAGGAGAGGGGGAAAAAAAAGGGGGCTGATATCTCTGCCTAGGGTAACCCCCATATTAGGTTATAATGCAACAGGCCTGCAAGATGCTATCGGTCAGCGTACTCTAAACACACAAAGATGAAGGGGAGACGCTGGTACTGTACATCGTGTTTCAATCGATCCTCCTCGGGTGTGTGTACACAGTGTGTCTGACAAAACTCATAATAACCTCTGCGCGTTTTGACGGCGACAACTCAAAGTCAACTGGTCACGTAAAGTATCAAAAACAAGAGAAAAAGAATTTCTTCCAAAAATGTCCCGGCGTTACTATTGAAGTTTATGTTTGCGTACATTCTTAGTCTTTCTTGTTATCCAAAAACATTCAAATGACTTGGGCAGCTATGCTAATACACTTAATGATTTGTTTTATGAAATTGGATGAATGTATTCCCAACAGTCAATAATTGTCTTTATTTTGCTACATACTTTTGTTACATGTTTCCTTGCTAACTGCTTCTAATATGTGTATGTCAGTTGTTTTTTTTTTTTCCAGTCAGATGTCAGCCTCAACGTCAACCTTGCCGCTAACCGGACTTTCCCTCTTGTCGAAAAAGTCTGCGTTTTTTGCAGAGGGAGGATTTACAAGCGCGCCACAATATATATATATTTTTTTTTAATTAATTCTTCCTCACTTGTTATATAGCTTGCTACAAGCCACTTACTTCAACTACCAAAGCCCATTTGTAGCGATCTTAACATGTTAATATCTTTGATAATCTGCACCTCTGGCGGACATGGCATATTTAATTTTACATTTCCTATGTTTTTGTCACATTATTACAGAAACATCAGTTGTATATTGGGTGCTGTTATATTGTGGTTTTGAATAGTATTGACAGTTTCTATAATCGCAATGTGCTAATGGTGGTATTAAGAGGTGGATTAAATCCCCACTGACGCCCCGGCTACCAAATGCAAGGCCCACCGTGGAAAGAAATCCAGTTTGTAAATCGTCCCGCTGAATGTGGCTAATGAAGTGGAACCCTTAACATCCAAATTGCATTGAGGACAATGCAAACAGCTGGCCACCCCCTTCGGCCTTCATTTGCATGTCTTTGATCAATGCTCGCCTGGCTCGGCTTGCTTGGTAATGAGGGCCCATATTCATCATGGATTGTACAACACTAATTGCTTCCACAAGGTACAAAGTCTCCCAATGGTGCAAATCTCCAGTGCATGGGAGAGACAAGGTTTTTAGACTTGCGTGACCATGCGGCATTGCCCTCCAGCGGCTTACCAAGGACAGGTTCCTCATTTTCTGCGCACTGCGGAGTTGTCTCCCCTAGATGGCACCATAAGATCCCTTTCCATTCGTCACTTGCTCAACCCAAGCGGGATCAATTAGGTTTTTATTTTCGCCACATAATGCAACAGCGTATAAGGAAAATAGACTTGATGGAAGTAGTTTAGCAAGGCAACTTGAAGCTACTGCACAATCTAATGAGAGGCAATATTAAGAGTTGTGTCGAGAAGGCTCCGTTGTGAATGTCACTCCCACATTCCAGAATGTATCATACACCTTTTGTATTAGCTCTTGTTCAATCATGCAAGTGTACCGAATGACAGCGTGTACATAGCGTCCTATTTCCACACTTTCTCGTTTTCGTTTGAAATCGACGTGCTGCGCACAACCCTGACGTCACACTTTGAACATTTTGTTTCAATTTGGGTTAAACCCTGACTGGCTGACCTCCTGCGTCACAAGTGCAAGTGTTTCACAAAGGGGCCGGACTATTTTTACATCAATTGCGCTATTTATCGAGTGCGCCCAAAATAGCGCACGACAGTAACATTTTGCTTATTGAATCCACTTGATAATCCAAATTGAGCTGGCAGGTTATGGGATATACCCTCAGAATCCGTCCCAGTAAAGCTCCATTACATCTTCCGTGGCCTGTTATTTACATACACACTGCACAGGTATGCCACAGTGGGAAATGTAGGTAAATCAAACACGTGACTTAGCTTTAGAAGACTTGCAGGTGGAATACATTTGCTTGACCCAAGAAAACTAAACGGACATTTTGTGACATTTTTGTCGGACGGCGTACCATGAGACTTTTCGAACGTCAAATATGTGCCCTGGCTCAATAAAGGCAAATGACACCCCCCTGCAATTTTCCTGTCACCAAGACGTGAGGCGCCTGAGCTGGCAGCGCATACACACATTTCCACCCAATGAAATGGAAAAACACACCCAGATGCAGTTTTGACACGCCAATGTCACCCCCGTGCGTTTCGGTAAAAACAAACTCCGCACGCTGTTTGCGAGCATAGCAACAGTTAATGGAGCGACCAGTACAGTAGAGCTGTCCCTGCAGATGACACTAAATAATGTGTTAAGTAGACATCTGACGAAACAAGAGTGTGTTTTGCACACAAATGCTGTAACACGCGCGCGCACACGCGCTAATCTCCGGCTAAGCCACAACGCGCAGCTGAGTGAGAAAGTGGCCCGCTCGGCACATTCCTTTGTAGTAGAGCAACACAGGAGAGAATAAAGGAATGATAATAATGGTCACGAGGCATGCCTGTCAACTCTTACCAATTTCATGAAAAAAAAAAAATAGCAGGTAATAGTTTTTGCATATACTTGTTTTGCTAACTAAACAAATCCTCAGTGGAGGTAATCATTTGGTTTCCAATTACCAGTACAAACAACAAACAACGGACATTCGGAGTGGAAATAACGGTCTCAGCTCCTCACCAGGCTACAACAATAAGAGTCGATCTTCGCAGAGGATAAAGAATATATGCCTGTGAGTATTGTTATCTTATCTGTCTAAATCCGTTACTTAAAGGGTTACAATACCGCAACACTGATGCTGGTGGTTAGCATTAAACTTGCAGGCGCTAAGTCCCAGTTATATGGTTGTTTGAAGTACACAACGGGTAATTTTATGGTTAGCTTGGCAGCTTGAAGCCACTTGTTTCTGAAGAAATTGATTGCCGGCTGTCCTACTTTTTAGGTCATAAGAAAAAGCATACGTGAGATTTTTAAAGCAGTGCAACCAATCACAGACAAGAGGAGGAAATCAGAGAGGGTTTTTAATCCAAAAACAATTGATAGCCACATTCAAAAACTATGCGAGTGATCGTGTGATAGTAAAACAGAGTTCCACTGTACTAATAGTGATAATCTCCTCAACTATGTCTTCCCGCCAGACAGGAAATGATGCAAATAGTTTGGACTGCGTTTATCAAATTCCGTTGAACCTGCTTTCGATTTTTATGTCGCTCCAAAAGAAAAGGACATTAGACTGAAAAGCTCAGGAATCTCCGCTTCCGGGCATCTGCATTCACTTCTACTTTGTATATCGATAAAGATAATTTCAGAGTGATCTTAACATGCTCCAAAATACCGTGACACTAATAGCCCGTGAGAAAGCGCTTTTTTTTTTCCTGCGTTTTATTTACTTTCCCATGACATAGATCGACGGCAACCCGACAACATTCTGGCCCGAGTCCGCTTGCGACGAGACGCGCCGAGGAGTAAAAAAACGAGTCCCTCGAGGACACGTTCTATTCCTGTATCATCTGTAATAAGGCGAGCGTAATTACACGGGCGCATCCCCGCGACTATGCCTCGCCGTCATCACTTACCGCTCAGCCAGGCGGGCACTTTGGTTCAATTGAAAGGATTCAACATGGACTGTAGAATCCGCAAGAGAGATACAACAGAAGGCACCTCCGGTTTGGTTCCTGTGGCAGGTGTGCGTGTCTGTCAGGTGGGGATCACTTCCCCCTTTGCCTGTTTGACTTCCCTGGCTCTTAACGGCAAAAGGTGCGTTGAAAGCCAATGTCGATAATGACCACGTACGGTCCAGTGGAACTTCGAATTTGAGATAATTGCGCCTCTGAAGTCCGACAAAAATCCAGATCTTGAACCGGAGCCATCCGTGAGTGTGTGGAAACTTTGCAAGACTTCTTGAAGTCTCACGGGACTTCAGTTGAGTAAAAGTCCACAACCACAAATACATCAGCTGTAAATGACATGGACTCTGATGTCAACAGTCAAAAGGTTTGGAACTTTCTTAATATAACATGATGCAGCTTTGGAGGCATTTTTTTTCCTGACTATGTCACATAGAGTCAAGCTACAAGTCCTCAATCTCACGGCATTACATATGGAGGATCAAACGTCAAGATATTCACGTTTCAATCTTTGCGTGTTTGCTACAGAAAAAGAAACACAGCTCAGGTCTTGATATTGTGTATTGTTAAAACTCATTCAGTGACAGCCATTTTCAGACCCTCCTTTAGACTCAAATTTTAGAAACGTATATATATATATATATATATATATATATATATATATAAAAATACATATCTGGGATTGAATGTCTGGATTCTTAAAAGACATAAAAATACGACCTTGGCATTGAATGTGCTTTGAATAACTTTCTGGAAACGTCCTGCCTGTTGAATGAGCTGATGGACAATAAAAAAGTGAGTTCTGAAATACTTCAGGACAGTTGACTTCTTTTCACACTTGAATGACAGTTAAGAATGCTAAAAAGTGAAACACACAGCGTCTTTATACAAGCGTCCAAGTCGTACTAATCGAAATAAAATAAATATTTACGATTTTTTTTTTTTTTTTTTTTGCATCTTACGTTAAGCTTCCTAACCTCTCAAACTGTCCTCATTTCTGGCTTTTAATTCCAGCAAGGACCTTCTTGCTACTTTTTCCACCACTCCAATGTAATCTTCTCTTTCTCTCGCTTGAACGTTGCTGCTCTCCATTTTGCTCCCTGCTCATATTCCACACTCATATAATCCTGTATTCTTTGGCTCGCGTCGTTACTTGTAGCAATAAACAGACAGGGGCTGCGGGATAGCCCAGAAAAAAAAAAAAAAAAAGACCTTGCACAGAGAGCCAGTGTACTAAGCGTTGTCGAGTGCGAGTGAAAATGTAGTATCGTGAGGCTAAGGGTTAATGACCTTAAATTAGAGGCCATTTTTTTTTTTGCACAAAATTATCCAACGTGGGTGTTATACGACTTCACATCGGATGTGATGATGAAACTGCTCGCATGTTTTCATTGCGACAGCTCTGTCCTCATTGACTGCTGCCGATTGTGAGTCAGCGGTGATGTCGAACAGGAGTAGCTCATATGCTGCTTGGACAAGGGGGAAGCGCTGGCGACGCCCACTCATTTGAATGGGTGCGTTAAAAGCGGCTCCGCTTGGACTCAGCTCCAGCCGTATTCCGGCAACCACAAAGGCCTCGTAAAAACACTCGGCCAAAGTCAGAAACCACGCTGCAGGCGGCGTGAGTGCGAGCGTGTACCCACACACACACATACACACACTTCCACATGCGAGTAACCTTAGACAGTGACAGGCTCTGTTGTGGTAGTCCGGCGTGTGTACGAACCAAGCCGCAGAAAACACAAGAACGTCCATAAAAATGCAAAAGTCAAGCTGCGCATGCAAAGTTGCCACCTCTTAGTGTTTGACGACCTGCAGAGATGCGCAGGGGAAATTTGGAAAGAGCATGAGCGTACCTTGACATTTTAACATGATCCAGAGCAGCCAAGCATCTTAACAGGATTGCCACAGTCCCTTATTAAAAGCCAATAAACCAACAAATTAAAGTCCCTATGAACTGAAAATGAATGTCTTCTGAATTTGACACACCACAGAGTTCATCTAGCATCTTTAAAATCTATCCACTCAAGTCTTACAGTGGCTTGAATTTGTACCAACGGGTCATCGCCGGGATTTCCATGGCACAACAACGAGGCACTCTAAAGTGGCCATGCTAGCCAGAGTCATCTGTCCAAATGCTGGCTGGCTGCCAAATCAGATTTTTTTTCCCCCCCCTCCCTTCTGTTTTCAAGTATGCACAACATGCCTGCACTCACAATCAACAACGGGGCACTCTAAAGCAGCACGTAAATAATAGCTTAATGCAATAGCTCCACAACTGAATACTACACAGTTTTCAGTCAATGCACGTTTCCAGCAACTATCTTCAAACATGTATCATGTATTTAGGAACAAATCTCAGAATTTACTTGACACATTCTTCAAACTGAAACAGCGCATCAAAGTGTGACTGTATGGCGAATGAAATTGCACACAAGCGTTGGTGAAAATACGCGCGCCACCGTTTGGGAATCCCTGAGCTAGAACATTGGAGTTCTCAACCATCTCATTCTCATTTACCTTTCCTTCAATTTTTTTGTGGCTTTTCCCGCTTGCCAATTCTGCTCAGCGCATTTACACACACAGGCGCGCACACGCACACACGAGGACAGAGGGCTCAGTCATTGGGCCTGTCAGTAATATGGTGAGCAGAACTAACCGGGGAATAAATCACTTTTCCGCAGCCTGAACAAAGAGCCTGTGTGTGTGTGTGTGCGTGTTGGTCTATTAACATACTTCTAGAAAACATTATTCATCTTTAATGCATCGCAGGCTTCACATTTCAACCCAAATAGGAGAGAGCAAAAAGGCTTCAAATCAGCCGTGAGGTAAATAAGTGAAACCGCAGCCTTCCACAGGGCTTCACTCTCGCTTGTGCGCGGAGAAATGAGACGTTTGAGAGGCAAACCTACATCCAAACCGATGCCTTATCATCAGTGGAAAATTCGCATCATCTTCAAAACAAGTCAAGGGTGAGCCCCGCCGTCATAACTGCAGGCAAAGAGGCAGTGATGCAACGCCACGAAGGCCGAGTCTGGAAACCTACTTCCAACTCTCATTATTAGGCAACTTTACGCAGGGTATTTATTGATTGATTTATTTATTTATTTTGATGAATTGTCATAAAGTTGTAGGGGGTTTCAATGTCAAATGTTTTTCCAGCCCGAGCACTGTCAAAGACCATTCAAAGTACAAATGCAAAACACATGAAAGTTACACATGCCAGGACCGGCAAGCTTGACGAGCAGTTGGTTCAACGACAGAGCATCGGTCTCATTGCTTGAAACACACAAAACATCAACCGGTCCTTCATCTCATCTTTACCTTGTGCATCTTGGCCCAGACGAAGTGCAACACTCCCTGGCAGACTTTGAGGTCTTCGCCCACGCAGCGCATCAGGATTGGCAGGATCTCTTTCTTGCTGGGCCGCCGTGTCGGGCGGCAGATCACCTCCTCCCAGGCCTCGTCCGAGATGCGGCCCGAGGGCAGCGTCCGGACGATGGCTCTGGTTCCAGTGCACACCGACTTGGTCATCTTACAGAAAGACAAAGCAGCCCTCTCAGCGGTGTGTCTGTGGAGATTCGCAGTCACGCTTATGCGCAACGTTTGAATCGGGGTGAACCGGATTGCTGACCACCCCCAACGAGGCATAAATACAAAGATTGCACATCGAAACATTGAGATCTGAAGAAGCCTTTTGGATTAATAGGTGAAACATCTTCAACAAACAAGAACAGTCCAGTTGCCTGGATTCAACCTTTGCGGATTTTTGTCCGTGTTTATCAGAAACTAGAAATGGCATTTCCCTTAAACTTGTGTGTGACTGCCGAGAGACGCACTAAATCATCTTGACACTTATTTGTGGTTAAAAGCAAAAACTGAGAACGGCAGTTTCCTCAAAATTGCAGTCAAAACCAGTGAGCCAAAGCAAACTGAAATTGGGACTACTGCTGCTTCTAACGTCATAACAGAACAATCCCCATATATGATTCAAAAACTGACCACAACAGATACAATCTGATTAGTCTTGACGTTTGTCTCCCAGAAATGATGTAATCTGACTGTTTTTCTCTCCAAGAAGAGATACAATTCATGTGAAAGGACATTCCAAAAAACACGGCCGTACCTTCTGATTATTCTTAAAGAACCGTCTCACCAGGACCGTAGAACGCTCCTTACGGTTCCGGACAAACTCTGAGTTATCCAGGTCTTCTTCGGCCCCCTCATCACTGGTGCAGCTCCTCCTTTTCCCTTCTGGGGACAACCCGTCGTTACGCATCAGGGCCGGCGTCACGGATTCGAAACATTTCTCCAGGGACCAACTGTTTCTGCCGAGCCTCTCTAAGCTTGAGAAACCGTCTTTGAGTCGGGGATGTTGGACGTGTCCATTGCGCCGAGGCTGCCGGTGAGTGGGCAGGGGGGAACTACAGGGGGAGGACACCAGAGAGTTGGGTTCACTGGAGGTGCTGCATCGGGAGGAGCGGCACGGTGATGTCTGCAAGTACAAAACATTCGACAGATAAGTGGCCTTGGGGTACTTAACGACTGTACAACAGTGGGAAGTAGGTAAAGTAGGTTGTAAGACCAACTCAGCCAGCTCAGGCTTCACAGTTCCAAACCATACGGCTTGGTGGAAGTGGCGTTTTTGCTACCTTGTGGAATTCCACCGTTGATACGGGCACGCTGGAGCGACGGAGACGCCGCCGATTCAGCCAGTAGACGCGATTGAGCGACGGGCTGTGAGCAGGGCTGGAGCTTGGGCAAGATGAAGGACGGTGGCAGGAGTCTGCTGCGGAGTCACGGCGGGTAAAGCGGGTACAGGAGCAAGGGGCCCCGCCAGTTCTGCCGTCTTTAAAACCCTCAGTTATAAAGTCCAGCTGGCTAAAAGATCCTTCGGAACCTCTCGTGGGCTTCGAGGAGATTGCTTCTATTCTTTTGCCAACCGGCTGCTCTGGATAAATCTTCACCTCTGGGCTGTACTCAAAGGAGCCATATTCCGTGTCCAAAACGGTCTCATTTTCGCTGTCACTCGACAACTTCCTGTAATAAAGGAGAGCGGGGCTTCTCCGCTGCTTCGGCAGCCACAACTGGTCCGGGTGCTGACGGACTTCCTGACACTCGTTTGGGCATCTGGTTTCTCTGCTGGGCCGGACCGCAGAGGATGGAGGTGTAGCGTGCTTGTCCGAGACGATCAGATTCTCTTCGGTGGCCATTATGGCTGCCGACGGATGCCACCAATTCGTCTCTTCTTTGAGAGCTAAGAAGAAGAAACAATTGCTTGTTGCTGGCAGTCAAGACATCAAACCAACTAACAAGTCAGCTTGTTGGCAGTTATCTATCGGAAATATTTCCTCGATAGCCAGTCATATTTGTTCCTCCACAATGCATACACAACTCTATTAGCAGACTGTAGAAGCAACCAGTTCCATTCCAATTATTGACTCCATAAAGCAGCAAAAGGAAATGAGCTCTGCGGAGGAAATGAACTCTGCAGTTTTATTACGTATGGTGGGGGCACACTTGTGTTTACTGATCTCACCCGGCTCAGTGAGAAATAAGCTCTTCCTAAAAAGCGATTGAGCTAATATGTCGTAAATTACATTCATAATACTTACACGGACGATCAGACGGATCCGAGCCAGATCATAACACGCAAAAGTCCTTCTTCTTCTTGCTTTACATTTGACAGTGGGTCATCGTGGGGATAATTGTGTCCTGGTCCAATAATCATCTAATGATGAGCCCGATGGTCCACTGAGTGGTTTAAGAGAGCTTCAAGCGTGTGGTATTGAGGAAACAGAAGCTCGTGCAGCTGCACAAGCCGCCTGATAGCGAAAAGCAACGGTGACCCGGGAGGCTTGAGGAATTTCCTTGATAGTAAGTATGGTTCACAGTCGCAGCTTACAAGGCCAAGTGTGAGCTTGGTCCCGACGTGTAGCGCTGGAGCAGTTATTCCAGCAGGTCCTGAGGGGGAAACAAAGAGAGCATAAAAATCCCCAGTTATGAATCACCATCGTATTAGTTGCAGAAGCTTCTTGACATTTACAACATTTTTTGTTTGTTTTCAACACCATTAAATAAATTGTAGGCCTCGGTTGTTACAAAAACACACCAAAAAAGCCACAGGAAGAAAATGAAAAACTTGCTAGCTATCGCTCAATTCCAGCCCTGCTCTCTCTTCTGTCATCAGCATCGTTTATCTGCAGCCACGCAACTCCGTCGATGCCGACTACATGAGCCACTATAAACAAAACAACTGAGCCAACAAATACAGCACTACGGGTCAAGTGGTCAAGGGTAGACACAACCGCCGGTGCACTTTCAATCATTTTTATTGAAGAAACAGCAAGAAAAAAAAAAAACATGAAATAAGTAACTCAACAAGCAGACAGGCTAATGGGTTAGCCAGTGCTATATAAAAAAAATGAGTAAATAGCCAGCCATCTCTACATTCTCATTCCCTAACACCCAACTCACCAGGCCCCGCCTTTTAAAGCAATACACATTCAAAGTCACAGATACTACAGTAGAACATGAGCATGGCAGCTTTTAAGTGGACAAATATAATACCTGCACCTTACAATGCTAAAACAATTTTTATCTGATTACTTGATGGGATAAACGGTAGGATACCCGTTTCTGAAAATATTCAACAGCTGCGGCCGAGAAGGATGGATGGGTTCACATTGCGTCAAGTCAAATATATATTTATTTATGTTATATAGTCATTGTTGCTAAAAAAAAAAAACAACTGTCTCTAATATCAACCTTATCCTCTTACTTTCAACATGGAACACCTAAACAAAAGCTCATTCTTGAACACACCAGGATGATTTTCGACAAAATTCCCATTGTGAGAGCACTCCCCTAAAAAATTGGAAGCACAGTTGAGATGCGTGTTAAGACGAAGAAATCATTGACTAATTAATTGCTAAGGAGTGTTCCTTTTGTACCCAAACGCAGGTAGGAGGATATGTACGTCGGACAGCAGACAGTAGGCACCATTGTTGCAACATACTTGACATTGCTCCCACGGTTGCTTACAGAACTAATCATTATCTGAATATGGTCCAAATTTTTCCAAGTTCAAAAACTCCCACTGGGGGATGTTTTCAAAGCTCTCTGACACATCCAGCTCACACAAGCGCACCATTCACAAACCGGCCAGCGAACACTACTTCACTGATACTCTCAAACTGACCTGACAACCTCTGATAGTTCACACGCACAAAAAAAAAAAAAAAAAAAAAAGTCCACCGAAACCAATTAGCACCCAATAAGTTTAGATTGACTGTGGCGGTTGCATCATTTGGGCAGGAAGTGTAGCACGTGGGTGTGTCTTCTTTTGCCTGCGGCGACACTTCCAGTCAACTGATCACCTCACAACAGCTGGAATTTTGCACTTGTGACGCAAACTGACGACAAGCTCTCAGTCTGACGGTGGAAGGCTCCCTCACCTTAAGCTAGCATCCGATTTAGCAGGCACTCGCGATACATTTCCAGCAATATCACGTCAGAATGGACCGGTTGCTATTCTTGCCGTATTCTCGCTGAACGTGTGTGCGCTCTTCTTCGCCCTGGAAACGCGCTCATGCGGCCAGAGCACAGGCAAGTCCGAGCAAAGTGCAGCAAAGCAGGAATGTGCGAGGCTCTGACTTTCAGTTTGTCTTTACGAGGGTTGTGACATCAGCGCCGAAGTCGTCCCAGGGCTGGACGACACAAAACACATGTTTAGGTACAAACCCGGTCAAATACGGGTCAGCATTCAAAGAAACGGCTGGTCTGTGTGTTGCTTTCAATTTGAAATGATTGACAGATGTGTTTGCTGTCAGGCTAAAGACCAATTTGCATTGACGCAGGCTTCCGAAGTTAAAGGCAAGCGCTTTCGAGAGGAGTTGCGAAGCATTTCTACCACATTACAGCTGCTGTAACTTCTACCAAAAATGAAGAGGTGTGGCTAATATTGGGACTCTCTCATCTCATCAATCACATAGCTAGCTAGCTAGCGACCTACAAAGCTAGCCAAGTCATTATTTTGAAAAAATACAAAGAATTTAACCAGTCAGCCTATATCCAATGTATCCTATTAAGACGAAACTAGTCACAATTTCATTCAGAATTGAATCAATCACGATGATTAAGAAAGGAAGAGAACGTTGCGCAGTTATACCTCGGGCTAAAGTTTGTCTCCCTGTTCGTTATCAGCTCAACTGCGACCCAAAGCAAACAAAGCAAACGACTCTTGCGGGCAAAATCTCTGCCTGGAGCCAAGAGTGCGGACAAAACACACAAAAACACCCAAAATCAGGTCACATGAAGTGACAGGTGCAGTGACCAAGAAACCGCATCCATCCATTCTGCCTAATGGGAAGTACGAAACGCAACTTGAGTATTGTCAATTGTTGTGACCATTGAAAGTAGAGGCGATGACGATTCGTTACATAACTATTGTTGGATAAGTGGCTTACGCAGTATATACACAGCTATGGTTAAAAATAGGAATGTTTGATACCACTTTTTTTTCCAGACCGATACCAGCAGGCCTCTTCAATATCGAATAATCGATAACAATATTCAACAGCTGCAGCCTGACTATTTGAAGCCAACATCTCTCATGTTGCAATAAAGTTTTTTTGTTTTTTTTCCGGAATCACCCCACTTGTATGCTGCCACATCTCGATTACAGACCATCTAACATCACTGTTGCAATGCGATGAGTTTATAACCAACGCAACTCCGCCGGGGAGGTGACGTAGCGCTTGGACGCGCTCCCAAATCATTGTTCAAGAGCACATAAAAGCCTTTTTTCTCGTGTTCATTCATGTGCATCATCTCCCAATTCATCCAAATGATGACTCACCGCCTGCTAGGTTGTGATTAGGCGCGAGCCTGCATCCAGCACGGGAGGTAAGACCCTCCAAGTGGACGACAAAAACTGCACAAATGGGCATTATACACAACTAAATACTTCACTCGCACGTTTAGAAAAAAGGAGGGACACAAGCTGGGCACCGGGACAAAATGTTGACGATAGATAATGAAATAGGTTTTAAGTAGTACTCATAAAGTCTCAGTGTGCAGTGTTCCATTTAAAACAAAGTTTGATGAAGCCACCCCGTGTGCCTGTGACGTTGGAGGAGGCGGGGGAGGGGCATCAGTAAAGGAAAGGGGCCTCGTCAGACCACACTGGGATCACATTCCTGAACATTGCTTTGCGTTACTATGCAAATGTTAGCATTATCTCCGATGATTGCATGAATCGCTAAGCAATTATTTCTTTGCAGTGGACTTAAAGCGGGAGTCCACCCAAATATATTTTTTTCAAGAATATGTTCCCAGCAGGCCCACTAGTTGAAACATAGCATTCTGATTTTGCGTTTGTGGAATGTAAATTAAGCAGCAAAACGCACTCGTTTTTAGCCATCTCTTGGGGCGGCCATTTTGTCTTGTGTCAACTGAAAATGACATCGCAACTGCTCACAAAGACCAATCACGGCTGACCTGTTTTATGAATCACAGCCGTGATTGGTCGCTGTGAGCAGTTGTGATGTCATTTTCAGTCGACAGAAGACAAAATGGCCGCACCCAGAGATGGCTAAAAACAAGTTGATCAACTCTTATTCCACAAACGCAATATTTTAATTGATCAGAATGCCTCGTTTCAACTAGTGGGCAGTCTGAGAAGGCAGACCAAACAACAACCTGTAACGTGCTGCAGGTTGCCTTCCACTGTCAAATCAAAACACAAGCAACTTTTCATGGAGACCAGCACATATGGCTTTGATTAGAGGGCAGGGCAGAGAGAGTCGCCAGTGGAAAGAGAGCGAGGCGCTAAGTGCGCGTGCACGCAAAGTGACAAAGGCATAAGGGTGACTGTATTTTCACTACACTGCCAGTGTGTTTACATGTTTGCAAGAGCAGAGTAAAAGATGACTCATGAGGAAGACCAAGCGATGGGATGACGTCAGAATTTATCTGTGCATGTATGAGTGAGACACAAAAGTAGTGAAAGTAAATCCATTAAAAAAAGTATTTTGAAAATCGCATATTTTTAGAATCGAGTGCTCTACCGATCATCCCACCGATTAATTGGAGTAAAATTGATTTTGCACTTTTAAACAATTTAATGTGCATGATTATTTTTTGCTCGTTGTGGTCGCCATCCCCATGCATGTTCTAGTGTAGAATCAGTGACTTTGACCACGCATTCCTTTAAAAGACTGGCCTGGTGAGTGACGTGGGTGTCGGCGAATGAGAAGGTTGAGTTGGTCCGTTTGTGTATGTTGAATGAATCTGGATGAGCTTGTGAATGAAAATTGCTGATGACGTTTTTTTCCTCTTATCGTGTTCAGAGATTTTACCAACATTCTTTTAAATATTTGAATTATTTGCCTTATTCGATTAATCATTGCAGCCCTACTTTGAACCACCATCTTTCGAGCTGTTGACACTTAGCAAAGTTATGATGTAGTATTTGGTTTTTGTTTTGTTTTTACATTTCATAATTGCATTAGCCTAATAGCATAATTGTGTTCTTTTTCACTCATTCAGTACCAGACATTTTCAGACCCTCTTTTGCTCTAACGTTTTAAAAAAAATGTGAAAAAATATATTCCTGGGATTGAATGGCTGGACTGTGAAAAGCCATATAAATATGTCATTGGGACAAAATTGAGTTCTGTACCGACCATATTGTAAATAAACACAACTTGTATTTTTGTGGCAGTCATTTAAGTTGGAACAACATTAAAATTAAAAATTATTGACATTTATGGAGACAACGTTAGTTATCACAACAAAGCAAGCGAATTGTTTGCTTCAAAACAATTTGCAATTTGTTTTACTTAGATCTTTAAGTTGGGGGACAAGACAATTTTCGCAACAGCAAAGCTTAAAACATACTTTGTTGAATTGCCCAACTTAAAAATGTATCATTTGTCGCCTTACATATAACAGAGCTGGGATCATAAATGACGTGATGCCGATTACAGTGTGCATGTTTGCTCCAAGCTGTGACTGAACGTAAGCAACTGTAGTTTTCCAACAGCGGAAAGTATCAAACAAAAACTTAAGAAAAATCACAAATGCAATAAAAGTTGAGCTCGCTCCACAGCTGAAAGCCCGAGGGGCTCTGCACAAAAGCTTGTTAAAGTCCAACCAAATTCCCGACTCTCCACACTAGTGTCAACACAACTCCAGCCATGATGCAAAACAACCCACCTGCACAAATTAATCAACATGACACCCATCATTTAAGTCATGCATTATACATTTTTTTAAGATGACCATTTGCCATATATATATCGAAGTTTATTTTATTCAAATTTCCCTCTGCTAACCTTAACACAAGGGTCAAATTAAAGTCAAATTGAAACATCACAAAAAAAAACGAATTATAGCGAAAGGCACATTTCAATTCATGAGATTTCAAGTTGACAACTAATGCGTTGGTGTCAACAAACACTCAAACGTTTGACGCAGCCATAAGCGCTATTATGAAAACTAACAAACAAGTATCCCGGAAAGTGTAAACGTGAGCAGTCATAAGGACGTCGAAGCTCAAACTTACCGACGCGTGAAGTTATATCCAGCTCGTATCCAGTAAAGTTCGAGTCAGGTGCTGAAGTGTCCAACGAGTGAGTAAAATGAAAGAAGAGACTGTGCGCGGCCGACAGTTGATTGAACAGCTTGAGTTGCACTGTGCAAAGCGGCATGATGCCTTCAAGGACACCTCGGGAATCTGTGATGCGCAATCGCCGTCAATATCTGACGTTTTGTTGTAGTTGTTGTTGTTGTTGTTGTTGTTTGTTTAGGGTACATTTGGTTGGCACTCTATACTATGCAATGCATTTATGAAGCATTGAATGTTGTAATCCTCCCATGATTTGTATTATTATATTTGTTGAAAGCGAGTTTTTTTGGTCCATTTTTTTGTGGTCCTAAAGGCTTCTTCATTCATAATATGTACTCTACGTACACAAGTGTTTAAATTGCGATACAGTGGGCCCCCGTCTAGTCGCTATTCGGCACCCGCGGATTCACCAATTAGCGGATTTCTTTTTATTATTATTATTATTATTATTATTATTATTATTATTATTATTATTATTATTATTATTATTATTTTACATTTATGTTTGTACAGAAGTGTATTAAATTCACATGGGAAAAAAACCTTTTTTCCCTGTAATTATTGGGGAGATTTTGTTTTGGGGATTTTATTTTATTTTATAGTTTTTTTTTGTTTCTGTTTTTCACAGTATGTTTTTCTGTTTTATGAGCTAATTTATTTTTAGTTTTTTGGCATTTTTTTCCATCACATTTAAAAAAAACTGAAAATCAGACAGAAATCTTTTTTTTAAATCTGGGAAACAGAAAACATATTCTGAAAAACAGAAATAAATTACTCAGAACAAAGAGTTATTTTTTTCAAATGAATGCAATATGCTTGTGTATGTTTGCTTACTTGTCGCTTATTGGTGGTTAAACTGCCATTTTATCAAGAATTGTCTAGGTTTAAATGCACATTTATTATATCCTTCAATGATATGCATATTTCACCAGCGAATAGTGAGGGTCCACTGTATTTTTTACAGACTGCAAGTCATTTAAAATAACAAGGTGGTTCTGTCATTCATGTATAGCATTGCCAAAGCAAATAGAGTAAGACACTTATGATATTAAGAGCTAAGATTTTTCTTTGCGATCTTCAATCGGGTCTTGAAACATCCGACCGTTCTTGAATGCAGCCTTTCTGTAGTTGCTGAGCTGTGAACAGCAAGACAATAAGTGAGTCTGGTCTGTGTCTAATGTGTGTGTGCGCGCACGCGTGTGTGTCACAAGTTTGGAATGTCTGGCAAATGCAGTTTACCAACTCACTATTGCCAGATGTCCATTTTATGCAGTCCTATACATTAATTACGCTACTGGCCGTGTCACTTGTGTTTTGTGCTTATTGTTAGGACTGTATCCAATCTACAGCATGATTGCATGCAGGACTAAAATTTATTTTCTTCTTCTTCTTCCCCCGAACTGACTGCCCACACATACATGAAAATCCTTTCAACCTCACGGCCAATAAAGGCGCCTATTTCAACTTGGAAAAATAAGGGATTATTTTCCCTCCCCTTCACACTACTGATGGGAAGCATGATGCCATCCTGCAGGAATGTGTAATCCCCCCTCCAAAAAAAAAGAACAAAACATTTTTTTCTCTAGCATTCCTCCCCACCAAGGAGTGTGTGCATAAATTCTTTGGGATTCCCCCGCTTTTTTTTTTTTTACTAAAAAGACAGGTATTTTCCCACCTCCCCTATAGCTTCATTATACGCCAAAAATGACCTCACAGACTTTGACTGTAAAAAAAAAAAATAGAACAGAAAATGAGGCCTTTGTAGCACTGTAGTTCTACCACTGCACATTTCACAGCAAAAAAATAAAATAAAAAAATCGATTTAGAATTGAGTTTTGAATATGGAGGAAATGATTAGCCCGTCTGTCACAGCCAATGAACCTAATGGAGCGCTATAGAAAATTGATGGATGAATTTCATAAAATTGGCCAATGTCTTAGTCTAAATATGTCATTTTATCCTGTGTAAATTACAGTTTTTATATATATAAATTACTGGTTAGCACGTCCGCCTCACAGTTCAGAGGTCGCGGGTTCGATCCCGGCTTCGGCCTCCCTGTGTGGAGTTTGCATGTTCTCCCCGTGCCTGCGTGGGTTTTCTCCGGGCACTCCGGTTTCCTCCCACATTCCAAAAACATGCATGGTAAGTTGATTGGATACTCTAAATTGGCCCTAGGTGTGATTGTGAGTGCGGATGTTTGTCTCTGTGTGCCCTGCGATTGGCTGGCAACCAGTTCAGGGTGTCCCCCGCCTACTGCCCAAAGACAGCTGGGATAGGCTCCAGCACGCCCCGCGACCCTTGTGAGGAGAAGCGGTACAGATAATGGATGGATGGATGGATAAATTACAAATGCACGTTATTAGCCAAGCGGGTGAGTATGGTGCTGAGATTAGCATAGCTGTGTGCATTTCCCCCTCTAGTGTCAGAATTAACACATTACATTCAGGTTGTTTGACGCTACACGCAATTCAAAATACATAAATAAAACTAACAATACTATCTAAAGCAAAAATATGTATGACATCCCTTGATTTGTAATAAACTGTATTTAATCCCCTAGACGTCATTTTTAGGCACGTGTTCTACTTCAGTTTTTTTTCCCCCCACTTCTCTGAACCTTATCTAGCTCATCTGTTCAGCCATTTTGGAATAACTGCCTCTATTCAGGGAGCAGAATGTGTACATGTTTTGCAACACTGCGTGAACGTACTGTGCAACAGCACCGCAAAAAATCCGTCCTGTTTACGGTGACAAGGGGGAATAAACAAAGAAGCCTGTGTGCACATGTACACACCCGCGCACACACACACACAATGACAACAATCCCAGCAGGGGTATTATCCTCTCACCTGACTCAGTGGTTTATTTTTATTTTATTCTTTTTTTTTTTACCCCTTGTGACCTTTTGGAGGCTTTAGTGTAGGTGAAGTTTGTTTTTCATCATTTTATAACGAGAGTCTGTAAAACTAAAGCAGTCACACACAAACACAAGAAGGTATAAAATGGATGAGCTCATTGGGATTTTATTACTGAATCATGTTGGACTAAATAGAACCCATATGTATGCAGAAATATACAGAATGTCATAAATGACAGAAATGACAATAAATAGAAAGCACTACAGCTCAAATTCAAGCCTGAAACTAAATTCTTAATTTACTTATCAGTGGAAAGAGGAGAGCACGTTGTGCAATTAAGTCAGCAGAACTAATAATAATAAAAAGAACCAAGCAAGTAAAAAAAAAATATAGGGTGATACTTACTTTTTTAATTGTACACATTTTTGCAACACCGAAATGCACACATTTTGGGGTTAAGACTGATAGTTTGATTTCAGCATCAGGTACTCATGTGAATGAGTTATAATTGATATTTAAGTGTGTAAAAATAAAAAATGTTGTCACATTGACTTTTCTCAAGTTTGCACAACACCCATGTTTCCCAAGGAAGCCCAAATATTGATGTTGGATTAGCACTCAGTTTCACTTCTTGAAGAGAACACACAAGAACAAAAGAGTACAGTACAGTAGCTGTCAAGTGACACGTGAATAGGCACCAGGTCTCAAGATGGCGACTTGCCAGCAAACGTGTTCGTTTTCTTTTTTTTTTTTTACCTTTTGTATCGTGGCAGTGACCTCAACTTCACAACAATCATTTGGCAGATACAAGCCCAAAAAATAGGCGAGGCTAACCTTGTCTGGGTAAACAAAGATGACCGTAGCTCAAGGCACCACTTTTAGCTATTTTTTTTTTTTTTTTTACCTATTAGCACTTTTAGCTCTTACAGAGACAATTCTTACAAAGGGGTTTTATGCACCTCCAGTACAAGTATTAGAACATTCATCATTCAACATTTGGCAAGACCCTTCGCTTGATCCGTGTCTCAATACTTTTTTTGCCCAGGGATGCTTCTTTCAGTCAAGGCACATGTTTAGCTCAAATATCAACTTACAGTACATTATTACTCACATTATTTTATCATCTTTTGGTAGAGGAAATCAATTCTTGCAGTAGTTTAACTAAAGTGATCCCTGAGAATCCTACTTCACTTAAGCCAAAAAACATAACAAAATATATTTATATATAGTAATTTATACTTGCTTGGATTTTTTTTTTTTTTTTTTTTTTTTTTTAAGGGTACAGCTGGGCGTGATTGTGTGGAATTGAAGTGATTGAAAGAAAATGGCAGTGCAGGGCTTTTGTTTAACAAACCGTCACCCGTTCCCATTTTTTTTTTTTTTTTTAAGAACGATATCTGCTGGTGCGCAACATGCTGGGTTTATTATCCATAAGTGAACTCTCAGCATCGAGACAGTCTTTTTAAGACCTTTTAAAATCTTTTCCATTATTTTTTGGGGGGTGTACACAGTGCGAATGGTCCTAATGCTGGCTTTGGTTACTTCATTTAGGCTCGACGGGGGATTGACGAGCTAAGGCTGTCCTTCATCGAGCAGTTCCACTGCGGTGATACTCACTTCCACCACTTTTTTTTTTTTGTATTGCACAGAAGAAGAGAGACAAAATAAAGAACTTATATGTAAGGCGACAAAATAAAGAGTCAAGGAAGCAGCGGCTGTCCTCTATAGTGCAACAGTACAAACCTTCCGCTTCATTAGAAAGGTCAAGAAAATGAAAACTAATCTTTCTGTTACTCTTATTTGCCCGACCAGGTCCAGCGGAAGCCCCAAAGTTAAACACAATCCAAAATCTGTGACGCCGTTTGACTTCTACCGCTCTTGTTTGGCCAAACAGTCGTTCCGGGCTCGTAACCGTTGCCCTCATAAAGCCTGGCAAATGTTTTAAATGACATTTAATTCCATACAGTTAACCACTGTGTAATAAAACTAAAAATAAAGTACAACTGACCTTTTCGGAGAAGACGCAATGGAGCGTGAACCGGGAAGGTTTGCTCAAGATGACCTAATCAGTTTTATTGATTTATGTTTTGATATTGATGTTTTTATCCTAGATCACGGTAAGGACCATTTTTGATTCTATGCTTGAAACGAGGGATGCGCCGATGCCAATACCGGTGCCCAGGTACCGTATCGATAGTCGTAAAAATGATCCGATACCGTACTGACGGATACCAAATCGGTTATGAGCCCAAATTGTGATGGGCCGGCTTTAAAATCATTTTTAGTTTTTTCATTTACGGCATTAATGAAATCATACTTGACGGCTTGAATCGCGTGCGGTTAGACTCGACTTTGGAGGCTCCACTGTAAACCCCCTTGCAGCTCTGCTGGCCGTCACAAATAAAGAACAGAATGAATCAAGAACAGTAGCGAGTGAAACTGAAAATAAATAGCAACGATAGCTAAACTACTTGCGTTCAGCTTTTGCGAGTGTTGATGTACCACTTCTGCAAAGCGACGCCACTGGTGCTCAACACGATGAACAGCGTTCCCCCGAGGCTCCACCAGCTGGGCGTGTGGCCCAAGAAAACAAACTGAAAGAAGAAGGCCAGCACCACGTCTACGGTCCTGGTCAGGGCCACGGGGCCGGCCTTCTCCAGCTGCAGGGCTTTGGTCAGGAAGGTTTGGCCGGCAATGCCCAGGAGGGCGATCAGCATCAGCATCCAACGGTCTTGGCCGCAGTAGGGGATTTTCCATTCCCCGAGGATGCTGACGGTGATGACGCACTCGATGAAACCGATGACGGCGTAATACCACACCGAGAGGTAGTAGTGGACGCTCTTTCCTATCTTGCGCAGGACAACCAATGTACATGCGGCCCCAATCGCTCCTACGGAAAAATATACACGAGAAATGTCACGATTAGGGCTGAATGATTTTCGAAACATAATCTCATTGCAGTTCCTCTATGTTGTGATTTAGCGGTGGATTCTTTTTTTTTCTTCAAGGTTCTATTCCCATATATTTTTTAACAAACACAAGAAATAAATTAATCGGTCTGAAAAAAAAAAAAAAAAAACACACATTGAGTGGGTAACAGATTCTGTCATGCTCCTACAACAATTAAGGAGTCACATGACATGAGAGTTAAGTTACATTACAAACAAAGAGGCACTAAAATTGAACCCTGTGGAACACAAAGTGACAGTGGGGGCAATTGAACCCTGTGATTTTTTTTTTTTTTTTTTAACAAAAAAAATGCCAAAAGAAAATGTCATTTTTGGCTGATGATGAGATCTGGTTTAAAATAACATTTCGACTAGAATAAAAAAAAAAAAAACACAGATTGACTGGGTAACAGATTTCTGCCATTCTCCGTTCTAAAGTATTTCAGGAGTCACATGACATTGAGTGTAAACCGTTAATGGTGAAATCACCTGCAAAAGCAGCGATGGTCCCCTTGATGTGGTTTGTGTAGTTTCCCTCAATGCCCTGGATATGTTCCCCAAACAGAAATGGCGGCCGGGCGATGAGGATGACCCCGGTCAAGGTGAAGACGGTGAACACGCAGTCCCAGATTGTACACTTCTCCTTTAGGAAGGCCCAGGCCAGCAGCGAGGTGAAGACTGGATTACTGTTTAAAAAAAAAAAAAAAAAGCTCATATAATTACCCAAATCTAGCGCATCAAGACGTGTTTCCTCTCACCTGAACATGATGACGGTGGCATCGGCCAGCGGCATCTGCTGCACGGCGTAAAAGAGCAGGATCATGGAGTTGGAGCCCAGGAAGCCCCGCAGCATCAAAAATGGACGTTTATCCCGTGGACCCAAGAAGCCTGTCCTGCAGAAGCACAGACATGAGGGTGACGGATGAATGGAAAACAAAATGGATGGCGGGGGAGGGTGGATGGCTGACCAGACTGTGACAGTGAAGGTCGTAAATTATATTTTGGGGATGGGAGATGACACAAGGATGGATGCATGGGCTGAAATGTGGTCCAGATGTAATTTTGTTGGGGGTGGATTTGTGAAAGGAAGAAAAAAAAAAAAAAAAAGGACACACTGGTGAGTCTTCATCTATTTGAAACCAGCTTTTAATGAAATATTTTATTTTCTCCCTTCTATTGGATGAATACGCCTTTTATGCAAGACCGGTTATTCTAGTTTTTTTTTCCATTCTGTTTTCCAGTCATGCTTACTTGTGGTAAATGAGTAAGGGCACGATGAAGAGCATCTGGAAGAAGCAGCGGATGCCGCTGATCTCGATAGCGTGCACTCCCTGGATGGTCTTCACCAAGAGGGAGATGATGGAAAAGAAGAGTGTGGACACGAAGGCATAGAACAGACCAAGACCTGGACATCTCTTTGGTTTCCCTGTGGGAAGAAAACAGAACAAAATGGTTCAAGGGTATGCTAGCAAGTTTCAAAAACATTTTAAGACAAGCCTTGCCAGCGGAGCGCTGCACAAAGTGATTGTCGAGATTAAATTTCCCACCGTCTTTGTGATCCTACACAGCGTGACGTCTTTTTGCCATCCCATATATCAAATTACTTATTCTAACCTTTATTCAGGGAAAAGGGCCCAATTGTTCAAGTAGGTCTAAGTGGTCGGAATTTCAAGACACAATGCTAATACTAGTTTCCAATTTCCTTGTACAGTTCCAAAAAGAACTTCAATACTCCCTTATTCATTGTAAACGTTAATGTCATTTTCTAACCTTTCACCTTTTCCCAGCCTTGTCAGACATTAATAACGTGCAAGTCAGGTGTATCCATTCATCTGTTTTCAGAAGCACTTTGTCCTCAGGTCGCAGGTGAGGCCACCAGATTCTCGTGAGAAATAATTAACATGATCTGTGTCTTCAAATAAATGATCAATAATTATTAATAGCCACACAAAGGTGATTTCAGCAAATAGTTAATTTCAGAAGTGTGTATCAAACTGTAACCCTTATGTGCATTCATCAGTAACCAAGAAGCTTTTTTTTTTTTTTTTTTTTTTTACAACCAAAACACATTTTTACACACGGGTTACAAATTGTTAAACTACCGATTAAGTCAAAAAAGGTGACATACATTAATTTTCCAATTCATGCAAAATGATCAGCGCTGGCCAAACTTGTTAAAACGATAACGACAGAAGCGTTAATTTAATGACGATTTACTGTAGATTTCCATTGTGTGCAAAATTAAGTAGAGAGCCTCATAACGTTAAGACTGGCTGCGAGGTTCGCTAAAATGTAAATAATCGCTTTCATTTATGCAAGAATACGTGATGTTAACCGACTGTAAATGTACAGTAGTGGTTAGCTAACAGCTGTCACGTGACAAGCGACGTTATCGCTTATGCGAGACGTCACGCGATCGTAAATCAATACAATTTACGGGAAGTCATTTATTCCCTTTGAAAGGTCTCTGTCGTAAGGCAACATACAAGACACACTTTTAGTAACAGGGGCAAACTCGGATTAGAATAAGAACACATGTCAACCTTGGCTCGCGCTCTGGCCGCTGGATGCTGCCTTCCTGGTGACGCACGACCCCGGCGGGCACAGCGTTTCCCTCTCGCCGCCCTCCGGCAACTTGCAAGCGGCCGTCTCCTGCTCCTCAGCATCCCCGTCGAGGTAGCGCCACGCTCGCAAGTGAGCCCTCTCCTTTATCGGCTCGCTGTCGCCGCACCAGTGGCCGTCGTCGCTGCCGCTGTTTTCGCCATGACTGGCAACTTTGTGGAACACGACCGTGACGTGGTCGGCCGCGGCTAAAGCGCTCTCCGGTCCGCTGAAGTCGCGGTCAGCCATGGTAAGATGTGAGCACCGGTCGGCAGCATGCCTCGACACGGCGACTGCCCGACTCTTGGTTCCCCAGAAGTGACTGGAAAGGCTAAGTTAATAACTAACCTTGGCTGGCCGCGACGCCTACTCGTATGCAGTGATGCCTTAAGCCACAGGGGGCAGAAGAAATGAAGCCTCCCTCCACTTTGATGGGCAACCAAAATATTACCCAACGTTCACGCCCCCTTGTTTGCCGGGGGGGAGGTCCACAACGACCCTAAAGTCACGTTTGCCCATCACCTGACGTGCATTACGTTACTTAGGCCTATCAAACGATCTCATAAGCGTATTCTTTGACACAATGCTGACACGTCTGTCCCTTAAATCAGAGGTGGCAAATAGTCACACTCTGTACTTAACCTCCTTACATACTGTTGTTCATTTTCCATCATCACATACGATGTTCCAGGTGACCAGGGCCATGATTATCCTCACAATAAATGTCGATCTCAGACTATCTCGAACAGAGCTTCTTGAATTTACTTTAGTAGCTTGCCTTTTTTGTTTTACACAACTCGTTTTTGGATCAAAGTATCCACTATCAAACAAAATTCTGTTTTCCTTTTTTTTTTTTTTTTTTACTGTTTCGAGATTCTCCCCATGACCCCTGAAGACAAAAACAGTTGCATGTTTCTACTTTCATCAACCCTAAGAAAATGTGGTGGTGACACAGACAGTTCACAGGACTGTTTCAGTCTCCGCCTTGAACTGTTATGGCCTGTAAAAAAAAAATATATGCATATATAATAATACAAACATTGCATGTACAGTTTCACAAATTCAAGTTTTTCACTATTACCGTCCATTTTAGTAGACTGATCAAATCTGAGCTGCATATTTGAGGTCCACCTAGAAAAAATTCATTAAATTAATTAATAACCGCAAAAAAAGGAAATGAGAATTTTCTATTTTAATGACTTTTAACATACTGTCTCTAACATCACAAGTGACACAAAAAATACAACACTGTGTGGTAATTTCTACCTACAAAAGCTGTATCATAAATTACTTTATACAGTATCATAAAAAGAGTACAAATTATATTTGGCAAATTGTTGTCAGTAAAGTTAGTTGTTTTCAGAATTCCATTGTGATTCCCAATAAGAGGACTGTGTGAAAGCGCAGGTACTGTAAATACAAACAATGCATTTGTCAATGAGGGCAAAAAAGGGGCAAGAGTGCAGTGAAAGGGAGAGAGGCGGGTGACACAGTGGGACGCTTCTAGCGAGTCATTCATCCGAAAAGCAACGCTGTGAGTGTCTGCATCATGCATAGAGTCTTGCGTAACCGATGGCCACAGAGTCGATGGAGAAGAGCTGAGTGGGTTCTTCATTCCGCGCTGTGTAAGTGGCGAGCGGTGACAACAGATGGGCAGAGCGCAACGAATGTGAGCATGTTTTTGCTTATGCTAAATTTTAGCCGAGTCGCAGTCATACTCTCTCAATCAAGCTACACTGCACTTGTATGAAGTAGGCTAAAGCTAGCAGCTACTACAGTGGACCATCATCCATCATCCGACAGTATGGGCAAGTTAAGAGTTTTGAAAATGGTCCCATTGTGGGACTAATAAGGGTGACCTTAAATCAAACGAGCATACATGTTTTGGGATTGCGGGAGGAAGCCTGAGCACAGAGGGCAAACCCAGCTGCACACAGAAAGGCCCATGATTTGAACCCACAATGTCTGGATTGTAAAACCATCGTACAAAAGTAAGTAGACCACTGTTGATGATGTCAAAAAGCCAAAGAGCAGAGGTCTCGAAAATACTGTTTTAATTCCCTACTGTGAAATTATAAAGGTCTCCGATTTAATAGGTTCCACTGCGTACTGTGGAACACAAAATCTCCTAGTTTTCTGGGTCTGTTGTTTCACAATTCCTCTGAGCCTGGACCTCAGCTCAAGTCCCCCCAGGCCATGTTCTGTTATTTATACTTCCAAGATCCGCTATCCTCATGAACGCCAGTTGCCCCCTGAACTTTCTGTCCTCTCCCATTTTTATCATCTGCGCCATATTCCCCGATGAACCTCCTTTGTGTGTGCACTGCCTGCATTGTAAAAGAGTTGTCAGAAATGTCAGATAAACAATGACGGTGAAGACGGGTAGCCCAAACGGTACGGTGAATTTAATTGCTAAGATCGATCATGAGATGCTCGTATATCTGAGACTTCCCCTTAAAGCTGGACGCAATCAGGAACTCGCGGCCGTCAACCGATACCAGAGAAAAGCCTCGTGGTGCCTGGATGCTCAGCTCCTGGGACAGGACAAACTGACCCCTCTTGGCATCCCACTGGTAGACCTGCGTCAGCGAATAATCACTGCCCAGGATGGCGTACTGCCAGTTGCCGATGGAGACGGGCTGGAAAACCATAGATCCGCGGGAGGGAAACGTCTGGATCTCCTTGAACATGGCACCGTCCCAACGCATCACCTTGGAGTCCCCGATAAATCTCGTCAAGCATATGAACAGCTCACCTTTGGAAAAGGACAAAGGTTCAAAAGACCGTTACGGCAATTACGTGCAGACTGGATTCTGTTTTAGTCTTGTGTCTAGGAATACTAACCTCATCACGATCAGGAATACGGTTCAAGTAGCTATACGTTCTACAGAGTTTCTCAAAGTCTCAAATTCAGAGATGGGCATTACATCAGACTGATGGACCGGTCCATCATTGACGGGACACCTTTTAAAATGACGGACTGGCGATTTACGGAAGTGGGCTTTCATCAGTCAGTGTACTCGTCAATAACCACGTCGCTGACCGTTAGCCCGTCACTGTTGGACGCCTCTTTTTGGGGGGACCAACTGACGGACCGAGGGGCTTCTGATGGACTGCCGATAACAATTCAGTTTGTCCTGAAAAATGACGGACCGACACTGTACGATCAAAGTCAAGCTCTTACTTTTGACCAGGAAGTGTTGGACGGATAAGACGTCCTCCATCTCCGGTAAGTCGGTCCTGCGGTCAAACTTCTTCTGGCCCCTGTTCCACTGATAAACCACCGGCCTCTGCGAGCTGCTGGACAAGATCAAGTGGGGTTTGTTGGAGATCTCCAAGTATTCCACGTCTGTATCTCGGTACCACGGATGGAGGGACTGGTGAGAGTAGAAGCCATTGCCGTTCCATTTGTATATCGTTGTGGAGCCGGCCTACAAGAGGAGCCCAATGTCAGATGTTTGATATTAAGTCTCCAAACAGATGGAATCATTTCCATCCCAAGAAATGATGCGGCGCGAGAGAATCAAATAGGACAAGACGGGCAACCTTCGAGCTATCCGCAATGACAAAGAAGGACTCCCCGTCGATCACGAAGGTCTCAATGTCATTGGGTTTGCGGATTTTCAAGATGTCGATGTCCTGGATCTTGATGAATTTGCTGGCGGAAAAGTCCCGTTTGTAAATATGGGAGCCGCCAAACAGCTGCGCCACAATGATAAAAAGGTGGTTGCGGATCGCCAAGGGCTTGCAGACCACAGTGGAAGTGCCTGGAAATTGTCGCAGAACCGTTACCGTTGGTTTGCAGTTTGTGCTACGCACGCTACCCCCTTACTCACTTTCAATAGTGTCAAAGCTTCTGAAGGTCATCTCAACGTGATCCCACTCCAGGAAGCTGCAGGTCCCAGCAAACGGTTGCGCAAACACGACATACTGATCTTCACCAAAGGTGAAGGCCTCGACGGAAATGGACTCAAACTTCAGCGACTGATAGGCGGCAAATTCTGCAAGGGACAACGTCACAACCGCTCATTCTCCCTCCCCCACACCTTTAAAGATCGTTTTTTTCACATTGGAGTAGATGTAGTGCAACTTTTGATACCGGACGTGATGCAGTCAAAGGAGTGCGGCAGCAGGTCATTGATTTTCTTGCCCTGGTGGATGGGCGGCCCGCTGCAGTAGATCTGGTCCAGTGTGGCGTTGGTGTGGTGCATCCACTCGACCAGCCACTTGAGTTTGCAATCGCATAACAGGTTGTTGCCTCTCAGATCCCTTCGTAGAATCGCATCACGTATGAGGGATTGACAAATATAATCATAATAATATAATATCACATTCCGCCAATGAACGCCTTAGCCCAAACAGTTGCGTAAATAAACTCCCCAGCCATAAAAATGCACTCTCCCAATCCGTTTACTCTTAGTGCGACATGACAGACTGTGACTTTCGGGCCTTTATGAGCCACCATAAATGACAAAACAAGTGAATACTCACACTTTAGTCAAAGCATCCATTCCCTTGAACACATCCTTAGGCAGCGTCTCAAGGTTGTTGTACGCCAGACTCCTTCAAGGGAAAGAAGAAACATGTACAATTGTGACTGAAGGGGCATTTTATCGAAAGCCCAAAGCAGAATGAGAGGAGAATTAAAAAAAAAAAAAAAAAAAAAAAGTCCGCTTAATTCATGAGCGCTGCATTATTTATTTGGGACTCGGTGTTCCGAGTGGAGAATTTTTGCATGGCTGCACTCTGTAAACGCATGATGACAGAGCAGAAGGGGGACAGGATTTAGACAGCTTGGCCAATTTAATAATGCATTCATCACATGGTATGTAATCATGCGACATTTGTTAATTTTGCTGCAATTGATCTTCTCCGTTACCAAAATAGCCACTGACATAATTACTAAAAAGTTGTGCTATATTTCCTCAGTGTTTTCAGGGAGTTGCTTCTTCTTTACCCATTACCAATGCTGGTTGCCTGGCAACCTTTAAGTGTCTTTTAGGAAGTTGCTGCTGTGGTTCACACCGCCTAGCGTAACATCACATCCTGTTTACAATGGATTCTTGGAGGTCTAAACAATCAGTACATAAAGATTGTAGACTGTGTTTCAAATTGCACTTGGTTAACTTTATGACGACTTTGCAAAGGAAACACCACGAAAACAAGTCTTTAAAAATCGCGCAAAGCCAGATTCCGTCGACTTCTCTGAAGCGAGACTGATCCTTCCCCTGGCGCTGATTCTTCTCATTGTTTCGCACACTCTCAGCTGCTGATATCAAGTCAGTAGTCTGAAATATTTCACGAGCCAAGTGTGTACGCAAGTGTGTGCTCTAAATCCTCTCGGAATGACTTGTGAGAAAACCTCAGAAAAAGATTATAGGTCACCTGGTTGACGGTTACAGCACGGCTATTTTTAGACTCAACCTGCAGGTCACACTATATCTTTGCACGAGCAAGCATGCAGTTGAGGAAACCGATATGCAAAAGTGTTAAAAATTGTATATTGGCTGTGGTGTATTAAATTTCAGTTTCTGATATGGGTTGATTGTCTGCTTTTCATCGGAATCAAATGTAATCAAATAAAGCATTTTATTTATAATGAACTTAATATTTTTGTAGAAGCTACACTAAGGTGTGACGTGGAGCGACCTTCAGGTGCCCTCCAGCAACCTGACCCCACAGACACCAGCAGCCTTATATGTTGTAACACTTTTAATCCCGAATGGCAATCAATTACTTGGTGTACAGTACTGGTAAATGATACTCACAGATGAATCAATGATTTGAGGCCACGGAATGCAAAGGGGGAGAGTGATGCAATCTTGTTATTTTCAATGAATCTGTAAAAGATTTGTTAATATGTGGTTATTTTAAAACACAAAAACTAAAAAAAAAAAATAAAAGAAGAAAAAAAAAAGAAATAGCTACAGATATTCGAGATGCGGCAGACCGACGAATGCATCGTCATCAATGAGGTCAAAGGAGTTGGCCGTGAACAATCTGTGAAGAAAAAAAAAAACCAAACAGAAAATGGATTGGAGACAACGACTCATTTGGTGCAGTGAGAGAAAAGCGGTGACGTTATCATTCGGCTTGGCGTGTTTGGGAATGAAAGCAACAAACTGGCATGGCGCTCTCACCTGTTTCTCATTATTTATGAATGATCTCAATTTCACACATGTTTCTGTGGAACACTATTCAAGTAAACATCGGCGTGCACGTTTGCATTCGCTTTCGATTGACACCGTCACAGCGGAATTCATTTAGAAGTACGTGTAAAAGTATGTGTGCAAAACTGCACTACGGCAGACTGAAATGTATGATTAAAAAAAACTTATTTAGATGAATAACAACCATACTAATTGTTGAAATAGTTCCACTTTAACCGTGTACATCAAAACTGAGCGTTACTATCTTCAGTTAGCAGAAAAGGTCAAAGTTAACTGCAGAGCGTCTATTATGGGTAAGGCATTTATTATTCATACAAATGCATTTTTCATATAGTTCTATTACATAATATTACAACACCGATGCGATGGGTAGGTAGATGTACTTAACTGTATGTTGGAAATAGCTGTCTTTTATGGTAAGGTCGTTATTATTGGTGCAAATGCAATTTGATAAATTGCAATATCAAACGTCAATTAGGAGTAAGGCTAGTGTATTCTTTGGTGCATTTGCGTTTTTATAGTACTATACACAATATTATACCATGGATGGATGATTCACTGAAATAATCAGGTGACTACTTGGGGTAAGGCGTTAATTTTGAAAACATGCATTTTCATATCAAATCAGGTGTCTTTTGGGGGCTAAGGCTTTGATTATTCCAACCATGCATTTCATAATAGCAAAAGATATGACATGGGTAGAAAGCTAGATTTAACCAACTGCAAATAATATTGCAAAACTACAAATATACTCACAGTAGTTGCAGGGCAGGTGTATGCACAAAGCTTCCTCCTGTGATTTCATTGAAGCCGGACTTGACAAAAGACCTGAACAGCATGGAGAAACAATATTTGGAATCAACATTTCAGAAGCGTGGAACACATGCTGCAAACCAAACCAAACCATGCAGGCACTTACAGCGAGAGCACGTCCGAGGGGAAGGTGTGAGGCACGGCTCGGACGTTTTCACACAGCGCGTTATCTTTGGTGCAAGTACATCCAGCGGGGCATCGAGGTTGCTTCACTCTCCGTCCGGCTGCTAGAAGCGAGCACGCAGCGACCACCCAAAACACCACAATCCAGCCTCTCACTCTTCTTCCCGAGGATGCCATATTCTCTCTTAATTGTCCCGCATGAGACTTGCAACTTCTCGGTCAAAATCAGCCAAATTGTACCCAGCGAGTCCGTTCTTTTTTGTGCGCAAATTTAAGATCCGAGGCACAGTTTCAGTGTGCAGAACTCCAAATGGGCACAGAAAACAGGACCCAGATTGATGTCACCCTGCTAAATAGCACCCCCACCCCCTTTTCTCTCTTTCTCTCCTGGCTCCCTCCTCAAAATGTTGTCTGCTTCTTATTAGTCTGCTGCATACAAAGAACTTGGACCCCATGAGAGGGGAGCAAGACAAGGATGTAGGGGGGAGAGGAAGGGGCCTCCAAACAAATGCGCGTGTTTTTTCTCTCTTATCAGCCGCTCCAGCTTTTATTGTCATTATTTATGCGCGCTTCAAGCTGTACGCGGCTATTATAGGAGCTGGCTTCTATTCATTCACGTGGCTCTGAGCAAATGCACCTGCCTCATTGAAATGATGCCCCATTTTTTTTCTTGCACTCTTTGCTATGCTAATAAGATGCATTAAATATTAATTTGGCGAGCGAGACATTTTAATAGAACCCTCCATATTAATTGCATTGTTGTCTAGCTGTAGTGCATGAGGAACATTGGGCACCACATGAGATGATGTCTTTTTCTATTTTTTTAAGGAGTGACATAATGTATTGCATTATTGATCAAATCTTTCAACAGTAACCACTGTCCCACAATGATCCCTTTGTTCTGTGTGGGTGGGAAAAAATGGCACAAAACACAAGCCTTCTTTCTTCACCACCTTTAAAAACGGATGACTTGAAACTTTTCACACATAATAGCCTCTTTCTATTCCAACTCAGAATGTAAACGACGACATGGATCCTTTTGTGCACTGAATCCTCGAATCATCTCACGTTCATTTCTGTTGGACTTAAATAACATTATCAGCCGCGTTTCGGATTGCTATTTTGATTTTTTTTTTCATGCAGTACGACCACGCATGGCAAAAGCGAACATTTATGTTGATACAAGGCTAAATAAATCAGTTTACCAAGAAATCGAAATAAAGTCACCATTCCACGTAAACGGATCTAAAATGAACGAAATGTACATAGAATCATGTATTCAACGCAGAAAAGTGTGATGAACCAGCATTAGTGATCGCTATGCGGTTATTTATACGAGGAATTATTAAATTTCCGATCACAATGCTGTCGTATTTTTCAAATCTGTCCTACTCATCCGGGCGCGTCTGACGTCATCAACATGCGGATTGGTTCATCTAAAACGTCATTACCGAGCGACGCTTATTTGTAAACAATCTCGAGTAGCGCGTCGGATGAGAATACGTAAACCATGGATAATCTCGTCAAAGTATGTATTGATTTAATAACATATTGGGATGCTTAATGCAATACTGTTTTTATTTTGATAAAGAACCGACTTTGTAAAAACGCGGTGATTGTCGCAACGTTAATTAAATCGTTGATTCACAGCTAAATCAATGCATTTATATGTAGCTGCATAGATCGTTTGACTGTTAACCAATTTCATTTCAAGCCACTATAGTGTTTATCTTTTTAAAACGTTTATCATTTCTTTTACCCCCTTAAGTATGTCTCGATGACTCGTGAAGCAAATCCGTGTGCACGCCCAGTTCAGTATAACAATGAATGATCAGACTGACACAATCGTTCTTGTGTACTGAAAGGTGCACGGTAGCGGTGCTAACTACGACTCGGATTTCAGTGACGATGAGAGACAAGGAGAGACTTCAGAAAGCAGACTGAAAAGGTAAAATATTAGGCAATTAAATATCCTGCCCTATTAACATCATCGGACCCCTTAAGCCTTAAGGTAATGTGGATGAAATGAAGGAAACCAAAGTTTACATTCTTTTTAATGGCAGGAAACATGAAGAGGAAATTTTACAGAAGCCATTTCAGAAAGATCGACACTCGCAGGTGGCTCACCGCACTTTTCACTCTAATGAAGTGGACAGGTATGCTGCAATCAATCCCATTTAAGTATTTATCACAATGTTTTTTTAAGGACTAATATTAAATAATTCAAAGCATTGCCATTCGTAATGTATGAATCGCATTTTAAAGTCCAATAATTTACTATAGCTGTAGTCTCCTCATCTGTTTGCGTGGTAATTTTTTGTTTAATGTTATCAACCTCTGCTTTTTTTGTTTTGTTTTGCAGAGAGGAAGCCAGGAATAGAAGGGCTCACTTGATTTCACTGACTGCTGTATCCTCTGTCTTGAATTGACCCTTAACTTGTACAAAATAAATGCATAGATGAACGTCCTTAAGCAGCTGCCTCCAGTTTGAGCGACATAAGAAGTTTGTCGGCGACTACATACTTTACTATGGAGGACATATGGCCGACTTCAAACGCTCCGCGTACGTATTTTGTGTTCGCTTAAAACAGGCCGGTTCTTCTTCATCCTCAGTGAAACATTTTCTTCCCTTCAGAGCAAACGACAAAACAGACTCCGATGTTCTACGTGAGAATCATCGCTTCCTCTGGAGGGACGAGGATGAAGAGGACATGACGTGGTAATGCCTCGCAGTCAACTTTTTGTAGATTCTACGCTTGTGCATTTGCTCTTGTTTTTAACTTGCCTCTGGTATTCTTGTGTCCAAGGGAGAAAGAACTGGCGAAGAAGTATTACGACAAGTTGTTTAAGGAGTACTGCATAGCTGATCTCAGCCGATATAAGGAAAACAAGGTGATCACAGCATGAGACTCAGACACAGGGAGACAAAATCTTCTATTTACATTTGAGCTCAGATACTATACTGAAAAAAAACAACAAGAGCTGGTGCTACAGTAGCAATAATTATCTACTAACTATGGGTGCGATTTATTCAGTAATACTGGCGCATAGCAGTGGTTCCGATGGAACAACATGAACCAAGTACCACCTCAAAAAAGAAAATACTGTACTTGGCTCTCCAAGTGACACATAATGACCAACTTTAAAATTTTGTAGGGTTCATCAAAAACAAGGATCCTATTTTTGTAACATTGTGCAGTTTGAACATTAAATATAGGAACATGAAAAACAGTACTTAAATACTGATTCAATTGCATTGTAAAAGTTAAATAGAAATTGTAGCTAAAAACAGTAAAGATAAAGCACAAACGTATTGTGCTTAACAGATGCACTGCAAGCGTTTAAAAAAAAAACTTTTTAAGCCATTGTAACATTACTGTATGCACAGTTTGAATCATTAAATCAGTGATTCTTTCATTTCCCACAATCTCTGGTATATAACCTTTTTTTTCCTTAAAAGTATACACGTATTATTTAGTACCGTATTATAAATGCATTTGTGCAATTACAGGATGTCTCACCATGTCATCTCTGCAATTGCGTCAGTAACAAAATAGAGTACATGAAAGTAACATGACTGCCCAGTTGCCGTGGTAACAGGCATCGAAGATTAGTAGGGAAAACCTTGATTCTGTTGTGTCAAACTCACAATAATTAAAGTGCAGTTTTCAAAGTTTCACATAAAAGCCTTCCAATGCACAGAATGACAATTCTTTATTCATAATCAATGACACAAGTTGCAAATGGGAATGGAAAGTGAAAGTCAGGGTTGATTCATTATATTCCCTTCTCAACTTCCCACGTGCACCACTCATACTTTCCCTCGCACAAAATGTCGTCATCCGATTAAATGTTGTACTTTGTCAGCGGGGCTGGGTGACATGACTCCCACTTGAACATTAATACTTTCTATGACGTTCCGGGCGCCCGCACCCTTTTCACGTGTCGGCTCGTGTCCCCGGTGAGGACGGGCTCGGCGGAGCGTGAGCCGGAGAAAGTAGCCATTAAATTCGGGGTCGGATCCATTTAACATGACAAAAAAAAGAAATGGCGTTTTATTTTCACGCTAGCCTTGGCAGAAGTCTGCACTCGACAAAATGCCTTTCCAGTTATCGCGGCTCTAATGTAGATGGAGCCGGCGCTACATTGGAAGCGGTGCTTTGAAAAGCAACACATGAAGTGACTCATTGGGATTCTTTCCGTTTCTCTTTCAATAGTTTGGATTCCGCTGGCGGACGGAGAGCGAGGTTGTCTTGGGCAAAGGTAGGCAAAGTGCAGTTTTGGAGTTTTCAAGTTGAAATGGTATGACTCTTGTTACGATTATTTGGTGCTTTCTGCTCATCTCAGACTCAGCTTTTAATAACAGTTTGAACATTAACACTGTTTAAATATAGGAAAGTAAAACAAAATACAATAAGCAGTGCTTCTTGTGGAAGCCCACAATTTAAGAGTCACCGCTTTTTGAAATACAATTTTAGCTAGCCCTAACTCCAAAACAGTTTCTCAAACACAAATAGCAATAGAAAATGGACAGATAAAATTAAATACCAGAGTGACAATGACGTTTTTAACTGTCGCCACTAGATGGTGATAGAGACGAGCTAGTGGACAGCAGCCTGCAACTCCTTGCACAGTTCCCACTTGAGCTGGAGATGCGTCACTGTACTTTGGCCTCCTCTTGACAAAATAGCATCGCAAAGCCTTTCAGATGTCTGACCTTTTCTTGTAGAACATTTTCAAATAATAAACCTTTTCCTCATCCACTCTTAACCTTTTCACAATGTGGGTCTCTCCAGTTCATCTGCTGCCTTCAGTGTTTGGTTTTCTCTCAAAATGGGCATCTGATGATCGTTTCAGAAATTGGCCAACACCTCCTCTTCTTACTTCCTCGCTCGCAACTCATTTAATATTTACATGCGACTCGCACATTTGTTCATTTGCACACTGTTGACATCAACACAGCCTCGGTGCACGCACACACACACACACACACACACACACACACACACATATAGCTGACTAAACCAATATATTGTTCCAGATTAAGTCTGTGTAATCCCAGTCGGTCACATTTCAACCTCCAGCGGCAAAAACTCGACAGGAAGCAGGGATTAGACCCAACCTGAGCGACCGTGTCTTCCTTGCGCTGATTCCACCAGGAGCACTTTAATAAGTGCTGACACCCTGCAGCTAAATCAATACTAATCAAATTATGAGCAGCGTTTGCAAGTTAAAGGTGGAGGTAGGTTGCCTTGAGCTCTGCTGATACACAGTATGATGATTCAATGATTAGTCACCGCTCGAAAGAAAAGTTGCTCTCACTCTTACTTTTCCGATTACCGCTCACGAGAGCGCTGACCTTTTTCGTCAGGGTCGCGGCGTGATTATGAGATTTAGAGTCACAAGCATCGTGTACATTGTCCTCACCTTGTGTCTGCTCTTTTTTTTTTTGTTTTTTTTAACCTTTGTCCTTTTCAAGAGGGCAAAAAAAAACAAACAAAAAAAAAAACATGTCAGGCGCGAATCCTTGAGCTTCTTCGACAGACTATTTCACTCATTTGTGGCTCATAAAAATGTCAATGTGTCATATCTTTGGTTTGTGGCAAGCCAAAAACTTGATAGGCCACATGGTAAAATTTTATTTTGTGTGCATTGACTTAAAATCTTAATTTAAGAAATCAACAGTGATGCCGGTCACACGTTACTGTTACTGAGACAATAGCTACCATTTCGAGTAACTTTAAAATATTTTTTTTTTAGATAAAAACAGTTGAGTCAAAAAGGCTGTCTTTGTTTTATTTTTTTTTAATAAGGAAAAAAAGTGTCCTCAAACATTACTGTTTAAAAAACGCACTTTCATTAAAGTATTGGCAAAATCAGTTGTCATTTTTATGTTAAGCGGATTTGTAGGTGTCTGCTGAAACTAATAAAGTAACTTGTAATGTAACTTAATTTTAAAATCCTTTCAGGTAACTGTGGCAACACTGGACACAAAATTCAATTTCGAGGACAGACATTTTTATTTCATGCCATGAATGGAGGTAGCAGTTTTGTGCATTTACAAAACTGCTTCATACCATGTAAGGTATGGAAGAGACACATCCCATTTGTGAACTTGGAAAAAAAAAAAATACTCCAGCAGTTAGATGTATGAGGTGAATCACTGCAGAAAAACAAAGTGTACCGGTACACTTACAAAACTGTATTTGTCTTTTGGCGTCCTTGTCAGTAGGAAGTCAAAGGTAGCTTGTGTTTAAAAAAAAAAAAAAAAAAAAAGGAATTGGATGTATCTCGCAGCACACACTCAGTTATTTAAAAGAAGAAATAGTTAATTTTAGGAAATGTTTTAGCCCCTATTTCCCGAGGAAAGTGTTTAAAAAAAAAATAAACCTCTATTCTGTGTGTTTGGTTAACTTCGACTAGACGAGCTTCTAGATATCGCCTTTCCCCGGGAATATGAAATGCACTGTGTGCCAAGGATACAACTTGAATAATTGAAATGAAAACACACCGCTGTGTTTCCATAATTGACATAGGAGGGCAGAAGAAAAAACAAAATACAAAAACGCAACAGCAACAAGTCAAGCGATGTTGGACACGAGGCGATTACGCACGACGTGTTTTGACAGAAAACGACTTTAGCTCCTCGGGTTTCTTGTTAGCGTGGAACAGCTGGAAGTGCTTGTTCTTATTGCGCTGCTTGTCTGAAAATATCAGTAAACAGCGGCGTGATGGCCGTGCAAGTCGCCTGTTTCCGGCTCTGCTTTGTTTACGGAGTAGTCGTAGATCTTGCACACCCCTGTTCGAATGCCAGATTTTTTTAGCTGATACGAAAAAGTCAGGAAAAGTCTGCTAGATTTTCGAAAAATGATTTAGCGTTAATCAGAGGCACATTAAATGGTGACAGGTGTACTGTACATTTTTATGCTCTGGAAAAAAAAAAACATTAGATTCCTGTCAACGGGCATGAATTAAGGTGCTTCTTCTTGTTCGTGTTGCCATTTTTAGATCAGCCCCAGCTCTGCAGTCTGAGCACCTTGGTTAGTGTCTCAGGCCAAATCCCAAATCCCCGCCTCAGGCCCGCAGAGAATCTCCACATTCACTGCTTTTGATCACAGCGCTACACTTGACCTTGACTTTTAATCCTGAAGATGCCCTCATTAAGGGGCAAAAAAAAAAAGTGCAAGGACCAAACCGTATGCTCATTTTAAACTGGGCCTTGAGTGTTGTCGGCTAATTTCTTTAATCCAACCGCAGACTGGATCTCTATTATGCATTAAAAAGGAGATCCTGCTGGGTTCTATTGTGCCGGAATAAATCAGCTCTGGAGAGGAACCAGCGTGTATCTTTAGGTGAAGAACTGCTCTCTAAGCATTCCTAATTACAGTCCTTCTGCAGCAATTATTTAATACAATCCTCGCCTCAGTTAGTTTCCTGCTTCCTAAGACACACACATTTATCCTTGAACAACTCTAAACTCTAAATTGGGCGCCAAGAAAAGTGGTGTACACAGAGTTCAATTTACATTATTTGAAAGACTATGCCTCAAAATTACCCCCCATCCCCCAAATGTTCAATCACTAAAAAAAAAAATATATATATATATATATATATAAAAAAAAAAAAACACTAATTTATTAAACTACCTCCACTTCCTGAGCCTCTAACAAAGGAAATGAATGCTTGACAAAAGCTAAACAACCATGGTTACATCATCTTCCCAAGCTCATTTCCAAATGTCTCGGAGCCATGAGTGATGCAATAAATAAAACAATTAGCTGACTAAGCAGCGTAAAAGGCAGAAATGAGCCTGTATGCAACAAACCTTCATGGCTATTTTCACTCGGCTTTCAATCTTGGGGCGACATAATGCCACACGGCTCCCGCAGAGTAAGGGAAGAGGCGGAGTTTTACATTTCTCAGGTAGTCCAAGCATTCAAGAGAGTTAATCGATTATCAAATTGGTTAATAATGTGTAAAAAATAACAGAGCAAGTGGGGACAGTCCAGTGGTATCAATTAAGCTGAAAATCTGAAATACTGAAAAATGGCAGGTAAATATTTTAGCACCAATAAGTGACGCGAAGGAAAATGTATTTTCAGTCCAGATTTTCCGCCAAAATGAAAAGAAACATGAAACATTATTGGTGTGGTGATCCAGATCTTGTCCTGGTCATTGAGTTTGACACTAGTGAACTATGGATCAAGCGTTTCACTTTTTACCTGGCTGTCGCATACGTAATTTTAAGGTTTCGGTTGTCGCTTTTGGGTTTGGGAGACCTTTCACCTGGCCTGATTATAAAACGCCCCCAAAGATGCGTCCACCCTGACAGTAGTATTGCTCCTATATTTGTTGGTCGCAGTTGCGTCAAACGCCCTTTGGTCCACTCTGTCAGCTGTTCTCTGTGGAGTAAATACTGTTACAACACAGAGCCAGAGTGCTGCGCCTCTGCTCAGCAGCCTGCCCGGCCTTCCTGTCAAAGGCAAAACAAACAACCCCCCCCGCCCCTACCAAAAAAAGGCAGCTTCTGCTCACAGTGGAGGCTTAACCTCTCACTTGTAAGTTGTGTGACTGAGAATATTGGCGCGTGGCCGCAAAGATTATCCGGGAGGTGGTTGGCAACCGAAAGACGGGGCAGTTAATGACTCGACCTGTTTGAACAGCTCGCGAGAGGTACATTCTAGAAATGCCCGCTTTTATTTTTGCCGGATCGTCTCCTCATGAGGTTGCCTGGCAACCTGTCAAAGAAAGGCCCCTGGAAAGAGAGAGAGAGGCACAGACCAGACGAGATGTAAAATGCTCATTAGCAAGCGAGGTAGGGTCTAGCAGGCGCGTATTTATTCGTTTCATTGTCATCAGACCAAAGGCTACGCCGGCGACACAAAAGCCAATTGCCGTTACTCGCTTTTAATACGCCAGCTGTCGACAGGCTCGCGTAATGAACGGGATGCTTGGAGAGATGATTGAAGGTGTAATTGTGCTCTTTGGTTCACAATCGGGTGGCAAAATTAGCCAGCGGCCTATGAATTTAGCTTCAGTTTAACGTAAAATGTCATCGCAATGCTTTGCTGACGTCAGCAGTTTTATGGAAGGATCACCTTGCCGCCACTAAGTTTAGAGCAACATTGAGACATTAAAATGCAAATTAATGCTTGATGCTTCATTACATACAGTAGATCAGTCCTTTGTCTTGCATTCAATAAAATGCTCAAAATGAAGCCTTTTAGTACTTTTGGTTTCATAGCATTGAAGTTTATGTTGCTAGAAAGTTATGATGCTAGCTTTCTTTTGATATGCAAAGAAGGATTTTTTTTTTTTTTTTTGAACAAGTGTGCCCATAACATCACATTAATTAAATACTCTTCACAGTTTGCCTCATATAGCACGACTGACTTAAAGGGTAAAATAGGAGTTCCGAATGGCTCATTTCTTTGCCCACTTCTCTGTTGTTTGATTGACTTTTTGTCTTCCAGGACTTAGTGTTAGGGTTAATATTATTGGTATCATTATTGTTATATAGTTACTCTGGGCTGTATTTGTAGGTGAAATACATTGTAGCATTGAAATTACAGTAGTTATAATGACCATTTGTCACTAGAATGTCATTCAGCAGAGCACAGAACTCTGCCAAGGCTGAACTATTGACAAGAGAAAATATTTGTGTAGTGGGTGTCATTAACAACTATACAGTATATAGCCTAGTTCCCATGGGGATTTTCCACACCGTGACAACGAGGCGCTCTAAGGTGGCCACGCCAGCGCAAATTCCCAGTGAACACACTTGCTGTCACGACAAACTTCAAAAAATAAATACGTAAAATAAAATCCCCCCCCTCTCTCTTCGGCCTTTCTCCCTTGACGTGCTTGCACTCATGGGCGACGCTCAAAAGTGAACAGTCCAGTGGGCTATCCAAAGGGAAGTTTTGTTTCTCCATAGCCGAGTACTGCATAGTTGTCAATTCACATTTTTTAGCTATTCTGTTCAAACATGTCTAACCTATTTAAAAGCAACTCTGAATTCACCCAAAAAGGTCTGTAAGGGAAAACTCAGAAGGCTGACTTTGAAAGAGAATTAAAAAAAAAAAAAAAAGCCAAAAGAAATGATGACGAATAAAAGTATTCATTCAGTGCCTGCATTTTCAGTGGAATCTTTTTCTTTTGGTGTCAGTATGTTGTTGTTGGGTTTTTTTTTTCAATGCCAACACATAATGGCAGGGCTCTGGCTGCACACCTCTTGAGAATGAAAGAAAACTATATGAATTCAACTATTTTTGAAGGTGCCTTTAGATGTTAATTCAGGTTACAAGTAGACCACAATGTCGAGTTTTTAAATAACATCACACTTGCAACACTTAGCTAAGTGCGCCTTCATCTGACTCTTTGTTTGACATCTCATGCTAAAGTCCTCCAGACATGCGATAACGAGCTTCTCCCGCCCGTTAACGACCTCCGCGCTGTCAATCAGGCGCACGCCGTGAAACGCCAACGAGCGTCCACGCCACTCGCTCGGGTCACAGCCTCACCACGTCACCCGGGTGATTGTTAATCACGCGGCCATCTGCCTCTCTGTGCGTCCGCCTTGATCTGCACCCGCTGACCGGCAGGAATTAGGAGCCATTGACGTAAAAGGGACAGGAGTTTCCTCACTTAACGAGTTTACTCAGCCATGTCAGTGCCAACACTTTTACCCCCTGAAGCACGTGAGGGTCACTCACACTGTGAGGAGCCATAACAACAACTTGAGGCCTTGTACGGATGGACCAAAAATGTGTTTTCATGTGGTCAAATATTAATTTACGTCAGTGGTTCTCAAACTGGGGTCCCTAAGGGTTCGCACAATAATTAGCAATCAATTATGCTGTGTCCGTATCTCTTATCAAAATGAATGGAAAATGCTATTAATCTGTTTCAGCCTACCATAAAAACAACACTTTTTGTAATGTGTTTTTTATAAATTCATCATCAAAGAACAGTAGCACTCAAAAGTAGCGTACTTTATAAAAATATATGATAGGAAAAATTATTGCTGGTTTGTGCAGCTTGGCCACCGGGGGCAGTATGATACAGAGATGTTGATCGACAGTCGTCAGAGGATAAAGAATATATGTCTGATTATTATTTCCTGTCAAATACATCATAAAGTATGTTTAAAGGCTTTTATAATATATTGACTTATGTTTAGATTTATGTTAAACTGTTGTAGTGAACACTTAAAAGCCTTCAAGTCAAAGTGTTACGCAAGTTAATGTAACACTAATGTAACACACTAGTACACAGGTGCTATAATAATTAATAAAGAAGATATAATGTACAGTGTACAAATACATAGGCTAGGCTCAGAAGTCAAAGGTTTGGCTCAGGGAGGAAGATGGAAAATGTTTACAACAGACAGGAGACTGCAAAATGTGAATTGTATTAACAAAAAGATCTTTCCAATATTTACACTATATAAACACAGAAATCTAAGATGCCGCGGAATGAGAGTCCATTTGTCCATGCAAATATATCAATGTGAAGGATACCCAAAGTATAATCCGTGTTAAGTGTGTTTTGTGAAATGTTGTGAGGGAGAGCAGGCTACAGCGCCTCCTACCGCACTTTAGGATAATTGCAATAGCTTGCAGGCTCTTCAGGCGAAATCCTTGGGTAGCTCAACCATCATTGTCATTTGAATAGGAAACACCTGGCCTGCGTAAAACACGCACAAACAACAGAATATTTCAATTAAATCTCTTCCATTTCAAATCTTAGTAGTGCATGAACATTCTAAGATCAGATCATCTTGATTACACTCCTTAATCATTTCATAAATCATAATGCAAAATACTAGCGGGACAATTATTAGTACATTTGTCAAGTGCTATGAGCAGGTCACTAATTGATGATAATTCAAATAAGCAACAGCATGAATACACAATAAGTCCCCGCCAATTGACGAAAAACAACAACAACAGAGTAAGATGTAAACATAAATAAAAACACCTCAGGACAAATATTGAGTCCCATTATGCTCCATAAATGGAACGAGCGTCTAGCGGTTAGCATGCTAATGTACACAATTGAATGGACTCACCAGTTGCCTCTTTTCTCAGTAGCGTGGCTAACATAAATGACACGCGTGTAGCCTCGCGGCACCTAGAAGTAGATTAGATATCAGTCAGGTCAAGAATTTGGGCAAAAACAGCACTTTTGAAGCATCTTTAAAAAAAAAAATCGCCTACCTACCTGCAACAGCTCCCAATGGGACATCGTCCACACGTGACGTCACGAACAAGCGCCGGTGTGCGCCTCGCGACGTGATTTCACGGCAGTCACAGGGAGACAAAGGCTGCAATATAATAAAATAAGATTAAGCAAATAAATTACACAGTACAATAAAGTATCACATATTGCAATCTACCTAATAATATATACACAAAAATCACCCTGGCTACATTAACAATTTAGATTAAATTAGAGAAACTGAACATATTCATGCGTTCATTTGCCTTATTTTTCACGTAAACCTAACCTTTAAGAACAAAACATGTATGTAAAATAAATCTGATATTGTTCATTGTAATACAGATTGATTTATTGCTTGTCTTTGTTAAAAATACATCTCATTAAATCATAATCGCAGAATTTAGGGGGGGAAATCGCAATTTGATTATTTTTCAAAATCGAAATTTTAATCCCTGCGAAAAAAACCTGCACGACATTATGGAGTATACAAAAAAGTAATCCAAAAATAAACTGAATCATATAAAACAAACTGTATATTTGATCTACATTAATTATATTATAAATGATAACATTTCTATAATATGCAAATATAGAAGTAACCTGACGTAATATCAGATTAATATATCAAAACAAAACAAAAATAAATCTGAATTCATCGTTTCATCGTTGGGGTGTGTAACTGTAAGACAAATGCAATTTAGTGTCATCACAATAAAGCACCAGAGCCTGCAGGGCTTTTTTTCATTGCTGACATCATAGCTCTTAAATCCAATTCGGCATGTGAGAAGAAAGTCTGTCCCGTGGCCCGACACCATCATCGGTGTCCGTCGCCCTCCTGCTGTTCTGGGGTCAGGAGCATCGTTAGCCCTCGTGCCAAGTTGGGACCTGCGTGACGCACTCGCCCCCGCTGTTGCAATCTGGAGGAACCCCGAGCTGATCAGTGCCGCCTTAAGCTCGTCTAAGGATCACGGGAGGGCCGGGCGGCGGCTGAGAGGGAGGCCTGAGGGGATAATGATGATGAGGCGAGGAGAAGAATGGGCAATGAGAGCGTGTTCAGTATGAGGGTGGAGAGGGGCTGACGAGGGTGGGTCTTGGATGGAGATGGATGGAGGCAGTCATGAAGAGCTGCAGGCAATGGACATTGCTAGGAAAACTGTAATAGCTCCATTTCTCAGCTAACCTTTAAGGAGGAAAAAAAATACACAAACCTGAGATTGTATCAGTTCTGCCCAGTGTTAGCGTTGTATTTTTAATATTGAAATTACCTGGGGGATTGAACTTTTTGAAAGAACTACTAAAATAAATACAAAAATCAAAGGTGATACTTGAGGTCTGAGTTGCGTTTTAAAATACAGAGCATGGAAAAAATACATTGAGGTTTTGTATTCTCTAAATGTTTTTATAAAAAAGAGAGTATTACAAGTTTACTCATAATGACGTGTTAATAATGAGATTCCCCCTATAGATTTCTGCCTTTATAAGTTAAATAGGAGTTCCACAGGGCTGAATCTTTTGCCCGCTTCTTTTCCCCCACAGTTTCATTCTGTTTTTGTATTTTGCTGATGAAATGCTAAAACAGAAGGACTAGCTCAGTGATGTGCTATCTTTTAGGTCAGTTTCAGTGTGGGAACAAACGCTGCGAGAAGCAGGAAGGCCTGAAAAGCTGGGAGGTGAATTTTGCCTACGTGGAACAGGGCGAGAAGAGGAATGCATTGGTCAAACTGCGTGAGTTCAATAGATCATTATCAATATCAATACAAAAAAAAATTGGGGGGGGGGGGGGGATGTGTTTCCGTGTGTGCGGATTTGTGTGTGGGAGGGTGTGGGTTGCCGTCTCCTGGGGTTGTTTTCTAAGAGCCGGCTCATAATAATCCTCCTTCAGGTATGATACGGCAGAAAATCCTGTTACAATAATTACAGCAAGTGGAGGACCCACCAGTTCCAGACACCACACTCACACACCAAATGACAAGCTCTCTAATCTTTTAACAAGCTCATTTGTCAACATTGGTCGAACCGCAAATAATTTGTCAAATATGTTAATTATACAAAAACGTGAGCATAAATTTGATTTGGTGTACTCAAATTGTGACTGGGAATAATTAAAATCTTTGTATGAAGCCACCTTGTTAAAAGGTTTTTTCTAATAAAAATGCATTTTTCAAATGAACTTTTTAACTTTTGTAATATTAGACTTTCATATTTAATAAATTAACAGATTATTACAGTTTTTTGTAAAATAAAACAATTCTCATTACCCTTGAGAGGATTTGTTTTTTCTGGCAAACTTCACATTTTATTCTCATAATGTTACAGGTTCATTTGCATAGTTTTAATACTTTTTGTTTAGTAGAACTAGAGAAATGTTGCTAGAAAGATATGATGCTAGCTTTGTAGTACAACTGTGCACACAACATCACCTTACTAAAATATATAAATCACTAATGACTTCAAAAGGTGAAATAGGAGTTCCACAGGGCTCATTTTTTGCCCACTCCTCTGTTGTTGTTTGTCTTTTTTGTCGTCCAGGACTTTGCCCGGAATGTTCTTACAAACTCAACTACCACCACAAGTAAGCATCACCTTTGAGAAATTCTATATTATTCTACTACCAGTGACATTTTCAGCAACCATATTTTTCCCTTTCCAGACGCAAAGAGGTGAAAGCCAAGAAGACCACGGTACAAGAAGAGAACCAGGAGCCATCCCGGAAGAAGAAGAAGACAAAGAAGAGATCATCGTCCCGCTCCAAGAAGCACAAACACCGAAGGCACAGGGGTAACGACTCCCCCCTCAAAATTCCACATTTTGCACTTTTCATTTTGTCCGCTATTCCAAAGCGACTCCCCGCTGATTGAGACGTACTCCTGTCTACTCGCAGATCGATCCACCTCCGCCAGCAGCTCGGAGGAGTCGCGGGGCAAAGGTAAACGCACTCCCGAGCACATTACACGCAGGCATTTGTCATCTTCTTAGACAGACGGTGTATGATGCACTCCACTCGCGGGCCTGGAGGCACACTCCTCCAAAATGTTTGGAGTGAAAACAGCCTGCAAACAAGCCCTTCTGGAAAACACCAGCCATTAGCCCACGGGCATGACTGCTTTTTCTCAGCTGTCTCGCTCCACTTTCATATGTTTATACACTCCTGTTTCCAAGATTGTTTTTTTTTTTTGTGGCCTCAAATAGTGGCCTACACTCACATTGATTTCTGGTCAACCCTTACACAAGCATTTTTACAAATTCAAAGGTTTTTTTTGGGGCGGTATTTCTTGGAAAGGTGGCCTCCTCTCAAATAGATGCCCTTAAAGTAATGACGGGGTGCGTTGCCCATGGAAGTAACAGTTTTCCGTAAAACAATCAAAGGACAGAAATGTGTCTCCTGCTACACTTACACAAGCATTTGTAAAAAACATTTCCTGTAATAGTGTTCTCTAGTCCAATAGATGCCCTGCCGCAAGTAATTGTGTGGCGCGTTGCTCAATTTCGTTCGACTAAAAACGTGAGAGCAGCATGTCTAGTCCACCCTTACAAAAGCATTTGTACAAATTTAGATGGTATTTTTTTCTGTATTTCTTCAAATATTGGCCTCCATGCTACCTTAATTAATCATGGGGTGCTTTGCCCCCTCTATAAAAGTAACAAGTTTCAGTCGGCCAACCAAAGGAGAGCACCATTTCTAATCCACCCTTCTACAAGCATTGTGACGAATCATCGCCGCCTCATAAATAAATGCCTTACTTCCAATAAACGGCTATATTTGCAGACTCTGAAGCAGAGGATAAGCCCGAGCCTCAGTCCGAGTCGGAACACTGGCGAGGACCCGCCCCAGCAGTGGAGGAAAAGTCAAGGTGAGGCATTAGTGCTCACATTAAAATGACCCCTGCTAAGCCACCGTAATGCAATCACACAAGGTGTAACGTGCATAACGTATATGGGACAACCCTCAATGACGGAAAAGTCTTAATTCCTTTTTGACCTTCTCTTGACTCACTGCTCCTCGGTCTGGAGTTGACCGATTATTTTTTGCAATGAATCGTTTTTTTTTCTTCTTGTATTATATTACGTAAAGCACTCTTTGTGGGAAGTGCTATATGAAGAAAATACAAACGAACGTGTAATACATTTTGATGTATTCTGTCCCCCTCAGGGAGGAAGAGTTTGATGACTACTTTGAAGACTTGTTCCTCTAGACGCCAAAAGCAGCTCGCCTCTGCTGCGATTCAAGCATTTTTGTGTTTCACGTATTTCAACGTCATCTCGGTTTTCAGTCTTGTCACTGCTATCATTATACATTAAAGTGACTGTGAAATATGCAACTGTGCTGGTGGAGTGTGTGCATACCAATTTTTTTTTTTTTCATTTTTTTCCATGATATTCATTGTTTGTTACCTATAGATAATTACCTTAAACAGTTAAATAGGAGTTCCACAAGGGTCAATTCTTTGCCCACTTTTTTGGTTGTCCTTTTGTCTTCCATTTCCCAGAATGTTCTTTGACGCAACCTTTAAATTTACAACTGTGCTGCTCTACTATTCCAGTCAAAAATTGCATTAACTTGGTACTTGCTGAGGTAATGATGGATGAATCTTAATGGATTTGAGCTCATTTAAGTGATATTAACTGCAATGTAGCTCGAATAAATATGCAAAACATGGCATCAGCCCAGCATTAGCATGCTAGCATTGTAAACCTCAATTTTTAGTCTTTTACTCATTTTAGTTTTTCAAATACGACTTTCATCGCATAAAATGTAGTGTTTTTTTCCTCATTATACTATATTAAAACATTTTAAAGAGTTACAACAAATGGTTCCTTGCAAGAAAACCATTGGTGCCCTTTTGCACAGTACTGTACATTTTAGTATTTTTAAAATGGGAGCATTTCCTGTGCTTGAGTTTTCTCACTATATCTCAGAACAACAACAGTGTTGCTTTACGGGATGTCGGACACGACCAGACAGTGTCGAATCGGGCGGGGGGGGGACGGGATCGGAAACAATCCGCTGATCCTCTTTCCTGCCAGGCTCATCCAGCTTTGGAGCCTCTAAGATCCCTGCACGATATGCGACCTAAGACGAAACGCTTGTTTCTGCTAAGCCCTGACGGGTGGGGTGTGGGGTGAGGGGTGAGGGGTGAGGGTTTGCCTCATTCTTTGTCCAACCTTGACGTGTCCCAGTGCGTGTGATGAAGTGACACCTACAACTCCATGCAGCTGTTTTATTTGTCGTTAATCATATGACATGTACATACATAAAGTAAGAGGTCATTTCATATGTGAAACAGTAAAGATTCCTAACGTCTGGTAGGAGGGGGACATGGGAGTGGGGGTGATGGGGACTTATGTCATTTCGGGTGAATGCCGCTTTGGCTCCTCAAGAAGCACAGGGAAATGTTTCCAGGGAGGTTTAAAGCTCCCCTGATTGGATTAGGGACATTTGATTGATGCCTCATTGATTAGAGGTGAAAACATTGTGTAAGAAGAGGAAGAGGAGGAGGACTTTGGGAAAGTGCAGGGCGACCCAGTTCCAGCATCCAGGCAGGGATTGCGCCACGGAAACCGGACTTTGACATGATCAATAACGCTATGCATGTGTCATATCATCAACATGACATATTGATAAGGCCTGGCTAATAACGCAGTTAGACCCCCTATGGGATTCCCGCTATCTCTTTTCATATACAGTCGATGCAAAAAGTGCTTTTTACATCTATATATATATATATGGATTTTTGCCATCTAAATCATATCTCATCATAGATAGATAGATCACAATATATTTTTTGTTTTGGTACAGCATATGTCATTGCTGTATGTTGTATGTTAAAAGGGGGAGCTTGCAAACCGATGTACAAGATTTCACATCTTCTCAGCGGGTGCATTTGTCTTCCTATTGGACTACTTTTAGTTGACATTTCCCAACAAAGCGAAGGCGTCGCCACGCCTCATCCGCCAGTGCAACTACACCACGTGCTAATTGGCTAGCAAGCATAAACAGGATAACGTCCGCGGATGCTCTCCGAAGAAATAGACGAGGTTTCCCCTGAGAAAAATTATTCCATCGTTTTGTCCTTAAAGTTCTCCCATTGTTCATCATCGTTTTCGGATTCTTGCCTCCTTGGGATGCTAATCCAGATGGAACTAGGTGAGACTAAAAAAGTGGTCCAGACCAGACCGGGTAACCAGGAAGAACTACTTGTATAGATCCAATAAGAAGGCTGAACCAGTCCAGCTGTAGTCCGTATCCGAGTGTTGCGATGAAGAATTTAGCAGATTGTGCACGTTTTTGACTTCCCATCACCACCACCAGCTAGGCAACAAAAAAGGAAGAAAACCAAATAAAGGTTTTAAAGAAATTCTTTTTCAATAACATTGTCCAACAATTATGATGCTTTTATCACAATGTTAGAACTATTTTATATGGTACATTAAGGAAATGCTAATAGACTATAGACCCATAAAATGATGCAATATTTCTGTCCTAAATTCCAATTTTTGCCTAATAATATGGCTTGTCTCATTAATATACTGCTTGTATATGGAAAACGTTAGAATACAGGTGAGAATTTGGATATTTTAAGATTTTTTTTCCCCATTTTCCGCAAATAAATGCTCTAAATGTCTGTATTTGGAAGAATAAAACCAAAATGTTCATGTAAATGTCTGCCAAGAGGCCGCTACCTCTCCGGGCTTCCTCCTCCTCCAGTTTCTTCTTCTCGTCCTCGATGGCCTTCATCTTGGCGTTGTACACCTCGGCCTGCTCGTTCCAGTGGCTGCGGTTGTTGTTGAGGCCGTCAAACATGGGCGTGATCTCCTTGTGGAAGCGGGAAAACTCCTGACAATACGGACGAAGAAATGGCTTTGAGTTCATGTCCAGTGGACCGCTGCAGCCTCCCCCCCCACCACCACTCGTTTGCAGTCTTGTACAAATACTTTGGTGATTGACAAACGGCCAAAGGGAAAATTCCTGCAAAGGCCAACAGGTTCAAGTGTGTGGTGTTTTTCAACCAACTGCCATCCTACTTTGACTAACCTGAGCACAAAATGCCGATTACTAATGTGTAGGAGGATGTCATACGAGATGCAAAAGAAAATCAACAAGGGAGAATACAAAATTGAAAACAATAACAACACTAACAATCTAGTTGCGATGATGGAACCAAAATAACTGGTTGCAAAAACATCGCATTGGCTATTGGCTTCTTGGTGTGTTTGAATTCCAGATTGGGTGGGAGTGCTGAGCCTCCCCACCAACTTGTTGTGCAAAGAGCTTTTCTGCCTTCTATCACGGCCTTATCGCAACACAGCGCCTATGCTGCTAATTAACTCATTACCTTGTACACAAACGAGCACACAAAGTCAATGAAGCCGCACTGCATCTTGGGAAGCTGCTCGGCGCAGTTCCTGTCCATCATGGGCTGGAAATCACACAAAGAGCTATTTTTATTTGAGAAAAAAAAGGTAAAAAAAAAACAAAATAAATAAATGGGGTAAAATTGGACACCTACAATTGGTTGTTGGTCCAAAACCGTCCTCTCCAAATCTCCTTGTTCCCAGAATTCGGCAGCGACCATCAGTGCCACCTGGAAACACACAAAAGAGTGACACTGATGTCTTAAAAACATCCTTTTGCAAAATGTTATTGCAAGGGAAGCACATTTTCATTTCTTCGCTAATTCAAAAGTCTTTTTTTTATGTTTCATTTGATGTTTTTCTGTCACCCTTCCCTGTCCCTTTTCTGCCTTGTGGGGGCAGCAGAGAAATTGCAGCCCTGCAAATCCTGCCTAGCAACAAGTGACAGCAGAAGCGTGATGTGACGTGAAATCTAGATGAACCTCGCACATTTTCATTTGTTTGGTAATAGAAATAAACAAGTGTTTTTGTTTGTTTGTTAACTTATTTATTTTTTAAAAGTTGACGTGTTTTATGTTTTTCTGCCACCTTTCCTTGTCCTTTGTCCGGTTTGCGGGGCAGCAGTCCATGAAAGTCTACAGTCCCCCAAATTCTGCCTAGCAACAACTCCTGTCGTTGTCATGTCCAAATTACTTTTGCCCAAATGCTGAGTATGAACTGAGTTTTTCTTCGAGGGCAAAATAGAAATCCAATTCTCTCTCCTATGTGCTCCATACTTGTGTGTTCATACCGCGTCGTCTTGCCTCCAGCCCTGAGATAGCATATTATTTCCCTTATAAAGCAACAGGTGATGGCAGGCTGCGAAGTCCACCCACCTTGCTCTGCACTTCCCACGGTTTGGTGATGGCTGACAGGTCACAGCCGGTCATCATCATGGCCCTAGAGGTGCGAGAGGAAAAAAAAAGATACAGTACACGGTCTATATTTAACAGGGGTGTCGAACTCCGGTCCTCGAGGGCCGCTGTCCTGCCTGTTTGCCATCTCTCCCTGCTGCAACACACCTGTTTCAAATGATCAGCTCATCAGCAAGTTCTGCACGAGCCTGATGCCGATCGTTTGAATCAGGTGTGTTGGACGAGGAAACCTCTAAGACATGCAAGAGGGCGGCCCCCCGAGGATTGGAGTTTGACACCTCTGGATGATGCATGAGGCGTGAAAAAAACAGAAGCGCGCCACGTGCTCCTTACATGACGATTTCCTTTCTGGTGGCATTGTTGGATACGAAGGCCGTGGCCTCCTTTTCATCCGCCATTGGCTCGGTGGCGTTCACAATGTTTTGGAACATGGTTCTCTTTCTGCGGGACGCACACACACACACGCTCAGTGACTGTTTCATTTATCAGTGTTGTCTGATTTTGTGATGCATTCCTGGTTTGGCAAAGAAAAAGAAATGATTTTGTGTGCCTTAACCCCCCCAAAATTCGGAAAAAAAAAAAAAAAACGAAAAACACTGATACACATTCAATATACATTTTACATGAAATTTGGGAGGCTGGGGAAAAAAATCCTGCAAAATATAACAAAATATTGAAAAAAAATTTGGGAAAAAAAATCGTGGTCGACAGAAGTCGACTTTGTCAAAAATATTCCAGATGTATTCCCTGTGTCACTGTTGGATCACTATTTAACATACTAAAATGCAAATTCCAAAAATTAATTTAAAAAATGTATAATTTAAAAAAAAAAAAAAAAAAAGAAAAAGGCCACCATACGTGTTTTCCTTAAAAAAAAAAAAAGACTATTGCCCAACCCTTGAACAGATAAACCCAAAAACTAAATTCCGAATATTCTGCCTAGCAACAAGCCACTCCTTCTAACAACTACCGCAACGCACTTGAAGTAAAGCGCCAGATCAGTCGCGATGATGCAGACGTCAAACAAGTGCTGCACCGTCTCAAACTGGCGCTTCTGAAGGTTGCAGAAGATGTTCAAACTCTGCAAAAGACAAAACCAAAACGGGTCGGATCCTAAAAGGAACGAACGAACGTCGGCCTGCTGTGAGAAAAACGCCTCGCACCTCCTCGCCCATGAGAGTCTTGCTGTACTCCAAGTGGTGCCTCTCCATGATGGACGAGCCGTGAAGTTTGGCCAGAGGAGATGCGCTCCTACACGGGAGGGGGGAAAAAAAAACAAAAAACAAAGCAATCACATAACAGTGACTCACAAACGAGTTAAACACACACACACACAGTGACATGTTTGGACTTGCTTGGTCTGGTAGAGGTTGTTTGTGCCTCTGTGGTCGATGTCGTGGCAGAAAGCGGCAGCCACCATGGCGAAGGCATCCAGGTCCGAGTAGTATTTCCTCAGTTTCCCTGTCTGCAAAAAAAGGAACGAGTGCATTGTCATCAATTGGCCTGAAATGTATCCATTCAAAACAAATCATAAAACACTTTTATCCCAGCTATCGGTGCTAGCGATGTTTAGTGACAGGCAGAAAAACAGCAGCAGTCGGTCGACGGCACAAAATTGGCCTCTTCATCCAATTTTGGTGACATTTTTGTCTCGTGGTATGCTGTGAGATTTGGGGGAAATGTAAATATGTGCTTTGGGAATACACGTATATATAATGATACAATACAAAAGTTGCGAGCTTTCATAGGTCAAACTTAAAACCCCCCAAAAAACGAAAATAGCTCATGTGCTACAAAAAAAAAATATATATATATATATATATATATATATATATATATATAGCATAAAAAACATGTTAGGGACTTATAAAGTCATCTCTGATCAAACTTTGCTGTTGCCCAGTGCTTGGTTCAAAGACATCACATGAGGCCAGCGTGTCAATTTCCACTCGCAGTGTGGGCGGTGTTGCTACCTGGAGCAGGCAGAACATGGTGTGGCCCACGTTGAAGCCGTGCCGCCAGTTGTGGTAGGTGATGGAGCGGTAGCCCTTGCGAACCGTGTACATCCAGCGGGTCAGCGTCTGATGGAGGACACAAAACGATGGCTTTGACGCGTACACGTGAACTTCATGCCTCCTTCCCCCCGCCCCACAAAGGAAGACGGATGATTTCCATCCCTGCTTTGTGTTGGATAATTCACTCGGAGAACCGGGAGAAAGAACGAGAGCCGCGCTAACAACGAACAGCAAAGTGACACCGTCGGGACCCGGAGAGTGAACATCAAAGGCGGCGACGAGGACAATACGGCGATCACTCACCTCTGCGGGAACTTTGAACTTCTCCACGACCCCGAGCTCAAAGAAGATGCGAATGCCGGCCTTGATGAGGTCGAACTCGGAGACGGGGAAGTCGCTGAAGGCGAACGAGTACAAGTTCTCGCCGTTGACGTTGTCGGCCATCGGGCACGTCGCTCTCTGCACGCAAAACAGGGCGTTCGCCAGTGTTGTTATAATCGAATCATGCAAATCTCGACTGTGTTTGTTTCGCCATTAAAATGTCCATCGATAAAATGCCGAGACTTGGTGCAGTCTTAATGTCCGCCCCCTTGACACTCCTTTAAACAATCCATTCATCCGTCCATCATCTTTCCATCCATCTCTCCATCTACCCTTCTATCCATTTATCCATCCACCCACTCAAATTTCCATAGACGCTCTTTTCTTTCCCCCTTTGATAGTTCTACTGTTGCAAAATGAAATCTAGTCAATTCACTGATCCACCTTTTTGCCTTTTTGTCTGTCCATGCATCCATAAAGAGTTCTCTGTTTCGAAAGTCTCATTCAACTACCATCAACTCTGTTTCCATCAACTCATTCTTACCACCTGAGGATCTATAAAATTGCCATAGACAAAAGTCGAAGTAGTAAGAGAGTCATCTTTCCTAAATGGGCTGCTACAAGATGAAAATGGTATTTAATCAATTTCTTTTGATCTTTCCGACCTTTCAATCCATCTTTCCATCCAGCTGTACATCCATCCAGCCATCTATCTATCTATCCACCCGTCCAATTTAATTGAACCAGGCTAGATAATCATCTCTGCCAATCCAACCGTTTGTCTGCTAGTCCTTCCATTCAAATTTCCATAGACAAAAAGTGGAGATTCAGAACAATCTTCTTTAACCCTCCATACTCCTGTTGTTACGTCATGGGAATCTCCTTCAGCCAGTCTAATCATCCATCCATCCATCCATCCATCCATCCGCCAGTCTTACCAATAATTTGTACATCTCCTTTTGGTCGCAGTCCTCCGGCTCACTATTGAACTTTTCTTTGGTGTTCTGGGTATCGAGAGGAAAGAAACCAATCGATGACTACACTTTAATGTTCAGGCCTGTGTATTGACGGTGCGATACGGAGCGGAGGTTCTTTACCAGGATGGACTGTAGCTCGTCGGTGGTGCACGTGGTCTGGTACATGAGCATCTCCTGGGCGATGTCTTTCCTGTGCTCCATGTGGTTGAGTTTGTCGTAAGTGTCGCAGTTGAGCACGGACCAGCCAAGGAACTGGGTCAGCGCCTGCGGAGCGCACAGTGCAGGATGTCAAACCTTTGTGAAAACAAAACTTTGGAAAAAGGCCCGGAGCAGAGGAAAAACGGCAAATAAAGATGAAGGAAGAGGATGTGAGGGAGCGACTGATGTATCACCAACTCATCTAATTGCCTCATTAATTAAAAGTCATTACCCAAATGAGTGGCAAATCTGTTTAGATACTTTCCCCTCCACTGATAAAAGGGGACGCTAATGTGCAAGCACGCGCAATTTCAATTCACGCAGACCTCTTCCTAATTGATGTGCTCATTGTGTGAAATGAGATTAAAAATACATTGAAAAGCACAATGGCGCCTGGTAATATTGTGACAAATGAAGCTTTCAATGGGACTGTACGAAAATGGAATGTGGGCGAATACGTTTCTCCAAAATGAACACAGACGCAGCCCTGAATTGAATTCTGAGAGGCGGCCGACCGACCTCGGTGATTTGCTCGTCGCATTCGTCGAAGGGCTTGCCGTCTTTCCTGTTGAAGAAAGTGGCAATGCCCACGATTTCTTCCTTTTTGTTGACGATGGGCAGAGACAGCACGTTCTTGATCACGAAACCCGTCTCGTCCACCGCCTCTTTCTGGGGACGGCAAACACACACAAACGCAAACGTTAGAGGAACGAGCTGGATCCAACATTGTATTCGGTATTCACTCTTTGAGCATTCACCGATACATCAAGCACTTTTGATTTATAAAACTGGCATTGGCCGGATACCGATCCCTGGTATCGGTACTCGCCCATCCCTTCCTAATCCGCACCTGAAAAGTGAAGAAGTCATCCGCGGCCACGTTCATCATGTTGCAAATCTGCGAGAAAAAAAAAGTAAAATAATTTGCGAGTAAATTGAAACAAGATCATTCTAATCTCACTTATATATACTTTGTCTGACATTCTTTGGCTCTACAAAGCTTGTGGGGAAACAACGCTTTTATTGTCTGTGTCACAAGTTTGGTGACGTTTGCAATGGGCAGCACCACTCCGTCCTCACTCTACTTTAAACTCAACGTTGACATCGTTGCTAATTGACGTGTGTGGTGGGGACCTACAAAGCCGTTCTCTGCCACGTAGGTGGGAAGTCCGCTAACCAAAGCCCAGTGATCTGCAGGAGGACCACTGAAAGAAACAAAACAAAGCACACGCTTGAAATGTGACTTCAAATACCGCACACGGCCGTGTCAGTTAGAGCCTCGAACAGATGAATTCATTTTCTCTTATTTCCTATTGGGAGAATTTATTATGGATAAGAACAAATGGACCTCAGTTAAAATTGTCGACCTCCACACAGAATCCTCAATAAATTAGTTTGTCCGTCAGTTTGCAAGACTGCGAAAAACATCTACAAAGGGCCAAGGAAGAACCCGTTTCGTTTTTGCTGCACTTTTGCGCTAACAACTTCTTTTGTTCATGTCTGACTGAATAATGGGACAAATTAATTAATGTTGAAACTCAGCATGAAGGGGGGCTAAGCCACCTTGGGACCGTTTGGCCTTGGAGGACGTCAGCACTAAATTGATGGATTGTATGGTGCAGGTGCCGTGTGCAATTATGTGAGGTTGGTTCCACTCACGGTATGACTTTAATTTCCTCCTTGCCCTCAAGGAGGTAGTCGATGATCTTGTAAAAGATGACCTCCTACGTTTGGGGGGGGGGGGGGGGGAAACATATTGAAGAGCATGCGGGTCAAAAGAAGCAATAAGCATCTTTGAGAAGAGTTTGGTACCCTTCCGTCTGGCGTCTTGGGGCCTTTATAAGGTTCCACGTCTCCCAGTTTCACCGGCCATTCGTCGTAGAATTCCTAATCGAAGCGAGCAGAGCGAGTTGAGGGTTGTAATGGGACGCTAAGTCGAGGCGTCAAACACGCGGTCTGGGGTGTTCTTCAAGACCAACCTTCTCTTTGGTCATGTCCAGGAGGCCCACTGAGTATCGTTCGCAGTTCAAGTAGATCCTCACGGTGTAGAGAGCTTTGTGGAACTGTCTCTCAATGTCGGTCAACTCTTCAAAAACTTTACTGGCTGACCAGAGCAGCACCTGGACATGGCGGGAGGAAGCAAAAATATTTTTGGAGAGCGTCAATCAGGGGCGGAGCCATGGGGGTGGGGGGGCCTGGGTGTGCACAGGCCCACCCAGGCTGACAGGCTGCCCACCCAGTGAGATTCATGAAAAAAATATCTTTTTTTCATTTATGATTGAATTCTTTTTTAATTTGCGTTTTGTTGTGTTTTTATTTGATTGAATATTAAGAAAGGCATAACTGTGGTTGTCTAAGGAAGATTTGAACTTGATATTGTTCCGTTTGTCATTTTATTTGAATATACGATGTGTCGGGACAGGAGGATTGTGCTCAGTGAGAGAAATATTCAGGCCCACCCAGATTTTTCCAGGCCCACCCATTAGCCACGTTCTGGCTCCGCCCCTGCCGTCAATGCATTTTAGTAGACCGCATTCCAGCATGTTCGTCTTGCTTTTGCTTTTTAGAGACACTTTTTTTTTTTTTCTGTGTCTGTCGTCGAACAAAAACGTTCTTCTTTTTAGAGACGGTTCCCAATAATTTGATCCCTAGGTGTCATCTCTTAGCTTGCCTAACGATTCCGCGAAAAAAAGAACGGTTAAAAACAGACATTCTTGAACCGATTGTTGGAAATTTTGCTGAGCAAGTCGACGGCGACGCCTCTCTGTGTTGTTCACCTGACTCCTCCTGGACTCCACGTTGAACATGTAGGTGGTGTGATGCTGCAGGGCGATGACGTGAGCGAAGGTCATGTACTTGTGGAAGAGCTGAGGAGCGCGTCGGACAGATTAGAGCCGTTGGATTAAAGCTCCGAAAATGTTTTTGCGGCCATGGTATCATTTGACAGTACCGCTTCATCCTCGGGTGTGAAGTGAGCCGCTCCGATCTTGTTGAGTGCCGTGACCACCCCGATGCACTCCTTGTCAGCCATGAGGGGGTACGTGAGCATGCATTTGGTCTTGTAGCCCGTCTGCTTGTCCACAAAGTCGCAGAATTTTTTATTCTGGGAGAAGAGCAGAACATTTGACATCAGTTCAGTTACCCATTCCATCCCGTGTGCTTTAATTTCGGACGTTACACAATTCCCCCACTGCCAAGTCCACATTGATCACTGCGGTTTCTACGATTCTCCTGCAAAATTAATCTCATCTTGCTTGCGTTCATAAATAAACGCAGATTAGTCGCCGTGTCAGTAATCAACCTTGATGACAGACAACACTGAATGATGAGCCCGGAATTAATCACAGCTTTTAATTACTTTTTACCGGAAATCAGGGCTGCTCTGATTGTATAATGTCCTTTGAGTAATGATGAAGTATGAGGCAGGCAGCAGTAAAAAGTCATTTAATGCTTCATATTTTCTTTTTGACAAATTGAGGCATCACCATATTTTTGTCCTAAATAAATTAAACCGTCCGAGGATGCTTTTGGACCCGAGCTTCCTTTTTATAGCCCGTTTAAGAGCATTAGCGAGACAAACACATTAAGCACGTCTGCATGTTGCGAGAAGAGATGTGATATTTTTCCAGCGATTACACAATTTTTAATTCATTAAGTATAAAAGTCCAAACTATCAATGTGCGTTTGGGATTTGATCCAAAAGTATCGATACAAGAGCTTGATATCAGAGGATACGATTCATCACAATATGGATCATTTGGCCCACCGCGTTCAAACGTTACATCATTTTCGTGATGCACTCGCAGTCTTCGAACCTGACCGAACGCTGGTTGGCCCGCGCCGTTCATTTCCAACTCCTCACCTGGGAGACGTCAGGAACATTTTGGGGCTTTTTGGAGGAGGCGGTAAAGCCCACAATGCCCATCTCCAGCGGGAACACGATCTCGGTCTGGGGGTGCACCAGGTTGGTCTCGTATTTGGACGTCGGGGTGACGTCGAAGAGGGACGTGGCCAGCTCGGGGATCCCGTTGCGGGACCTGCACAGGTAAAAGCTGAGCCGGTCGGCCTGCAGGATGAGGGCCAGCCGCTGCAGCACCTTGTGCAGCGGCTCCTCCACCGTGCCTTGATTTTGCAAGGCCTGCAACAGCTCGAAGATGATGGCGGCCTCCTGCACCGAATTGACATCCTTGAAGGAGGCTGTGTCCTTCACCTGGACGCTCGCCGAGAAGGCGGCGGTGAGGGCTTCCGCCCGCACTTTCTTATCAAAGTACTCTTTGGCAAACTGCGGGTTGTTGTCCAGATATTTCTCCACGCTGTCTTTATCTGCCATTCTTACAACTCTTTCAAACGTCGTACTCTCCTACTGAAACATCACCTGTGAGGGAAGTTTCCCCCAAAAAAAAAAAAAAAAGGAAAGGAAAAAGTCCAACAGGGGCGAGCGCATCCTCCTCCGCGGTGCCGAACGGGAATCACTGACAGTGTCCCGGGACGCACCACGGCTTAGAGACTGAAAGGATCAAAGTGGCCGCTAATTAATGTGACGTCATGCCATTAAAAGCCCTGCTCTAAGCGTCCTTAACCCCGGCAAATCCCAGCACTGATCATTTTATATCTGGCCGCGCTGCCCGTGTGCAGGAGGAGAGGCGGTTCAGGTGGGATGCATCCACAATGGGATGGCATTTACACTCAGGATGAAGAAAAGGCCCTGCCCGTGACGCAATGTGCCATGTGACAGCTCAACTAGCGGCGTCTGGATGTTCAACAACCTGCACATGATGTGGAATAAAGACATTTACAAGAGCATACATATAGTTTACAGTTAAACACTAGTATTAGCAACATGACACGATTGGCCCAAAACGCTGAGGCGGGTTGGAATGGCCACATCAACCTGCGTACAACGCACCAAGAATTTTAAGGTTTTTTTGGGGGTTTTTTTTTTGTTATAGAGGATTTTAGAGGAGCTTGAAGTGCTCATTCCATTTTTTTTAATTCCACAAAGATGGCAGCCACTTGTCACATAGGAGTACACAGAACATGAATACAAACCAAAAAGGAAGGTATCATCTTTGGGGTCCAGTCATTGGTAATTAGTTCACATTTTGAGCAGCTACCTACCACAATTTTTCAAATGCTAGCTCATTAAAAATTTTCCTGAGGCTGACAGCACGCACGACATTTTTAGTATCACTTTGATAATAATGACTCAGAGGTTGCACAATTCTGAAAACAAATCTAACCTGAGGAATTCAGCGCTGTCAAAGATGTTGAGTTATGCACAGGAACGTTTTTTTTTCTCTTTTTTTTTTTTAAATATATAATTTGTCATGTAAAGTGTCCAGCTTGTAAGTACAGCTACAAGAGTGCCTAACTGCACTTGAACAACTTCTTTCCCGAGATTGTGTTCATAAAGTTCTTTAAAATTGAACTCGTCTCAAACTCATGATGAGACCTGCAGCTCAGTGGACTTCATTTTAGCCAACACAGAATGCTTGTGTGTTTTATTTTTAACATTTCAGATACACTGCCGTAACAGTTAATGTTACACAATGAGATGGATGAGGTTTATTACGCATCATAATTTGTCTTAAGTGACTCTTCCTTTGACTTGTATAACACTGAGCAATGTCTATTGTTGCTTAAAATAGCGCCTCTACAGTTAATAAAGGTTTAATGACGCACAGAGTATGAAGTGCCTGCCACCGCTCACTGTGGCGTAGCCTCACAATTCGCAGATCCTCCCTGTAATGAAGTCATCATGGAAGTCCCCGTCCTCCAAGTTTAAATTGGCCAATTAATCGGACTTGGGGCGTCTGAGACCTAAACAAAGATGGCTGGCTATTATTAACCCGCCCTCTGGGGCGTCTGCTTAGCTTGTTGGCTGCCTGGCAAGACAAGTAAGTGGCGCCTCTCTCTTTCTTCATTTGTTCCGTAGGCGGAGATTAAGGTGAGCTTACCCCGGGGAGAGCTACACAAGTTGCGGGGGCGGATGTGAGGAATGCGGCAAGTAAATTAGACGCGTAGGAATTGGTGGCATGAGGTGTTAAATACATGAAGATGCACCACAATCCTGTTGTCTGGGTTCTTGGACACTATCCTAAATGTTCTGCCACCAGTGCTGGGCGAGTTCCATCACAAATATCATCGTGAATAGTTTGGTCAAAATTATTTTGTCAAATAATCATAATTAATGAAACTTTTGTATATTTTAAACATTTTTTTTTCAAAAATATGTTCTATGCAGGCCAACTAGTTGAAACAAGGCATTCTGATTAATATTGCATTTGTGGAATAAGAGTTAATCCACTCCTTTTTAGCCATCTCAGGAGGCGGCCATTTTGTCACTTCTGTCGACTGAAAATGACATCACAACTGCTCAGGGCTCAGGTAACGACCAATCACGGCTCAGCTTCAGAAAACAGGTCAGCCCAGAGCAGTTGTGATGTCATTTTCAGTCGACAGAAGTGACAAAATGGCCGCCCCCGGAGATGGCTAAAAACGGGTGGATTTTGCTGCTTAACTCATATTCCACAAACGCATTATTCATCAGAATGCCACGTTTCAACATATTCTTGAAAAAAATGTGTTTGGGTTGTTAGGTGATATAAAAGATGCTGTAATCACTGACATCTGCCACTGAAAAGCCAGCTAATAACACTGAAGCCAAGATGGAAGGCGGGGCGTACGCCTGAAACCCAAGTCACAGCGAGAGGAGTAATGACCAGAGAAAACAAAGTCTGGAGCTTGTATATCGTTACTCAATATTTTCGTAACATGTTAACCACAATGTTGGAAACGTTCTGATTATAAATAAAAAAAACAACAACTCTCCAATGCAAAGCATGATTAACTCCCTAAAGGACGGTATGTCGGATTTACAGCCAAGTTGATACATTGCATTGCCTAAGATCATTCCCCCGATGAAAAGTATATATCACGTCCAGGCCAACGCTTACGATTGTGAAATGTAGCGCTTGCCTTTGGACGCGTTCCAGCAGCTATTCATTTTACGGAAAATCGGCACGGAGCCCAAGGGTTATGAAGGCCGCAGATGTTTTTTTTTTTTTTTGCTGTACCGTGTTCTTCTTATTTAAGAGTCAGCAGACGGGTGATATTGCAACACATCCCGTTAAATATGGATTGAAAAATGAAAGGAATTTGAGCAGGATGAGGCATGTGGTTTTGGGGCGCTGTTATCTGTTGTTTACACAAGATGAGATTGACTTATTCAACCGATTTCAACCTGTTTGATAATTTTACCTGACAGTAAGGTCAAAGCTGGTACACAACAACCCCAAATCAACATTGACTAAACCTGCTGTCATCTGGCCGATTACACTTCAAAACGACTTCATTGACTGCTGTGAATTCACTGTTTGCGTTACAAGATGCAATTACCTCCCTTTCAACACTAATTATTTTCAGATGCAAGTGGACCGTTGCGCTCCGCCTGTCATCCACAAAAACAGCGGCTCTAATTTAATCAAGTCAACAGAAGTCGCCATAAAGAGTGCCGTAAAGTAAAACGGACTGAAAGCTTTATATTAGCGTGCAGGACTATTTGTTTTTAAAACATGCTATAAAGGTAAATCAATATTGTATGGGACTGCCTGTGCGTTGCACTTTACATGTTTTTTGTTTTTTTCCCCCCCCCTCAGATGTGCCTGCTTGCCGCTGCTGGGGGGAGGGGGGGGGGGGTGTTTTCATAAGATGAGATAAGGCTGAACCTGAAAAACACTTCTGGCTGAAAGTTAACCGAGGCGTGCAGTCATGTCAATTTTGGTCCAATGGAAGGCGAGCTTTTTGGGCGCGCAGCGTAGGGGAGGTTCAGGTCTGCGAGAGTCATTATGCAACTGCAGCCAACAGTATAAAAGCCCCTCGGCGGACCTCATCTGCGGGAGCTGACTTCATCTGTTTGCAAGGTACGTATTGATCACATCTCTGCACTCTTGTCTTAACTGGACCCTGGACGCAAATGATTACCACTTTTGAAACTTTTGACAGACGCAATTAGGAGGTCCTTGGCTGAAATGTCACAAAGTTAACTGGTAATCCATCTTCTGTCCTCCCACTGGTCGTCTTGTTTAGAACCAGAATGCTGCGATACGTGGTGCCCCTGTGTTTCCTGGCCCTGGCTTGGGCACAGGACTGCCAAGTGGCCAACATTCAGGTCATGCAGAATTTCGACAGGACCAGGGTGAGTTGCAAGGTTATGTAATTATTCTTGGATCGGGTGGCTAGCGTCGTTGACCGGGTCCAGAGCGCCGCGTGTTGGTTTGCCCGCAGTACGCAGGGATGTGGTACGCCGTCGCAAAGAAGGACCCCGAGGGTTTGTTCCTCATCGACAACATCGTGGCCCAGTTCACCGTCGCAGAAGACGGCACGATGACCGCCACTGCTCGGGGCAGAGTCAACATTCTCAAGTGAGTTGACCGGCCACATCCCATCTCGGTCACCGTGCCGACTGCAATGTCCAACGTCTCTCTGTTTGGACTCTAGCAACTGGAATTTGTGCGCCGACATGCTCGCCACCTTCGAGCAAACCGCCGACCCTGCTAAACTTAGGATGAAATATTGGGGAGCGGCATCCTACCTGCAGACTGGAAGTAAGTTTTGGAATTGGACTAAAACAATTGGAAATAGATAAAGCATTACTTGAATGTATACTTCACACGTATGACCAGGTTGCTAGATTTGTCTCTGTAAACTGAGAGTGAAGGAGTGTAATTCGATTATTCAATCGGATCAAATTAAATGCTGATAAGGAGAACCAATGTAAAGCTCGACACATCCAATACATGGTTGGTAGGAAAGGTCAAACATGATATACTAATCACTTTTGGACCTTGAAGTCACATCAAGTACAATGATATGCATCAGTGGGTTGCGGACTTCAACTGTTAGCAACTAATCAATAGCAAAAAAAAAAAAAATAAACCGACCCAAGGTTTTTCTTTGTTTGCTGAGATTTATTTGTATAGATGGTGACCCTGCCCCTGGCAAAGTTAGTCCGATCTGATCTAATCAAATGCTGATATGTAGGAGAACCGATGTAAAAATCACATTTTTCAACAGGGTCAGGGTTTAAGGATGACCACATCCAGGAGCAAATTATGGCATTTTGGTTTCGTCAAGTCCTATCGAGGGCTTTGACATGCACTGATAAGTTATGGACCTTGACTACTACCCAAGCCAAGTCTTGCCTCTGCATCATGTTAACTTTTCTTTGTTTCTTCATTAGCAGCGTGTTTTTCACAAAACCGTCTCCTCCCATCGTTGAGCCATTCCGATGGGACTCAAATGCTCACTAAGAGAATCAATGCTAGTCCCTTGCTAGGGTTCACCAAATCCATTAGCAATTTATGCGTTTTTGGCAATCCCGTCCTTTAGAATTGAATCAGATCGCGAACCAATGTCATTTTTTAACATGGCTGGTGTGCAAGGTATGTCAAGACTGCGTCCGAGCGTCGCCGGTGTGGACTCCACATTTTTAGCGTTGACCCTAACGGCATTCTTTGCCTCGTTCGCGCTTACCCCCTCCCTTCCAGATGACGACCACTGGGTCATCGACACAGACTACGACAACTACGCCGTCCATTACTCCTGCCGACTCATCGACGCCGACGGCAGCTGTCTGGACAGCTACTCCTTCATCTTCTCCAGACACATCACGGGTCTGAGGCCGGAGGACGTGAACAGAGTAGCCGTGAAGAAGAACGAACTGTGCCTGCTGGGCAAGTACAGACGCGTCACGCACAACGGTGAGACAACTGCGCTGGATCCGTTCCAGCCGGACCGATGGGGGTCTATTCTGGGCTCGGCTTTTCAAAGATTCAGCATGTTTGAGAATTCACGCTGCCTTTTTCTGTCTTTGCCTCACAGAGTTCTGTACCGACACAAGTTGATCTAGTCCCACTCAGGGACTCTCTTATTGAAGCACCCACCGGAGGGATTGTGCAACCCCCCCCCCGCCCGGCCCACAACTCCCTTGACTTCCTCTGTTTAAACGGACGACAGCCCATTCCTTCTTCGAAACAAAACGGGGAAAATGTCACGCGTCGCATTTCCTGAAATCTGATGTCACCAAATGTCTTTAAACGTTACCCTCTGTCGCTTAAAGCTTCTTCCTATCACGTATAGATGGGAGTTGCTCTATTGCGGTAAGCAAGCGCGTCGACTTATGAGAAAGCCAATGTTAGAAAATATTTTTATATATACAGGTATATATAATATAGTTTGTTTTTCAAGTGAGGCTGAGCTCTCAGCAGGAGCACACCTCTGGAAGAGTCTACCTGCCATGTTTACAAGTGAAGAGGAAAAAAAACTGGTTTAAAAAAAAATAAAAAATCACTGGCATTGCTTTTACACTCTCCATGTACACAAATAGACCCTGTTAATAATCTTTCATGGATATATTAAGTCATGGGCTTGGTATTATACACCATCAATTGTTTTGATTTTATTCTGCGTACTTGATGTAGTTTTGTGAAATAAAACATTCATACTGTTGGCTCATTCACTTTTTATTGCGCTGAAATATTTATTCAAGTTGCAAGGTGCAAATAAGAAATTCATGCCTTCGCCTTTGGACCCGATCGAAAAGTTTTCGTTTGAATCTTTTATCACAGCGCGCAGCTCGACTCAATGAAGCTGGTGCCAGCTACTCAGTAATTGGACAAAGCATCACAGCGGGTCACTATGGAAACAAGTAGGACAAAAACAAGTAAATCAGGAAGTCCAAATATAATTGGAAAAGAGTGTACAGTATTTTTTTTTTTTTATTATCGGAAAGTCCACAGAGATCTTATGAAGTAGCTTCACGCTTTTACTGCAAATTTTGTACAGTACAGGAAGCAAAAGTAACATGATTAGATGGCTTGAACACAATGGGATGAAAATGACCCCCCCCCCAAAAAAATCCCAACAGCCTAAAGAGTCACATTGCCGAGGGGGCGGGAACACAGACACCTTTCCCTCGACGGAGCGGACTAATCCGTTGCCTTAAATAGTTTAGTACAGGGAATTAACTCAATGCAATCTTGTTGCGGCCTTGCAGACATGACAAGTCAAGGTGGAGATGGAATAAAAAAACCAGAAGACAGCAATGTCTCACCAGAGCATATGAAGGTCCGCTTGAGAAAGTGGTTGACCGCCGCCTACTCAAATTTCCCAAAAAAAAGCACTCTGAATAAAAATGATGTTGCACGTGCTGAACAAAATAAAAGTGATTTAAAAAGGCTGCGGGCATATACACAAAGTACGTTTTGTCCCTTGATACAAAAGGATATCCATAATCACACATTGCTTGGAATGATAAAATCCCTTAATAAGTTTAAAAAGAGCAAAATATGTCTGAACTTGAAAAAGTAACTAGCTCACTGGAAAACCACCCAAAAGAATAAATATGACATAAAACACAAGCACAAGTCGCCTGAAGCAGGAAGTCCCCAAAAACCAAATATGGAGAAAACAGACGGTTCCCATTTGAAGATCAGATCAATCTTTCGCATTTAAAGACCAAAAAGCGGGTTTGTTGATTTTGAAATTGTCTGATTTCCCCGTCTCACGTGTCATTCGATAACGGGATGGGAGGACCGTGGGCGTCAAGCCAAGCAGAAGTCGATGTGGGCCAGCAGCTCCCGGTGGCGGCTGGTGGGGTAGTGAGCTCGGCACCGGGGGCACTCCAGGAAGCTCTCGTCCAGGAGGCTGCCCGCTTTGGAGGGCGACGTGGGCGAGCGCGGGTCGTCCAGGCTGAGGCGCTCCACGTCCGGCCGGTTGTAAGAGCCGGGCTCGGAAAAACGGCTGCTGGGCGGCTTCTGAGAGGACAACGGAAGCAAGGCGGCTCAAAAGCCAAGATAGGATGCGGTCCAGTTGTGTCAAATTGCTGTTCGATGAAGAGTCAAGCGGGTGGCGTTTCTTTGGTCCGTATAAAGCGAATCAAGCTGAAAACGAAAAACTTACGGCCGACTCCAGTTTGGCAATCTGATCACGCGCCTTGCGGAGCTCCTTGAGGACTTTGTGAAGCTGGTGCTGCACGCTCTGACGGTCCATCTTCTCGTTTTCAAAGTCTTTGACGGAGAGCTGGATCTTCGAGACGGAACAGACGAGAAGCCTTCGTAAACTCTGGACTAAAAAAGGGCGAACCGAAATGCACGTTTCGCTGGAAACGTGGGGCAGAACGTCTTTTGATGGATGGTGCGTCGCGCATAGAGTCCCTTCAGGTGGTACGGTATCAGTTCCATCGCAAAATGAGGCAAACCGTGGACCATATCAAACCGGGTCAAGAACGCGCCATCGTGCTGATCTCTTAAACGGGAACGTTACAATAAAACGAAATGTTATCGGTTGTTTTTTAAAATTTTTTTTTTGCAAGGCCGCGGGAGTGCGCAACAAATGATTGTCTGATTCGACGCTCAGAATTGCACTCATTGCTAATCGCCATGACGTATTGTTCGTGTTTGTTGTACCTTGTACAGTGGATCATTTGTGTTAATTTTATCAGAGATTTTTCACCACAAAATTATAAGAATACAGTACCTGGAACAAGTAATAAGCGATAAATAACAAAACCTACAACGAGAATTGTACCGAGGACGACTCCACAGACCTGACACACAATGGGACATAACGCGCTTCGGCAGGTGCTCCTGTTTTTGGTTAGCAACAAAAGTCTTTCCTCCATTTGTGAAGCGATACGGTGTACATAAATACGTGTCATGGTTTGTTTCAGTGTCACCTGCTGCTCCAGCGCCGCTATCCTCCTCTGCTCTTCATTTTGGCTCAGAAGAGACTTCTGCAGCAGGTTGACCTGTCAGGTTGGAGTCCACATTTCAGCGGACATTTGCAAATTGTGCTCGATTTAAAGACGCCCGCGTGCGTGTCTGTGAGTAAAGGACGTCTATCACTTGGTGCAGAAGTTCGGCAGATCGCTTCCTCTCCTCTTCCAGTCTGAGGTCCAGGCTCTCCAGTTCGGCTCTCATCCGGTCGGCCCGCTCCGAAGAGACCTGCCTCTCCTCGGAAACTGCACGCCTGCATTGAATCACGAACGCGCGTCAATATTTTCGCCGTGATGTCACCTGTGCTTTCGGGTGGCTTTGCCTTCAAGCGCGGCACCTGCTACTGAGCCGCTCCGTCTGCATCTGCAGCCTGGCCTCCTCCAGCTCTTTGGCCCGCTCCTTGTACTTCCTCTGCAGGGACGACAGCTCGTCGCACTTGTCGTCCAAGCGCCGCTGCAGCGCCGCCATCTCCTCCTGCAGCCGGGCGACGCGCTCCGTCTGACGCTGCAGCTCGGCCTGACTTTTGCCGCCCTGCGCAGGGAAGCCGAAAGCCGTTCGGGTGATGCGTATGCGTGGAGAAAGACAGCCGAAAAATCAAACCCAATCACGGGTGTGCACCTGCTCCTTCTGCGCGAGGAGCTCCTGCTGGGCTCTGGCCAGCTGATCTTTCTGCTCGTCCAGTTGTTTTCGCGAGGCCAACGTGGACTGCTCGGAGCGGCCCTTGAGCTGCGCTTCCTTCTCCGAGGAGTCAGAAGCAGCCTCTTGCGCGGCGGCGGCGGGGGCGGCGGCGGAAGTCGAGTCCCGCTGCTTGGCCTGGGCCAGCTGTTGCTCCAGCCCCTGCGTGCGGGCGAGGACCGACTGGACGAAGGCCTCTCGCTGCTGGTCGTACGCAAGCCACTGCTGGTTCTTCTCCAGGGCCTTGGCGGAGACACTTCACACTTGTACTTCTTTCCCCTTGGGCGCACACGTTAGCCACCAACCTGGGCGGTTACTCACATCTCTCAGCTGATCCTGTACCAGGGCCAAGTCTGAAGAGGACGCCTGCCCGTTCTAAGCACACAGAGGCAAAGAAGAAAGTGACAAAGGCATGACGCGGGTGGATGATCAAAAGTGGCACAGACTTATTTTGTCCAATTACTTTTGTCCACATAGTGTACATTATAGTACAGCTAAATAAATACTGTAAATGAAGCCTCTCTGTAAAATGATCCAAGGTAGTTTTTAGTTGTCATCAACAGTTGCCTCATCACTGATACCCTCGTGGTGAAAGGATGATAAGGGGGAAAAAAATGATGCCGAGCTGCTTTGCCGCACCCTATTTTTGCTCAGTTTATGATTTTCGTTTGACTTCTGAACACTTGACTTTCCATGAACTTTAAAGGTCAACTCAATCTTCTCTGTATCAGTTCCCCGCACGGTAATAAGGAAAGTCAGACAGCAGTGCATATTCGCGGCACTGTCATGACCCCACGGCATTCCCCACGAGGCCGCTTCCTGAGCCCCACCTTTGCGGCCTGCACGTCTGTTCCATGCCGACGTCTAACAAAAAAAAAAAATTAATAAAAAAAATGTTAACGGCACTGTCACAACAGGCGGTATCTAAATGATCGCGAGCATGGTGAGCTTGTCAACTTTTGCCGAGCTGGTATTTAAAAAAAAAAAAAGAGAAAAAAAAAAACACGCAGGCACGCTAAGCCAGCTAATAGCTTTTGCACATCCAGGAAGGACGGGTGGGTGTCGGGGTGGGTGGGGCAGATTATTTCTTCAGGGGGTTAATCCTGCAACCTGGAGAGAGGTGAACATTCCGAGAAAATAAATCGATGCGCTACTTTCACACCTCCTGTAATAGTATTAATAAACTAGCGTGTGTTTGGAATTACACGCCATCAACTACGGCGTCCTGTAAAAGTGGTTTGCCATGTTGTAGTTGTTTGAATGTGCAGTAAGTAAACGTTATCAAGTGGTGTTCAAAAACTTACATGGTAGGATTACTGCCTAACCACAATTCAGTTGTAATTAACTTTTTAGTACAAAACATTTCTTGTGCATCATGTTACAGTGGCTTACATGTGCTTCATTTTTGATGAACGTGACTCAACTGCCTTTTAATGTCAAGATGGTGGCGCTTGGTGCAAAAAGTTTGAGAAGATTTTCAAGGGACCCACTGACGCTTAACACACAATTGTGGAAATGCTCCACAAGTAGCAGATGTTGAAGGCAATATTTTTCACACCCTGGGGGCACTTTCATCCCCAAAAACAAAATCTTAAAAACTTTAGTACGAGAATCACATTTTTTTTTTTTTTTGGGCCTTGCATGAAGTTGGAAATCATTAGTAGCTGTTTTTACCCTCCACAGAGGGGGTGTTGTGCTGTTTCAAACCCCAGCCTGAGTCATAAAGCACACACCTCCTGCCCACTTAGAACCTGACAAAAATCAAACATGACAAACGCAACAAAGCAGAGACACTGATGCGTTGTAATGTCGCCTGGCTTCACGCTGAGCTGTGTCTTGTGGGCGATGCCAATGTTGATGTTTTGACAGACACTTTCCAGGCTGACGGGGAGATTACGTCAACGCCAGCATAGGTCAAACGGTTCCACCTAGCGGTCAGAGCTATAAGTGCAATTGCTGTCAATTGAATTTAGTTGGACACTTATTATTCACTGCCATTGACAAATCGTATGTTAGTCTTAATTGTAAATTGTGAAAACAAAAAACGGCTTGGGTGCAGGACCTTGCAGTCTGTCATGAATATTCATCCGCATGAAGGGATGAATAAACTTACAGATGTATCACACAGTATCTCTCTTCATTTTTCCTCCCCCAATATCTATTTTAGAACGAGAGATGAAAATTAATTAAATTAATCAAGTCTCAGACTGAGCCACCGCCTGATTAGTTATCAAAATTGAATTTGCTCTAATCTAAAGTAACCTTCGTGTAATAAATTGAAAAATACCATTTGGGAAAAACATGCAGATAACGCCAAAAAGGATTCCCGATGTTGTTAAAGGATCAACATACCGCCGCTTGCGTCTCCAGGGACTGACAGCGGGCGGAAACCGTGGCCAGCTTGTTCTTCAGGCTCTCCGTTTCCTGCGACAGATTGTGGACGTGAAGGTCCCTCTGCTCCGCATCCTTGCGCCGCTGCTCCAGCTGCGACTGCAGCGCCGCCACCACCTGCACATTTCACGAGAAGCCGTCAAAGATCTGTTGTATCGGTCTACAATAAAGCTGTGCCGAAACTAACACAATAATACCACTTTCCCAACCTGGCTGAAATAATTTACAGGCATGTGGAATGGGAGTCATTAGTAGATAATTCTATTTAAATGTACAAGCAATCACATATTAACAGCACTTCTGAACAATATCCATCAAAAAAGGCAATTTTGCTTCAAACCTATTCATCTACTGATGGGGTTGAAAACATTTCAGTTTGTGACTCTTGTTAAGCGGAACTCATCCATGTTTTTGCACAATACCGAGCTGCAAGTTTCCCTTGATACGTGCCTCTCCCCCTTTAGCTGCCAGCTGCTGCCTCACAGTTTCCAACTCTTGCTCCTTGACCAGCAACTGTTGATTGTTCCTCTCGCGAAGAGTCTCCAGCGAAACGATCCTCTGCAAAACAGCAACACGCAGCACAAAAGGGGAGATTGAAGCAGTCAATCATGTCACACCCCTGAGTGAATTATGCCGATTGCTCAGACGTCCCCACACATCTCGGCCCTCACTTCTAGCAGCTTGCTTTTGTCAGAGTCAGGCGGCCTGATGTGTCGTTTGGCCAGCTCGTCAATCTTCCTCCTGAGATGCGCGTTCTCCTTCTTGACTCGCTCCACTTCCGCCTCGGTTTTGGAGGCAGAGTTGCCGGATTTGAAGCCCAGTTTGGCGACGATGGAGTCCTTTGCCCCTTTGGATGTCATGCTGGTTCTTTCTTACTTACAGGAAATGGACTACTAAGACAGGAGACGGGGTTAATTCAGCCTTGACACACTGTAAATGAACTTAAAGTAGACTATTAACAGTGGAAGGCTCTTTTTAAAAGGAATTAAGTGAGCCTCATTTAATATATTACAATTTTTTATCTGAAAATACATTTAAAGCATGCGCTCAATCACTCATTTTACAATTACACACATCACAAGGACTTGTCTTATTATTACTTTTATTTTATTCAAAAGCCAAATAAACATGCTATTCCACACTTTTTAGCATTGGTCGAACGCCCAAACAAGACGGCATCTGTCATCCGACAGCAAACTAACGTTGACTTGCATCATAACCGGTTGAAAAGTCGCCTTGCACTTTAACATTATATTCACATCAAATGCTGTTTATTTTCAAAAGCATACACAAATATACTCACGGAGGGGCAGAAGAGTGGCTTTTTTGTCCTAACAGTCCGCCAGTGTCTTTGTTTACGGCTTCCTGAAACGCCTCACGCTTCCTCAAATTTGAAATACAGCGCCATGACGTCACTTCCGCAACGAGGTCCGGGCGGAAGCGTTTGCTTCCTTTTGAAGGATGACGTCGCTCAGTGCGCACGTGCAGAAAACATCAGCGCTGTTCTTTATATGGACATATACTGTATATAAATATATATATTTTTAGACATTTTAAGAAACTATGTCTAGCTTAGCTTTTATAATCATACGACTGTGAACCTTACGTCTAATTGCGTCTTTTCAGCTGTTTTCCAGTGACAAATATAAATATAAATTATATATAAATATAAATTTATATATATAGTTTTATGTTAATTTAATGTGTGTTAATTTATGATGAACACTTGTGTACTATGGCCTTTTTATTGTTTATTATTTATTGTTTATTGTTCTGTAAAGTGCTTTGTTACAGCATGCGCTATATAAATAAAATTGTATTGTATTGTATTGTCTAGTAATGTCTAACACCGTTGCAAGTCAACATGGGCTGGAGGCTGCTCAGAATGAAGCACACAAAAATCTGGCACGGTAGCTGTTTCTTGTGGCTCTCATTCATCATTGTCAATGCCTCATTTATTTAGTTTAAGATTTTAGCTAAAAGTCGTCAGTGCAGTTAACACTAGAACTGAAATAATGGAAAACAGAAATTTAAATGTCAAATAAAAAAAATTAAAATTGTTGGGAAACAAAACAGTCTTGGCAAAGGTTAACACTCCAGGACAAATTAAATGTATGATCGTGAATTACACGTTAAAAGTGCTATCGCCGCACACTGTTTTTCTGCGATTCATCACAATAATGACCTTGCTGTAAACAAAACGGAAACATTATCAGCGTTGTAGCAGCGACAATTGATTGTCGACCATGCAGGACACTGCAAGGGAGGAGAACAACAAGGGCCCATTTTTCGCTCTTTAATTTGGATCGTCTGTTTTTGATGAATTTGTGGGAGGGAACACTTTGCCTCAGCTAGACGTGCAATGCATTTCAATAATGCTTGAACCTAAAATTGCAAAATGTGACTTTTGCATCCTTGTGGCGGGCGGCGGTGCTTCATTAATTTATGCAAAAATGAAAATAATAATAATAATAATAATGATGCATATGAGTGAGGTGATGTACACACTTGGGCATGCAGCTCAATTCCAATGTAAAGATTTTTTTTCCACTGAAAAAGCAGCCGGCGAAAAACGCACAAGGAGACAGCAGGTTTGTGACCTCATTAAGGGAAGAACCAGTTGCATACGCTCTATTCATTATAGCGTATGGAAGAAAGCATATCCGTCCAACAAATCATCATTATCCATCTGTGGGGTATGTCTTCTTTCAGTGGAGTTCATGGCAAAACAAATGCCTGTGTGAGCAGTACAAAAGCAGTATATATATCCACAGAGCCTGCTCACTTCTCTGAGGTGGAAAAGAGTCTTTTCTGGTTCAGAGGATTTTGTTGTTTCATTTTCTCTCTTTTGCACTTCACTGTTGTGGGATTCAGATTTCATTGCATTGCCTTTTTGTTTTTCCGCATCGAATGCAAATGTGGAAAAAATAAAGTTATCTGCCTGTCATAGAATGTAAAATCATCACTACACTGTGCTTTCCTGACCACTTGATGTAATTTCTGAAATACAGTCAGGGGCGTTACCAAAAGAGGGGGTGGGGGGGTGTGGGGGGGTTGGGTACACCCATAGACACACTCTGGTCTGAAAGTGGTATCGAACATCCTGAATTAAAAGTCACATGGGTTGTCAATTACTCGCGTCTTACTTGGGCCCTGTCCACCGCCAATAAATAGTTTTTCCGTGATGCTCTTCTGGACATGTTCAGTTCAGTACTCTTAGGTAAAATAGACTTATAAAATAATCTTATGTTTGGTATCAGGCAATTGTTAATAGTATATGAACTCTACATCCACCTCATAACTCAAGTGTTCTTTGATGACCAAAATAGCAGCTGAGTCTCACCATGCTAAGCACCAACCGCTATCTAGCCTTGAGGCTAACGTTAGGCAAAGTCAATGCCGTTTTAGCTAATGTGAGTCAAGCTGTCGACTTTTCCTGGTCATTAGGTGAAGCGCTCAGTTTTATTTCCGCTCGTCTTCGCACACAGGTAGGCATTGAGAGATGTCAGAATTTTGTAGGGAGCGAATTGTGGGTCCTCCCAGTATGACAGTGTTGGTGCAATTCCAATTTTCGTGCTAACAAAGGGTTGAGCTAGTCCCACCATCTAATACTATAGGGTGCTGCCTAATTAGTCTCCTTCCAAAGTTTCTGTAAACTCCATTCTTGATGGTTTGTCAACCTTTAGTCCAATCCCCCACGAATTACAAAATGGTTTGAGACAGTTACAGTGCTGACCTGTCATGTGGCGGAGTGAGGTCGTACAATTTGTTCCGGGACCACCAAAGAGGCCGTCTGCTGTCTAACCGAGCAGACCGACCGAGCAGAGTCACTCCTGTCAGACTGCAACTGCAAAATGGCTCCCTTGAGGATCTCTCTCGTCGAGCTGATTAAAGGTACAGCAGCGACACAACAGCATGACAAGTCACACGTCACCGCTCTGAATTTAGAAGGGAACCTGTGAAAGTGACTAGAAACGAATGAGACTGTATGACATTCTGGGGATTTTTTTTTTTTTAATTTCACCATCTGTTTCTTGGTGATTCACTAAGTTGGCAGAATCGCAGCCTCCTAACGAGAGCTGGCGGGGTAGTGTTTGTGTATGTGTGTGCGTGGAAGGGGGACGGGTTTTGTCTTGGCTGGTGGATCAGTCTCATGGTGAGTTGTGTCAGCACCATCGCCGAAAACGGCTCCACCGCTTGGCAGGAGACCGCATGCCGACCGGCGCCGTTGTCAGAATGGCCTCATTCCCATTATAGCTGGCTTTCTGCTGACCTTTGAACGCCCAACAGCAATTTTTAGTCTGGCGGCTTGGCACTGAGGTCATGCCCTTAAAAAGGGACTCAGACCGATTCGTTACCAAACCTCACGGCCACATGACAATTTTACGCCATATACTGGAGCTTCTAGGCAGAGTTCATGGGGCTCAATTAAAACCGCCCCACTGCTCTGTATTGAATATAAAAGACAGAATGAAACAGCACCATCTGCTGGATCTGCCTCTGTGTAAATGCCTCTGTCATGCTAAATCGTGACTTCTATCAGCACACAGCCTGTGCTGTAGAAACAGCAGGAAAACGGAATGGGGGAGCCAAATTGCTCCTTTGATGACTTTGGAGAATGTTTGGAGGTAACACCTTTTAAAGTGGAAGTCAACACAAACATTTCTTTTTGAGAATATGTTCTATGCAAGCCCACTAGTTGAAATAGGGCATTCTGATAAATATTGCGTTTGTGGAATAAGTGTTAATGCACTCGTTTTTAGCCATCTCCGGGGGCGGCCATTTTGTCTTCTGTCGACTGAAAATGACAATGAAAATGTTGGGACGGCCACGTAAAGTTTGAACATCTAACATTGACTTCTCCTGCCCAGTCGGTTTAAAAACAATTGTCTCTCTCTGACTCGTATTTTGTACATCACACAAGATGCCGCCACACATCCTAAGAGCAACAGCGGCTCCTTCTGATGCGACTATTTTGCAGGCTGTCGTTGTGAAAAAGGCTAGCCCGACATTCCAAACCGTACCGCGCTGAACTAACCAGAACTGTACTGCCAAGTTGTATCTTGATATTGAACGGAACAAAACAATATCGATGGCACTTCATCCACCTGCGAGACATGTTTACGCGCCAAGTGTAATGTATTTGCTAACCTTCGGTGCACTGAATGAACCGCACTGTGTCTTTATGAACTGTATCAGCAGGTAGTCGGCTGCTGTAGTAAAACAAAAGCCTTAACACAATCATAACCTTGTCAACCTGTGACACATTTCAGATTGATTTTTGCCACAGACCCAAATGTTGCAGATGATTGCGTGCCGTCTCCAGACACAAAGAGAGAGTGACACTTTGCGGCAATAAATCGCTGACGCCGTCTTCTCTGCATGAGCGAGCAACCAAATCGGATCTTTACTTTTTATGACTCCGCACCGGCGACGGTCGTAGCTGGCGGCGGTGCGCTTTTCAGGGCTGTCGGTCAGGTCCGTTCTCCTTATGAAAGCAATATCTCAGGAGCAGCTGAGAGGGGATTTCATTACATCTGGCACAAACTTCCACTTAGACTGCCCATTCAAAGGTCATTGCCACTGTGATATAAAAAAAAACAACAATTTTTTTTATTTTTTTACCATATTTCCAAATGGAGCTGGCCCATAATGTCAGCACATAAACTAGACGCAGGGGTGTCAAACTCCAGTCCTCGGGGGCATGTCTTAGAGGTTTCCTCGTCCAACACACCTGATTCAAACGATCGGGATCAAGATCAGGCTCCTGCAGAACTTGTTGATGAGCTGATCATTTGGAACAGGTGTGTTGCAGCAGGAAGAGATGGAAAACAGGCAGGACAGCGGCCCTCGAGGACCGGAGTTCGACACCCCTGATTAGTGTCATATAGTAAACTATAGTCCATTACCTCCAAAATGGGAGCTGGAATTCTGGTTTTGGAGTTCAAACCATCAAGATTTTTTTTTTTTGGGGGGGTGAGAAAGTGGAAGATATTGTGACAGGTATCGCCAGTAATTTAGTCTTCTGATTCTCTCTCTTTGGTGTCTTTTAAGTGGAGGTCAACCCCAAAATGTTTTTATTCAAGAATATGTTCTATGCAGGCCCACTTGTTGGAACAGGGCATTGTAATTAAGATTACGTTTGTGGAATATGAGTTAAGCAGCAAAATCTATCCCTTTTTAGCCATCTCAGGGGCGGCCATTTTGTCACTTCTGTCGACTGAAAATGCCATCACAACTACCCAGGGCTCAGGCAATGACCAATCACAGGTCACCTGTTTTCAGCCATCTCAGGTGGCGGCCATTTTGTCACTTGCTGTCGACTGAAAATGACATCACAGTTGCTCAGGGCTCAGATAACGACCAATCAGCAAACAGGTCAGCCTGAGATGGCTAAAATGTTTGGGTTGACTTTCACTTTAAAGGGTGAGTGCTTTTATTATACAATGGTTGACATCTCATTACACTCCTACAGTATGCCAGTTGAAGTGTGACTTTGCTTACACAGTTCATAAAGGTTTCATGCTAGCCTGGAACAAATGAATTAACTTTATTTCCCATGGGGGAAATGGTACCGAAATCAACAAGCGTCTCAAAAGGGATTGCGTTCCATCTGGAGGTTCCACAGTACAGCTTTCCTCCACAGATACTAAACATTTCGGGTAGGATTTTTAGCTCCGTGCCCTCGCCAGCGCTCTCGTCTCATTTAAAACTTGCTTGGCCTGATAATTAAATTATCGCTCTTCACCTGGCGGTGAAAACCCACGCATCCACGCACGTTCCGACCCGACTCGAAGAGAAGGCAGCAAAGATTGGCATGTGATTCAGACCGTGAGTTTGCAATCAATTAGAGGCCTAATAGAAATTCCTTTGGCCTTTTCCTCTCAAGAAGCAGGGGATGAAAAAGCCTGAAAATGCCAAAATCTTGATTAAATTTAGCGCGCCGTCAGATTAGAAGAAACACCTGGGTGTGTGTTTGTGGGTGGGCGTCACATAAAACAGTGCCGCCCCACCAGTATAATCACGTTGGACAGAAATGACCAAACAAACTGGAATTTGGATTGCAGACTTGATCTCCTTTGCGCTGTTTCGTGTTCTAACACTCAACAAACAAAAGGGACAAAACCTGCAACACCCTCGTGTCGTATGCCAACACAACGGCTTGCACTGTGTATACATGTCCAATTGTTGCTTCAAACTGCCTTTGCATAACTAATCAAACAGCTGTCAGGATTGTGAGCTGCCTGCCTGCCCAATGACTTTACACCCAGTTGTTGTTGCCTTAATTGCACATTAAAATAGCGTCTGACACCGAATGCAGTTATTAGCTTATAGACGCTTGATGCGGCACATGCATGCACACGCATGGGCGACGATAACAGCAACTGTGCCGCAGCGCTTCCTTCACCCATCTTAATGGTTTCTCATCCTTTCCGACCGGTCTTCCAATGCGCTTTGCTGACGCACTTTGCCATTTCGCGGCGCACATCATTAAACGTTTACGACCGCACATCCCCGCCGTCAACATTGAATGCGGGGCGGGTTGTAAAGGAGAAAGCAGCGTGGTTATGTTTACGGCACTGATGTCACATTATTATAAAAAGTACAAAACTATTAAGGCTTGCAAAGTTTGCTCAATGGCAGCCACGTTTAACTTGTTCTTCACGCAGTTCAAATCGTCACAGATTTCACACATTTGTTGCACAAATGCAAATTAGGTTCGCATTAAGATTTTCAATTTGCCGTGAATTGTAGTGCCAAAGGGGCCAAAAGTATTTGAATAAAGCAGAGACCTTTATACAAAAACAAAACAAGACAAAAAAAAAAAAAAAAAACATTTTTGGTTAAAAAAAAAAAAAAGTCATGACCCAATCAAAAGAATTAATTCTAATTATTGTGTTCATTTCACACATCACACATTTCACATCACATTTGTATTGTTTCTTCTCCACAAAGCGTGAACACTTTCCACATGTTTATTCCCCGAAACCGCAACGCTTGCTCAGAAATCTCCCCTCATTACACGCCTGAATTGATCGTTCCGTGTAGAAATGTCACTAGTGGGGGCGTTTTACACACCTCCCGAGAAGTGAGATTTAATCGCTCGCTCAAATCACTCTGCTGCGCCGCTGCTTGCGACTTTGCTTTTAACAGCACAATTATCTTCCAAGTCTCTAATCTGTTGGTTTGGCGAACGCTTTAAAAGTTCTCTCACGGCTTAAATGGCTAAAATCTACCATGCGTAGAAAAGCCATTTAAGAGAGACACCTGACTTTTTGGGAGTCCAAACATGCTGAGAAAAGAGTAAATGGCGCTCACGCTACGAGTTGTTCACTTGGCACCAATTCAACTTTTGCTAAAAACCTAGCCTTATTCTTATCGGCGGCAATTTAACCTTCTGTTAAAACACGGCTTAATTATTAACTCTTGCTAAATCTGACAAGTTCAAGTGAATCCAGAATGTATTCCCAACGCGTCGCTTGAGATTTAAAATCGTTTAAAAGCAATGTAACCAATCGACAAATAGCACATAAGCTAAACTCATTAGCTTAGCTGGCTAGCAGTCAGCTCCACGGATAGCGAATAGCACCCACAAGTTAGCATGCTAACAGCAGCGTGTTAATATTTTACAAGTGCATTGGTACCTTAAGTTACATTTTTTCCCCCCATTCTGTGACCACTTGAGTCATATTCAATAAAAAAAGGTCGAAATTTAATGGACTGAAAATACAACTGCGACATTTTCAAATACAGTTCACAAAATTCACCGCTTTACTCAAATAACATTTATTATTTATTTATTCATTTAGTGTATGTTTCCATATTATGTCGGAAAGAAATAAGAACGAACGTCTTTCTGTCGTGGATGCACGACAAGTGTGACGACGTATCGCATTCATATTTGCGCCGCGCAAACAGCAGTAAGCACAAAAAAAAAAAAATCTTCCACTGTTATTACACTTGAGTGATCTTAAGAGTACTGAAAATAGTCGGAAATGCATTATGAAGCCCTCCCGTGGCACCTGTTCCAGAGGGGTTGTCACAGCTCGGTGCGCGGAGAGGTAGTGCGCAGTTGAAAAATGCTAAAGTTTATTTTAATCTTTTGCGTAATAAACCTGACAGCCAATTCCGCCACCGGGATTTGATCTCGGCTCGACGAAGACGAGCCGCTTGATGGAATTGACCATTTATAGCAAATGCTTTTGATTTAGCTCGGCTCTCTTGGGGGCTTTTGAAGAAGAAAACGAGTCCCCTGGGAAGACGTGGCGTTCAAGCAAACACTAAAAGTTGTATGTGAAACCTTTGTGAAGCCAGCGATGCCAAAAGATGAGCTCATAAAAGGGAGTTGTGTTAGATAGCGGGTGAAGGGAATATTCATTGCAAACATTGTAAAAATAAATAAAATAAAAATACACAGGTGAAAAAACAATAACGACTTTTCCAGGTTAGTCATTTATCGAGTCCGGTTGAAACAAGGTCACCTTTCTTATCCTGGTACTAAAACACACGATTATATTTGGAGGTTATAATTAAGTGCAAAGGCATATATTTTCCTTACAGAGTCACAATAAAAGCTTCCGTAAAAAAATAATCGGTCTCTTTGCCGCAGCCGCTGAATGTTTGTGGTATCATTTTGTCTATGTGAATATTGTCTGATTTTCTAACTATATTTACAAAGAAATGGATACATTTAAAAATGTTGGCGTATCATCAGCATGATCATGTAACAAGTGACAACAATGACATTTCCCATTGATACAAAACCTGCATGTTGTTATTTTATGGCATATTTCACACTCTTTTCTGACTGGCATATAATCCTACAGTTCCACAATACTTTTTTTTTTTTTTTTTCTTTTTCTCCCCTGCTTCTACAGAGTTTCTGTGAAAAGGAAGCAGCAGGAGGAAAACCAAAAACTAGACATGACAGAGGCATGGAACAACAGACTGGAGGCCGGGGGAGATATGGGCAGTTTTGGTTTAGCACTTAAAAAGGAGAATTCCCCACCGCTCCCCTCAAATTAGCGGGAGAACACCGTGTTTGGCGTCTGTACAACATAAAAACATCAACTCTCTACTTCAACGCCAAATGTTGTTTTCATCCACTTCCACCTTTCTAAACTTATTTTCGGTCCCAGTTAAAAAACACACACCGGTATTTTCTTTGGATCCACCCATGAATTACTTGACAGTGTACCCCCGTGGATATCTTACAGATCAACCCGAAATATATGCATGTACATGTATATTTATTTACATACGTACATTTATATTAATTGTGATTTATTACAGAAAATTGTGCGATTACAAGAAAACATTTTTTTTCGCTTGACAGAACTGAAGTACCAAAATGTTCCTCTGGTGGAGCTCAGTGCTGCCTGGGATGTTGTGGCACAACATGGTACTACGCTGAAAGCGCAAAACTCTAAAAAAAAAAAACAAAAAACAAACAAACCAAAAAAAAAACGATTGCTTAGAAATCGGCGCTACAGAACGGGCAGTTAAAAGAACACTAAACCTCATTTTTAGCCGCACAGCGAGTACCCCAGACGTCAGTGACCCTTCAAGGCTTTTCATTTGCCACGTCCCTCCACAGGTGCCGCGGCGGCTCACTCAAGCGGACTTGACGGCAAGCAGACAATGTCATTAAAAACACATTGCCCCTGTCTGAGGAGAGCACGAATATTAATGTCCTGAGACCCGCCGCTTAAAAGTGACAAGGACGTTTCGCTCCATGCAGAGGATAGAAGGAAGAAGAGTGAAATGTTGAAAGTGAAAACGCACCCCCCCCCCTAAAAAGTCTGCCATTTTAAAGTAAAAATACATGGTTTGATGCTGTACGTTAGCCCTTGTATGTTTTTTCACATTGTTTGATAGCGTTAAGCTAAACGGACCTTTTTAAAGCAAAGCTATGAGATTGTTTTGAATACAGAATTTATAATTGTCTTTGTTTTATGTTTAGCTTGACAAACTAAGTAATGCCGATAAACAGCGTGAAGCTTTTTTTGTGCGGTGGGGGGGGGAGAATTGTTCAATAAATGCCAAACGTCGTCTTGCTGTGAAGCGTGTTGACTAAGAATCATTGCGCGCGTCTTGAAATAAGTAAATAAAGCTGACCTCATGCGCTTTAATCTTGGCTGCCATCGTCCACATTCGGAGAAAACAAGAAAAACGCCGCCCGCATTTTCCAGAGCGGCGCGTGGCTGCTGCTGATATCCCAAAGGCGGGGAGGCCAATGGCGGATAAGGCAAGGTCACGCCGGGATTTTCCGTCTGTGTGTCATTGTGAGGCTTGGGCACATTAAAGTGCCACAAAAGACGGAATGAAACTCATTGGTGGCTCTTTTCTGATAAGATGGTTGCGATTTTTAATGTCTGCCACTTGGGATGCGACAACCAAAGTAGTAACAACTCCCGGTCACCAGATTGACTAGCGACGGTCGATGTCCGATTGACCCGCGGTTATGCGCGTTGCGACCCTCGCTTTGACTGATTGGTAGTGACAGCAGCTTGGCGGGTCGCGCGCAGCACACGAAACTCACGCTGCAGGGTCACACTTTGGGTTTTGCAGCTGGCATATAAACTCTTTTTTGTTTTCTTTTTGTTTTTTTTTTCCCTCAACATAGGAGCACATGAATATCACTGGACTTGGAAGTTGACTTGGTTGACAATTTGGTTTGGTCTACTTTCAAAACAGAATTTGCCATTGAATACACTTATACTTGGAATACATTGTCCCGTTCTCCACTTCGTTTAAAAATTGGCTTATTTGATGCTTTTCTGCAGTGGATATTATTCTTTTTTTTTGGAGGGAAAAAAAAGAAAAAGTGAGAGGACATTAAACATATGCAAGAGTGAATTAATCCTCTAATGTTTTGTTGCTTTGATCTAATCTGATTACAGCTTTTCACTTTGAATTTCCTTCAGTGGTAGTCCTTTGTGTATCCCCCCCCTCCCTCCAAAAAAAAAAAACAAAAGAAAAAGCCAAATCAAGTTTTGGCTCCGTAATGAGCTCAAGCCCCGAGAGAGAAGCTGGATTCTCGTGTGACATCACTCTTGTTGGTAACATAACATCGGGAGGCTGCTCGGTACAATTTGGCTCATTCAGAAAGTGAGTGTTTAGTATTTTTGTGACAAGACTCACCTCCCAAGCACAAGCAGTCATTGCGATTGGCGTTTTCTGATTCCTTGATTAATTGACATAATAATCGTTACATTGTAAAACAAAACATTTAGGGGCTAAAACAAAACAAAAAAAAAATTATTTCATCCTTTTTTTTTGTTTTTTTTTACAGTGTAATTGCAGCCCTAATTGTCGGCCATTCGAATTGCACTGAAAAAAGAAAAATATTTTTTTAACCAGACTAAATTCCTCCTGCACACTCATAATTCTAGTGAGGCTAAACGGTATAGAACAGGGATGAACAATAAGTTGTCAACGCGAGACAAAAGTTCAAATAATTTGACTTGAAGAATAAACACTTTTTTTTTTTTTTTTTTGGTGCTCAGCAGTTTCACCTGAGCCCCTCGGCCGCAGCGACCGATTCAGTTTGACACTGACGCGGCGGACTCAAGATTTAAAAAGACAACAGCTCAGGTGTTATGAGAGTTCAGGTCAATTTCGGGGTCCTGTTTTATTGAAGAAGGTTAGCGTTGTGGCCAGCTGCCTCCTCAACTTGATGGAGTCCTGCCATGTTTCCAAGTAGCTCAGCTGGTCCTTAGAGGCACTTCACGATACTCCAAAGTAGCACTTTGTCATACAACGTACATCATGCGTGTAACATGACCAGGGTCATCTCGACAGCTCGTCAGTTGCTCTGTGTACTTCACCACCTTTTACACTGAAAGCCATCCATTTGTCTTCACTAATATAAGAAGAACAACTCTTATTGATCTGTCCAGAGAGGAGAGGATTGATTGAAAGCATTCTTTTACGATTGAATTAAGTGTTCCAGTGCACACAAGCCAAGCGAAAAGGGACGCTGTCCTTCGAGGGGAACAATAAAGGGTAAATATTGAGAGCTTTTAGTCTCGTGTGGTCTTGTGAGACACCTATACACTTTGTGGTGAACTTTGTAAATGATCAATCATTGCCAAACCATAAATGGTGATAAAATCGAATTAAATTTTGTCCTATTAAAATACAAGGCTTTAATGTTGGGGTTAGAAACATAATATAAAAGCAAAAAATTGTAATCAAACGCATCCCTCATAGAGTAAAAATAAGACTAGAAAGTCCCTCACAAATATGAGCTCTTTTAAAATTGGCAACAATCGGCAAAGTTATTTTTTTTTACACATAAACAGATTGCAACATACGACAAAACATTAAACATCCCCACCCCAAAATTTGTAAAATTTAGCCGAGCACCCGTCAAAATTGACAAAAAAAATAGCAAGATTTTTGCCGATTTTTCTCTCCCTTGAAAAGTTAAATACTAAAGGACAAAGTATCGCAAACCAGTCGAACATTTTGCCTGTAATTCATATCTTTATCTTTGTAAGCATTAAGGGACTGAACAAGAAGTTATTTATTCATTATATATTGCTTTTAGTGATTTGGCCGATAATAGGTTATTGGAATTGTAACAAATATCAGAATCGTATTGGCCTCAAAAATTCCCTATCAGTCTGGTTATAATCAGTATAATACCAGAAAGTTTCTAGGCGTCTATGTCAGCTGGAAAGACTACATTTTTTTTATTCATGAAATCACACTTCAAATTTATACTTAACATATGCCGCTCTCAAAAGTCATTCATCCCTTGCAAAGAAAATTGCGGCTATCCCTCCTCTTCGGAATAACACAAAACAAGTGGCCATCTGTCCACGTCGGCTCGCTTGTTTGCGCCGCGAATCAAACCTAAAATACAAACTCTGAAGCTTGAAAATGGAAGCCGATTGTGCACCAGCATGTGACGCTTTCCACCACTGGGACGTCTCCGAGGCTTTTAAGGCACACAGTGGGCTGTGCAACTCAACACAAAGAAGCTGCAGTCAGTTAGGACTTGAATTTAGCTTTGGATTTGGGAGTAAATAGAAAGAGGAGCTTTGATAAGAACATTTTCAAAAATTAAGCAAGCAGAGAATCTGAAATGAAATGGAGTCTCTGTTGAGTGTTCAGGTAATGAAGGGCAGGTGAGGTCAATCTATTGCAGGAATGCTCGGGAACGATCAGGTGCCGCGGGGTGCCCGTTCCCCAGTGCAATTCTATTATTCCAAATGCAAACATATCGTTGGCGACGGGCGGAATTCTCGTACCTCCAAAATCACTTTCAGCAGACCCGAAAAACGGCATGTTTTTTCAACCATTAACATTGCATCCTTATAGAGGCTAAGCCATTTTCAACACTTTAGATTCGTCAATAATTTGTTAAAAAAAAATCACGTATTGATTGACCAATACTATAGATTTGTGAACATTTTACTAAATGGTATCATAGGAGGTTTTGGCTCGACGTCAGCAATTTACACACTTTGTACGTTTACGTTCAGTTTGGTCCTTGCTTCACTTATAGTTCATGTTTAGTGAGTCACAGTTACAAGGTTATGAAAGAAACAGATCTGGATCTGGATGTGAATTGATTGCATTCTTTGATTGTTTCTCTAAATCAGAAGCGGATTTGTGGTTTTAACAATTACAACGAATATAACTCCGACAGAAGTTCTGATCCTCGCACCTGGAGTCTGCAGCAAGTTGGGCTTCTGGTGAAAACAGAGGATCCCGCGCGGGTGACATCATCAGATCTTTTGCGACTGGGTCGCAAATTGCTTGCCTCCCTGAACTTCTGCTCCTGCAAACAAACACATCTTGAACACAATCAGATGTTCAGATCCCCCCAATGTCTTTTACGACCTGATACCTGAAAAAGCTCACTCTTATAATAACTGGATGATTGAATTTGAAACAACATTGAAGGTTCCTCACGAGTTGAGAAATTACCAGCGAAAGAAAACCGACCTTGATTTGAATAATCAAATCCAATCAAACACAAATCGAAGGAAACCATGCTTGGTGAAATATTGTCATGCTTTGAAATCCTAATTGGGCTGTTCTCAAGTAGAACAAAAGAAAAACATGAAGATATTGAAATGTATGCATATACCTTGAGCTCTAAAATTGAAACAATAGGTTGACCAAGGTACTGAATAACATTGAAATATACAGTATTCATTATACATAGGCCTATGTGCAAAAACAGTTTGGGTTGATCTGATTTTGCTGTTTAAGAAAAACAAAACAGTATATAATTGCTTGTATGTAATATTATTAAAGGCTCACTCCAAATATTGATTTTAAAAGATGACTGATTTTCTTCTCAAACTGGAGGCCATTTTTTTTTTGTTTGCAAGAAAGCGTTTGCAGTCTTTGTCTAGATCAGGGGTCTTAAATCATGTTCCTTGAGGTCCGCTGTCCTGCCTGTTTTCCATCTCTCCCTGCTGCAACACACTTATCCAGCTGCAGACCTTGCTGATTATCTGATCATTTGAATCAGATGTGTGAAAAAGAAAACAGAATGGGACCAACAAATGGTCCCTGTGGTATTCCTCACGAGGTTAATATTAATATATGTATTCTAGCTTCTTCCTTAGTGTGATTTAATTACCCCTCGCTCACATAATTAACTGCATTTTTTTGCTTAGTGAGACAGGAAAGCCACAAGCTAAAAGCCCTAAGCAAAAGAGCTCCATTATTTATCGTTATGCTTCTGTTGCCTCAAGTGACATCTGTAAAAATTGTTGACTTTGCATATCTCCTATACCAAACAGAACATCCGCGGCAGTTTTCCCAAACCAGAAAACACACTTAAATCAACGGAACCAGACAAGACACTTCCACCTAATTTTTTTCTCCATCTTAACAGACTTGTCTCATTTTGAACCCTGACGACTATGAAAGTGTGACAGCTTGCGCATAGGGAATGTCAGATTATAGCAGAGACCAAAAGAGCGTGTGAGGTCGTGATGAAATCTGTCTCGCTTGGCGTCCCCGGAGGACAGTGGGGGTCTTGACCCAGCAATGCCCGGCAATCATAGCAGTCACGGGGTCAACATGTCTTGTGGGAGAGCCTTGTCAGTGTCAGTCACTCTCAGTCAGCAGTTCATTCTTCTCTGTTTGAAAAGTATAACCGCGTGAAAGCAACCATTTCTTGGTTCAATCAGCCTCTGTCTAGCCTTTGGGGTCTTTAGTTTAGTTTTGACATGTAGTTAGCTCAGGATACGCCGGCATGCACCGTTTATGAAAATGGAGTCCTCCGCCTCAAAAAGTGGATGTGTGATCAGTGTAGCTACAACTGCTCAGGTGACGCCACTGTCAAACATAACATTTGTTTTGTGGAGTCTTACAGGGCCACTGGAAATGTTAAGTGTCTCCTGAAATCCTATGTGGAGGTGAGCAGGTAAGAGACGTTTGCAGACATCACAAGTCTTGCAGCAGTGCACACTCAGCGTCTTGCTGTCTTCCTAATCTTCAGGCCATCTGGCGAGGGGGGGGAAACCTCGCTGTCCCCTACCGCATTAGCATTCCCCTCACGTCGCGTGCCGGACGCTGATATGAAGAGAGTCGACGGCGGCACGTTTTTTTTTTTGGGCTTGAATCCAACAAACTTGGCTTGTTTTACGTGACAAGAACGGTTGATTTGGAGTCTATTGTTCTGAGTCAACACAACAAGCATCCTTTCATGTTGCCCTTTGATGGATTTAGCGACTCCTGCTTCCTAAAAGTAAAATAAAAAACAAAATATCACAGCGATCTAGTTTGGTGTTTTTCTGTTAGATATCAGACTGAAAATAAATGTCGTCTAAATTCGACACACTACATAGAAGTGTGAGTGCGTGCTAGCCGCCGGCTAGCTTGTGAGCTAACAGGCTTCTCGGCCAGCAGGCAGACAGCACCTCCTTGCTTAAGAATTTAAATAATGAGAACTAGCTGTTCTGTAAATTGTGACTCTCCGCTGTAGAAGTAGACATGGGCGAAGTGTTGATAACTACTTACAATTGCGCCAAATAACCGCTGATGACAACAAAGGCGCTCAACTCAAGTTCTTATAATTTACAGTGGGGACCCGGTCGCTGAAGTACATCACTGGGCAACTGTTTTAGCCGTCACGATCAAGAAATTAGGAACAGCAAGTTAAAAGCAGTTAAACTCTGTTGCTTCAGAATGTAGTACGCCGTGGTTTGGTTTGTTAGCATTTAAGAAAAGATATACAGGATGGCACAAACTCCACTCGTGAATTTTATTTACCGATTCTTCTTTTGGCGCATTCCACTTCTCTGAAGAGTTTAATGGAAAATAGTTGAGTTTTTATGTAATCTTGCTGACGAACACAAGCAAACAAACCAATGATGATCAAAACGTTTTCGTAACAAAGTCACACTTTTTTGACCGTAGCCCACCATGCTCCTGTTTGTTGATCAATACGCAGTAGCGCTTTTCCTTCGTGCAGTTCCTCGACTCTGCAGTCTCGAGGAAAAGAACTCATTTACGCTTCAAACAGTGTTTCCGGGTTCAGAGTGAGGCGCCATAAAAGACAAATCTGAAGAAATCCAAACGATTCATCGTCTCATTAGTGGCATGCCAGGGAGTTTTTCCACATGATTCTGCTCTCATTTTTCACGTACAGAAGACTACTACCTCCAAGGACATCCCATTCAGGTATTTTGTAATTCTATTCTATACACGAATTGTTGATTATAAATTGATAAAAAAAAGTATTTTTGTTGATTTTTCTTATTTACTCTTTTCACTCTGTTCTTTTACGATAGCTTTTTACTCCATGTACAGTACTTTGTATGCAGCAATGGCTGTTTTAAAGTGCTGTGTAAACAAAGTTGGGTTGAGCTGAGTTAGGTTTTCAAGTAGCACAATTCTAGAATGGACAACCCCCCAAAAATCTAAGGAGTGAATCTGAATTGAGCACTTAGACATGCATTGCAAATCCAGTCTTAGATTTTCGACCCACAAAGAGAACTTGAGATGACCAAAGCTCTTAACACTGTTATCTTAGTCTTTATTTTGTCACAATTGTATGTCAAATATATATACGTCTATGTGACATATATTAGATGACATATACTGTATAATTTCATTTCTTTACAATAGAGAAACAACATAGAGACACACTATTTTGGTTTCTAGGTAGAAGCTCCCTTTAAATAGTGGTGTGTTTTTTTTTTTTTTTTCCCAGTTCAGCTCCCACTCACAGTTTGTTGTCCTGTTATGAGTTTATTCACAATGTGTGCTTGTTTGGGTCATTTACCGCAATGATTCGGCCTATTTTTCCTTTTTTCTTTTTGTTCGTCCTTTGCCGTTCAATCTGTTCGTCAAACGGCCTCCGATATTGGTCCATGTGGCCGCACAGATGGTCCCACCTGCCAAACAGCAAAGGTGTTGGGACCGACTTCGCTGAAACTTTGCAAAGTTAATACAATCAACTCGAATTTCCGTTTCCTCTGCAGATGGCCAAGGTGTTGTTTGGGTTCTTGATGGCGGTATAACCTTGACCCGCCGTCTTTAAACCTCGGATTCCAGTGCCTGTTTGCTCTCTGGCAGAATACCAGCTACTGTGTCCAATCCCGACCTCGGAAGCACCCCCGCGGTTGAGGTGAGAACCCGAAGATTTCGTCACAGGACTAGAAAGGTTTTTCTGCTTTAATACCTGCTCGAGTTCTGCGGTCATTTCAACGGCGGAGGAAGAGGGTGTCTGAGGGCAAACACTAATGGGCACAGCACTCTCACAGGGAGGAGAGGAAGGGCTGCCGGCAGGGACGAGACACCCCCCTGGGTTCTGGTCAGTCGTATCCAAATGCCTTCCCTCAAGGTCGCACGCCTGCAGCGAGGGGATGATGGGAACGGAACGGGTGCGCAGCGAGGGCGGAGGGAAGATGCTTCCCTTATCCAGGCGAGTGCAAGGCACCTCGGTCCATCCCTTTCTCCCGGCAAAGTGCGAGGTCCTGCTGAGGAGGGTGCCGACCTTTCCCCCGCTCGCATCACACCTTGAGGCGGGAGAGAATGAAATGGGAATTAGAGAGCGAGTCATTACAATGGTGACCTTTAGATCGCATCAGATATTTCTCATAAAAAGTGCCAGGGTGTGGTAATCAAGCTGCTTTACTCCTACAAAACCAAATGATCTCAGTAATTTCCTCTCTTAACTGCTGTGTAATTATTCATAATCTAAGTTGCTACGTGAATATTTAACCGGGGAATCGTCCTGAACATCTTAGAAAAAGTCTTGATAGAACAACTGTATGGTGCTTGACCTTCACTTTAAGAGAGGTAAAAATACCGACAGCTGGGCCGAATTTGAGCATTTTTCCTCCTTTTCAGATCAAAATGAGCGAAGTCCCAATTACTGAAAGCTACTTTAGTGAAGTGTCAAAAAAAAAAAAAAGTTGTCAACACCCCAAAGTGTGTAAATACCGCATTTCTATCGATGTATTGCAATGGAAGAATTGTCACCCTGTATCAAAGCATGACAATATGTCACCCTGTATCAGGTACAGTATTTTGTTTTACTGAACCACAAAAACATGGCACGATTGCCAAGCAAGAAGCAGTTGGCCACCGCAGATGAAACGGGCGACAATAAAAGAGACTGTGCAGTTGTGTCGCTTGGTGTGCGGCGGTCTTACAAGGTTGTTCTGATCAAGTACCTTGTGATGTGGGGTGTGGTAAGTGTGATTTTTCCTTTCTGATCTGCTTGGAAAACAGTCGGGTCCAACCATCACAAACGTTAAACCTGTCCAACTATTTACAATAAAAATGTCTGAGGTCACTGCTCAGTCTTGGTAGTGTGACTTTGCTGAACCTGTCGCGTGTGGGGTCTATCACGCTCATCGATCACCTGTTACGGTGTTCAAAATTGGTCTTGATAACTTATTAGGAGAAATTTCACTTGCAATATGCAAAGTAGTATCATCATGAAATGTGTGTTGTACTCACTGTGAAAAGCAGCAAAGAACTTATCAAGAGTGGAGAAGTTGGCTCATGCGCACCACAGTTAATACTGTTCCCCGGTCCTGGGTTCACATTTAGATTTACCCCCGCCTTAGGAGACAGCCGCTGTTATTGCCAGCCTTCAGAGACTGTTTGTAGCATAACCAAGTTTATATAATTGAATTACTTCCCCACTCCCCTCGGTATTAGAAGGGGAAATGCAAGCTGGAGGTAAATCCGGCAGATCAAAACATATCTAAAAATAAACCCCATTGCAAAGTTGCCTTCAGTTCTGTCCTTATCTGTGGCGGGTAAATATGTTTTGATGCTGGATAATAAAAGTGACAACGCTCAGCGGGGGATTTGTTGTCTCGAAATGGGAAAACGTGGAGGGGCACTTCCCGAGTTTCTGCGCTGCGCTCAACCCTGTTTTTACACCCCCGTCTTTATCCTCCCCTTTTGCTGCACTATCGTCACAATCTCCCCTCATTTTACCTCCCCTCATCCCGCTATCCACCTCCCACTACTCCTATCCAGAGATGAGACTGTGTATCCATGGCAACTGTGAAGAAGGGAGGTGTGGGGGGTTGGAGGAGTGGGGGCTGCTCGGAAGCTTGGCGTTGTATCGCTGCTCGGTCCAGAAATAGGTCACTTTAACCTGCTAGAGGGCCAGCAATCGACGGGTGGAACTGCGTTGATGGCTAATGAGATCGAAATGTACTCAACTTACTAGTTGAGCTTTAATTGCCTAGAGCTCATTTGTGTCTCTGTGAGTGAACATATCTAGTAACCAGGGTAGTCCTTAAGTATTTTTTGGAGATATGGTCCATGAAATTTGAAGGCGTAAAGTAAGGCTCAATCTCCAGAGTATTCATGGAAATGTCATCAGAAGCGCAGCAGAACATGACTGCGAGTCTGTTCCATGAGGATGAGAGCACATTTCATACTAATTCTCTTTCAAATGGAGACAAAAGCCCTGACCTCAATTGGGGATAAACTGATACTGGGATGGAGAACTGCTCGGTTCTTTGGAGCTTTGTTAAAAAAAAAAAAAATGTTGAAAATAGGTCATATAAAGAGTTTGGCAGCAAGCAGTGTTATCTTTCGAAGTTGCCGTGATGTTCAATCAGACCGGCTTGCTAACAGGAGCATCGCGAGGGACACTGCTGCTTGCTTTAATGACGGGCGGTTTTGATAAAGTGGCACAGTCTGACAGCAAATTAGGCTGTTTCTGAGTGACATGCCGAAAAGCACTTCCTTACATACCACAAGCGAAAAGCATTCCCTGTTCTCAGAGTTGGCTTGGAGGAAGCGCTTGTGGAGGTCCTTGACATTGTCCATCGTCGTCTTTGAATCTTATCAACGGTTGCAAGCGCAACAGTTAGTTAGCAAGCCTATGATGACCATCTATTTTCAGAAACTTTGTGGATGGGTTATTTTGAAACCTCCCGTGAGACTTGGCAGACTGCCTTTATATCGCTTTTCTTCTGATGTAACTATAAATCACAATACTTGGGTGCCTTTGAATCTCTGTCTGAACACCTCGTGGGCATTTTCTCTTGGTACTCTGACTTCCTTCCACATTCCAACAACACGATTCATTGACTTGTCCACAGGTGTGAACTCCCTGCAATTGGCTTGTGATAAGTCCACAGTGTAGCCCACCTCTAGCCAGAAATCATCTGGAATAAGGTCCTGGTTACCCCAATGAGGAAAATGAATATGGATGATGCCGGTTTTAAACTGGTCTTTACCAGGAATCTTGTTATGCAGACTGTGATCTTTCTGCCTCCCCTGGCTGGACGTCTTGCACCACTGAATGCCAAGACCGAAGAATAACATACTGTAGGTCATAGCAGGCTCAGGTTTAGATTGATCATCTTGATCGATACCCACCAACCCCCTGTGAACACAACACACCCTAAATCTGTGGCAATCGGTCAAGTCATTTTTGCATAATCCCAATTGACAAACTGGCAGGTAGAACCTGTGCCATAGCCAAACAATTTCAGATGATGATCAGCAACTTCAAAGTATCAATCTTGTTATTTGCAACTTAATCTGGATCCACACCAAATGTTACATTCCTCCACCTTTGATGACTCAATTCTGAGGAAGGACTTCGCTTTAACGAGACTTTCCAGTGGAGACCATCGCAGTCCAAGATAGAAAGTGTAAGTGATTTCAGCCTCACCTCCTCTACTTCTAACCGCTGCACTTGAACTTGTGATAACTGCCAAGAAGCAGGACAAGGCATGTCCTGACTTGACATATGCACGACCATGAAAGCTTCTAAAATGAATCTCGACAATGTCAGATGTCCAGTATGCGACTCCGCTGGCTTCTTTTGTTCCTTTTCAGATGTCCACAATGAGGTCACTTGAACCTCACTCGATCGAGTGGATCTGCAAGGCAATTTTGTAAGATAATGAAATTGGAAGTGTTGAGCTAAACACATTCTTCTCATCTCCCGGTGAAATGAGAATTTAATTTAATTGCCTGGACCTCACAGATTTTGCCTGTGTGATCGTTTGTTTTTCTACATATGTCCATGTTGGGGGCTTCAGACATCTAAGAACAATCTCAAATTAACGTCCAACAGGCCTTATAGAATTTGGAAAAATTGTTTGGAAATGTGAAACAGATTGCATTCAACCCTATATGCTTGTACATATCTCATTATTTTCATGACCAGAAGTGTTGACATGCAGTAATGACAGACTTTATTCAAAATTAAAACCTTCTGGGCATGTTGCAATTCTCTATTATCTGTTCATGAGCACTGGTGTCCGTCTGCCCAGGATCGAGAAATATCGGAGACGAACCGCAACGAACAGGAGGCAGAATGCGGGCAATAAGTAGATGCCAATCTCCCATTTGGCCAGTTATCAGGACGTGAGCCAGCATTTGGGATCACCACTGTTGTCCTGACGAGTTACGACAGTGAGACCTGAGGGAGGGCTCACGAGATCAGATTTCATAAACCGATGGCTGCCAAATTATCTCTCCGGCACTGCTGCTCAAATGCAGTGATTCCCAACCTCTGTACTGGGAAATTACTCAATTTCCCAAATTTGTTCCAAAAATGATTGTTGAATGATTATTTCATTATTTCTGAGTGCTTGAATGGATTGAACAGGAAGTTGCAGGAGTAATGGCGAAAGAAAAGTAATTTGACTTGACAAAAAAAAATCAAATAAATAAATGCTCTCAGTGGCATCTCCTGAATCGCTTTGCTGGACGGTCGGACTGATTTAGTTTGACACTGGTTTGTTGTACTAAGATTTAACAAGACAACAGCTAAGATGTTATGAGGATCCGGGTCAAGTTTGGCGGTCTAGTTTAATTTAAGAGGGCAGTGTTGTGTTCAGCTGCCTCATGAACTTGATGGAGTCCTGTGTTTCAGCTGGTCATTTAACGGCACTCCACCTCTCCTCACGCATGTAACATGGGTCATAAAGCCATCCGCCAGTGCCTCCGACAACATGTCCCTCACCATATTTTACACTGAAAACCGTCCATTCATCTCAACTAATATGAGATTTTATTTGGCGGTGTGCCTTGGTTCAATAGAGGTTAGGAAATACTGCTCAAGAAGGTAAAAAGAAAATGCAAGTTTACCCCCTTAAGGACTGCACGTTGGCTGGCTCCTCCTCCTGCAGGTGCTTGTAGACGTGGCCGGACGCTCGCGACGCCTCCACCAGATTGGACGGCAGCTTCAATTTTCCTCTGGAAACGGGCGGCGTCCTGAAATGATTGGCCTCCATGCGTCTTAGGGCCGGACTGAGCGAGAGGGAATTGCTCCTGGAAGCGCAGAAGGGAAAAAGCGGAAGCAGCGGCGTGGATGAATATCAGGGATTTAATGTAATAAGGCATGTGGCTGTACGGATTCACTAATCCCTTGTAAAATCTTTATCTCTTCCTTGTTTGGACTGACCTTTCGGCTAAGCACCCAAATGGACGCTCCCGGAATTTATAACGTTCGTAAAAAACACATGGCAGGGATGTGATAATCATGTGAAACAGATGTCATTTATCAGTTACACCTTTGATTTACATAATCATGCGGTCATGTGCGAGTGCTTAGACAAAGAATGTAAGAAGGGGAGGGAGGCTCATGAAGTGCTGTCCCTGGTTTTGCAGGAGGTCATAAATCAACATGGCGGGCACGCCGCCGATGGCACCGCAGGAAAAGTCAAAGAAGAAGGTCAGGAGGAAGAAGGGAAAATAAGTCCTCCGTCTAATGTGGCATCACAATGATTGTGAAGCATTCTTGTCAACAGGGTGAAAATACCAAAGACTTTCACTGTTCAAACATTTTTAAATCACCATGCGTGAGGAAAAAGAACCAATTCAGGACACAAGGCCTAACTGACGAGGTGTCAATCAATCACAGCCCTGCACTGACCTATTATCTCTCCCTTCAGGAGCTTTGCTGAAATGATGGCAGAATATCCACCAAGTCCATTCTTTGTTTGCTAACAACTGTGCTAGCAAGAGTGAAAGAACCTTTGGCAGGTGAGGATTCAGAAGCGACGTGGAATTAGCAACGTTTCTGCTCGACAGGTAAGTATATCGTCTCTTTTTGATTTCTATTGATTGTAGATTCCCCCAAAATACAACTTCAAACCGATAACATTTCGTTGTATAACAAAATGTGCTACTAACGTAGCAGTTGTAGCTAACGTCGGCTTGTTCACCGTCGTCTCTCGTGATACTACGACTTTATTCCAAAAGCAGTACAACGTAGTCGTTTAAAAATGATAACTTCTTCCTTGCACATTTTTTTCCCTCCTATTACTTCAATGTTATCACTGCATTAAACAGACGCCATACTTGTGATTTTCCTAAAACAAGTTGCTGTTAATGCCCCATGGGACTGAAATTCCAGGTAAAACATTTCCGGCTTGCTTCATCAAGTGCTGCTTTGGTCTTTGTACCCGTGAGCGCTTTTTGTTTGTGTTGAACCATGGTAGCAGCGTCTAACAGATTTTTAGAATGAAAGTGAAAAACAAAACAACAAACTCGTCATTCTCGCAGCTGGATATTTGCCAGAGAGGACGTTGAAGTCGAACACTAGTTCATGTGCAAAACTTTCGAGCCCGTCTGTGAACTGAACACATTTCACACAGTTTTGAAGCGGGGAGAAAAAAAAAAGAAAAAAAATCGACCTCAGCCACAGTTGTTCAGCCAACTTTGATTGCGCATTGTGTTGAATCACTCGTTATTGTTGCAGACACCCTAAGAAGTCTCAAGATGATCAAATAAATCAAGAGAGCACTTCCAAAAACAAGCGTCCTGATATGACCTGGAATGAATCCTGCATTATTTGTTTTACGCGTTTTATTGAACAAATCAGAGCCAAGTGCGATGTTCCCAATAAATATATTTGAATCCACCCCGAGACTAGATTTCACGTCATCGATCAGCCCTCCCCAGTTCTTCATAATTCAATTATGACATTAAAATGTTCAGGCGGCGCAAGGCGGCGCACCATCGACTGGCGAGCGCCGCCATGATTACCCATTGATTGTGAAAGCGTCGCGTGCGTCAAACTTTGCGGGCGAAGCGAGTCGGGGGGGAACGGCGTGAGCGAGCGATCGCACTTTTGGAACGATTGATGGAGGCGCTCATTGATCTGGACGTTTTCTCTGCCGGGATATGTGCTACAAGCCTGAGGAACAAAAGAGATGAGCCCAATTGTTGCTCGTGTACACCCGCTCCCATAAAGAAGAGTTGTTTTGTGCCTTTCTTTTACTTATTACCTCTGTAACTATGCACCCGATTGCACTGCCTTTCTTTCTGTCTATTTCATACAGAGGAGCAATTCCGCTGGAAAATTAATGTGTGTATTCACAAATAGTGCCTGGAGGCATTTCTCATACTGTGGATTGGCGTCTATTGGTTGAAGGGCTTTATTTGGAGTCATATTCCAGCATTGCTTCTGCTATTTTACCATTTAGGACTATTATGGATAAATATAGAGCAACAGCAAGAGCTGAGGCAGACTGAGCAGAACTAATAGGTCTTGTAGGTGCCTGGAAAATAAACATCATCAAACAATCTGGACAAGATTAGAGTCTTCAACGAAGCTATCATATATGTTTTCCACACTGGGACAATGAGGCACTCTAAAGTGGCCGCGCCTGCACGAAGCTCCTGTCCATACACTAGCTGTCACATCAGACTTTTCCCCAAAAATATTCGATCACTTTTTTGCTCTCTCTCTCTCCATGATGTGCGTGCATTCGTGGCCAACAATGAGGCGCTCTAAAGCAGCCATGTCAAAAGACGATCCGAAGGGAAGATGCATTTCCGGCACTGCTTAACAGCTCATACGAACAAAGATGCGAACGTTTTTTCTTTCTTTTTTTTTAATGGGGGAGGGGCGACTCACGAAGGACTCAAAACATCCCAGCCAACTGGTTGTTTTCGCTCAGGAGCGACACTTAGTATGGAGCAGGTACCGCTTTGGGTCATACTGACAGCTTTTTATGAGACTTTTTATCTCGGATGGCTCACAGTGTGCCGCGCTTTCTCGGGTCAATAGCCGAAAACATCTCCAAATCATCCATCAGAGTCTAATTCGTCTCCGCCTCGTCCGACTCCGACAAGCAGAAACAAATGATTGACTGTCGCCCGCCCGGGATGAAACACCTGCGTGACACCGCGTTGACCGCCCCGCCCCCCCTCCCCCCACTCGTCGAATTTGTTGCCTGTCAGGCAGCGGCCTCCAATCACCAACACATCCTGCATGTCCTTGCTTTATCACGCCCAAAGCTGTACTCATCACACCGACTTTAAATAAACGCGTGGCGCTTTATGCACCGTCTTGTCTTATTTGCATCCCATTACGTGGCAGATTTACGGCCGTCTTTCCGGCGCTGCCCATAATTAGGACAACAGCGATACATCAAGTGGAAAGCAGACATTTACCGTCACTCATTTCTGGTGATTTGCCAGCAGTGAGTGCAAGCGGCGCCCGCGGGGCTGAGTTGGTTGGCTGGTTGCGTGCCGCTTGCCTGACATGAATGTCATTAAGTGTCAGAGTGAGTCGGCAGACGTTTCATGAAAGAAAAAAAAAAAACTAAACACAGACGCTTTTTTTCTGTTGACTTGCCATCACACTCCCCCTTGTCCCGCCAGCTATGTTTACAAAGCAGAACCACCTCCGAGAGTCCTCGTAGCCAAGATGATACATTTTATACAAAATGTTGTCATGTGATGCAAAGCATAACAAAAGGAACCGACGTTTAACTCAAAGGGCTTTTCTTCTCTTTCACGCTATGGAGCTGTATACTCTTTTCCATATGTTGTTTGCTAATAATTGTTGTTCCAAAAAATTTCACTCCACTAAAAAAATAATTGGTTGCGACAAGGTATTAGAGTCCCGGTGAAAAGAATATCTAACAAGAAAAAAAAAACCAAACTTGGAAAAGCTCTACAAAAAGGGGGGGGGGGATTTGGGGGGCGTGAAAGGGGCATCCATACGACAAAGACAAAGCCGGCTCCATTTCGCATATAAATATTAGCCCGCATTTGAGCACAAACTGCCATACAGTATCCGTCACAATTGTCTACATCTGTTCGGCGTCTAAAGGTCACCGCCATATTGCAGGTTGATTGCTTTCCTCTCGTGAGTGATGCGGGCCGATTTTCACCTGAAGTGTTTTTCTTTGGACTGCGCTCTGCCGAGAACATGCGGCGGTAGCGTCGCCGCTCCCGGCGCCGCGTCGCCGGCGCCGCAGTGGATGCCGCAGCCCTGCAAAGGAGACACAAAGCGATGGTCGGAAATGCATGTGGATTGTGACATGCTGGGGTGGACTTGAAGCAACGCTGTCTAATATGACCTTCAAAAGAGCAGCTGCTAAATCACTGTGACGATCCACACTGCCTCGCAGCAATGACAATAGTGTCCTTGTCATCCATGACAATTTGCAATATTGGTGGGCCAGCATGGACACCTTCGTTTTTGAACAGTGAACTCCTGCTTATTTACTGCTAGCTATTCTATTTGGATTCGTTGTTGTTGTTGCGGAACCTTTTCTCAGGTAGTCGCTGAAAAACGCACCTATTCATGCGGTACATCTCCATGTTTCGCAATGTTGTCAAATGAGCCGAGGCGGACATTCCGTCAGTCCGTCCTAATATCACGTCTATAATTTGTGGTATGACTATATGGTTTGCTGCAAATTTTTGGTCTTATACTAGTGAACTGCCTTTTGGTACCTTTGTTCTTATTTTTTATCCATCGTACAATCACACAGGGAAACAAAGCATGTTTGTATAGCCCACATTAAAAGCTCACATTTTAAATAAGTATGTTTGTTGCAGATTCCTTTTTGACCTACAGCAAACATTGATTAGGGTGGCTACCTACCTACTTTATGTCCATCAATTTCAAGAAGTATTGAATAAAAATGTTAAAAACAACCTGAGCTAAATCAAAGTGCGCCTTCCAAAACCATCCTTTTTTTTCCATATCCAATATTCTACCAAATTCACCTAGTCAAAAAAAAAAAAAAAAGTAGGATAGAGTTTACGCAGTGGCTAGGAATTAAATTACACTTCTGAACTGTAGAGGGAGCCCTGGAGCACTATAAATCCAATTATTCCTCAATGCTGATTTCATACAGCTCATCTTGGATCCATTTTTAGCAGCAGTCCAAACAAAAAAACATGCTGCAAGTGATGTAAGACGGCGCAGTGAAAGAGCTTCGGGGTAAATACATAATGTGGGAAGAGAGTGGAGTATCAGCGCACTCCATAAGGTTTATGTCCCCTGTCAGGGAGAGGAAGCGCTCTTTGGCTCACTGGCGTATTCCCCCATGCTCAGGAGCTGTCTTTAATTACACGTTACATTTTAAAGCTCAGATTAGAAAGGGACGCTTTGTGCATGGAGCAGCAGCACACTGGCCCTCGCAGACAACAATTAATCCCACACAATATTACGTTAATGGCTCCCGCTGCCCCGCTCTCCACTCGTCTTTTCCCCTGGTCTTATCAAAATGAGCAACATTATCTGTCGCCAGTCCCCGGGAATCACCCGCACGAGCGCGCCGGTGAAAATCAGGAGATAATTCAGTTATTCCACTCACTCGACTTCCCGCTTTGCCCTTTTATTTCTCTTGGATTGGTATAGCATTGAAAGGATGTCCCTCGACATCGATTTCTGTGCTTTGGTGGATCCGATCAATTGTAAATGATAAAGTTCTTTAAGTATAGACTTTGGAGTTAATAGACAAAAAATGTGGCAGACTATCAAGGGATCTAAGGATTCTGCATCCTTGTGAAAATGACAGGAAAGTCACAGGTATTGAAATTTTCCCATAGATGTTGGGGTGGCCAGAGAGTGACCAGGGCTGGCCACCATGTAGCTCAGCCCCTGGTAAGGAGTAGGGCTGAACAATTAGTCAAATTCAAAATCAACATTGCAATGCAGTAGAAAAAATGATCACATATTAAATTGCAATATTACAGGGGAAAAAAAAACATCTTACAAAATCGTTCAGCCCTAGTTAAAGCGTGTCCCCTCGACAAATTGTGGTATCGTGTCAGGGGAATACAGGGGAGCTATCCGTCCATCCATTTTCTAGCGCTTATCCTGTTCAGGGTCACGGGTGAACTGGAGCCGATCCCAGCTGAATATGGGAGAAAGGCAGTCTCCACGCCGGATTGGTCACCAGTCAATCGCATCGAGAAACAGACACGGAGGGGGGAAAGAGCCCGCCCTGTGAACCACTACACCACCAGTGACTGAGTGGGATCTCTCTCTCTCTCAAATGTCTGGAGTTCAAACGAGCTCAGCGAGCATAACCACGGAAGCGAATTGCATTAAATTACGCTTTTCTGAATAATTTTGTTTTTTAAAAAAATAATATTTAAAATTTTCAATTTTATTGAAAAATTATTTTTCAGTTTTTCAGATTTTCCCACAAAAAAAAAATCGGGAAAACAAATTACCACAAAATACTTTTGTGGTTCAGTAAATATATAACTTTCTTCAGTTCTTTACATCCTATAAAATGTTTTACAACTCCGTTGTGTGTATTAACTGCGGTTGAATTCACATCATAAACTTGAGTAACCATTGAGAATATAACTTATAACGGCTGTTCGGTGAAAGGTTTTGCGATGTGTCAATCTGCATTATTTCCATTATAAGATCAAAAACCACCAAAAAATGTTTAAAAGCCCGAACTGTGTCTTGGATTGTATTCACACTGCACACGCAGCGGAAAAGGCAAAAAAATACAAGATAAAAAAATAGTCCTAAAGCGCAAAAGGGAAGACGTGGCAAGGTGTATCCACTTTGCTAACTTGCTGCCGCCTGTTTGTTCGTGGCCAGGTTTTATGACTCTTTTAAAAGCCTTTACAATACAAGACAACGTGGAGACAACGGTAGGACACAGGAGCCTAATAAAAAGCTATAGAAAACCTCTGCATTCAGCCTAGCATTAATCCAGCCCTTCTTTATGGGCCCTTTTAGGATCCTTAAATAAACAGCAGCAGGATAATTAAGAACTGCGCACAGCTACACATTTTTTGGCACTGCCTGGTTCGCCGCGTTGTTGCATAATCACGCACCTGCATGCACATGTGCATTTGCATAAAATGTGTCACTGTTGCCGGCGTGATCTGTCAAGATGCACCGAGCTGCCATTACATTCATTATGAAGATACCCGGAGAAACCGTGTTTCCAAGCCTGTCGCTGTCACATTACAGCGCATGCTAAACAAGACGCCAATTAAATTTCCTGCGGATTCGGCCGTATTGTAGCCTCATTAAGGCCTTCCGATATTTGAAAGTCGATACATCGAAAAGTCTTGTGGAAGTACTCTCTAGTGGGAAGTTCGACGCAGTGATGAACTGTTTAGTGAAAATGGCTGTCAGTTAAGCTCATCATCGGAAACATACTGGTTTTGTGGCCTTGACGCCTATTTTGGGATGTGGGAAATTGTGCTTACAATGATGCTCTGATGATGTTAGAAACAAAGTAAATCAAACCTAAGGGTTCTAGATTAGAGCCCAGTGGAACCCCATCCAGCATTGTCATTGACTGACATGCAATTCAGGCTGTTGTCTGCCTTTTGACGAACAATCACCTTTTTTTCATCCCTGGTACATGACCCAGTACCGTATTAATGAGACAGCCACCGTGGAACGCAGAAACCCAAATCAGGACCCCGATTCTCGACAATGTACGTAACGTATTTTAGCGGTTCCAGAACGCAGCCCAGCGGAACACCATGTGGTATTCGCCATAAAAAGGCCCCCAGGTTCTTCCGACCTCTGTTTCTTTTTCCAGTACATTAGTCACCACCACATTAACTTCATGCTGATGGAAGTTTAATTTCCTTCCTGACCTCATTTGACACCTGTCTGTGGCACATAATTTTGACATCAGATCTGCAATCTCATTCCAACAGCGATGTTAATTCACTCTCATCTCTGTCCATTCTCAGTGGCAACAAAGGCTGTTAAATGTGTGAAACTTCCCTTACATTTTGAAGGGTAGATTGAACAAATCATTTCATATATGACCCCCTCAGGTGTGCGGTATTAGAAGTAGCGTGTGCAATTCAAGGGTCTATTCGAGTGCGTGGAGAGGGAGGATATGCACTTCGGTGCTTTCAGATTTGCAATTATGTGACTCTTTCTCCTTTTCGGCCACGCGCAAGATAAAAGACAAAACGTGTTCTGATGTTCTGATATTGCGACTATACCATGGCGTTTCCAAGATGAAAACTGCGAGGTAGGAGCCAAGCCGTGGCCTGTGGTCACTTGGTAATTTTACCTCAGACTCTGCAGATCATTCCCTCCTCCCAGGTGCTTAAGGAAACGGATCTTTCCTTTCCCAACTTAAGCTTCCCTCATACTGCTCTCTTATAGCTTGTTTTTATGTTTGTGTCATCCCCTTCTTCTCGGCATCCTGTGAGGTCTTAAAGTATTTTGAGACCCCCGATGAAAAAGGCAGACTGGGCTTTAAAGTGTTGGGATTGGTTTTGGTGTCAAACTTTGCGGACAGTTGCTTCAGAAGTGTTTTTAGGAGGAGAAATTGTACCCTGCCAAGATGTACGTCTGACGTTTTAACACTTCTCAGCTGTCAACGGTTGAGTCGTCATTTTAGGATGACACAGTCGGGAAAGCTTTCTTCGAGTCGGCAAAGCGAGTTTCCGTGGGTGGGGCTCGCTTTAGGGGCGTTTGTTTCAAAGGTAGACACTGCTGCATTATTGAAGCGCTACATCCAGAGAAGTACTCACGCAAAAGAGATGCAACAAACCTGCATTGAACTCTAAATATCTACAGGGTCTCCAGCGAGTTTATTGCTTATTAAAAAGCAGACTGTTTAGGCATGCTGCCTCTCCCTGCCGCCTTTTCAAATATGAGCAACAGTGCTGATTAAAAACGTAGGCACAGAAGAAGTGGCTATTTCTCACGCAAACAACAAGGCTGCATTTAACACGTTTTGCTCATTGCAATTGCATGAGGCCAAGACAGTAGCGCATGGAGCACCTCCGCAATAAAAGCCAAGGTCACTACACCTCAGAGATGGTTGAGAACCAACTCATTCTGACCGGCATGCACTCATCAGATTAGTGACAACGTACCCGCCATCGTCAATAATTTGGCGAAAATACAATTTGTTGAATCAAAAGTAGCAGCCATCTGCTTTCTTCTTGAGTGTCTTCACTCTTTTGCAACGACATGTGGTCTGAAGTGGAAGCAAAGCCCTGGCGGCATACGGAAATGTGTGCGAAGAACACGACACACACGATGAGCTTAAAGCATTACGTTCATTATTATCCAAGGTTGTTGGCTCTAGGCTCAATAAAACAAAGTAATAGCCGTCCGCTGTCGTCGTAAACGGAGATACGCTCTATGAACACGACGTCCCGCGGTCCTGTTTCATCTTGTCTCTTCACAGCAAAATATGGTCGAAAGTGAAAGAACAGTTCTGATGGCGAATGGAAATACGGCATGTTTTTGTTGTCCTGTGACAATTTTTTGATGGAGGTCACACGGAGATTCACATTTGGCCACAAATTCCTGAAGTGAATTGATCAGGCTGTCATCGGTCAGTGACGCCATGTCTTAATACGGATGGCAAATGTGAGGAGGGGGAAAAAAACCAAACAAATCAGCTCTGGCTCATGAGGATGCTTTTCAAAATGTCCCTGTGTCATGTTTTTCCTGGAATGAATAATTAAATCACATAACTTAATCTCCTTTCATCCCTGAGAGTCACTTTTTATACAAACGTTCTTGTCCTGGTGCATCTCGTGGTTTTTAGCATTTACAAGCAATGGATACATTATTCAAATGGAGTGAATAATGCACAGCCATGAGCTAAATGACATTTATACAAAAGCTAATTCCAACCGAGCAATATGATTGGACAGGAGCCATTTTATGAGCGAAGAGAATACAGTACAACGACACTGGGACTTGAAACTTTTGCCAATGCTGATGCTGAGACTTTGCCTCGCAAAAATTGTGTACTCATGGCTAACGCCACAGTTTGCGCAACTTTTGGTGTTGCAAGAGCCGAATGATTGATGAAATAAATTTGTGTTTATTATTGTTAACTAATGAATGCTCTGGTTGTCCTGTTGTGTAAAAGCAGTATCACAGGAGAGGGAACCATAAGGCCTTCTCGTGTGAGATTGCTTAATTCACATCATTTATATCGACTCTACAAGAGGGGATTTGGTATCTCCATGTTGGATAGTGGCCACTTTTTAGTAACCGCTCTCATTTTAAGGAAATTGATGCCATAGAGAAGATGGGGATAAAATCAGTCCAGTACTTGCCTTCTGGAGGGTGTACTGCGTTCTCGAGGCGGATTTGGACATCAGACCGGAGGCGTTGATACCGCAGTCCCTCAAGCTACGACTTTCCGAGAAATGAGCCTGGAGTTTTTGCCGGTGTCTCCTGCGAATGAAAATGGACGCAAAAAATAGGTATGGATGTTAGAATCCTACAACCGAAACACACTTAATCACTCAAGCAAATGAACGTACAGAGCAGTACGCTAGCTTCAAGCGCTAGCTAGCAACTTGCCAACTGGTAGCGTGTAATGTTTTAGCATGTGTATTTGCGCATTTGTTATTAATCATTCTGTAAATGAAACATTAAAACAACACATTTATCATTTATTTATGACGGTATTTTCCCAACCGTGAAAGGAACGCAATCTTTTAGTCGTGCTTAATGTAAGGCCATTCCTTCCCTTTGGATTTAACTTTGATTGAATTAAATATTAACTGATTCCTAAAACTTCTTGATTAAATGTTAATTTGCCATTAATAGTTCATCTTAAAAAACACAGGGCTGCTAAACTCGCTGCAGCGCTGCATACTAATTACTTCCTGACTAAAGGGCATTAAAACAAGACTGCATTGATTCAGAGAAAAAAAGTTATACAGTCAAAAACTGTTATGTAAAAAAAAATAATCAGGGCATGTATGAATTTCATTTTATTCTAATTAACCATAAAAGCAGATTTAAGCCCACCCTCCTTCCCTCGCTAAAAAAAACAACCCCCGTCAACCGAAATTGAAGAGAAGATTAAATTCAACCAAGACTGGCTGTGTCTGGTACATTCATTACAGCTGTGTGCTCGGTCATGCTGACCGATTTGTGCCGCAGCCTGTCGAGGGAACCACAGTACAGAAAATGAAACCCCATTCTTATTTATCAAGACACATTCAATTAAGACAATTTATAAGCTGCATTAACCCCCCCCCCCCCCCCTTCCTTTACAGACTGCTGTTAATTCTCTTTGTCTGCATTCCTTTTCTTTCTGCTTGTCTCCGTGTTGAGTAATTGACATTGGCAGGCTGATTCAGCAGCCATTCAGAAAATCTTTTAATTTAGAATCAATTTCTCCACTGAAAAGATTAGAAATGTATCACAATTGTAACACCCCCATTAGCCACACAGTAATACAATGAACGTACGGTGTATGTTTTCAGGTCGGGTGGAATTTTCCATGGTCGCTAGTATCTACAGTAAACAGAATCACCACTTGAGAAATAATCTGTGTGGCGCAATCTAGTGACTGAAAAATATCTGTATTTGAACGGGCGCCGTATTAGCAGAGGAGTAGCTAACGTTAGCTGCCAGCCGGTAGCGGCTAGCTCCCAAGCCTAGTGTCTGGTAAGTGCTGAACTAAATATGAAGAGGTGTTTGTGATTTCAGTATACGTATATACAAAAAACACGGAGTAATTGTGTTTAACTGATTTTAAAATGGAATAAAATGGCTAATAGGAAAGTACATTGTGAGTTATGAAGCAACAACATACATGTTGCGCTAAGAAACCTGAAACAATATACATGCTAGCGTCCTTAGTGTTTGTGCATTTTTATTCAAAACCAAGTACTCTGCGGGCTGCGAGTAAATCTGAATGATTTTTGTACAACAATTGATCTGAATGACCATATTTCAAAAAATTATGCCAAGAACATGCGCATGGGACAGTTATCGCTAAATTCACTGAAACCGACACAACTCACCCTCTCTGTATTACGTTTCACACCAAGCGTACGATAACCACTTAAATAAATCTTACATGAGTATCCGTCCCAAAGGCATCCCAACCGATTCGGCTTCAAGAGCCTTTCGCTGTCCTCCACCATTTAGAATTTCATGAAAAGTACAGCTCGCTCGGCGCTCACGGCCCCGGGGCTCGGCCCGACGGGCGCGGTCGCTTACTTGTTGTGCCGGTAGAGAGCCATACACGCCACTCCGAGAAGACACATCCCGGAGGCGATGCTGAAGATGGACAACACTTGCCTCTGGTAGGTGTCACCGCTCTCTGCGCAAGAGGGAAAATACAGGCCATTAAATATCCACAATTGACACGCCGGCTACGATCAAACGTGAGGGGAGGAATTCATCGTGCGTGAACCATCGGGGAGTCGTACAAAACACACACATCCTCTCCCGCACTCGGCATTAGCATGAAGCATGCTGTCAGTAAATGTCATTGTCTGAGCACGGGAAGGTGGCATGTGCTAACTGATGTGAGATAATTGGCGAATTAAGACGAGCCCTGCAGGCGGACCAATGGACTGACGGACTGACCGACTGTGCGCGCGCGCGCGCGCGCGTGTGTATTTTTACATCAGCGGCCAACGCGACAGGGAATTTGCAGATGCTGGCGGAGCCTCTTGTCAAGAATCCTGCACATCAGCAGCGGGGGCTTAAGGTCACAAGCAGTTGCGACAAGTAGCAGTTTGATCGCAGCAGATAGAAGAGTGTGTGTGTGTGTTTGTGTGCGTGTGTGAGACGAGACAAGGAACCAAATACGATGAACCCAATGCTGCTTTTCCAGCGCATGTAAAAAAAAAAAAAAAAAAAAGCCTCCAGTGGCTAGAATATATCCCACCGAGTCATCGCGGGGCTTTACAACGAGGCGCTCTAAAGCAACCAAGCCCCGATCCACTCACTGACTGTCAAGTCGGAATTTTTTCTCTTTCTTTTCCTATTCTGGCACTTCTGCCTTTCCCACCGTGATGTGCTCGCACTAATGGCCGACGACGAGGCGCTCTAAAGAGACGAGTAGGTACTCGTTCACGTTAGGGAGATAAATTATCCCTTTATTCATCCACAAAGGAAATTCGGCAAAAATCCTTTGGATACAAAAGCAGTAAAAAAGCATAATGACTGGTGAAACGGATGACTAAACCAACTACATTGAGCTTCTGGAAAGTCTGCAGTGCCATTGACAAAACGTTATTTTATGCTTTGAATAGGATATTTTGACGTACTTGCATCTTTTCAAAGCAGTTGAAGGTTGGGCTGCGGGCACATATCTTTTAAAGGTATTCAAATGATGTTTCAAGAATCCCTCAAATGTCTTTCACTCATTACAGAGTATCACTTTTTCTACATCCCGCTATAACCCGAGAGACCACACTTAACGACTCCACTGACGTTCTTTTCCCCGACTTTTCTCGAGGTCGTGAACGCGTTGTGCTGTCACATTATTGAAAAAAATAATAATCAAAATAAAAGACCGGCTGGGATCTCGGTTGTCTGGCTGCAGTGAAAGTTGCAGGAGACATCGGCGCAGCTTGGATGTGACCTTGCGCTGGCTCGTTTGCGGTTTTTGAGGCCGTCAACAGTCCCGAGAGGTCTTTCCTCAACTGTGCTTGTCCGCTCACATTTTTATCAAGCCCTCACAATCGTCGTTCGGCGCGCGCGGCGGCTGTTTGAGTGCTTCCTGTGGTCACAATCTTGTGAGCGCAGCAGTCGTCGAGCCGCACTTTAGTCTGAAGACGCGTCCTCCGTTGCGCGCTCGCGAGTGTCAAGACGTGTCAGCGCCGTGGCCGTCGGCCAAATGACCTCTCAAACGCTCTCAGAATCGTGCGCCGCGCCACATGAGACGACAGAGGTCTTCGCTTTGTTAGGGAGAGACACCAGCGCGAAGCTCCTCCGAATGAGCCGTGAGGAAATAACGCGCTTCTTCCACGTAAGACCATTACGGGCCTTTTCCAAGTCGACGAGCTGTGAGGAATTCACAAAAAAATCAGACGCGGTGAAGTAAATTCGATAGAATTTCTGCCGCCGCAGCGTCAAATAGGCGGGAGAAGAAACCGAAGGACTGACTATACCGACGTCACTGACAAGACGGTTTGTTCCGAAATTTCGGAATAAGTGTTTTCATGCGCGCCCATCGGATTAACAATCGACAAACTACCTCTCTCGTTCGGAATAAAATCTTTATCGGAATGGGCTTGATCGGGTCAGAATATTCCGAATGGGGTGTGTACATGAAGCGTTTTTATTCCATTTAATCCGAATAATTTTTTCCATGTAAACATAGCCAGTGAGATGAGGACGGTTTCCTCGCTCCCTCCTTGTGTGAAAACAAAGCTAATGGGAAACTTCACGCCGTGCGGCATTGCTTGGTATGCACAACAGCGAGTCTTCCCGAGCATGGGGGGGGGGGCGCAGTCGAGAAAATGAAAAACAGTCGGAATGCGTGTACATGTGTGGATGCATTCCCTCTGGACAGAGCAGCGTGCTATTATTACGGCAAAAGAGGTGAATAATTGTTTTTAAAAGATTTGTTATCCGGCGTATTCCCACAGCGCATTCAATTGCATTTTGTATTCCAAACACTTATTTAGCTCACGCGCGACCCGCTTTTTTAGCCCCGTTGCAACGCACCCGCTCTAACGCGACGACAAAGAGGCAACATACACCTAATTCCCAGCTGCTGTGTTTCCATGGCGACTGGCCCACATTCATTTTTCCAAGGTGAGGTTGTTGACGCGCTATACATGGTACGTTTTTTTCATGAGTGTATCGGCAAACAGACGGCGAGACGCCTCCCTTACCCATAAACTCGATCCCAAGTTCATCTGCTGTTGGATCGGAGGCCAGATGGCAGCGTCGGGAAAAGCGTGAGGGGGAAAAAAAAAAAGAAGAAGAAGTCATACACTTCAAACATGACACAAAATTCACCTTTAGGCAGACAGATATAGAGTACAGTACAGCGCATCCACGCGGTTACTTTGAATGAAAACAACCGAGACGAGGAGGCTGCGAGGATCATGAGAATAAAAGTTGCGAGATGACACATCGTAAAGGTTTATGTCACGACTGCTGCTGTTTTGTGGGGACTTTTTTTTTTTTTTGGTTATATTGATTTGAGCCGGAGGCATTGCGGTAATTGTTCCCACTCTATCTCCCAGCGTCGCGTCTCGATACTCGGTAGCTTCAAGACACGTACTATCTCATGCGCACGCGCACACACGGGCATGTCTCTCAAACTTTGACATTCGCCCTCAAACAGCCAAGTCGAATACCAGCGCTGCGGGGACTGATAAAAAAAGCAGCACTCGTGTTCTTCCTCGTTCCAACAGTGCCCTTTTTTCATGTCACTGTAATGTAATCGCATTTAAATTAAAATGAAAGCCCTCAGCAGTAATTGCTTTTCTGACAGAGGTGGGCCCACTCTTAAATAGAACGCGGCTTGCTGAGCTGCTGACAGATTATTTGGCGCTTATGGAACTCTACCCCCCAAAAAGATGGATTTTGATTGCGCAAGTCCGTTAACGACGTGACTCATAAATGTTGAAAAAAAAAGGTTGGAAATGGGTGTGAATGCTAGGTTGACTGGTGCAATTTTGGGACTTTTGGTCACGTAGCAACTTAATTTAGTATAGAATAAGGTAACGTCGATCATAATCGAAAATCTAGTTAAAATCTAGTTAAAATCGATTCGATTAATCGAATTAAATTCATCTAGAAAATGACGTCTTGAAATTTTATTTCATTCCAGATGCATAGCACATTTTGAATGTGTGGATCAAATTATGCTTTCGCGCCAAACATCATTGCCGAACCAAAAGCGTGCACAGAGACAAGCATGGCAGCAATATTTAAGGAATCAAATCGAAAATCGGGAACTGAAAATCAAAAATCAAATCGAATCGGGGCTTGAGTGAATCGTTACATCCCTAGTAATGTAGCATAAAGGAATGTAACATGCCAGGTGTCAGTTATAGTATGTCACCTTCCGCAATATGCCACAACCAAGTAGCATATTGTACAGTAGCTAGCATCTTCGACTTCTGTGTTTTGTTTCTATTTCAAAAAATGTGCTGAGGTGTTTTTTTCCACACCCCACATTGTGCCCCCCTTTGAGCTAGACCTGTGAAAAGTATTTCAAGTCATTTAAGGGTTACTATGGCTGGTAACTATTTACTTCCTCTGCTTGGTAAACATACAATCACTCAAGTAATTTATAGCCATTAAAAAGCATCCTGAAAAGCGCTCGCCAGTACAAAGTGTTTGTTTTGGCCGCTTGATTGCGTCCTCGCTGCAAATGAACCGCCCCCCCGGGGGCAGCTTGAAAGCAGGCAAGAGCGGCCTTTCTCCGCCCTGCTCGGTTGTGTTTTGGGTCGTATTTTGAGAACGCGCCGCGCTCATCTATTTATTGTTATTATTATTTTTTTTTTTTAACTCAATGAACAGCAAGTCCACTTGCAGATTCATCTCCGGTGCCCTCAAGGATTAGTAAACAAATGTCAGCCTTTATTTCATGCTCCATCTGATTCACGGTCGGGTTCAGCGTAGTGAATGATTAAAACCGATCAATTCCAGAGGGTGAACGTTATGATTTTAGCCATGGGGAGAATGTAGGTCCAATTGCACCTTGAGACATGACCGCCACTTAGTCACAGGGGTGCATTTTAGTTCCTGTGATGCTGATTTTGCCTATTGTCCATTCAAGTCTTTCTCCTCCATCGCTCGTGACTACGGTCGACTTTCTCACGGTAAATCGTCCCGGAATCCCTTGAACATCCCTTCCTCGTGCTTTGTCTCAAGGCATTCACCAATCATAATATGGTGCCCAATCCCTCGCACTGGCGACGCAAATCACCCCGGGGAGTCATTTACACGGCAGGCGGTTAGAATACCTGTGTCAGATGCTTTCGGCTTGATTATGAGACTGAAAAGTAGCTGCGGGAAGGAGACAATGACGGGATGAATTCAATCCGTAATCCCATCCTTCCCGTGGATGAAAAGGGAATGGAGCCAATGTGTGCGAACGCAACTGCGTGCAATATCCTGTGGTGCTACAGCAGCACATATTTATTTCTTCACATCTGTAAAAAACAAGACTTGCCTCCCGTTTCACCATGTGTAGACTACGGGTGGGTATTTCGACACATGATTGAAAGCTTGGTCAATTCAAACAACAAATAAAGGCAAGAAAATAGAATAGCTCACGCTTCGAATGTATTTTGGTTCAAGTTGTGTTCAGTAAAACAGAAGAAAAGCTCAATCCTGGATGAAAACTACATAGAGTAAATCGTTCATTTATTGTACATATCCCACGGATTAAAAAAAAAAAAAAAAAAAAAGTTTTATGTTTGTACCATTATCTGTTGAATGTTCAAACTATTTTCAGAATCTTAGCGCAATGGCGATTGTAGCGTGAGGTTGATTCATCGTCAATCACGTGTTTTGGCAACAACACAGAAACCGACAGGTGGCTGGTGGGTGTGCGCAGCCAAACTAACAGAAGCATGTGGCAATATTTGACTAAAAATGCGACCGGCAGCACGGTCGCTTGCAAAATATGGAAGTCTAGCCACGAATATAACAAGCGCCATTTACACCCATGTGAAAAGACACCCGCTAACGCTAGGTGATGAGCAGACTTAAATTCAACACAAAACTGACGTTTCTCTCATCCGTCTAGCTTCAAAACCGCAGACCCTCGCTTGCAATCGTGGGCCTCATTCCAGAGGCCACGCCCCCGGACTCACGCATGCAGTCTAGGCAGTAGCGGAGCCAGAGCGGGGGCAAGGGAGCGGTCGCCCCAGGGCCCACAAGCTCACGGGGCCCATGTCCCCGTTTTGTAGGATGCGTTCATGTATCATCGTAAATTTATACAAATGCACCGTGTAGGCCCCCTACACCAGTGACCCCCCCTGAATCTAGGGATAGGTGAGTACCGATAACATGTATCCGGAAGGAATCTTGGTCACCGTCGCAAGATGTGAGCCCACCGGCGGCCATCTTGCATTGCCACTCGCCAACTTGAATGCGCTGATTCCTCCGCTGCGTTTGCACATCATTTTTGGGTCTCTACGCTGAAAACGACGCAATGTTTGGATACACACATACTCTAGAAGTACCCTGCAGTTGATTTATCCCGATACTGAAAGAAGAATTTCCCAACAATAAAACATGGATAAATTGACCATCCGTACTCCATATCAACACTTGTCTTGTCTCTTTTATTGTAAGTGGGCACAGTATGTGACTCATCGGGCCTTTCCCAGCTTTTGACACTAAATCGCATACATCCCGGTAACCGCTGCGCGCCAATGTGCGAGACCCTCTCACTTACTCCGCGCGTTCGTTCCCCGAGATTCCTCCCCGGCGGCGCGGGCCAGCGGGGCGCTCCTCGGTTGAGACGTGCGCGACCTGTCGTCTTTGTACCTCGCCGAGGATGCTCACTTGTGGCGAGTCGATAGCGAGACAAAGGAGGAGCGCTGATGGATGAAGTGCGATTGTAAGGCGCAAGAGGGTGTGAGGGTGGGAAATCGATTCGGCGGGGCAAGAACTTTTTCTTTCGACCTCACCTCGGGGGGCGGGGGGGGAGTCGGGCGATTTGGCTCTGCCGGGCCGCGCGGCGACATCGGAGTCAAATCGGCGCAGACGTGCGCGTGACAAAACCAACACGATGAATTCCGTGGGTGCTTGTCCCACTTGTAGCTGCTATTAGTGTGTGCATGTACTGCGTGTGTGTGTGTGTGTGTGTGTTAAAACATGATTTGGCTTTTGAAAGCAGGATAATCCTCAGAACCATGGGTAATCTGGGTAAATTTAGATGACTCTGTATCAACAGAGATATAAAATAGGCTGTCTTTTAAATCTTCCTGGGTACACTTCATCTGTCCTGGTGGTAAAAGAATGGCACTAGTCAAACATGTTACTTTGTTGAACTGATGCATGCGTGCAATTTTTTTTTTCATTTTAAGCTCTAAAGTAGGGCCTCGTTCTGGGCTTTTAAATTACAGATATGGGAATGCAAACTGGAGCATCTCCAACAATGTTAAACTGTGCCGGGTCCTCACTCTGACAACACACATTTTGGTGCCAAGAATGTTTCATTGGTTTTAAGGTATTTTGATGTCGCAGAATCCGAAAATGACATTCGGATTTGGTTCTAGTTTTGGAGAAAAGTGCCTCAATTTTGACATTGGTATTCTGTTTTTGTTCCAACTGAAAGATGTGCCACGAAAGATGGCGATTGTCATCTCAGAGAGACATAAGTCAAGCAAAAATTCTGAAAAATCGAGCAATATTGGCAACAAGCTTTTTTCACTTTTATGAGAGAATAAACGAAGAGCGTTTTTGATATCCCTACGATTGTTAAAAATAATCCCTCTAAAATTAGAGCCAATTCAAAGAAACAGAAGTCATTTTCGGAATCAGCAGCCCAAAATGACCACAAAATCATTCAAATGTCTTTGGGAAATTACGGAAGATGCTAGTCTGTAGCACATCTACGCTGTTTCCCATTATGTGTTCGCATTAAGATGGTGGTTATTTGAAATTAAATAACAAGTGTCAATGAGTTTCTTTCATAGTTTGCTTTCATAGGATTAATAAAATAATCAGGCCCATTCTGGAGCCAGAGCGGAGAAAGCAAAAAAGAAAATAAATAACATAACCGCCAAGTGAAAAGTCGGCGCCATGAGGGAGGTATAAAGCATACACTGCTGTCTGACTTGTGACCCCATTAACCGGCTCTCACAGGGCGTGTGGTATCAAACACATGCCGAATTAAGCTCTTGGTGCAGAGTCACATAAAAACCGTTCGATTCACAATGCAGCAGTCTCGGGGGAGAGGCCTTGTACCTCTGACTCCTTTTTTACATTTGTGAAGCATACCGATTGCGCGACTGGTGCATGAAAAGCAGAAAGCCGAAGGATGAGCGCAAAGGGTGCGGAGATCAAGGTTAAGGAGCTTCCAAAAGAAAAAGAAAAAAGAAAAAAGACGCAGGAGGTTTTTACAGGAGGGCTTTCATTTGAATCCGTGATGGCGTCAGGCAATAAAGAAAAGCGCTCTCGCGATGCACATTTGGACGAGAGGTGAATTGTCGATGGACGCCGAGCTGGGAAGGGACGCCGGCGAATTGATGTGCGTGTAAAAAGGACAGCTGGAACGGCTAAATTTGGTTGCTCGAGCCACCTCGCAGCAATTGGAAATGACCGTCATTGAAGTGTTTGGAGTCGCTCGGGTCAAATCGTGAAGTAGCGGTGGAGCCGGAGAAGATCTGTTGAAGGTACTAAGGTTATAAAAGTTCCGAATTTCTCGCGACAGCATTTGTTTTGAATGGTCTTAAACGGGTTCATTTTTACTACTGAATATAAAGAAAATGTTTAAAAAAAAAAAGAGGAACTTTAAGAATGAATGGCATTTTGTCCTGTCAATTTAAATTTGCAAATCAAGACAAACAAATCGAAAGGAGGGGAGTACTTGGGTCGGACAAGATGGCATCCGTCTTGGGTACGAACTGGTCACAGCGTAGACCATGGTAGCCTTCCTTACACCTGTGGGACACACAAAAGAAAAAAAAAAACCCGATTTGTGATCAGAAACAAACAAACAAACCACTGGATTCATTCTTGAACATTGAAGAAACTAGTAGCCTGACAGGATGGTTACAAAACCGAGCAAAGGTCACCATGAATGACTGAAGTGTATTTTTTTTTTTTAGATTCTCTGAAAGTGTTAGGAAGTTGTGGTGGGAGCCCTTTGCAGTCTTACTGATAGCACATGACTGACAGGAAGGCCAGCTCCTTATTGGAGGGGGGGGGGAAAAAAACGGATAGCGGGGTGGAAAGTTACTTGGTGTGATGTAAGTGATAAAGCTATAGCTGCAAGACTGGTGCAAACAGTCCTGGCAATGTCGACAACATCAAGACTCCCGGTGCGGTAAATCCCACTGGTGCTGCCGACACAAACTGAGAAAGTTGAACATTTTTCCGTCAAAATGTTTGCTATTCGTTTTTCACACGTTTAGGGTGAAGGCAGGAAGCTGGAGACTGTCTCAGGTGACTACTGAGCAGGTTACCAGTTAAAGGTCGCAAGTCACCTGTGGGATATTGAGCTGGACCCTTGTGAAAAAGAAAAAAAACACACAAAAGATGAAGACATGTTTATTCAAATCAATGCTTCTTCGGTAGGTTGGAATGTTACTGATGTTACAATATAGTTTTGTGTATAAAGCAGTCGACGGACCGAATCGCCGCATCTCCAAAACTCTCCGTCACTTTTCCGGAAAGTGTTTGAGTCATTAACAGAGAGAGCTAAGCCATTCTCAACACTTGGAAAGTACAGTACAACCTCATAATGCCTGTAAGGCTTTTAAGCCGTTCCGTCATCGTTTGCAGCTTTTGTTCGGCAAAGTTGACGCTGACATCCGGCTTGAGGCAAACGCATTTTGCCTTTTAGTTGGAAAACTGGGCAAGCGAGAGATTGAGGACAGGTGCTGAGAATGACCAAGTTTTAAATGTCCTCAACTCATTCACCGCCAGATATTTTCAGACCCTCTTTTCGCCAAACATTTGAAAGAATTTGAAACGGTGAAAAGACAAGTAAATTGGTCAATGGCAGTGAATGAGTTAAAGTGTGTCGGATGGGCTCTCGACAGTTTCCAACGCGCGTACGCAATGTATCCCCCACGATAAACCGGGGCTTCGCAGTGTGTTGCTATTAACATCTGACAAGGGAGCAGCTTCGCGTGGGCGGCGGCATGTCAACACGTTGCGAATCCGCTGTCGGGAAGCCACCTTTGTACACGTTAAGATAGCGCGGCCTTGTCACCGACACGGGCCACCTCCAGTGTCTTCATCATGCGACGGCGTATCATCTCCACCAGCTAGTTGCTCGCGTTGTCCCGTGGCTCTCTGGCATGCCGTGATAGCAGATTTTCATACACACACAAACGCATCCCAGCTGGATGAAAAATGATGCTGAAAGAGGTTGGAAATCTCTGCGGAGCTCCGGGGGGAAAGCAGACACAGCTGACAACTCAGTGCTGTGAATGTGCGTGTGCGTGTGTGTGTGTGATCCACTTCAGATTACACGCAGTCACGCCATCCATTGTTACCGTCGCCATTAGAATGAGTAGTGCCTGAGACCGAGATCCGCTGAAACAGGCAAACAACTTTTGAAACGAGTGAGACGCATTTTCACGGTCGTCAAGCAAGCACGTCTGTCGAGCCGCGCGGCGCTTTCGATAAAATGTTCATTTAACGCCACGCAAATCTACCGTCGGACCTTTAAAGAGAAGAAGCACTCATTATTTCACAGCCGGCTGCGCGCCGTACACGGAAATAACCGGGTGTTGAAATCAAAAGACTGAAACAAATCTCATTTTCAAGAAAAAGATGCGTTTCCTCTTCTCCGACGGTAATCGAGTGGTGGCTTTGAGATCCGTGACCACGCTCGTATCGGTCCCCATTGTAACGAATGGAAATTCCATTCATCTGTTCCAGCCTCCCCCCGCCCAAAAAAGAGAAAAATGGCACCTGTGCCATTTTTATTTACCAACCGCTGCTTGTTTTGAAGTGAGCTCAATTCACTGCCACTTCGCAGCACTTCCCTAAAAACGTAGGGCACTTTTAGCACTACATTTAAGCTAGTCACAGGTTGAAATAACCAATATGAAAACAAGAGAGCTATTTGTGTGGGGGGGGGGCGGGGATCAAAACATCGCCAAGCTGGCTAATCGAGTTGGTAAATCGGGTTCTAGTTGAAGAGCACAAAATAGACATCCAACCAGTTTGATTTGAAGGCTAAATGATCTCTGCTACTGCTATTGGACTGGCTCACTTTTTCCTCCCCCCTGCGTGTCAGCTGAGGTTCCTTGTTAGTATTCCGGCGCAATGCCTGTCTGGCGACGTGCGAGGAGTCTGCCGTTGTGTTTCATACATCTCCCATCTATCTTGATACAAGCCCAGCCTTCAGCGACATGCAAACAATGCTCTGTATGCGTTTGTGCAAACACAAAGTCAATGGCTGGCAAACAATGCGAGATAATGACGCGCTCTGAGGACGTTTTTTTGGGCGGCGGGTTCGTTAAAATCGGAGAACAAAAGCTCGTGTTTAGGCAGGGGTGGGGAAGAAAAAAAAAAAACGGGAGGGAAATTGTCAACGCGGGGCCCCATCTTGGTGCGCGCAGCAGCCTGTGACGACCCAGCTGCTTTTAACACATGTTCAAGACGGCGTAAAAACCACAACCCCCCCCCCCCCCCCCCCCCCCCAGTCTGGGGAGGGGGGCGGGTAGCTCGGCGAGCGTTACCTCATGGCTAATCAGCGTTAATGAGCACAGAGGTAAAATGGAGGTCGGCCGGAGTGAGACGCCAAGATCAAACAACGGGAGGGGAAGACGCGAGAGCGATCAAGCCAAGTGACTTTTGCAACACACCGTAACTTCCTTTTTTATTATTCGAGGTCTGGAAATAGGTCCACTTTAATATTGTTTCCCAGACGTGCTCAATAAATGACCGAGTGATATTTAAGAATTAATCGCCATTTTATCTTTGCTCCTTTACGGGGTGGAGGCGTCATAAAATATGTAATTGTTCTCATTTATCCTTGAAGACTCTACTGTACACACAGTATGCTCATAACGGATGGCGGCAATTCGTTGCTTTAATGGTGCGCACAGCGAGCGGCCGTCTCGGTTTAAGAAGCGTTTTCAGTTCCACGTCATTTAGCGTGGCCTCAGGTTGAATAGATTAGCCAATGTGACACTTTAATGCAAGGCTTGGTGGTATACAAGCAGCAGGAACATATGGCATTGAATTCATAACATCCAGTAGCAAAACTACAAACGCTTGGTTGGAGACAACTTTTATTCCTTTTTTTTTTTCCCAACCTCGCAACATTACGATCACTAGCATTTCTGCAGTATATATTTGCAATGTAAAAACAAACATTATACCAGTTCACTGTTTTTGTCAACTCGTCCTTGGGTGCACGTTGCTGCCACCTACAGCTAAAAATGTGAACTGGGTTTTGAATCACACTGGGGGAGAAATTGAGGTGTTCTTATTTCATATACAAATATTTCAGTTATTGATTCATTTGGCAAGCTGGGACTTTAATAGACAATATTTTGCTATTTTTTAGGGTTACTTATCTCAATATTAAAATGTTGGGCACATCTCTGGTAATGCCCATCACAAGTGTCCAGATAAACTTGTCACTAGCTTTGCCTCTAGTTGCATATTGCCCCTAGTTACAGCACAAAATAAGCTAGGACCTCTTTTGAATCACTTTGAACTCATGAGGTGTAGAAGGAGGCAAAATGTCATTAAAATAAAAAATAAAAAAAAGACATACCATTTTTGGTACAGGCGAAGATCCGAGGTTTTGTTAGGAGCGCACAAAATTTCAGTGCATTCCAAATAAAACTTGATCTTGCGTTCTTGGCACAGAAAATGATCCATTCATCCACACGCATTCACTTTACAACGCAAATGTAATCGGTACCGTGTTTGAAAAAAATATCGGTGCCGTCATCCGATTACTCGACTTTGCGCACCTAATAGTGGACTGCAAAAAAATCTCGAGTCTCCAATCAAGTCTTAAATGTGATATGCTCACACAGGATAATTAAAGAGCTCACTTGTTAGTGATCCACATTTTTTTCCACTCCAGTTTCACTTTCAAAGATAATCACTTTTTAGGCAGCAGGCGTTCCGACAGGCCTGGTCCACAAATTCATCACGGCGCAGAAACTCGTTTGACTCAAAGCCACAATTCATAAAGGCCACCAACAGCGGCCGTTGAGTGGATGTTACACTTAATTTCCGTAATGTCACCTGCTGTACATCACACCGAGTAAACATTCACATTTGCATATGTGCGGCGAGGAAAAGATGCATGCCATTAAAAACAAATGCCTCGTTTTTATTACAATTTATTTTTTCACCAGCTGCATATTTCTATTCGGAATTATTTGCCTTGATAGCTGCATAATTTTGTTTTTATCATCTGCTAAAATCCTTGTTTTTCCACATGAGCAGGAAAAAAAAAAAAGAAGCCTAATTTCATTTCTTTCAAACCAGGAATGTGAACAAAAACACAGCTCATACATCATGCATGCGCACACACACCTACACCCTAATCGGCGGCTGACTCTTTTCTCATTGTTATTGATGGCCTCGCGACTTGGCTGTTATCTTCTCAAATTGCTCTGTTGTCATCTAAATTGGGAAAGAAGCAAAAATCGGACTCTATTTATTAATTTGTTTGTTTTTTTTTTAAGCACAAAAAGTAGCGTTTGCATGACAGTTACACTTTAATTGGACACATCAGTGACAGTCTGCGATTTGTTGACATTCAAGTGAAGTACTAACTAGGACCCGGCCGATTAATCGGCTGATGATTAACGCTTTTAAAATTGGCAAAAATTGTCTTCATTTTGTCAAAATCAAACATTTTAAGCCTGGTGGTTTACTGAGAGCAAAAACCACAAACACAGAACTGGCATTGGATCTCAGCTAGCTTGACCCAGTCATCAAATATCACTAAAAATCACGAGGACTGACATGGGACAATCACTCCTTCAATTTTGGAATTGAATAGTCCGGACTTCTGTCATAACCGGCCGCAATATATCCATGCGGCTGCGGGGATGGTGACATTTGCATCGGCCATCTGGACAAACAAACCCTTCAACAAATGGACAATCAAATGTCAAAGCCTAAACAACCATCAAATAGTAGCTTGGCAACCCCGCACAACACAATGACCGGACGGGGTTGCGGGCTCCCTCCGCTCCAAAAAGTCGTTAACACCCCAGGCGGGATTGAAGGAGTCCCGGCTTGTTTGCACATCAGCGGGGCTCCCGATGAAAGTGGCGGCGTATTATGAAGCAGCGAGCAGCGCTCCCAAGCTGCTCTAACAGGTGCGGTGTCAAAGCAGGAGAGATAACGGGGGAGGGGGGCGTGGCACAATGAGGAAAGAAGAACATTGAGGAGGGGGGGGGTTGTATTAGTCTTCAACTTCTGAGATGTTTTTTTTTTTTTTTTAACCTTTCTGGATGACTACTGCACAGCGCCGTAAAGACAAAAAAAAAAAGAAAAATCGATAGCTGTTTGAAGAGAATAAGTCTTTAAGCTCCGCACATGAGTAAAATTAGTTTCTTTTTTTTTTTTTTCCAACACGCCTTGTAGGTTAAATATTTAAGTACACTTGTGGAGTCTCTACAGCACTCCATATCAGTAGTGTGCCCTACTAACCGCTTTTCATAAATTTAGTCTAGTTTTATTGTTGAGAGGCTTTCATCACTGTATGAAAACAAACCCCCCCAAAAAAAAAAATCAATGACAACACCAGTTGAGGCGCGAGTACTATCAGCAGGTGATTTTACTTAGCAGAGATGGAAATGTCTTCTGAATTTGACACCGCAGAGAACTATGCCAAATTTGAATAATCAAACAAAAGCATCATTTTTTATTTCTTATTTTATGTTAGCGTTTAAAATGAGACTTAAAAAATAATGGCGGCACTGAGGCGCTCTAAGTCCGAAGCCCTTGTCCACAAGCTCGCCATTATGTCAGACTTTTTTTTTTTTTTTTTTTTTACCGCACCTGCGTTCTCTCCATAAGCAGCATGCACTTATGGTTGATAACAAGGCACTCTAAAACAGCCGCGCCAGCCCAATATCTGAAAGCGAGATACTTTTGAATCATGACACCTATCATTCTTCTGGTCATTTTTTTTTTTTACCTTGCAAAATGTGGCAGGGAATGGCCCACAACGGGAGCCGCGCCGACCTAAATAATTCACCTGCTGCAGGTAGTCGGCGATGCTCGCGACATCGGTTGCGAACGCGTCACGAAAACCTCTTTTGTCGTTTGCCGTTGCTCGCTGGCGTGTGACACCGAAAAAACATTAGCGCGGGGCACGCGTGAGCTGCTCGACAACATGCACTCGCGGCACATGCGTTCAAATATTTACCAAGCGCCATACGATAGTAAGTAAGCAGAGGCTGTTAGTGTATGGCACCGCGTTTTTAGATCGGTTTTCCTCCAACGTTTTTTTTTTCATTGTTATTATTATTATTAATTTTTGGGTGGGGAAATCTGTCGTACTATTATAGTAACCACGCTGTAAAAACAGTTGGGTTAAAAGTAACACAATTTGGGGTCAAAATGGACCAATCCACTATTTGGATCAATTGGACCCACTTTCTTGCATTGTTTTGTACAAACAGTCCAATTTTTGGGGTTGTTTTTGTCGAAAACTACCCATTTCACCCAGAGAGTTGGATCAAATTGACCCAAGTGGTGGATTTTTGACCCGAAATGGTGTTACTTTTAACCCAACTGTTTTTAGAGTGCAGAGTGGTTGACTGTAGCTGCGAAAACACACTTGGAAGGAAAGGGCCTTTCCTTTTCTTAACAAGTCCATCACTTTGTAAATGATTGCGGTGTAAAATAATAAGGGCAAAATGGTTTGTTTCCTTGTTGACTTGTCTTAAAGAAAAAAAGGGCAGCCGACAACGTGACGACGCTATAATCACATTCGCTCTCTTTCTCCGCAGCGCTCTTGACTAATACTTGACATGGAGTACGTTTTAAATACAGTTATTATCTGTATGCTAAGGAGCCACAGTGTCGCACTAAAACCTTTTTGCTCGCAGAGCGCAGCGCCACGCCTCTCGCTTTACATCTATCAAGACTTAATTTGCTGTGAATTTCAACCCTTTCCTGATATTTTTTTTCCCCAATGGATCCTAAATTACTCTCAATTAGTTCATACAGCAATGAAGGCAGATTCATCCCCGGGTGCAGATATAACAATTTTAACTGGCTTTCAGCGCACCTTGTTTATTGATTCTATTCATTTGTAATCATTATTTTATGTCTTCTTATTAGTTACATGTTATGATGAACAAAACGAGATGATGCATCGCACAGCGGTAATTACACCAAATCGAAATGGGATATCGTGAAAAGCGCGATTGACGCCTCAAATGCAGTTCATATGACAAAAAAAAATAAAATAAACGTTGAGGATATAATCGAAACTTGATGAGGACGCACTTACATGAGCACTTGAGCGCGCGCGCTATGCTTTTACCGCGAAAAGGCAGTAAATGGAAGATGCAAGTAAACACGGCTATCGAGCGCGCCGGATCATATTGGGCTTTTCTCTCCAAAAATTGATGACGTGAGTACCGCCAGTTTCACTTCACATCAGATCTACAAAAACATGAATTCTTTTTATTTATATTTTGGGGGGGGGGGGGGGGGGGGTTGTGATTACACTCCACGATACGTAACGGAGAGAGCCGCAATGTCACATTATTGCGGGTGATTCGACTGAACGGCATCAAAGAGGTGAAGCTGGGTTCAATTTTTGTCTACATGCCCACCCGCTGCTCAGCGCAGCGGCGTCGCTTTTGGAAGAACGATTTGACTGTAAAATGGAGAGGGCACTGCTGCCTTTTGAGGACCACGCTATCTATTGATGTCAGCTTTTACAACTCTACTTGATCAAAATGGATGCATGCAGACACTTGTTTGGCCGTCGTTTGCTTAGGCAAATAAGAGACATTTACTCAGGCGAAGCTTGAAGGACGACATTTAACTCCAATATTAACTCGTGCGTTAACTTATGAATCATTCTTTGTTGAAGTGAGGAGCTTCATTCAGACAAATGCAGTGCTTTGCTGCCATATTGTGGCTTCTTGGTGCCAAGGAACTCGGAGCTTCATTTATACTTAAAGCAACACTGTGTCATGTGTCAGTTTTTGTTGATTATGGCGGCGTCATGTGGACAAAAGCGGTAGTGTTTTGACAAAAGCCAAGCACGTTGGAGTCGTGAAATCCTGAGCTCTCGCTGGCCTGCAAGTTGGACTGAATTACATTTCTATTTTATGTGTCTGTGTGAAAGATGAATAGCAATGAGGTAATGAATCTAATTTTTAAACGATACTTTTGTTTTTTTTTGTTTGTTCTGGGGCTTCTGCCATAATAGCGCGTAGACGTTCGAATCGACTACCGTCCTTATAGCGAAACGAGGAAGTGAGTATGCCGTAAAGCAATTCAGGACATTTGTGTTTTTTTTTTTTTTTGTGTGCCACGGTTGCTCCCATCCTCCTCAAAGTTGCTTAGTGCCAGTAAAAACGATACAGACGCCCCCCCCCCCCAGGGCATGACAAAAGTCCCATTCAACTACTTGTAAGTCAATGTTTCATCAAAACAGTTGTGAAAAAAATTGTATTAAGGTCGAATTCTTGCCCGGTGCTGCTTTAGTAGTGTTTTAGGTGTTTTGTCAACCTTTTCTGGTGGTGTCAATTATTCGCGGATTCACTCTATGCGGGAGGCAGGGCTGGACATGTATATGGCATTTAAACCAGAAATACATACAATCTGCTCAGAGTAGATCAGTACATAAATAAGGCCCTGAAAAAGTCGACACGCGGTCAACCCACACATTAAGTTGGAGGAAGATCTTTGCTTGCAGATGGAGCGTTTTGCGGCCAAAAGCCAGTGGCTCAGCAACAGTCTCAGCTTAAAAAAGATGGATGACGGTCGCCTATAACTACTCACACACCGAGGCGCCATTTAATACGGCGCACCTGCGAGTGCGCATTTATTGGTTGCGGGCACGTAAACCTGCAGTCACACCATCGGGACTCGTCTCCTTCGGGGACCGAAAGACGACCGCATGATGTCATTAATAGACTTTTAAGGTGAATACTTTTTAGGGTGAACTTGAGGCTAGAAGTAGTTAAAGTTAAATCTCTGGGTAATGGATGTAAGTCAGTGTAACATCCTCTAGTAAATGACCGTCTGTGTGTGCAAGCGTGTGCGCGCCACGCTGTCCTGCTTGAGCGCGATGGCTTCCGAGGAGTGCGGCGGTAACTCCTTGCACTTCCTTGCGCCTCGGTGCTCACGCTGCCATCCATCTTACTGTCATAAGCAAGTGGCCTTGAATAGATGGCCCGCGTTCCCTTCAGCCTGCAGGGAGGCGCCGCCGTGCGCTACGCACCCAATGACACGTCGGCCCGGAAACGGACGGAGCAGTAAGGGCGCCATATGATGGGACGATTATGGCAGCGCGATGCATAACACAGCGGGGGTGAAGAACAGGACAGCCTGACAACACAGACTTTAACGTCGGGCAGAATCCGTTGTGTCGTCGGATCGTCTGCGGTAATTTGAGAACGATCTGAAAATAAAATGCCCTCATGCGACCTCTGTGTTGTTGTGAAATTAGCTTGAAATGTGGATTTTTCATTGACAAATTAATAAATAAATATATATATATATATATATATATATATATATATATATATATATAAAGTGGATTATATATCTATATGCTATAGATCATTTGTATACAGTGAAGTCAATTGTTTCCGTAAATGCCAAAATTTGCTATTAATCCCCACATAGTCATTTCAGTTTGAATCTACTCGGTAATGTTGGTTCGATTCGATTCAATTTTCGATTTTCAAGTTCCCGATTTTCGATTCGATTTTCAAAAATTTGCTACCATGCTTGTTTCTGTGCCCTAGTGTGGTTCTGCAGCCATCCACAAACGCAATACGCAATGATGTTTGGCTCAAAAGCATAATTTCATGTTCACATTCAAAATGTGCTATGCATATGGAATGAAAAAAAACGTTTGAAGGCATAATTCATGCAACTTTAAATGCGATTTTATACACACCATGTAGTTCAAAAGCATAAAGTTAGATCTTAAAATGCATCATCTTCCTCTCTCAGGTGATTTACAGCTGCAACATGACGAGTCACACAATAAACGTTAACCTCACGATAATCAAGTGTTCAAATTCTGGGGCGAGCTTCAAATCGGAGCAAAACACAACAACTAGACAATTTAAGGTGCAGGAGTAAACAAAATGCCCTTGAAAAAAAAATTTAAGGAATAGATTTAACATTTGGAGATGAAAAATGAGGCAGCAGAGCAACGTTATAGTCTGGATGCTAATTGGCAGAAGAGGCGGGAAAAAAACACTCTCTCTCAGCAGATGTCAGCCATATGGATTGTCTGAGTGGAAAGTGATCTATATTTACTCCACACTTTGTAAATACTCCCCATATTTTATGATTTACCTATTGGTGGGATTCCAAGTGAAGTGAAGCTTTTTTTTATTTATTTTTTTTTAAACATGAGACAGCTTTGTATTGGTATTGATTACGCTCGAATTCTCTTTCTCTCTCATTTTGTTGTTATTGCCAAGCAGATAGGCCACCGAGATACGGCTTGTCCAAGCAAATGGAGGCTGGATGCTGACAAAAGATGACCTCTATTACTTTAATTACCCATGCAGGTTCGTTTGTGTCCACCTGGAACTTTGATTTGATTCCTACTAGCATCCTAAAGATATTTTATGTCATGAAGAAAAAAAAAAAATACAACGTAATCCAAAAATTGTTAGCACCTTTGTGTTACGCGTTTGGTAGCTCCAAACTTTTCAAATCACACCTACCAGGACGGACATGCAAATGAAGGCCAAGATCAACGTAAAAAAGGAAGGCGGGTGAATAAGAGAATGAGAGGGCGGGAAAGCGTCAAAGTCAAGCATGTCGATGTCAGTCAAGCTTCAGTTCCCATGACGGCTTCTAATTAGATTTGCCAGTACTCGGCTCATCGCGAAAGGGAGAAACAATTTGCTCGTACTGACATGCTGATAGCACAATGTCCTGCTGAACATGCGTGTTCTGCGACCAATAGTACAAATTAACTTCGTCGTCACTAAATGGAGCGCACGTAAGATGAACCAATCCATCATCTTATCCGTAGGTCGTCAAAATGTGTTTTTAATAGACAGATCCTCAGGGAATTCTTTACATGACGTTCCATATTGAACTTTTACACCAAATTTAACACATTCTTACCTGAGAATACTAATGGGTCTCATGAAGGGTGGATGGCTAAAAGGGCACAATTTGGACATTTTCACCTAGGGGTCTACTCACTTTTGTTGCAAGCGGTTGAGATGTTAATGGCTGTGTGTGGAGTTAGTGTAACGATATATGTATTTTTCAGTCCTGGAAATTTAGTTCGTTGTGTGACACAAACAACAGACAAACACAGTGTAGCTCAACTTCTGTCTAGCCAACACTTTTAGCATCAGGTCAACTCATTTAAAGTGCAATTACGGTAATATTTGTTTGGCCACCTAAAGCATCCTAGTCTGGACTAGCAGATATTGGTGAATTCCCGGCAAAGAATATATGTAGGTCAATAATTTTCCTTTAGCACAAAACGTTTTGAAACATTATTTTTTTGGGGGGGAAAGGCTGTAAAACCCACCATTGTGTTTAACTCGATGCACTGTATGTCTTTTAGGCAGCGCGGTGAAACACTTCTTCATTCCCGGACGGTGATGATATCCGATACTTGGCTCGTAACAGTGAACCTAAGCAAGGGCGAATACAAATATATACGCTGCAGCAGTTTAATTAAAGCAGGGCAAGCTATCAGATTTAGGTTAAAAGGCTTCGTAAATGAAAGCAACTCCATGCGACTCCACGCGACGGGCACAGCCACACCTCCACGCGGCTCATCTGGTGCACGAGGCGCTGCGGCTGATGCTAATTACTTTTCTGAACGCTTGGCTGATTAGCTTTGCCTGCAGCTGAAAGATCCTTGTGTGTTTGAGCGCCTGCGAGTGCGCGGATGCTAATCACTTGTGTTGCCGCTGAAATAACAACGCGTCCGCAGAAATCCATTTAATTGCAGCCAGTAAGCAATCAGCCTTCATGAAGATGAGGAATGGGCAAAGAACAAAAACCACAAGGTTTGTTTTTCGGCGATGAAGAAGAACGTGTACGTTTTCTTCAGATGACGAGGTTTGCTTCGATATCGTGTTGGTGTTTGGAGTTTTATCTAGAAGGCGTTGCGAAAGAATACGCTGCCCTAACAGAGCGATATTTTCATAATTCATCAGCCAATCACCTTTCGTTTTACTTTTTTTTTTTTTTTTTTTAATGAATATTTTATGAATTTATATGTTTTCAAACCTACAATTTTGGCACATTTACAAATTTCTGGGTGAAAAGTTGAACGACTGATGAAACGGACTTCCTCCTACAGTCGCCAAAACACATTTTAGTATAAGTGAATACTCTTTTTGTAAAAACGGGATTTGCTCTCAGAATCTTTGCAGGCGTTATTGGCTGTGGCGTGTTGAAATCTCACCCAGAGTGAGGTTGACATGATCGCACATCCCCAGAACACAACAAATGGAGCCTTTAGCTTTGTTTTGTTTGTCCACTTCCTCAACCCTGATGGTGATTCAAACACAAACTGTCAGACATCTAGTGTTCAAGTAAACTCGCCCAAAACTGGGCTTTAAAAAAGAAGAACGAAAATGAGGAATATATTACCCTCAGTACTTATCTGCCAATAAAACAGGAAAAATTGACCCCCCCCCCAAAAAAATGACTCCCATGACATCTTATAGACCGTGAAAGCAAAAATAAATGTCTGTCAATTGAATCTTAAAAAAAAAAAAAAAAAAAAAAATTATATAAAATACGGCTTCAAAATCGGTCTGGGTGTTTCAGCTGAATGCACTTAAAACCACACCCCACTCAACTGTCAATCAAATGAATCACCTACGACCTGAAAAAAAATGCATGCTATATTTACCGGGTCATGGTGGGGCCTTTTCACACCACAACAATGAGGCGCTCTAAAGTGGCTACACTGCCCAAAGCCCCAGTCCACACACTGGTTGTCAAGATGGGCTTTAAAGAAAAAAAAAAAAAAAATCTTCTGCCTTCCTCACTGTGACATATATGCACTCATGGCTGACAACAAGGCGCTCTAAGCAGGTGTCTCCTGGTCCACACGCCTGTGGATCTTAAATTTGAGGGATTTCATCTTGGGTAGATTTGAGGTTTTTTTGCAGTTTAGGCCTTATCCTGCCTTACTCTTCCAGCCCAGTCCCATTTCCTACTCAATATGTCCCTTCCTCACACGCTGCCTTTTCTGTCCACTTACAGATAACACTAAAGTTATTTCCTCTTTTTACACGATTCTTCGTGAGCGCCCTCTCAAGCCTTGTTGCTGTCTTTTTGCTCTTCTCTCTTTTTGTCTGTATTTTCTCAAAAAAACCTCGTCCGGCATACGAATCCAGCACACTGCATGACCACGTTATTCCATTGGACGGCAGACAGAAAATACCGAATGATGCCATTTACCCGGTGTCAACATAGGGAACGGCAGGGTCGATTTGTGAACTAATTAAAAATAAATAAATTAATAAAGAACATTTGGTAGGTTAAACGTAGTGCAAGCATGTCCATATTAGTGAGAAACAGGCATGTAGACATGCCAGACAACAGCTCTGCAAATAAGCAGATCTTGAATTATTTGGAATTATTTTTCGTTAAAAGTTACAAAATTGCCCGCCGCACGACGTGTCCGATCTGTATGCCGCAAGCGACCTCTCCTCAGGAAGTGAAGAACACACTTTTCCTGCCATGACGGCTATCTTTGTCAAATGGAGGGAAAAGAGCAACTGTGCCTTTTGGCGAGATCATTCGGAGTTTGACTCTCGGGTCTTACTGGTGTCATGTTAAAAACACAAACAAACACACCCCCACTGCACGATGAAATTAAAGTTCATGCACAATTGCGAGCGACTGTACCAAACAATCAAGAAAATCACATCCCCCGGTAAAAAAAAAAAAATAACATAAAAGAAAAAATTGCAGACCGTGCAAAACACTTGTCTGGGCACATTGCCGTTTTTGCCTGCTACAAACACAGGAAAGGAAAACAAAGTGTGTTGTTTTGTTGTCCGATATTATGCAACGCGCACGCTCTCATCCAGTGTTCCAGGCGAAGCTTTGAGAAATATTGGCCGTAATGAGCTTCAATGCCGTGTTTTTCTTCAAATTGAGCTCATTTTCAAATGGACGTCAAGCATGCGCAAAGGTCATCCCAAGGTAGAAAACTACTTTCATTTTTTTTCTTTTCTTTTCATCTTGGAGGATGATCGACCTTTGATCTGGTCAGATTTTGAAACAATTTTTACCGTGGGAAATTATAGAAACATATATTATTATTATGCCCCAATTCTTAATTGTACGTTTTAGTTTCAGTAATATTTAAATTTTTGGGCATTTTTATTAAGACTCGATTCAAGAGGAGGGTCGCAAAACAAAATTACAAACCTGCTGGCCCATTTTGAGGACTTTGAAGCAAACTACCAAAGGTTTCAATTTCCACTTTTTTCACTGTGACACCAATAACCCTCTTTCCATGCCTTGCGCAACTTTAGCGCAAAGTGCCGTATAACTGTGCGCATGGATGCAGTTCACGTTCTTTTGGCATTTTTCCGACCGGCGCAGATAGAAATGGGCGTTTGCGCCGTTGTGGGACTGAACACAGTCAACTAACGGCCTCGACTGGGGACCGTGCGGGAGATCAGCGTGCTGAGTACGCTAGGTTAATAAGGAACTGCAAGATCTCCACTTGTGGATGACGTCAAGTTGGACTTGGACTACATTTGTCCAGCCTCTCTTAATTAAAGGCGGCGATAAGTCCCACCCAAAGAGCATGACTTGAGCCAATATGTACAGGCTTGTAAATTAAACACACACGCACAAAGGTTCAGATCTCAATAACTGTTATGCTGCTGTTATCTGCTCTGGAGAATAGGTGGCCTCAATATGCTCACGCACAGCTGAGTGCAGAGTCCGATAATCAGTTAATGAGTTGCCTAATGCTCATAGAAGATTTAATTAAAATGTGTGTGTTCAAAAAAAGAAAAAATGAAAATCGTGTGTCAGAGAAATAGAATCCTCATGCCATATAATTCAACCATTATGCGCCACATAGGGAAAACGACATCTTAGCGTGTCATTTTCACATGGTGGAAAGTACACGAAGGTTTCTCATGGATCGCTCAATGCCGAAAAAAAAAAAAAAAGGAGACACAAGGACACGTCCAGGTGAAATGATGGATTGATAGCTGCTGATGTTTGTGACATAAATTCAAAGTTTCCAAGGACAAGGCAACAATGCTACAGTAGTTGATGTGATTGATTGCAGCGGCCCGGCCACTGTAAAATGTGCGGCATCGTTCATTTTGCGGCCAAATGACTGAACTCCTCCTCGTTTTGTCTCAAAGCAAGATGAATGCATAATTCATTCCAACCTTTTAGTAGCTACTTTTATCGGCAGGAACGGGAGTATAAAATGCCGTAAAATCATGGTTTTTGGATTATACCTCTTTAGGTTATAAGATCTCTCATTTTGGTTGGGTTTCAGGTCCCAAATTAATATTTAGCAAAGAACACAACCCCAACCTGAATCTGGATCAATTCTGATAAAAATCCTGATAAATTCTCAAATTGTGGCTTCATTAAACCTATATTTGAAAATGAATGGAATGTTTTGCATTAAGTTTGTGCGCTTCAGGTCAATGGTCTCAAATGACTGGAACCTATTTAGTAACCAATTTGAACCAAATTAGCAACCCTACATTTTTTGAGCTTGGATCGGAAAACTCGTTATCCGCCCGGCTCGCTTTGGAAACCGAGGGATCACGGATGGGAAAGTAGATTACATCTCGTTTTAGCAGTGAGGCAATTATTCGTGGGTTAGGCTATCTCAGGGTAACGCGAGCAAATACTGCAGGCAACCAAAAAGTTTCCACGGTAAACTTCATGTGGGTCTTAGCGTATCTGTTTCCATGGTTACAGCCACCACCATTAGGTTGAAGTCAATTTTGCCAGTGTTGGACTAAGGCAGTGTGTCGTCAGAAGACGCTCTCAACCTCGTTCCCAGCAATATCCGCCAGCTATTTGAGGAAAACACCTCAATAAATAGTAATACAAGAATAACCTTGGCGGTCTTCGAATATGACGCCCTTGAAATGTTGAATCAATAGACTTATTGATCAAGCGACTCCAATGAATGAGTTTCCCATCTTGCGTTCTGGGAAAGGCCAGATAAAGAGGTTAAGGCGCAAACAAGAGTTTGAGAGCAATTTCATTAAATAGATACAAGATTGTTTCATCTCACTGTGAATGGGTGACCTTTTAATTAGAAGTAACGCGTCAGTAAAAAAAAGCATTTCTTGTGTTTTCATTGTAAATGGTCACCAAATACCGAACTTACATGCATTGTTTTGATTATTATTATTTTTTTTTGTGTGTTTGTCGTGGGGTAGTAGCGCTAAATACGTGCCGATCCATTGAGTGGTCAACGGAAAATGGTAGCATCTGTGCACATAGGAAAAGTCTGCTAGCTTGATGCTAATACACGAGACAAGACGCCGTAGACGAGCTGAAGAATGGAATCAATTGTCGCAGTGTTTTGACTCTTGGAACTTTGAGTTCGGCCCATGAAAAGCGGCAGCAGTAAGAAAACTAATAGCAAGCATTTTTGGAAAACGTGTAGTTAGCTCAACATCCTTGCTACTGGTCTGAACCTTCCCAATTTTTTCGCCTTCACAGCCACGAGGGAGCAAACAACAACACATCTACTCTTTTTTTCATTCTGCAAGTGACACTGATGCTCCCTTTCAATCACCTCAATGTGAGGAGGGTGTTCCCGGTAGCTCTTATCAGCACAAAAACACATCCACGAGTCCAAGCCAGTGTGCGACCCCGGGGCCTAGCAACGCCGTCTGCCCGACTGATTAATGATCGTACCGCTTTCTGTATGAGACACAAAAAAAAAAAAAAAATGTGGTACTAAAGGACGTTATTTGCCTTAATAATATGAGTTTCTGATTCATTGCCACATGAACGTGTTTTGAAAAGCAGTCTCATTTAGGCCGCATGCATGCAAAGTCTTGAATCTGCGTCAGGTTAGGCGGATCCTAATGTGAACTGTCTTGACTCGCACTGCTGGCAAACAATGATCGTCTGTGCCGAATGAGATTTAAAGACGCTCCGTTCGCCGCCAGCGCCGAGCGGCAGAAAGCGAGGCTGCGACAGCTGAGTCCCCTTTGACTCATTCATCATCGCTAGGTGCCAACGCCATCTGAATGAAGGGGGCGAGGCCTTTTTCAACAGCATAACCATGTGGGGTGTGCTGGGCGACTGCATTCATTAGCGTACCTGGTCATTTGTCAATATGTTTTTATAATCCAGGGAAACCTGCCAAGCCCTGCCGTCAATGGCGAAAATCCACAAATAATTGACACTCTTCTCTCTGGTCACATGCATACAGTCGCTTGTTGCGAAGCAAAATCGATATGAATTTTGTCACTGCTCCGTGCTCGAGTGCGTTATTCTTTTGTCGAACTTTTTGACACTTGAATCACATAAGCCTGAAACAATTTTTTAATCATTTTAAAATCCAAAGGAATCAGAGCTGGGGGGTGGGTCGTTTTCTCCCATAAGCCACCACACGCCTATCGAGAGTCATTAAATGATGAATTGAAGTTTGTGAGAGTATAAATGCGGGTCAAAAAAAAAAAAAGAAAAAAGAAAAGAGACGTGTGACAGAGCTCACTTTGTGCAAAAGTTTGATCCGCTTACTCCTAGTATTTCAGGTTGGGGATCCGGCATGTTCAAATATAAAAAGGCCTGCGGCGCATTTGCTGCTGTGGGATAACAAGTGAAGCTAAAGACTTGCCACTGACATGAAATAACGCCAGTAATTCAGCACAGCGCGGCGAGAATATTCCTCTTATCAGTGGGATTCCAAACGCTTGGAGGTGTGATTTTGTGTGTTCTAATGCGATCATGAAATAGGAAACTTTGACTTTTTGAGTTCAGCCGCCTCACCGTATATTGGATTCGGAAAATTCGGAAACTCAGAGTTTTCTCACCCAAATTCTTGATGGGTTTCTACCTAGCAGTGTGTGCACAAGAAAGACGCTCTCGGCAATCCCTGAAAAGCCAGAGAAAAACAGATAAAAATTTTGAGTGGTAGCGTGCTTGCTAACAGCAGCCCTTGTGTCTCTTTTAATGAGGACATCAAATATGGCAACGCATGTTTGTGTTTGAGACTGCTGGGAAGTCAGAAATTTTGCACATCTCTAAAGAGGGCTGCGCCACTGTGGGAGTGATCGTAGCCGACTTCGACCAATCAAAGCAGCTGCTTTCATTCCCTTTAAATGCTGCATGCTAGTCGTGCACTACAGTCTTGACAACGCGCAGTGAGCCTTGCACTGATGCAAAAATCAGGATCTGCCGTCATTTCCGAAACATCATACCAAAGTAGAGACCAGTCGGTCAAAACTGATTCAAGCGATGATTCGGTCCCGTTATGCTGACAACATCAAATCAGAATCAAAATAAAAACAAGAGAAAAACTGGCAATGCTTCTGTGCGAATGCACTCAAATGCAGTGAGAGGGTAAATATTTGCACAATCCCGCTTCACAGAGTTACCATGACGTGAAGAAGAACAATTTCCACTGACCTGACGTAAAGGTTAAAAGCCCTTCGGGAAAATTAGCCAGTATATTTTGATGTGCGATTACATTTCCGAGCACCTCTTCTGAGTGAGGTTAATAGGAAAACCCAAAATAAGATGCTCCTAGCAGGATGTGTAGCAGCAGGTTGTGGAAGAAAAAAACAAATCAACTTTATGCATGACATTTGCACACGGGAAATATGAAATGAAAATGAGTGAGAAGCACAAGCACGCCGATGCTGCTTAGTGCGTTATCAAGCAAATTTCTTTTTTTCTTATGAATTTGCGAGATGACTGAAGGCAGAATTGGATTGAATTTAATGACTTTGATGACATCTATTGCTGCTTCCATTGACCGACTGTTTATTAACACATTAAACTAGTGCAGTCATTACCAATAATGTTTCATGAATGTGAATTAGACTGTGACCAGAGCCATTAGTCATTGTTACGATAAAAAAAAAAAAAAAAAAAATCTGGTCCATGTTTAGCTACCAAACACTCAACGTGAGCTTTTGAGCTTCCCGCTCTGCTCACCATGCATGCCACCACCCGCATTACCTTGATCTTATCACTCGATTGCTGGTCTGTCTCAACATCTTGGACATGCATGGAAATATTGTCATAAATGTTGCCATATTTTGAAACGTCGGTCGTCATTTACATAATTCGACTATTTATTCCAGATCTTGGCTTTATTACATCTGGACGGATATAAGGAGTCAAATTAACTTTGCGGAATCATTCGGAATGATTGCATCTTGCCTGTATAACTATAATTAGCGTGGAGAAAAAAAAAACTGGAAGTTTCACTGAATCCCACACAGAACCGAGGTGACACACCAAAGTGCAGACTGAATTTAGCTGGAGCAGCTGGAGTCTACACTGCGTGGTCCATTAGAACACGGTGTCTTGCCACTCCCCTTCCCACGCTGACTTCTGAACAAGAATAGAAGGTAAGCTCCTGTCCGATTATATAACAAAAGAAGATGAACTCCGACAAGGACAAAGCGGCGGGGGCGGTACATCGCGGAGCGGAAACGCTCAAGTCGAACCAATTACCAGCTGGGCATACTCTTGAGAAAACGACAGACGTCGGGCAAATCTCGTGAGACCTCAGTTCAGTGATTCCCAACCAGTGTGCCGTGAGAGATTAGGAGCTGCAGGAAATTATCCAGTTTCAGCTAATTGGTCCGAAAATTTATGTATCAGTTTCATCTAATGGCTCGGAAAATTAATGTATCAACTATACAGTATATGCCAGGAAAATATAGTCACAAATACTCTTCCACTAGATGGCACAAGCTGCATGATGAACCCGTGTATCCACTTTGGGACATTGTTTGGTGATGATTTCCAAAAAGGTCGGAAAACACTGACAGGTTACCGAAAAGGAACATTCAATGTCGTAATGCTCTCTCCCCACTTCCTCATTCCGACATTTGTCAATTATTAAGGCTCACAGTGAGCACTGACTATTGAATGGAATCCAAAATCAAAGCTTGACCAGTGTCCTGAAACTGATTGCATTTGACTTAAGAGGTTCAATTACATATAATAATTACGCTACGAAATGAGTGGCAAGTCAAGGGAAATAAGTTAGCCGTCATTGTATCCGCGACATGTCAGCGAGTCTTCCTACTACAAAGGGACGCTGTCACACTTTGCAGCTATGGATTTTCCAGTCACTTCTCAATGCGGTGGGAAATTCAGCTCTGCTTTAATAGCTCCTCGGAGCAGATTAATAAGATAGGCATCTCACAGCCTGTCCTAAATACAGAGAAGTGACAACCTCGCTGCAGCCCTGATTGTCACGACAGAGAAAAGCTGCCCCTTGAAGGAAACAGACAAAGTGTATTCTTCTCTGACATGGCACACTATGGAGACAAAAGGCCTGCTGAGGAACTTCACCAAGCATACGGATAATTAGGATGACTGGCTGCTGATTTTCGCCTTATTTCGGTGATTTTTGTGCTGTGCGTCACGATGGGATTCATCAGCTATAGCCGCAAAGACGCAGAGGCTATAACGCGCACGATCTCAGCAGACGCCGATTCTGTCTTTGGTTTTATATCGCACTCGTCAACGGTTTGGTTATACGATCCCGGATTGTTTACGATGAAAACATTCAAGTATGTTCATGTGAAATTTTAGTCAGCCTTAACACAAAAATGACTGTATATGCGTGTTTGAAGATAATTTCCAAACAGCGTCTCCAACCATATCAGAACTTGAGCTCCTTGGTTCGCCTTTTAGTGGTTATCTGGTGCGATTATGACATGCAGTGTGATCTAGCTATCCATGCCTACAGCCCAAAACAACACTACGTCGTCCCTGCGAATCGTTCCTTCGAATAATCCACTATATATCTACTTACGTCGTGTCTGTCTGTTTAGCGATTTGTGTTGAATGCAATGGTTGAATTGGACCTCATTTGGGTTACTTGGTTACTGTATCACAAACACACAACACTGCCACTTTGCAGGTCGTAAACATAAACGTACCGCAGGGGTCACAGTTCGGATTAGACCCTGCATTGTCTATCGATCTGCATGTGAGGTCGCCGTAACAGCCTGGCGTCGCAAATGGGAAGCGATGAAGTACCAATAAAACGGCAACTACTGGCTAGCTAGTGCATCACTTTAAGTATGAACGTCCACAAACAAGCTCTACAAGAGAGTCATTTCCTTGTCTTTACCCTCCCGCGGTTATTTCCCATTGGCTATTGGCGTTATTTGGGGGTCTCCTGAGACTGTGAGTTCCTATTGGTGGCTTTCCACTTGAACCATAAATATGCATGTGCCCACTGCTTGGTGGTGGAGGAAAAGTACTCGTTGGCCTTTTTGTTTGTTTACCATGTCTCAGGGGAATGTTTGTAAAATGGCTCAAGAAAGCTAATTGCCTTTTTTCCCTCTACTACGTCCAACCTTTCACATTTGGATGCATGTAGCTCCCTGCAATTACAGTATGTGCCAAAGGATATGTGATTTTTCCATTAGGTTTCAGAAAGAGACTTTCCCTTTGGAGTATATAAGACAAGTCAAAAGCCTCCACAACAAGACTGTAATACTACACATTTTATGTTCATGCACTTTTCGCCAAGATACATTCATGGTTTCACAGTTGCAATTCTGTAAATGTTGTAGTACGTCTACATCTGAAATATCAAAATAGTCCTTTTTACGTGCGTAAACAGAGCTGGCCTGAAAGTGTCAACACTAAAATTGTCACCGCAGAGACGTATAGAGTACATATAGTTTTCATCGCACTCTCTCACTCTGCCTTATTACCATAAGCACTCTATGCAGACAGAAATATGATGAATTTTCAAGAGTTACCTTTCTGCTGTTCAACCTTGTTTGGACTGAAAACTCATCTTGAAAGAGCTTCAGGGTATTTGAAAGCACGGAAACATGAGGGCTATTTGGTTATTTCACTGAAACAATTTGCTGGTACCAGAAAGAGTTTCAGATCCTTGTTTTTCGTGAAACCCCATATGGGTTTTTGTGAGTTTTTCCTTAGCCTCTTGGGGAGTTTAGATCAGGGGATGTTGTTAACAATTGTCAACTGTGAAGCCCTTTGAGGCTCTCATTCCTAAATTTGACTTGACCTTGTCTTGACAAACATTTGCAAATGGATGCCATTCATACCGACGCTAACGGCTTCGCTAGGGATCATGTCGAACATTGCGATTAATCATCTTTGGCTTGCTTGTCTTGTAATTATTATGTGTGGAACCATTTTCCAGATCGGACAGTTACTTACTCTCGTGTCTATGTATCAGTCATCATTGGTCAGTCCACATGCCAATCGTTAGAGACAGCACCAGTAATTGGGCGATTACATCAGTCCCTCGGTTATAGTCCTCAATCTTCTTGGTGCTCTTTGAGAATTCTGTCTTGAAGGGAAAGTCTGGAGCTGTTTCTTAAGCACTCTGCAGGCTTTGCCATCAATTTGGTAACAAGCTCCCGACTTCCCCCAAACGCCCTCACTGACCCGGGTCTAAATGATCTATCTCTGCTCACCACTGAAACTGATCTGTGAGTTTTCCGCTCATTCTGATCGGTATCATCACAATCTTTGCTTAGCATCAAGTGAAACCTCACCAAGGAGACAATACACATTAGCAGCTTTAAAAGCCTTCTGGAAATCAATACAGTGCTGATAACACCGCTGTACAAACAATTCCATCCATCCATCTATCCATCCATCCATCCATTCAAGATGGATAAACAGCCATGTAGCTAGACAGATTGGAACTTATGCTTCCAGTCAAGGTGTCGGGGGACAACAAAAAAAAGTTGAATTCAGAGACTCAAATTTGACTTGATCGAGTGGGCGTTTTCCCCCAAGTTTGGTGCCTTCCTTTATGAAAACAAATCTTGCTTTTAAGCCTTTGTTCAACTTGAGTGAAGCGGCACAAATGGGACGTCTAAAGCCTTTGGTACATATGTTCACTCGATTTGGCTCATTCAGACTGCCTCTTTCAATAAACTGCAGTAAATAAGGGCAACAGTGGTTTCTAAATGATTTGTTTGTAGAAAGACAACAAGCTGAAACTGCTTACCAAAAATTGTTCATTTGAAGAACTAAGACAAAAACATCTTTAATTAACACGATTGGTTCCTGATTATCGCAATTATTCCAATAATCTCCATTCTCTTTTATTTTCTGTTAATTACAGACAGTGCCGGGCAAGTTACTTTCAAAATGTATTATGCGACTCAAACCTAAAATGGCACACTTGTGCTTTTTCATGCATGGGTTCTTAAGACTTTTTGGGTGGTCCACCACATTTTATGTTGCCATGTAAACTGTCCTTGGATTGAATTTTCAAAAAATAAACCACTGAAAGAGATTTTATGTTCGATAGTGTGCTCGTAGGCCATTCTGTGACAAGTGTTACGACACAGTGATGTAAACAGACAAATTCCATCTGAATAAAGTTCTCATCATCGCCGTTGTTTCCCATGCATGATTGGACATAAATGAAGCTTCACGTCACACCACTTTCTTCTTCTTTTCCGCCTGTCCCGTGGTACTACTGGTACCAATATTTTAAGACTAGCGGCGATTTGAATAGCTAAAGGTAGCAAGGTTAACTTATCCTCATCCACAAGCAGTTAATTTTTGTACTTCTGGAACCCCACACACATGCGAAGACTGTTTCGACTTTTTGGACGAGTAGAAAATCCTCTGTAAATTGGAGGATTATAAAACAAGATGCAAAACATGTGCTTAGCAATTAGGCGACTTGAAGCTTTAAACCTCAATGCGGAGAAATTACGTTGACACGTGGACCAGTCGATTAATCGACTAATGAGCTCAAGCGATGTACCCCAACTGAAATTGGAATGGCTATAATATGACCAATATTTAATCATTAATTCCTTATGTAACATTGCATGTGTGACTTTTGAAAGGCTCTACAATGACTACAGATTGAAATACCTAGAAAAAAAAAATAAATAAATAAAAAATTGAGAGCAGCGAAATAATGAGTGTGCTTGAAAATTGCCCAAAAGCTCAGAGAAGCCGAGGGGCGCTGCACAGTAATGAGCTCGGCTGGGTTCCCACGTCTGACATCACACGTTGACAATTGGTAGGTTGTTATATTAACCGCCCCCCCGTCCCCCCAAATATATAAAAAAAAAAGAAACAGTACGGCTGCTTTAAATGTATAATTTGGTGTAAACATGACTGCTTTTGGGGAAGAAAGGAAGCGTGACAAATGTTTAACAAGTTCCAATAAATTGGGACATTGCAATTTTCCTGCAGCCGATAACCATGGAAACAGTGCGTGTGTGCGTGAGTGTGTGCGCATATGTGTACAGAAGGGGAGTGAAAGATCCACTGCATGGTGGCAGATAAAAGAGACTGGCTGACAAGGTGGGAGTGAAGGTGGGTTGTGCTTTGAATAAATGGAGTCTGCTCTTAAATACAGAGACGACGTCTGCTTTCCAAACCGTGCTAGGAAGCTTGTTCACATTGAGGGTTCCTTTTTTGTCTGAGCGCTTTTTCATACCCGAGCCCGTTCTCTTTCAAACTTGAGCGTGAGTAATCCGGCAAGGCCACGAGATTGCGTGCCCATTAATTCTGCTTTCTATTTGATTTAAATAGATATACAGCATGTACAAATAAATACATACCTTCAGCTTTGTACGGAAATTTGCCTTGAAAGCGACAGGCACTCAAGCATATTGATGTCGCACAGGCGTCATGGAGTCGTCCAACTCGGTTTGAAGAACTGCTAGAAAACTCACACAAGAGCTACCTATCTATGTTTTTCTCCCTCTCATTTATTTTGGGGTGTACTTCAACTGTCGACCACTAGATTTTTGCACACTATTTACTTTGACGCTGTGTCAATTTGACTAAAGAAGAAGAGTGAAAAAAGGAAACACAATATTCCAGCTCGTCCTAGTGTTTGCTCAAAGTGATTGAACGTCAAATGCTCTTGCATCCTGCTTTTTACGCTGACAGAAAGAGACGGCTGTAGGTTCATTTTATAATGTAAAATCGGGGCATTTGGGCATGATTGTTTTAGATGTTTGTTTGGCATAAACAGCATTTGTTTACTGTAAACACTGTACAATATTTTTGTGCTGATTTTGCTCAATATACTGTGGAGAAAGGCTTTTGCATTTAAAAATATACTGCCATTTTAAAGCAATACAACAAAAGAGCAATTGCAGGTAATATGGAATTGATTAGTATGTTCTTAGTCATCATTTAAGAACTTTTATCATTGGTATAATTCATCCATCACGGTATGAAAAGTTACAGCAACACATTATGCATTCATTACTAATTGACTTTTGATTCAGTGTGGTAATAATAATAATAATAATAAAAATAAATAAAGGAATAAAGAAAATCAACGTTTCCGAATCTCTCTCGGCAAATTCTCCCTTGCGCTCGTCACCATTTATCTCTGCATGTTAATGCCTGTGTCATCACAGGGGATGCGGCGAGATTAGGAGGCCTTGACGTCACAATCTGGTGGATCATCTGCGCTGTATCGCAGATATGAGCGTGTCATTCTCCACTTTGTGATTTGTGCGTGCGGAGAAAGGAAATTTTGTGGTTGGAGGCATTTCAAAGTTCCTTCACACGTCGGGGAAGCGGCTGTTATTCCCAGTCGATGGTGACGCTCTGCAGTCTCGCTCTATTTGTCGTCGAAGTTTTAAACAGGAGTCAGATGGATTCATTGGCCATCTTCCATAATGTCGCGCATGGATTTGCGTGTCAGCGACAGTAATTGGACCATCGATCCATTGGTTTAGCTTCCCTTTATTTGTCTTGTCACATGTTGCCAAACACCCCCCCCATCCAAATCTAAATTAAAAAAATCTCGTGTTATGAAGAAACGGTTGAAATGACGTTTTCACAGTGAATGGCTTGTGGCCGTACATTTTCACCTTAGAGGCCATTGTGCTTCTATTGCAATCAAGTCAGTCTTTTGAATCGCATTTCACTAACAAAAATGCTTTCATTCCAATAAACGTTCATTAGTGAATACTCGTTCCTCCTTTGTTGCTTGTTACGTTCCCAATGGAGCTACCTTGACATCAAACAGGTATTTTCCTAAATTGTCCGCCTTCCTTACGTCAGAACAAGTTGCCGAATGATGGGCATGTTAATTAGCAGCAGTGTTCCGATTCCTCGCAGTACTGTATTTGGACAAACTCCCCAAACTTTCCCTATTTTTGACAATTAGCTCTTAGCTTCTGAGTATTCTGCGAGAGTTTAGCAGAGGTTGGTTTGCGCACTTATTTGCACACATTTGCATCTCGTTAGCACTTCAAACCTACAAACTTGAAAGACTCCTTGTCAAGGAACTCTAATCTTCCTCCCTCGCTCATCTCCTCTGCCTCACACTCCCGGGTCGCCCCCCCGCTCCCGCCGCTCTCTATTCTCTTTCTCATGGCTAATGATGAAGGAATTTGAGGACATCAATTAGGAAGCTTAACCTCCTGCTTGGACTTATGACAGCTGCCAGCGTATGTCACTGAGGTCTGCAAATTGAAAACACACAACTTCTACTTAATTGTTTTGTGATGTTTTATTTGGGTGAAAGAGAGAGGGGCTGACAAATTTGCCCCACTGGTGAAGATACAACTAAAATTGGACAAAGACAAATATAAAAAAAAAATACAACTAAACGAAATAAATGCAAACTGAAGAAACAGAGTGTAGCACATTAGCTTAACTTATTAGCTAAGCTTAACCTCAAATATCGTTCATTTTCCACACACACATGGTATTTTACGGCTCCGTTTTGACATGGGCTAGGAATACCTTCATAATACAGTTGTGACTAGACTTACAAGTCACATGACTTTTGAGTTTTTCCCGATACGAGCCGTCACTGGTATGACTTCTGTCCATGACGGGCGCCAGCTATGGTGACCGCCAACTTCACAACAAGAGGCAGTTTGTCCGAAAGATAGAAGTGCTTGCGTCAAGCTGTTTATTTCCACTATTAGTTGATGTTTACCGTAAAATAAACATAAAACAACGACAATTACAGATTGTGTATTTAACAAAACCACATTAACAAAGTTAAAAGTCGGCTACCTTAATGCTAACACAATAAACACGACCACATACGGGCTACAAAAAACGAACGTGTTTCACTTTTTGCAGAATTTCCTATTATAATGTTATGATAGCAGTGTTGAAAGAAATATTAGATGCGGAAATGATGTTGAACCCCACCATGACGAACACATGTCATACAGTAAGTACGTGTGTCTAGGTCTGTTCAACCGCAAAGCGACACAAGCGTGTAGAACATCACCTTGACAAAGTGACGACGGAAAATGACTACAATTACTTTTGACCGTCAAGGTGGTTCATCTCTGTGTCGAGCATCTCGTGTTTGCTGAATAATTCAATAAGCGGATAATGACGTCAAAACCAACATGCATGTACACCACTCAGATTATCTAAACACGGCGGCCCTATTGTCTATTTAAAGACTCCATGCAAAACATGACGTCGTTGCAGCACGTACAGAAAGCTCTCGGAGGAGAAAAGGACGCTTTAAAGATGACCTCCCTTCACGCTGAAGACGAGTCAACCATGAAATGTGTCACGAAAAAAAAACGCCTTCAATTCACTTGTCGGGTGAAAATCAGCAGCAACGTTTAAGCGCCCTGACAAATATGCGTGCTTTTCTCGCCCACAGGCATCAAACAGTCTGTCGCTTAATAAGTGAGTTAAGTTAGGGGGGAACAAAGGGATTTACTTGTCCGTCTCCTTTCATTTGCAACTTCACTGGATTACTCCCCAAATTACATTGAGCAGGTCAATAAACGTTGAGCCGAGGCTCGGGTGCAAACATGCCAAATGGAAGGAAGAGTCCAAGGAATCAGGATTGGCATCCGACTGTTTGGGGACAAAACTCAATGAACTAATTAACTGAATTTGTATTCATCACTTTAGCGGCCCTCCCTCTGGTGGGTTGGGAGTGTCAGATTGCTTAGTAGGAGCCAAGGTTATCATAGCTAACGAAAACTAACCGAACTCACACTAACTTTTCAGGTTGGTCAAATTATATCATTCATGAGCTTTAGAGGGTTGATTTTAAATTCATTTATTTCTGTATTGCTGTACACAGAATTGTACTTTATTATACAATACTTAGTCATCTTTTTTTAATCTTGCACTCGACAAATACTCCATCCATGAAAAAAAACAAACTAATACTAAAACGAATAAAAACCAAATTAAAAGGAAACATTCAAAACTAATAAAAACTAACAAAGCTGCTCTAAAAGCTAAAAACTGAATTCCTACACATTCTCCCAAGGTTCTTACAAGTCTACACTCCGCCTTCAAATGTACAAGTCCTCACAAGTGCATACCCTCGCTAGTACATGCCCTAGCAAGGAAGGCTTGTGCTGCTAGCATCAATGATCAGCAGACAAGCAGTAGACTAGAGCAGGCTGAAGCACGTATCAATGTGGCGGCCATGTTGGCAGGGGCGACTGCCCCTTCAAAGCTAACGGAGAGCATGGACATTACCTTACCATCGCCGGAAGCACGCAGCTCAAAGCCGGGTCGTATGTACATATTCATGTCTACGGCTGTTTTTTACTTGATTATTTTTTGATTTTTTTTTTGTAAAGCCCTCATCTATGGCCTCTGATCCTAACAGAGAGAAAGTGAAGCGCTAATTTCATGGCTCATGAACATGACCAAATCCATTATCCTCCAACCATCAAGCACCATCAAGGTTCGTTTGCATATTTTGTCCTGTACTGGGCATTTTTAGGCTACGAAAAAAAGGACAAAGAAATAATTTTGTACTGTATTGGATGATTTTAGGCCATGAAAAATGTACTTGGATGTAATGGCCAGTCGGCTCTAGCGACGACCACTTCCACCGAATTAGTCCCTTAAATCGAGTACACAGTATCACCAGTCCACGCCTGTTAACTGTCCACACAAACCTCAATGGCACATCTTCACCTGTACCCAGTCAAAAATAGGCATCCTTTGATTCCTCCCATGTCAACAACATTAAGGTCATGTTGTCCGAGCGACCCGCCTCCACAAATACGAAGTACGAGCTTAGCAAGTATACAGTTCAACAAGTAAAGGCCCTCAAGGACACAGCCAAATAATTGTCTCTCACAAGTGCACGTCCGAGTACAGAGTAAGCAACCTCACAGGTACCCATCGTCACAATTAAATATCCTCACAAGGACACCTCGTCCCAGTTAGAGTGTTTTTTCTGTTACGTGATGTTGTGTCCTTGTTTTTTTTTTTTTTCTCAAAACCGTTCGCAAGCGTCGTCTAACCTACAGCAAAAAAAGAAGCGCGTTGTGTAATCACCAAAACCACCCGTTTATATGTCTGACCGTCTGTCAATATGTCTTCTTCCCACTTTTTTTTTTTCAAACACCAAAAGCACATACATTGCTCCGAGCCATTCTTCACGGTGATGAAAAAGTTGAGTGATAGCATTGGAACACATAGTGAAGTAGTTATGTTTAAAAGTGTCCGTTTATTCACATCACCCAGAGACAAAGTTTACATTTGATGGGGTGATGAAGGAGTGAAGAAGAAATGTAGTGTTTATGCATTTGGATCTTGTGCTCATATCAAGTTTGAGTGATGTTTTTAGTGGTTAGGCAGCAATATTCGCTCCACATCGATTGCATAATATTACTGCATAGTGCATTTGTTTGGGTTGTTATTCCAGATAAAAAGATGGCAGGAATGAAGAGCAAATGGAGTGTGCGTGTTTTTGAACCAGTAAAACTCCTCCAATGGGCCTGAAACATTTTGAAAAATAATTTCATTGTCCCCCCCGCCCCTTTAAAAGTGGGATTTAATGGGATTATTGTTTCAAGGTTGAAAAAAAAAACATGCTCATCATTTTACATGAACATGAACTTGTCAGTAGTCCAAATGTGGCATTTCCTTCAAAAGATGCAACTCTCCCCTAAAAGACAAGTCAATACCTATCTTGATTCAGTTGAAAGTAGGAAAATTCAAATCGAGTTCATTTGGCCCTCGCAGTTCTCCAAATAAGATGCGAGGGGTGCTTGCTTCAAGCCGTTTTTCACGTCTAATTGAAGTTTACTGCAAAACCGACATCCAATGGAACTCCGTTAGCTTAATACTAACAATGCCAAACCCCGTAAATGAGCCAACGGAAATTAACGTAGACGTGACGATAATTATAAGCCTTCAAACAATTGCTCCTGCAGCACACAGCAATGCATACGACAATACTCGGGCATATACGCTCTTCTGCTCTGTTGAACAAGGAATATCGACAAGAAAAACGTGGTCTTGGATTACACTAAATGACTCCAAAATCTACGAGCAGCGACGTAGGCTGTAACACAATTTTCTCGCCGTATCTGAGCCACTAACAGTGCCTTAATGTCACCTCTCAAATTCAAAGTGACATTTCTCTTTTCCAAACAAAACCCCGCGTTTAAAAGCAGCACATCACAAATACGCGCGTGGTGAAAGCTTGAATTGTATTTTCCGACAAGCCGTCGAGCTCTTATATAGCTTGAATAAAAAACAAGGGAGGCCTTGTCGGCTGAACACGCACAAGCGCCTCTTTCATGTGTTGGTGTCTGCTGAATCTCAACTATAACGCTGAAAAGGAGTGAGCTCCACGCGTTAGATGTGAGTTTGCCGTATGCATACATTTGGAGGAAGCAACATAAAGGGGGGCACCGGGGTCACAACAGTGGAAAACTACAACCACAAGAACAAATACATCATGGTGAGTTATTCTTCATTGCTTTGTCATCAATTCTAATCTCAAATCATCTTTCCCCACTGAAGTCAAGAGAAATGACCTCAATCCGTTACAGCCCCTCTGTTCTCCCAGCAGAGATTGCAGAGGATAAAGAATATATGCGTGTGAATGTTATATTGTCCCTCTCTCTCTCTCTCTCTCTCTCTCTCTCTCTCTCTGTGTTTAAATGTCCATTGCCACCGCAACATTGATGTTATTTGTTAGCACGTCAATGGTGCCTCGCATTGTGTGTTAGCATTAAGCTAGCAGATTTTCCTCAGGCAAGTTGTTAGGTTGTTTTGAATGCACAACGTGAAATTCTTTTGGTTTTATATTTAGTTTAATCAACAAATTTCAACAGGTAGTGCGAAAACTAACTTTAAACGGCGTCCTCATTTACTTATTCTATCTTAGCTAAAAATGACTAACTACAAATATGTATTAATTAGAAAATCTTTTTGTAATTAATTTGATAATTATGTTTCCAGTTCTTGATTACTCTCTTTTTTTTCTGCAGGTAAATGTCCGGATGTACCTAATGTTAGGGCCTCCTTCTGACCATTTTTTTTACCAAAATTTGGTAGGTATGATGAAAAAAAATAGATTGGGAGAGAATGCAGATTTTTTTTTTTACTGGACAGTGACAATATTCACATATTTTTTGGTAAGCGAAAACTCATTGTTGCCTTTTGTGAGTTAGAACCCGTGTATTATATATCAAAATCAGTATTGCTTGGTCAAGGGCGAGTTCTGCGCTCTACCCAAGGTTTTATTAAAAGAAAGCATTTCAAATACTCTCAATGTGATGGAAAACTTTTTCAAAGAAGTCAACTTCCATGTTTTGGAATCATGCGGTGGAAAGAAGGTGGGCGGTGGTGGGTGATGACGGTTGGGGGGAAGGTGGGGGGGGCGGTTGTTTGGTCACGGCCCATTGGCTTTAAAACCCGGCGAACGTCATTTGGCGAGCAGGATGGATCAGCCGAGGAGCAACGTGGATTTGTAAGGCCTGTCAAGGTTCGACGGTGCGCTAACAATCGAATCGCCCAAGCGGTCAGGAAGAGACAAACAGAAAGCGGAAATTAAGAGGTGGTGGTCTTCATTTCGATGATTTAGTTTGCCACTTGGGCTCAACGCCGCTGACGGCGTCTGATGGCCGTCGACTGGAAGACAAACGTTCGTACGGTCTACTCTCTTGCTCATATCAGGTCCACGGAGGGAAAATAAATAAATAGATATATATTTATTCATTTGATATATTTTATGTCAGGATTCTTTTAGGTTGGTAAAATGAATGAAAAGCACGCATGCCTGAATTGATTGGGTGAGTTGTAAATAATTAAATCTTTGAATATTGGCATCTGAGGGCCAGAGAGCAAGCAAAAACAAATATTTCTAATAATAGTATCTTTGAAATATTTTATTTGAATGATGAGTGACACAAATTAATCGAATACATTTTATTAATCAAGTCTTAAATAATAATAATATATACATATATCTACATTTTTTTTTACATTAAAAAAAATAAATAAACCATACAATTTGGAGTCACCTTTTTTTTAATATATATTTTTAAAATCAGAATAGTCATACAGCGGATAGCAGGTGTCTCTACAAGATGTAGTATTCACTTTGTACAAAAAAAAAAAAAAACCCTCAACATTTAGAGGCATATTGTTTTTATTGGACAACTAATCATAAAAGCAACTTTTTTTTGTCGTACGAGGTGCAGCGAGCATGATTGTGTTTGTTCCTTTTGGGAGATTTTATGTTTCCCCTCATCTAGCTGGATGTCCCCTGAGGCACAGTACACACACTCACACGCACACACACACACACACACACATTATGAAATATTGGTGCGAATATCCATCTGCACTGATGGCTTTGGAGGAGCAAACATAAAAAAAGCGATACATCTTCATTTAAATATGATCTAATAACCGGTGTCAGCATGCCTTTGGGCCAAACAATCTAACGGGCAAATCTGCCCATGAAGTATTCAGTGGCGGTCAATCACAGAGTTAGGTGGCAATTATTGTTAAAGTCTGATCAATCACAAATGATGCAATGCAATGCAAAATAAATGATTAAGGGGTGTGTGTTGATTGCGGTTGAATATAATCTTGGGCAAATTAGCTCGAAAGGGATCAAAGGACAATGGCATCGCCTGCATGGCCAGCCAACGTCAGCGGACGCCAAAAACTCAAGTAGCATAACAGCAGCAATAGCTTCAGCTTCTTGACAAGACAGGCAAATGCCACAACGCGGATTCGATGAATTATAACACGCGTTATAATGACATTTGTATTGTATTTGGATTGAAGGTGTTATGACACTTTCAAACTTATTCAAATGAGAATTTCTGAGGGGGAAAAAAAAGAATCAACGAATTAACGATGAACCAAATGTTTTAATTGATCCATTAATTTGATACTCGATTAGTTTGAATGGTTGGACCCCTATGGTAATGTGACCGAATTACTTTCAATTGCTCACTTTGGCATTACTACACCCGCAAGCAGTGTGCTGCAATATGTGACTTTTAAAAGCCATTTTAAACAAAGAAAGCGATTCTATACTACAGACTCAAGGACTCTTTCAGGGATGTGAAGCAAGATGAGGGGGAAAAAAAAAAAAAAAGCAAACTTTTGTCAAATGAAAGGCCCGTGAACGCTTCGTGGGGTTTCAAGTTCAGTTTCGAGGAGTTTTGGGGTACGTCGAGTTTGCGAGAAAAGGATGCCGACCTGCGTCAAATAGAGACATCTGCAATCAAAACATCAGCATCCTTAATTGTATTTGCCTGTGCTTCTTGTTGCCACGGCAACCCTCTTTTCATCATACGCACCTTTATCCATCGCGCTCGTCAGACGTTGACGAAAACCCTAATTATTCGTCACTTAGGCAACATTTGATTTGGTTTGGATTTGATGTTGGTACTGCCGACTTATCGCTGAATCTGGATGTTGGCAATTAATTGGCTGCTAATTGATTGCCTCTGATCAAAATGACTGATTGAAATGCAAACATTTCCCTGCGGAAACAGTTTCCGAGCGCACGTCCTGAGACGTGCATTTGCATTTTTATGTAATAATGACGGATTTACATATAAATCGGAAAGAAGCGCTGATAAAGAAAAAAAACCACCAAATTGTGGGTTACAAGAGGAAATGCAGAAAGTGGGCTGTTAAGTTTGTGTTATTTTCTTTTGGATGAAGTTGTTGCGCTTGCAGCAGCTTTGCGTCATCTTTGCATCACAAGCGAGGAAACTCTTTGGCGTGCAAACTCCGCCGCCGCAGTCAAATGTCACTTTGATAAAAGAGGATGCAAGTTGTGCGAGGGGAATCTGCTTGGGCAACCTTAGGCTAGGGGGCCAATTTCGGCCCATGAGAGCATTTTCCCGGGCCCGCCCTGCAACTTTCAAAACAAATCAAAGCCCAGGGGAAGTGTTATAATGGCCCGGAGTGAGAAATTGTGTATTCCATCTGCTACTCAAACAGGTGTCATAATAACAAATTAGTGTCAACCTTCAATCTACCCCGGAGTACTCAAAAATGGATTACATAGCCCCCACATTTTTAATACAAAAATGGTTCAACAAAACAAAACACTGAATTCTAATTCGGTCTCAAATATTCCACAAAATCAGCCCACCGGGTCCAGCAACACGCTTTTAATTTCAAGTATACTTCTTTTAAATGCGGAAGGAAGACATCTTTGCCGCGGGCGCATCATCAATAATGTCTAAGCCCAGCCAAGGTCATCCATGCGAAATGATCAATTGTGACACAGTTATTTCCATAAGATATGATCACAGGCTAAAAAGGCCCGAGGAGTTAACTTGCAAGCTGCCACAATATCACCGCTGCCCAGCACACCTCACACGCACACGCCGCCCCATCCATCATTGTTTACAGCCACGATTAAAATCCAAATCCGTCACCGTTCCGGCGCGCACACGTGTTAGCGACGGGCAAAACGCACCGTAAAAAGCCGGCACGGGCAGCCGTAAAAAACAAACTATTGTCATTTTAATAAAAGCCCATAATTGGCCTTTTTCCATGTGTCGGATTTTTACGCGCATGTTAGCGTCAAGGTGAAGTCGCCTGCAGCGCAACTCCAGAATGTTATTCCTTACCGCACAAGTTGTTTGCTACTTCACCGTTTCATGTTCGCACGGTATCAGGGGACGGCGATGATATTCTATAAAGCATTACAATGCAATCATTTGTTGTTCATTCCTCATCACCGGCAGTCTGTCTTTTCTCATCATCGTCGGAGGCAAATTCTATCACAACATGCATCCATCTCCAAACATGACAATATTGACATTCGCTGTCCAATATGTCAACCGGTGCCGTGAAAGCAATTTGGATACGTTTGCACGGCTACCAAATTATTCGGCCTGACGCGTCTGTTGAAATGTAACCGGCGTGCGTTTAATAGCTTTTGGAGGCAGCAATCAAAAGTGAAAAATACGTAATTGTATCAATTGCGACAGCGGGCATCGATACGGCCCCGATTAGCCGCCAATCGATCACAACTGACGCACGCAAAAAGCCGACTGCCGCGATGACGACGGCTGAAGGTAAATATTCCGACACTGCCCTCGCAATAACTGGAAGAGGCGTTACCGTGGCACTAGCTACCTTGAAATGTTGGTCACGCACACACACGCACAGGGCGAGGCAGAATTTTCCTTTTGATTTGACTGACTAATTGACTGATTGACTAATTCAAGTTCAAATAATAGTGGATATCCTTGATATGCATTCAAATTGGATTCCATTTTTGTTTATATTTTATTGTTTTAGTGTTTTGTGGTGTTTACTGATTTTATGTTTTTTTGTTTTTTTGTTTACAGTTTTAAAGTGCTCTACAACTAGTGGAGTTGAATTGTATATCATATTCATCTTATATGGATTATAAGTACAACTTTCTTAGAACAATAACGCTAGAATTATTTGAATATTGTTTACATTTCAGAAATATATACCAATGTATTATATCGTCGTCATCCTGTTTTCTTATTTTTACATGAATGGTGCACCCACGGTGACATTGCATGAAATGTCTGAAATTTGAAAAAAAAAAAAATAATCTAAATTGGACATGGGGTTTTTTCACAGGACAGCGACAATATTTATTATTAGTAGTAGTCACGCTTATGATTGAGCTCGACTGGGTACACATTTTGCTGTCCAAAGAATTACGTTTTGACAAAGATGTCCCCATCTTGGTATGTAAGCTTTTGTTATCTAGCTGTCAGCGCTCAACACCCCCAGCTTTAGTCGATGGTGCGTCATTACCGCGGTTGACAGCAGACGCCGCTGTTTCGTCCTGATAAAGGTTACGCTGGGCTCCGCGAAACGGCAATGCGGCTCCTTTTCACATTAGCTCGCCGACCGTTTGCCGTTCCAACGGCTAAATGTTGGACACGTCCAAACGGCCCACGTGCGAGAGCCTCCGGTAATGTCGCCATCCTTCCGGTTGCCGTCTTATGCGCGAAGGCGCCGCGTTAAGAGTATGGGGAGCCAGCCGCGGCGCTCATGCGGAAGTAGGTCTTAAAGCAAATTTGCATGTTTATTTTGGGAGCCTTATTAGCATCGGCAAACATGAGCATCCTGCGCAAGGAGGGCTGCGAGAAAAAAAAAAAAAAAAAAAGGGAAGAAGAGAGCAAAATGAGATTTCGCATCAAGGATTCGCCATTGATTCAAGATCCAAACCGGGCTCTCAATCAATGACGCCGGCGCGCTGATTGTTTTGACACCTTTTTCTTGTTTAATGACGGCTCAACTCGAATGGTAAATAAAGTGCTCGGTTGCCTTCAGAGGAAATGATAGTTGCTCCATTTTTGGGGTGTTTTCAGCGCAAATCAGGATACTTCAAGGCTTTTACTGCAATTTTCTGGCATGAACTTCAGCTTTACAGATACTGTGTCTATATGGTGGATGTAATTATAGCCAATTGGATGCCCATTTGTGGTGCGGCATTTATTCCGGTGGATGACATCACCCTGTGAATAATTGAGGCAAGGCTTCTGTTGGAGTGGAGGCCACTATCTAGGGGAAAAAAACCAGAATAAAAACTCAACTAAAATGAAGCATTGTCCCCCAAAATACTAAACTAATGAAAACTAACTGAATTAAAAAAAAAAAAGTCAAAACACGTTAAATGATAACTATCATGGAAATATCTGAAACTGCTGTAGATGTTATGGTCAACACGTCTACCGTGACAAGGTGGTATCGGATGTGGTAGAAAGGATCCTGGAACTATGGCCATAAAGTACCAACTTCACTGCTTCTTACATCTTTTTTTTATCGTTTGTTTCCTTAATATATTGTATTCTTTCTATGGTTGCACTTTATTTCCAGTTAGGTGTGCTCTAATGAGATGTTTTCAGATTCTGCCAATGTTCAGCACACTTCTTGCCTCGTTAAATTTCTCATCATGTATTTTCAAGTGATGTATTATTAAAGCCGTGTTTGCGTAATCGGAAGCGCTGGTGAATTGGGCCGCGAGGGGGAGTCCGTATGCAGACGAGTCAGGAGAAGCGCGAACGGTCCAAAGCAACAACTCGCATCTGAAAATGTCTAATATTCAACTTGCCCATTTACTGCAATAAAAATCAAACAAACTTGTAGAGACAAGAATGACAGACGTTAATTTGGGCTATTACTCCCTAAGATACTTCCTTCAGCTGCTCAAACACTTTAAATCTTTTAAGCAGAGTATTTTTGACAACCACTCACCCTGCTGGTCCGGTATTTTTACTCAATGTGATCCTTCCTAAAAGACAACGTTGGATTTACCTGTGAAAAATACACACATATGTATGCATTGTGAGACTCCGTTAAAAGTGAGAACATTTGAGGAAAATCGACCATTTCTTGACAACCGGGGAACCTGTAATCTGGTTAATACCAAAATGTCATTTTTTTATTTGCGCTTACAATGAGAGTATATATATATATATATATATATATAAATATATATGAATAATCATTGACCCTCACATTAGACAATATTTAGGAGGTTCCAGGACTGGTTTCATTCTATTGCAAACCCCAAAAAACAAACATCTACATTTCCAAAGAGATCCTGTGAACTTCTCTTTGTTCGCTAGCGAAACAAAGTGAGATGATGCGACTGCTGCACCACGGCAACGCCTGTTCAGAGCACCTGACGGTTCCCCGACCAACGAGAATACGATTGTTATCGCTGCTATTCCCCACCATCACGCTTTGTGCTTTTCCCTCCATTTGTTTGTATGGATCAGCGACTGAGCAGAAGCTAATGCGGCCAAAGCATCTCTGATCCCCCAGTTAGTGGTTGAGGCGATTATGGACTTTGAGTGTGTTGTGTGTTTGCATGCGTACGGGTTTCCGATTTCAGCCAGTTTACTCCAGGAAAGAAAGAAAAGGAGCGCTCACCTGCAGTGTCGATGGACCCCGGCCACAGTTTCAATGATGGAGCACTCGCCCTCGTTGAGGCAAAAGGCCAAGTCCTTATCTTCGACGCAAGGCTTGAAAACCTCTGAGCGCAGGCTGGGCTGCGTCGGGGCCATCGCTGAAGGAAACAAAGGAAATTGTCAAATTTAGTCCTACATATGCAAAAGCTGTTATCACCAACCGGCGGGATCGCATCCCAGCCGGGTTTGTAACGCTTGATGGATCCAAATCTTGACCCGACGTGCTGCTATACTAAACGGATGGCTGCATGGAGCACTGTCTGCCTGCAAAGTCTCTTTGACCTATCTTTCCTTTCTTCCTTGGTGTTGCGCAGCGGAAGAGATTTGTTGCTAGATCTCACGGGCTAAAGACCTGAGCGCTGGCAAACAAGTTCAACGGTCGTTCTCTTAAAAGCTTGGAAAACAAATCAACAAAGTCTTTAAAGGCCGGATAAGACGGGGATGGCGTGATCCTATTGTCAAAGACTCTTGCAGCTTCGCCCACTTTCACACACGCGGTTTGTTTTTGTTTTTGTCGGAATCAGGTCGGCGGGTTCCCTTTCAGGCCGTCAAAATTCCGGGACCAACTTCATTCACACCTGATGAAATGAACCACGCCAAGCGGGGAATGAACTGGAGTTTTAAAGGGTGCTTGACAATTTGCCAACATGGCCAATTAAATTACTCCCGTGAAACGTAAGGGTTTGAAGACGATCGGATAACATTGCATTTCTCGGTGCTGAAAATCAAATAATTAAAAGGGAATGCAGCTATCAACCGTTAGTGAATATATACAACACGAGACACACTTTATGTGAGCCGGATGCACAATATATCCCCACTACCTCAACAGTAGCAAATCACAAAATGAAGCGGCAATATGTTAAGATGACATTACATAAAGAACACGGCGACGGGCCTTGTGATGCGCACTTAATTCTCTTTGCTCGTCTGACCCCGAGCGGCCCTGACAACATGGAGAGCCTGGCCACCATCCTTCAGCACTGCAATGCAGAGAGCTCCGCCCAGTGATATATGCACAGCTGTCAAGCAAGCTGTCGTGGCAACACATCAGTATTGGGAGCTAGCCAGTGTAGCTACATGCTAGCGCGCACGCCGACCCACAAGCACACACACAAGCGACTTTCGCTCCATCATGTAATCGTCGAGCACTGCAAATGGGATTGACTGGCATTACGCTCAATACCTTGCCATCACAATTGGATTACGCATCATTCTCCTTTTCATCCATTTACATTATTCGACGCGAGCGCACTTTGGAAAATCCCAGGAACCGATATTTTCCTAATTGCCATTCTAGGCCCGCGCCGATCATCTGGCGCACATTGGACGGGCCATGCTGCCTTGCGTGCAAGCGCGTCTGTTGGCCGGTGGCCGCCTCTCGACAGATGCTCTCGCCAACGATCACTCGTGGCGAAATAAAAACACTGTAATCTGTTTGTTGCGCCCCAGCGTCTCGTTCAATCTGTGTTTTGTTTATGGCCATTGATCGATCAATCTGGGGCTCATGATGCAAGGCCCAAGAGATGATGAGAGATCAGATGGAACACAAAAAGAGAAATATGTTGCTCTCGGGACCAAAGACTGCTGGGTGAAGGTAAACAAGGACAATCCAAATCTCTGCGTCGTGCCAGGATGGAAGATGCAAATTTGCTTTTCATCAAATGATGCATGCAGAAAGATTTCCTGGCACACACAATAGGTCCGCCTAATGTGTTGGACCTATTGTGTGTGCGAAATTCTGCTTTCACCAACTACTGCGGTATTGCTCAGTGTGACACTTAACAATGAGTTTATTGTAGTGGTTAAAGTTCGCTAAATAAAACGTTTTAGCCCAAATTGAATGGAAAAGAGAACCTAGGATGGAACCCTCAGGGCCGCCACACACGTTTAGGGCAGAAGAAGAGGAATATCAACCTTTAGCTGTTAAAGCTTGTGAGCCAAACACTGAACGCAGCCAGCAGAGTACCTTAATAGTCATGTTTATCATTGTGAATGGAGTTTGCAGGACTATAATATAGTGAGAGGAGTTTCTAATATTTCGGTTGTCTTATCACCTTCGCGAGAGTCAAACATCTTCTCTTTTTGACACCTGGGAAAAAAATATTAGGCCTGAAAAGTTTTGCATCTAAACTTGCCCAAAGATGAAACCCTGGGGAACACCATTAGTGATGGATGAGACCACAATACAGAAGTCAGCAAATGACTTGTAGTATGTTTTACTTATTGCAGCGATGTAGAAATTCATTTGATTATAATGAGAGGAATCTGTAATATTGTGGTACGGCTGCCTAAGAGAGTCAAAATATACTGAATGCTTTGTTGGAATGTTTAACGATACAAAATGTTGACCATCCTACATTTTGAAACATTCAGCAAATTGAAGGAGCCCTTGGATGGAACCCTGAGGGACGCCATTAGTGATTAGTTGCAGGAGATGAGATGAAGCAACCTGAAAATAGTTTGGTTATTTGCAGGAGCCTGTGAAGAAAGTCATTTTTCACTTATCTATTACTTTGGTGACATATTTTGGTCCCGGAATCAAAATATTAGAAAGAGCTTTCAGTTAGATGTATTGCAGTTGTACAGCAAACTGCAACCCATCTTTACTGAACCCTTATATTAGATCTCATTAGATGACCTAATGTTTTGGCTGCTGAGTATTTGGTGGGGGAGAGGAGTCTCCAATCTAAAATGAGACAAATTTCACCAATTCCCATAGGGGAACATTTAAAAGGTTTTCTATTCCAAGATGCAACTTTAAAAATAGTACACAACATTCTCCCGTGCGCCATGCGAGTCCCCGGCAATAATTGTCACAGCGTTTTGAGTCCCTCTCAGCTTTTATCTCAACAGCAGCAGCAGTGACCACATTAGGTATGCAAAAAAAAACAGCCCCTTTGGTGCATGCTATGTTAGGTCAGCGGCTTTAAGAGAAGCACACAAAGAGAGATTTTTTTTTTCTTCTTCCTACTGTTAAAGAATGTTGATATTGTGTTGTCTGATGCATTGAGATTGGAAAAGTCAAGGCCAAGCAGACACGGCACAGCTTTTTAATAGTTACAACATTTCCTGTCAAAACTTTAATTCTCCTACTCGTCACTGCCTATTGGAACCGTCGCAAGCGCTAGCAAGGCAGGAAGTGAGCAACACAAGGTTGCAGGGGTACCAGTGACACAGCACTTTGGGAATTGATGATGACGTATGATGTCTCATCCAAGGAAAGGGGGAAAAAAAAGAAAAAAAAAAAACTGTCTGGACTCAAAGGCATATTTTGGCAGCACCTTTTTGAACGTCTTGAGCCAGAGGGAGTCGCTGTCAGGTCAGCCTTAAATTCAACATGTGATGGCATATTTTTCCCCCGAGGAGCTGATCAATCAAACATGCTGCGGTTGTTAAGATATAATACAAACCCGGACGCCATAAATCATTTTACCTCCACTCTCCAGTGTGAGAGTTCTCCCCCAAAATATTGATACAATGAAAAGGACATTTCAAATGGACAGCCTGCGATGTAATCTAAAATCTGATTCCGGAGCTTGCTGCTGCTATGAAGAAACAAGCGATATTTAGATATGGCCTTGAGAAATACTGGCTGTCAATTGTGTATGTGTTTGCATTTGATCAAGCTGACAAGTAAGAAAATGTTACTATGCCACGGGTGGCTGATTTATAACCGGCTGCTGGCCGACATCAGAAGCATATCCGAGCTAAATGGCCCTCTGACTAGTATCCAACGGTCACGATGTATCGGATCGTCTGTTACAGGACAGTATCGATACACCGGCATCGAATATCCGCGTCGTCGGTCTGTTACAAAACAAATCATTGACCGGCATCAAATATCAAAATCGTAATGTATCGGACCATTGTCTGTTATAACCCAGAATTGTGACATAAATATGCAAATGATATAGAAATATGCATTAGCAATTATTATTTGTGTCTTTATTGTTTGAACCTGTGGCTTTCACACTTGTGAGGCCGTTTAAAAAGTTGCTTAAATACTACTTGTGCAGTCAGTAATGTTGTTTTAATTCACTTATGTCCTATGGGCAAAATTACAAGTAAACTCTCAGTGGTTCCACTATATTTGTAAGTGGCTCTTTATAGCTCCATCTTTTCAGCCTTTTTACAGTAGTTACAATCCAACTGAAGTGCGGTGACAAATTAGAAGTGACAAACAAGTACAGTATTGAGTTCACGTAATGATCTTGAATTAAAATTAAATCCCCGCCGGCGCACAGGCAAAGTCTATATGGATGAAAATGCGCTCATAAAAAGGCAACTGCAGAGGCAGCGCCGATTCATCTCGGACTCTTTGAAATCACTTTCAACGTCTGCCACTTTTCAGAGACGCTGCGATGAGAATCGCTGATTCGCCGAGCAACTTTCAAGGAAATGCGCTGACTGGCTCTGCGGATCACAGATGATGCTGCTGTGATCTGGGGAGAATTCTCACACCTGAGATTCTTCACTCGCATCGCCGTAGCTTTCTAATGACGCACCAGTCATGTATTTATTATTACATTATCTCCTGTAGGTAATATTAAAAGTGCAGCGGCGACAGTACGCATGCCAGTAAATGGCATGCAATGACCAAAGGAAGGCAGCGAAGAATGTGCGCGTCTCAGCATTAGTGATTCAGGAGGCGATAAATATCAATCCGTCGGGTGACTTTTCAATTCCATATGCTTGATACTTAACATTTATCTATTCATTATATTTGCAAAACTTTTACCTGCTAACTTTGGGAACTTCCGATCATTTTATGTCCTACGATCGTAAGATACTTTCATGATCTCGCAGCCCATCGGAAAATCGGTTTCCATCGAAAAGATGCAAGGTCGCGGCGACACAACAGCCTGGCTGAAGTCGAATTATTTGCGCCAAAGAGGCCTAATCCAACAATAAGGTCACTGACACATGGAGATATCCGGGTCATGGCACCAATTCAACAGTTCTGAGGTGACACATATATATATATATATATATATATAATTTAATCCATAGAACAATATATGTCTGTGTACCGTATGTGGGGGTGCGTGCGTACGTATGTGTTCATATATATATATATATATATATGTATGTTCCTCACCAAGTGCTCTAGTTCTTTACCCTTTGCCCGGACTGAAAATCATTGTGCAAATGATGCCTTTTTCGAAAAGACAGACAATCTCAAGGTTATTCCCCGCTCGCAGCACGTGGATGCCCCAGGATCCTCGGCAGGGGCAAACAACACAGGAGACGATTCCATTTACAATTGTAGCATTTTCCCTCCACGGCTTCCTTCTAATGCGCTCATTAGTGTTGTTGTGCAGGGCTTTACTGCCCCTGGAGACAGCAGCGCTTGTTGGGAGAGCACTGCCAGTGTTGACAGCGGAACACACCAAAGGCCCTTTCTAACATGGACGAATGAGAGAGAGAGAGAGCGAGAGCGAGAGAGAGAGGGAAAGAAACGGAGAGAGCCTCCTCCGAGAAGCTGCTGATTGCTTACCCAACATGCACCGCTGCCTTGTGGGCAGACTGAGAATCACAGATGTGCTTTGAGCTGCGGGGATGGACATCACATTGTTAGGGACCATGTTAAGAGTTATCTGGAAAATGGTTGAGAATTGACAGGAATCCTTTTTTTTTTTTTCCTCCCTACACTCTCGGGCAGATGCAGTGGAAATAGAATATAAAGCCACTGAAAAGTGCAAACTAAGGCCAATAGGAGCAATTGAAATCTGAAGCAATCCTCGCCCCGCAGCTCAGTAGTTATTACGGCAAGTATGCCATTTTTTTCCTCTTTCAGAAATAGTATGAAAGAAATCTCATTTTGGACCTTGGAGCGTTCTCTACCCTCAAATAAATGGGTAACAATCATGATTCTAACAACTTCAACACAAGTCATCTTCAATCTCTCCTGCGTTTAAGTCTGTATTTTATCAATGTATCTATGCCTGTATTTTAACAACGTGTGAAGTGCTTTAGAATGTACGTAGCATTATTACAATGAAACTCTGCGAACATGCGGTACACCGACTGGACGCAACATTAGGGACACCTGCAAGAGCTGTATTTTTTAAAAATGCCTTTATAAAGACAGTGCGCAATTTTTATTTCAATAAAAATCCCATTATTAGAGTACAACTCTTCAAACAGACCCTTTCAAACATACGTATCTTTTTTAAAATTAATTAATTTTTTGGGGGGTGACATTATTTCGACGGCCATGACGATATTTGGCAGAATAAAATCCGTCTGACTAATTAAAAAATATTGAATGAGTGAAATGAAATTTTTGGGTCACTTAACGCTTCCAACAAAGAGATTAAGGACGGGATAAAACATTTGACTGTTTTGAAACATTTCATCCGTTAGCATTTGCTTAAATTTACAACAGAGAGGGAAAAAAATGACAAAAAATGGCAAGGTTTTGCCCATTTTTTGAGGAGGGTTGGAGGAATGTTTGAATATCATCTTTGTCAAATGTTGCAATGTGTTAATGTGCAAAAAAGCCTTTTTTTTTTTTTGTAAAGCGCTAGTATTCACCAATTAAACCAGCCAGACGATTAATCGGTCGGGCCCTGATATTATTTTTTTTTTTTTTAGCATTATTAGCTCATGCCATCATATGAACGTGGTGGAATCCCATGAAGGCGATTCTATCTGTTTTACAAGCACTTACAAACACGATGAATGTCTTTCTCGCATCCATAGATTACCTTAAAAGCCAACAGGTGGGCAACAAAAAGAGGAGACGATATACCTCCGCGGCAGGGTTACTGGATGCTTGGAGGCAGCCAAACACAATACTCATTATGAATGAACATGCACTCAAAACAATGCATGCAGTGGAGTATCAATATAAAAAGCCTCGGAGGACTCCAGCGGTATCAAGGTGCATATATTTGTCATGTGCAAATGAGAAAGCAAAGGCCGATGTTGCATTAAACAGACAATGTAAGCCCAGTTTTCCTTGTATAAGTTCCCGGTGATGATTTTATGACTCGTGCAGAGTCACAGTTGAACGAAGTCATTAGCACGTAGCGTCGTTACAAGATGGACTCCGAAGTGCTGCTGATGATCCAAAAGCAGCAGGTTAATAAAGTCCAGGCCCACAAGAAGCCAAACGTGCAATAAAACCTCAAGAGAACCATTCGCACCCTCCGTGCCATTCACATTCCTAATTAGCTGCCGACCTCTCGTGTCGGCCGCGTCTTTGTTTAAGTTCACACGGACGCCGTGCGCGGGTAGCGCCGTTCCCATTCAGAGGACCTTCGGTCACAGGATCTAAACCTTGAAGCGTCACTTAGTTAGTAATGATAACATTAATATCCACCTACGGTGTATAAATCATTGTCAAAAAAAAAAAAAAAAAAAAATCATAATTAATGTGACCTATAACACCTCAATTAAAAAATATATTTGGAGAGGGGAAGCAAAAATAAAGAACAGAGATAATGGGTTTTGCATATTATGGCTTGCGCTAGAAGACGGAACAAAACTACAAGGAAAAGCCTACTAGAACATCTGAAGTTTATTCAGAGTTCATCTGAGGCTGTTTGTAAGTAAGTCAGGGGAAAAAAAATGTCAGGAAAAGCCGACTTGTACAGCTGAAACTTTGTTTGGGGTTAATCAGAGACACTTTGGCAGTTATGTACTCACTCACATTTTTTTTCCCAATTGCATCGTACGGGTCACCGATCGCATTAATGGCGAAAGAAATTTCAAATGAATTCTCTTGATCACAAAAAATAAAATGAAAAAATAAAAAAAAAATTTGAACAGGGGTGGTGTGGATTTTTCATATCCGACCAGGGGTGGGCAAAGCTTTGCGCTCCAGACCGCAGCTCTCGCCCGCATAGACTTTTGCGTGAGCGCAGTCGGAGATGCCGTTAGGAATTCTCAAAATAAGCCAATTGTAATATTATTAGATGCTAATTTGTCTCGCATGCTGCTCGTAGCGCTGATATGGAAATCAACAGCCACATAAGTCGTATTCACTGATGGCGCTCTAATCAAGTTAATTTGCCACCAGGAGGGAGAAATGGGCCATCTCACGTGAGACAAACAATTTGCTTGGCTTGTATGTTTACAATTGAGTCATTATTTTTTGATTTTTTTTTTTTTTTCCTCTGCCGACAGATTCCTTCGCTTTTGGACATTAGCGACTCCACTTTAGGCTGTTGCTCAACGCTAAGCATTACTTTAATGCCATTATCTGCGTTACTTACCGCAAACGACCAACAAGGAGCGGAGGAATACGTTGACATTTTTTGGCCGGTTAATATTTAACGAGAGAGGAGGAGGTTGTTTGCGGCGCTATTGCCCCAGCCGCAAGTACGGTGCTAAATTTCAATCTGGGTGGCAGGATATGCCGTCCAGGAGAAAATACATTGACAAGCACATTGTACATCTGTTGCCTCATTCTAGTACAGTAAGAACATTTGCTCCATTGGATTAGCGTGAGAGCAAAGCGTCAACAATTGTTAGGTGCTGCGTGTAATCGATTTCTAACTCAAGTCATCATGAGACATTCGATTGCCATTCGCTGACTTCTTCTTGTATCTATCAAGAAACACGTCAAGTTGGAAAATGTCACCCCAGACATGTGTGATTAATTAATAGTCCAACGTAATAACGCCCAAAAAAAAAAATCCATCAAAGGCCCCGGATTTGATTCGTTCTTTCCCTTCTAAATCGTTGGGACACTTTCTCTCATTTTGGCAGCGTCTGCTTCCATCTGTATGTGTGGCTGTTTTTTTTTTTTTTTTTCTCTATTTTTTTTTTTTATAATAAGGCGTAAATGAAATAAAAAGAAAATACAGTTTTAAACCTGGGGGTGTAAAGGATTACGTATTGGCAAAGGAAAGTGGCCCGGGGAGGTTGTTCACATTTATTCTGTGTGAAATCTGTGCAGGGGAAACAGAAATTCATGGAAATAAATACTGTATGTCTGCATATGAAATGAGCTTTTATGTAACTGCTTGCACACGTAATCAGATGGGAAAAAAAAAAGAAAAAAAAGGTCATGGAAATTATGAGAAGCCTAATTTTCCTCCAACTGCGGCAGCAGAAGTCATCGTGGCTAAGTGATGCAAAGGAGTTGCCAAATAAAGATTCAAAGGAGGACAAGAACAGACGGCATCACAAAGGCATCGACTACCGAAATGTCAAAATCAATTAAGATCGATCAAATGATGGACGGATGAATGAATGAATGGATGGATAGATGCATGAATCAATTGATGCATTTTAATGGGTCGATGCATGGGCTTGTTATGAATGAATGACTGACTTGAGGCGTGTGTGAATGGATGGGCAAATTGATGAAAAATTGTGTGAATTTCATTCTGCAGGGGTGAATGAGTGACAAAAAAAAAATGGTCGAATGGATCAATGATGAATAATTAACAAAAGGATGAATGAGCAAATGAACGGACAGATGATGGGTACATTTAGTAACTAATGGATGGGTGAAATAATGGATGTTCGATGAATACATGATTAAAGGATAGATGCATAAATTAAGGAGTGAATTAATTAGGTGAGTGGATGAATGCCCGAACGGATGACTGAATGGTGTGTAAATTCCGTCCTGAAACAGGACAGAGGCAAATCAATGGAAGAATCATTTTAATGGACGGATATATACATGAATTCATTAATAGGTGAATGACTGCCTCAAATGGGAGATTTTTTAGAAATAAATGCTGTCTCCTTAAAATGAATGCGTGAAACACCCTCGAGCTGGTGCTTTTGCCTCACTTTTTAGAAATTAATTCCTCCCCCTTTCCCCAAGAATAAATGAATGAATTCAACACGCTCGAGCTCTCGTCCCACTTTTTTTTTTTTTTTTTTTTTTTTTTTTAGAAACATCATCCTTCTCTTTCTTTCTATTAATGAGTGAAAGCGGCGCTATCTGGTGCCGTCTTCTCACTTTTTCAAAATAAATCCTCTCTCTATCTGGAGGCATGTAATTACTCACCCTTGAGAGGAAGTGTGGCGGTAGCTACGCGTGAGACAGGAGAGACACAAGACTCCGGAATGGACATTTTTTTTTCCCGATATTTAATGGGCAGGCCGGTCTCCATCCTCTTTTCCCGCCTCTCTCTTTTTGTCTCGCCCTTATCTGTGTCTTAGGGGACGTCCACAATGCCGCAGCGACATTCACGAGAGGCGGCGAGCGGGGAGTTAAACGACGCCGCAAAAAGGTGGACCGCAGAGTGGCTTCCTGTCGGCACGCTTGATTAAAATTCCGAGGCGCGAGAATACGGGGCGTGATGTACGACGAGCAGGTGGTGGCGCTTTTTAATATGCATGAGTGCACGGGCGCCCGCATCTGCAGACTGGCAGTCACTGAGCTTGTCTGTCCACTCTCTTGGCAGCTCTCTGGGCACATGGGAGGGTGGGGGGGGGGTGCGGGCACACATCAGCACAGCACGAGGGGTGGGCGGTTTGAAAAAAATGCACTCCTAAGATCGGCAGAGTGAAGTCTGCCTCGGCTTTTTTCGTTCCTCACGTTGTCTACTTAAAGCAGCCAAAGACGGACGGAGAAGGCAGCCATTTGCGACTGTATATTTTATTGATTTCACACAAACAGAGACGGATCAAAACGGGCTCGGAAAACGCGACCGAAGCCTCGCGGGACTACTATTCAACACTCGCACATCATTTCGATATTTTGCTCCCTGGTGGCGCGGTTACACATGTCAGCGTATCGGTGCGGGGAGGGCATGAAATAGGACATGCTCAGATCGGAATCAGAAATAGGCAAAGATAAGAATAGGATGCCAATACATCCGCGGCATAAAGAGACTAATGTGATCCGCCCCGTCAATGTGAGCCTGATTCTATTCGCCAATGGCGATTGGTGACTTAAACACACGCGCGGGAGTGGAAATAATGCAAAGCAAAGATGACGCTAACGCCTACAGATCAACCAACATATCCTGGCCAAGGAGAGAGAGAGAGAACAACGATTTTTAAGGAAGAACACTCTTTGTGTAAAGCTACCTACAGTATAGCATGCTACCACTGCAATCGACCAAAAGAAATAGGCCCTCTACCAACATTACGATCTGGAGTTTAGTAGCGTCAAATTAGCATTTGGGCAAACCAGCTCATGATGCGACGGAGTCATCCAGAATCACCATTCTTTCGGGGTTTTTTGGGTTTTTTTTGGGGTTCTCTTAATTGGTCTCCGATGGGCAATATAGTAGTGCTAGCAAAAGAACTCCAAGGTCATTGAATCACTGTGTCCCGATATTTCCATGCAGCTCGATTACAGGGTTTGGCTTTTATGTCCTTGGCGCGCATCCGCTTGTTATTTTGATGCCTGCGCGTAGGAAGCCCAGAGACGGCGGGGATTCTGCGGATGCCAGTCGAGCGGCGCACTGCAATGTTTGTGTCAACTTGGCCTCGTGTGGCACCTCCTGTTTGTTTTCCACGGAGGTCGACAGAGACGGTGAGGTACGCACTCACTTGAGTGTTGTTTTAATTGCGCGCACACACACAATTGCCCACGTCTGAAAGTGGAGGATTTCTGAGTTTTGTGGAGCATTCATGCCGTACATTCGTACTTTTTGCCTTATAAGCAGAAAAATAAAAGCATACTGGTACCTCTAGTCCATGAGAAGATGTTTTCCTCATACCCCAAAAAAAAAAAAACAATGACACATTGGTTACATAAAGCAAATATCAATGTCGTCATCACGGTTGACGGATCCAAAAAAAAAAAACCGACAAAAAAACACACAAAATGAGTATCTCTTTCACATCGGAGCGACTCATCGGCATAGTAGCGAAACAAAACGTATGAGCATCATCATCTCCATTGTGCTTGCACTATCAAACACATTAAAAGCAAAGAGAGAGAGAGAGAAACGCACACTGATTCCAAACAGCGTTGCGCACCCTACCCACTATGTTGCTAGGCAACACACACACACACACACACACACACGTTCGCAACCTGTATGCAGCATCTCGAGTGGTCGAGGCCAGTCGATGCGACCACAGCTGATGGAAATATTTCACAGTTCTCGTCTGAAGTGAACGCGGTTGAAAGAATCACACGTGATGACACTGCTGCATTCGAGGACGCTGGGAAATTGCAACCTAAGACGCTAGGAGTTTCACCGGGGCACCACGGAAACAAGATCTAATATTATTGCAATCTCATTTTCTTTGAGGACTTTTCCCAAGTTGATGATTTTATGGAATGTAGCAAGTACGTGACCGCGTTAAAGCCCATTGAAAAAGGCTTTTGAAGGTACACAACTGCAGCTTTTATTTCCTTTGGCTTCACTGCCACGCCGTGTTGTCAAGCAGTATTGAGCTGCGGGCCAATTTGTGTTGGTCAAGCCTGATGTTGGATCAGTGAAATCCCGTTAAGCCAAGCACACCACCTCCCCCTCCCCCCCCCCCACCACCATAGCCTTGGGATGGTGTCTGCCTTGTATTGCCGGCCAAATTACGAGCTGTTTAACACCTCGCCACCTGCCGTGTTTATCTGCCTGTGTGGGAGAGGATGAGGAGGAGGAGAAGGTGGTGGTTGTTTGGTTGTTTTTTTTTAAGCCGTCAAGTACACATGCGACCAACCTCAGTTGACCTCTCGCAGTCAGACTGAGACGCATGTGAAATGTTTTTTTTTGTTTGTTTGTTTGTTGGGTTCTTGAAGGCACAATGATGCGATTGTCCATTGTTAATGTGCTCATCATATTCGGCATAAAATTATGTTTTGCTGATTTTCTTTGTTTTGTTTTAGGTCAGTAACCAAAATGCTAGTAACGTGATGCCGAGGAAAAAAAAATGAATTAACATTATTGAAAAAAAAAAAAAAAAAAGAAACTTTTATTCTTGCATTTATGAATTGATTCGTGCAAAATTGCACTGGTTAAAATAGTAAAAATAGTTTGTTTCCAAAAACTTTTTAAATGGATTTAATTAATACATATTATTAAATAATTACATATAGTATTATTATTATTGATTATTATTATTATTATGAAAATATGTGCTAGAGAAAAAAAAGGCAGATTCGGATCTAGAGAGGTTTACTTGCATCTCTGATCAAAACATTCAGAAAAAATTTGTTGACCAGTGTTGTGATGACAAAAAACAAATTTTGACGTAAAGCTAAGATTTAATGGTAGAGCTTTTGATACTTTGGTCAAAAGACCCTTTTGAAAAAAAACAAAAAAACAATACTATTCTGGTAACAGTAGCCTATTTTCTTCACATAACTCATTTGTTGTCCCGACTCTTTTCTTGAAATTCAATTCTAAAAATTTTTCATGAAATAAAAAATTGTTTTTCCTCGTAAAGCCAAGACTTTTTCTTAGAAGAAACTAGGACTACTTTTGAATACTTTTGGCAAGATCCCACTGCTCCCTGCTCACCATGGATACCACCACCCGCACTCACCTATTTGTTCCCAAAATCCCCACTACATTAGGTCAATTGTCTGTTTTATTTTATGCCCCAAACGACTGGAACACTCTGCAAAAAAAAACAAAAAAACAACATCTCATTCATCCAATTTAATCATGTATATACTGTAAGGTATGCATCTGGAATATCACACCGTACAGTTTATCGTCTATGCATTTGCTTTTATTCTTGCTTTGTTTTACTCTACTGCCTGCTGAGGTAGTCAGCCAAGCTCAATTACCGCGTAACGAACACACACTCTTTTAACCCTTCTCATGATTCCTCGACAAACACCGGATCAAGCTTATCTTCGACACTTGATTACGCAGCTCAGTGACGAGCGACGGCGCTGTGCAACTTCCCGTAAAACGCCTCGCATCCACGCATAAAAATTCCGACGGCATTCTCCCGCGGCCTTCCTCGCGAGATCGATGAAAACATTGAAGCTGACGGACGCAAACGTTGCACATGAAGGATGGCCGAGTGACGGGCAAAGCGCTTCCCTCTGGTGCATAACGCTCCCTAACGGATGTATTCGTCAAACGAGTTGCGCTCGGAGCGAGTCGGGGGATGAATACCTTATGGTCCCGTTCGTCTCCGGGAGCACAATGTTGCCGCCAACGAGCCTCATGCGTCACGCCCGCGCGCAACGCTGACGGCAAGCATTGTGTCACAGCCGCAGCGGGACGTCTACTTTGAGATCGCAGCAACTTGTAACAACAAAACGGTGGCTAGCTCTTTCCACGGTGCCTTTTGGACCACTTGAGTTTCATATTTAATACAGAGCACACTTCTGTTATAATCGTTTGGAGCGCTAAACTATACAGTACTAGACAGCAGGTATGAAAAGTCTACACACCCCTGGTTATATGCCAGCTTTTTGCGATACACAAAAAGTAAGACCAGAGTAAATAATTAGTTACAGTTAATTAGGTTTGCTTATTTTACTAAGTTGGTTGCAGTTACTTAGTTGCAAAGTGGGGACACTTATACACAGACCTACAGTAGGCAAACAGAAACGGCTACCTTTATGAAGATAATATTCTTTTAATTTAACAAATATTTATTATTGTGGTGGTGTAGATATCGAAAAAGTCAAAGCGAGTTCCCAAAATAACTATTAAAAACACCTTTTGATATGAAACTGTCACTCTTCAATCACAAACATTTTGTTCAATACTTTCTGACAGTGTCGGTATCACTTGAGCACCATCATTTCTGACAAAGGCAGATTTTTTTTTTTTTTTTTTTACGGAATAAAAAAAAAAATAATAATAATAAATTGCTGCTAATGAACATATAAAAGAAACTTGCCACAAGGTCAAAAACAAGGGCAGACTCGTGCCCCGGCCGCCATCCTTAATGACTCAGACGACGGCTCAAAGACATTTTCTTCGAGCGAGACAAATGAGTGCGAGAGCGTGCAAACATCAAAACTTTGGCTCAGCGGGTTCCCATCAAAGCTGCCAAGCGGGGAAGCTCAGCGGTTGTCAGGCCGGCGTGCGGCGCAGATGGCAGCGATGGAGATGACAAGGCAGGCGCGGGGAAAAATAGGTCACAAAGTGACACGTTCAACAACAAAAGTGCTCTCCTCCTCCAATGTTTCCATCTCATTCAGCGATTAAAGTCACTGTTGGACCTTGATCCTTAGAGCAACATTTTTGTCTTTTTTTTTTTTTTTTGGGCTACCATTTATAGAAGGATTACTTTTCCAGTTAGATCACGGCGCCGTGAAGTACATCTTTATTATCGCCGAGCAGATTACAACTACGCTGATCCTCTTGGGAGAAGCTTTTTGCTGGGGAAAGAGGACAATGAAAGCACAAAGAAGTATGGACTAGATGTTTGGTGGAAGCCTTCCTTTCATTGTATCGTATTCTAAAATCCTTTATTCCTAATTTATTCATTTTCAAATGAGACCATTTTATTGTTTGTGCCTTCCCACCCATTAAAGTATGAAATTACCAGAAGTGGGAGTAAGTCATGTCTCTGGCGTTTACCTTCAAGTCAAGTCCACACTAAATCAAGAAAGTCGAGTAAAGTCATTACTTGGGTTAAACGAGTCAGTCAAGTGATACAGTCACGCATATTAGCATGTTAGCCATTTGCGCTCATTCTCTGCTCATGCGTCAGTTAGCCGTGCTAACACATTCACAACCACGTTTTTTCATGTTGCCAAGCCAGTCTCTGTCTTGTCTTCTCAAAACCACAACCAACATGAATTTTAGTCAGTGTTTGATGAGATAGCATTAGCTAACCTGGTAAGTCAGCTTAATGGTTTTTGTGGGTTTCAAAAACAACCGACATGAAGTTTAGTCAGTGTTGGACCAGCTAGCGGTAAACTAAACCGTAAAGTTAGCTGTCCTGTTTTGTGGGATTTACAGTGACGGATGAAATTAGATGTCATGGTGTTTGGGTTTCTTATTGTTGAACATAATCCTTGAATCTAAATGTAATCTTCAGAGCTGCCTCCGTGATACTTCCTTTATGAAGCGGCCTACGCACTGCGCATCATAGCAAACTGGTGGGTTGCCACCATTGAGACAACTTTTTCTTTAAAAAAAAAAAAAAAAAAAAAAGGAAAAAACATGGCACGCCGCAGTGAAAACTCAGATTTAAAAATGTACATAGGCAAGACTTGTCAATTTATGCAATTTTACAAGTTATCAAATTCAACTTCTCTTGACCTTGACCATCTGTCTGGCTTTGAAATCAAATGTGGCCCTTGAGCACAAATGTTAGCCTTACCCTGGTATTGACCACACTAATGTGTCCAGGGAATGCAGGTAATCCTTGTTAAACTCTCCAATTACTCATTTGTACAAGCTACACAGTGGGAAATGGAAGACAAAAACAAAACACGGCCTTCATTTGTAGAGTCACTCATGGTGGCCAAGCGACACTGCCAGCGTTGACATCCATGCACAGCGTTGCCTTAGTGCGCATAAAAGAGGATTCCAAACATAAACCAGTGACACCTGTCAACATGAGCACAATGGAGAAGGCCGGCTGGTGCACACAGAAAAGAAAAAAAAGAAAAAAAAAAAAAAAAACACCACTGCACATAACATGGCAGCACAAAAGGAGGGCGGAAAAGAATGTTCTGTTGGTCTTAGCGAGGGTCATACACTGCAATGTGCTATTGCAACTGGTGGATGGGACTCACACTTGCTATCTTGTCCGTATACAGCCGGTTCTTATCAGAAGCTACTTGGCTTTTCTAGAAAAAGTGGTGCATAAAAGTACAAACGAACATTTTCGCTGTTACTTGCAAAGGTTGTCTTCTATCGTTGGGGCATGTGGACGCAAGTTATTCTCGAATGTAGAAGGATTTTGCGCTTTGCTAGAATTTTGTGAAGTTGTCAGTGAGGACCGCAGCCTGTATTTTAGCATAACCCTAACCTATAAAACCAAAACCTTTAGTATAATAAATCTTATTGTTTCGTCTTAAGCAGATTAATTTATTTCCTTTGTCTGTTAAAAAGCACATGAGAAGAGGACCTTGAAAAAAAAAATCATATATCAAAACTATACTGCTTTCAATGAGTTGCTTTTTTTTTTTTTTTTTGTTCTTTTTTGTTTTGTAAAGTTATCATAAGGCTCCAGCACACGGGCAACGCCTGAGCAACCGCAGTGAGCTTTGCGACTTACCAGCATTCCAATGAAAATAATCAATGTGTTTTTGATTTACTCGAGCTCTTAACGACCTTTTGTTTCTTCCCTCTGCACATTACGGCCATCCTCCATCCAAATGTTCTCATTAACCCGACCAATTGATGAGACGAACGCTGGCAGAAAAGTTGTAAAAGTACGATATATCCCCCCCCCCCCCCCCCCCCCCGCTTTCATTTGGCTAAAATGACATTTTAATTACGTGCGGCATCAATCCCGCACTACGTGATGAAAAACAAACATTTGTCGCCCTAAATGGCCTTTTATGATCCAATTACTTTGTGGTTTATGTTAGCTAATATACTGTATGGAGTCGAACAATAATTCCCAGCTTGCTCCGCAATGACCAGCGGCTGCTTTGAGTGATGAACGCGTGCGCCTCGACTCGCAAACACATGCAGAGAGCGTCATTGAATCAACACAAATGTTGTTTACGTCTGGCTTATGGCCCTTGTTGTAATTCAACGCAAATCTGTCACACTCCAAATGACACGGAATGCACCCCGCAGTCAAGCGCGCGCGCGCACAGAGAGGGAGTAGCCATCAATTCGCACTAGCGGCGGACCTCTCTCTCTCTCTCTCTCTTTCTTTCTCGCGCGCGCGCGCACCGCCCCCCCCCCCCCCCCACCCGAATTCATTCGTCCCCAGAGCTGATCGGCTCCGCTCTGCCGCAGCCAATCCGTATAATTAGGCCGTCAGCAACGCAAAACCCTCGGCTCAGGCTCAAAGTCCATTTCAATACGGGGGGGGTTGAAAGACATGACAATGGCTTTCTTAACCACCGTTGTTTCCCGCCTGCGCAAACGTTGAGGGAAAAAAAAAAAGGCTTGGATCTTTTGGTGAACTTATCGCTCGGCATGTTTCCGCTCCTTCTAAGCGGGAAGGATTCTTTTTCCAGTCTGGTTTTCGTGAAGCATTTTGGTGGTCATTACCGATGAATCACAGGCGAGCGTATTCATGGCGATATTAGCGGATGAGGTGGTCTAAGGAATGGCCTTTTTTTTTTTCTTCTTTGGTCGCATGTTCTCAAAATAATGGTTACACAGAGATAATGGTCCATAGCCTATTATTTTTTTTACATCTGAAATGCCTCCAAAAATGGAACGGAAACTTCAAAACAAAGCTTCCCAGGATCTCAAACTATGCTTGTTACACATACAAGATGTCCGTCCATCGGCTTACCCCGTTCAAGGTTGTGGGGAGCTGAAGCGTATCCCAACTGACTTTGGGCAAAAGGCAAACTACACCCAGGAGCGGCTGGCGATCAATCTCGGGCCTTACAAGAACACATTTATATTCATAGCTGGTGGTTACGTAAGGCAAAAAAAGTCCCATAAAATAAAACCGAAACTAGAAATGCATCGTTTTAGGTACGGTTCACTGCACGGGAAAACACGCCCCCTTTTTCGGTTTTGCACTTGGCTTATAAAACAAAACACGGCTTCCATGTGGTGGTGACAGTAGTCCGATTACTTCAGTGAGAAAAGTAACATGATCGATTAGTTGTTACTGTAATAAAAATGTATATATTAGAACATGTTACTTCGTAACGCGTTACCAACATTCATCGGGGCACATTTATATTGCTAGTTAGTGAGCAAGTGGGACCAAAAAAAAAAAAAAAAAAAAAAGACCTACAAAGCAGGCCATTAAACTAGAAACGCGTCTGCATCCCACCTTTGCACATTCGCTCGCTCTAAAGAGGAATGTGCGGTTGCGCCAATCTTCCTTTGGGTTTTGCGATGCGTTTAGCTTTTCACGACGAGCGTCTTATCGGCGATAATTGGCAGATGAGGCCATCCAAAGTGTCCGCTCTAATCGCCCCTCGCATTCGCCTCCTCCAAGCGGTTACGCAAGGCGGCAATTACGTCGCCTTGTTTTGACGCTTCTTCTCACTCCATATGGTGACAGCCCCGCTAATCGCCACCTCGCTGAGAGCTGCTGCATGACAGCCTGTGTGTCAAAGTCACTAAAAAGGGGGGGGGATGCATTTGTGAGCTGCAATTTTTTTTTCCCCCCCACTTTGTGTGTGTGTGTGTGTGTGGGAGGGAATGGGAAAAATTAGCCAGAGCAAACAAAGTCAATGAGGCATGAAGGTGGCTTCCCCCTCCCGTGTTTGGTCGATGGCTGTGGTGAGCACTCCGGGGAGGAAGGGAAGGAGGGCAAATGAAGCCTGGAGGGAGCGGGGAAAGGAGAATTCTGTTCATTTACTTGCCACATGCCGGCCTCCAATCCCGACCCCAAAGTCGGATCTGACATTAAGCAGAAACACATTTGTCCGAGTCCTATTGGATGTCCTCGGGCTGAGAGGCAGCATTGGGACTGCGGGCGAGAGAGCGCGTTGTGTACTGCACAATAATATCAAGGATTGACGCTATTACAATCGCAATGAGCTGCATTCATTGCCCACTGACTGATCACCACTGGGAAAGAGGGAAACGGCCTACACCACCCTCAAGCCCGTTGCTACACATAAGGTACTTACAAGAACACATTTATATTAATAGCTGGGAGGGGGGAGGGGAGGTAAAAGGCCCAAAGACTGGAAACTACAGTAGAGCAAGGAACTAGAAATCCATGGTTGCAAGTGACCGTAACGTAAGGTCTTGAGCTCGTTGTTTTGAAAATTGATATACGTTTCTGATCCAAAATCCAAGAAGTACAGGGTAAAAATAAGAAGTACAGACCATAGTTACATGGAAGACGGAGGTGGGAAAAAGGAAACAAAAGACAAATGCTATAAGGCTTTTTTGTTATGTGTTATTTGAACACAAACACGCAGCAACACATGTCGACAGACAAAATAAGAATGCAGGCAAATGCTATTTCTCCTCTGCATAAAACAAATATTACGGCAGCTTATTGCCTGTAAATTTAATTTGGCAAACGATTTTTTTTTTGTTTCCTCGCGTATGGATTTAGATCCAAACTATGGTTGAGCCTTGCACACTCAAAGTGTCTTGAAATAAGGCACAAAAATCCTAAGTATGACTGTCAAATTGTAGCAACATATGCTAGCCAGAAAAAGCACTCTTGTCAGAACACACCCTTTTTGTAGCTCAACCCAACAACACAAGAAAACGACAAACTACAACAACAAAAAACGCCCCTGGAAGAAATAGTTACCCGAGTTCTGTTCTCCATCGTCTCCAGCTCCCAAATTCAACAGTTTTATTAGCGACTTATTGCTCTCTGTGTTAGCAAGTCGACTGCTCTAACGGCGCCACAGTTGCTGCCTGCTACGCAGCAGGTATGCTCGAAGGAGTTTTAAAAACTCTTTTGCCTGCTGCTGCTGAAAACGACACAATGGGAGCTCGGAGAGCCAAGCCAAGCAGTAAAGTTGCCGGCTGAACAATTAGCTGAAATTTGCTGCAGAGCCGTGCAGGGAGCTTCAAAGAGGGCGGGTAACCCTCCGTAGGCTCCGCTCCATGTAGCAAGCCTTACATAATAATGTCGCGCGTCGTTATTTGATTTGACGTCGGAGTCAACATGGCTCTGCTGGCGGCTTTGGAAATGATCGCTCTGCTGTTTTTATACGTGCATTCTGGCCCAAGTCTATAAATTGGCCAATCATCATTCACAACATTGGGATATTACATCGCAAACTAAAATAAACAAAGATAATTACCTCAATAGGGACGCGATTGATTGGTCATTGCTTCCTCGGAACGCTGCGATTTAAGCGAGCTGCCCCGCCGTACACAAAAGCACAGCGGCAATTTATCTGGCTTCCAATCATCATTACCGTTTTGATACGTCCAACCTTCCGAGGCCGCTGGGAAACGACGAGATTAATCACAGCCGCCGATAACGTGTTGTTTTCACTTTTTTGTTGGGATGCCATGAGGACTGTGGGTTTGTTTGCATCATTTGGTAGTTGGTAGTTGAAAATCTTGATGTCATTCCAAAGTTGAAAGCTGCAATACGATATCATTTATGAGAGTGCCACCCGTCACTCCTCGGAAAATTCAAAGTAGCTTGTGAATTGGCCGTAGTGTTTCTATAATTTTGGAGGGGAGTATAAATCCAAAGACATGAAGTACAGATGTGAGGGTTACCAGTATTAGCAGAAACTGGCAATCCAAAAAGAAACGGACTGTGCAAAAAAAAAAGACTTCTGCTGTCAACTTTTCTTTCTTTCCATCTCTTTTTTTTTCCATGCGCCACCTTTGATCATGTCATTATGATTCATTCACATTCGGATTACCTACTACCTTCCTCGGAAAGTAGCATCGCCGCGCTGTCACTCCCTTAGGATGGCATCCGACTTTATTTATAATGTAGCAGGAAGATTCACCCTGCTACGCTTTAGGCTGTCAGGATATCTCGCACAACACCTGCCATACATGAGTAATTTATAATTCCACACGGTGCTAATTTGGTATAAATGGACTTCTTAAAGCATTAAAGTCATTTGATTGGGATTCGCATGTGCATTTTTCCTTTAACGTATACGGAATGGATTCCTCCAGCGCTGCATAGCAAGTGAACTGCGAAGCAACACGCAAGTCAGTCCACAGTACGAGTGAAACATATTCTGCTACCACTTGTACATCCAGACTGGCGGTTCGCATGTGCACCGCAAGCACACTGACGGTGGCTTCATGCCGTGCCAATGGCTTTTGGCGCTTCCCTATTTAGTTCTACAGGAATATTCGTTCAATTATTTGAGCCACGGAGGCAGACAGCCTAACGCCGCATTGAGTCCAAGAGCGCAGTTTGAAGGGGCAAATAAAAATACAGCTAATTATGGTGTTGATATTTCACATAAGGCATATAAACTAGCAAATACTGCCAAGCATAACACAGTGTTATCTTTAGGCTTGCTAAGATATACAAATTAACATGGGCAGTACAGTAAGTGCTTTATTTGCTATCAGTCACGATAAATGAAAGAGATCAAATCAAATGAAGCCTTGGTTTTCAAACGCAACCCCGACACAACACGCCGAGCTTCTTGTCTTTAGCATCCGCGGCTTCTCTTTCTTCTTCCCCTGAGTTCGGTGAGGCATGCAACACGCAGCATATCATGTACAGTCAGAATAAAGTAGCTAATTTCTGCGACAGGGAGATTAAAGTACCCCCATCGTGTCCTGTTCGGTATATGTAAATGACGTAAACAATGTCGTCTATGCTCATCTGTCGGAGTTCAGAGAGGCTAGCAGGCATCAACATACAGCATATTGTGCGCTGTTTTGACTAAAGAAGCATGTTTCCATAGCGGCGACATGTATGTGCCCCTGTCGTACGGTCTTGAATGAAGTTTATAATGCATCCTACAATATTGTACTTAATACAGAATCATCGTATGCATCATGATTTAGTGCTTCAATTCAGTGTGCTACCAATGCAACTACCAATGCTAATCAGCCGTTCTCAGTTACGTGTTAGCATTAAGCTAACCGGGGCATTCCAAATGCACAATTGTTTGGGTGTTTTCAACACACAATGGGAAATTCTCTCTCTTTTATGTTTAGTTTGACAGGAAAATTCAACCGAGAGCGGCATGAAATGACTAAGCACCTTTTCCGAAGTTCTCACAAAACTCGTAAGCTGGGGCACTTGTATCTCAGGGCGACACTGCATCAAATTAAAAACGAGCCTGTCACTATCAACCCGAGAGTGGAACCGATCTTATGGGTCATACCTCAAGACACACAACATGCAGCACATTTACCTGCCTTCCAGTTCAGGGGAATTGAGATATAATCAAGACAATTTGTAATCGCAAATTACAAATTACGCTTGGAGCTCAGTTCCACTCCACAACTCTAGGGGCAGCCGTGCAACCAACACAAACAAACGGCGAGTATCCCTCTCTGGATTTAAAGGCTGACTGAGTCACTACGGCTCCTGTCAGAAGGCCTTTTAGTTTGCCACATCAACGGACGACCCGCCCGAGGTGATGCCACTACGCTGCCAAGAGGTGACCTTTGATCGACAAGAGTGGCGGAGGAAAAAAGGCCCCAAAAGGTCTGTTTGGGAACGTGGCATGGCAAGAGAAGGAGAAGACAAATGACAGGAGCCTTTAACCAGGCCAGCAGGTCTCCGCAGCTTGTGAAAACATTAGCGTCCTCTGTCAACACACATTAACATTTTCAAGCTAAGTACGCCATCAAACACACGTTGATTGTACGGTTATGAGCGCCGGTGCAAATATAGCACGGATATATGATAACAGGAAAACAAGGCCTGCGCTGACAATCTGATCCATGCAAACACTGATTAAAAAGAATTTTGAATTTCATGGAAAGCAGTTGATCTTTTCTATCACTATATTCAGTTTCCGGGTATGAACAGTTTGAGCTCCGATCACTTAATTTTATTACTGTTTATTTAAAAAAAAAAAAAAAAAAAAATGGAATTCACAAATGGCACTGTTGGCAGAACACTGAGTGGTATCTATTTCATCTCCGGCTCTGGTTGAATTCCCAGTGCGCATTATCGGGTCAGCTGATATCCTGTCTTCAGCAGCTTCCAGCCAGTGGGGGGTGGAATACTGCTTTCCCACATGCAGTTAAACATCAGTTAGTGGAATGGGTTGCGCTGGATGCTATCGAGTACTACTTGCACATAAAAACAATATAGCGGAGCCTCGGAATATAAATAGTTCATCAGTTGAATAGGTTCTCGGATATCAAAAGATCAGTGGTCATTTCTTAACATCAAGAACGCAGCGCACAGTCTTGTGAACTCGCCAAGTACGGCATTCCTACGGTAAGAACGTACGCCAGAAATAAAAAGTCTTTTTGTAAGTAGGAATGGTGGGTCTACTTGTGAACTCGGTCATAGTTCCGTGATAGCAGCACGGAATGCATCTTAGAGTATGCTAGGCTATATTCAACTTTACTTAATGATTGTTGTCTTTAGGGACCGATAAGGGCTCCTCCGCTACTATTTTTTAGCGTAAAAAAATGCATGCACATATGCTGCTAATGAGCAGGATACTTGATTCTAGAATCAGATTGTTATCCGGCAAGAGGTTAGTAGTCCGACGTGCCAAGTGTAAACAAAATTACCAGCTCTACTGCCATCCCTGATGCTAATGCTTTCCAAGAGTTTACTCTTTGGTTTCATTTGCCAATCCTTTTTTTCTTTGTTGTTTTCACAATATTCTTGCGTGTTTGCTGTTGCTGACGGATCACCGATGGGGCTCGCCGCTATCACGGGAGCACGTCCTGACCAATCAAAGCGGCTCATCATTTACTCGAGAGCTGTGTGAGAAGCAGGGATCAGCGCGTTCTGATGCGAGAGGTATTTTTAGAGCCCACTGGAGATACCACAAAAAAAGGGAGTTAAGGATGGGAGGAACGCATTTGAAGTTGCAAAATTGTGACTCGATTGGAAAGTAGCAGGCTGAGCGGCCGTGTTTTCATTGGCTCATCTCCGTGCAAATCATGCAGGGTAGAGCGGGTAGAAAATGACTGTACCAGTTGCCCTGTAGCCACCGTAACTTCCTTAACTACATGAATAAACTGGAAGGGTGTGATTTCGCAAACAGTGCAGCTGTCAACGTGTTAATTAGACACAGTGCTTTATCAGAGCCGGCCACTCGCAACCCAAGCAAGCATATTAGCATAAACGCCTTTTCTATCAGCCTGCACATGGAAGCAACATTACAGCGTGCAATCTAAATCCATAATCATTTGGCCTAATTATGTTTTGCTTGCTTTCTGGAAAAAGGTGCCGGGAGTATACGCGGTGGCCCAGCGCAGTTCAGTTGGAGCATTCAAAGCCCATTTAGAACACAATTACCGCACTGCTTATTCTACTTATTCGTCACCAAGTGTCGGGTTGGGCCACATTGTTTGTTGTCAACCAATCATGACGGGAGATCGAGCATTATTTAGCTAAGATGTGCGGCGGGCCTTTAGTTTTTTTGAACGGCATCTGACAAGATTTCTGACGTGGTTGAGTGCAAAGGTCACAGTGGTGTTCATCATCAAAACGTCCAATGTTCGTTGTCAGCTGTCCACAGGCTGCACTTTTGAACCCTATTGATTGGGAATGCTACTTGAGACAATATGGAGATGAAACGAGTGCACTGTCGCACCATTTTAGCCATCTTTTAAAAGATTCCGATATTCGTTGTACAAAAAAAAAAAAAAAAACAACGGCATCATCGCTCAGAATGCTAATTGGACCTGTAATTAATGTGCTGCCTTTGGCTCGGAGCTGGCAAACACAATCAATCTTGTGATGATAAATCAATTAGGGAAACTTGGCTCAGTCAAAAATAGAGGGGGGGGGGGAATCCGTGCGGTCATTTGTCTGCTTTTAAACTTCTGAAATCTTACTTTGCAGTTTTTAACACAGCCCGCACCTAGTTCATATTGTTGCTGATATATTCATCCTCCTCAAAGCACATGAATATACAAAGGGGGCGGGGTAAGCAACAGCAGCGGTGTTTATTCACCCCGAAGACAGTTGATATAATAATCACCTCCCACCAAAAATGAAAAGCTGGGAGAGCAAAAAAAAAAAAAAAAAAGAAAAAGTAGGGCAATGAATAATTCATGAGCTTCGAGTGTGTGTCACCAACTCAGCATTTAGCGTCGGGAAATATTGGCCAGGCTCTGTGAGGGATATTGTTGTCGCCTCTTTTTATCAGTCAGCAGCCATTTTGACCCAATGACAACAAATGACCCAACATTGCGGGAGAGAAGACGTTTTCAGACAGAGCAAATGACAGAACAACGGCAACAGATACACACTTATCTAAGATAGCATAATATACACAGATGAATCTTGGGGGGGGGGGGCATCGAAAACGCTGAACAAAACTCCTCACGGCAGCTCGCGCCCCTCCTGAGAGGTATCGTCCGCTCGGCCCGGCGAGATTTGACCAAGTGTAGTGGCGTGGAAAATGAAAGGCAAAATGAATCCCGCTTAAACGGGGAGCGTAGGTAGCGGGCGCGCACGAGCGAGCCGTGTCTTAATCTATTTCCAGAAGCTTTAGCTGACTGCTCTGCCCTTGAGCCCATTATTTGCCATGCTGTGGGTGAAAATGGAAGATAACAGGGTCACCGGCAAGAGGGCGACGATTGGGCGGGAAGCCCAGCGAACAACCTACCCGGTAGCCCCATCTGAAATACGCCACAATAAACGCGCCGAATGGGAATATGCTCAAAGAGATGAGATGAATACATCGTAAATCTCGCACGGTGTCGATTTTGGAAATGAGTTTTGTTTCAAATGGAGTCGCCAAAAGAACGAGTCGGTGATAGACGCGGCAATAAATGGCCGCCATCCATTTCCCTTTCCATTTCCGCCGTGACGTTTCCACTTTGGCTGTGTGCGACTTTCTATCAATGTGAATAATCTGCGGCAGGCGTGGAAGCACTGCTTTGTTCAAGCTAAACAATCAAGAAAGTGACTAAAAAGCATCACCCCCAGCATGCGCCATCTTGGCTACCCACGTACAGTATATCAAGCTAACACACGAAGCTAAAACGCGAGCTCCAAATTTAATACCGCCCGGCCTTTTCAATTTGACTTCTCTTTCAGTCTGCCATGAGATGCGTCTTTCATTTAGCCACTACTGCAGCTACTTTGCGATATTAGTCCGTCTCGTGGGACTCCAACCCCAAAATTCGGAATCAACAGGATCATCAGCGTGCGTCGTTTTCATCTTCGGCTTCAAGCACGCGAACACATTTCCCGTTTGTTCAGGCTTGTTCTTTAGCTCAGGGAAAAAAGCAAATTGTCAATAAAGGGAAAAATACATTCGTCACAGTCTGAACTATGCGCTGGAGGTTGTCGAGTCACTTTGTTTGTTTTCGCCGAGCAGATTCCACGGAGTCAAGTAATGCCGGGATGTGCTCCATCCTCACAGCTGCCGCGTTCCCGTTTGTGGGCATCCGCCGGCTTCACTTCAAATGGATTCTACGCAGGGCGAACATTGTTTGTGCCTGCTTGAGTGGCCGCTGCAGGAAAATCTCTCTCTCTCTCTCCCTCTCTCCATTTCTCTCTTGCTGTCTGAGAGGCTTCACACACAGTCAATAAGTCAATGTCGAGTCCTCCCTTACCACCAACAAGACAGTCAGAAGTGGCACCTGTGAATTTTGCATGTGTGCCCACATTCATTTCAACATTTTGCAACGCCTCGAAGATGAAGGCAGTCGGGAAAGTTCAAGTGGTGTTTAATCGGAGTTTGCTGAATTCAGTAAACAAGGCGCCAGTTGCTCCAGTGACCTTAAAGCAACTCAATTCAACATTCATGTACGTTTGCTGTGTCAAGATTACATTTTGCTCGGCTACTGCCAGACAAAGTTTCTCAAAGAGATGCTTTCATAGAAATGCATGAAATACATTCTATGCTCCATATGTCACAAAATATTACATTTTCTGCTCGTTGAGTATTCTACACAGGGGGCGGAGCCAGAACGTGGCTAATGGGTGGGCCTGGAAAAATCAGCGTGGGCCTGAATATTTTTCTCACTGAGCACATTACTCCTGTCCCAACACATCGTATATTCAAACAAAATGACAAACTGAATAACATGAAGTTCAAATCTTCAAATCCGACTAAACATTTGGAAGAATATGTGGAATTTCTAACCCAATTTGCAAGTACTTTAAACACGAGTAAGTCTAGTCAGATAACTGAACATGAACGCGGCGCGGCGGCGTTCCCTGAAAGAAAATATTTGTGAGCGACACTATCACAGCCTCTAAATAGACAAATATCATTATCATCAAGTGTGCTGCAATTGCGGGGTTGTGAGCTGTGATGAATTTCACTAATTAATGAAGTGTGATGCCAGCAAAACTCGGAAAGATGGCATCGTAAGTCAGAATGGGGCAGTTTTTATATGGGCAAGACCTAATTGCAGTGCTCCAGGAAAACACAGCCGCAAGAGTTTGCGCGCAGACGATCACGTCGCAGCCTTCATTTAGGCACAAGCCTCCTTCACGACATGCAATCAAACAATCGAGACGGCATTAGACTGCACAATAATGCACTTTTCTTTACATGAAGCACTATTAAGCTCGACGCGCCGTGAAACAATAACAGGATCCGTGGTGAACATTAATCGTGGCATTTTCCATTTGGCAACGGCGCGTAGCGATGATTTTATGCAAAGGAGGTGCGAGGAAAGGTTGTGTAACTAACCATCTGATACAAGATGCCACAAGGACATCAGATGGGACTCATGGGGAGCTTTTTATGGACAAGTGCATTCTAACAGTACAAAATGTTATTTTGGCAATAACACTACAAATGTGGACCAAAGGTTTTGCAACATTACTTCTGTATGTGGGCAGCACGGCTGGGAAGCGGTTAGCAAATCTGCCTTGCAGTCAAGAGGCTCTAGGTTTGAATCTCAGTTATGGCCTGGTTGTGTGCCGTTCGGTTGTTTGTTGGGTTAGCTGAAGATTGAATTATGAATTTCCTAGCAAAAAAAAAAGTAAATGGAATTAACTCATTCGTAGGTCACACACCTGTATGTTGCTCCTGAGTATAAGTCGCAGCAGCCAAAAAATGCATCATGAAGGAGAAAAAAAAAAAAAGGCACATTGGGGACTATAAATTGCGTTTTTGGGAAAAATTTCTTGACGAAACCGGGACCAAGAACAGTAGAGGCCAACACTTTGATAGATAAACATACAGAGATAACAGAAGGACTCCAAGCAAACTATGATTTATCCATTTACTTAGTCATTTATATTTATTTTTGATTGGCTTCTGTATGTTAAACTAGAGGCTACCTATTCTCTATATTTTTGTGTTGTTAGTACTGCAGGGCACCTCGAACGGATTATTTGGATTTACATCATTTCCTATGAAAATGACCGCTTTAGTTTTCATATCTCTTGGTTAAGATCCCACGTCAGATCAAAAGTACTCCCCTGAGATTGAAACCAACCACGGTCCCTTGCATTTGAACCAGTAAAATCTGCTGCGGGTGCAGTGGCTCCCCGACTGGAAACCGACAAGTCTGATCCTTCCGATTTGAAAGCAGTCCCTCCTTCCACACTCCTCTCTCGAGTCAGATGAAACACCATCGGGCTGCGCTCGCTGACGACATTGACAGAAGCTAGCGGTAATTGAAAGAGAGAGAGCAGCTCGAGGCGAGAGGCCGGCGATCCCGTGGACCCGTCAGAACAAACATGGCCACTTGTGGACGCGCGATGGAATGTGACGTCTCCTGCGGCCACGCTGACGTAACGTGCATGAGCCTTGACATCTCCGCCGGGGCTTCGCCTCACCTTTATTTGACAGAAATGCTAGTTTTGTTGACTTTGAGAAGGATTTATTTCTACTCGTTGGCATTCGGAGTTGTTGATCGGAAAAAAAAAAAAAAAAAGATTCCTCATCCCTCCTTCAATTAACATCTCCTTTTGATTTGAGATGTGAAATTGAAATGAGTTGAGAGAGATGAAGGATCTTCAAGGTGGATGGCTGCCGGCCCTTTGGGAGATAAAACAAGAGCCAGCGCTGGTTCTTGGAATGTAACATGATTTTGTTTGGCTTGGAAATGGACCGCATAATTGCTCCATTAACCTGCTACCTCAATGTTCGCTAGCAGAGGAATGGAAGTGGACGGTATTCCCCGGTGCGACATGTACAGACTTATCTAAGATTCTGCTTTAAGTAGCTCCAGTTCGCCGTGTCTTGCTTCTTAATGACGCACATTTGCTTGTTTTAAAAAAACATGCCGTTCCGGGGTGTCGTCAAGGTGGGGACGGGAGAGTAATCACCGTGGCCATTATATTCATCATCATCATCATCATCGTCATCCTGCAAGAATGAACGTGAAAGCTTCTTTAGTCCTCAGCGAGCGAGCAAGCTATTTTTAAATCATGTCATCCGGCAGTGTACTTTTCTCTCCTCTTGTTCTCGACTTGTTTTTGTTGTTGTTGATTTTTTGGGGGGGGGGAGGGGTGGCACTGGAGTCAGCGCCTCTGCGCCAGATCACATGGATCAGAAGGAACAATGTGATCATACAAGCTACAGAGCAGCCCCCGCTGTCATTCGCAAGGGTCCTAAAAGTGGCTTAAAGCATATCAGCTAAGCGCAGGTTGGTTTTGGGAAAGCATGAGTCACTTCGTTATTTACCGGTAGAAAGACTGAACACGGACTTCGGCGTCAACACAAGAGCCTCTTGTGGTTTTTGGTCTGCTCGGCCATTGTCTTTTCCTGGTATTGTCAACACCAGTGATTCGCAACCACGCGGAACATTAGGCCCGCCGCACACCGAGCGTCACGGGCCCAATGCGCAGCGTACTGTAACCCGACGCTGCAAAAAAATAAATAAATAAAATTGCAAGCCTGTAGCAGTTTTTCAGGCTCTTTTTTGTTTTGATTGAACCATAAAAACATGATGCGATTGTTAAGGGAGAAGTTGATTGTCACAAAGACAGGAAATAAGAATAGTGGAATGAGTTGACTTTTTTTTTTTTTTTTTTTTTGGAGACAATGATCTATTGCAAAATGTTTTGACTTACTATAACATCTGCAATGTTGCGACACCATTCACCGCAAAACTAGTCCCGGTGTGACAAACCGAATATCAACCGCATCAATATTAGAGCTTCTAACTGTACAGAGTGTCATTTTGGCAGACCCACAACAAATATGGACTAATAATAGTCGAGCAACAATATTTCTATATGTGGGTAGACATGACACGTTCCCCAAGAGTTGCATGACTTGCAGGTTAACTGAAGACAAAATTCTCCACTGGTGTCAATGCCCGAATGGTTGTTGGTCGTTATACGATCTATGATTGGCTGGCTGAGAGTCAGCTGTGACCATATCGGACTATTTGCATCTACTTCCCAGCATCACAATTCGGTGCCGCCATTTCCTCTCTGCTCCCTCGTGTTCTCATTATCTCCGCTTTTATAGACGCCACTTTTGCAGCTCGGCACCAAACAAAGTCACGACCCATGTAATAAAAAACAAAAAAAAATATCCTTTGGAAGCAAAATGAGAATGTGTGGCCAGAGTTCAGCAATGATGACTGTTTTGTTATTTAGGAGGTTTTGGCTCCTGCTCGAACCTATTGTTGGAAAAACATTAAAATGCTACACAGATGGAATAACTAGGAGATGAAATGTCATTCTCACACTGTTGGCGTGGTGTAGGCAGTGCTTATATTTCCCAAGATATTGTAAGTATAATAATGTGTCAACGTGGGTTTGCGGTGATCCTACAGAGTTCCCTGCGCCAAGATAACGAGCTTTGTTTATTGGTTTAAAAATGCCTTTTTCTTCTCTCATTTCGTTCACCGGAGATTGGTTGTGCTCTGCACTTGGAGACTTGAAGATGCAGATAGCGGCGCTTCGTGCGACTTGACTCGACTCTTCTCATCAGTGACAAGAGTCGCGACTACACCGAACGGCAAAGACAGGCAATTATAATCATGATGCATCACATTGGAGTAAAAGATTGTGGACACCTTTGAAAGTCATTTTTAGCTCTTATAAGGATATGTGCTAAAAGCAAAAGCCCTCGACTATTAGCCGTAATGTCAAGTAGGAAGAAAGCTGAGTCAGGCTGCTACAAACCATAAGCACAATAATATGCGTGATGCGATTGCGATTTAATACGCGATTATTTTTCAACGTCCCCTTCCCAGATATTTTTCAGCAAACACACGTGATAAATGACTCCGTATTGCAATAAACAAGATCGGATATACATAAATATTTGCTTTTTACAGTTTAGTCTGAGGCGAAAATGTTGCTCAGCAGTTTGTGCAGGTGTACCTAATGTTAAGACTGCCTAGCGCCCGAGCCCTGTTTCTGCCTCTTTAACTCCTGTTCTACTCGACCTTTTCTACACCCATTGGGAATCGCGCTTAAGACATCTCCGCTTCTTTTTTTTTTTTTTTTCCCCTCCGCATCTCCAGCAACTGCCCACTGCTCGTGACACCTCGTTTCTTACATCAACTCATCTGCCCTCCTCCAGCACCTACTCCTACATACTCCAGCGTTGGTGAGGATGAGCGGAGGAGCAAACTGTCCGTGTAAGTTGTGTGAAAAAAAAAAAAAAAAAAAAGTGCCATAAATCACAAGAATCTTTAAGCAGGTGTTTATTTTCTAATACCCCCCTTCGGTAGCTCAGGAGCGGATACTTGATGATGGATGATGATTATTTACTTTGGCAAAGCTGACATTCATCTTATGGGGCTTCATCTCGCACGCTCCCGCCCATTAGTCAGCTGCATTCATTTAAAAAGAAAAAAAAAAAAAAAAAAAGTGTGACAGTGGGAATTAAGTGTGTTTTTCCTCCTCGGCGCGCACGTGCACGAGTTGCCCGTTTCCAAGATGGCCGTTTAAAAGCCTGCACGCGGCAGCTTCTTTTTCAGGACCTTCCAAATTGTTGCATTGGCTAATGGCCAATCTTAGTGCAGTAGCTCAGATCATTTTTTCCCCTCTTCTCAGCTTCAAAATGGTTGGCCTTTCTATGGACAGCTCTATGCTCGTCATATTTGCCTGAACAGAAAATTGCCACAGGTGAAACGCAAAGCCCAAAAACAACTTTCTAATGTTCAGGCAACCAATCTAGAAGGCAACACCTGAGCAACTAGAAACACCCTGAGTTGTTTGACTCACCTAGATGCAGAAGAAATAAAAGCTCGACTTCGAAGCTTTTGTCGCACATTCATGTTTTGATCTGAAACACAAATATCTTCAGTACGGTATACAACAAAAAGGAATTGACCTTGCCGTTCCAATACTTTTGGAGGGCACTTTACATTAGAGACAATGCGCAGCACTGCATTTAGCTACCTAGCGTGTCAGCACCACCACCGCCTCCCAAGAAGAAACACTGTCAGTAAAGAACAGATAGGACTATTCCCCCCCCCTCCCCCTCCACCAGTGTATTGCTCCTACAAGTAAAATCATTTGCCTGTTCAGTTGCTTCGGGAGGCGCTGAACATTTCTAACGGCCGCTTAAATGTGAATTCCAGCGAGAACAAAGTAGGCTTTGAACCTTCTGTAATGATTTGCCCGCACAATCGCGCCTGACGCAAGTGTTTCCTATCAAGGCTCGGAAGATATCGAGGGCTGAAGAGGTTGAGTCGATAGCTCGCCGTCTGTCTCCGTGGGCACGTTCCCGAACGCCGCCTAAAACCCTCGCTGACTGACGGCCGGCGAGAACCGACGCGGGTTTGAGTGGCAACCGACTTTAGTTTGCGGTCAAAAACCTTCCAGGCGGATTATCTGGCGAACCGTCAGAAGGATTCCGAATTGGCATTGTAGCCTCTAACTCATTTTTGGGAAGCATTTTAATTAAAAATTACTTTCCGTTTTATTTCTCTCTTTTTTTTTTTTTGCATTATTGTACCATTGGGAGTGCAATCGGTTTCTGGTGATGCATAGCCTTATAGTGCAATTTTCTTTAGAAAATTACAGTATGTCAGAATATGATTTGCTGAGCTGGAAGCTATATAAGCAATAAGAAGAAAGAAAATGAGGACGACTGTCAAAACATGACAGAAATTTGACTTCAGGAACCTTTGTTCACTGATGAGGCGACATTACCTCAATCGAATGGCAGCTGTCGTTAAATTCAGCGTCGGCTCCCACAATCAGGGAAATCCCCACATCATATGCTAATAGGACCCCCAGAGACTTTGCCACACGTCGGGCATCCGATTGGATATGAGGAAGTACTTTAAAGTGACACAAAGCGACAGATTATTTCACATATATTTTTCAAAAACATTTTCACCGGATGCTTTGCTGGGAACTTGAAAAGATGTCAAAGTTAGAGACTCGGAATAAATGGTAATGTGCCATATTATGGGCTACTTGATATTTATTATTAAAAAAAAAAAAAAAAATCCAGTTTATTTTCCCATAAATTCCCGATAAGGTAGAAATGTTAATATGCTCGCCTCTTAACTGGAACACGTAAGAGGGAGCATATTGAAAATTTGAAATCTGAGAAAAATAATAGCTCCCACCTCCCAAAAATGTGCACTTTTTGTTTGTGGATTCAATTTTAGGAGCAATCCTGATATTATTGCATCACAATGCTATGAAAATAAAGCACGTGCAATGGAGATGGTTTTCTTCTTCAGTTAACACAACAACAAACAAATTTGCATTAGCCGCTTTTCCACGCGACGTGACGAGAGGCTCGATAATAGAAAGAAAATGAGAATCCAGCGAGTAAAATGTTGTCTTTGGTAGCTTAAAGCTTAAACTTAAATAGAAGGCTCTGTAACAGGACAAAAAAAAGGAACCCAGCAGCATTTTATAGTTTCTTATTGTTTCTTTTTGAGCATGTAAGATCCATGTTAGGAAATGGTTTGAAATCTTTGTGGCGAACGCAAAGCTGGTCATCGGAAAAGATGAGTTTTTCCGATCAAAGCGAGAGCCAACGTTTTGTTCTCCTTTTTAGACAGGGAGCAAATAAAGGACAAGAAGGCGCTAGCAGACAAGTGTCTGGCATTCGGCTCTACAAGAAGATTAAAAAGAAGACAAATACAAAGTTGGCGTCATTTGTGATTGGACAAAGTTTATTATGAGCTTCTGAGGCAGACCAATGCCTGTCAGAAACACTGCGAGTGCTTGCAATCTGACGGCAAGTGCACAGTTTTGATGCCAAATAAACATGACAAGCGTTTATTGCCACTTCTCCACGAGCGTCAGCTGGGGAAAGACTTTTACCATGAGGGCGGAATTTCAAAATGTCATTTTCAAAATCCATGATTGTCCAATTGATGTTTGTTTTGACGTGAAGTCCAAATAAATAAACTCGGCGTTCCTCCACGGGCCCCGCAATGAAAACAGGCGTGCTTTGTGCAAACTGCATTTCCTTCATCTTTTTCTACACGTTGCGAGCGACACGAAACCTAAAAAAGTCAAGCTAATTTGCATAGGCACAAAAAGACAGCAGCCAGTTTTAAAAGGCTGCACGGTGGGACCTTCAGTCGGTTAGCGGCGCCGAGGCCTTGAAGTGAATGTTCCGCGTGGGTTCCTGATTGCAGCCTGTAGCATTTTTTTTTTTTTTTGTAAGATGCACATCAAACTCTAGGCGACCTCAGCACAGATCGGAGCGGAACACTGCGGACATGACGTAGCAGATGGATGACGAAGGTGGACACATCACATTGAACTAGAACAGCCGCGATCAGAATACTTCCCAGGGGCAGATGTGTTGGTGTACCGTGACTCAGTGCAATGCAGCAAAGTAGAGACGCACAATACAACAAGACAGGTTGTTGAGTGGTAAAGAAACTGAAATGAACATTTAAGAAAAAATAAAAATAAACATAGCATAAAATTCAGACAGATAAAAAAAAGAAAAAGAAAACAAAATGCACCACAAAATTAAAGTATCGCTGGTTGGTATCGGCATCCTTCACAAGTGCCCGATACCTTGAAATAAGGCCGGAATCGGCCCAATACGCATAATTGGAATCGTACTCTCCCATTTTTGTTAAAAAGTGCAATCGAAATGCATATGGCTAGCGTCGGGCCAAAACCTCATAAGTCACATTTTGGGGATTTTATTTATTTATTTATTTATTTTAAAAAATCTATACTATTCGGCAATCAAAACGTGGGTGTTATTTTTACACATTGACCATTCTGAAGTGTCTCGCTCTCTTTCACGATGGAATGCCAACGGTGGAACAAACTTGCCATTTTGGGGGGGGGGGGGGGGGGGGTCGCCTGAAAAGTGACTATTTTGGAGGTACAAGGTAGCTCCCCAATGCAAGGCCATGAATCAGCACCACATGGCTGCATCCAGCCGGCCCATTAGCATAGAACAGTGTGGCGCAACAAAGAAAAAAAAAAACCACGGCGATGACGCACAAATCTGCCGTGTTCTCCAGACATTCACTGCCAGTGATAATCCCCGCTGATCCCCTGGCTCTATGTGAGAGCGTGAGCGGCAAAGAGACTGACAGGCCGACTAAAGCACCAGCGATAGCGAGGTAAAAAGAAGTTCGAGGAGACAAAATAAGACGGACAGCGAGAATTGAGAGGGAAGGCCCGCCTCCCTCGCCACTTGCGTGTGATGTCACAAAGGCTCGATGTGCCGCCGCGCTGCACAAGATATGCTGGGGGAGGATTAGGCCATAATCACAGGTGCTTGGCTGTGTAGTCATGAGGGAGTGTCTGCAGGCTATGGAAAAAAAAAAAAAAAAAAACCCACGCCCCCACCCCATAACAGCCACAAGCGGTTTAGCCCTCTACTGGCAGAAAACTACACCTAGCAAGGATTCGGTGTCTCAAATGCATACAAGGTGTATAAAGGAGCATAAATAAAGACGTCCGTCATGTCTTTTTTCTAATACAATTCACTTATTTGCCTCAGGAGGCTCTGCTCAGTCTTTCTGAGAGGCAAACCATCGATAGCCATTTTTTTTTTTTTTGCTTTGACTTGACAAGAGCTCTAAAGTGGCAGGTTGACTCGGCTCACTTGACAACAAGCTGCAGCTTGGCAGATCTAATTAGTAAATCTTCCCAAAAAAGAGGCTTCAAGATATTCATTGCCACTCTCGGCTGAAGGTTACTGTCAAACGAAACAAAGAGAATTACATGTTGAGTATTTGACACGTCAGAGAACCATATAATTGAAGCCCTCGTCAGCCCGGTGAAAAGTTGCTAGAGGTTTACTTCTACAATTAGACTGCATTGGCATTGGTGCCATGCCCTGTATACATTTTAATATGTACAGTTTTGTATCCTTTCTGTTTTATCTTTTTTCCCCTGTGTGTTTCTCTTGTGCTGATGGTATGGACCTGTGTCTGCAAATAAATTCATACTATTACTAATTACTATTTGGGGGGGAAAAAACAAAACACATAGCTTCGCTAGTTTAATGCTAACATACAAAGGAAAATGTACACAGGCTAACAATTAGCATATATTTGGCAGTGTTGTTGTTACCCTTTAAAACGGAAGTCACACATTTTTTGTGACCCCACTAGTCTAAACGTGGCGATTGTGAAATATGCAAGCAGAATAATTTGCTTTTATCCATGTCAGGGGATTCCATTTTCTATACTTATTTCATTTATTATTTGGAATAAGACCAGAGTATGTCAAATCCCAAAGGTGGGAAGACAAGTGCTATTTGTATTGAATTCAAACGCACGTTAAATCTAACTGAGAAAGATCCCAAACATGACAAAATGGCGGGCGCGGCTGCAATCATCCTCATCCTAAGTGACTTGCCATTATTATTCCGACTGCTAAGTGCATTTATGTGGTTTGCTCCAATCACTGCATCCTTTAGGCACAATTATGGTCACAAATGGAGCTCTGTGAGTGCTTTAGAGATTGAGTGAGGGTTTGTTGTTTTGGATGATACACAACGGGACAAGCTCACATCTGTGTCAGGGTAGGTTAATTAGTCCACGCGTCACTATCTCTTCATTTCAGCCCTCCAACCTGCAGCTCCTTCCAAAAAAAAAAAAAAAAAAAAAGACCCCCAGGAGTGCGTAAATCTGGACTGGGCGTCCGTGTTGTCTGTGGCGTTAAAGGAAGTTGTGCAAAAAATATGACAAATCTGCTCAGTGAAGGTCTGCAGGGCACTAAAGTTGGGACAAGCTAAAGTGAAACGCCACTTCAGCGCGATCACTCGGTTTAGTCGTAAAAAATCCTCACAATGCATTTGGGGGTTGTTTGGAGAACAGAAGCACTACCTCCCAATTTCATTTGGACTCGCTGGAAAACAGGAATTAAGGCCGTCAGTCAAAATATATCATTCGGCATATAAGCCCAACGCACAGCTTGGGCCTTTGAAAGCAACAATATGCAATAATTGGAATAGGGATGCAACGATTATTTGAATAACAAAGTCCTGAATATTGGTGGATGGTCATCATATCGCAGAAAGTTTATGTGCCTTGGTAGGTGCTCCTGTTTGGCATGAAGTCCCATTCAACTACTGTACTTGTAAGTCAATGTTTCATCAAAAGAATTGTGGAAAAAAATGTTATTAAGGTCGATTTCTTACCCAGTGCTCCTTAAACGTCTTGTTTAATGTTGGCGTTTATTGTCCACAGTGAACAATGCACCTGATGAGCAATTGGGGATCGGCATCTATTAGAGGGACAGCAACTATCAATTTGTAACTTTAAGGGTGCCCAAAAAAGCCAACAGCAAAAAAAACAAAAAAAAAACATTAGTGCTAACACTCTTTGTGGGATCGAGCCTGTTTCCGTGGCAACCACCGTGAGTAACGGTAATTGCATGCGTTGATGTTTCCGTGCGAAGGCCGCAATTGAGTCAAATTTCCTTTGGGATCAATAAAGTATCTGCCTAGCCTAACTTAAGCTAAATCACATATGCATCTGATGGTCTTTACACACGACGCTGATTTCCCCCAATCAACACAACTTCAATGGGATGGAAAATTGAACCCATCATAAGTCCCCACAATGAGACCATCCTCCCAGCCCCAAAGACCCTGCGGTCCCGATCATGAGCAGCAACTGAAGAGTGGATGTGCTGTATTGACGCTTTTCATAACTTGCCATTTCCCCAAATTACACGTTAACGAGATGACAAACACAGCAAGGTGCCGCATCCAAATGCTTGCTTTTCAGCCTCATTCTTTCCTCTCCCCCGACGTGGTCTTCGCTGAGGCGGGGCAGATACCTCCGAATCTGTGCCAAAACTACATTTGGGAGAGCACGAGCGCAATGGTAAACACGAGATCTGACATGAGAGCTGCAACAAAAGCAGGAATCCAGATCAAAACTTCCTTTTTTTTTTTATGGATTTTTATAACATGTTTTATTCTGTGGTCCTCAGAGAGTTCGAGCTTCTTTTGAAGGATGCAGTTTGAAAGGTGCAGGACAGGAAGACAAGCACGACTTTCATCTGTAGTCTCTCATTAAAGGCAGGATGTCGAATTTCGCTTACCTCCACCAAGTTTGGTGTTTGAACACGTTTTTTTTTTTTGGTTTTTTTTAAAAGAACGATGCAGCACATGGCAATGAACGGGCCTTTATTGTGAAGCCAACTGCTGCTAACAGCCAGCTAACACCTGCAACACACATCACAAGTCAGCAAGTAAAACAGCTTCCTGTGTAGAGACTGGCCCGTAGAATTTTTAATTTGGGGGCAAGGGGAACACTTAAAGGTGACTCAAAATGGGGAAAAAAAAAAAAAAAAGAAATTGTCATCCTATTTCTCTATCCATTTTTTGATAGCAGGCTACTTCATGGTTCACGGAGGATGGCATAAGACAATAGGACTGTACCATATTTTGGTTTATTCCGTGGCAAAAATGGTTAACTTGGGAACCACAAAAAGATTAAATAAATTCCTATAACAAAAGTGGAAAGATCATAGCGGCACTTTTGCATTGTTTGTTTGTCTATTTGTTAGCTAGTAGGCTATGTCATGGTTACTGAAAAATGACATGTCTCTACCAGTCTAGAAAATAAAACATTTTGCGACCAAACCCGTGACCAATACATGGTGGTCATATTGTTTCCATCATGATTCAAACGCCATAAAAGAAAACACATGACATCTTATACATATGAGTGTTAGCTAACAGGCTACTTCTTGGTTCACGGATGATAAGACGAGAGAGCGGGATCTAGTTCTGTTCTGGGGCAGAAACGGTGAACATGTAAACCGCAACAAGAGGAAATATATTACTTGAATAAAAAAATGTAAAGATCGTGCTGGGACAGGCTATTGCTTCACAGCTAATGAGGTTAGCAACAGACTGCTGGGACTACCAATTACATTTCTTAAAATAGAAATCCTCTACCTGCAGTTTCATTCCGATTTACACCGACGTAATGAGTCGCTGCTTTTGGTTGAGTGTGTCATTCTGCTAACGAACAAACAACAATCAATACAATAGCCCTCGCACTTGGCTGAGGTAACAAGGCTAACACTTGCAAAAGGAAAGTGAGCTCTGTTGTTTTTGGCCAAGCCTCAGTGGGAATAATGAGTAAAAGCAGGGGACAATTGTCGGGATTAATGTGCCTCAGTGAGCCGTGGCTGCACACAAATGCATCAGTCTGGCCAGAGCGCCTTGCCCGGCTCTCGAAAACAAGACGGACGCGACTGGCAAGGGAAAAGCAGTGTGATATATTCCCTTTTTTTTTTTTTTTTTTTTATTTTTTTTATTTTGCCCTCCATTCCCACAACAACAGATGTTTTAATCCCAGCTGCATCGCAGCGAAGGCACACAGTCGGCATGTTGAACCGCCGGCCTCGGCATTAATGCAGTGTTATTTTCGCAAGCCGTTGCTCTCATTGTTAGCCCTTGCGCGGTCAGGGAGTGCGGGCAGATGCTCCGCCGCCGGATGACGTGCACTCGCGGTTAATCGCGGGATTACAACTAACGGAGGCCTTCGCCGTTTCAGTCACGCCGGCTCTGTTGTGGCAGCATCGACAAATCTGGTAACACTCATGAGCAAGGACGCACTTTGTCGAGAACGCTCTCAGCCACTTCATTAGGCAGCGCAAACCAATCAGGGGCGTCCAAACTTTGCTGATTTATTCGGATGTTTTTTTCCATCTTTACTTTGTCAATACGCTAAAACCAATCCGGCGTAGATCAAAATGAAATAGGTGAAAGAGAAAAATAAACAGCCTAGAGCTCAGCTCACGGGTGACAAGACTAATGTCCGGACGTTCAGTTGGCCATTGGCCCTGGATCCCAATTGATTCGCCGCTGCGGTGAATAAAGTACACTGTGCAGCAGAAGTTCATCTCAACAGCAGCTAGCAGACATTAATAACATTTCAGTCCACTAGAGCAGAGGTCACACACCTATTTGAAACCGAGAGCTACTTCTTGGCTACTGAGTCATGCGAAGGGCTACCGGTTTGACAGCCACTTCGGAAACAAATTGGCTCAAATTACTTCTGACGATTCAATATTCCTGAGGGCTAATTAAGAATACCGTTAACTGCGTTGTAGATGTAGAACCGATCCGAGCGCTAAGTCGCTCTCGTACGCAAATGGAAATACAATACACGGTTGAATTATAACGCCTCTGACGGCAAGATTTTTCTTTGCAAAGGCGGGATTCTTATACAGCTTTCATATTTGCTGTAATATTTATGACATCTGCTCCACATACGCTGAAGTTGTCAGAATCCTCCGAGCTCAGCCTGGGTTTTAATCAACACGCGGCTTCGACTGAGGAGAAAAGAAGTCGAGATACAGTACGGCGATTATGATGAATGATTGCCGAGTAAGACAGCGAGGAAGGCAGCGCGTTTATATTTGGCAGGGTCTCCAAGCATTGCCTTTAGTCACCTGATTACCATCCGGGTTCTCGTGAAGGAGAACAACTCCAGCGGGTGATAATTGAACACAACTTGGCATCTGTACGAGGACTCCATCCTGTTCACGGGGATCTGTGTCCACATCATTTTCATTAACCTCCGCCTAATGTGCATCAAATTTGTCAGCTGCCCTTCCACATCAACTAATGAAGGTACTGGGGGGAAAAAAAAATAAACGGAAAAGAGCCAATCGGTGGCCGACCGTGAAAATGTTCTTTTTCTCGCAAGTCACAGTGAACCAAGCAGCAATTGCACCCGACATCACTTTGGGTCTGCGGTGCTAGAGTTGGAAAGCATGCACTTTAGCATGTCTTGCTATCCGTTTGTTTAGTGATCCATTTAACCTCCAGCTGCCTCGCTGGGGCTGCTCAGTAGTCAAGTCGCCGGGGGAAGAAGCGGTTAAATTCCAGCAGCGATAACGACGCTTGCATGTTCTCCAGAATTGAATAAAGGAATTCAATTTGAATAATCGAAAAAAAAATAAATAAATAAATAAACGTCAAAAGCGTTCAAGTGTTTCATGGCAATTTAGCGCAGGGTTTCCTTGTGATGTTTCTGAAGGGAGATGTTCAATTCTGACAAATGTGGAAAAAAGAGAAGCAAATGAGACACTAGCCGGGTCTGAGTCGATGCTCACTTATCTTTTATTTAAAGCGTCATCCATCGGCATCCGTATACTCTTAACGTTTGGCTTTCGCACCACTGATGTGCAACCCGGTGTGACATCATCCAACCGGGCCTCTTCGACCTTTACGAGTGAACGCAGTGAGTTGTTAATGGAGGTGACTTTTTGGGGTGTTATTAAAGGAGAAAAAAAACAGAAACTTCATCTCGGTTGCTCATGATTGCGTCAAAATCCGTGGCAAAATCCTTCATTTGCCCAATTCCTCATCTCTGCCCGCAATGACCTCTTTGTATTTGTATGCCGTGAAAGATGACTATGAGCTTGACATTTTGGGCCGTGTGTTTTATATGAATATTTCCCGCGCTACAAAATGTCATGAGATAACAGAGCGAAGCTGCTTTGTGAGAAAAACAATTGTGTCAAATTGCATCGCGCGCCTCAAACAAAAGCCTGGCCGATTGATTCGGAGAAATCGCATGGAAATCGGATCGAATCACTCGGCAGGCCGCAGGACAGCAAAACGGCGAAGGAAACCTGGCACTTAAGCGGCGGTCGAGTGATTTCAAAAGGCGTTTTTCGAAGCTGTGCTGCATGACTAAACAAGTATTTGCAATTCACCGGAGGCCACCTTGCGTGAAAAATCAATCAAGCAGATATTTCCGTTTACATAGCAGAGAACGGAAGCGGAGAATGAGCTGCGATTTGTGATTGCTGCCAAGGCTCCCATCCTTATTTGGATTTGACAAATTGTTTTCTAAAATGTCTTTGGGAAATCATCGAATATGGAATACTTTAAGAGGAAGCCTTGGCGGATGAAGACGCACTTGAAGTCAGGCAAAACGGTTGCGATTCACTCTTGATGGTACGAATTCGCGCGGAAAACCGTCTTGCAATATCAAATATGACATTTTTCAGAAAAGCATCTGCTGCTTGGTTGTTTGTGCGCTCAACATTTATGACTGGTACCAAATTAAGTGAATGAACTGCGCCAGTGTTTGACAGCCTACTGTACCTAAAGGGGTAGAGAGATCAGAATCGAATTTGTGTCAAGGGCCCAAATAAGGTCACTAATTACTTTTTATTTCTTTGCCGCTTGTTGACTAAGTAAAATGTTGCAAGCCGTTTAATTAATTGTCAGCGAGACACACATTTTCTTGGCAAAGGGCTTTTTCGCGCATATGCTGGAATAAATTCATATCTGGTGTGTTCCTCTGTCATCATTATTTATAGAGCCGTCTGACGACAATTTGTGTTTCCGTTTTCCCAATTGACGACTTAACGTGATTCGATTCTCTGCGTGATCCTGCATGTGATGGTCAAGCAAATAATAAAGGGTTTATAAGGGATGGGTACCGATACCAGGCATCTGTATCAAGCCGATACCACTCACCGATACTTAAGGCAACAACAAAAAAAAATCTGACATTGAATAAGTTCTCTGCGCTATACTGCGGCAGTTTGACATCCATCATCGTTTTTGTCATTGTGTTAAATGAAATTTTATATATTGTCACTGTCCTGTTTTCTTATTATCATGTGAATGGCGTTTCCGCGTGACAGACATCTCGTTAATGCCAACATGTTTAAAAATTCACAAATTTGACGTGTTTTTCACAGGACAGCGACGATATCAAGTGCGAGAGGTAGTCGGTCCTGGGTATCGATCTGAAAAAAATTGGTATCCTCATAACATCACCCTATTAGCCAGTAGTAATATACGGAAATAAGGAGCTCACAAGAGATTCACTTTGGTGTTAATTTCACACTTGATAACTATTTGCAGACGTCAATTATTCAAAACATGCCACTTTTCATTTTTGGGGGTGGGGGGGGGGGACTCTTTTCGGAAAGCATGGTTCACCAAACTTACAGTTGGGAGCCAAAATGTGTTTAATTAAGACACTAACTTTCCGTATGAAAGCCTAGAAGCTATTTTATTGATTTAAGCAATCCTGGCTTAAGAGGATTGTCAAAGCCTGACAGTTTCTGGCAGCAAAGGTTCCTCAAACGCCCGTCAGTCACTCTCCCATGGATTCCGACCTTGATCCAAAAAGGTCACAATGGCCATCATCATCAATCTAAAAGTCTGTCAAACACACCGATTTATTCCTCCACAACCGGTGCCTAAATCTCCCAAAGACAGTCTTCTCGCCACTCCTTTGTGGAGACGACAAATGTGAGCTGGAGTTGATGGACGTCCGGTGACAACAATATTAGACATGTGCTCCGGCACTGACTGTAAAAGGGCAACTAATCCTCCATTAGCTCTGCTTGGTCACTGACCTCTGCTGAATAAGGTAATAGCGGCCGCTCTTTAAATCAAACAGCGGCGTAATTAAAGTGGAGCCATCTAATCAGGAAGAGGAGAACTCGCGAAAGCAGCCAAGCGCTTGCTCCAAGACACCATGGAGGCTCACGGAGTTAAAGGCAGATGGATTCTCAGGTTAAAACCCGTCAAAGCCCATCCAGGAAAACGTCTTTTCTACAAGTGGATTGTTTCCAAAGCGTCTGCTTGCGGACGCGGTGCTCCGCATGCCGAGCGGGGTTTCGCACTGTGGCCGAGCTGATGAGACGGGTAAAGAGATCTTGTCACGGAAATGGCGTGCGTGCGGCGCATTTAAACAAGCGTGCCCTTCAGAAGCCGCGATGTTATCCGCCGCGATAGATAACAACATTACATTTATATCCACCCCGATTTTGGCAGCCTGGCGCAAAAGGCCGAGGAAAACATCTCGGGTTGCACGCGGGTGGGCCGAAATGTGAGGAGTGCGGGTCCTCTGTTCAAATTGATGAACTTCCTCACCAAAATTTGAACAGATACTTTCGATAGAATCGGTTTCCGGGCATTCGGGACCGTGTCCAAACTCGACAAAGAAATACCGCCCGTGACCAAGTATTCAATCCGAATCAATAGCGTTCTTGCTCTCTAGTCTCCAGATATTGAAGACCTGGCAAAGTTTGAAAGACGATGCTTTACCTCAAAGTCCCTGAAAAGTTTGAATGATGCTGTGCTCAGCGTACAACAGCGGGTATACCTGAACTAACTTCTGAAGTGTATCCCCTCAAAATCAAGGAGCTTCTAGCTCCACAAACTGAATAAAATATCCAAAGATTTCAGCCGTTAGAAAGATGGCACTAGATCCACCACAAGACTTCGCTACCGCTACCGTCTTCTGCTGGGTAACCTTAAAAAAATTATTAGAATGTATCAGTTAGAAAGAAAAAAGAAATCACTCCGATTATCTCTTTGCACTAACTCAACTGTTGGATACGATTTGAATAATACAAAAAAAAAAAAACAAAAAAAAAAAGACAAGCTGTGACCAAGACCTTAGCAACATGCACTAACTTGCGCTGGGTACTCTACAAAAATCAATAACGTTCTGACCTTGACATTGTAGAATAATCGTTGAAACGGAAAAAAAAAGAGTGCTTGGGCTAAACAAGATGGATGATTGTGGCGAGAAGGTTGGGCCGAATTCTAACAGTAGACTGCAGCCTTGTGCGAATGCCGTTTACAGCCGAGGCTCCGTGTCGGCCACGCAACAAAGCAGGTAATGGCCGCTACTCCGATTTACCAACCGTGGGCCATCTAAACAATTAATGAGATTTATTTGATGTCCAGCGAGTCCTCAGAAACTCCAGTGTGCTTACAGGAGGCGTAAGTGTACAGATAACTAGCAATGGCGTCGAGCAACGGGAGTAGCGCGTGCAGCTGTGTGTCGGTTAAACAGAAAGGATGCTAACATTGCTTGTAGACGTTCATTTGGTTTAACAGCAACAGAACGTGAGCCAGGTCTCAGTTTCATTAACGGACCCTATATAATAAGCAGCTCGCGCCACTTTTGTAATCCACGCCACCGGCCTTCTGGCGCTGTGTTGCTATGGTTACACTTCTCACTTGTGGAATCATGCTTCAATCTGAGGAAAGTAACATGAGGGAGGAAAAGCTGTATATCAACATGAATTTTTTTTTTTCTTTTTTCAAAAAAAAAAACATCTTGATGTTTATTTCATCTACATTAGTAGTACATTAACTAAAACAAGAATGGATTTTTTTTGTAGGGTATAATTACTGTCATGCAATACTTCCCACTGCTAAGGTGTGATAGCAACTACAATAAATCGTGACCCCAAAAATTGTGAACGATTCTTAAAAAAAAAAGGCTTCAAGCTGTTTAATGCCACTCAAAGTTGAATTTTGCTTTCAACTTAATTATAAAACAAATACACATCGTGTATTTAAAACAACCGCGTAACATTGCCTTAAAGTCTACTAGCATAATGCTAACACATAATCGATAACGCCCAGGGAGGGCTAACATTTATGCAGCATCTATATAAATCCACTCTAAGCAATTTGAGCACAAAACGTGCAACACCACATGTAGGCAATGTAATAACACTGACAGGCATGTATTCTTCATCTTCTGCAAAGAAAAAAACTCTTACTGTGGCTTACTGAGCCACTTATTGTCGTCATAAAACCTCTACAATACCGCACAGTGTGGTGCGACAGGATGTTCTGTAATGTACGCCACCTCCCCAAATAGTCGATATAACCGCCGGGCGATCGTCCTATCGAAGCTACTGTTCAATCAGACGCGAGCACGTTTCGCAACAGCTTGCGTCAAAGCGCGGAGCTAGCGAGGCAGCGCGCTTCATTCTGGGCCTCCTGCCGAGTTCTGATGATCCGTTCCTCCCTTCCCCAACGACGCCGCACTGACTTCCAGGACCCGCCGCTTGGCAGCTTGTCATTTCATGCAATTACATCGCCAAAGCGCCGCTTGTTTCCTGTAAGCCCCAGTCATGAGCGGGTAAACACTTTGCTCCAGCTGCATGATTATGATGATGATGATGATACGCGGCTACGCGCTCACAGTGCCGTGGCATTTACGTCCGTCGCCAACACAACAAGTTATGTTGGCGTAAAAAAAAAAAAAAAAAGTTACTGCAGGGGAAAAAAATAGAATTGAGGCGCAAATTAAGCAAGGTGTAGTACCTAAGGATGAACATCATGTCATTGTGCTTTAGACATACAATTTCAGGTACTTGAATTTTTTTTTTTTTTTTCCTGACGACTTTAGTAGATTGATAATTTGGGGAATTGTAAAGTGTAAAAAAAAAAAAAAACAGCAACAGCAGACGTGCCCTCGCTACTTATTTGTTCTAACTAGCTAGGCTCTTTTCAATGAGCTCACTATGTTTACTTTACCGGGAAACGTGCGGTTGAGTAACTGTACTTTCAAAAAAAAAAATAATGATTTCGATTAACCCGGAATTGGCTTCAGTCCGCATGGAAACAAACAGATGAAAGGATTCCCATCTCTAACAAGGCACTGCAAGTTGGAACGCCGCTTTCTAGAGTTGAACGAGAACATTGTTTGGCCCTGCAGCCTCTGTCAAAGCTTGGCTGCCTGAACCGCCAATGACAAGCCACATGGCGAAAAACCTCGCGGTGATATTTGCATCCTGACAAATCACACACACACACACACACACACACATCAATTCGACTGTAAACAACCCGCACCCCCCCCCCCACCCCCCTCAAAAAAAAGCCTTCACACAAGAATCATCTCCCAAATCAGACTTTGTCTCCTTCAATTCACACCTCGTCTTATGTAGGTATTGATCCCTGTTGAAATGCAAAACAAAGCGTCCACCATCCAACAGTCCGAGTTTCTTTCCTCTCGTTCCAAAGTCTAACATTGGCTGCTTTGACTTCGCAGCAGTCTCACCGTCCTCCCCCGCAGCAAGCTACTATCTCCCGCAGCACCGCCGATCCCCTCAGATCCTTCCGCCCACCACGTCCTGCCCTGCCTGCCAGTCGCCACTAAAAGGTATGCCGGAGCTTTGCGCGCTAGCTCGCAAACTTACAGCCTAACGTATCGGCCCGTTCTCTTGGCCGCTTCAGCAATCGTTCTTTCAAGGGAGGTTTTGGACAGCATGAGGTGAGCGCAAGGCTAAACTGCGATATCCCCAAAAGTCCAAACAACACTGCGGGATTTGTGATGCCTATACAAAACATCGACACGAGAGATTGAAGGATTTGGTGACATAAATAGAGGATGCGGCATATGTCTACATGCTGGATTATCTGAAGCCGGCCGGGAACGTTCTGTACCCATGGTGGGAATGTGTCTCCTAAAGAATTATTCATACTGTAAAGTTAACCGTATGATTCATTAAAACCGGACTATTTCTTGATGTGGTTAAAACAATGTAGTTCTCGGATGCGTCCTAATTGTAGCGTAAATCGGTTTGCTTTCAAGAGCGGGATTAATTAAAAAAGAGAAAAGGCCAGGCTTAAAGAAGCATTAGCTTCTGCCTCTGCCATTCTGTCATGGGACATGTGATTGGAACTGTTATGTTGTGAATATATGATGACTGATGACAGAATAAACAATCAATCAATCAATTAATAGAGACTCTGGGCTAGTGCCTGCAATAACCCCGAGCGCCTCTAGGGGTACCACATCTGTTTTGGAGTTATTTATAAGGAAAATGGCGAAAAGCCTCAATAAATCATTCTCATAATATGAAGGATGCTACACTTTGAAAACTTTAAGTTTGTGTTTCACCATTTAAAGGCTAAAATCTTTCATTCAAACGGTACACAGTCCAGTTGTAATCTACATGGGAATGGGCACGGGTCCGATAAAGGGGAAACGAAATATTGGGAAAGGAGGAACAAAGAGTGAGAAATTAAGAGAATCAAATCAAATAAAGCTCTAACTTTTTTTTTTTCCCCACTTTTGCAGCCCAGTGCACGAATCTCGCGCGACTACACTAGTTTGTAATACAATGCATTTTTTTTTAAAACAAGCCTCTTTTGTGTAGTTGGAGCTCAACATAAATCAACTGATATCTTTTCAGAAATTCAAATGAATCAAAAGCAATTTATGGTTACCTTATTGACTCAGAAAGGACATTTCTGGGACATTCTGATGGAAATAGCCACAATCGTGACATACCTCATACCAATATATATATATATATATATTTTTTTTTTTCTTAAATTTATTTTGTGTTTTTTTTTTAATTCTGTGTCAGCTGTCAGCCGGCCAATTTAGACACTGCCAAAATGTCGACCCATTTTTGAATTTTTATGGTGTCATACATCCAGGTGTCTCTTGGCTAAAGCCATTCACCTGCCCAGGAGAAAGTGAAGAAAAAAAAAAAAAAAAATCCTACGCCCACTTCATCATTAGCCGCCGTAAAAAGTCCAAGGCCATGCTCCCTGCAGGGAAAGTCGTGCTGAGGTGGTGGAAGCCGAGCACATCGTGTTCCCTTGTTGCACTTTTTCAGGAATAAATAATATTCTTCTCTGTCCTTCTTTGCTCTTTCAACAAAGCACCTACGACTTTTTCAAAGGCATCGTTTCAGTAGTTTTGATAAAACCGCTAAAATGGACGCGTCTTGCAATCCCCCACCGCACCATTAAAATGACTTCTTTCCACCACTGACTTGATTATTGATTTAGCCATTAAGATTAAATCTGTGTGTGACTTCTATCTTAAGGCGCAACGTAAAGAAGTCCAATTTCGTGGTGTCTAATGTAAAGAATGATGCGCAAAAGTCATTTTCACTCAAAGGCAAACGCCAAATGCAACAATGAGTGATGAAGTAAAATATTGTTTTATGAGCACTCTTTTTTTTTTTTTTTTTTTTGTCATTCACTGAGAGTTTGTGATGATTCACACATCGTTTCCTTCCAAATGTTTCATTAGCACAATATGCTCTTTTATTACAAGCAGTCAATGACCCTTGAGAGAGAGAGAGAGAGAGAAGAGAAAAAAAAAAAAAAAAAAAAACGGCCTCAGACAAGCTGGACGCTCGCAGCTTGGTGACAAATGATGTCGTCGCTAGCTAACCACGCACAATCATCGCCATTCATTTAAGCTTGTCTACAGGCAAATGGTGGACATGACACATTCTGATTATATTATATCGACTCGTCTTCCCCGGCTTTCCAATGTGACCCTTTGGGCATGTTGCAGTGAGTAAGATCTAACATTTACAACAGGAACAGTTCGTTAGCCCTCCTGACAGGGAACTGATGCCTTTACTGGTTTAACGATTTTTGTCTACATGGGAGTGACAATCGAAAGCAAACTACCACCACTGGCGGCCTGCCGTTTTCCGCATCCACCAGCCGGCGAGTCCAATTAGAGTTTGCACCCTAAACCCAAAGCGTTAAATCTACAGTTTGCCCAACTGCTCCTGTGGCACATGGCATTAAACGCCCAAGAGATGGTTATTTGACATTTTTTGCTGCAAGCGGGGGTCATTACCAAAATGTCATATAAATACACGTATGACTCCTTCATCAGTTCCGAAAACGTCTCACTTGGAGTTGAAGCGCACCCCAGTTTGCCGATGATGCCACTCAACTGCATTTCAAAAGAACAAAAACCACCCCCAAAAATCTCTCTCCAGTCATTTGCGGCCATGAGCCGTGAACCCGCGAGGACCCGCGAGGGGGGGGGGGGGGGCAACGGGGCTGCCCTCTCGCCGCCTCATCTTTGATTACCGCACTTCTAACCTTTTGACCGCCGGCGCTTTTGATCGGGGCTGGGCTCAAAGATACGCGTGAACCTCCTCCGGCTGTCTATACGTGCGCCTTTCATCACCCTCCGCGGCTAAATTATAGATGATTGTGTGCGCGCGCGTGCATCGGGGAGAGAAGTTGCTCGGCAAATGGCTGCTTTATAATACGAGGGGTGAAGACAAGACCGGCAGATTGCATTTATTCATGTATAAGCCAAGGGCCTGAAAAGGAAAGTGACGTCGACGGCCCAGAAGGGGAAAGCAGCAACAGTTGCATCGAGCGGCTCAAATGAAGTTTCAATTACTTTGCATCCTCTTACATCGTTTCCCCAAGAGTTCAAATCTTGTGTTCCTTGTCGCAGTTCATTGATTTCATAGATTCAACACTATTTTTTTTTTTTTATACATAGAGCGAAAAATTATGTATGCGGTGTTCTCACTTTCCGAAGTCAAAAGATTTTTGTGGCTTCGAGTGAGCTCTTAATACTGCAGCAGGTGAAAATACCGTCGTTTTATATGATATGTTATAGTATACGGTAACTGCTATGTCTTATCCTAATCATCGCCACCATCTGCACTTTGATCCGCCAGGAAAATTCTGTCCGGGACAATCTCTTGACACTTCTCCGGTGTCACCGAGAAGAGTGCCTAATGATGATGGTTCTTCAAAGACTGAGAAGATGAAGTCTCGCTTTAAGTCTTTTTTTTTTTTTTAACTCAGGTTTTTTTTTTTTTCCCCGTACAGTCCGTGCAGTGATAGAGCGCTAGTGCTGACACCACAGACTGTCTCGGTATGAAGAAATTGGCCTGCAGTGAATCCTTTGCCTGGTCGCCCATATCTACACAGCTTGAAACATTTATCAGTGGGAGTCTATTCCAAGAGTCTAAGCAATGGGATTTTTCAATAATTCACCACAATTAATGAGGTGTGATGAATATGTATTGAAAATTCACAAGGCTCCAAGTCAGTCTTAATCAAGTTGACACTCGTCAAGATTTTTAGACCCTTTGCAATTTTCTCCAGGTATTAGCCATTCCTGCTCGACGCTTCAAAACGTGTGTCAAACTCCCGGTCGGCAGGCCACATCCAGCCCGCTTCGAAATGATAACCGGCTGGCGTCGATTGAATAATATGGAAACGGCACATGCTGTTGTCAACTGCATCTACTTTAAGTCATTCATTAGCAAACGGCTAGAGAGCAGCGTGTCATGATTGCAACTCCGGTTGCAAGTTTCACCACCGCCAAAAGTAGCAATAACTTAACAGGTACAAGCTATTACACGTAAATAAAATGAGACATTAGCAAGTGTTGATAACAGCCAAATATGATAACTAAGGCTAGGCTACCCACAGACAGTGCGTAGGTCTGAATAAATGCAATAATCCATCAAACACAAGCCTGGCAAAAGGCTGCCCACGTAAAAATCTCAAAAAGAATTTGTTAACATTCAGCTCTTCATTTTGGAAGAAAATTGTTAGGACGAATGGGGGAAAAAAAAAAAAAAATGACATTCAACACTTGAAAGGAGGCCCCCGTACATAAAAATGTTCACATTTGATACCATCAGTGCCAAAGAAGTGAATCAAACCCAAAAATCTAAACCAGCAGACGGAAATGTTAACAGGCTTATAAAGATATTTGAGTGCGGTTAAGAAAAAGAAACAACACGGTGCGGCCAGAACATCGTTTTAAATCTGGATTACATAAAACTGCTAGTTAATCTTACCTCAGGCAACCTTTTGCCACACACTGTACAAAAACGGTTGCCGTAATCCTCGTGTGATTGAAGCTTGGCTATGTTTTAAACTTGATTTAATGGAGGCCGTTTAGCTTTTGAAGGACTTCTAATTAATCTGTGCAGGGAATTCTTTTTTTTTTTTTTTTTTTCCCTCTTGCACTTTGCAGCCACCCGATGCTGACACTTGCAAGTTATTCTGTGGGAAATGATTAGGTCGGGAAATTGAAAATCATTCATGTATGCGGTGGAAAAAAAAATAATATGGGAGGGGGGAGGGGGGTGGGGGGGGATAACACAAAGAATGCTTTTGGGGCCAAGCTATTAGAAACAGGTCCAAGATTTGAAAGCTCTTCGGGCGTCCTGCGTTCACATGTTGGACAAGTTGATTATTGGACATTATGCATGTGTTATGTCACATCGCCACTGAGTCATGGAGCCAATACGTGGGAGGACTCTTCACAAACGCTGCACTGGTCCGAGTCATACAGACGCTTTCGCTCGTGTACATTTCAATGCCACTAGAAACGATCATTATCAGTCCAGATCGTTTCCTTTATCCTTTGCTCGGTGGCAAAATATGGAATTACTATTCATACTATTAGTATTCAGCATTTCACTGACCTTATGCAAATTCCGTGGTCAGAAATGATAACACTTTTGTAGCCTTTTTTTTTCCTATTTTTGCTCGGCATACAATTTACATTACAATGCATCATATTGTTGCATGTTATATTTGCAATACAACACAGCTCCACTATTTTTTGTGTGTGTGTGCGCGCGTGTGTGTTGTATGAATAGCACGGAAACGGATTTTAATGGCGTTTTCATGACGAGTAGGCAAGTGTTGTTTTTCCGCTTTGATGTCTTTTGAGAAGCTTTGTATTCTTGCTCAACATACAATTTCGGGACTTCATTATAGGGAGGGGTTTTGAATACAAAAACGTACACACGTATAACGGTCGTCGGGGGAACGTTCCCGCGCGGTGGCGTTGTGCAGACCAAGATTATTACAGTTAACAAAAAAATAAAATAAATACAGCTAAATCACTGAAAACAGTCAAAACAAAAACGCTATTGGAAAAACAACAATTTATGTTTGCAATTTTGTCAATTGATACCAGACATGAGCTTTCAGGGTTCATTATAAATGTAAATACACTATTCAAGTATTGCTGTATATCCTTATACAGAATTGTAATCTACTTTATTACACAATATTTGGTGACTTTTTTTTATTCTGTCATCCACAAACACTCCATAAATTAAAAAAAAAAAAAAACACTAAAACAATTTTTTTTTAAAAACGTGCGCTAAAAACTAATTAAAAGTCACCGAATTAAAAAAAAAAAAAAAAGATCAAAACAAAATAAAAGTATATAAATAGAAAAAAATCCACAACTACTATAACCCAGACTTGTTGTTTGGTCTGCTTGACACTTACTTGCCGTATTTGCACCAAAACACAAGTGCATTAGTATAATGGACTTCCAATTACATTCCCTCCTGCCTTTCTTTATTAGGAATTTGTGTCACCTCTTGATTTTGCTACTACTGCACGCTAATTGTGCCAAAACAATCGGAAAGAAGTCCAAGCCAAGCCTGTATTTGCTATTTCAAGTGTGACAAAAGGAGAAGGAGATGTGCGGGCGTTGCAGTGCTGAAAAGTCTTCATGAATACTTAATTCGGGATCATGCAGATGAGGCCGACCGAACAGATTACCCGGCGTGAATTCCACAGTCTGGGTGTCATCTCTCGCCAAAGGTCGAGCGGTCTCCATTGAATATTCCCCCAATGTCATTTGACCCGCACCTCATATGAAGAGCATTTTGAAAATGCTTTCCAAAACAGCTCAACTGAAGGAATGTTTGGAGAATGCTGAATGAATGCAGAGAAGATGCACAACCTTGAAAACCGAGCTGGAGCACTCAAATGACCGCGACACCATTTAAATAGAAAGCAGAGAACAAAAAAATTGCGAAATCGAGAGGCTCGACTGAATTAGTGTTCTTCCCCGCATGGCAATCTAGTATCATTCCCAATCATTACTCTAAGAGCGTTTGAAGGGGCACGGCGACCATTATGAGCCAAGGTTGGGCATCTGTTGCGTGGAGATTAAGCCAGATCAGAAGATCACGCACACACACATGCTTTCAATCGAGCTTTAAAAAAAAAAAAAAAAAAAGAGTGAAACGATATCCCCCGTCTGGTTCCGCACATCCCACAAAAGAAACCAAAGGTCCGCAACCAGTGGCTCTCGAGCCGCTATATATATATATATATATTTGAACGTAACTTTAAATGTAATTCTAAATGTAAAAAATAAGGTGCTCTTGAAACATTTTCTCTCTTTTTTTTTTGGGCAGAAAAACGATGTGCTACACCTGCCGCTAAGATTCATGGTAGGCAAACCATTCAAGTGCAATTTGTGAGCACTGACACTGCAACAGCAGCAGCAATCATGACACGGGCCAGATTATGGCATACGGCTCAAGGATACTCAAGCGGAGCCAATGCTCACCAGCAGGAGCTTAAACCCAGAAGCTCCGGTCGAGGTTCGTTGTCCCTTTCAAAGTGGCACCCCGCCTCCTGTCGCGACACCGAGTCTGTCCCGGCCATGTGTCGGAGAAAGAAAACTCAAGATGAAGAGCACATAGTACAATAGTTGTACCCCTTAAACATGCAAAACAAGGAATGCGAGATCATGGCGGTTGATATGCACATATGCGTACTGTAGATACATACTGTATATACATATACGTATGTATATACATATCGTACGTTGCTTAGCTAGTAAAGCATCCTATTTATTTTACTTAATCACTTTTATCATTATTGGGTTTAAGTCTTCACTATGGCTCCTTGCCCTATAAGGAGGCAATACAGCGTGAAGCATTTGGCTCCTGCTTAGCCACAAAGCTAACAAGCCAAAGACCTTTCAAGGAAGGCGGTGTCACATTATGCTAATATTATGCGGCAATACTGGAAATAATCGTCCGATCGCCCGGTTAAAGGAACCGCTCCATTAAATGCGATATTCCTCTGACTGTAGCGGACTCCGTTGAGTGCTTCTCGCATAATGAAGCCGCGTTTAATGCCAAGGTAGTAATCATTCGTATAAAAGCAATGCGTCCAATTTGGAATCTCACTCATTTCAAACTATCATGCGGTCAACCACCAATTGCGGTCATTCCATTCCAGCCACGTCTGAATTTTGTCCATATTGGAGCGTTAGCAAGCTGGTTGAAAAGATAACAGCTTTCAACAGCTTTTGAAATGTGCCGGGAAGGACGTTTCAGGGCCTGCACAGCAACATTGGTGTTGCCAGTCATTATAGCTGATTAAATCTCAGCTCAAGCCTCAAGTGGCACTGGGTTATATTTGGCACGGGCATTTGTCATGCGCGACAGGTTGACAAAAAAAAAAAAAAAAAAAAAATCAATGAGAAAGGGTAATAGTAGCGTTGCATGTAGACTACTTTTTGGTGCAAAGGCAACACAGGGATGCTTGTGAAACAGCTGCCGAAATGTGAATGGTGAAAAAAAAAATTGACAGATGTCCTTTGAAAGGGACAAGCCCGCGGATGAGAAAAGTCTCAATTGTGGTCCATACACTCAACCAGAGTGAAGGTGATGGAAAGTCAAGTCCGGCATGAAAACGCCAATACAGCGCTGCGGTGTGTTTAATGAGACACCTTTTGCGTACTGTACATCACGCATGCTAAAGTGTTAGCATGCTAATACACGACCAACTGAAAGTCACACTCATTTGCATGTCGACAACCATCATTGTCATCAAGTACTGAATTGAGAGATTTTTCGGAAGAATCCGCATCTGCTACTTTTAACCAACTAGACATTTGCAAGCAGTGCAGCACTTTGAAATGTATTTGTTGTTTTTTCGTTTTTTTACCGCTCACTAGTGGCAACGTATCAGGAACAACAGAATGTTAGGGAAGGATATAGGTTGATATCAACCGAGTTGGGCACACTCTGTAGGAGGGACGTAAACAGCGATTGAGCAAAATCCATTTGACGCAGTTTAACTAGCACGAACGGGTAGAGCCACAAAACGGCGGGCGGACGGAAAGCGGCCGTTTGCGTGACAGGAGTTAATTCGTTTGACAGGCGAGCGCGCTTAACTTTGACACTCAATTAGAAATGACACACAGAAACAATTTTAATGTCCTCTGTCACACTAATATTTCATAGGCTGACATTAGCAATGATAAAGAAACATGTCATCTTGGAAGCGGCGACGGAGTTATTAACTTTTAACGCGCAAATTAAACGCGACTGCTTCGCCCCCCCTGGAACGGCGCGTCGTGCTGCTCGGCTTAAAAATGAGGCGGGGGATTCTCGGCGGCCGGCGGGAAGCCCCGCCAAGGAAATTGGCTTGGACCGACTGTAAACGGATAACAATTTTATGTGGAGGTGAAATGATGGCATTCGGTGATAGCGGCCCAGTGAAGAGCTTCACCATCGCTTTCCGCTGCGAGGTGTATGAATCCATCGGGCTGCGCCATTACGGAGGAGGCTTGTATTGCTTAAAAGCAGTTCGGGGAACAGCCACTTTGCTGCCTGACTGCAAGGCGCTCGCATCACTTTATGGGTCAATCTCCCTGAACCAACAAGATGAACATCAAGTTCACATAAGTGCCACTTGTCCGCGATGAAGTCATTACCTCCGCCAAGGTGGACGATTTAATCGCCGTTGGTTTATCTGCGTGCTTGTTTGTGCGCAAATTCGCAATGATCTACAAAAGGGGAAATCCAATAATAGTTCAGTATTTCATCCTGTTTTTTTTTTTTTTTTAGGGTTGATAGGTACCGCATGCCATGCTAACGCTTTAAGGAATAGACGTTTGGAAACTAGCGGTGCAGCAATACATGTAGACAGACATAACACTCACAGGCATACATTCTTTATCCTCTACGTAGACTATTGCATGACTATTAGACTGGCCGAGTCATGCACAAAATTCTTTACATTCTATTTATTTTATATGTTTTCGTACAATATAGAGTAGTATTTTCCTTTAAAAAAAAAAAAAAACACTTTTTTGTTGTTTTTTGGGGGGAGGCAGCAATTTAGGAACGGTATTTCCATTTCAATCGGGAAAGGTGATTCAAGTCATGTGTGGTCATGGAATGAAGTAAATTTGTATCTTGAGGCACGCTCAGGTTTTAATCCAGATCACATCCAGATTACATAATGCATAGCAATTCAAATGGAACATGTTGGAAGATTGAACACTTTCACGATGGGTGGTAATTTAGATGACTTTTTATGACGTAGAAAGTCCCATTGAACACTCCCATCAGTTGTGCATACTTCTTGCAAATGTCCGATTAAGAGATAATTAGGTTTTAATCCAGATTCAGAAACTCAAAAAGAAGGCAAATAATTGAATGAGTCATTTTGAAACCGTGACCAGAAAATCCCTTGTTAAAGTTTCGGGAAAAAAATACATTTTCCAGTTTTCTTCTTTCAATCCATATAACCCCCTTAGCTATTAAGACGGCTGAATAATTGGTTTTGCTGATGACGCACTGTACGATTAAGTCTCAGCCGAGTTCTGCTGCTCTTTTTCATTAAAAGAAATACTCGTGAATGCACTGTTCACACGTCTGTCTGCCCAGTTTAATTGTTCAGGATTTTATTTAAGGCACTAATAACAGTGCCTGTACCAGTAGTTTTTTTTTTTTTTTTTTTTTTTTGGGTAAAACCAGGCAATGTGTTTTTAATTGTCAGTAGCTCCTCTGGATCCCGCTTCACGCTGCTTTAATACTTTCATCAATTCCATTATTCCCCCACATCTTCCGCCCGTGTGATTTTCATTTAGTCACAGTCTGCGATGCTAGCCATCTATCACCAGGACAGCAGCAGGAAGTGCAATCAGTCAGTGTCAGGCTGAAATGTGCGGCTTTTTTTTCTTTTTTTTTTTTTTTTCTCCCCTCCACTGTCCCGCATTTGTTTTGGTTCCCGCATTAGAGACGCCGCATCCAGGATTCATTAATGTGGCAAACTATGGAATAAACTGGCTTAATTGCGCGCATTGATCACAAACTAAGAAACAAATTGCAGTATTAGTGTACCATTAGCATGGAGGCAGGAGCTGATGCACTTTCAAATTGACGAATGAGTAGTGGGATTCTTTTTATGGCCTTGAAGTTTAGCACACCTACGCTTAGGCTCTTATCTCTTTGTAAATCCATGTACGTACCATATAGACTTCAATCATTTCTTCACAAGTACTCGATTGTCTCGCTCTTGTAAAATAATGCGCCGGATTCGCGGAAAATTTGGGCACATTTCGCCATGGGCAAGAAACATGCTGTAATATTTGGGTGAAAGCATACCACAGACGTTGTGGTCACCATCATCATCATCATCATCATCATCTACTGTAGTGTCGAAGCCCGGTGAGTGACGTGGGTGTCAGCGAGCAGGCTGGCTGTTCGGCCAGTCTTCGCGCGGAGTGACTCGGCGTCAGTCGTCGCCACTGACGACTCGCGTATGAACGTGCGTGTTCTTATGATTTTGATGCGAGTATGGTAGCTCCGGTCCAACTTTAGGAAACATATGGCTGCCCATGATGTAATAAGGTGGGGGGGGGGGGAAGTGTTTTTCTGGGAAAAGTATCAAATCGCAAGTGTGACGGGGGTATAGGAGCAAAGGTCGGGGCTGATTAATAGCAATAGTTGAAAAACAGCCGATAAAAACAGCCTACCGATCACTCTGTCCCTCTCCTTGAACAGGCCGTTAACGATCACCTTTTAAAAGGTCAGAGCATCATAATTATAAGGCTCATCGCTCAGCAACACATCATCACCAATTCCTCTGCTTATTTACTACATTTCTTCCCCTTCCTCCTCTTCTTCTTGCCGGCCCTGGACGGAAATAAAAAAAAAAAAAAAAAAAAAAAAAATTTTTTACAGCAAACTGCTTTTGCGAGTACCCTTTGCCGCTAATCAATGAAGGTGTCACGAAACCTCTGTGGCTTCAAGCAAAGTCACAGCTAAACTGGCAGCCAATTAGAGGCAAATCTGCCCAGACTTCATTGCACATTAGTCAGGTTTGTGACAGGGGCAATAGATCTAGAACTCCTGGAGCTGCCCGCAACACCTGCTGGAAATGTATCTATATCCTGCTCCTTTGGGAGTTTTGAGGTTATAGGTTGGCTTATTGAGTTTGGTGAATTTGATGACAACAAGGCCTTTAGTTTGGACGTTAGCGGCGGGGAAAGAGGAATTAAGGGGAAACATTGTGACCGACGCAATTGTATTTGTCCATGCCAAAAGTCTGAAATTCGCTCATCTAAAAGAAACTCAATGTGAGCAGCATGTGTGCTGCAGAACATTCAGAAAAGGTTTCTGTTGTTGATCCTGGCGAATTGTTTTGCCGCGACACGTCACCGGCATAGATAGGTGAACAAGAGTGAATTGTGATTGATGAAGGGAAAAAATTTGGGGAGCGATTAAGTGGATAATTTGAACAATCACCATTTGAAGATATACAGTATATACTATTCTACTACATAGTGGGCAGTCCATTGGCACTTTTTCAAATGTCAACACCGCTGCAAACAGAGGAGATGCCAGCTTCCCTTTTGGCATATTAGCAGCCTTTTCACAACAACAATGGAGGCATCCATAGCAATAATGAATACCACAGGTATCTTTATAGCTTCAGCATACATGCTCTAACTGCAAAGGGACGCCCAAGGTCCCATTTTACGTCAGCCTGTGCAAATTTTCATTACGGGGCCCCAGCAGCAGCCGGGGTGTCATTATTTCCCACCGCCACTCTGTCGAGCCGCTGATTGATTAAAACCTTCACAATTCAAGCAGACACTCCCGAGTCAACATATTTTATCAAGAAAAAAAAAAAAAAAAAAACACCCACATTTTTCAAAAGATAAAATACGTCTTATTTACTCGCAAGCGCGGAATACATTTTAAGAAGAGCTTGATGCTAGGAAAAGACAGGCGCCGTATTTTATCACACGGGCTAAAGTAGCAATATGCATGATGGAGCCGCCAAATTGGGGGAGCATTTTTCTTGTCTTGCCATCAAAGCGCTCATTTAAAACACGGGCTCCGTTTAGAGGCCCGCCGCCGTGAGAACATCACAAGGCCGAGACAAACGAGCAGTGGCAAATGACGATTGCCAGCGCGTTGCCGAATAACCGTATTAAAAAAAAAGAAAAAGAAGAACTCGTTTTAATTGAAATATCACCGAAACTACCATCGCATGGAAGAAATACATCGATCGCGTCCCACGTTTCGGTTAACGCGATCAAAGATATCGACGCGCAAATCCAAAGGCTCGGTGAAAACGCGTGGCCCCGTCCCGGGAGACGCGAGAGGCTAAGTGACCGCGTGCGACTGGCAAATTAAAATGCGGCCAAGTTGTCGCTGACGGAAATGAGGCATAATTGATATGATTTGCAGGGCCACCCCCCCCCCCCCCCCGCCGCCCCCCCGGCTGCAGTATTGCAATGACACGGATGCTTAACAGGAGGGAGTTGAAGTCATGTAGGGCCAAGTGCTTTATCGTACACGCTATCGTTCAGGATTACCTCTCATACGAACGACGGTAATTCCCTCACAGGTATTAAAGTGTAAAGGGACAAAAAAAGTAGTCCTCCTGCCCGATGTACGGCGTAATGCCCCTTCCGTTTAACGAGTAGGTTTTCTCCACACAATCCAGACACATTCATTAGCCGGCTGCTTTGCTGGTCAAAGTTAAATGCTCCCCGCTTCGACTCAGTTCACCAGCCCTTCATTCCGGTGTTAAACATGCTAGCTGTGTCAATTTTAGGTTAGCTGAGCAATTAGCATGGCTTCTCCCTTTGTCAGAATGACAGTTGTCAAAAATGCAGGTTACTTCGCCGCCGCGGAGGGCACGATTACTGACCTCGGAGCGACTCCGCAACTTGTTCAGCCGTAATGGAGCGGATTGCTGGCTAACTGGCGCAGCCCGAGCTGAGCCTCAACCTCTGACTACCCGATTTTAATGGGGCGCAAAATGCTCATTTTGCCTCACGATCTGCGATGTGAAACCACTTGTGAAACCGCCTTGGTATGAGACAGTGTGTGTGAGGGTTTCACGAGTGTACGTAAAAGCATTTCATTTGTGCAAGGAAGAAAAAAAAAAACAACTTGCATGTCTGCAAGCATTTCGGTAGTGTGTGAGGTTCTTGTGAAGCATGTCCCTGACGACCTCTCATTGAGCCAACTCAATTGTTACAGGTAAATCTCAATTCACGCCGTTTTGCTTGATGCGCGACGAGGTTAAATTCAGAGCTCCGACAGGACGGCGCCTCGACCGTCATTTATTTGGAAGAGTTGGAACATCGCGGAAAAAAGCAGCGGGTACGGCGACGACAACATTTCCACCTCGGCGCCTGCGGGGGGCGTCGCAAATGCGGACGAGTAAACGCATGCATTGAGCTGGATTGATTTGACTTGTGAAGTCTCATTGGCCCGTGGCGCTTATTTGCTGGGGCCATTTTGGGAAATGTCATATGATGGCAACAAAAATCTGCCTGGAGATGTTTGACGTGCTGTTCTCACATGTGTACCCTTTAACCCCGAGATATCACTGTCTGCTCTGTTTGCATCGCACAGCACGCATCCGGAGTGATCCAAGCAGTTATTTATTCTGGATATAAATAGTCATCCATTTTTGGTACTGTTTAAACATTTGTATATATGTATGTGTGTGTATACTGTACGCTATATACCAATATATACAGTACATACACAATATGTTTTTACAGGGTGTTTTTTTTTTTTTTTTTTTTTACAGAATTTAACTACAAATCTAAATAAACATTGTAACATTTGAAATTAAAAATTTGTCTTGCCCCAATCAGATCATATGAACAGAAATTAAGGCCGATTATGATTTTTCGAATAGTGGGGGGTGGCGTTTTTTTTTTTTTTCTTCCCTACAATGATAGTGTAACTGCTCATTCACATTTTTTTTTTTTCATTTCAGGCAAATTGAAATAGACTAAAAAAAAGTTAAGATGTATACTTTCCTTGTTTTGTTTGTAATTTACCAAGGTTTGACATTGTCGTTCGGTGGTGCGAGCTGGACGATTAAGGGTTGCCATGGTAACGACTGCTCAGCCCATTTATAAGCCTCTTAAACAAATATACTATCTTCAATATACTGTCACTTGAAGACTGCGTTTCCCCAACCTTTTAATGAGCTAAGGAACATATTCGAAGTTGGAAAAAAATCGCCCAAAGAAAAATGCCGCACCAATTCCATTTACAGCGACCCAGCGCGCCTCCAGTTATCTTCAGGTAATTCCCCAGCATATTGTCACTAAGATATACGCTCTGGTATATTTATCTACAGAGCCAGGAGACTTTTCAAGTGCTTTCTGTGCGGCACATCTCCACTCTGACCTGTGCGTACATGCACACTCCGCTGGGCCGTACCTGAGCACTAAGACCTGCTGCCAGACTGTCAGTCAAGTGAAAGATGGCGACGTCAATACATCATAAAGCAGCCCGGCAGAGGTCCACCCACTCAGACGCGCGCATATATTCCAGCAGACATGTTTACTCAGCACACAAGGTCCCGCGAAGCCCGCGCGCCGGCTCACATGCGCGCAAAGCCTCGTGATTAATACCGATTGGCGCTTCTCATTCCAAAAAAAGACGGCGTGAATTTCCAAAAAGACAGATTGCTTTAGACGCTTAGTACATATCGAGCGTACGCCAGGCCTCCTGTCGCATTTGTTTTGGGAGGGGTCCATTTTGGCAGCACCCCTCCCCGCCGACCCGCCACGTGTATCCCAGCGCATGTAAATGCATTTGTATCGTTTCAAAATCGCCGTCTTGGCAGGTTGCTGGGGCGGGAAGACAGCTTTTCCTCCACCTCCCTCATATTGCGCCCCGTCCCCCCCCCCCCCCCCTCGTGGCCGCGCGGGCGGGCGCACGCATGCTGCAGCTGCGTCATCTGCTCCTTTCCTCACTCAAGGCTGCTTGGCGTGGGTCGCCAATTCGCAGGGAATAGGTGCCGTCACACACACACACACACACACACACACACCCACACACACACTTGGAAGCACATGTCTTGAAACATTCATACACCTCCATTAGGGGCCCGTCAGGTGGCCTGCTTAAGAGGACCGCATCAGAGGAACGCTTAATGTCGTCTCCATTCATCTCGCAGCCACACTCACATCGAATTAGATCAGCGGTGTCTACATTTTTTTTTTTTTCTCCTTCCCCCAAATAGATGGATACAAGGGCCACTTTGACATTCTTTGCCTTTCATTTATTTAGCTTGCCACAACTGAGCTATCACTTTAGGTCAAGATTTGCTAGGCAATTACAGTATGTCGTTTTTTTTTTTCCACATACATCATTAGCTCTTGAGAATTTTTCCTTTGAGGGTGAGGGGGTTGACATTTATCAGCTCCTGGGGCCAGGGTGGGGCCACAGGTTTCATCAGTGCTACTGGCTGGGGGAGCCACCTAGCCCATCCCTGAGCTAACGAATAAGGTGTACTTTAATTCCCATATGATATGTCATGTCACAAATGACGGTAACACAAATTACTTTCCAGTGGGAAAACAGACAAAATATCTCCAGAAGCAGCCGTGGCGTTGGATGTCAAAATCAAAGCCGCCGCTAATTCAACAATCCACCCCGTAGAACGTACTTACCTCAGAACCGCAACTATTCATTGATCTATTCACATTTCCCTTCATGGGGGCATCTCGATTGCTCATCTTTGCATCTTTTGATTTTCGGACCTATTAAAACTCAAACAACGGCGAGCAAAGGCCAGGAAAGGATTCAAAGTTTACATTTCTCAGGATTAATTGCATTATACGGTGACCCGCTCACCCAAACACACATTCTGTTTGTTTAGGTGACGCCAAGCGGAAACATCAAGACTTATACAAGCTAATTAAGCTCCCAGTTGCACAATGTTTGCAAAGAATAGCGAAAGGAGAAGGCGCCGCATAAATGAAACAGTCACGGAAGCGCTGAAAATTTGTCACGGCTGTCAATTAAAGCCGGCAAGCTTCTCTTTTTTTTTTTTTTTTTCCCCCCCAAATGATTGAATTCACTTGCAATTAAACCATTTTTGACAAACTGAAACACAGACTGAAAAATAAATTCAAGTTGCCTCTAGTGCTGCGCGAAATGGTGATTGTTTTTTTTTTTTTCGGGGGGGCGGGGTCAGGAGAGAAGGGCGCACATTGTCTCATTCATGAGTCTCTGCCGAGGGTTGTATCACACAATTGTGAAGCAAACGCTATTGCGAGACAATTGCCCGTCATCATACTCAACTATATCGTTCATTATCAATCACTCAACTATTTAATCAAATAATAGTGACTACTCTCATCTCGCGCACACATGGCCGAATACTGTGTATAACACACGCAATTACACGAGTACGTGCCGTCAACCCAGCAGGATAATGACTGGATTTCTCCACTGGAGCGAGCGACTCAGCCCAGTGAGAAATCACCGAGTCAGGGCAGGACTATTACAAAGTAATTGGCCTTTTAAAAAGGAGCTCCGCCATGTGAAACCGCGTAACAGAGAAGGATACTGCCGTCCCTCACGTTGCCTACTTTTGTCCTCCGCCGCGCCACCATGACGACATTCTCCGACTACGAGGTCACGATGCGTGTTCCGCACCAATCAAACGCTCCCTGCGAGCCACCCGGTGTGGCAGATTGGCCAAGGTCGGCGTACTACATGAATAGCCAATATCCGTGTATAATTGACGGTTATTAGAAATGAAAACGTCGGTTCAGTGGCAACTACAGTGTATAAAATGTACAGTGGACCGCCGCATACTCGCAGTAAGGTCAATAAATATTTTTTGGGGGGAGTCAAACTCCGTTTTTCGTGAAAAATGCTTAATGGTGAGTTATCCCCATTTATTCAAGACTTTATTCTTTCCGGCGCATTTATAATGCGTGTCAATTACATTCGATTTCAATAGCAGGGCTCCACTGTATCTCTCATTAAATTGGATTGTTCACAATATTTTTGATAATAACAGTGCAAAATTACATATATTTTTTTTAAATATGACTTAACTTTTTAATGATTTTTGCAAGAATGCATCCTCATCCAGGATTTATTTTTTTAATGAATATATTTAATTAAAATATGCCTTAAATATGTGTATTAAAAATATGGATTTGTTTTTTTAATTGAGTTTGCCATTTTGCTCCATATTTTCCTATATGAGAATATGAACAATTATTTGAATGAGTTATTTTTATTGTTTTGTATTCATCAAACAATGCTTGTGTAATTGTGCGCAGTCATCAAGCTTTGCAGCCACTAAAGTGCACATTGCACAACTTGCACGATTTTCACTTGATTTGTGTTTGTTCCATTTTCCGAGCAGCTACTTCGCCAGACCGCTTTCTGTTCCCAGCGACTTTCCCCAGCACTGATTGCTGTTGGACAGCTTTCAGCACTGGACAGCTCCACAGAGGCACAGCCCTCCATTTCCTCCAGTATACGTAATGCTTGTTTTCATTAAGCTTGCGGGTATCTGGAGTATATCCCGGCCGAATTTGGGGCGAGAGGTAGGCTACACCTCGGACCGGTTGCGAGCCAATCAACGAATTCACAGATAGCCCAAAAACAACTGAGCACTCGCGTTCGTCAGATTGTGAGAACCGGGGTCTTAAAAGCCACGCGCGAGTCCTCTCGGACAGCTCGACGGTGCACGTCTGACTCACTCGACGGAGATTGCACCTCGCACTCAGGTTCCACTCGCCGCTAAAATTATCTTCATTAGCTTTGCATTAGGCTCATTAGCTCCATTGTCACGGCAAAACGTTCCATAATGACATGTGTCGGACCGAGGGTTTTGCTTTGCCATCACGCGTAATTGCCTTTGTGTGTGTGTGTGTGTGTGTGTGTGTGTGTGTTTTTTTTTTTTTTTACCTGAGATGAGAGGATATGAAAGACCCTCATTACATTAGTGCACTGTTTGGCTTGCGGAGGCAGGCCACCTCTGCGGAGAGGAACCGTGGCGACGCGTGTTGGACAGAGTGAGAGATGGAGTGAATCAATGAGTAGGAGAGACAGCGGGAATAAAAGAAACGGTGCGTAATGGCACGTGCGTCTCTCCGGCTGTGCACATGCGCGCTTTTGGCCGGGCGACATGTGGAGAGATGGCGAGGGAGGAGGGCGGGGGGAAGTGTGTGGGGGGGGGGAGCATATTCCACCAAGAAGCCTCGGGCCAAGTGCTAGCTGGAGAATCTTTAATCATATGCACCAAGTCAACACCGGCAGAGCCAGCACAAGCTGCTGACTACAGAGGAGAGGTGGCCCGAGCACCTGGGAGGGTCCCTACGGGGGGGGGCTCGGTCCCCAGGCGCAGCCTCTAGGTCTGACCTGGCACAAAGAGCAGTTAACTCCGATTTGCCAACAGGGCGTCCGCAAGAGAATTGAGTAGGATTTAGTACAGTGGGACCAAACATAAAATGAAATCAAGAAAATCCGAGCTCATTTCAACATATCGAGTACTTGCAAAACCAGTCGGCGACACCAGTCACTGGCACCCTCTATCAGGAAGTCAATGGTATGCATGGCTGACAGAGAACCGCATCCGTGTCAATCCTCTGAAAAAGGCCATTATGACGCAATTTCTATAAGTATTATCCATGTATGTTTATGAGGCTTATATTAAATGCTTAGCATGGGTTATTTGTTTATTTGCTAACACTGACACTTTTTCAGCTGTAGCGCCCAGCCCTTCATACTGCCATGCTTTATAGTTAACAGTTGAACCTATATTATTTTGCACTTCACTCTATTTTGAAGATGAAAACTCTGGGAATTGTCAATTTTTGAAATGTATTAAAAATGAATGTTTTATTTTGAACTCAAATGATTGGATCGTGACTATCCTGCCTTTTGTCAAAAATAAAAGGATCTTTAAAATTACCTGGCTTTGGTTTAATAGAAATTTTATGTATCAGAAGTACAAATGGTATCGGTTATTTAGTATCGGTATCGAGTGAGTAACGATGAGTTGAGCACTCGCACTGTATCGATTTGAAAAAAAAATTGGCACATTCTCAGCGCATTTTTCATTAAAGAAGTTCTGTAATTTGTGTATTTTTTTTTTTTTTTTAATGATGAAATATGAACACAGCTAGCTTTTTTGAAAAAAAAAAAAAAAAAAAAACATGGCGGTGGAGTGAGGTGTGCGTGGCATCTTGTGTCCCTTTTTCAGGGGGAATGCTAGGACAGAGGCGTCACCAGCACCCCAGGGAGCGGCAAGACAGATTAATGCAGGGGCTTTAATATTTCACATGAAAATGTATTCCCGCTCCTTCTCTCTCTCGCTCTCTCTCTCTCTCTCTCTCGGTGTGGCTCAGAGAAGTGGGCCTCTCTCATCCCTCTCTGCCTTCAAGCATGAATATGTTCTGCTGAAGGGGAAGATTTCCCCATCCCAAAGCTTTTCGCTGCACTCTTTGTGACAGCGAGCGGCGGATCAGCCGCGGCGAAAAGGAGCATGCCAAAGTAGTCCGTCCGTTCGTCTGTCTGTCTGTCTGTCTGCGCGTCCCCCTCGCCCCCCCCCCCCCCCTGCTGCACAAAAATCTCCTGACCTTGCACCTGCTGGCTGGGAGTCACCTTGAATGAGACGCACCCTCTCGCCCTCCCCCCCCCCGCTGCCTGGCAAGCCAAAGAGACCTTATCATGGAGAACAAAATCCATTGTGATCACATGATCTGATCCAGCGTCAGGTCTGGGATTGGGGGCCGGTTCTAAGACTAAAGATGTCCTCCATCATATATTACAGCATGTACAGGTCCGCAGCATGTCTGCTGGCAAGTAAATCCGCGCTAAGAAGATTAGACGAGAGAATGCCTCTCCGGCGTGCCATCAGGCCCACCCGCTCCGACTCGCTCGGCTGCCTGTTAAGTAGTCACCATTGTCACATATCTGGCCTGTTTTTATATTAGCGGGGAGCGCGATGCTATAACAATCAACGCAAATCCACTGTTTGTTTTTCCTCGGCGTGATTGCGTGACGTTTTCGCCTCGGCAAAGCGGCTAGCCACCGAGTGCGACGCTCTCCAGGCGCTTGGATTTGTTGACGAATCCGTTTTGGAGGCTTCGTTGGCTCGTGAATGAAATGAGAAGCTGAGCTGTTTTGACTCAAACGTATCGACTGTAGGAACAGGATTGGATTTTTTCGAGGCTGATGACGATTCTGATATTTGGCAGGATACATTTTGGTAACCGATTAATTAAAAAAAAAAAAAAACTCATGTCCTGCTACGTCATCCCAATTCCAACGCGTATGATCTTTAGGGCACGAGAACTCTATGAAAAAACCGTAAGTCTCTTATGGAGCATTTTTGCTACCCTAGCATCTTGTCCATGGCTAGTCCTTGATGGAAATGAAAGCACGTGGAGGTAAAAAGGCAGGAGTGACCTCTCCGAAGTCTCAATAAGAAAGTCCCATAAAGGCCTCGGCTTTGCTTTCCAGCCGACTCAGCTCGCCTGCCACTAGAACTAAATCATATGCTGTGCATTTACATTTAAGGCTCATACTTCTTAGCCTAGCGCATAATTTAAGAGTAGCTCTAGGAGTGTTTCGGTGAAATGTTAGAATGTTCAAGAAAAAATGTCATCATTATTTTAGTTTGCTTTGAAAAGCATCCGATGAGTCTTGCGGTGTCCAGATGTGCCATCCAGACTTCAAGTTTTACCACCTGCTCGCAATTTTGCACTTTTGCACCCATTGGCATCTATCGGTTTTATCTAGGCCAGCAGATTCACACAGCTGGACACATCTGAATCCCGGCTATACTTCTTGCTTTGTCTCATTTACACACACCCGCACGCACACACACACACACACACACAGCACATGTGCACACGCGTGATATCCAGCACGCACGCACATACCAGCTGTCGTGGATTAGCAAAGAACAAGAGCTTCTCTACGCTGCGGGCTGCGTTCGATGGTCATGCCCTGGATGTGACCTAAAGCCAAGATTTATTTTCTTGTTATTCCAAAACAGTTTTAAGCATCAGTGAGTGACTACGAATGCAAAGTAAATGCTCTTATTGGCAAAGGTGCCCCATGTTTGCACACAACATATTTGCTTGAATGCAGCAGCTTTGCCGCACGCAACAAAAAGAAAAGCCCGGCGGGGAGTGCGCGGTGTCGGGACATTTGGTTTTCACCCGACCTGGTCTCCATTTCTCCTTCCACCGGATCCATCTTGAATTGCCTCTATACATTGATCCCGCTGACTCTTCAATCTCCCTGCTGCCTGATCTGGGTTTAATCTTCATTATTCGCCTTAAAGCCACAGACTCTTTCTGGTGGGAGACTCATCTGGACCAGCCCAGCCCCCCTCCCGCCCCCCGGCCACAAACACTACACACTAAGAGGACAAACGGATTGGAGTTCCATTAAAATGAACTAAAGGGTGCCAGTATGGCAGCGCAATAAATGGATGCCCTCAATCTAGAACAATTTCGCCATTTCTAACACTGTGCTACCTCGACTGAATGAAATCAAACATTAAAAAAAAAAAAAAAGACAAAAGAAATAAACTAGAAGTGAATTAGCCTCATTCTCCCAATACTTTCGCCAAGTGGAAACTTGGCCATGTGCTCGACACTGGACGTGTTGGCGTTTTGGAGGCACGGTGACGAGCAGCCCTCACCGCGGCTTTCTCGCAAACCGCCATCAAATATTCCATCATATCCTCGAGCATCCCCGACTCCAGCTGGGATCAAAGTGTAGACTTGATGACGGTGCAAGGAGTGCACATTAGTGCCTCCTACGGCTCTTTCCCCACCCCCCCACCTCCTGCATGCGCTAAGCCCCTCATTCCCTTCCATTAATAGATGCCGTGAAAAATACATGATAGGCTTTGCTATTGCCATTTTGCTCGGCGAGTATAGATACATAACCGGAGGGGACACATTGCAGCAGGCCTCCAGAAGAAGAGTGACGGTCATACGCTTGCAAAATGTTAATGCCGACCATTAATGCTGCCGAGTCTTGGGCCTGCATTCATATTTAACACTCCTGGTCAACAGGGGGCGTGCTTTGAATCGCACCCAACTAGTTTGTGTTGGTCAAAATCAATAAATGGCACCACTGTCTGACTCTTTGGCACGTTTTCATAGCTTATCAATTATTTTAACTACAGTAGTGTCTTGACTGACATATTCTTTTTTTGACAGATTAGTCAACAGGGATCAGAAAAAAAAAAAAAAAATCGACATAACAGAAATGGTGTTTCTGAATAATGGAAAATTCCACACCAACCTCTGTACCGTTGTCACATTCTGGCGCGGCGCTACTTCCCAACGTTGACGTCGCCGACGTAGCTAGCGTTATCTGGATCGTCTGCACTGTGGCGAAGTGAACTGCGCCACTTGACGGATGACTACAAAGCCCTTCGAAATGAACCGGCAGGCAACGTTGTTTTGTTTACAATACAACAGATCGTCAGATTCATCCTGGTCGCATTCCTTGCCGGCTGCACGCGACGGGGGTTTAATGGCTGTTGTTGGGGATGTCCTATCAATGATTCAATGTGGCACGCATCTTCTGATGCTCGTGGGATTTTTTTTCCGGGAGGATGTTCGGGGAGAACATTGAATACATAAACCACCAAGACGGGGTTGCAAATGCGACGAATGCTCTCCCCTGCTCCTCAGTTGTGTGAATACTCGGTTACTGTACTCGGAGGTGGGTACTTTTACCAGGTGAAAAACACATCCAGAACTGAAGGGTTACACGCTCCAAGCGGACCAGGAGGAGCTTATCCATGCTTTTATCTGCAGTAAACTTGACTATTATTATTATTGGACCGCCTTTGGAAAATTCTCTTTAAAAGGAGTTCTATTTGAGTACTCTTGCCACCTCTGCGCCTCATAAAGCGGATCCGACCGTTTGGTTTGAGCCACTTTTGAACATAAACCCAATTTTTTTGATCCATCGTACGTCTGCACATAGGCTCGGGTGTTTTGATCCAAACTTGATTGACTGCCGTTTTTCTTACCTTCAACCAATTGGCACAGCGGGGCCGTGTGCAGTAACACGACGCTCACGCCTGTTCAATCAACTGGCAACGGGTAATCATAGAAGCAGGAGCGCCGTGAGTCATAAAAAAAAAAAAAAAACGCTAGGTATGATTAAATCAGAGGACACTGTAATGTTCCGCGCTGGCTATAAGTCTGGGTATTGTTTGAACAGCGTCCAATGGGTTAAGCCACGGTTGAACTGTGCACAAAAGTGGAGGGAGGGGTGGAACGGAGGAGTGATATTCACGATGCGTTTCTGTGCGAATTTCTGCAGGAGCAACCGGATGAACTTAAGTGGACTGTTTCTTATTATGGCAGAGGGACCTTAACTTTAACCACGAAACATTGAACATTCCGAAGTGAAACGATTGCGGACGTATGAATTATAACCGTCCCCTTAAATCACTTTGAGATGGCTCTTGTGCAACAAATCATATTCTTCCTCTATAGAACAGACAAAAATAACTGCAGCTCCTCAGCCGGAACGGCCCCTCGCTCTCCCCACACGTAGCATCATCAAATATATTACATTATAAAATCACACTCCCATAAAAGGCAGCCTCCACGTCGGAAACAGGACGTTATATGTTGTCGTCTTCCTACAGTGCCCCTCCGGGCTCTGTTCTGTAATGTACATTTCCCAACCAAATGTTTAATCAAACAGAGGAGCTACTTGAAACGAAAGGCCGTTTGCGTCCGCCATCTTTTCCGATAACATTCGTGCGCGCGCGTGTTTATGTTAATCAGCAATCTCCAGCAACAAATCCACTGGCCGGCGAGTCATGTAAGATGGCAGATTAGAGGCGAATATGAAAGGCGCTGCGTGAGTGCGGAGTGAGCGCTACAGCAAAGGGCTTTTGTCTTGTTATCTTCGGGAGGGAGTTAACATTATCCCGGTGGATCAGGTTTTTACCACGCGTGGATTACCCCCACGGGCCAAGCTGTGCGCCGCCCCCAAGAAAGTATCATGAGAGGAACCCGTCGCTCCCGTTCCTCGCCTTGCTGTTCATCAAAGGTTAGCTTGAACTTTACGTCAAAAAAAAAAAAAAATCACTACAATAAAAATAAACCACAAGGTATCAAAAGGATTTCTACTAGCAGTGGGGTGGACGGCTTACATTAGCTGCTGATGCTAGCTGGTGTTTTATGAGCCGGCGTATCACTTTGAACCTCCGCTATCCGCAAACACGTAACATCTGTGCTAATTGCTGTTAGCCTGTCTAAGGTGTTTCCTGTTCTATGTCAACATTAAGCTAGCGGAGTTCATGAATTGCAGTGTATGTTATAGGTTGATCATTGGGCGTGTTTAAATTCGCAATGTTCACTCACTCCCATCACTAGCGGGAAAAAAAGGGGGAGGGGGAGGGCGGGGGTAAACTACGAAGTAGAGTGGCATGCCGCTTGAGAAGTGACCTTCATTTCCACATCTCGGCCGGGGCACAATGGCACACTTCCCGTCGGCGGAGGTGGCAGCAGGCGGCGCATTGCGATGAATCAATCAGACGGCCGCGGCCTCCGCAATCCACACGTCCCCCCCCCCCCCGCAGGCTCGTCATGTACCCAGATGCTAGGTGCGAAGCCGGGCGAGCCGCCGATTGCGTTCCACATGCTGCGCAATTCCTCGCGGTGACGCTCTGACGTCAATGACTTTCCGTAAGGTTTGCGGAAAGAGAAGTTCTATTTGAGGTTTGAGGTTCTGGGCTTCCTGTGTGGAATGAAACAACGGCGTACAGTTGCACATTCTAATTTTGTATTATTATTTTTTTTAGCACCGTCGTGCATGCGGTTGACATGGCAATTATTTTTAAATGAATTAGAAATGTTATGTTAAATTCTTATTATGGGATTCCCAATAGAAGATACATTTTTTGGGGGTCCAAAAAAAAAAAAAAAAAAAAAAACCCCTAAGCACCCCACATCCCCCTCAGTCATCTCCCAATTCCTCCACTGTGTTATTACATACTGATAACACAGGCATCTGGGTCCACTGGGTCCCTGATTTAATATGGTGGGGGGGTCCAACGGTCTCAGATCATATTTAATGGCGTATAATTCTCGGCCACAGCCGCGTACACGACTTTATTTCGGCGCGCCGCCCCTTGTGATACAAGCCAGTGGCTGCTTCCGCCTGTGCACGCGAATGAATGAATAAGTCAATGATTTCCTGACTAAGTGAATTATCGAGAGAGGATTTGTGCTTAACAAGCAAGCAAATATGGAGGCAACGCTTTCGAAAAAGCATTGAATGAAATGAGGCACATGCCATATCCCGTATGTCGTGAAAGTATATTAAGACAGTACACTGGATGATACACAATATTGTAATTGGGGTAGAACATTTCAATTCCACACCGAGGGGCCCGGAACAGTCTGACTGTGAGCAAAGATTGCCAATCAATAGATGAACTCAGTTTCTTCATTTCCTTAGACACACGGGTTTTTACTAAAAAACACTCTCTGTTGGGATATTTAAGGATGAAAAAGCTCAAAGTGGCACTTGAAAATTTAGCCGACCATGTACTCTAACATCCTACAGCGTGTTCTGGCCATTAGGCCCCCGCCCCCACGCCCAACCCGTGCATGGGACATCTCCTGCACTTCACAAATGGGACACGCCATCAATTATTCATGCTTCCTGCAGTACACATTCCACGTTTCCCTTTCTGTACATTAATATTTAAACCTCCAGCACGACCACCAAGGCCGTGTACCTCACACGACTCCTCGCCGGATCCCAGCGTGCTTTTGTCACTTCCCAGTCGGACCGTTTGTCTACACGACGTACCGTGATTTGGAGCGGATAGCCTCGATGTGTACTTACACCAACACTTGAGGACTTAAGTTACATTTACTCTGTGGGATAAGAGTGAAGACATACAGAGAGGGAGGGAAGAAGGGGCCGTATTCCCAAGGGAGGAGCCCCCGCGTGTACACTGGAAACTTTAGTTGCTAAGGTTAATGTCAGGGTCATTGCTGAGGTTAAGGTCAGCCAATTAAACCGCAAGAGGTACTGGTACACAACGAGGGATCAAGTTTCTCATTTGTACAGGAAGACTTGGTGCACTGCCAGTCAAGTGCCGCAGTGTCATGCGACCACGGCAGAGTATCGAACCGCCCACAGGATGTATACTGGAAGCCGATTTCAAGAGGGTGCTTTTTCGTTCGTAACCCAACCAACCATTGTTGGAATTTGTGATTGCATTAATGACCCTTTTGGACTTGGCCTTGACCTTTAGTGAAGAGGTACTTTTCATAGTCAGAATCAGCACTATGTGCATTACGTGTCAAAGAAGGGGCCGAAACCTTGCTTAATTGCTTTGTAAACTTCAGAGGGGGTCAGGTGAGCCTCCCTGGAGAACCCAATCATGGCGGACAACGAGTCGCTTTAAGTGGCCTCGCCAGTGCCTGAGCACTGGTCTAAGCGCTGGTACTTTTTTTTTTTTTTTTTTTTTAATCTAAGAGGAATCGCTAAGTGGAATCATCAGACATGCAGAGAAATTGTTCCTAGGAATCAAAAAAATAAAATTCCCATCCCTAAATGTAATGATGACAAAAATATGCATATCCACATCAGGGTATACATGCACATATACCACTGATGCATCGACTTGAATTTGATTATCTTCCACCCCCATATGTTCCATACTTGAGGATGCAGACAGAATGCTCTTGTGCTGATAGCTGCTTGGAGAGATTGGCTCACAATGACTATTTGTCATGCATGTCACTTATCTCCATTCCCTTCCAGGACATGAGTTTTTTTCGCCCCCCCCCCACAAACCATTGTGTCGTTCGGGGTTTCCATTCAAATGTCAAGGCCGCGCCACATTGACTCTAAGGTTGCCCATAATCCTACAAGGAATCCTCCTGTCTTGTCTCATGGGCCATACCAAACCCCTTTGTAATCTTGATTCCTCATCTAAGCAAGACAGTTTGGACTACTGTATGCTTCCTTCCAACTGTTTGGTTTTTCACTCCACCGCACAAAGCACAGACATAAAGTCACGGTTTTTATCGACTGATCAATGAAACCTTTCATAAACCTCAAATGGAGACCAACCCCATTTTTCTTCACATGTTCAATTCCCTTCAGGATCACGGCAAGATTGTACCGCCGCCCTGTATGGATCCGACACAACCATAAATTGTAGACTCCAGACCGGCCCCGGCTTGATCACGCCATCGGAATTCTCCGCCGCCGGTCCGGGCAGCTACTTAAAAAGCTGCCCGGACTGACGGCGGAGAATTCCGACACCTACTTCCTCAGGGCTCGCACATGAAGGTCACACTGTCCTCCAAATGAAACCTCCGCATTGTGATACCGGATGAACTACTCCTTACCTAACGCAGTGTTCTGTCCCACTGAATGGACAGTCCGAGACTCTAATAGGCTGACAATCTGATTTACATATCCGGCTCATTCACTTATTTGACGGATACATCATGCTGACACCGGTGGCAGAATAGAAGTGAACCGAGTGCTACCTGGAGGGCAATCTGCATAAAAAGAAAGGGCTAAAAATAGAGCCGGTAGACCATTGTCCTGAGAGAAGCTCTGATATCTCGATACTTAATGACTTTACAGCTGAATCTTTATTGCTGCCGTTGTTTTGACAGTCCACTGCCCCCATTAACTTCATTTTCGGACCATCTCTGCATTCCAAAACACAATCTTTGTTTGTCTCTTTAAGCTCCGCTCTCATTACTCCGAGGCCTGCTGCCTCCCGCCCTCCTCTTTCTACTTTATTGATTCGCTGAGAGTCAGTGGGCCGTGCTCGGCACTTGCAACGGAAAGGGCACTGGGATCAATTTCCACAAAATTCCACATATTCGCTCGGCCTGTCAGTCCGGGATAATTTGTCTGCAGGCTTGCACCGCCGAATACACTGATGCATTCTGCTTTGTAATTGGTGCCCATCAGTGTCAAGTGTCTCCGCTAGCTAAGACATCCGAGGCCAACAGAGTGGACTCTTGTGCCGCATTCATTCATTTGCAAGGGGCGAATGTATGCTTGCATATTTTAACCATGTGATCTTTATGCAAATTACTTTGAGGATATTTAACATGTTGATGATCGGGAAGCCAAAGATCTCCGGCTGGCACGCAGTGTCAAAAGAATTACAAGGGCACAGTGTAGCATGTCCACGGGCATTGTTTGGTTTTTTTTGCGGCGCCTCCTCCAAGCAGTGCTAGGGTATGAGTAATTCCTGTTGCGTTGTCCAAACATATTTACACTTTTGCTGATACTGATATAATCCCTTATTAGATAATCAAGCCTCCACTTTCAAGTGAGCGGCGTGAGCCACACTTTTGGAGGCTTAGAAAATCACTTTGTAACTACAAAGGCAGCAGCTCTCTATCTAAAAGACAGCAGTAAAGGCAAGGCTTAAAGTTTCTTAGTAACTAAGCTCGATGCAAGAAAAAGTAGTGCCAAAGTACCTTCTTCTCAACTACGGGGATACATTTAGGTGCGCGGAGGAGCGAAGAAGCATCCCAACAAACTATCCCAGATGGGTGAATGCATGGTGGTGGTAGGGGAGGGGTTGTTACAGGACCTCAGAGGCACCCTGGCAAATCTGACCTCCTGGGAGAGTGAGAGAGAGACGAGCGGCGAACTGGATTTCTATCTTTGTTTTTAATCCCCCTTACATGCTCCACTGGTTCCAGGACTTTGTGCGAGGCTTTATGTATAGTCGGGGGGGAAAAAAATGAAAAAGAAAAAAAAAAAAAATCAAGGGCTTGCATGTCTGGCTTCTGTTCTTTTTTTTTTTTTTTTTTTTTTAACAGCAACCCGTGTCACTCATCATTCTTTTATTCCAATCTGGTAGACTGCAGAGGCCCAATAACTGGTTGACTTTTGACTTGCGATTTGAGCTGCTCATTCAAACTCAAATATAATTTTGTTACCTATTCAGATAGCTCGCTCACTCTGGCATCAGCTTATCCTGAGTGTGCCCGATCCAATCAGTGCCAGTCGCAACTCTGCCTGCTCGATGTTATTTTCGGGACGGAATGGAATTTGCAGGGGCAAATGGCTTACCGAAGCCAACGCTGCGCTGATGGAGCTGATCAAAGTCTTTATGTTGAATGATGTTGTTACTGCAAACTGCGCCACAACCTCTAGATCGAGTATAAAAGCCGTACTTTGAAGGTACCATACCCTAGTGGCAATCGGCTTTAAAACATGACCACCAATTCTTTAAGATGTTCAACAAATCGAAATGTTGCTTTGTCTTTCGCTTAACGACGTATGAATAATTATGGTCTTAGCTGTACTCTCTTATTGGGACACCAATTGCAGTGGTAGCGTTGCTACGTCAATCCAAGATGCCCGAGGCCTTCAGAATCTAACTTAAACTACATTAGGAATGGGACTGTTGGGTAAGTCTCCACTGAAGGTAGCAAATGCGACTCGCCACTGCTATAATGTCTACAGTCTATATAATCACTGAATTGGTCGATAGCGAATCAACGGGAATTGCAATTAGAAGTCAATGCATATCAATATAGACAAAACATTACGGGCACGAAGCATAAAGGTGAGTTGTCCATTCATCCATCCATTTACTTCCACTTATCCGGGGTCGGGTTGCGGGCGTCGCAGCTATAACAGGCAAGCCCAGGCTTGCAACTCAATAGAAAAGGGAGCTTTGTTTGAAGATAATGACCGATTTGAGGGCGCATCAGTTGACCTGATTAAAGGGCAACTTCCACAAACACGAGGATGCCGTGCGGCATCATAGTCAGTGATTAGAGCGAAACGGGCAACGGGCCAACACGCCTCCACACACCCGATGGTTGCTCCCGAGTAGCGCTCGTCGAGCAGAGCTTCGGGCTCCTCTTATATTCCCGCCTAGCAGCCAATACGGGTTGCGGCAAGAGACTTGAGAGTGTGAGGCATGTAATAAGCTCAATAGCAGACGCAAAAAAAAAAAAAAACAGATGATGGACTATTTGTACACACGCTCACACATTCCCGTGCTAGTCTATGTTCACAAGTGTGCCAGTTCTGCCATGCGCTCATGACAGCAAGAATAAAAGGAAATGGGACACCACAAGGAGCAAAAATATACGGAGGAGGAGATTATCACAGAATAGATGGTTGAAAATGACACCACCGTTGGAGTGACATTTATTTAGAGCTTTTGCAGTGGGTTTAGCAGGAGAATCTGATAATAAGCCTTCTTGTACACGCAAGCCTAAGTGCATTATTCCACAACTTAACAATATAGCAGATCAATTGGCTGCGGATTCAGGGGGAGGGAAAAAAAAAGGCACCTGGTGCCGCGCTTTGCACAGCGTTTCATCACTAGCCCAGACCTTTTATTCTGTTGTGTTATTACATTTTAAACACACCGCGTTGCACATAAGTACAAGATATTTCAGCGAGCTAATACAGCCGCGCTTGAAAAGGAGGCTGATTTATCAAAGAAATTAGGAGGTTGGCTTCTGGAAAGGATGGAAGGACTGTTTCTTTTTTAAAAAGAAAAGAAACTGTGGCAAATACTTTGCTAGAAAGGTTATCCGAGGGGAAATGCCTCAGCGCTAAAACTCGTCAAGTCCATCCGAAGCTCTGGAGTACATTTCAAAACAAATGGCGTCGATATGAGCGTGCGCGGTTTGAAATCATGCATTCGGGAAGGTGATTAAGATTCTTTCTCAACACATCATACACGTTGGAAGATTATTGCTGAAAACGTGCCTCTAACCGCCTAGAAAATGAGAATTTAAAAGGCTTTGCGGCATAAACGGAGCATTTTTTTTTTTTTATCGCTTTGATAGTCTGTGCAAATATCCTTTTGCTGGATTTTCAGAAGCAACATCTGTTGGCACACATGAAACCAAGTGAAGTCAAGTTCAAGTCAGGAAGTGACGTTGAACCACCTTATTTAACCCGATTCCTGCAGTTGAGCTCGACTCGTTCAAGGAACGATTAGCCCCAAGTCATCATCATTCACGCAAGGCATCCCGGACCGTGAGCATCGACGGCATTAGAGTGTAGAACCCCTCAGCTAAAGAGATTAACTCCAAACACACCCACTTTGTGGCACATATTGAACCACCGTGCTTCCAATGGGGGAAATATCATTATGGCTAATGCATCATACAACGCTGCTCTGACATCGCCGACATGCCCTGCAAAGCAAGCAAATGCTTCAAGAAAGTCATTCTTGCCACTATATGTTGCAATGAAACCGGAGGGGGGTTTGTTTTGCCACAGTTGGGTCATAAAGCCGGCAGACCGCTGTCAATAGTGTTTGCATAGTTGGAAGGCTTGATGGATTTTGCAACCTTGAGCGAAAAGTGCACAAAAGGCAGCTCCACAATGTTTGTTCAAACCTTCAATGGCAATTGTATGGTGTGCGTTGATGCTCACCACTCCGGTCTTACATTCGCAGTCAAGACTGCATCAAGAGCATATTTGTCTCTTCTGTCTACTTTATAAATGACAGAGTAGCGGAAATCAATATTCATGAATCTCCGTTTTTGAACCGTCGGGCAATTTAGTCCCTGCGTTTAGTTATGCGATTGTCAAACATGCTACCATTACCGTCTCGTCACTGCCCTTTTCACGCAAGTGTACTTTATTTCTAAGATCATTATTGCACCACCTACTGTCGTGAAGGAGAATTTCATTACTCATCCGGTCGCTATATGGCAGACACAGATGCATCTCGCACTGGCAAATGGCGATATTTTGGAACAGTTGCGTTACATTTCAACTATGAATGAATGCAAATCAATGGGGCAGCACGGCGGACGACTGGCGAGCACATCTGTCTTACAGTTCTCCCCGAATTTGCGTAGTTTTTCACCGCATACTCCAACTTTCAAACTCACACGTTGGTTCATCACACGTCAATGTGTGTATAAATAATCATTTGTCTGTATGTGTAATTTCCTTGGCGACCAGGCCAGGGTGCGTCCCGCCTCTTGCCCAAAGTCAGTAAGCTCCATCTTACTTGAAACCCTAATGAAGAGAAGTGGCGTAGCAAAGAGATGGATGGCAGGATGGAAATCAATTAGCCTACCTAAGTGGTTGGTGGCCCGCCATTTTGGTTTTGATTGTTCATCTAATTCAATTTGGTATCGAAAGCGGAGATGGTGATTGACTGTTCAGAATACTCTCAATTATGTGGACAACTGATTGTTGCAGTGCCTGAGGCCACATGGAGTGTCCTACTTGGATGCAGTCAGAAGAGGCGCTGGTGATTACGTCTTTACTACTTGACTGGCTATAAAAAGGACCCAGTGCCAAAATTGAACTACTATAAACAGAGGCCAGAATACTGTGAAGGACACAGTCTGTTCACGATGCACAAGACTGTCCAGCCCGCAACACGTGACACTATCAAGAAATTTGACTATAGCAAAGAAACCAAACAGGGCACGACTGTATGTGGAAGAACCACTCACATGTGCAATTGATGCCATGAACACATTTAACCGATGGGTAAAAGAAGACCATGTAGGTAAATGGAAGCTTGGGGAAAAGCAAGGAATTCAATCGAAAAGCAGCTCAGGTCAACAGTTTGCTGAAACCTGAGAAGGAAAAACATGTCAGAATGAGTCCATCTTCATCCAATCTGCACCTCGCATACACCAGAGTGAAATTAATCATATGGAAGCCGTCTGTCTTTGCATAGTGCTAAATATGCAAAATTTGCAGCCCCCTCACTTTGAAATCTTCTACTCCCCCTCCGGCCTTTGCATCACTTAGTTCCCTGCATCTGCCATTACTTAGCGCAGTCTCCTGTTCTCCCCCTTGTCTTTGCTTTTCCTCTTTCACCTCGTTTTCATTTCTTTCTTCCCACTCATCCTTCGCAACCTTAATCTCATCCATATATCCGTTTCCTACCCCCTCTCAACAATCATCGTCTCACCTATGACGTCCTCAGCCTCTCGTCAAAATGGGATGCGAGTCGGCCTCACTACGGTACATCTGATTCGTCCAAGGTCAGAGGTCAGGGCTCCCCTTTCCCCTCACTGGTTACCTGAATCCACAAACAGGCCTCCCTTGATCACAGAACGTATGCCGACAAAATCGGTTCTACGGCGTGCCAGGGAGCAAAGGAAATCTTCCGGAGGTAAGATGTTTATCGGATTAATGCATAAGTGAAAGATAAAGACTAGAGGGGTGAAAACCCAGAGGATATCCCCTGATATCAGTTTGGGCTAATGAATACAATTAATGTTAATCTGTCCAGTATCCACTTCCCAGGAGGTTAATAAACGCAATGCTTTACATTCTCAGACCAGTCATATTTAATCCAGTTCACTCCTGTGATTACTAGTAGTTTTTCCATTATCAGCCCACTGCTATCAAGGCCCAGTATTGTCTGAAGCAACCATGTGGAATTGGAGGTAAAGGGCCTCTCACTGGACGAGACGTCGCAACGACGCCTCCGTGACATTTCCTAGATCTGCTGGAGACTCGGCAAAATATCCAAGAGGTGTCTGAAAAAATACTGAATATCTTTGAATTTACCGCGACGCCCTGGCTAGTCTCTGGAAGACATCACAGAGACCCGAGTCGCCTAGTCCAGACCAGTGAGACAGGCCCTTAACACAGCCATTCTGTAAAACCAGTAACTCACGAGTTCGGAAGCGATGGTGCGGCCGAGTCGCCGAAGCCTTTCCTTGGCGCCCGTGGGTCCAGCGAGGCGTGGGCTTCACTGGGGGGGCGTGTGGCTGAGAGGTGGTCGTCTGGACCTTCGTGGTGATCCTCACAGTGGTGGTGGTAGTGCTGGAGGTTGTGGTGGCCCCGGTTGCGGAGGGGTTCTGTCCCGGCTTTGAGTGGCCGGCTCCGTTGCGCCCACCGACGACGCCGTTTCCTTTCCTGACCGTGCTGCGAGGGGTCACATCCTTCCCGCTGGGGGGCGGCGTGAGTCGGGGGGCGCGGGTGGTGGACGCGGTCACCGCGGTCCCACCGACACGAGTGCCAACGCGGTTGTGGAGGTGCGGCGCTCTGTTGCCTTCGCCGCCGCCGGCGCTACCGTTGGCAGAGTGGTTCGCCGGCGGACCCGATCGAGTTCTCGGCGCCGGGGCGGTCCCGTCGGCGGCTAGCGGCGTTGTCGTGGAAACCATTGCGGTGGTAGAGGCGGCGGATGTGGTGGCGATGGAAACGTCTGGCCCCTTGGGTATGGCACTTGGTTTGGAGAGGAATATTGGGTCCTGTCCCATGCTACCTTTGGGATCCACTAGGTCTGTGGGGACATAGTCTTGGACTGATCCCACCACGATCCATTTGAGCAGCATGAGACTGAGGCCCAGGCCGACAAAGCCCATTACCAAGGGCACGGCGCACAGCCAGGTCTGCTGGCGAGGCCACACAGCGCAGGGGCCACAGCGGAAAGAGCCCGGGGCACGGGGGGACGCCTGCTCCGCCCCCGGCTCCTCCAGCGTCATAGCTGCCAGAGTGCTCGCACCAGAGTGCTCACTCATCCTGCTTTCGGTCTCTCAGGGAGCTTTGGAGGTCAAACAGGTTGCCAAAAGATCGAGGGGGGTATAGAAGGAACGGATGGCGGAGAGAGAAAGCGGCACATCTTACGTATACACGGCAAGTCTATATATACACATCTCAATGTAACGATTTATATATACGCGCACATGCATGCACACACCTTAAAAGCACTACTCTAGCACGTCCAACACTCACACAGTCGCGGAACTACTTAAACGCTGGCACAGCACTCACATGCAGACACGAGCAACACGACCTGCACTCCCCCTGGCGGACGAGGGAGCAAAGGCGCGCGCACACACGTACATGCACAAGAACACACACAAGCTCACAGGCTATGCACAGGTGAGATGGAGGGAAGGAAGGAAGGGGGCTTGGGGGGGCATCTCAAACAAAGCGATGATAAATCCCAAGATGCTTCACTCCCTCGTTAAAAAAAAACAAAAAAAAAACACATTGGGTATTGATCCGTTGCGAGGTGGCGGAGATCAGAGCTGTAAATCCATGTGCGTGCCACTCTTGCCTGCTTGAAGATAAGAAAAGTGTCATTCCCTCGTTCGCTCGTTCAGTTCGATCATCCAAGTTCAAGTTTGCACCACCCCACTTGTCCCTTTTTTTTTTTTTTTTTTTTTCTATTTTCTTTTTTAGTAATCCACTATGGAGGTGAAGTGCAAATAAGATATCGCTGGTGCTGATCCAACTGATCCGCCGGCTGCACTTTTGCTTTCCCGGAGTGACAGATGCGTAGGTCCCCCGAGGGGGGAGGTTGGTTGGTGGGTGTCCGACCGCCTGCAGCCCGCCGATCTCTTCTGCAAATAGCTCCGCTCCTGGCGCGAGAATTCGTAGACACCTTTACGACTGGTTCACCTCCGCCGCATTCCCACAGTGGCGCAAGCAGCAGAATGGGAGATGAAGAGGAGAGGGGGGGTTGAGGATGGGGGGGGGGTGTTCTGATGCGGCGGCGGCTGTTCCTGGAGGCTGAGGGATGGACAGCTGGCTCAATCCAGTGATGCGTCCCCGCGCGCCCCAGCCGCCGTCCTCAACACTCCGAAAGTGACGCCCGGCAATTGTCCCGTCTCCATGGCGTCCGGAAAAAAAAAAAAAAAAAAAAAAAAAACGACGAAAAAGATGATGACGACGGAGCGTGTTAGAGATGCGTGTTGGCTAAGCTCTGCAGCAGATGCAGATGGGAGGCAGAAAGAAGGAAGGGAGGGAGGCGGCAACAGCGGCGGCGGCGCGCACGCTCACATTTACGCGCACACACACACACACACACACTCACGCTGCATGGAGAGGAGAGGCACAGACACACCCCAGGGAGGGGAGGGGAAAAAGGGAGGAGGAGGGAGGAGAGGAGGCGCCAGGCTTCCACCGAGCAAACAAAACCAAACGGCGGCATCACAATTTATGAGCGACTCGGAGTCCTACTTCAAGTTCAGACTTCAATGCTTATTTTGCCGTTCGCCAGGGACGCCCTTGTTTTAGGCTCGCAGCCAAGCCAGCTCTTAAAGGAAAAAAAACAAACAAATAAATAACACCCCCAAGCTAGACCTTGATTAAAACTCCATGGCTGCACGTGTGACGTTTGTGATGTATGGATATGAAAGTACGCCGCAACGACAGACGGGACTAACTGGAAATCATTGCTGTCACAGAGCTGGTTAAATTGATGAGGGGGACTATGAATGTTTCGCACCGCATGGCAGCATACCATAGCAAGCCCAAGATGCGATGCAAGTAGGCCCCCTAGTGGCAGGATGAATAACAAGAAAACCCCGAAATATAACTAACAAAACGACACATAAGGAGTTGACGTTTCAGAGGCACAAAAAACACAAGAAAAAACAAGGAAATACATCTTTGGCGCACAACAACGTGCGACTGATTCACAGCATTCACACCTTGGGAAGAAATGTGCCATTTTTAACTCAACTGCAGAGTGAATGCTTGACTCTCAGCATTTACATAATATAATTTTGACAGACAATAGCAGTGTGAATGCTTGACTCTGCATGCTCACAGTGAAACAAGAACAGTGTTCTTTTGATGCACGGCGGCATGTGTGAATGCTTGATTCTCAGCATTCTCAAATTGCACAAAAAACATTCTTTTGACTCAGTTCTATAATACACTCCAGTAGCGTAGCCATTCACATGATGAGAAAACGCATGTTAAGTAACAAGTGTGAATGCTCGATTATCAGCATTTACATGAAATAATAATGGGCTCAACATCAAAAGTTTGCAACCACAACAAAAGTTGCATCCCGGCTAATCTCCCGTGCAATCCACGCAAACACATTGCCATGCTGTTACATCTCTTCTGTCATCCTTTGCTGTGTGCATCATTTATGTTGCTGTCACACCCCAAACACAAAAACACAGAAAAACAGCCTTGTTTTATTTTTTCGGCGGGAAGTTAGATCTCCACGGATATACCTGACTGCCTTTGACAACAAGCCGCGCTTCTCACAAATTAGAAATGAGTGTTAGCGAAAAGATGCTTGATGGCAGACTTGTCTAAAAAAAAAAAATAAAACAAAAATAAAAAATGCTTGCGCTTTCTCGTTAGATTTTGCCGTTACATACGAAAGCAAAGGAGTGGAGGGAGTTAACGGAAGTAAAGGAAATCTTTACGCACAGGAGAATATGAGGAGGGACGGTGGGGGGGAGGGGGGGGCACTGCAATAATTAGCTTTAGTGAGTGTATAATGCGACTGCTGAGGCGATCAAGTTGAGGGGGATAAGACGAGGAGGAAGAAAGTTAGGTCATAGTAGGCGGGGAAAGCAAAGATTCCCGAGCGAGCGAGCGCTCGCGCCGATCCGATCGCTTCGTCCTTTCATAAACATCAACCGCTTGTGGCGACGCGATAATCTAGTTCAAATGTATCATTCCCCCGCCAGTAACCCCAAAATTATGCAATTTACTTTTACTCCCAGAAATCATTTGCATGTGCGCAGTGTCTTTTTTTCTTTACGGTAAATACCTAATCTCATGAGGATTTGGTAGGCTTTCAGATCAAAAGGTACTCATGTTTTGCTGCTGGAGACGTTTGTCGGTTTGTGATCGTTACGGTCCACTTGAATCGGGGGCGAGGGAGGCAGTGACCGGCAGAGCTCTCGGTTGTTTGGCCTTTTGGGAGTTCAGCGCTCGCCTGAAAAAAAAAAAAAAAAATGACCCCCGAAAGGCTCCGTTTTCCATTTTACTACGGCTCTGAGGTCTGCAGGCTCGGGTCAGTTAGTGGAACCGCGCTTTCAAAGCAAACACGGTGAAGCGGCATTTAGCTGTTATGCGACACACAGATGGAATAAGCTGCCAATAGATTGTGAAATGTTGTGCATGCGTGCCTCGGATCGGCTGCCGACGCTTCGGTTTCTTATCCAAAGTCTTCTAAAACAGGCTCCAAACCACTCGCGACCCGAACGAGCGTACGCATCGGAACAGCGCAACCGCAATTTCCTACTAAGTTCTTCCACGCGATACAGACGATTGTTTTCGCGCAATCCCACAGCAAAGTTGCATTCAAACTAAAGAGGGCTGTCAGGCCGTCTGAGACTGTTCTTGATCTGATGTTTCCCCACAGTCATGTGAGCAGAAATAACACATTTATTCAAACTGTGAGTTCCAATTATGTCAAATCCACGTTGGGATGAGACACGGGCGGTTCACTCGTTTAAACGATGCATATCAACGAGACTAGTTTGACGAATGAACAAAGGGCAGCTGGAAATCGTATGTAAGGGAGGATTCCAGACCGAATGTGATTTATGGGACGGGCGAGGGCGAACTGGTGCCTATGGGGCCAAAGGGAGAGTCTAGAATTAACCACGGCAGACATTAAAGTCTCCAGCCCTGATGAATCCGCATTAATGTCAGGTAAAGTTCATCCCATCAAAGCGGGAAATCATTTCGTCAGGTCCATTCCCCGGCTGCCTCCCGGATGTGACACATTAATGGCTTCCATCTCTCGGCATGTCCAAGGCGCGCTGTCTAAAAATCAGCGGAGGATCCCTCCAAAGGCCCGCCTGCCTCTCATCCGGAGCCTTGTTCCACACCAGTGTGCATCCAGGGCATGAAGATGCGCTTTTAGTGAATAATGGATGACTTCTTGCCCTCTGCATCCTCGCCGCGACTCCGCTCTCACGCCGAGTTTACCCCACGACCGACAGCATGAGGACACATCAAAACGAGATTTTGGCGTCCGCTTCACTCAGGCGACGGCAACCCCCGTCCGAGTATTGATTGTCTGGTCGGAATCACATTTAAGGTCTCGTCTTTTCTTCGTACCGCAGGTATCGGCGGTCGGGCGGGCGTCTCCGGGGAGCAACGATTCGGTCGGACGTGTGTGTCTTTAGGGGGTCTTTTCTTCAGCATGACAACAGGTATTTGTATTCGGTGGCATTATAGCTCTCCACATTGATTAGAAGCACATCTCCCATCCATCCGTTCATTTTCTATATCACGTTCGGGGGGGTCACAGGGACGCCGGAGTCTATCCTACTGGAGTACATCCCGGACTGTCAATCACTGGACCAACACAAAGACGGGCGATGCCGATTTCCATCGCCGAGGTGCCGACGCGCTTACGTATCTTACCAAGCTACTCACGATTACAACGCCAGAAAATGATTTATCGCGGTACAATTCACTCCTGTTGGGGAAATTTTGCTTTGTCCGTGTAAGATGAAAAAAAACAAAGCATCTGATTCCGACACGTGTCCTAAAGAATGTTTACGAGTACCCAGAGAGAAGCAAGTTAACGGAGTTTATTGAAAAAAAAAAAAAAAAAAAGGATCTCTCCCTAGTGTCTGCCTCACCTCACATAACAGTCTCCTAATATACAACGCCAAGAAGGATGAGTTCCTTTTTGTTGACGCAAAATACCAGGAAGAGCAAAAGGGATTTTGTCCAAAACCGACTCACCCATTTGAGTGAATACTTTGCTATTTTGACACAAGGACATGCTTTGCAAAGCTTGCATTTGCAAAGGTTTTCGCTGCAGGTTGCTAGTTGGTTGAAATGAGTTTATGACGCCATGCAACTTCAAAGTTGAAATTCATCCCGATTACAATCCCGGAAAACCATTCACTCAAATCGCGACAGTTAACTCCGATTATGTCATACCATACACTTCACTCCAGTCGGTTGTGCACCGTAGCGTATACAAAGTCTTTTGCCAAGTGCCTCATTCCTTGATAACGCTTGGCTTGTACACAGGGTAGCAAACAGTCTATCCTGTGCTGCGATAATGGAAATAAAGCCTCACATCCTCCCCGCGACTTCCTTCATAAAGCATAAAAAGGTGAAACGCATTCTTAGGATCCCACTCTGTAAAATGGGATTACGCTTAATGGGGTTCACCCGTTCCTAAACGCGGTTCAATAAGAAGCTTAATCTCATTGCCGCCCCACGAATACCCTGACAAAGAACTCCACCTGACTCAGGGATTGTTTTGTGTCACTGGACATCTATTTCTGCTCCTATTCTTAATCCCACCGGATAATTAATACTTCATCTCAGGAGGCCTTGCGGCACCCGGATGCGGAGCTGGGTTCATGCATCGTCGCTTGAAGGCAACCATTTTTCTGGCCGTCATTACGTTCGACCTTTGACCGTTAGGTTTCCGGGAGCCGGTCTGTTGGGACCACGCTTCTCCGCCCCGGCTGCATCCGAGGGAACTCGAAATCCCGTGGGAGCAATGCTTTTGGAGGAAAAAAAAAAATCGACAAGAGCTTGTTTGCTTTTGTCCTCTCCATTTGCTTTCCGGAGGACGAGAGCCGGTTAGCCAAAGAAGGGTCAGCTTTAGCCTCTTGAACACTTGGTCAAACCTTCACGGACTAGTGAGATAAAGCCACTCCAACAGCTTTTTCCTTTTTTTTTTTTTACTTTACAACAATAGCAAAGCAGGTCCGGTTTGTTGCATCTCGTTGGATGGTGATGGTCAAGAAGTAGAAGTAATTGCCACTAGGGACTCATTGGACCAAGACAAAGACGCATGACAGCAATTAGCCATACGTGTTGCAATTTATTACGCAAGTTATATTTTTGCAGATTTTCTGAAATAGTCTACGCAAATGACAATCGGCGCAATTTTTAAATCGTCAACCGTTCAAGTATCATTCGATGACAATCATACTCAATGACAAAAAATAAAATGGGGTGGTAAAGAACTGAAGATAGCCATTTGTTGAAAGTGCAGAATTGCGAGGTCACATTTTCCTGAATTCAGAAGCCATTTCAATCCAAAACGTCTTTTTTTACAAACTTCAAAGTTGAACTTCCCTTTTTGGGATTATTACTTTGCTGAATGTCGGAACAGCCTCGCAGGGCCGCTGCTCCGATGCCAACTGCCTTCCACCTTTATCGATCTTGCTTGAGGAAGCTCCAAAAGTGTCACGGTTTTCCACAGGCTTGAAGACAAGAGAGGATGGGGGGCCATACTATGACTTCCTCACCTTGTCTGCCCATGGCAGCCAATGACACAGATGTATTTGTGCATTGGCTGCGTTTCGGTTCAAAACTAATTCTGGCGCCATTGTGGTTCGGTTCATGCCGATCCTGGTTGCGCATCAAAACGCCGACCCACGTCCCCTACATGAGGTGCTTTGTAAATTAATCTGAGAAGCTTTCTATGCCAGAACATGTTCGAAATGACTACAATCAGGTTGCGATTTAACATACTTGGTGGTTAATCAGTTGTACTTTTTGGGGGGAGGACCACCATCTACCTGATCCGTGTCTGCATCAATTCAAAGCGAGCACTATTGTCTTAGGATCATTCTTTAAGCAGCTGTCAGCGGCGATTGATTTTAAAGGTGCGGCAACTCTTCACTGACATGCCAACGGGCGTTTCTGACAACGTTCCCTTGTGCCCGTTCTCTCCTCTTCCAGGCTCGCCCTGTTCTCGTCGGAGCATTTTCTTTTGAATAGGTTGGCTTAGTCAACTCGTACGCAAGCGAGGCTCAGTCAGTTCCACGTTGCGCGTTTGTAAATGGCACCAAAAGGCGGCCGAGGAGCTCACGAGTGATGGCGAGGAAAACTTCCACCTTCTCATCGTTGACGATTCCCTCGGATTTCGCCCTCAAAGTGGAATGGCGGCTTTAGATCCTATCATCCTTCGTGACATCGCTGACATGTTTTGTTGTCTAATTTTTCACGCATGGATTTCCTTTCCAAACAGAGACGCTTCTGCCATCGTCATAAAAAAAAAAAAAAAAAAAAGTGTGCAGCATTTAAAACCCAGGAGGACTTTTATTTCCCCCTCAACTATGGAGATGTTCATCACTGTGTCCTTCGCGCTCCATTTGTTTACTTTAATGCCTCAAAGAGCAGATACTTGGACTCACTTTACTTGATTAGCTGACCGTTGCCCACCCACGCACGCACCCACTCGGCTGACCTGCATCGACTTATTGATGAGAGCTTTATCTCCTCGTATCACTCAACGGCAGGTCCCGTCTAGGGTTGGTACAAACGCTGGATGTTCAACTGAGGAAAAAGTCGCTTTTAACGATATATCTCGACCGCTTAAAACGATGCCTGTGTTTCCTGATGGTTTTCTCCATCCATATATGAAACGCATTTGATAAAAATACCTGGATCGACAACCAGTTTCCAGGGAATGCACAATGCTGCGGACAGTGTGATGAAGTGACGCCAACAATGTTCAAACGACTATTTGTGGGTCCTGTCGTAGCAGTGCTGCACTTACATTAACCTTCGCTCAATTTTTACACAATGTGAGCGTACATCCAACGTGAAGGGCAAAAGTCACTCTTGCGCCCCAAAAACTCATTCAACCTTGGAGCGCATCGTCATCTGGCGCCGCCCTGCCCGAGGCTCGCAACGCCGTCGCCCGAGTTGAGGGTTCGAGCGCGCTAAGCAGCAGGCGAAAAGCCCGGGCTGCTTGGACCGAGGTGCTTTTCCGCCGCGCCAACTGGCTCCCGCTACGTTTGCACAATCTAGCTCACAACTAATCAGTTCATGCTTATTCACACGTTTACGCGAAGGTCATTCATGTCAGCTGGAAACCGGTCGTGAACGGGATGGCGCGGACGCAAATTTCTGCCGGGAAGCGGTCATCGACGGGGCTGAGGGACGTCGGTGGGTTGGCGGTTAAAGTCCATCGGGAGTCTAATGCACTTAGTTCCACATCGGCTTCAATGCCCATCGGCACTTGGTTTGGATGACCCCACTAAGTAGGATGCCCAGGGTCTTCGCACCACAACCCCCGCCGCCTCCCCCTTCGCACGCCACCGGCCAGCGAAACTTTACCGAAGTCTTGCGCGTTCGGCTGACGGTACTTTGCGGGGTCAGGTTTGGAAATTCTCCGACCTTTGCGGTGTCACTGTACTTTACGCGCGGGACTCTGAATCCAACAACCTCCAGGGCACAAAACTTTTGACGTTTTAATTGTTAATGTTTCCGAAATCCCCGCGATTCAATAAACACTTTGGAATTTAGCTGGTCTTCGAATACTCATGACCTGCGAAACCCGTTTCCTTGTTGAAAGCGGCAAAGTCTTCGCCTCCGTCTCATTAATTCAAGCTGCAGGCCAGCACCGTCCAAACACACTACTAGAATAATTTGGGAAACACCGGCCTTTATGTATTATTCAACCTCTTTCTTAATAATGCATGGATTGACTGCACTGTTAGATAGTGACTTTGGGATGTTTGTTGTAAATTTTCCTCCTTAATTGGCCAGAGGTGGTAGCCACCTGACCGGTGTCCTATTTATAAGAAATGAAATCAGCACATTAAAATGGTACAGTGGCTTGTTTACGAGACACAAAAAAAAAAAAAAAAACGCCACCAGAGACATACCGAAGAGCTGAACATGAAAAAAAAAAAAAAAAAAAAAAACACGTGGCGGCACTGCAGGTATTTCACAGGACTTAATGCGATGCGCATTGTCGGACAGTCACTCAAAGTAATTCGAGAGCCGACGTGATTGTGTTTGACTGGCTGAATAAATTGGCCAGTGAGTCAGCAAGGCCGCGCCGCATTGGGAAAAGCTCATTTGTGATTCAAAGACACCCGTTTCTGCTGCGCCCCTTCCATTCCTCGCGCGCCAGCAACCTGCAACCGGGATGGCTCCTTTGGTTGCGCAGAAAGATATTTCGCGGGGGATAACCTGACCCTGCTGCACTCCGAGTCTCAGGAACCAGGAACCAGGAACTTTCTGCCTACACTATACGTGTCAGAATGGTTTTAATGCAACCTACGTTTAACCTCAGTGTTTTGGTTAAGCAGAAACATTTGAGCGCACAACAACTCCACTTGGAACTTGAGAAACTTTCGAGAGGCCGTTTGGGCCTACGTTTGCAAAACGTAACGCTCTGTGGAATAAAAAGCAGCACGTGAATGCAAATTGCAGCTTGCCGGACCCTCTCGCACCCGTTTGAGCTTCCCGGTCCCCGCTGTTAAATGGGTTGTGCTCATTCAGAAAAAGCAATCTGCGCTGTGTGCAAAGCGGTGAACATAAAAGTGTGCAACTTGGCACAGCGCCCACTTTGGAGTCATGAAACAGATGTCAGCTTTGCTGATAAACGTGGAGGGATCAACTTGTCCCGGTTCAAAATGCGAATTGTAGGAAGTTACTTTTTCACTGAATACTTACTCAAGTGGATATTTGGAGGACTACTTTGGACTTTTTACTTGAGTCATATTATTCTAAAGTAACCGCAATCTTGCTACGAGTACAACTTTTGGTTCCTCAACCCACTTTTGCGTTTAACGAATCAGACCCAAGTGGAATGTGGCAAACTTTAAAACGTGTCAATCGTGCAACTGAAATAGAAGGTAATCCAGGTACTTTGCAATGCGTGAAAATAGCATTTGTCAACCACTTTCCACTAACAACCCTGGCTAAACGTAGCTCCTCCCCAACGCACTCGAGACGTGTCACTTCGACGTACTTCTTTGACACCAAATGTTACTTTTCTGTCGACGAGCTTTGGCGCCATCTTTGAGCATCGCAGAGAGCACAAAACCATGAATGCTGTCTTTGATTTTAGAAGCTAACCAAGAAAACTAATGTTGAAAAAAAAAAAAAAAAAATCATACCTCACGACTTAACAACATCGTCTCTTTTATCGGATGAGATCAAACATTTACCTAACGCTGTGCACACATTGCATTTGCGAGGCCCTTAGCGCCGGAGCAAAGCCGAGGATGACAGAGCAGATGGCGGCCAAGCCGACGCCTCGGTAGCGACATTTCTCAGCCGTCCAACCGTGACAGCCAAGATGAGCGACACCAGCCCCGCCCACATCGCCGCTAAGTGGGGTGACAAGCGGCCGGGCTAATTTGCCGGGCTCTCCGCGTCGCAGAGACCTCGCGTTTCCAAAAGAAGCCTCGGTATTAGCGGGAGGCATCAAGGCGGCTCCCTCTGCCGCATTCCTGCGCACTGCCCCCCCTTCAAGAACACCTTTTGTCAGCCACCATCAAATGAGCGGCAGTTGCAGCAGCAGCACGTCAACCGGCGGGAGCGAGTTTTCCTCATCAATGCAATCGTGTCAGTTTCGCCTCGGCTGAGCAAAAACGCACAGCAAAAGACGTGCGCGCTCGGCGGACGTAGCATTAGTTACACCCGGAAGCAAATCCAGTGCTAGAGCCGCCCGCGCGGTCATGCTCGCTTGTGATTGACGAGGACGGTTTGCCTCGCTATCGATGCCCTTCCAAGCCGATCTTTAAAGGGGGAAGTCAACCCAAACATATTTTTCTCAAGAATACAGTATGTTCTGTACAAGTCCACTAGTTGAAACAGGGCATTCTGATAAATATTGCATTTGTGGAATAAGAGTTCATCCACCCGTTTTTAGACATCTCGGGGGGCGGCCATTTTGTCTTCTGTCGACTGAAAATGACATCACAACTGCTCACATAGACCAATCACGGCTGACGTGTTTTCCGAAGCTGAGCCGCGATCGGTCGTTACCTGAGCCCCGAGCAATTGTGATGTCATTTTCAGTCGACAGAAGTGACAAAATGGCCGCCCGCCCGAGATGGCTAAAAACAGGTGGATTTTGCTGCTTAACTCATAGTCCACAAACGCAATCTTAATCGGAATGCTGCGTTTCAACTAGTGGGTCTGCATAGAGCATATTCTTGAAAAAAAAAAAGATGTTCAGGTTGATTTCCGCTTTAAGTAACCCCTCCGTGCACAATGCCCAATTTGTCATACGCCGCATTAGCGGCATCGAGTTTTAATACAACTAAGCGTTCGCCTTCCAAATATTTCAGACGTGACCGATTCTGCGCCAGTGAAATAACTGAACTCAACGTCTCATGAGGAGAAAGTGCAAGTCATGCAGTAGTTTGTCTGGTCGGTAGCTTTAAGACCCCAAAAAAAAAAAAACAACCTGTGGCTGGATTGCACCCGCTGGCCAGGCTGAAACAGTGGGCGTCCAAGTTGTGTTTTGCATTTTGTTTGTGGCAAAATAACACTTTTTTTTTTTTTTTTTATACGGTTCAGTGAATGCGGTGCCCTTTTTTGATAACGTGTGTTTGTGTGTACGCACATGAACCCGCGTACACACTGAGCGGGAGAAGCCGCAGACGGGAGCTTTTAGTGTCTTTGCTTTGCCGGGAACGTGCGGCTGAAAACAGCACTTCGGCGTTAACCCCGGAGAAAAAAAGAAAAAAAAAAAAAAATCCACAAGGAACAAACGCAGACTGCCAGGCAAATAACTTCTCGTGGCGTGTCTTCAACGCCGCCTGCATGGACAGAACACTCTGAAGAACAACCGTCCATCTCTCCGTCTTTCGCGTCGCCGCTCGCATCGGCACTGTTTGTTTATGAATGAAAGGCGGAAAATGTGTTGACTTAGCCCACCTGCACCCGCCGTTCCGTGTCACGCCAAAAGCAAAGAAATGTCGACTTTTACCACAACGGTGCGACAGAAATGATTGTCAGGTGTTAATGTTGAGGAATTACCGTACACACAGGTGCACTCCTGCTTCTGTTACAACCCGCAAAGGTGGAAAATTGCCAGGTTGTCTTTGACCCCCGTGCGCATATTCTGTCTGTGACATTTTTACAGAACGGCAAAAAAAAAAAAAAAAAAAAAAAAAGAGCCTTGTTTGACAATACACTGTGTTATTGCGGCTTTATACCGTCACTATTTTTCTTCCTTCTAAGTCAGACAAGTCCATTTTTTTCAGGGGGAATTTCACGACCAAAAACTCTCGTTGCCCCCAAGATTACAGTTCCCTCATTGTGGGTGTGAAATAAACGCAGACCGTTTGCAAACTCAAAACATTCTTCAAATGTGCCGTTCGGTTATTCAATGAGCCTAAAAAAAAAAAAAAAAAAAAAATGTTTGAATAAAAAAGGAGTACCGGTGCTGCGGGAGGCACCGGTACCCCTTTTTTATTTGAGGATGACGGATGACGGAACGTCCGCTTAATAACCATATTAAAGTTTTTCTTTTTAGTTTAAAATGACTTCCCTTCACCAGAGTCCCACGTTGCATTGTAGCCAAAGGTACAATCCTGCTGGCTTAATGCATCTTTAGCCACAGTAAATCCTTGTCGTGGAAACTGAAAACTAGTTCCCATGACTACCATTATTTCTTCTTGGCCTTCTACTACTACTACTTCTTATCAAAGAAGAACTTCAGCCGGAAGTACATGGATTTACTGTGCCGGTATTTATTCTTCATTGCATGCAAACTGCGTGTGCATTTACATTATTTTATTTTATTTTTTTTTAAATCAACATTTACTTCACAGAAATTCACCACAATTTCAAGCTCAGAAGAAGTGAGCATCCGCTGTCAAACTTCACACCTGCGACCGCCTCCCCCAAGCCCCCCTTTAAACACAAGCTCGATTCCTCATCAATACAGAACAGTAACCCGAAAACATGTCAGCTTGTACAAAACCAAATGTCCTAATAAAAAGCTGCAATCCCACTTCTGGCGCGGTTTTGATACTACCTCCAGATGCGGAAAATTGTCAGCTAGACCCCCGTTCCCTGTCGGTGCCATTTATACAGAACAGCGACCCGTGGAAAAAAAAAATAAAATAAATAAATAAAGACATACATAAATAAAATCCCAGCAGATTTGACAAAAACAACAAGGCGGAAGACGTGAGTGTCATGTTTCCAACTTCACACTTGTCTTCCCTTCGCCCCAGGCTCAATTCTGCATCACTGCCGTTTATACAGACCAGTGACCCAGAAAAAGGTGTTTTTTTTTGGGGGGGGGGGTCATTCTTTACAAAACAACAGGGGGCAGAGACTCGAGTGTCAGGTGTCAAACTTCACACCTCTGTCCCGGCATGGCCTAATTCCCTTCAAAAACACTTCTCGGACGTTCCGATGCGACCTCCAGAGACAAAAAAAAAAAAAAAGGACATTTCCACCGCACTCAATGTCAGGGCCACTGATACGGAACGGCATCCAACGGCGAGTGATTTATTGGACTTCTCACGAGTTGAGAGGACTTAGCTGGTCTCACGCCCAAATTTAATTTGCTCTCATATCTGATTTTTAGCGTCATGGCGGCGACGGTCAGTCGATAACGACCGGGTGTCGCTCCCGCGCCTGACGGAGCTTAAGATAATGAAATAATGGAGCGCGGAAAGCTGGTACGTTCTAAACGGATTACAAAGATCATATTGACTGTAGCTGCCCTAATTAGAATCGAGTGCACATGCATGAGGGAGGTGGGTGGGATATGTTGGCCCAGAGAAGGGCAGCAAAAAGAAGCGCTGGGGGGAACTGAAGGCGGCGACAGGGTGGAAATCAACGACACGATCGGCTGGGCTAAGTGACAGCCACCTAAACATGAACAAGTTGAGCAATACAAAAAGGTGCAAACAATCCACCTCGGAGCTTCTTCTTTTTTTTTTTTTTTTTTTTTTTTTTTAATGGCGCCTAAAATTATATCGCAGAAAATGCCACTTTGAGTCTTTAACAGGAACACTCCTTTAATATGCATAAAGAGCCTGGCTAAAAAAAAAAAAAAAAAATGTCCAGCATATGTATATATATACATTTACAGTATGTGTCATAATGGTGGGATCAAGGCTGGAATTACCATATGAGCCAAACGTCTTTTTCCCTGCTAATGATCGAAATCTTCACTTATCAGCGAACGAGTGATCAAAACAGTTGCATCTTACATATTACGCCCACCCAGCACCACCGCCTCCTCCTCCATAGCTATCTCGAAAAGAGCCCAACTCGTGATTGACGTTCTAACATGAAAGCTTTAATTGTGCTTTTTCCCCTCCCATCCTCGTGCCGACGACTCAAAAGTGCCAAAACGTCATTTTGCAAGCTCGCGAGTTTTTTTCTTGTTTTTTTTTTCTCTTCTTGATGAGCATGTTGGCCAGCTCCCGTGTAGAAGCCCTTTCAAGCCACTGTTTGTTGTATTATCTCATGTTTTGACTTCCGTGCGCAAGAATATGAAGCTGCAGAATTTCACGTGACTTACAGTAGCAAAGGAAAATGTTTGCGCAAGATTTTCGCTCTCATTTTGTGCAATTACTTGCCCCACACTCAGCAGAAATTGCACACATTTTCTGGGTTATCTGCTGAAACTATGCCGCTGACATATTTTCACATATTTTCAGCGGTTTGGTGCCGTCGGGCCACGTCCACTATTTGAGGAAATAAGTCGACTATCCTTGTGTGGCTAATTCTGTAATCAGATGACAGGAGCCACTCAGTCACAATAATGGCCGGACGTCATTCAGTCTTATTGTTTGCCAGCGTGCTCGTTTGTTGATGCCTCTCCAGCACATCTAAATGCAAATGTCGCTTTGTTGCTCTTCGGAACACATATCCATCATCTTCATGCCCGGAGCTCGCTTAAGAAGTCCCCCCGCAAGTCGTTTTGGAGTCTTTACTCTTGCCGCCGAGATCCAAAACTCCGGAGTAACTCTGCTCGCTCGGCGTTTTTTTTCTGAATGCCACCCAAGACTGCTCGGGAAGGTCGCTTTGATTTGTTTGCCCTCATTCATTCGTTTGCCACAGAGGGAGATTTTCTTTTCTTTTTAGTGTTTCTTATGATTGCAAATGCAGCAGCGAGTAAAGTAAAATTCTACCTTTGTTGAACCAGACGGGGGGGGGGGGGGGGTAGTCCGGCAGGTTTGAAGTCGAATTTAGCGGCTCTCGACGGAATTCCTGCCAGATGCTGACATTGCCACACATCTAAATTATCTTAATGGGGCGAGCTGCAATGGCTGTCGAATGAAAAAAAAAAAATAACCCACTCAAGTCATACACATAAATACATGGTTGGGACGCAAACAAATATTTCCGCTTAAAGCCTTTAATGACTGGAATATATCCCGCCTGGTCATTTTGTGGCTTTTCCACATCGCAATAACGAGGCTCTCTAAAGCAACAACATCAGCGCGAAGTCGCTGCCGTACGCTGGCTGTCATGAACTTTTTTTTTTTTTTTTCCTCCTTAAGCTCACTCTTCCGCCTTCTTTCTATGACAAGCGCACACTCATGGCCTTCGGCGCTCCAAAAACGGCCACGCCTCTGCGTCTGACAACGAGGCACTCTAAAGCAAAAGGGAAGATGCATTTTAAGGGTGTCGGCATAACTAGCTCGCTAAAACTTTCCTCGGCCTTTGCATTTGTTTTCAACAATGATCTTCAAACATGTATAACGCATTTAGAAAAATCTTTGAATCCGCCTGACGGGGTCTTTAATACGTGACTGGTTGACAGGCGAAAAGTCGCTTGTGGCTTGCGAGGCACTTATTGGCCACCCCGGATCTATAGTTTACAGCCAATGTGTGAATTGTATAGATAATACAATTCCTTGTTGACTGGGTATTCATGTTCCACGAGAAGATTAAAGGGAAAAAAAGAAAAGAAAAAAAATGTTGTGAATATGGCCCATAAACGTCCACTTCAACCGAGCCATCATCCGAGAGCTGCCGGGCACATTTCCATATTTTACGTCCGCTCACTCACTGCCTGCTCGTCTTCAGAGGAGCATCACTATTGTGGTGTAATCCCAAACAGTGACTCCCCGTCGACGTTTGGCGCTTTTGTTTGGGAAATGGCCCTTTTCAACGATATCTCGCACTTTGCATTGGGGAGACTTTCCGGAGAACGCGGCGTGTGGCCCGCGTCGCCGTAGTTGGAGCTCGGAAGCCCCCGTATGAGCGAGGAGTGGCATCCGGGAGGCTGACCAAGGCCCGCCGGACGACTTTATGAGGCGAACTAACCGACCCGTTTGGAGGATTCTGAAGAGTTCAGCGTCAGGACTGCTTTTATTGATCCCTCGGGCTAAACGGCCACGACGCACTCGCTCACATTTGCGCTCCTCAGCCACTCCGTTCGGCACACTTGTCAGACCTTAATCGAGCCAAGGCGCTTATATTTTAACACGACAAAATCTCAACGCGCGGAATAGCGAAGCAAGAATCTAGTGGCGGTCTTGTACGTTCAATAGCGACCCTGCAAAGATCAGTCTTTGTAAAACCTCAGTCCGAGACTCGGCTGCGGCTCGAAAAGAGCGAAGGCCGTACGCGCTCGCGGAGGGAGCGAGTCAATAAGTCACGCGGTTCAGCCAGCAGATGAACGCGCTCCACTCTTGCGCAACCGCAAAGTCAGCGAGTTCGGGTGAACCTGCGTCCAAGCGGCACAATGCACACATTAGTCGGGTTTTGTGTGGGCTCTTGAACAATTCGACATTTTGAACATCATCTTAAAAGGCACGTGGTTAGAAAGGTCACTAACAGCATACGCAGTAATTGGATGCAATTTCTATGGAAATGAAGTGATTACTGAAGAAGTGAAAGGAAAACTGGAGTAGGGAAAAATGTGAGGATTAGGGGAATGTGAGCAATAGTTCTGCAGCTTTTCGGAGCAGGCTGAATGTTTTGATGTTGGAATGTTTGAATCGGCGGAGAAATTTGGTAGGGGGGAAGTTCATGCGTAAAGTATTTGCATTGACGTGTTCATTTTGTAACAGATGATATGTTGTTTTTTTTTCCCTAAAACGTCGCTTTTCTGTTGGATGCCTCATTCACTTAAATTGTGTTTTTTGTTTTTTTTTTTTGTAGGTGAAATAAGGTATTTGTGTGGAAAGCTTTAATGTTTGAAATTTAGAAAACACTGTCCTTAATTTTGTTTGAACTCCTTTCTAGTCTAAACGGTTTGAATTTGTGAAGAAAGGCGGAATTAGTATAATGACAAAAGTGTGGAGGATATCAATTTAAAAAACGTATTCTGTAGCATTCACACTAAAGTAATGCCGATAGGCTTTTACTTCCAAGCTACTTGATGCATTGTCTGTACAGCTAATACAAGTTTTATGACTCTTCGTCTCTGGAACATATCATTTCCGTTTCTTTTATTTCCGATGGGAAAACATTTACAACTGCCATAAACGCGGTTTTCTTTTATTTACCGTCCGCACGCATGAGCGTGCATCATATCTTGTTTCGGGAAGAGGCGCTTGTGAAAGCAGCTGAGTCACGATTGCCATCAACTCAACAATAATCATCGGACGAAGAGTGATTTTGCGTCGCTTTGAAAATAAGATGACGAGATGGCAAAGAGTTGTGTTGTCCGGCGGGATGCGGATGGCACGGCGCTCGTCGCCATGGCGATGTGCTTGACGCAACCACAAGGTCCAAGCGGCCCCTCGGCGCGTGCGGTGACGTGAATCACATTGAAGCAAGGTTGAAAATACCGTTGCTGCAAAAAAATTAAAAAAAAAAAAAGAAGAAAATAAAACATGCCAATGTTTGTTTTGCAAAGAGCAGATGTGTTTTAGAATCCACGGGACGATTACATGCCTGCGTTTCTCCAGCTCCGCATTGAAACAAAACAGTCTTTCATGGTAACGGATGAGCAAATCATCGCTAGGTGGCTGCCGGGCGATTTGCCCCTCGCTTTTATCGCGCCGTCGCCCCTGCGCGCTAAAGACAACAATCAGTAATACAATTGCACTTTTAACACGGCGGGTGGTAACGATCCAGCGGGAAGCGTTTGTACCTGAGAGGATGTATAAGCGCAGTTTAAAAAAAAAAAAAAAAAGGCTCCTCTCTCTCTCTCTAATCCCTTTTTGTTCAGGAGCACTTGCTGGGATTTCTGTCCTTTGCCTGGGCTCATTGCTTATCGGCGTTCAGAAGGCCTTTTTTATCATTTGTCACGCACTATATTGCCTCGCTCCGCGTTTGCTTTTCTCTTATGGCTCCCCAGCAGTCGCCACTGATACGTTTATTACGGCGGCAAAAAAAAAAAAACAAACAAAAAAAAAACACTGTCGCTCTGTGCGCTATCGTTTTGCATTTTCTCGTTGTTTGGTAGATGCTTCTCTTCAGATGTTCCAGAGACCGAAAAGAGTCATGAAATGAGGATTGCTGCCGGGGAAAATGTGCTTTTAAAGTCGATTTACTTAGCTCTATCGTACAGCATTAATTTAATCGCGGCTGTGATCAGCAGGGATTTATCACTTTCTTTTTAGCTCAATAATACAATGTGTTATATCCTTACTAAATTAAAAAATCCGGAGCATGGTGGTCTCATGGCGTTTTAACCCTTTAAGCAACGGATATTTGAGCGCAATCCGGATCAACGTAGCTGCAACATTCATCGGCACATATTCTTTATCCTCTGCCAAGAAAGACATACTCTTGCTGCGGCTTACTGACAAGCACTTGGCCGTCACCGTGTATTTTCTTTTCTTTGATACTTCCAAGCAAGCGACAGCATATTGTCCATTCAACTAAAACAAATGCGTTCATTCTTTACATTTTTTTTTTTTTTTTTTTAAATTACATCAATGCTGTCCATCTGTGTCAAGTCGAATAATGTAGAGTGTTCCTTCTCTCATTAAAAACACAAAAAAAATAAAATCTATTTCGGTCAGCTGGAAAGGGATTAATGGCATTTCCGTTCATTGGAATGGGGAAAGACGATTCAAGCTTGGTCACGGAATGAATTAAACTGATGGCTGCATTAGTAGTCCATGAATGTCAACATGTGACAGCAGCGATTTCGCACCCCCGCCCGCCGCCCCCACCCCCGCCTTAAAATCTCACCGTTTCACACCGCACATGCGAGCAGATGCACCTTCCCGATTTCACCAATATTCCATCGATCTCAAGTCACCGCAGACCAATTACAAACGCGCACGTGTCCGAACGCCCACCTCGCTGCGTAATGGCGCTGCAGCCCCCTCAGCGTTCACACAAGCCACGTACTGGCTAATAAGTATTCAGCGGAGAAGGGGAGCAGAATTAGCACACTCTGACTCACAACTTCTTAATTGCTCGTGGCAATTCTCTTTAGTCTGTTGGCACTCGTGCGAGGCGCCGAGCGGGCGTTTCAACCCGCACGCGGCGCCGAGTGCGATGCGTCCACGTGACAAAGTGGAGAGGCAAAGCGTCCGCTTGCCAAATGTTGTTTGCGCGCGGGCCCTGGAGGGGACCTGCTGGCCTCCAGCGGAACTGGAACACGTCCGCGTTCCTCACGAGGATGTGATGATGGGAGGCGTTTAAGATGCGCGGCCTCGCATGAACCCGCGTGAATGAGGCTCTGAAATGCGGGGCCGCCTTTGAGGAGGAAAGCGCATTTGTCGTTCCGCTGCAGCGACTTCACGCTCAGGGAAAAAAAAAAAAAAAAAAAAAAATACGGCACACAATCGCCGGTCTGTATATGCACTTATGGGATTGAAAATATATTTTCCTCAACTCGTGACTCCGACTGTGTGTCATCCACATGAACGGAAAACGCTCTTTCATTGAAGCTTCTGCTTCACACAGAGATAAGCGCGAACGCCCATTTGAACTGTCGCTAAGTAAAACGGCAGCACCCGCAGAAGCACGTGAACAGTCAGATTCGATTCAAGCGTGGGGTCTGACACACACATTAAGGATGATTTCATCCTAACAAGGAGCGCCAGGATTTTTTCATGAGAAAAGTCTTGGCCAACTCTGGGGTTTTTTTCCCATTAAAAAATAAAAAAATAAAAAACTATGGCAAGTAGATAGCAGCACGGGCTCCCTTTTGGGTGAGATCGCCGTGTATCAAAACAATGCTTGTGAACATCCACAAAAGCAAAAACGTGACGGAGATTATTTCAAGTTAGAAGTAGAAGCGATGATGTAATGTACATACGGGCACCATGCCTGCGCACACACTACCAAATACTACTACAAATACTTTGTAAAGTGTGTCAAATTGTTACACCGGTGATATTTGTAAATAGGTTTGCCATCATAAGCACATTTTCACTGTTGCTGTTGGTATTTTATAGAAGAAAAGGACCGTTCCGATGTTTGAGCGTCCCCAAAGCAAAAAAAAAAATACGAGCCTAGGTGAAACCAGCCCCTTTTACTGCTGAATACTGCAGTAAACTGTCGGACTCCAGTTGACCGACATTATGAGTTAATTGTACCTCCTGCCATCTAGTGGAAAAGCATTTAATTGTGTGCAGCTTTCCTAAGTGGCTATCATCAGAGACACACAAGAATTTGCTGTAAATAGTTGAACAAGTTAAATGTTTATCATTCCTGGACAGGGAGGAAAAAAATGGCGGAAATTCCCAATTATAAACCTGCACGCGTCCAAACGTTTTCAAATTCCTCAGCGTTATCAATATGTATGTCCTCTGCCCACTTTTTTTTCCCCCTCCATCACCGTCTTCCTGACACTAATTATTTCTTAGTCCTTCCCTCCATCCATTGTTCGAACCTTCAGCACGTTTCCAAGGCGCACTGTGCAGAAACGACGCCCTCCTGACTCACAAATAAAACCCGGGGAGCGATAAAGAGGAAGCGGGATTTGAATTTCAAAAATTCCCACTGTCACTTCTCTTCCTAAGTTCGCGACCTGTGACTATGTCCCGAGGCCTCGTGCTAGAAGTCTCCCGGCGGACGAGGACCCGCGGGAGAGTCGAGCGAGCCATCAAACCGTCCACCATGAAAAGAGGCCGAGGACGCCTCGGGGGGAGGTGGCGGGGCGAGACGGCTCCGGCGGCGCAACAACGAGGCGCGCCATGGAGAATACTAAACGCGGGATGGAAAAGACGAGCGGGGGTGAAGCAACAAAGAAGCATCGCTTGCTATAATTACATCCCGGGTGACTTGTAATTAATTTCACTGAATATTCACAGAGCTGCCCCGAAGAGCCTGAGAACAATATTTATGTTCAGGCAGCTTGCCAGGCACCTACTTATGTTTGTAATAAGCACAGTTGTTGATGATATTTGGCTAAAGAATAGAACGCAAATAACTAAATTGCCTTTTTATAGGCATGGTGATGACATTTATATCAGGCAAGTAAAACGAAGATGCAATAATTACGAGTCATAGTTGAAAGTAAATCAAGTAAGTCAGACAGCGAATGTAAATGGCAGCTGAAGCGTAGAGTTTTCAAGGTAACTTTTTTTTTTTTTTTTTACTTTTCTCTGGAAATAGGAGCATGTCAAAGTTGCCCAGCGACAGTCTGTGCGCAAGCTCATGTTGATGGTTGCTACCACGTATTGGAACCAATTAATGGAAGAACAGCTTCTGGATTCATTATTAAACTTAAAAAAAAAAAAAAAAAAAAAAGAATTCAATTCAATGGACATTGTCCTGCTCCTTCTGGTGTGTGCGTCATGGCCACCTGGGGGCAGTATAATACAGACTTGTCGAAATAGAGACGGTCACAGCTTCTCAGTGAGATGCAGTCATATTTGCTGTTCTTTCTCCTTTTTTAAATAAAGTTGGATTTTATGTACTTTAGCAATCTTAATATATGATCGTGTGCCTTTACTTTCCTCTTAATATATATATATACACCCTGCTTTTTTTTTTCCTTTTCACTACGACTAAATCTAATACAAGTCTTGACACTCCGCTTAAAGTTACATTTCTAATCTTAATTGGATTCCCCTCAGTCTGAATAGATGGTCCAAATGTGCTAGCAGCTATCTTTACTCGCATTTCAACAGTCAAGATTTTTTTTTTTTCTCCTCATTATCATTAAAAAAAAAAAAAGTCCACAAGTGTCAGGGGTACTTTTTGAAAGTTACAAGAAAAAGGTACTCAACATAAAGTCTGCAATTTAGAAGCTGCTCTCTTATCTTCGCCCGGCACCTTTTGTTGATGTCCGGTCCGCTTTTTACGGCGCTTATATTTTACCTTGTGCTGACGTCTTCCGTTTGGTTATCGTTGCCATAAAAAGGTGTAAAAGTGCACCGTTAATTGAAATTAGATAGTGATTTAGTTTGTGCGCAGTCGCAATTTGCCAGTTTCATTAGGGCGCGTTATGGGGCTCGCCTCAAATCAAACGCCCCCTGGCAAGTGGCGAATGCTACGGTGCAGCGAAAAAAAGTTTGCGGTTGCTATGGAGACGGATTGCGAGGGTCACCCCAACAGTACGGCAAGGATCAGCAGAGGTTTTTTGTTCGACTGACCTTGCCCGCAATTATGTAAACATATTAGTCATCCGAAATGTCTCAAGTGATGATTGTATGAATATAAAGAAGGGCGAAATAAAGAAAAAACGGGCATTGGAATCATTAGCGACATCAGAAATTTTAACATTTAAACATTTTATTCATTTGTGTGGACGAGCCGACTTTGAAATCCTCACCATAAATCGCCATGAATTTTTAATGATACTTTATTTACGTTTTTAAAAATGTATTCTTTTTACTTTATGCAGATTGTTTTTTTTTTGTTTTTTTTATTCCGTCCAATATTTTTCTTCCCTTGTATTTATACTCCAATTCATAATCCATCCTTGAACAATGACCATATTGTACTGTATTTGCCCTTAGCGGTGCCTTTACACTCACAATCAAGAACCCTTTAAATGCTAATCACCTTATATAAGGTGCGCAACGAGTGAGCCGGACTGAAATCTCAGTAAATAGAGCCGTGATTATGAATACCCATCGAGTCAATACCACTCAGACCGGCTTGGTCTTCACGTTCATATGTTTGCAAATGAAAGACTTTGAAACGATGCAGCGACAAATCAGTGGGAGGCTTACAACATACCGACTCACAGAAACTTCCTTGGGAATAATCAAACCCCTCATTTGAATATTAAGAGGCGATACTGACGAGAGGAGCAGACCGTCATAATCTACCGCGGATTTATTATTATTTTTTTTTTTAACATCAATTACAATGTTGAATCGTCCTTGAAGAGCCTCGCGCTTTTCGATTAAAGGCCAGCCGCGTCTGTCTTTTTTTATTTATTTATTTTTTATTTTTTGGGGATGGGACTGTTATTATTTTGTGGAGGCAAAGCACATTTCATCGTGGCGCTCCCAGTCCGGGATGGCTGCAGAGTGTCCCATTAACCACCTGGCACATCATGAGTCCACATCGCTTTTATTCGAGCCTGCTGCAATATGGCTCCAGTCCACACAGCGGAATGGATATTGCGCTAATTCCGAGGTCATTCTAATGCTAAACCAAAGCTTTGGATAAGAACGCTCACTGGAGCATTCGTGGAAATACCTGCCGGCCCCTGGTGGCTGTAAAAAAAAAAAAAAAAAAAACGGCGGATGAGAAGGCGCCATCAAGGTCAAAAAAGCGAAAGGAGGCGAGCAAGCGTGCAAAGACAAAGACACGCAGTTTCACCAGTTATTAGTCGGCGCTCGCCTAATTAATAATACACGTGGCTGACACACATGAAACATCCGAGGGGAGCGCAATGACACCTGAAATGGACAGGGGCCATGCTGGCTCAAATAAAGTGAAAAGCTGTGTTTAATGATGTGCATTGAAATTAATTTAATATATAATTTGGAAAAATCTTCAATAAGCAGGGGATATACTGCCAATAAGCGTTTTCTGTGAGAAATGGATGTTGGTTCCATCCACTCTCAAGGTATGAAAATATTTAATACATTTAAAAAAAAAAAAAAAATAGAAAGTAGAATATTCATCCTGCTTATCTAATAGGTAAACTTTTCATTTTATCAATATTTTTACTTCATGTCCAGGAAGGTAGTGGGGGGGGGGGGGGATGCCCAAGCAGCCTCTCTATTGACAAGCCAACACTGAGAAGTTGCCAAGAGAAAATCTGCCAATATGCAAATTCACAAACGATGAAGCAGAAATATCCAGGGCTCGTCTGTCAGGTAAAGTTTTGGGTCAAAGATAATTTCATTCTACTCATTGCAGTGCACAAGTTGGAGCACGACACAAAATGTAGTCAAATGCATTGACGGCAAATTATGTTGACACGCATTAAAAACCATCAGCGTGTTGTTTTGAAGCATAGAATTCTATATTTAGTTTCGACGAAAGCGTCTTCCAGCCGGCCTGTTGCCAAAGTGAAAACTACTTCAATCAGCTGACAACACAAAAATAAATAAATAAATCATTAACTTGGCATCATCTTCACAAGGACATCATTCCATCATCATGGTGCTCATGATGTGATGACTCGGAGCGCCTCCCCACTTCTTCTGTTCTTACATCCAAACTCTACTTTTTCTGTGGCCAATTAACGCCAATGTATTTGCGACACCATCTGTTGGCGCCCTGGCGGTCGAAGCGACCCGACTCATTGTCGTCGCCGCCGCCGCTTGCCGCTGACGTGACGCGAGAGGAGGAGTCGCGCGAGCTGCACCGGTGGGAACGCAAAGCGGAATAATCGTTGTGAATCGGCGAGCCAGCCAAAGGCCATCTCTGCCATCAGAAACACTGACCTACATTCGCCACCTCCAATTCAATATTCATTGCATGCCATTTTTTTGTTTCTAAGATTGCGACATGATTGGGTGAGTCCTCACTGAAGGCCCAAGTGCCAAATGCACTGCCCGCCACTAGAACATGGACCATATATGGCCTGTGAGCCATCAGGGCGCCACCACATCCCATTTTACAGGTGCGCCATAATAAATTTAAAAAAAATAATCCGTTTGGCAGTTTGTCTGTCCTGCATACAAAAATACGCTCAAATTAATCTATGATCAGGACTGTTGGCAGGCGTCTGCAGAGCTTGCTGATGATTTGAATCAGGTGTGCTGGAGGAGGGAAACATCAAAAACATGCAGGGTAGGGACCCCCCCTCAAGGACCGGAGCAGTGACCCCAATTCTAGGGCATTAAAAGTTCAGTCTCATGAATGTGTCAACAACATTCTGTGTTGAGCCAGTGGGGAAAAGGGAGGTCTACCAGCGCCGTGAAATAAAAATGTAAATCGCGTTTTTCTTATTGTAGAATCGCATTAACTGACTTGGCATTTCCACACTTGATGCAATCAAAAGTGAGCATTGTTATTCTTGTAAAGGCACAATTGTTGATACAGCTTTGGTATTGACTGTGACTGTCTTTGACGTGCAACTTTATTCCCTACGCAGTGCAGATCGAGATCGCAATTGATTTTTTTCTTGCTGGATTATGTAAAAAAAAAAAAAAAAAAAAAGAAGAAAGAAAAAAAGTTTGATGCCATTTCACTGCTCTAACAGCGCCTTTTTGATATTTCAGGCGACAAAAGAATCCATTTTTCTTGACGTTCAATGACTTTTCAGGGGGCATGGAGCTCAAACGGGACTCTTGATCAGATGTGCTGAAGTCTCCCACCGACACGAGGCTTCAATATTTCAGTCCAACTGACATTGACCTGATTTTCATATTCTTATCTCATCGCGTCACTACATGAAGTACCGGGACTTTATGAATTGCGGATACTTCTCTAATTTTAGCCATTTTCTTATCATTGTCAGGCTACCCTTGTTCCGATCCTTCTCCCAGCCACTTTACAATTCACATAATCGTCACCTACAAGACTGGAGGGGAAGCGCGTCAACTTGTTAAGGCGTTAACAGTATTCTTTCCAATAGCTTCCTACTACTACGACTAATTCACACTAATTACAGCACTCACTCATGTCAGGACCGCCGTAAACTGACTTGGACACAGGGAACGCGTCCAAAATTACGACTGTAATTATTTTTTGTTGGCTTAATCAATAGCAACGCAAGATTGGCTATTTTACAATTTGTTCCTGATACCCGAGCGAGTGCTCTGCTGGCCACTTTTGAGTCTTTTCGAGCATTCACAGGAATGCATTCCCAATTGTCGTTTTTGTAGGTTATATTTGGGGGCGGGGGGGTGTTTTCCTGCTTTCCATTTCCGTTCTTGCGGTATCTTAACCAACTTAGATTCCGAACACACGTTACCGAGACGAAGACAAAGTATTCCGGCAGATACCTCCAACTCTTAAAACCTGGTCTGTAATGCATTGCTGTAGGATAAAAGCCTGAGGACAGTTTGACGCGGACATGAGCAGCTGGTGGAAGGTAAATAGAACAGCTGAAGAAAACCGACAGATGCGGGAGGCCATCGAGGGACGCCAACCTACAAACCCGCTGCGAGGCGGCACTTCTGCTGAGCCAGCACGCTGCCCCGAGAAGCCGGCCTACATGCGGCTGGAGCGCAGCTGCGTGGGACTGCGCCAGGCAGGCCGGGCTCCAAAAAAAAAAAAAAAAAAAAAGAAAAAAGTCCGTTCGGATCAGCCGGAACAGCCCACAAAAATTATTTTTAAAAACTAAGAAAAACCAAATAGAATGTACAGGATGATACATTGTTAAATTGTGTGGCAATTCTTCAATTCAATTCATTGTGCTGCTCCTTCTGGTGAGCCTTATTGTCCACCGGAGGGCAGTATAATACCGTCTGACTTCTACTACTACTGCAAGTGACTGCACAACTGCTGCACACAATAGGGATGAACGTTTTGATCGAAATTCCAGACAACGCGATCAGAAGCGTCGTTTTTATTTTTGTGTTGTTTTTTGCAGAATCGGTTGCAACAACGATCAGCTAACAGCCGACCCAAACTCGCAAATTGAAAAGCCAAAAGGAGTTCTGCCTAAAATCCAAAAAGGCCATCACCTCCATTTTCACCTGCCATGTTGCAAGCGAGCCATCGCCCGTGACCACTGCTACCCTCCCTCACTCACATCTTTGCTCACTCGCCAAAGTGTCGAGGAGATCACCTCATAAATTATTCCTCTCTTTGCGTTCTCAGTGCAGACATGACTGGGCTGCAAAGAGAAGAAAAAAAAAAAAAAAAAAAGCACAAAAAAAAAAGACATCAGTCGGGGGGCAAACACACAGAAGTGTGTTGCTGGCGCGGGATTAACGGCATGGAGGGGCTGTATATTGTTTGGAACAAACATCTATCTAACCAATGAGCTCAAAGAACAGGTAGCGGTTGCCATGGCAGCCACATTACCCTCATACAATAGACACATTCATGTGTTTCCTCTCTGAAAATCGACAGTATGCTTATTACTAAAGGTTGCGCAAAATTAGACTCGCTGACTCAAGCGCTCCTCCTCACAAAAAGACACCATAACCTTTGCCGCACTTTTCCGAAGGCTAATTTCTAGTGGGTTGCATTTCAACGCCGACGCGTATACAATGGCTAATGGTTGTCTGATATTTCTTAAGACTTGGGAAAAAAAATAAGGGTGTTGATTGTTGGAACGATCACTAAGATTTGGAATCTCGTTCTTATTTTTTTGTCCTAATTAACCTCACGCAAGACAAGACATGACTGTATTAACAGATTGAAAGCTACGTGTGAAAAAAGAGTGAAGTTGCGTAATTACCGAAGGAGTCTGTTGAAGGTTTTCAATTGTCTTCACTAAAGGACGCAGGCTGGGATTCATTTGCAAGCACGGCCACTAACGGCAGAAAGACAGTTTCCGTTTCCACCGCTGGCCTTTAGAACGAATGCAGATTGAAAGCAAGTTTTGATTTCAGCCCACCGTGGTAAATATTGAGGCCGAAACAACTGTGAGCCGTTCCAAATTGCATGGAGCTCCCTCATCCTTCTCCCCCTCACCATTTTCTCCCTTTGACTCATAGACTGACGGTCACCTAGCATCACGCTGGCTGCCCAAACATTGTGACATCTGTCGGCGGCGATTTGGTCAGTAAGCGCCTTGGCATGCGAGGTTCCCCGCACAAAATATACGCTGCTTGACCTACATAACATCTGCGCTTGCAAAGGAATTTCAGTTGCAACTCTAAAACTGGTTGGGGCAGGACACACGCCTGCAAGTAAGGCTGATATTGAGCCCTCGCCATTTGTGGGGGCAAGCCCTGATGTGAAGGGCGAAAAATGGATTATGCATCATACATATATACTTTTTTTTTTTTTTTTACATATAAAAATTAATCATTAATAATGTCACCCTAAATACAGCCAAATGACGACGCCCAAGCACTTTGCAGCCACACATATCGTACATACCAGAAACGGCCACTGTGTTGCTTCCTAGCGAGACCGACGAATCCCTCAATGTAATGTCATTCGTCATTTAAAAGTAAACTAAAATTAAGATAAAGGCATGGATAGAGTGGAGACTTTTCATGCCATATCCTTTGACGAATATGCTGGGTGAAAAACAAATGTAAACATTGGCTTAATTCCTCTCGTAAACTTTCATAGAGTTGGAGATGATCCCGCTAGTGTTCCTCCTCACAAACTGGATGATGCAAAGCGACCATGTTTTTGGGGAGGGGTTGGTTTCAGATGGTGGTCATAAGCCTTTAATGCTATTATCCCTCCCCGCAAAAAAGGTAATGACACCCAAATGGTTCTTTTGCCGCCACATTGCCCGCACAGAAGAGTCGTCTCGCGAAGTCATTTCAAGCATAATACGGCACCGGTACACACAAGTGGGCAGCAGTAGATCATGGCGGGAAATGACTTTATACTGTACGCTGGCGGGACACTTCATTAGGTACAGCAGCACACCCTCATGTATGAAATTGTCTGGGTCTACGATGATAATGCTCAGCGAACAGATGGCCTGACTGGCGCCGATGACAAAGAAGTCGAAGGTCAAGCGTTGATAACTCTTTTTTTTTTTTTTTTGTTATTGCACTCGGCGGTGATTTCCCACCTTTCCTGTGAAAACGGCACGATTTTTCTTTGTTTTTCGTCGGCGGGCGCGTACAAGTCCAAACGCAGTTGCCCATAAACATCCGGCCTGCTCGCGTTTGCTCACAGGGCGGTCTTGAACGCAACTCGGCTCCACTCTCAAATCTGATCGGATCTGCTAAAGAAGCGTGAAATGAAGTCGCCTGTTTCGTAATGGGCTCCCCACCGGCCTGAATGAAGCAATACTATGCATTCCAACAATAAAATAATGTCAGTCTAATGCCTTCAAACGCTTTCAAGACAAAGCATAGGAACAAATATTATCTATGTAAACACGTGGGAAGCCTAGGCTAATTGCTGCACAGGAGGGCGCCATTATCGCAATAATGACACGCATTGTTTTTCTTTTAAATCTATTATAGGTTCGAAAGTGGCTGGAATGTATTTCATATTTGCACTGCGAGTGAACGCCGAATCGTTTATTCAAAAAAAGTGTCAAGTGTTATCTTTGACCGGGGGCATGTTTCTCTCTCAACCGAGAAATGAAACATGTTTCATCTCGCAGGGAGTTCGACGCTTTGGAATCATTTGTCACCTCTTGGAATCCTAAACGCTATTTGGGGAACTGCAATAAAAATGTTCCGCCGCAAAAGACATGATAACTGCCTCGCGGAAATAGATTAGGAACAAGTTGTATGACAACGTCGCAGGGAAAGACAAAAGAGTGAGGTGGCTGACAATGTTTATGAGGAAAAAAAAAAAAAAAAAGTTACAGGGACTTTAAATTTAGTTAAGAAACATTGATTGCACAACTGAATCACCGCTCAATGATAATCGATGTTTATCTATTTTGCAATGTCAGAATATAAGCCTTAATTTTCCACGACTTGACCCGCACTTGTTGCCGTTTTGTTTTTGTCCACTTCTCGGACGGGCATTGAACAATCGCTTCAGTTCTCCAGCCGCTCCGGGGGTGGGGGGGTTGGGGGGGGACGCATTGCCTTTTTAGCCGCTAAATTCTCCACTTTGCTCCCCCAATTCATCATGGTCTCGCGGCCGGCGCTTGCGGTGAGAGCCAACCGTAAAAAGGGTGACAGAAAAGCAATAAGTTATTTTCTCCGACGGCGGGGAGAAAAAGTTGCAGAGTTGATCATTTGCCGCACATCCGTTACTTGGAGTGACACCGCTTGACATTTCATATGCCGCTGCTTTAAAACAATTCAAGTTACAGCCGCTTTAGCTTGTGCACCAACCCTGACAAATATGAACAAACCGTACAGAGAGATGACTGATATAGAACACTGTAGAGGGAAAATACTATAGAGAATCTAAAAGGTTCAATTATAGCCCTGAAACACACTCACGCAATGCATCTGGGCTCGTAAATGAACGTTCAGGTTGCGTAACGATATCTAATACGATTATCATGGAGAAAAGCAGAGACATGGCAAGTGACACTCAAGTCACTTGTGGAGTGTCAGCCACAATGTGAGAAGAGCCGAGCTTTAAAAAGACTCATTACCGCCCGAGTTAAGTGAGCTCATGAAAAATGCAATGTGTGAGCTTACATCAGCGGCTGCTATGTTATTCAGCATGACTGCGGCTGGTGGGCGGACTGCCTCACACAAAATCACCAAAATGTCTGCGTTGAGCTTGCGGGTGGCATCCCACAAGCTCCGCACAATTCCCAATCCATTGGGGGAAAAGATCGCCGATGCGATTTGTTCAACGATGACAAGATGTGTAATAGTATCATGTATAATGATATCATGTTGGGAAACAGTGAAAATGGAATTTCGAAATTCAGAAATTTGACCATAAATCAGCGGGAATTGTTTTTCACAGGTCAATGAGCGTCAAAGGTTTTGGATAAAATGTCTGCGGTCGCTTTTTTCACAAGGCCTTAGGGAAAAGTGAAGCCTCAACAGGACGTGAGCAGGAAAATCACCACTTTGTATTACAATATATTATGATATAAACTACCACGAGAAGAAAGGATTTACACACTGGAAATTATATATTTTTTTCAATAGTCTTGATGACTTTGTTAAAATTGTACTCATTACTCATTTTATTTATCTATTTTTACTACGACAGGCGATCCTGGAAGAGATTATTTCTATTTGTATTTCTATTTCTAATTGAATTGGATATTTATTCGTCATAAAAACCCTATTTAAAAAAAAATAAATAAATAATAAGAATAAAAGGATCAATTCCATATACAAATGTATTTTACACGTATTCAGTATACATATATATGTGTCTATACACACACACATACACACACAAATACATATATATACACACACATATATATACAAAGTATATATAATCAGCGGATGGTATTGGTCACTGGATGAGAAGCTCCAAGCTCTTGAATAATAAGGAGCCCGCCGGCCTCCCAGCACATCACAGCCTAACCTAGTTGAGTTCCCCTCATGTAGGTCAGTCCTCATGCAAAAAAGATTGCGTCTCATTCCTGGCCCATGTGAGCAGAGCGTACATATAGACGAGGAATATTGAAAAGCATTCATGGGAGCTCATGAATAGGTAGCTCGCCTTGAACCGTTAATGAGGTTTACTCACATGGCAAAAAGCTAAAAGCAACACATTGAGTCAGCCATTTTACATTATTCAGCCCTTCAGGGAGCCAACGCAGACCCAATAACCATTTTTAACACCATGTTCCAGTCCTCGTTATCTTATTTTTATTCCAGTTCATTGTTTGTTTTATTCATGTTTCTGACTAATGATGGACAACACCGAGGGTTTGACCTAGATGGCTTGATTTGGACTTACTTTACAGATTTGGCCTAAAATAGTGCATATGTACTTTGACCATCACGTAGTCAAGGAATTCCCAAACTATGGTCAGTGTGGAAAAATGTGTTATTTTTGGTCGGTTCATAAATTGGCAACCTAGCTAGTTGATTGGTTAAATACTGTATATCGCTAATTAGCTACAGTAGCTAGTTAGTTACTTAGATATTAAGCTACTTACTAAAATAGATATCTAACTAGCTTGATATTTAGCTACTTTACGAGCTAGCTAGTTAGGAGTTCACACGTTCGTATGTTAGCTACATACTTGGTTCGTTAGATGGATTTGTAGCTAATTTGCTAGCACCAGCTACTTGTTAAATCCGCTAGTTAACTAGTTGGTACTTTTGTTGGTTTGTTTGAGTATGTTGATTAGTAAAACGACTATCAAAAAACATTTTTTTGTCATTGTTGATTGTTGGTTCTTATTTTTTGTGTATTAGTTAATTTGTGAATAGTTAGCAGTTGGTTAGGTTGGTACGCCGGTTCTTTTGCAGGTTAGCTACTTTGATCAATACCTCCCTAGTTTGTCAGTATAACCCTATACGTCATTAAATTTAAAAAGTGTCAAAGGTCTTGTGTTCGTACAGCACCTTTGCCTGACACATGTCATGTGACACTTGCGCTCCCGCGTCATCTTGTCTCGACAACCGCGGCTATTGTGCGGCGGCGAACACTTGTTGGAATGGAAGAGCATAAGGGGAGGAGATCACTGACGGCGCCCCTCTGAAGCTCAAGGGCCCTGGCATTGCAACAGCACAGACGGCCGCTGAAGTGACATGAGAGTCCCCGAGTGGGGACGGCCTCCTACGGCTCTTTGTTGTCCCACTGGCTTATTTCACTTCAAGTGTCAGCTGCTCAGAGCCAAAAGTAGCGGCGGAGAAAGATGGAGGATGGCGATACAGGTGGGGACGGGGGTTTGCTGTGGTTACGCGATGCTGCTGGAAGCATCACAGGAGGTCATTAGTGCGACTTCGCTTGTCCGAGGCCAGACAGGAGAAGACGGGAATACTGATGGCTGAGCAACATTGCCACCTCAGTTAGCTTAACGTGGACACATGACTGCGCTCACCGGACGCAACACATCGGTGTGGTGACTGAATGTGTGGGTTGCTTTCTTAGTTGTTTCAGTTGTGAGCTTTCTAGTTGGTTGATTGGCTTATAGAAGCTATATATAGAGTTTGTTATTTAGTTAGCTAGTTGGCTAGTTACCTAGCTAGTTCTTTCTGGTTGGTTGGTCGGTCAGCTACAATGTTAAGTTGAGTGAATTCTTAGCTGTATTGTTGGTAAATTTGTTAGCTTAGTTCGCCAATTATGCGAATCATAATGTAAACCTTTGCTCCCCTGCGCCAACACTGCCCGCCAGGAGCACTCACTCCATAAAAGTCACAAGTTCAAAGTGCAGTCCGGTCCACTGGCTGCGGGTCACTTTCAAAACACCGACTTGCTCTAGACCGGTCTCTGGTGAGCGTCATTTTCAGTTTTGCCTGAGGAAGGCGCATCATTATAGCGGCGGCGCAACACTCTAGCATGGCTGTGAGAAAGGCATTTATCAGTTTAGCGGCTGCAGGTCTTATCGGCGCATCTTAGGTCCACATTAGGTTATAAGCAGTTAAATTAAAAGTGCCGCCGCGCCAGCTCGGTGGCCCGTCACCTGCGGGATGCACTTCCAGCTACGCAGATACCACAGAGGGAAATATATTTTTTATGTGTCTTTCCTTGAAATAATAACCTGAATTACTTGCGTTCCGTTTTTTTTTTAATCTCCTCTGGCACTGTGCTGTGTTCAAAAATGATATTAAATTATTTTGAAGAATGATTTCTTCCATTGCTTGTGCAGCAACACGTTTTTGACCTCTTTAGAAAGGCACGCTTCAATATATTTTGGAAGGACTTTTTCTTTTTTTTTTCCATGCACTCATCTCAACTAGTCAGACCTCGGACTCTAAAATCCTTTGTGTAAAACGGAATCCGTCGATGCTGCCCTTCCCGTAATATGGTGATATCACAAAAATGAGATCATTAGGTGGTCTCTTTGTAGTTTGAAGTCTGCCGAGTTTTCATTCAAATCGTCCCCGAACTTCTGGTCAGTTTTTAAAATGGACTATTTATTTTGATCAGATTTTGAGTTGACATTGGCATTCGACTTTGTTTCTGTGCCCGTTTTGGCGCCACTACATCTTTTTCTCCAATTTGTTGATGTTCTGGCTCCGTGAATGCTCACCTTGACTAAACGCAAACACCTGACACATTTGTAACGTTCTCCGCTTCACTTTCCGGGACGCGGCGGCACAAACCTTCACTGAAACTACTCTGCAGCCGTCTTATTTTTCTAGCTCCATTTAAGCTGTGGCGAACGCTCAAATATATAAATATAAAAAAAGCCGATGTTCTTCAAGTGTTTGCCCTATTCATAAATCCAGCAGCGCTGCGGCTGTTAGTGTCGTTCAACTGGAATAAATACATCAGAGCTTGTACTGTCATCTCTGCAGTTAAAGAAAAAAATAAAATAAAAATGACACGGACGAGGTGGTTTCCACTACGGAATACGGAATAAAGCGCGGCCGACAAGCGCGCCTGTGAAGCCAAATGGCAGGAAAACAACAAAGTGCTGCATCCAACACGAGCAGGTGTGTGGACGCCACTGAGCTTTGCTCGGCTTTGCTTTGTTTCCTTTCTCATTTTGTAAGCGCCATGTAAATACAATGCGATAGTATTTTTGGGAGGATTTGGGAACAAAAATAGGAGAGCAAGAAAATTGCAGTACTCTTGCGCTCTCAAGATGATCGGCAAACAAATTGCTAGTGTTAAAGTTGGCACGCATGCATCCGAAATGGAGACCCCGGGGGCCTTTAGGGTTAGCGTCTTCATGAATAATTGTACGGTGCCGCCATATTGTCAGAGAAAGGACGAGAGAACCATCAGGGCCAGGAACCAACTTGATAAAATTCAGACTTTCTATTGTAATAATACAGAATTGTAAACCCTCCTTTTTTTTTTCCTTCATTGTTCACTCACTATTGTGTTTCCTCGGTAATTCGGGGCCATTAAATGTCAGGGGGAAAAAAAAAAAAAAAAAAAAAAAGATGTCAGACAGATAACGTAAGACTTCAGCTCCAGTGGTGGACTCGGTTGAGTAGACCACATGTCACCTTTCCGCCATATCTTCATCTGATCAAGTGCAGGCTAAACAAGGGGCAAGTGTCATCTGCTGAAGTGGCACTATAACTTTTTTTTTTTTTTTTTTTTCTAAATCAGCCTTTTGATTTATGCACCAGCAGAGCAGCACTACAGTGGGCCTTATCTTTTATCAAAAGAAGATAACACTTCTAGCAGCAGTCAGCAGGTCGTGAAGTTAAAAAAAAAAAAAAAAAAAAAAACATCTGACTTTGAAGCTCACAAATGTCACTTGGCTTTATTTTCATTATTCAGTCTTGTTGCCTGAACCGTCTCGCCCTGCTCCCCCCCTCTTTGTCGCTGTCAGCGATGCCCCCAAACCAACGGAGATTGCTTAGATAAAAATTAATCAACGCTGGTGAATCCCCCCCGGGAGAAAGGGAGTGGGTATTTTTTTTTTTTTTTTTCCCTGCCAGATGCACTCATTTCAATTTCATGCCGGATGAAACTTATAGATGGCTCAGAATGGCTCAAAGGAACGAAAAAAAAAAACAGATGCGGAGCAATTTAATGAATTACACCAGTGAGTCCCAACCACTGGGAAATGAACCAATTTCACTTAATTGCTCCATTATAATAATTTATTGACTACACATAAGTTATCGTTGCTCACCCATCTCTGCCTGCGATGTATAGGGGCAGGCAGAAAAATTCTCTTCCACTAGATGGCGCTAGGTACACTTAATCTGAGTAGCCATCCGTTGCCCGTCAACAGAATAGTCGTTATTTCAATATATACTGTTCGGTTTGAAGGACCCAAATGGTTTATAAGTGCATCAAGTTAGCACGTGATTTCTCTTAGACAAGGCTATGGCTTGACTAAATGAAGCTCCATTCATCACATCAACATAGTTCCCTGGCCACAAAATGGAGCAAAAGCAATATTTTTATATTAGACAAGTACGATTTTCAGCAAATAACAATGAATAAGTTCCCCACAATTTGCGAAAAGGTCAACCTGTGAATGCCGAACAGTGGATATGATTTAAAAAAAATAAAAATACATTTAAAAAAAAAAAATCCTTGGCTCGTTAAAAGGTGGGAAAAACACATCGGGAATGTTTCTCCAGCAGGGACTTGAAAATAATACGACTGTAGACTTGACATGCCAAACATCTCTTTCCAACACTAGCACTAGCATTAGCATTAGCGCGCGTACAAGCATCGCTTCTGACCAAAGTGGTGAGCAAATGACCATCAAGTTCTGTTGAAATGGCGCACACATTTCTCTTGCATGCTCATTTTTAACCTCCTTCAAAGCGGGGGCGAAAAAAATTGAAATTGCGGCTCAGTCAAACATCTGTAAGGAGACGAAACGCAGCCGGAGGCCCCTTGCGGCATCTGCATTCGCCGAAATATAATTAAAGAAATATTCAAAGCGGCGCTTGCAGATTGTGTCTAAATAGTACAGCTGTTTTGTGCAGCATAGTGGATATCGTGTATCTCTACGTATGCGCAGCATGTGCAGAGGTCGCATCAATATCCATCCACTAACAGTGAAACAAACACATTTTTAAAAAAGGAAAGGTACAGTATAGTGTTTTGCTCGAGAACGAACTACAAAGCGTAGACGGCGGACTTGCGAAAATAAATTACTATTCAGACGTGGCTTGATAAATGGCCCGCTCCTCTCAAATTGCTTTCCATACAGACTCATCCATTGAAAATCACTCCCGATACCTAAATAAATAAACGAGAATGAAGTGCAAACGCTCAGAACCTGACCTCTAGTATTAAGCTTCGAATGTCAAGTGCGGAATTTACGGCGAAGCGGAGGTTTGCGCCGAAAGCTTTTTGTACACAGCGGACTGGCGTTCTGCTCGTATGAATACGGAATTCAAGCTGTGATTGCTTTTTCTTTTTGCACTGGCGATTTCAAAAGAGGGAGCCGCACGAGGGAGAGAAGAGAAGGGAAGGAAAGGTGAGTCTCATATTCAAACGGCAATTTCATTGGACGTTAATTGTAGTTACAGTGACAACGGCGTTTTAATATTTCAGAAAGGTCGACAATTTGCGCCCTGGGCGTTGACGACGAACGAATCGGAAATCTTGCGGCCCCGTTTACCAGTTGCAAAGTTGTCAGCGTTGAGGATCGGACTGCGTTCAACCGCAGAGATTCCGGTGTGGACGCTTGCACTCGCGCGACAGCGCGAATGTATAATGCACACGTCGAGCCTTAAGAACAGTATTCCATGAGCGCCGGGGGCTCTAAATGTTTAACGCTTCATTTTGGAGAACGTGAGCTAATGAGCATCCGTGAACAAAAGCCGCCGTGAAGTTGGCAGCGCAAAGTCTCCGGCGCTATCCTCCTTGCCAACTCGCGCCTCCATTAGCGCACGGTACGAAACGAAATAAGGCGCCGACCCCAAATGGATAATTCATGGGGGGAGTCGGCGCGCCACATTCGTGTTTAACTTTGCATGGCTGAGATTGCGGCTCGCGCTGTCCCAAATCCATATTAAATTCAAACGCTTGCTCGCTTGCTTGCTTGCGCTCTCGCTTTCAGTCGAGGCGTAGAGGATAAGATCAGATAGAGGCTAACGTGCTCGGCGAGTGATTCTCAAAGTGTGGGAGGAAGGCCACTAGTGGTACAGGGGCTCCCTCTAGTGGTACACACAATGAGTCGCTGAATTAAGTGTTCAAACTTGGCATAGTGTTACACTTATTTTGAATGGTGTAATGTAGCATTTGTTAGGTACAGTTCGGTTGTATTTAACTTTTACGTACATTTTGAGTCATTTGGGCTAAAGTCTGTTGAATAAGATCACTCTTCATTTATTTTTATTTTCCAGTTTTCCAGAATATTTGTTTTTTGGCGGCTTTTTTTTTTGGCTTTAAAAAAAATAATAAAATCCATAATACAGGAAAAAAAGTAGTCTGAAAAAACAAACAATTTTGCACTTCAAACCATGTATATGCTCAACAGATCCATTGCAGTTTGTTTCAACATTTCATAAACAACCAAGCCAAAAAACGCACACGTTTGCCAGGTGTGCTGAACTCGACCATATTGGAGCACTTAAAGTCTGTTGTAGCATTCAAACAACACTTAAGTCTACTTTCATTCGAGACCGTACAAATTATAAAATTACATCAATTAAATGCGAACATGCTCACAGCTGGAGTTCTCCGGATGTTCTTTCAACCATGAACACTCACATTTGAGCATTTGTATTCTGTTGTAACATTTAATAATCAACATTAAAAAAAAAAAAATCTTGCTGGAATCTTTAGAAGCTGAATCACACAAATATAATTAATTAAATGAGAAAAAAGACATGAAGTTAATATGGTGCTTTAAAAAAAAAATATATATATATATATATATATATATATATATATATATATATATATATATATATATATATATATATATATATATATATATATATATAGTGGGGTTTTTTGGGTTTTTTTTTAGTAATAATAGGACATCACAATACATAGTAAAACTACCAGTTAACTAGTGACTTTCTTGTTCTTGTGTCCCAAGATGATTCTGACTCAGTTCTAAGGCAACTTTTTTTTGTTGTTGTTTTTTTTAAAAAATGTTTTCCTGTTTATTTGTTGCGCTCACGTGGCCCCATAACGTGCAGGCACCATGACCGAGAGCATTGTAAAAATGGGTTTGTCATACCTTAAAGCCAGCCGCTGCGGAGACATCTCATTTAATCAGTCAAAGGCATCCATCAGAGCGGAGCGGACGCCACGCCATTTGTCAAAGTTGGATATCGGGATGGTTGGGGGCGGGGGCGAAGGGAGCTGCGAAACGGCATAAACAATTCAAGTGGCATTAGTGCGCTACGATGGAAACTCATAGGAAGCAGAATGTTGCTTGAGTGGCCACATTTTTTGACATGTTTGAGTGTTTATTTTGAACCCAAATCAGCAAGCGATGTTACATTAAGCATAGCCAGTGACTATAAATGGAATCAAACACAGGCCATGCCCAGCCCATATGCAGTCTTAGGAAAATTTGGGATACCCGTGACTTTCCTGCTATTTTCACATTCTTACGCGATCCTTAGATCCCATGACACTGTCTCGATTCATTTATGTCAACTACATATTCAAACAAGACATTTATCATCTAAAATGTTAATGCAAATCAGCGTGTGAGGTAGTAGACAAATAAAGTGGCTTCATCCAGAAAAATAAGCTCAGCAAAACATTTCTTTTCACTTCGAATTGAGCCTGCTTTATTATGAATGTGTTGAGCAAGGTTCTGGATACGCGAGCATTTTATGTCATGAAAATTTGACTGTGGATGCTAGGATTAAAAAATGGCTTCTCACTTAAAGAGGAGGCTGGTCACTGTATACGCAAATGAAATTAAAGTATAGCGTGAATCACTTGCAAGCCATTTTGAATGGAAAAAAATATTGAATGAATTATATTGAGGGAAAAAACAAAATAAAGTATCCCGGTTACAGCTAAAAAATACATTTTAAACTCCAAAAATATTCATAAATTACTGAATCAAAACTGTATTTGAATATAAAAACAATGGAGAACAAATTTCACCTGACATCTTAAAAATGTTCATTTTATATTTAAAGCACACGATAGCGAACTTGTGTTTGTTTTAAGCTCCACTTCCCCTTAACACGAATTGCACTAATTAACCCACAAGATGTAAAACAGAAACAAGCACATACTGTAAGTTTCTTAGCAAGTGCACAAGCTTGGCGATCTAATCCGAGAGGTAATTGCGTGGTGATTACACTACTGTACTCGTTCGGTGTCATTAGGACGAGATGCGCATCACTGTTTTTAATGGCCTTTAATGAGCTGACTAATTGATGCAAACGCCGCAGGCGGTGAACTCTGAACTTTAATTGTGACCAAGTCTGCTCGTATATTTGCCCCTTTTTGTCGCTTTCAAAAGTGGCTTTCACAACGCCGCCTTTTCATCACGGCACATAAGCCGCGGAAACGAATCGGCGGTTTGCCCGTCAGAGGAGATGTCATTTGCGAGCACATTTCGCCACCGCCGTTCATTCCGCCGCAGATTGATGCTCGGCGGGCGGCCGCGAGGGAGGCATTAGGTGGATAGCGAGCAGATGATGTGTGGAGGCGCCGCCGCGTTACAGGACGACAGTGTGGGAGTGGGCCGTGTTTATACACAAATTGTTGCTTTGGAATGCAGAAATGACTAAATGCAGCTCAGATGAGTTGCCGTTTTTTTTGTGCCTTAGTTAGCCAACAATGTCTAATATAAAAATATTGTTTTGCTGCCATCTTGTGGCATTTTATAAGGTGAATCAGAATGAGCATGTAAAAAAAATAAAGGAATAAAAAAGAAATCACCAGTCGGGAGGGGGGGGTTGGTGAATAGCAAACTGATTTTCACTCCTTCAATTTTGTGGATTCTTTTTGTACATTTTATAATGCGATATTGTTCCACCGCCTGTTTATTTGGTGTAATCGCACTGTTGGCCACTAGCTGGCAGCACACTGTTTAGTTTGACACTAAATATGAAATGAGACTCGGTGTAAACAGGAAGTATGGTGACCGCTCCTGGCATCGGAAACATTTAAAACGGGCAGCAAATCTGACGCCCGTCAACCCGAAAATCCTTCCATCCGCACACCTAAATCAGCTGGGATAGGAAATGGAGGATTAAAAGAACATTGGAAGATTCACATCAATTCTTAATGTGAGCGTTACCTTTTGAATTATTTCTCCATGTGCATCTTGGTCGACATGGCTGTGATCTGTTTGGCCCACGCCGGGAGTTTTGCGCGCACTGATTTCGCAATTTCCGCGCTCGTAAGCAACCGTGCAAATATCGCACGTCGATTAATAAACAAGTCAGTGGGGGTTTCAAAAGCATTTCGAGAACTGTTGAAAAGGGAATACGCCGTCCAGCCGGCCCATCCGTTTATGCGCGGAGCCGCCGTTTGCCCTTGTGTGTCACATTACGCCGTCTTATCGTGTCAAGGATAATTGGAAGTGTGGGAGGGAATACCAAGCGGGGATAGTGCATGAGGGCAAAAACTAAAACAAACCCAAAGCAAGGGACGATATTCAGAAATGACACCGTGTTATATGATGTCCATTGTGGTTGGCGCTTTCAAGGACAAATATTTCACTTGACTGCTGCAGGTGAATAAGAGAAAAAGACAACTAGCGTTTCAATGAGAATGCTGTTAATGCATTCCAGCTTTCTTTTGAATTTTTTTTTTTTTTTTTTCATTTCTAATTAGAAAAACAGAAGTCTGAAGTACTTTGTAAAAACAGTCATGGCAATTTTATTTGATGTTTTTTTTTTTTTTTTCGTTGAATAGACATTGTGCTTCTTTGGGGTCTTGGCCATTTGAGGGCAGTATAATAAGACAGACAAGAATTTCACAACTGACAGATTAAGTAAAATGCGGCATTTTTTTCACAACGGATAAAGGTTTATGTAATTATTGTTATATTGTCCGTCTCCTGTGTTGCTCCACCCATGGAAAAACTATACGATTTTTCAAAATCGTGTTGTATGTTTACATTTTGCTAATTACAATGCATTGAGACGCCTCTTGATTTTGTCCAAGTGCTGATCGAATTTAAATGTATATATTAATAAAATAATCCGGGAATAAACGTCCTGCTTACACAGCTAAAAATTCATTTTAAAATAAAAATATTTCATGAAATATGCCTTCATAAAATGTTGAATAAGAATGTACAATAAATAGAAAAGTAATGTAGAAAAGTTACTTTTAAAATGTATATTTAAAAAATTGAATGTAAATATGAAGTAAAAATAAAATAACTTAAAAAATGAGACGGCCAGGCAGATACATTATTTTTATGTAAACATATTTACATTTGATGCGATATTTTTAAATTTAAAAATATTTATTTTCCAGCTGCAAGCAGCAAATTTTATATGCATATAAAATGTTAACTAACCATATCTGTATAAAGACAATAAATACTTTTAGGCTTTAGGGGAGAAGTCAGTGCAGCATCTGCGGGAGAAACAGGAAACGCAGTGATGTCTTCATTGGTGCAATCTTTCCATGGGTCAACACTGACCTCTGATGGTGACTTAAATTGTTTTCTTTTTTAACTCACTCTTATTATTTGCCGAGCGATAAATCCCCAATAATAGTCCATTTTTGTACACTCAGAGGCCGTAACTTGGATTGACTTCATATTTTTAAATGTTACTTGAGTCATTCACCTCATTACAAAATTTTCCACTTTCACTCTGCCCACTTCAAAGTGTTATCTGTCCCTGAAGTGACTCCCCAAATTTCCCTTGGGGAAGATGTGACTTCAACAGGGGCCTGATGACTTTTTGCTCATCTTCAATTTCAAAACTCACACAACAAAAAAAAAAAAAAAAAGAGAGATGCTAATCAGATCATGTTCTCCTGAGGCCGCTTTGTGTATTGTCATGTGCACATTGTCTACGGAGAGGAATTTAATTAGAAGTTTCAATTTCTCCATCCATGGACCCGTTTGAAAATAACAATGAGCGGATGAGGAGTTCACGGGGCTCTCAGGAGGAATAAACGTAGGAGGTGCCGGGGAGGGGGTGCGCTGCGCAGGAAATGACCCACATCCTGGTTCTGGTAAAGCTAATAAAATAAGAAGTGAGCAGAACAAAAGTGACAGTAGAACAGTGCCAAGCGGTCCACAGCAAATTTTATTCAGAGATGGCTTCATGTTTACCTCAACTTATTTTTGACACTGATTTCAAAAATGTCTATTTTTTTCAGGTTCTTGAGATATTTGTTGTTTTGAAGTTTGACCGATAAAAGCTTGCGTAATATGGATTTTACCTTGCTTTCGAGCTATGACAGTTAAAAAAAAAAAACGAACCCTTAATGCAGAACTATTAGTGAATATATTACATACATTGTTCATTTATTTGTTGTATTATGAAAACCTGATGTGCTAGAGAAAAAAAACACAAGCAGATTTAGAATCAGCGCTACAATAAGAAAAACATCTAGAAAGGTTTGCTTGCAAGCTTGCATCTCAGATTAAACAAATTGTAATCATTTGTTGACCAGTGTTATTGGTATAGTACTGAATATCGCTTGCGTACGATTATTTTTTTTGACTTACCTGTGCACATGTGAGCCTTAAATGTCCATATTATGATTGTAACAAAAGTATTTAAGTATTTTAAGTATTCAGTGGGTGAAATCAATGAAAGCTTGTACGTGATCATATCGTCCACTTGGTGGCACTGTTGCGTCGCCTAAGAAGGTCCACACTACAGGACACCGCATTAGGTACACTTGCGCAGTCCTGTACGAAATCAAACATTCCGCCTCTTTAAGGACAATAGTCATCATTTATGGAGACTGTGGGATAAATTAACATAGTAAAATTATTATGTTAGGCAGTAGTTGCATGGGCACATGCTGAGAGGTGTGTCTAATAACTTGAAAAATAGACAATAGCTGGCCCATTAGCTTCCTTTTCACACCATGCAGCCAACCGCGCCCGTTTTAGTAGAAGTCAGAGAAAGCCACACTGACACAAACTTTCCGCCGTCACACTAGGCTCGACTTTACGCTACGGCAGTCGTGAAATTTCCCACGTGTGGGTTCACACGTGCAACTTGCGTGTTCACGCGTCAACAGTCTTTGGCAACGTGTGACAAACAAGCTTGAGAGTGTGATGGCTTCTGGCATGTTTACATTCTACGGCTGTATTCTTATTGACCGCATTTACTCAACTGCAGAGAATACCAGGTGTCGAGAGGTAAGGCGTCATTTTTATTTATTTATTTTTTTTTTTTTTGTAAAGACATTGAGTGCTATATTGCAGAGCAACCAGTGGCGTTTACTGTATAATCTTCTGAGGCACCCATTTGAGGGAAGGTGTTTATTAAGGGCTTATTTAATTTAGATATAAGGGTTAAAGGTTTTCCTTTTCGTAACTTTAAAATAGTATTTTGTCATATCGTGGCTGGGGCCATCTACTGTATTTACTTAGCTTCATAAAGCACCAGCCATCTATTGAGGCTAAAGTGTTTACCCTGGAGGAGGTGTCAGTGCGCGTTTGTCCTGGATGAATGAATCCAGACTGCACCAGCTTTACAGATGCCATGTCTAGTGATTGGCCACTGTTCAGGAAATCACAGCCCCATTGTGGCGCCAGCTGTTCTTTCAAAGAGGCATCTACATGAGGTGTGGCGTTTATTGAAATGTTTGACAAACCTGGCGAATATTTGACCGTAGGCATGTCATTTTAACGTCGCGTTTACGACCGTGCCCTAGAGGGCAAACGAATCCTTTTAGCGTGAAGTGAATGATGGCCTACTGCTGCTAATCTTTGTGACACTTACAAAGTATACGCTACTATTGATTAGTCCAATCTCATCCTGCCACTGTTTACTAGCGACACATTAAAGGAATGAATGGCAGCGGTTAGCATAGATAGCGCTGACAAGGGAGCTTTTCAGCCACTTGCGCTTGTATTTATTTTTCAATACAGATTCGCCTAAGTGGAACTAGCACGGCTTCCTTCCTCACGGCGTCAATCAATCACATGGCTGGGAGCGAGCAGCGATGTTCAACTGTTGTCACTCTGGGACCTGCAATTTCCTTTTGTCGTTTATACAGAAGATAAAGAAAATGCAGTGTATGCAAAAAAAAAAAAAAAGCCTTTGAAAACATGTGAGCGATAGCGTGAGCTGATATCATCCAGCCGATTTCATTGATATATCATTTTTGGTAGCATCATTTATTCGTGGCTTTTCAAAATTTTCCCACAGGGCTCTGTCCTCGTCACCCACAAATTGTGGCGGTTCTAGTGTATTGGTACACTACCTATACTAGTTGGTCTAGGTTGTGTTACATCCCAAGTAATGATGTTTCAGACATGCCTGTCAAAATGTGAAAATGTATGATACTGTTACGAATGGCGCGTTTATTTTTAGCCTAAGCTAACGCAGCAGTAAAGTTACAATTACAGTCAATATTTATAAAATCAGTACCACTGCGATGCCAGTACCACGATCATAAACCTAAAAGTGTATGCATTCACTTGAAAAAAGAGGGGGGGTGGAATATATATATATATATATATATATATATATATATATATATATATATATATATATATATATATATATATATATATATATATATATATATATATATATATATATATATTTGTTTGTTTTTCAAAACATTTTCTGGAATAACTTTTTTTCAATTTTTCAGGGGTAAAAAAATCTGGCCTTTTCAAAAATGTTCTGTTTTATGGAAATATTCATCATTAAAAAAAAATATTCAGGAAAATTTTTTTTTTTTTTTTAAATCCACATTTAATAAACTGACACCTCTCTTGTTTTTTTCCCCTCTCATTTCCAGCCCACAACCCATTAGTTGAGAATCATAGAGCACCACATGCTGGTGACATAAGTAAAACACACCGTAGTGTGGATTACATAAATACATCCTGCATGCAAGAAGAAAATTGTTTACAGCAGCCTTAAATCACTTGGCTGGTTGAAGTGTAACAAACACATATTGAATGATCAGCACTGAGAGCCGCGCAAATATTGACTCCGGGTGCATTTACGAGGCCAGTGCAATCATCTCAAAAACACTTCATTGACACGTGCCAAACGGAAATCATATAGAAAGCATAAGCAGAGAATTTAAAGCAACTTAGGGAAAAAGGAGCAATAAATTGAGCAGCCAATTTGTTTAATGCCTGCATGCACTCACACAATCGATGCCTCACTCATTATCAGTCCGCTCACACTATCGAGGCATGTTTGCATTTTGACTCAGTGTCATACATGAACATTACACAGCGTTTGTATTAGCCACATAAGCTGAAAAGCGCAAGAATTTGTCTTGTGTTTTATTATTTTGCATTGATTCTGCCAATTTCGATTTTGAATTTTTAAAGATCTGTATGATCATTCTTATGCTGTTCTACTCATTCACTGTTTCAAGATTCGTCCCTTCACCCAGCACAATTTTGCAGTAATGTAAATGTAAAGCAAATGCGGCGGTTACTTAGTTCTACCGACTGTTTCGTGCTCCCTTGGGAACAGTCTCCACAGTTTTGAGATTCCGCCATGACCCTTCGAAGGCAGCAGGAAACTGCGCAGATGTGGTGGCTGCATAGACAGTTCTCGGGACTGGTCCAAGCTCCCTCTTGAATACTGTTATGTCCCATGGAAATATGTTTCAGTTCAAATCTTACAGGTAATTAAAAACAAATCTTTTAGCAGAGCTGCAACGCATACCAACTTTCTCGCAAGTGATATTTAAAAAAAAGATATATTTTTGGTGTATTGAGGCTGCACCTTGGGAAAAATAATGAATCAAATTTCAAGGTGAAAGAATGACATTTTAATGATTTTATTTTTTTATTCCGCCAAATTTGAATTTGACGGGTTGATTGTGGCGTGGGGCTACAGAAACGATGACAGCAAGAGCATTTATGACTTAGAATTACTCCAATTTACTAGGCTTCCAAATTTAAGCATAGGAGACATTTAACTTTTTGAATTTCAAGTGCATTGTGCACGTGTACCTAATATAGTGTCCGCAAAGTAGGTGACCCATTTAGTGCGCAGGGAGGGTGCACTTAATGAACTTGATGATGATGGTGGGCGAGCGTGGAACGTCACGCCCCTCGCCTCCCTCACCTCATCCCTAAAGAACCCACTTGGTCTTTTTCAGCCACCAGAGTCCGGACGCGCTCTTCTCACCTCCTCAAGCAAACGGGATTTACGCTATTATGATGGTGTTTTTATCTCTTTTGGGGATTTAAACTTGCTTGGACCAGCGGAGAAGAGCAATGATGGATTTTTAAACTTTGCGCGCCAGAGGGAGCGGAACTAGCTTCGCAAAACAATCGTTTTAAGAACAACCGTCATTTTCTAATACTTAGACGGCGTTGGTAGACGCCGCGGTGTGGACCTCGGGCTACGAGGTGACGCGGTGGATGATTCGGCGTAGTCCAAAAGGCGTGCAACGGATGCTTTTGCGCGGCTGGTGAGCCATCAGGATGCGCACGCATGATGACGACTTGTGTCTAACCGCTGGAGCACCGCTTTGAAAAAACAAAACAACAACAACAACCCACGATGATTTTAACAACTTTTGCCATCCTCTTGTCATTTCCCGGTAAGTCGTTTTTTGTGCATTCTAGTGTCGAAAGTATCGAGATGAGCTCTTTTTTCCCCCCCTCTCTAAGTGCGCGTAATAGTGAGTGAGATTCTTCCCGCAACTCCCTAGACTTGGTGTGCACCTTGAAGGTGGTCGCAGGCGAGCCCAGAGGAGGCTCCGCGCGCTTGGACTGCGTCAAGGCCAGCGAGCAGTGCCTGAAGGAGGCCACATGCAGCACCAAGTACCGCACGATGAGGCAGTGCGTGGCGGGCAGGCAGAGCGGCGTGAGCGCGGTGCACGGCGCGGCCGTGACGGCTCCGGAGGCGCAGGGCGAGTGCCGCAGCGCCATGGAGGCCATGAAGCAGAACGCGCTCAACCGATGCAGGTGCAGGAGGGGCATGAAGAAGGAGAAGAACTGCCTGCGCATCTTTTGGAGCATTTATCAGAGTTTACAGGGTACGGACCCTATATGCGCCTGCCACCGACTGTGTATGCGCAACAAGAATAACACGCACGAACAAACAGAGGCGTGCGTGCGTGCATGTGCACAAAGTATGGTTGTGTTTCCCTAAACTTTGAGCCAAGTTACATTTTCCATGAGAAAAATCTCACCCTCCCCCCCCAAAAATGAAACAGACAAAAATATACAATAAAAAGGTCATACATATCTCGATACAGGTTGCGAATCGACTCAAGCAAATGCAATGGTTAAATTCTGTTCGATTTAGTGGGATTACAATTTGATAACGGTACAGTTCAGTTCGAGATGGTATGATTCATCGAGTTTGTCATTTTACACGCACGAATTGACGTGTCGGTCTACTGTAAATGTGGTATTTCCTTCAAAGGTATAACAAAAGATGAGCATTTTTAAATGGGACGATTCGGTTGATGCTCTCGTAGCTTATCTTTCAAAATCAAATACAAACTGTTTCGTTATATACCTCGTACGCACATCGACACATGCATATAGATTTGGTGTCAGTACATACTACATACTAGCTATGTTAGCTTGTATGCTAACTGAACTGGTCAAGAACAAACTAAGCTAGAACAAGTGATAGGCCATTAATATGCACACTATTAAGGCGGGGGAAATATTACCATAACTTCTATCAATGGTCAGGGCATTTAACTTGATGTCCTTCCCACTGAGTCATGGAGCTCACTTTTTTTTTTCCTCTTCCTCTAGGTGGCTCAAAAGCTGAGTAACAGTAACTTTAGAGCATAATTACTTCTGTTGACACTATGTATCTGATCAAACATGTTTTAACAATTACGAGGAAGGAATCCAGAAAACCATACAGCCACCATAAGCCTGGGGAAGAATATACAGTATATTCATATTTGAGCATGTGGTTCTGTGCTTTTGTACATGATGTAATGATATGCCATCACGTTCCTCACAGGTAATGATTTACTGGAATATTCTCCATACGAGCCAGTCAACAGCCGCCTTTCGGATATCTTTCGCTTGGCTCCCATCATTGCAGGTAAGACCGTATGGTTTCATATTTAATTGATTTTTATATTTGCTAAGCATGTTGAGCGACAACGAAAGCACACAAACAAAAAGACCTATTAACCATCTGTCCGCAGCATTAGAGTGCGCGTTTGTTTGGAGGGCGTGGGCCGCACAGGCTGTCAATCAACCAATCGACACACAAAGAAACAAACACATATGCATCCATCTACAGTGTCCTTCATAATTATTATTGGCAGCCCTGGTTAAACGCCTTCAAATAGATTCCATTTTTATTGAAGAAGTCCCCAGACTGCAACCCTACTGAAAAGCTGTTGAGTGTATATACATAAAGAGCTCAAAAAATATAGATATATTTCTGTGGCAAAATGCTTTATTACATACTTTCCTATGAATGAATCCCTCCTAAGTAAATTTGAGCCTGCAATCAGACTGATTGCTGCTCTGGTTTGTCACACAAAGCATGGTAAGGATTGTGCAATGTAACATTTAAATGTGAGTTGTGGTTTCCAGAACGATTGCTCTTTTTTTTTTCTTTTTAGGGTATTTGCCGTTTTTCTTCACGCGCCGCAATCGGTGGAATGGGACCGCGGGAAAATAAATGGAATTGGAAACAAATGGTTGGGAGGTTCGCAGATAAGGAATAAGGCTCACCATGAATCAAAACAAGGACTGTTTTAACACAAAAGGAGAAAAACGGGTCACTTTTTTTTTTTTTTTTTGGTGGAGTGCAACATGGTGTGCTGGATGCAGTTGAGATAAGACCAAGTGACACGTGCCTGAGCATCCCTGAGCAGCTTGGATGTTCGTGCTGCATTTGGTAACAGGTTCGAGTAAATTATAATGAAAAGGATGAATTATTGACGACAAATAATATTATCAATGACGACAGTCAGAACAATTAATTGCCTTTCCGCTATACTGTACAAAAGACGCCATCTTTATCACTGAGCCCTGGTTAACCCTCACTTCCATTTAGCTTAATGCTAATAAACAATGCAAAACAATATAGACCGGCTAACGAATAGCATCGGTGACACAGCTCCTTTAAGCAACGCATGTCGGAACATAAATTTGAACGCGAAACGTAGACAATTAACGTTACTCACGTCACCGTAGTTGTTAAGACGCCCTGGCGATGCGAACTTGAACCAAAATGGAGCATGTTGCAGTCGGGGACACATTGACTGAGTCATGTGTCAAAGTGGTATATTATTGCATCACGACTCACAAAATACGTCAGGGAGCAACACACACACACACACACACACACACACACACAATCCGCGCGCACAAACACACACCGTTTCACATGGTGACTAACCTTGTGTCAATGTCCTGACATTGTACATTGTGTCACTTCAAAATGTTATTGAGAAAGCTCAGCATGACCCCACCAAGATGGCCGCACACCACACACACCAATCGTGGCACGTACACAAAACGACATGTCATCTGTATGCAAATGATTTCCCTAACGTATAGCTATTGATGAGCACTAGCCAAACGACTGTATGCCTTTAATTAGCCAATGCTAAGTATGGCCGCCTTTAAATCGTGAGTGCTTCACTGATGCCCAAGTCAACAAGATGGATCATTTCGATGATTTTGACATCTGTCATGTAGGCAACCAAAATAAGGAGACGTTTCGGGTGTTGATTTGGCACGCCATGTGTGAGTGAGAGTACCACCCGAGGGAGGTAGCGCTATTTGTTTTCCACAAGAAGCTTTGTCGGGGTCAAAGGTAAGATTCCAGCAATGGTGGGCTCGCTCAAGGGCAGAAACGTGAGATTTGTGTTGAGCCTTTTCGTGACAAATGAAATTCTAGGCATGAGAATCAAACAATTTATATTGTCAAACTCTTACAGAAATCACTGGCAGTGACACCGATGAAATAATTGATTACTTGGGATTGAAGTTTATGATGCATTTGAATTGCATTTACAAAAGATGGTCAAATGGAATTAGTCATGAAGGAGACAATATGACCTCCCGGTGGACTTATTAAGAGCAGAAAATGGGAAAGGTTTTCTCCGGCTGAGGGCGGTTTGCTTTATATGAAGAGTCACTGTGACCTCCAGCTTCAATGTCTTAGTCACACACACACACACACACACACACGTGCGCGCGCGCCCACACACAATCTGAGCCCTTGGCAACATGCGCACACACACACAAACAATGTTTCTATATGTACCATGGAATTGAGGTAAACTATTCAATCGCCTGTTTGTCAGCCGAGCCGGCGTCCAGCAAGGAGAACAACTGTCTGAACGCGGCCAAGGCGTGCAACCTGAACGACACGTGCAAGAAGTACCGCTCGGCCTATATCAACCCGTGCACCGGCAGGGTGTCGGCCTCCGAGGTGTGCAACAAGCGCAAATGTCACAAGGCCCTGCGGCACTTCTTCGACAAGGTAAGGCGGCCGCGCAGCCATTGCGTCGCTCCCCCCCCAAAAAAATACACAAAAGTGACATCGTACATGCCATAAGTCATTTTACCTGTAAGATTTGAAGGATTTCGCAATTTGCCAAAAAAGAGGCTTCAAAATCGTGAAAAATCAAGCGGTTCTCCCCTCTGTGGGCGTGGCCACTGAAAGCCACGCCCCACTCAACTGTCAATCAAATACTTCAACCTGCAAAATTGGATGGTGTTTTGTCCAGCATCTTTGCGACGGGAATATATTCCACCAAGTCATTTTCATGCGGCAACTACGAGGCACTCTAAAGGCCGGATCATGCCAAAGTGCATTACAGGGAGCCGTTTGGAAACAAATCTCTGAATTGTTTGTTCCACGTGTTTCCCAACCCAGGTGCCGACCAAATACAGCTACGGCATGCTTTTCTGCTCGTGTCCGGCGGGCGACCAGAAGGCGTGCGCCGAACGCCGCCGCCAGACCATCGTGCCGGCGTGCTCGTACGAGGACAAGGACAAAGCCAACTGTTTGTCTCTGCAGAACGCCTGCAAGACCAACTACATCTGCAGGTGGGTTCCCCCCCTCCCCGCCAGCACTTTAGTGACGCCCGTTGCCAACAGGCAGTCATTACGTTGAGAAAGCGATTGTGGTAATTCGCATTGTCTATTTTAAGAGGCGATAGGCACAGTTGTAAAGGCGAAAACAGAACATTTTTCATGTTAATGGGAAGAAAATTGCTAGGTTGGTTCCGGCCGACGTACGGGCCAACGTGTTTGCGCCATCCCTATCGTTTCTTCTTGTTTTGTGAATAGAGAAGGTCTCCGCTCAGAACTTTGAAAGCAAGCACTCCAAATTAGATGTGTGACGGAATTGACACCGGGTGTCAAAAGAAAGACACGTCAGCCGCTTGGAATTGTTGGAAGCGTCGGCAAATTGTGCCGGCCAGGCTGCATGTCGTTCTTAAGTGCTTTGTGACGCACTGCAGTTGGGCACGATAGAAAAACTCAACCGTTGTCTTGTTCGAGTACTGCCAAGGCCACACAATCCGACATGAAACATTTTTCAAGGTTTCATTCGGGATCGATTTGTGTAATTGTATTTAGCAAAAAAAGAAAAAAAAAAAAAAACAGGGACTTTGACGAGCAACTTCCAGACAGGAAGTCCACTCGTTTATCCTTCTAAATGTTTGATATCATTTTAACAACAGCAGTTTTATTTTCTTATTTTAAATTATTGGTTGGATTACTATAACGTGCTTAGTGTCAACATGCTAATCAGCATTGTCACGTTACGCTACTCCAAAAATAACAAATAAAGTTGACAGGAAAAAAAAAACTTTTGAGACAGTTCCGAGAATTTGAAATGGAAGCGGGCCATATTTTGCCGTGAACACCAAGGCTAACTGACTGGACCACAAACATCCACCCCCCCCCCGAAAAAATGTTCATTTCCCTCCGATATGTCAGGACTAAAAATGTGGCATCTCGTTCCGCCATTCGCGGTGCTTCTTGTGCTCGTTTCCAGGTCTCGACTGGCAGATTTCATTAGCAGCTGTCAGCCAGAAGCTCACTCCATATCGGGCTGTCTTCGGGAGAACTACGCCGACTGTCTGCTCGCCTACTCCGGCCTCATTGGTGAGCGCCGTTCTCGCTTTCATAAACCCCCCTAAACCTTGCCACTGGACTTAAAAAAAAAAAAAAAAAAAATGCATCAAACTTGCACTCATGCGACATCCGGAGCAGAATCTTGTGTGTTCAAGTGCCTCCCTGCAAGGTGTTGCCTTGTAATCTCAAATGTGTTTCGCTCAGATAAGACGAGCGAAGGGGACGGTTTACCGAACAAATTGATGGATTAATGTTATTTATGAGGAAAAATAACGAGGACGCCCGAGATGAACCATTTTTGGGGGGGGGCTAATAAACTCAACAGAGCATCATGACGTTTTATGAATCGGAAATAAATGGCGGCATCACCGGCGGTTTATGCGACCGCGTTTAGAACTTTGTATGAAAATATCATTTCTCAGGTACGGTAATCACGCCCAACTACGAGCGGTCCCTGGGCATCAGCCTGTCGCCGTGGTGCGACTGCAGCAGCAGCGGGAACAACAAGCCTGAGTGCGAGAAGTTTTTGGAGTTCTTCGCCAACAACCGATGCCTACGTAAGTGCAAACGCGACACTCTAAAAACAGCTGGGTTGAAAATAATAACACAATTTTCGGTTTTAAAAAAAAAAAAAAAAAAAAAAAAAAAAGGACCGACAATTTGACCCAAATTTCCCTAATTAGTAGTTTTGTACAAAACAAGGTGGGTCAAATTGACCCAATTTGTGGATTGGTCCATTTTTGACCCAAATTTGTGTTATTTTTAACCCAAGTGTTTTTTAGAGTGAACAAATTGCCAACAAAGGAAATCAAGCCCCCAACAATCTTTATAAGACGCTATACCTGATATGTTCCCGCAGGGAACGCCATCCAGGCATTCGGCAACGGCACCGACGTGGGCGTTTGGCAGCCTCAGCCCCCCATCGAGCCCACGGTGGCGTCACCCAGCGCCACTCGCCGCGGCAAAGACAGAAGCGGCGAAGCGGCCGACGCGCTCACCCGCCTGAGCAAACTGGACCTGGACGGCGACCCGTCGTTTCACATTTGCGGGACCTTACAGGTAGAATTTCGACATTCACAAAATCAGGTTGATTTGGATCTTCTGCCATCTAGTGGAACAATTCAATTGTTCTGCCTGTCACGGTATGTCGCTAGCATAAATAGATGAACAAATCGGGTGAAACCGGATAGTTTCTCGCAGTGCAGCGGTTGGGACTGACCGACTTACAAGAGCTCAGTTGGTTCGAACCCAAAAGTTGTGCCACTGTGATGCGGCAGCGGTGGTTTTATGTCACGGCGCTCACAATCCCGCCTCCTGGGCACGAAGATGAGACGTCGCACTTTCCAAAGCTGTCATGTCAAAGCTAATTGGTTGCCGCGGCAACGGCGGGACTGGCCCTCAGGGGTGTCTGAGACCCCGTTTAGGAGCGAGAGTGTGTGTGGGAACACATTGTCATTGTAAGGCTGCGCTCAATGTGTATTTTAGAGGACGATGTAGCATTTGGCCCCGATTCACACACCCCACTGCTCTCAAGTGGTCTTTGTCGAAGCAAGAACACGATTTATAAGGACGGGTCTCCCATAGACTGAAACCTTTTAAATTTGTCTTTTTCCCATTTTGCTTCTTCAATCTTCCCATTTTTATTTTGACTTTGTCGGATCAAGAACCCTCAATAACTGGCATAGAACAAAACCGACTTGAATGAATTGAAGTACTTCAATTGTATTTTTTTTTTTTTTTTTTTTCAACTGGCCTGATGCACCACTCGCCGCTGTGTAAATATGATTTAGCAGTTGAGTCTATTGATTTCTGCACTACCCCATAGCAATATATATATATTTTTTCAAAATAAGATATCTTCGATTTTAAGTGACACAATCTATCAACTTGGATTTTAATAGCAGTGATGTGATTGATGGCAGCTAAAAGGACCACCAGGACAGCGATTCATCATTCTTTAGGATTCTCCTTGTGGAGGGTTTGCCAATGCCTCATTGTAGTTTCCAGATAAGGATCAATCAATTACGTGTTCGGACCCAACTAATTATCTCTACCTTAGCCCCGCACCAACTCCATTTTGCAGCCTTAATGTTTTCATTCCAAATGGGATAAAACATTTTTAAAAATCTGCTTCCAGGCCCAAAAACTGGTGTCCAATCGCACAGAGGATTCTACACTGTGTGCGGTAAGAACATCTTACATTTTGGACATTTAAAGCAACACTCACATTAGTACACTGACAAGTAGTAATAAGGACAATGAATGTTTGTAGTTGCCATGACAACCCTTGTGTCACCTATTTGCAGTACTCAAAACTGGTAGCCTATTGTGTAAAAGTAGACAGTGTAAACTACTTTTGCCACCTCTGACTGTTTCCCCCCTCAGACGGGCGACTCAAACGCCATCGCAAGAAGCTCACCAGCCGAACTCGCCCGCCTACGTGAGTGGAGTCTGCTCCTTGCTCTGGCCTTCGCTTTCACGCCGGCGACAACATTCCAACTCGGAGGAGTCCCGCTCTTGTAGAACCTGAAGGATCAAGGACCAGAGTTGATCAAGGACCTTCCTGTACCTCGTACAAGGATTAGAACAAAAACAACAACAAAAAAAGTGCGAACACAAGGGATATTCACAGACTTTTAGGGAGGACTCGTTTTGGACCTTTAACGAGCACCCAGTGTGACGAAGTGTGGATCTCTTTCAAAATCTCTGCATAGGTGTGCTGTGGTTTGTCCCGTCAATTGAAACTACAATCGCTCAACAAAACGACAAGTTGAGTATTTCTGTCCAGCGAGGGTGTCCCTCCCCCACCCGCCCAACGAAAAAAAAAAAAAAGACCAGAGGGCCGCAAATGTGTCAGATATGCGGTACTGTATTAGGTCAGCTTTGTCGTCAAAACTGTTTGTGGGTTGAAAAAGAATATTTTGTAAATATCAAAACACGGAACATTGTCTGCGATGACGATTCAAGCTTCTTCAGAGGGAGCAATCATGCATTCAAAAAAGATGATTATTTCTTTCAGGGTCATGTGGTTAGCAAGTTTCAAAGGGAAACAGTGTTAACGTTGTCTGTTACCTCCATGTGGATAACATTGGTGGTTTTACACAACAACATTATCAAACATTTGGAGTGAGCGGGTTTCGCGAAACGAATGTGCACTGTTGGAATTAAATCTAGAACATCATGTGATGTGTTTTTAAAGAAAATAAGGCATCACCTTGACAAAAACATTTTATGGCCAGGCCTCCTCAATGCACTGAAATGTGTTATTTATGGAAATTGACCAGAACTGTTTTGTAACATGAAAAGTATGAAGACTCGTTTTGTTTTATTATAACTAATTTAATAAATTATAGCAATTCAAAGGAGCCAGTATTATATCAAACTTAAAAAAAAAAGACTGCCTGTCATGAACAACCACACTAATAAACAAAGATTTCATTCAACAGTAATTAAACATCACAATAATTATTTTAAGGGTAGGAAAAACATTCCTGTAATGAATAAAAATGTCTGAAAATCACTTCAATGTAAAACCCAGACTCCAAGTAATAAGTGTGTCAAGAGTCAATAAAAAAATTATGTTTTTGCAAATGTGTTGACCTTTTAGTGCTTATGTCTGTAATAATCAGAGGGCTGATTTGATTACACTTCAGTACTTGGCATTTATGTTTTGTACGTCAGCCTACAAAAACCTAGTAAATCAAGTTGAAAACAAAATGAAAAATGACTTACAGCAAATGTTATGGTTCCAAAATGAAAAATGACTTACAGCAAATGTTATGGTTCCATTTCAAGTCAAATAAAAGACGGAATAAGGTCCTTCCTTCGTGAAGTCAAAGCCATCTTGAATGAACGGATCAACCAAGAGTAATCAGGTGCACACGCACCTGTTCTTGATTGGAAACTAGAAAACAAGCGGACCAATCTGTGTGTAGAGGACGGGGCCAGGAGGCGTGGCTTAAGAACGGACATGCCCAAAAGCCTTGTAGAAAGTCTTGCTAATGCTACGTTCATACCGCAGGTCTTAGTGCTCAATTCAAGTTTTTTTTTGTTTAAGCGTTCATATTACATTATGAATACGACCTCGGTCTTGTCTGCTGTATAAACACATGCGTCGCCAAAGTGACCCGCATGCGCAGAAGAGGCGACGTCACTCATGACGTTATGTTTACGGAAGTCAATGTGGTCCGGTGTCGGGGAATTTCTACGGTGAAGCGATTCGCTAGGAGGTAGAAATAAATAAGAGTATTTGGGGGAAAATTATGAGGCGAGGCTTTTCTATCTCATTTCATTGAGGGATCACTAACGATGACGTCACGTCATAACCGTGTGTAAAGAATGAATCGATCTGGACCAAACCGTGGCTGAATTAGTACTATCATCATAAATGTCCACTTTATGTTTCATGTTTCAAGTGGGATTAAACTAAAGTAAAATATAGTCAATACTGTTCCTCATAAAAAACACTTTGCAGATTCGATCCCCTGCTTTCAGCACTTTCCGTGGAGGAGAGCAAGGAGCGCATTTTGGGCTCCGGATGACGTCAATGTCGGATACATGCGCCCTGGCCGTTCAGAACGCCATCGCATTGCAAAAAATTGTATCCGATTTAGGACCACATATGAGAGCGACCGAGGTTGGATTTCGAGCTGTTTGTTACTCCCAATTGAGGTTTACTCTAAAAGTGGCGCGTGAAACAAAAAAGTTAACCAAAAACCATGTATTTCATCTAGAGTGTGTGACAACTTTTTTTTTTTTCCAAACCTTTATTGATCCAGGCAGGTTGCAAAACCAGCCTGGCAGCAAACAAAGTAAAATGCTTAAATAATTGTTCATTCAGTTGAGCTCAGCTTAATTGAATTTAGTTAACAGTTAATAACTTCTAGCTAGCATGTAATGTGAAACACCGTAGATGTGCGATTGGACATTAGCATCGACCTTACAGTAATTATAAGCTTTCCAACAACTGCAACTTAAAGGGGAAGTTAAGTCAACCTTTTTCTTTATAATGTATTCTATGCAGCCCCACAAGACTAAAGACGGCTTGTTTAGTTTAAGTGGCAAAATACACTCATTTTTAGCCATCTCAGTGGGCAGCCATTTTGTCTTGTACCGCCACTTGCTGTCGCCTTAAGATGCCATAGCAGTACCTATAAGGCTCAGCTTGCGAACGTCACATGACCAAACTGAAAACAGGTGAGCTGTGACGGTCGTTACTTGAGCCCATTGGCACTGCGAAGTCATTTTCAATCGACATATGCAACCCTTATTACTTAATCCTGGCTTTTCCCAGCCGTTCAGTGACTTTCCACTATTGTCAGTCACATCACATCAGAGCGACGCAGGCGGACAAGGACGCCAGCCTGAATAGAGGACAGACTGTAGAGACAGGAAGGAGGAGGATTTGGGAAGGTGGGGTGGGGTGGGGGAGATGTCTGGTCGGGAATATGGCCCACCTGTTTTAACACAGTGATGGACTACTGGACCAGGAGAGAGCACATAAGATTTATTAGACGTGCCAGCAGCTCCAAAAAGACACAAAATGTCCTCTACGTGTCAGGCATGGTGACAAGATGGCCACTGTGGAGGGATACCTTTAGATGAGACCCGCGTGCGTGTGTGTGCTTTTCGTATTATATATTTTAAGCACATTGCCCAAGCATGCTTGTATGAAAAGGGCATGGCATACATACATACAAATCCACACATATTTCAGAAAACCTTGCAATATACTTGTTAAATTCATAAATATTATTGCTACCCACCCACGTTTTACGCTTCCATTACCAGAGAGGCAAGTGGTTCGGCGTTAGCTGCTACGCACGGGTGCCGTCTAATTACTGAAACTTTGACCATCACAACTCTTCTCTGGAGTAGCACTCGAGCACTTGATTTTTTTAAATTTTTTTTAAATGATGCGCATACCTGCCTTTTGAGTGTGCAATCACACATTTGGATCTCTTCAGTGGCATTCAGGAGCACAGATAAGTGATAAATCAGCCGCGACTTCAGTCTACATAAAAAAAAATGTATAAAACTTTATAAACCCCTCAAATAAGTAGGTAAGAAGAAGACTATGACCTTTAATAGAGCGGCTTGAACTTTCTTTGGATTGCTTTCCTTCTGAAGCAGCAGGACTCTTCCTAGAGCTAAACGCCTGCCTGTCAAAACTTTTGGGGAAGAAGTCATTCCAAACAAACAAAGTACATCAACAAAGTTGTGATAAAGACTGTGAGCATGTACAATGGATATAAAAAGTCCACGCACCCTTCTTCATAGAGTTGCAGGAACTTCTGTCAAGTGCTGGCTGTTTAGAACATGTGACAACAATCTCCTGCCTTCATGTGCCTCAGCATTTACATCGACATTTAGCAAAAACAGTCTTCAGCTTGACCTAGGGCCGTAAGTCAAGGTGAAGGGAATTACGAACAGTTCAAAATAGTGGTCAGTATTAGCACACATTTCCTAAGCTTCCTGTGGAAAGCAAAACAATGTCAGGAAAAGCCTACTAGAACAGCTCAACTATTTGGCAGATTTTAATGTGATTGAACACAGCCACATTCCGAGTTTGTAACTCAATAACTATCAATAATCAAGTAACTGGAAATAAATGACCCCAAAAATGGCATTTGAGCAAGGCAGACATTTGGTCCAACACTACAATTTTTGTGTGTTTTTTTTTTCAAAACTAAATTCATCTAAATATTTTCAACAGTCGTCTCTGCCGTGTCCCAGAAAATAGGCGCAAAACAAACGACGAGTGAGATGGAGGACAACAGTGTGACACCTCCGGATACAAAATGGATCGTTTGCAGCACACGCAAAAAGTGGGCGATAAGCAGCAGATGCCAATCATGGCGCGGATGGAAGCCTGAGGGCGGCTGCCACAATGCCAGAGACAGAGGCAAAAACCCCGAAAACAGTGTAGATGGAATTATGATATGGAAAACGTTCCAACACAAACTGTCACATTAAAGTTGTCTTTTTTTTTTTTTCTTTTCTTTTTAGGGTTGTCAGACAGTGAGTGTACGTTTTGGGAGTGTCAACTATGATAAATTTCTGCCGCAGAAATGAGAAAGTATTGCAGCACAGCATGATGGGAGTGTTCTTTTCCTCCTCTTTGTTGTCCCTCATAAGTCATGATTTTTTTTTTTTTTTTTTTTTTAAATACATGCCACAAGAAGTATATAAATAGTCCAGTTTTAACAGCACAGTGCTTACATTTGTCGATTAATAACACTGGTCAACATTTTTTTTTTTTACGACTACGAAATCTAGATTAATTTTGTGCACAGATTCTGAATCCGATATGTCATAGTAATCTATTTAGCAATATTTATGAAGTAAGGGTTAGGTTCAGCGACAGATTTGATTTCTTTGTGAAAGGTCATTGCAATAAATTCCCCTACATGGTAAAATCGGTATTTGCGCAAGCTTTTAGAGGTCAGACTTCAAAACAAAAAAAAAAATGAAAGTACATTTCATTATGTCAAAGGAACGTCCAACTTGTGGGAGATAAGTATGGATCAACTTGGCTTGGTACACTGTACACGAGAGTACTGTGAGGATAGACGCCTCAATGATGAATGTACAGCCTTTGTCAAGTCATTTCTTTGGCTCATAACTGTTGTATGTAAAGCCCAATACAGCAGAAATACAAGCTGGAGTCACCTTAGTGACAGTTTGAATTGCAGTGTCGCCAACACCTGAGTGAATCCATTAAATGACAAAGCGTGGCTCGGCTAAGAGGAAGTCCAATAGTTTGCTTGGCTTGTCCCATGATGGGATTTCTATGAGTCAAATTGAAAGATTGAAGCTCCTCTCTCATCAGGAGTGACTCACCACATTTCTACTTTTAGCCCCTCAAGGCTCTGTTGCAAGTGGTGATACCTCCTGCAAAATTGGCTGATGATGTCATTTTCTGGCACAGTCAGGCAGGCGGCACCCCTTCATTTAACAAATGAAGGACACGAGGTCTTTTTTTTTTTTTTTTTTTTTTTTTAAAATCAGACGATGAAATTGAAATTGGCTTCCGACTAATTTTGTTAAGTTTCCCGTCTATTGGCTGCAAAACGGGCATCCGTCATAGGCGGAATGCCCAGCTCTGTCAGCCTACCGGTATTAATCTAACAGTCTACTGGTATTTCTCTATCGATCCACTGTATCAATGCATCTAGTCGACCAGTATCTATCTACCAGTATCAATCTTTCTTTCAGTACCAGTCTACTCGCATAATTCTACAGTATCAATCCACTAGTATCAATGCATTTAACTATCCGTCTACCCACTAACCGACAGTTATCTAACTAGTCTACCTTTATCCTCAAATCGACTAGTATCCTCCAGAAGAAATGCTGCAAACACTTATTTATATATAGTATAAACACTTTTTCAGACAGATTAAAGTGGCCTCCAGTTCAAGTGCGAACTTGCTATAATTTATCGTCGATGTAAACTCTCTCTAGGGTCAGGCAAGAATGTGGTTGCACATTACAACAAAGAGTGACATGTTTCTTTCACATCTCGTTTCTGACTATTTAGGAGTTCAAAGGAGATTACTTGCCCTTCATTGCTTCCTTCCGAGCAGCGCCTGCGTTTGGTCAGAACATTTTAAAAAGACACAGCACATGAATAAGGAGAAGCGATAGGTCGACCTTCATGTCGACAGTAATTCACATTGATTTAAACGGCAGCCTTTGTTACCTCCACCAAGGCGGTCGCGACTCTTACTACGTTTAGTGGGATTACACAAAGGCAACTTACTCACTTTTGGAGAGTGGCGGGCCAAGGAAGGAGGAACCTGGATAAACACTCCAAAATCAAGAAAGATCTTGCAAAGACAATACTAAAAAAAAAAGAAAAAAACTTTAGGTGAACACAGGTTACAAGGAACATGCAACAAAATCATTCGTGTATTACATATCATTCATAAATCAATATACATCTTTTATTTAGGGAAACATGGAAATTCCACGCCCCAGAATGTTGACATCTTTACCTACTTATGCTTTTAAGTGGACAGCGTTCTTTCTTATTAAAAAAAAAAAGGAAAAGGAAAAAGCGGGGGAACGAAACATGCATTCCGCGACATAAGCAAGCAAAGGAAAAAAAAAAAAAACCTTGGCATTTTTCTTTTCTTTTAATATTCCATCATGTCGTTCATCCTTAAAATACATTGATGACTACTGACAGGCAGTCTCTCTCATCTCCTGCTCTTTTGTTCTTTCCTTTTTGTTTCCAGCGAGACCCTGATTCCTGTGTAATGACACTGTACAAACACACACACAATAAGGAACGTAAGCTTACGTACTCCGCTTTTAAGAGATGCAACATAATGACCATTTCTGCGACAACAATGCCCGAGGGGGTTTAAAAAACCAACAAACAGCATTTTAAAAAACAACCTACTATCAAAAGTCATTTAAATGTGCTATTACACAGGAATCGTGTTAAATATCAAAACATCGACAGAAATGCTCTTCTTCACAATTGTGTCGTAAATATAATAAGGGATAAATGAAAATATCTGGCCCAAATCTGTCTTAGAAAGCGGACAAACGACAGGAAATATCAAGAGAGGAGAGTGACAAAAGACTCACGTTTGTTCAAAAGCAAACACTGTACAGCTTTGAAAATTCGGCCCTCCGCTCTCGTCCGGCAATACAAAAGGTAACAGTGGGATAAAGTCATAGAAAACAAAAGCAGAATGTCCTTGCTTCAAGTGTATTACGTCGCCCCGTGTCCCAAAAGAGACGCAAAAGCAACCAAACAGAACGTTGAGGCAAGATTTTCCAGTTTTCTGAGTACAATAAATGCTAAACGAGACATCGGGTGCGATTGTAGTGCGCAGATTTCCTTCAGGCAGCAAACCGGTGGAGCTTGGAGCACCGTGAAACACTTGTGGCCGTGCAAAAAAAAATGAAAATAAAAAATACAAAAACAAATTAAGGAATAATAATCAGGCAGCATGTAACAGGCGTCGGCCAGCTTTAGCTTCAAATGAACTGCATAGCGATTAGCTTTTTTTTTTTGCTTTTTTTTTTTTATTTTACTCATGCCGAGCAAAAGGAACATGGAGGCTTCTAAACACAAACGAGTGAAGCTTTAAACAAAAATCCTCCGTTTCCAGCTTTTCGGTCCTGCGGGTTCTCAAGTTCCTTCGTCGCAGGAAAAAGTCAAGAACAGTTGCGCTCGGGGTTCTTCATTTCTATCCCCTGGAATTATACTGTCACAGCCAAACAGGCTCTCCTCCGTGTCGACGTCTCTCGGCAAGGGAACGTCGTCCGCCGGGAGGCCGAGGCAGTTCGGGGCAGCGAGAGCGCAAAAGATGGCGCTCAGACGCAGGTGCCCTGGTGTGTTGGCGCCAGGGCCTTTCGGTTCTTTAACAACTGCGATTTCTCCTTGAAATCTGATGGTTTCTGCTGGGAAACGTCGATCAGTGCGCTGGCGACGATCAGGCCTGTCGTTGGGGGGACAAAAGGACGATGGGCGAAATAAAGGACGGAATAAACTTGTCCAATTCATATGAAATTCAAAGAAAATATTTGTTACCCGACTGGCCGGGCGGAGGTAAGTTGGTGGGTCCCGACGGCAGCCGCATGAGGACAGTCAACACCGCAGCTTTGCCTCCAGAACATGGCTCCATGGCAACGGGTTTTGGCGCACCCTGTGGAGGAGGTCAACGAAAAACAAATCAAGCGCAGAAAGGCGAATTTGTTTCTTGCTAGCGTGAGGACACTAAACATCAAGGGGAAATATTCTCTTAAAAGGATCAATTGGTGTAAATGTACATTTACATTACTTACTTTGTCCGTACTGTGGCTTCACATTAGTTCAATCTACAACATATTCCCCACTTCTGGGGTCATAAATCTTTCCAAATCAGAAATAAAATACATAACTAAGATTCACTGGTCGATATATGGAATTTTTTATCTATTCACCGATAAAAAAAAAAAAAAAGTTGATCGCACCCAAACGTGAACTGAATATTTGTTTTTACACCGTAACAACATTAGTAGTTCTGGTTTCGCAATCAAGTTTTCAGAGGCTAATTTACGTGTGCGGCGACTGCCGAATGAACCATACGGACCAGCAGACAGTCAAATCTATCGCGGCGGAGATGAGTCGCCCGCCTCCCAGGACAAACACTTTAATTGGTCACACAACAACAACGACGACGACGACGACGAAGACGGCGATAACACTTGCGTGTCCCCCGGCCTGACAGTCGGTCTGTTGAGAAAACCAACACTTAAGACTTTGAGAGCCACCAAAGTGCTCGTGTCTCAAGCGTGAAAAACATGTCATCCTTACAATGAACGTCAAGGGGTTTTGGCGGCGTGTTTGGGAGAAATTGGGGAGTAATAACACGTCTGACCACAATTGACTTCTTTGTGTCTGCCAGCCTCCAAATTGTGATGACAGAGAGCTCAGAGTGTCCGAAAACAGGAATGTGTGCTGAGGCACTGATTAGTTTCTGTTTATCGAGTAGATTTATTCATTTGGGTATACTGAAGGAGACTTTTAATTTGAGTACTTAATGTTTTTGCTTTCTGCTTTGCTTTGTGATTCAACCAATTTAGTTTAACCGTCAACTTACTGTTTTATCCATTCAATGTTCACAAATTCCCCCAACTATCAAAAAAAAATAATAATATATACATATATATATTTTATACTGTAAATACTATACTTATTACTTAAATGTAGTACTTAAATACTGTATATTTACGGCATTAAAATAGTTTGACAGCATCATCCCAGATGCGACCACAAGGACTAGAGGGGAGGTGTGGATTTTCAAGAAATGCTGATTTACCGTGAAAAGTAATTACATTTAATAACACACATGGAAAGGTGACATAATTGAACAAATTCCACATTTCCCCACATTACTTAGCGAGGAGAATCAATCGTTATAATGTTATCTGACTCTACAATGTGCAAATAGTTAATCCCTTATGTGCGCATAATACGTGCCACAAACAGCTGTTGCCAATGCTAGCGGGTTAATGCGGCTAACTGATCCACGATGATTCGGACTATTATAACTGTAGGACACGAGCGCAGATCATATACTTAGTTTTCATCCTCAGCTCTGTGCCAAGAAGATCAATGAGGTTAGGTAATAAGGAATTATAAAGCAAACATTACATTAAATGCGTTGGAATGTAAGGAAACCTTTTTTTTTCTTTTTTTTTTTTTTTTTAAACCCACTAAGTACTGGTAAACCTCCATACAATGTGAAAAATGTTGTTGTTTTTTTTGCTGAACCCTTGTACATAACTCTCCCTGGATTTGTATTTTAAAAATGCAAAACATGTATTATTCACGCTAAATTATGCTCTCTTGTATAACATGGCGTCAGCTACTCCTCGTCCATCGTGCTGCTTTAATTGCATCATATTTTTCCCATAAAGTTTGTCTGGCCCTTGGAGGACTGAAATGGCCCTGATAGAAAAATGGCTCCACACCCTTGTTATGAACAATATTCATAAATACCGTGATGAATAACTCAAAATGGATGTAAACACAAGGGGACTCAAATTAAATTCAACCGTGTATGCGAGATAGACAATATGTTTCCGTCACGGAATATGAATATTGATGTGCAATTCACGCAAGCCAATTAGGTCATGTGACGAGAGGCAAACATTAGCGTGCATCTGCTCGGGCGCAATGGTGACGGGGGTGGGGGGGAGGTTTGGGGGGGGTCAACGTGCTCCGTCTTGCACTGGAATCCAAGGGCAATCAGGTTGTCAGTCGGCTTCACGGGCACTCAGGTGATCCCCGCTAATGAGTAGCTACATTCCTGCAAAAAGAAAACGGGGCCTAAATTGTCTCGTGCTAATCTAACGATAAATCAGAATCCACCGCATTACGTTGCTTACATGGATGACTGGGTGGGACGTCATTACTGCTCTTCCAAACAAAAGTCAAAACATTGGCATGGATTGTAAAGCGTGGAAATGTCGCTTGTTTCCCTTTTCTTGGACCGGTTGTTAACTTTGAAGAAACAAACATTTGATGTTAACGGGACATATTTTGTTGATGTTAGGGGAACCAAACCAAGGCTCGACCTAGCATGATTGGTTTAGTGAATGAAAAGCCCTCAATTGTACTCAGTGTGGCAACAAGCTGGCGGCACAAACTGGCGGTCGGTGAAACGTGTTGTCAGTGTCCTCTTTGACATCAACGAGTATTTCTAACAGTTAAGTGACGCCAGATGCTGAGCAATTAGGCTTATGGGGGAAAAAAAAGGAGCTTTATGTTGATACAGTTCACGTTCAGCTCCTGCCAAACAATTCCATAAAATAATTGAGTCGTCCGTTTCACTTGACTCAGCAGCGTTTCAAATGAGCTGATGTACACGTAACGTGGTCGTTTTTGCGTAAACGTATTCACGTGCTACAATTGACTTGAAGGAGAACGCCACCCCTGCTGTCGCCTTGGCAACTCTGTCAGTCAACGGCCTCTTCTTTAGCCTTGCCCGTTTCCTCTCCTTGTGGCAATTAGTTTCTTCTTTGACAATCATGCTATGTTTTTGTGGTCCAACAAAAATGACAAGTGGAGCCTCAAAACCTGAGGGGGACACATTTTTTTTCCATTGAAGCACATCAGTACACGTGTGGTGTTCAATCGCTTGGCGCGCAGTGGGGCCATAAGATCATGAAAAGTATTGTATTTTCATTCATGGGGGCGGCACTTCATCAACAAGCCGCTGTATTAAATGTGTCAACTCGTGTGCAGATCCGTGTGTCTGGAGCGTGCAGCTAAATCAAATGTCAGATTTTCGGAGGTTTTGTCTTTCCTTGTACCAAACTTGCACCAACCATAGAAAAAAAAAATCTTTATAGATATTGTGAAAATGGGTTTGTCTGCAGGCAATATTAGAGGCAAGAGTTTGTGGTTTAGCCTATATACTGTGTGATTTTGTTTTATGCCGTATAATTATGAAGCTCAAGAAACAGAAGCGTTGATGTTTCTAACATGTTTGTTCTCAAATGGGTTGGCAACGTCCTTAAAACGACGCCCGGACATCTAAGTGAAAGACAGCCAGCCGTTTATTGGTTCACGCTGCATCTTGTGAGGGTCAACAGAGGACGCAGGATTTCTTTTTTCCTGCGGTTATCATTTCCACAACAGCTTGGGACAGTGTTTACCGCAATTGTCTCCAGTGGGCGCAAACATTTTTCCTTAATGCGCTCTGACAAACAAACAGCTTTGCCAGACGTCCGAAATGGGACGGACACAAACTCATGGAACTAATTTGGCTATAATTAATTTTACACTCAGAAATAGCCAGTTCGGTTTTTGGGGTGTTGGGGGGGGTGTATTCCGAGCGCAGCAAATGAATTGCACTCAGAGAGCCAAGAGGCATTGTTGTTCTCCTCTCCTGTTCTTAGGCTGCCCTTCACGACGCCGTAATGGGCGGCGAGCAGCGCTCAGCAATACACTAATGGCTAATGTAGTGCCTCCTTGCTGGTTGCCACAGTGATTTTATTTCTCTCGGCGGCAGGTGACACAGAGGCGGCCTTGGCTGAGGAAACACTGTTGCTCCTCCGATGTCAATTTGAGCATGTAGCTCTCTTTTATTGCTTCCAGCTACGCTTTTATCCCCAGTGACATTGAGACCGCCGCTGTTCTTCCCTCAATATTTCTTTCTGTTTTCTATTGTGTATGTGATATACTTAAATTATTGGAAGAAAGGTCACATGTTTTTTTTTTTCCCCCCAGACTTTAAATTTACCCCCCAAAAAACACCACTATAACCCTGTCAAACGATTCTCTCCTGAAAGTACTGATGCTTTTTAATTGCATTTTAAAAATGGGCATTATGACATCCTTTCCCTGTTAAAAAAAAAAAGATTTAACTGGTAGCAGTGATTGCAGAGGACAATTCATATAAAGCAGGGAAGGGCAAACGTTTGCGCTCAAGGACCACATTGAATTTTTAAAATGGGCCGATGGGTCAGGTCAATTGTAGAAAAGACAAAACAAAATCAAAGTTTTATTTTTTTACAATTAATTTATATTATATATTTATTTAATAATCAACTCCATTAGGTGGTCAAATATATTTTAAAAATCCATAACTAAATTAAGCACTTGTTAAAAAAGAAAATAGGGATTTGATTAATTAAATAATCCAAAGCAATTAATGCAATTACAGGAATCTTGATAATCTAAATGCTCTGTGGGTCGGACGTAAGAAGGGAGCATGGGCTATAATTGTATGAAGACATGAGCTTTTGAGAGTAGCAAACCATGAGATCATCTCACTTACCTAGCCAGGCAAAACTAAGCAATTTAGAGCAACGTCACGTATTGAAGAGCCAGACTTACGTCAGCCAGGGGTTGTAGCATCTCTGTTTGTTCTCCTCCCCTAGCGTCCAGCATGACGGCAGCAGACGCAAAAGGACGACTGGCCATTTGTTGACGCTCCCTCATCAGTTGCTGGGGGGAGAAAAAGCGCAAATTAAGAACAGCAAAACAATGTATACCAACACCACATTAAAATATTGTACTCATTGGCCTTTTTTTCTTCAGAAATCCATTTCAAATTTCTAAATTTCCAAATCCAAATCTTTTGGTGCCCGTTTTTTTTTGGGTCACCCTTGGATTTTTTGTGTCTAAATTAACAAATATAATTTACTTTAAATGTTAAAAGAATACATAATTAATAAAATGTAGTTTCAGCCTGTTCTTCAGGGTGTGTTTACAAAATAGTAGTGGTTGCTCCTGTTGTTTTATTAGCCTTTTGACCAAAGCGGAAAATAAAACATTTTTTAATTATCTTTGCATAATGGGACTGTACAAAATGGTTCAAATAGAGCAGCCGAAATTAAAATTCAATGTATCCCAGTGGGATACAAGAGAAGTACAAAATGAGGAAGTGGGGCCGTTGCAACATTCTCAACCCTCGGGCCATGAAGCTAAAAATCAATAGCAGATATCGATGGGGAAACACAAACTCAATCCATGCTGTCAAATCCTGGAGGTTGTTTCTGTGACCCACTTGTGACACACGCAAAATTTGGCATCAATTCTGAAGCAAATGAATGAAAGTAGTTATATTCACGCACAAATCTGTTGCGTGAAAATAGCTCTTCTTTTCCCCATCACCACTCAATACTGGAAAACAACTAGAGCCGCACTTTTTGTCCACAACGCTCTGGTCGATCAATAGCAAAACAGGCCACCGTATTAGCTGCAAGTACAACGGTGATTGATTATTGGATTTGTGATGCGCTTAAGTTTGCGGCGTTGAGGACCAAATGAGCCTGCCGTGACAATTAGTTGTGATAACCAGCTATTCCTTGAGCTCAATAAATATATTGCAACATAACCAACTTGCTCAGTAGTACACAAGATGAAAAAACACAATTTTAATTATAATTTCCCTCCTGCCACTATTTGTCCAAATTTTTGCACGTGCGGTTTGTGGACGAATAAATCTGTTGTGACAATTAAGTCATGATAACCAGCTGTACCTTGAGCTCAATAAATATGTCGTTTAAAAAACACCACCTAAGGCTTGGTGGGAGTATACGAAAAAACTAAATTGCTGTAATTTTGGCTTTCATGTCTACTTTTGTGCAGGATATCACGCACTGTTTTTAATTATACATTTCACAGCAGCCAAAATGCTTTAGTTTATCCATCAGACAACTCAAAAATATTTTGGGATTAGCATCGAGAGACCCATCTATGTTAAGAGTTTATCAAAAAGCTACGAAAATGGGGTCACAGGTGAAACAAGGACATCTGCCACATGAAATTGAGATTGATTTTACTCACCGGTGCTCTTGTGCGTTAAAACTTGAAGCCACCGCATTGTTGCACTTCTCCGCTATTAAACATCTTATAGCGACATCACATCTATAAATATAAGCTGCCGGGCTCAGCCGAAGGTCAACAATGAGGAAATTTGCCCTTCTCAGAGAGATAAAGCAAGATGTCGGCGCCTGCAGGGGTATTGTGAGAGTGTTTTTTTTTTTCCTGTTGTTGTAATTTCCAACACCAAAGCTTCAAATCCAACAACATCCATCCTAAATGTCAGATAGCCGCAATGTTATTTATCACGTCGCAGGGTTAATTTAAAGCGACAAAGCGCCCGAGAGGGAAAGCAAAGTCAGCCAGCGCTCGTGTCCGGCAACGCCGTAAAAATGCGCTGGGAATACAATCATCACAATAACCGAAAAGATTCCATAAATGAATAACTTAAGTGAACGACAAAAGGCCAGAGTGAAGTCCGTAAAAACCAATTAACAAGTGATTTTGTCAAGAACACAAGCTGGAGCCTTTCACCGCCGCGATAAGCATGCGCACGCACCGCATTAATATGCGACTTGATTCATTTGGCAAGTGAGCGCATGAATTATCTGTCTGGCGAATACAGCCTTTCCCTCCTTTCATGGGGCGCTATAAAAAGTGTCATCCCGCCTCTGAGCCTTTTCGGTACCTTAGCAGGTCACTTTGTGCTTTTTCCTGCGTCACGGTGCACTCCCACAGGCACTGCCCTAAACACAATGCCGGAATACATCCATTTGGGCTCAAATTGGCTAACTCGACGCAAAATTCTTCACACTGACATCCTTTTTTTAAAAAAAAAAAATTCTTATAAAGAACTGAGGTGATAATTCGGATAAAATGTCACCGCGTTCCATAGCGATAAGACCGACACAGACTCGGGCTGGAAGTATCTTGAGAATTCCCATTATTTCCTGCTTTGCGTTGAGGTAAGAACCTAAAGGTGAAATCCTTCTGGAGTGACTTTAGAGGAAATTACTAAAGTGATTTTCTAAGTTGAGGAATTAGCAATGTTTCTTCTGTTAAACCATTTCCAAGAGAAGGATAATTTGATTAAGACAATGCATCAAGTGTTGATTGAGCTCTTCGAGGGAGCCGTGTTGACTGTAAGTGGGGAATAACGTGGTCAAAAAGTCGCATCAGCGTAAGTATAAAAGCTCATTATCCCATCAAGCAAGCCTAATTAAGACTAAGTGCATTAAAAGTAAGAATTTACATAATTGATACTCGCCCGTACTTGCGCCTGCACTTTTGATTTTCGACCTGCACACTTGCAAAAGACATTCATGCAGAGAAGACGGGCTCTTCATACAATTGACCTCCAAATAAATCTTTTGGATAGCATTAGCATAGCATATCACGTGCTAGCAGCGTAGCGCCCAGAGTTGTCATTAACGTGTACCCTAAACATTTTTAAAAATGGAAAAAACTAGGATGCCTGTTAGCCATTTTTCTTTGAATAGCCTAGCCCGTCGGTCCGTTTTGGAAAAAAAAAAAAAACAAACAAAAAAAAAAACAAAAAAAACACATATAAAGCAGGCAGAGCCCCAACATCTGCCCGGCCCTGAGTTAGACACTGGAACGGACAAGGCGACCGCTGAATCGCTACAGTGGAAAGTGCAAACATGTTGTGTAAAACATCTTTGAACGTATGCTGCCGTCCCGTGATGTGAAATGTCAGCGCCTCCCTCCTACCGCGCTGGTGGCGTCAACGAGGTCAGCGTCTACGTCCTGCGGCGTGGCATTTACATCTGTTGTCTCTTCTTACCTTTATCCCTGCTCGTGATCCAACAATGATCACACGACCTCAGTGCAAATTATACAAATGAAACCGTAGCATCTATGCTAGGTACCACTTCTATGTTTGTCTCAAGAAATCTCGCCACGGACACATAGGTTTACATATTAACACCTGAACTTGATTTTATATATATATATATATATATATATATATATATATATAAAGTTTTGATTCATCTCTATGTTTATTTTGAAGTGGGAGCTGAAGGGCAGTGATAAGCTTGATAAAACAAACACCAACAGAGGTCCAGAAAAAAATTAAGTGAGCAGCATTTTAATGAAGGCAGACCATCTGCACGCATTAATTATTTTACTGACTTTAATTCATTAGACTGGCATGACTCTCAGTCAGGATGGCAATTATACTTGTTTATATTCGTATATCAACTAGTGGCAGGCGGATACAAAACCCAGTTTCTGATTATCAATGTCAGTCGAAACAAACACGGCCAACTATCGTTGTTCAACAGAACAGGTCAAGACCAAAACGTTGTATTTCTAATCGATTAGAGTCTTTTGTAATCATTGAATTTGGATTAGAGGACACTTACTTCTCGCCGCCGTGATGCCCAGCAAGTCTGCTTGATCTTCCACACCACCGCTGCCACCAGGAGAAGCGAGAGAAAACAACTAAAAGGAGACATTAACGGCAGGCAAGGATAAGAATGGGGAAAGAATAATGAACAAGTAAATCTGTAACCCAAGAAAATGGTCTTTCTTATTAGTTAAAATTGCATAAAATACAAGACATCATGATAAAAAAATGCCACTTATTCTATCAGCAGTGTTCTCGAAATGCTTTTCTTCCAACATTATGCTTATAGCACAATTGCGGAATCAGCGTGGATTGGGTTCATCTCAAGATGTTCCACTCTCTGCCTACGACGTTCATAAAAATAGGACGGTAAGAGGATAATTGGTGAGTTTCTACATCATGTGTCCACATTCATTTCCAAGTTAGAAGGGAACATGAGCCTGTTCCTGATGTGCGGGGACAAAGATAATCACGCCGCCATGTGAACTACATCCTGTAATTCGAGCAACAAGCCCTCGTCTTCAGGGGCCAGCAGCAGTAATCTCCTTTCAGCGGGGACACATTACCAGCTCGGACCTGATGAACCCAAGAGCATTTGTTTGATATTCAAACCTGAGCGGGCTATATCGGTTAGATATACGGCCGAGGTGGGCGTAGCCGTGAGAGCCGGAGACGGCGGCGTTGGCGGCTGTGTGAAACGTGATCGCACTGGCAAGGACGAGAAGCAACAGCGGCAAAGAGAAAAGGTGAAATCCGCTGTAAGCAACGGGAAACATCAAACGGCGTGCGATCACACCTCACAGCGTGGGAACGTTCTCTTAATAAAATTTTTAAAAAAAGGTACCGCCATTGCCTTTGCGCCACTTTGAAGATAAGCGGCTATAATATTCAAATGTGGCGAGATAGAGAACAAACAGACATTTATTGGCAAAAATGCAAAAATTATTCGGTTGGTGTACCTCAAACACTGCTAACAAATTGACGCCCATGTGCCAATAAGTTTCTCAATTTTCTACACCGGTATTAAAACTGATTTGCTTGATTAGTGTTAGATAGACGGAAAGTATTGCGATTGCCAGTGCGCGGGGGGGGGGGGGGAATCAAATGGATTCTCAGCACAGCGGTATGAAATGTCCTAAATGGGAAACACATCAGTGGGAGTCTAGGGGGCTTGTTGTGAAAAGGTGTAAACAATATTTGAAACAAGTGAGCAAAAGGAGTCAACAGTGGTCGTTCCCTTGCATTGTGTGTCGTAGCAGCGAGGCGGGAAACCCTGCGGGGCGATTTGATGTTGTTGACATCAGCCTGATTAGGTTTCCCTCTGAAATTCCCACACAGGTTCAACGAAGCGCATCAAGAGCCATACCAAAACTGGTTGATTATCCAACTTGTGGTTACAAGTGTGCAACGCATTCAATTGTGCCGCGATCGCGTTAAAACACGATTTCCCGACCAGCAATTCCAAGGAAATCCAAAGAATTCATCTATTAATTGATTAGTAACTATTACTATTCATATGGATATTTTCTAAAAGAAAAACCTTTCTTGAATATTATCCGACAAACGAGGATTTGTTTTGTGATGCAGGGTACGATTTGGCAGATATTCTTAAAATGTTCAAAAATCAATCGAATTGATCAGGATGTCCGAGCTATGTAGACATCAGACTGTGACCATTCAGAGTAAAGAGTATTGTGTGTCCATTGTTCATCCATTCCAACAATGGTCTTTGCTACTAATTGCAACTCAACTCAAGTGCATGTTTTAATCATGTAAATTGCCATATTGGATTCAATAAATCTTGGCCCTTCTGCAAGTTTTCTTTGCAAGAATCACCGAATTCAGCTGCAATTTGAGCTGACGGATGCGGGCGGCAACAGTTTAGCAGCAGGATGGTTTTTGTGCACGAGGCAGTGATGGGCAGGTGCCTCGGGCAATGGCGGCCTTCCATTTGCAACCCTGACAGCTACACACATAACATGCGAGTCCGTCGGCCAATGAAATGAGCAACTAAGACCGAAACAAGACACTGGCTCAGGTCAGTGGCTATCAGGTCACACAGGAATATTTTTTAAGCTTTAATATAGTCCTGGAAAATGTGTTTTTCATTTCACTTCATTGGACAAAGTCGGCGACAAATGAGTCCTGATTTATGACTGCTTTACAGCAATAAAGACTTAATGAAATGATTACTGTCCATTTGTTGAAATTTACTGCTGGGTGAGACATGACGTCCGTGAGGTGCGTTCAGTTGACTGTCAAACAGCCTGAAGCAAAATCAATGAGATTAATAAAGCAAATAAAGATGCGCATGGCTTCTTGGCAGATAAACACTGAGACGATCAAACGCAAATCAGAGTAAAATAAGACTCACCTGAAAAAGGTCACAAAGAACTGCACAAGGTCCATGATGCTGTTGTGTTGGGAAAAGGCAATCTAGTGGGGAAATCATGAAACAGTCATGAGTAAATCTTCAAAATGTTTCCTTAACAAGGTAGTTAACAGTATGTATATCAAGTGAAACTGGAGCTCAAAACTAAATGAAAAGAAATGGCAAAATAAAGTCAGCCCCAGAAACAAACAAGAGTTGAGAGAGGTTGCAGTAAAGGCCTGGAAAAACATTTCAAACGATGAAATCAATTGTAATGATTGACTTCAGCCGTAGGCGGCTTGACGCCATTATTGCAAGTAAGGGCTATGCCACCAAATATGAAATGTTATTCACTTTTAGTAAATTCCAATACTTTTGCTCACTTGGAAAGTGGGTGGCTTCAAACCAAAGCTACTCTGTCCTCAGTCGTTACACACATCCACATGTAAATCCCAAAATGGCTTCAGTATATAACAAAAACAAAGGAACTGAGCTTGCTGTCCCGATATTTATGGAGGGCACCATATTTGACAAGGAAGATTTTTTATTTCTGGAATCAAAATTCATCAACTGCTCCGGCGCACAGTGTTGATTAGAGTGACGACCACCATTTGAATTAATAGGATATCGGCTGGTGGAGTAAACAGTTCCTAATACTGGAAGTTATTATGCATGTCTGTGGTTCCGGAATAATCTGTCCGGAGCATATTCTTGCTTTTGTCAAACAGAAGCAGGATGTGTGTGTGTGTGTGGTTAAGGGGGGGGGGAAGCAAGGGCAGCTGTGTGACAGGCCGCATCACGGTGACACGTCATTATCTACTGTAGACGCTTCGGAGGCATTCTGCCCTGAAAGCATTTAGACACAGACACACAATGTCAACAGCAGCCCGATCCCTTCAGGGGCAACACGTGGCGTTGTGCAGCGGAGCGCGGGTATGCGTTAAGGGATTGATTTGTTGTCGCACGTTTGCCGCTTTGAATGCGGATGAGTAGCAAATACGAATGTTTATTTAGGTACAGATAGTTGGTTTCAATCTATTAATACAGAACGTGTGTGAAGTAAACCTCTCCAGGGAAGGGGGAAGAAGCCTGAGAAAAATGAAGTAAAAAAAAAAATCACTCATGACAGAGGAGTCAACTTCGAAACCTTCATAAAAGTCTGCCACCTTTTATCTTTATATATTGACAGAAAAAAAAAATTGGAGTCACTGGTGTGATGTGCGGTGACATGGCTAACGCGACTCACAACAGCGCGCATTGACGTGTTGTTGACTTTCTAAAAAGTGGGAAGGAGTAGATATAGTCTCCTGGATTTTCACATAATGTGGGGGTCAAAGTAATATGTTGCGGGTTAATTCAGTTTCAAGACATCTATAGCGGATCAATGGAATCATTTGTGGAACACTGAAAACATTTGGCGTTAGCGTCACTTTCTTTAAATTGAGCGCTGTCGTAACAATTCCACTGAAATCTTAAAAGTGGCTCTGGAAAATACCTTCTGTGTTTTCCCACTTTTTAAAGCAATTAGTAGGTTTGGCCCTTTGGAAAGCTTTAAATTGGATTTCATTTCAGCTGCCGCCTCATACAGGCATGCAAGAAAAAGACCTTATTATCTGATTCCCGACGCGGCTTTAACAGCTCAAGCCGGACCATAAATAAGCTATTGGTTGCCAGGGAATTTAATAGAAAACTATTAATGGAACACCTCTATAGATGAGCTCACCCTAAACATACTACCCCACTACGGTCCACCAATCTACCGTGTGAAAGAGAGGGCCACGACAAATACGAAAATCAATACCACAGAAGCCAAAATGATTTGCAAAAAGCGACTGTATGTTGTTTTAAAACGTTGTTGGTCTCCATTGGAAAAACACCTGAACAGGGAAACGGGCAAATATAGCCGATAAAATAACCAAATAAAATGGAATTTTACTTGTAAGGCCATGTCCTTACAGTGGAACCGGCAAAGTCAAAGTCAGAACTAGCCGTTAACATATCACTTATGTTAAGGTGTTTAACTTGTTTAGACATATGACAATTAAGAATGATAACCAAGTTCTCAGTTACAACACAAATGTTTAGGTTTTGACCCTGGAATGAATTATTTCGATTTGAATTATTTTCTATGGGTAAAAAAAACAAAAAAAATCTGCTTTTGTGTTCGACTTTCCAAGTTCCATCGCATTACAATGTACAAATATGAAAACCTGAACAGATCGGATGGTTCACCAGTTGGTCTACTATATTTGTTCTTAAAAAGTGGAGTCAAAATTAGCCCGAGCAATATAGGATTAAACAAACAGTGTTCCAAATGCAAGACCAGCATAAACGTGTTATCTGGACAAATTGGATTGCTCCAAGGTCACCACGAAAAGCAACCGTACCTGAATCTTGATGGGCCACGAGAAGTTACTGACGTAGACATAAAAAGTGATGTTGGGGTTGCTCCTGAAAGTAAACTTCTCACAGGAAAAGCTGTCTCTGTATTCCTTGATGTTGGTCTTGGACACGATGGGCACCTCCTCGCCTGAGATGGTGCCAGCTGTTGGCCAAAAGAAAGCACAACTGAACATTTTGGAGATGGCAAATTGATGGAACATTAAAGCGGAAATCAACCCGAAGATATTTTTTTCAAGAATATGTTACCAGCAGGCCCACTAGTTGAAACACGGCATTCTGAACTGGCTAAAAAGGAGTGGATTAACTCTTATTCCACAAAGGATATATTTATCAGAATGCCTTGTTTCAACTAGTGGACTTGCATAAAACATATTCTTGATAAAAAAATGTTTGGCTGAGACTTCCCTCTTTAACATTGTAAACTACCACTTAAGTGATTTTTAATTATACAGTCAATGAAATGTAAATGGTACTGTGGAACCTTTCAGTTTGAGAACCCTTGGTATGTGATTTAAGCCAATAGATGATGCATTTTTTAACATATGGGCCCCGCAAAGGACGCCAATATCATCGGTCAGGACTGTGAGCAATACAATAAATACAATCAAGTCGGCGTGTTTGAATGTATTCGTTAAAAACGTCCATGCGTAGCTGCAGGTGTTGCCTTTTAGTTCACATGTGGAAAGTACGCTACGCCATTGGATGAGAATGCGCTAATAGCCGTCTCCATCATGGCGACATGCACACAAACCAATTTCCAAGCATGAGCTCTGGCAAACATTCCACTTTACATATATTTAAATGTTTCCAGTCATTTCGCAGTCACGCTCGTGTCAATGGCCTCAAGTCATTGACATTCCAACCCAGCGCTGGGAAACAAAAGAACAGAAAATGACAGCTTGAGTGTGGCGACGTGCGCGTGTTTATCTTAATTGAAATCACCCTCCTGCACCACCACCACCACCACAACCGCCACCGCCACCTCCACCCAAAGGCGCTTAAGGCTCTTGTCAATTGTGAAGAGGCTCCATCATGACTTCAGAGACAAAATATCGTTCGCGAGGGGGGGAGATGGGACCGGTGGGCACCTAACGGCAAACATTAACGACAGCACTCCGAAAAAGGTTACGGTGGCTGCAGAGGAGCATTGCGTGTTTTTAAGCGGTGGGGGGGGGGGGGACATGTCAGGTGTGATGTGGACAGAGAAGGTGGCGACGGGCTTGGGTGGAGGTGGAAGGAAGGGCAGGAGATAAACACAGCAGAAGTGGATGGCTGCAGTGTCCTTGGATGCCTTTACATGAGCGACCGATTTGCCACTAGACGTAGATTTAAAAAGAATGTTTTTTTTGCTCTTTTTACAACACCCTAAGTTGGCGTCATGCTAGCAGGAAAAGTAGACACTGGTTAATAACCAGTCGGCTTGTCTAGCTTAAACAAGATAAATACTGCTGGGTTAGCTTCTTTTTTTTTTTTTTTTTTTTAATGTCTTTTAACTGGCTTGTTTGAAAATGATTTTAAATATTCGACTTTTAATTGTGTGACGCACATCCAGTTATTTTGTGTATGCAATGCGCATTAATAAAGCTGCCTTGCCTCGACTTTTGTCCGTAGCTGCTGACCGGAAATGTTTTACATTACATGTAAACCACGGTTAATTTCATTTTATATTTGTGTGGCAGTTAATATTTAAAAATGAGACGCATCAGTGCCACTGATGACATTTACTACCCCTCCTTGATGGTCATTAAAGTTAAGCGAGTGTTTTATGGCTTTCAAGGTATTATTATTGAACTGGCCGACGTCTAATACTGTTCATGTTTTTAAATTTAAACACTGCTTGATGGCCAAAGTTTTGACTCTGAAACATGTTATTTCAGATAGAAAAAAAATGGGAAATTGTGTTCTACCAGCCTCACTACATCCAACTTCGGGCTACCACAGTACAGCACTGCATAGTTTAGAGTAAATACCTGTTGATCCAACAGACCAGGTGATATTGAGGTTGAAGTTGTTGGAGGCATTAATCGACATGTCCAAGTTCTTGTTGGCCTTTCAACAAAGAAGACGAGATATCAGGCAAAAACACCACATGAAGCAAAAGGTTGCCTATTGAACACGGGAAGCTTATGAAACTGCGTCATGTATCAGCAAGCCGAGAATACATTTGGAGCTCCTTCTCATGGAAAAACAGTGAGCGAGTCATCGAGTCGTCATCGATGGCGTTAAATAGGGCGATAATTGACTTGTGATTGCTGCACTCATGTCACCCAGCCTGAAGGGAGCAAAGTGGGAACCGGGCACAACATGAAGTCCCATCAGAGTTGACAATTACTACTGAGTCACTTCTTGAAAAGCATGCTAGCAGTGAGTCTTGCGAATTAATTGCTTGACATTAACCTGTTCGGGCGAGGCCATGAAGTTGATGGCCGTGTAGTGGTTATCATCTTCTTGGATGAGACTAAAGGTGAACTGGTAGTCGATCAGCAGGTTGTCTGTTGGAGAAATGTAGAAGGCACATTATTCGAACTCGGCAAAGCCTGATGGTGTGGCGTCTTTGTATTGGACAACACAGTGACTCGAAAGCTGATAAAGCTTCAAAATGGCAACCTATTGATAGGCAAATTTTGACTGCAAATATCAAAACAAAGGTCTGAGCAAGAGTCTGACTGGTGAAGATGAAGTAAACTCCAAACTTGATTGTAATCAAATCCATTAGCTGCAATCAGGGTGTCCAATTTTCTCGTCGAGCTGAGTGCAAAAATACAACTTATACACAAGGCTCCAACACCTCTTAACAATGATTAATAAACAACGGTATAATTTTATCACCATTTGCTATACATGTTGCTGCCTTTGTACTTTGATTTTACACAGTAACTGACAAAGACTATAATTAACACATGCACAGTCCCAACTTTCATCCTACATTTTGTCAAATTCAATTCATTAGTTTTGTTTGTCTATCACGGTCCAACAATTTTTTTTTTTTTTTAATTGCCATTCAGCAATTCTCCTTCGGCTTCTCTGCAGCTTTTGCTTCTCGGTCTGACTTTCGTCGCACTACTTTCAGCCACTGTTCGTGCAATCATCTATATGGAAATCAGTCCAGCAGTACCACTGGGATAGGGTGACTGTGGCAATAAAAAATGAATGCATTCAATTACATTGAAGTATTTTTTTTTCATTTATTTTTAACCACTGCTGTTCCTTTATGACGACATTTTCGGTCCAATTTACACCAGCCCACAAGTTCAGTGTTCAGAAAAAGACACGTGACGTGCATTTTTAGATTTAAGCGTGTAAAAGATAAATGCTTCAACGGAGTGACAGTTTGCATTTGAGTACCGCCTTCGCTCCAGCCACGAGGAGCATTCCCAATGTGTTCAGTCCGTAACAGAGAGCTCAAGAGCAAGCGTTGGTGATGCGGAGAGGTTAAAACAAGCTCAGGGCCTGAACTTCCTGTCTTCTCATTGAGCTTGGTGTCACGCGATGGCATTTCAAAAGGGGACAAAAGCTTGGCCGAAGCTCCGTTGTCTCGAGTATGACATAGGGGAAAATATATTCATATATGATGCACTCTGAAGGGCAGTGGCTCAAGCGCAAAGATACAAGTCAACACCAGTGACTCCATACATTCAACTATGCAGCTATCGGGGTGCAGGGCACACTCCTCGAAGTCAACATCACTTTTCGTCTCTAGATCACACGTGTCAAACTCGAAGCCTGCAGGACAGATCTGTCCATTTGCATCATTTTGTGTGGCCGGTGAGAGTTTTCTACTGTTTGCTCCTTGATCTGATTGCCGCATTTGATTCAGTAGACCACAGTATTCTGTTGCCTCATTTGCAGCACCAGGTGGGCATTAGTGGTAGCGGTCTAGAGTGCTTTAGATCCTACGTGGCATGGTATTCCACAGGGTTCAATATTGGGGCCCCTGCTGTTTTCATTGGATTTGCCACTCCTATGTTCCCGCTTAAGAAAGCATGGTACAATACAATACAATTTTATTTATGTAGCGCATTTCATAACAGCTAGAGCTGTAACAAAGCACTTTACAAACAATACGATAAATAGAAAAAAAAAAACAATAAATGGCTGTGATACATTAAATTGGACAGTGATTTTTAAATTGGACTAGCAAATTGTTTGAGTTATTAAATCCACTTTTTTTTTTAAATATTAGGCAGCTGGCTAAAGTAAAGCCTCTCCTTTCACAACAGCACAAAGAAACAGTAATCCATTTTGGAGTCAGCAAGACCTCCCTCAAGTGTCTCGAGTTGCTCCAAAATACTGCTGCTTGCCTTCAAACTGGTGCTCATAAGAGGGAGCACATAACTCCAATTATGTCCTCCCTTCACGGACTCCCTGTTCAATTAACAGTTCATTTTAAGATTCTTTCATTTATTTTTAAATCTATAAATGATCTCGCGCCACCTTATGAGACAATCAAAGTAGATTTTAGGCATACCGTTACACCCCTATAACGATTATGTGGTTTCACTGTTATACGTCAGCTCTGAGGTCATAACAACAACGTGGCCAATGATGATGAAGCAAGTATGACAACTCTGATCTAAATTAGTAAAGAAGAAGGTGGGTGACTGAGTGTGCTCAAAGCCCTGTGGAGAAGTCCTCCTCCTCCTCCTCCTCCGTCCCCTTCATTAGCTCAGATCGCTCACTCCTCATGATGCGCTTGACATTTTCACGACAAGTCATTCTGTCAGCGAACAAGCACGGCGGGTGGCAAAGCGCTAAGACGGCCCATCTGCCGCCGAGCGCCGGGCTTGAAGTAACGAGGCTGGCAAGAGCCGAGACAGTGCGGCCAGGAATAATCAAGTACTGTATGTATTGCGTGTGTAAGTGCGGTGGAAATGTACTCACAATAACAGGTTCCCCTGAGTGGATTGCCAAGGTAACGGTTTTCTGAGTCACACCTGCAGAGAGGGAAAAAGAACAGGGAGCCAGATGAGTGTACAACACTTACGTAGACTCTGCTGCATCATTTCGCAATTTCATCAAAATCAGCCCGGTGACATGAAAACTTAACATATGGTCCGATCAGAGTTGAAGCTTCGAACATCAATGCAGTAAAATCCAATTAAACCCTTGCAGTGGAAAACTTATGTAAATCGTAAATATAATCCTACAATGTCAACATCGTGTGCCAACTCCAGGTGAATTATTCATATTAAAATGCACAATATGTAAATGATCATATTTTGGAGATGAAGCACAAGTGAGCAAGCCGCCAAAGGCTACACAAACCTTGTTTTGTATCATTTTTAATAACTCATATGTTGGCATTTGATAATCAGAACCTGGGGGAGAACATCTTTGCAGGGCTCTAAGCAAACTGGCTCTCATCTGCCATTTTGGATTCGTCTCAAAAAGAAGTTAAGCGGCAGGGGAGATATCGCTAGATGGGTGTCAGCATGCATCCAAACAAAGCAGTAAAAAAATAAAAACTTAGTCTAAACTGAAGAGATACTCAAAGAAGTCCCAGTCGAGGACATTGGCCAAACGGCACACTCCAGCAAATAAATTGCACTCCTTGTGCTGAAACAAAAATATCTATAAATGTACTTCTGCTGCATTCCGTTTATCAGTGCATTCTCAAACTAGGCTTTAAATTCAAGTTACCCTCGAAACACAATGAGGCAATAATAAGCCTGCAATTAACATATGGCCTGTGTGAAATGACTGTAAACTGAGGGCCAATTAATCTATGAGCGCCACTAATGAGGGTCCTAACTCAGGGGGCTAAAAATGGGGTGTGAGCGGGGGGGAAAAAAAAAAAAAAAAAAAAAAAAAGGTGCTGGATGGGCAATTACTCGGTTGTGTTCGCCTCTGAGCCATTGTTGTTATTTGACAGACGTTCTGGTTTTCAAGCCCGCGGCGTCTGTAGCATCTCGCAAAAAAACAGACGCACACACACACACACCATCTGAACGGCAAAGATGGAAAGTGGCATGACTAAACGCCGCCCAGCGCGGCGCAAACACTCGGAATGTGAGTGAGACGATGACAGCAGTACTTGCGAGGTTTGATTTGCTATCAGAGAGAGAATGTCAGATCATTTTAATCACGCTATGACTCACCGGCATCTATCAGCCTTTTTTGGGATACAGTTGCACTGCAGTTTAGCAAGTGAATTGAAGAAAAAAAGTTCATGTATGGTAACAACTGACAAAAACAAAGAACATTTTTGCTATAAACTATAGATACTTTTCATTTGTTTTATAATCTAAGACACAGTTTCAGTCTGTTTATTAGGTTTTTTTTATTGCGGTAAGCAAAGTTTTTTGGTTTTTTTTCCCTTCCCATTTTTATTTATGTTGTTAGTTTTCGTTAACTACAATAACCTTGCTCTATACGCATCGCTTGGTTGCAGGTGTATCGTGGAGATGTGCATCACATCATGATCAGCCTCATTGATGGAGATGCACAGCCCTAATGCATAGCCTCAATTATGAGCCGGAACATATGGCAGGGTTCATTGGGATGCGGTGTTCTTTACCTGTTTCCCTCCCCTCTGCATCGCTCCTTCCTTCCCTGGAAGCTTTTATGCATTTAATGGTCCAGGGTACAGTCTGAAGTCATGGCCGTAACATTGCTGCACTTTAACCTGGTAGATGGGTTATTATTATGTAGCATACACGTACGCTACAATGCGGTAAAAGAGACCATTTAAGCTTGTGAATATCCATTATGGCGATGCATTTGTGTCACGGTTGTTGTATTTTATGCGTTGTTAGGACGATAACGCACAATCAAAGGGTCATAGAGGAGATTGCGCGCAGGAGGGCAGGCCACTGAGCTGAAAAGGTGACTCGGTTATTACACTGAAGGTGGCAGTTATGAACCATTAAGGGCAACTTCTGTTTTATGCGTCTCTTGTATTTCGATAAAGCATATTAAAAAAATAAGACGAATATTGGCTGCAACTGAGCAGAAACCCATTCGCAACAAGTCTACTGTGTGTCATGAAATAGTAACTGGTTAGGAGTTTCTTCAAGGAGTGCCCAGCAATTATTGGAGGCACACGTTTGAGTTTCACATCATAAATACAAGTAGCTTTTAATTTGTTGTGCGCCCAGTCCAGACGATCGGACGAGCACCATTTTCCCCCTGGTAGCTTTTAGCGGCAGAATGACAAATAGATTTTAACGGATGCACGCTGTGGAAACCTATGCTTTCAGAGTATTAAGTGACATGATCAAGTATCACTTTGACATCATTTCTAAGCAGCAAATCTAAAAGGTCAAGCAAGCGTCAGTGAGTGGATCGGAGTGATCTCCGCTGCCTGGCTGTTTAACGGACAAGGACAGGCCAGAGTGCTCTTTTATGCCTGTACAAAAGGACGAGAGACAAACGCTGCCACAAGCTTTTCGACCCTCACGCGGCATCACTCCTGAGGCGTTTCAGCGCGCTCGCATTTGTAGAACAGACAAACACTCCTCCATGCAGTCCAAGGCGAAGTGTATCATGCAACTCCTCCCTGCTGTATCTTAATTTAATCTCCGCCTGCATGAATGCACACACGCGCCACAACTGCGGTCCGTCGTCGTTACGCTGTATCTTAATTTAATCAACGCGTGCTTGGACCTGTGTGCTTGCGCGCACAGGTCCAAGCTGAACCTTTGCACCGCAAGAAAACAGAAGAAACGAGAATTTAAATGAAAAAGGGCAACTTGGTTTATTAAAATAAACGTTAATAAATGAATGGTTCTTTACTACTATTTTTGTCTGGGGGCAGAGTAGTCAGAATTATAGTTTACACCATAAATATACCTACTATGATCGAAAAACACTTCTGACTCATCTTACATTACCCGTAAAAATAAACAATTTACAGATGAATACGCTCCGTAACGTCTGCTAAGAACGCAGGCTAAACTTAACCCTTCCCCGACATTGAAAGCTCTTTAATATGTACCCAACAGACTTCCTTGACACTAATTTCAAATGTCCTATTCGCCAGGGATTTGGTGTCATCTTGTGTCATTTTAAGGCATTACAGAAAAAATGAGATGTCAAAATGAATCGATTAATCGACAGGTATTCGATTATCAAATTAATCGACAACTGAGTAATCATTAAGAGCCATTGTCTGTCGTCCTTCACGAAAGCCGACTGATTATCTTTATATTTAATCAAAAATAAGAAAGCAGTCCTGACTAAAACACACATTCGCAAGTGCAAAATATTTACCTCAACGCTCCTTTTTGTACTCATCACAGCACGGGGCGGCATCTATTGTTTACCAAAACAATTCCATCCTGTGCTAATGTACCCTCACTTCATTACGACGTCCATTATGCCGAGGCCCTAATGGCATCCGCGGCCGCGGTGCATGCATGTGTGAACGCACATGTGCAAAAAACGCAGCGCCATTTTGCAGAGGTCTTTTGTTTCAGGGCTACCGCTGAAGAGGAGCTGACAAGGGCGGTTGGAGCGGCGGACGGACGGGGGGGGGGACTGATTACAGGTAATGAGATACCGGGAATTACATCACCAAGCAGCACAGGAGCGCAATTGTTAATCAATATACCAATTTGATTACACTAGAAACAGGTAATTACTTGAGCGCGCTAATGTTTGAAGGTGAAAATGTATTTTGATTTTCAAGATTAGATACCTTAACATCACTTTGCAATGAAATAACACTGCAAGATCATAAGGACGTTAATCAGATCAGTCAGAGATGGGACTGCGAGTTAGAAAAAAAAAAAAAAAAAAATGCATCCGTGCGTTCAATGTTCCTGGCTTCATTTTAATTTGATAATCAGTAATGGGCACCAGGAAGCGTCCCAAATCTGGTACGAGGGCAGATCCCTCCACTAAATGGCATGTGATTGGCCTGCTGGTGTCTGGTCTGCTTTAATGTTCCAGTCAGTCATTTATAGTAACTGTTAGCGACCTGCTACTCCAGTGTCGCTACATTGTACTTAAACTAGAAGCTTCTTTCTTATATCTGAATCCATAGTTGATTTAAGAGGACATTCTACAAAAAATAAATTAAAAAAAAAAAAAGATTCATGATTAGTCGACTTCCGAGCTTGGAACGTCGACGGCTAATCAGTAAAACCCAAAAAATGAATCAAATTCAGTTCAGCAAGATGTTCGCTCCCCAACACTTTTAAAAGCCCCGAATCAGCATTTTTGCCATTTTTCCCCAAAACAGCCATTTTAGGCAGAATTTATCACAATGTATGAATTTGCATGAGCAGTGACCAGCTTCCGTTGCTCTAACTGCATTAAAAACCCCTTGGCGTCCATTTTGCTTACAACTGGGAAAGCGGGCAGCTAAGTGGGGATGGTCCTCCTACAACGGGGTGGGGAATTGATCCTGTCAGCAGTAATCATGCTGGATGTGCACTTTCGGACCAACACCACACAACAGTTTTCGCTCTTCCAGCACTAAGGTAAAAGAACGAGAATCCAACTTTTAAGGGTCGTGTTGGGAGGGGCGGCTGATCTCTTAAGGTCAGACAATCACCGCTTATGACTGAGCCATAAAAAAAAAAAAAAAAGTCATGATGAGCCACAATTAGATGCAAATGTACCTCAGAGGTTATACTTCCAATACGAGTGGTGCTCTCGTAGCTTTCAACTTTGATTACGCAATTAGGAGGAAAAAGGTGAGTGAAAGTCAGCGGGGCCTTAATGTGATCCAAATCCCATTAATTTCCCCCTAATGTGTATATGCTTATCTGTAGTGTCCTTCTGACTTCTCCTTGACAGTAATAATGACTCACTGAATTGTTGGCCGACAGTTACACAGATACAAACGCACAGATTGTTTGAAAGTTGGCGTTAAAAACCTGAACTCATTTGCGCTGCCCCCTATTTATTATTCGTTTTTTTTTTTTTTTGTCGCTCGATTAATCACTCCGTCTGATTTCATTACAAGGAAAACCCAAAGACAGATTTGCAAATTGCCAACTTTCATCCAGAGAAATACATGAAAAATGTCATAATTAATAAGCAGGGATGAGCATTTCCTTGACGTGTAAAATTTGCTTAGGGAACGCGCGTGGTAGAATTTGTCGGAATGTTCTCCCGTTTCCACATAGCTCAACTGTGGAGTTCGTATTTGATCTCACGCTTTCATTGTGCTTCGGAAGGCTGAATGATGTTCAGGGCAGCCATTGGAAGAGCTGAGCTGAGCCATTTTTGTGTTGTTAAGCGTATGTGTGCGTGCGTGCGTGTGTGTGTGCGTGCGCGCACTACTCACAGCTGGCACTGGTCCCCTTTGATGCCCTTGGTGGTGCAGAAGCACTTGCCAGTTAGCACCTGGCACATACTCGCATGGCCGTTGCACTTACAGGCTGGATGGGGACAGATGGTGGGAATATGGAAAAGCGTCGATGAGAGACAGACATCAACAACAACAAAAAGGTGGTGTTTTTCTTTCTGTATTAAACCACTGCAAAGGCAAATAGAGAGGGTCTTCCCATTCAAACCCCCCTTAGAGGACTACCGTTGACATATGAGATGAGGCTGTCCTGAGGGGGCAATCGAGTCTATACATTTCCCACAAGGCTTCTAAAGTCTATAGTGTCCTATCGCTACCAGCCTTCAAGTCAATGTATTGACGTTTAACAGAGAAAAGTAGGGTCACATACTGGATTTTTCTTTTTTCATGAATTAAAATACATTACAGCACAATTAGAATTGCGCAACCTCCGCCAGTGTTGATCCAGAGTGGCTCTAATGGGGAAGTTGGAATAGTCACAGCAACGCTTAAAGACCCATGTTGAAATCTTGAGCGCCGTATTGGGACGCCCAAAAAAAAAAAAGTTAAAAAAAATATCATCATATAGCAGAGAACGTATCATGAAACTATGTGTTGGCGGCTGGTCAAAGGTGCGTGTGTGTTGACTGTAAAAACAGCCGCGTTGTTGAACGTGTGAAAGACGAGTCGATGGCTGCTTGAGTGCCGCGGCGTCCTTTCAGGTTTCGCGGCTGGGGAGCCCATTACGCGTGCTTCGCTACGCTTTAAAACATGAAGGCGGTGTATTACGCTGGGGGTCAGTGGGCACAGTGTCTCTCCGCGCTGAAAACAAATCTTTGCCCACTGCCCCTCCCGGAGATGGCACGTGTGATTATTTCAGGCGACAAAGCGCTGCTTTGAGGCTCGTAAACAACAATCCATGCGTCCCACTCAACAATGGCTTTGGCTAATTGCTATTAATTGCAACCTCATTTCAAACCTTGATTGAGGTGGGGATCCACGACATTTTTGGATAATGACCTAGAGAACGTGGCATATAATGGGGCTTGATTTGGTTCCTCCACGGGCTGTGATAGGAGAGGAATATTTCATTCATTGATGAGCACCTGTGTAGCTTTACAGGTTGCAGCCTCATTTGCCTATGCATGAACAGATGTTATCTACTCCCAGCTGTGTGCGCCCGTGTTATTTCTTATAAATTCCAAGCAACATCCAGTTCCTCAGCAATGCTTTTTCAATGATGAATGCACACAATAAAAAAAAACAAAAAAAACAAGGAGAGAGGCATGCCTGCAAATTAATCAATTATGTACGTTGTCAACTTGCAAAATATAAACACCGCACCTCAAATTGACTAGAATACAGATGGTAGCACGAGGAAGCAGGAATTACCTTTACTATGATAGATCACCATGTGTCGCGGTTAATGTTTTGAACCACAGCACACACCGCCCGGCAGAGCAAGCGCGGCATCTGTAAAGCTGATGTTTAGCTACATTTTGGTTCATGAAGAATGATGTCCAGATGTCTGCATTCTGAGGTTGTGGTGAGGGGGGGGGGGGGGGGGGGACTCAAAAAGAAAGTAACTTGCGACGCACACGTCTAGCATCTGTAAAGTTGACATTCATGGTGGAGTTCAATAATAGAAACAATGTTGCTATGTGAGCAAAACCTGCTTAGCATGTCAATAATGACCCCAAAAGGCCAAAGAACTCATTTATTCCCATTTGTGGTCTTAAAATACACCCATCCCTTTTATTAAATGCCTGGTAGGCAAAACAACATATGAGGAAATACTCTCATGAGTCATTCAATTATCTAACTGTGTGCATCCATCCACTCAAGATAAGCATGTTTCTATTTCTTTTGTTGTTGTTGCAGAAATGCAAGCAAAAGCTCCAGAAGGAGAACGTTTGACCTTCCCTCTCACATCGCCGCTTGCTAAAATGTCAGCCAAACACAGTGATCCTTGATATTTGCTTGTCTTTTGATGAAAATTGTGTTTCAACTCTCAATGACTGAAAGAAAACAGCCTCTGCTTGTTTGGAACATTTAGCCTGAAGCCATATGCATTTAGAGTGCCAAGATAAACGGTGCATCCATCTAAGTCATGCCCAATAGTGCCATCTGTTGGATAAGAGATGAAATGACTGGACCTGAATGGTGCAGATGCTTTTAGGTAAAGACCAGATCGGACAAACTATATTGCCGACGCTGATTCGTCCAATTCATGTAACATTGACAGCGAGAGTTTTAACAGGGACTCACCTTGGCATTTGCCGCCGTTGGTGGGGTCGCCGTGGTAACCGGCCATGCAGGTCTGACAGTGAAGACCCGTGGTCAGGTTGCGGCACTGCTCGCACACGCTGCCGTTGACGCACGTGCTGTGGCCGTTACACTGGCACGCTGTGTGTGTGCGAGGCGGGGCACAATCAGGAGTCGGAGGTCATTTCAAATCATGATTCATTTCGTCACTCATTGTGGCATGAACTATATTTGTATATACTATATACTATATAATGACATTTGTAGACATTTTTTCAGTCTCTAGTGTAATTTTTTTAATTTCAACAGTTAGACTTGCATTGTATAGCACTTTTGGAAAAAAAATAAATTAATAAATAGGCTTTCCTAATAAGTACATTTTAATATTTTGATCGACTTTAATATTTATGATACAACATTTTTCCTAAGTTCACTTTCTAAACAAACACACAAGTTTGGCTTGTCCCATCATGACACATTCCTCCAATATATCACTGCTTTTAGAAGATTTTTTTTTCAAACACTAAGTTCCAAAATATGCTGCAAGGATTTGTCAAGATGCTCCTGACGTTCTCACATTACAACTTGCAGTGAGTTTCTTATCAGGTTCGTTTACATGACGAGCTAAGCATATGGTTGCCCGAGTCCGCAGGGAGGGATCCCTTCCCCGCGTGTGCCGGAACAAGACACCCGATTAAAGAGCAGCTTTTTAAACACGAGACGCGACAGTCAATACGTAACCCGAACAGGAAGTGGCTTTCTCACCGGGGCAATGAATGAAGGACCACTCGTAGCCTTTTTCTTTGGGGCAGACGCCCGGCTCCAGGCTCATGTCGTGGGACTGGCCCTGCTTGGTCGGCCTCTTCATGGGCCCCCTGTACGAACCCTCCGTGCACAGGCCCTTGCCCGTGCTGCTGGGGTCGCCGCACCAGCCGCACTCGGGCTGCTCCAGGCACTGGCCGCACGTCCGCAGACCTGAGCAGTTCTGGGCTGAAGGACGACAAACAAAGGAGGGAAGGGAGACTTTGAAGGTGAAACTGAAGACCCGCTGCGGCTGCCCTTTCTGGACTCCATTCTAAAATTATTAGTGAGGTCCGGCCTTGCGTTTGCGGGCATTCTGCACGTTTCATTTCCACGGTCACCTTGACTCTAACATCTGCATTGTGAACCCGGTCGTGCAATGACAGCGCGAGAGGATTTCATTCCGTAGGATTTCTCAGCCTTCGACAGATTAAGGTGCTTTAAAGTGCTTTACGCGAGGGCATTAACGCGCTATCTGTTAAGCTGCCAGAACAACAGATGTGAGAGCAGATACAAGGATAAGTCTTTTGGTTTTAAAGAGTCGACATGGACAATGAAGGAAAAAAAAAAAAAAAGGCACAGAATGAGGTTTGAAGGCAAAGTAGAACCCTCAACCCTGAGCTACAAAAAGGGCTTCGATCCACTCGCAGAGCCAACTTTGGCCGCCGCTAAATTGCCGGACAAGCCGCGGCGTTGCCACTTTGGCCGCCAGACGAAGCACTCCTGGGCAGAAAATGTCACCGCCATCTTAAAGAGACAAACGCAGAGTGCTTTTTTTTTTCCTTCTTCTTTTATGTCAAACAAATCTCCAGCTTGTCTGCTAATGGATGTGTAGCCATGACAACACGGCGGCAATCAGCCCAAAGTAGGGCCATTTAATTGTGTTGTGACGGGCGGGGTGGAAGGCTTTAAGTGGCAGACGCTGCAGCAACGAGGCGGTCTAAGCGCAACGGATGAGGAGGTTCTTGGGGTCTTTTCTTGCCACACTTAAAAAAAAAAAAAAAAGCAGGCTAGAATCAATAGGACACAAAAACATACACAACTTCAACATGGATTTTGACAGATAAATCGATTCCAGCAAGCAACTAAATCCCATGCTTGGAAGCTGCTCCATAAATTGGGTGGCAAGTTTGACAAGCCTGTAAAAATGAATTTTTATGGCCCAGATGTCCAATTATGGAAACAACACGGCTTTTAAATGCATACAAAACCCAAATCTCTGAGCATAACCCAAGAGAAATGTGATGTTGCGGTCATACGTGAACTGGTGCTGGAAGGAGTCATGAGCTTGCGCAACATCTCTGTTTGAGGGTGCTTTTACTCTTTTTTTGGGGGGTCATTTTCTTTCATTTTTCATAATCCCTGCTGAATCTGATGAGATTCAATGCAAAAGCTGCCCGCAAAAATTCTACCTTTAACAAACATTATAATGCTCACTTTTGACTGACCCTCTCAGAAAACAGAGTTTGTGGGTTGACTAAGTTAAAACATTTCGCCACAGGAAAAGTCCTAAATACCCTCTAGGGTTCAACTGCCACCATTCTTAACACATTTATCAACTATACAGACAATGTTTTTCGTGGAGTGGAACCTCAGTTTATGTATGGCTTACTTTTCGTGTGACTGATTGACAGTTTCCTTAAAAAAAAAAAAAAAATTGAAGTGTGACTCCGCCATTCTTTTCCTGGTATCGATGTGCGTTTATCCGAAGCATTTGAGAATTTGTGTGTATAGAGTTCATCGGATGGCAAGTCGTATTCCACAATGCAAGCTTTTATTGACAACTCAAAGCACAAAAACCCTCCCGGTCTGCGCTGCAACATTTGCAATTCAATCAGACCTTCAAAATAAAAGCATGCCGTATAACACACTTTCAACTCACTCTCTTGGACCACTTATTTAACGGTTGCACTCAAAACAAGCACAACATAATTTGAGTGGGACAGCTAAAAAGCCAATATAAGGCCAAATAAAGTGTAGTGAAGCTGCTATTTTATTGGCGCGCTCTTATTTTGAATTGATTTTTGACATGTGTTGAATGATCACAGAGTCTGTTGAACCCGTTTTACACATTACGACAGCAAGTTCTGAGTGCCAGCCATTTGATAAAGGCGAGAAACTATAAAATTCAAGTAGAAAGTCTTGGAAAACGGCTCATTTCACTCCCCTCCTCGCTGTGTGCACCATCAAAAGTAAAGGCAAAAGTGATGTTAAATGTTCATTTATCCATTTCAGTTGTCTTTTTATTGTATTTATTCCACCCTTTTGGACATAAATTTATCATTTCTGTATATAGAATGTATTATGTTTGGACATAAAAAAAAAAAAGTACAACTACAAAATACTTTTTTGTAAGATTCACTAGTCATTTGCATGCTAATTAGCCCTCCGCTTACTTTACCTTCTCCATCCCTGGTTCACCAAAAGGTCAAAGAAAAATCAAACCGCATTTTACTCGCATTCAAATCCAGGTTCTATTACGTACTCCTCGCTGCCTTTAATAAACTTCTCAAAGGCTGCAAATGGCGGCAAGTCAATTTGCAACTCAGTCACCAGGGAAATCAAACGGCGAGAGGGACGCTGTGTGCAACTAATTGGGCATAACAAAGCCCCCAAAACACCTCTCAAATCCAATCACAAAACACTAACACAAGAGGTTAGTTCCCTCTTTCTTGTCTGCTGTCATGAGCACTGACTGGCAACCTGAGGAAGCAACAGCGCTAAAAGCTATCGCCAAACAGTGGCGCTAGAGCGTACCAAGAGAAAATCTATGCAAAGCATGGGGAGAACAAGACTGGAACTCTAAACTCTCAGGAGAGTGAGGCAGACCTCCTACCCATCCACCGTGCCGCCTTCCATTTATATTAATGGGATAAATACATATATTTACAGGGGATGAGGATCGAGCCCTGCAGCATCCCATCAACAAAGGTTTGTAATTGCCCACAGATGCTGGCAAAGCTTTTTCTATTAGACAAAGATATGGCCTGATGAAATGAAGCTTGTCCGCTATTAGTTCCCTTGCCTCAAATATGTCCCTCATGGTGTCAAAGCAATATTTTTTTATATTAGATATGGCTTTAGTCTGTCCACAAAAACAGCAAAGGTTTTCATTTCAGTTCAGTTCCAAAAACCAAAAAGACTAAATAAATGCTTGGGACTCTCGAAAGTTGAGTAAATAAGCACTCCTTGGCCATTACAATCTTAAGATACGAGTTTAAAGCGTTCCATGACATTGTGTGTAACTCAAAACACTTCCATTGAAATGTATGGAAATGCCATTAATCTATTCCAGCCCCACATTATGCGACTTTGGCTATGTATGGTCACCATTGGGCAGTATAACACAGAGAGACGCGTTAGATTAGGCCTCTTAGGCGTATACGATTACCGGTAGATACAAGTTTAATTTATCAAAGAAAAAAAGAACCAGGCAGAGGTTCCCGCGCAACCTCTCACACACAAAGAAGAGTTTGAAATGTGACTCAGTAAGATGCAATGATAAGTCTTTTTTGCCGCAGATAAAGAATCTATGCCTGTGAGTATTGTTGTATTGTCTGTCTACATGTGTTTGTGCTCAAATATGGCCTTAAGTCTCTTTTTGAGGAATTGTTCGCTATCTGCAAAACTGCTACTCCAAAGTAGTGTCACTCGCAAGTCAAGGCACAATTGTACTTAGTTTTTGGAATGAGGCACTCACCCAGGCAGTCTCCCGTCTGCCACTCCAGACACTGGCCGTAAGGGAAGGAGATGACATAGGCGGTGGAGTCCACGCAGCGCTGTGCACTGCTGCACCACATGCACTCCATGGCCTGGCTGGTGCAGTTGGCACAGGTGGTGTGCAGCGAGCACGGCTTCTTGCAGGGGAGCCGGGAGCTCTGATTGGGGTTTCCTGCGTGGGAACAAAAGACAGCAGGGTGTTTATTTCCTCAACCTATTGTGGAGCGCTTCCTCACATTGGGTACAGCCAGTTTCTTTATTTGCAACATCTTTCATCCTCAATATTCTGTTCATATTTATCAACGTCCACCAGAGATCCCTTCGATGAGCTGAGATCAAAATAAAAACAGATCATTCTATCGACTATTGCATCAAACACTGATAAAACATTTATTTAGCATGCATTTACTTACTTAGCACTAGTAGTTGTTTATTTGGTATTATTATATGATTAAGCAAAATCAAATAATTAATCAATTTTTACACAAGCGGGAGTGATGTTGTAGTCACCAACCTTACTGAAACTGAGCTACTTTTTGGGGCCTGATTAATGTGACGGGCGACTAGTTTGATGTGCATTTAAGAGGATGTTTCAAATTACATGTGCATTGAAGGTTACTCAGCTTACGGCTGGAAAACATTTTCTTATTATTTATTCTTATATCTTGAGTTGCACAGTGGCTCAAACGATTACTTTATCCAAACAGTTGCCGATTAATTAGATTTACGATTAGTTCTCAATTAATCGATGAATTGTGACACAATTAGGAGATATGAGATGCCTCCGCTGAGTCCGTGTCACTCACCCGTGGCTTTTTCACAGATGAGGCCGTGCGCGGTGGCGGTGCACGGGTTGGCCCTGAGGCCCGACACCTGCGGCTCCTCCAGGTAGGCGCAGAAACCCGAGTCGCTGGGCTCGCCGGGCAGCCAGCGCAGGCTGCTGTTGGTGAAAGCCGACATGTCCTCCCAGCCCCAGTACGACACGTTGATCTTCCTCAGGCCCACCCAGGGCGACAAACGCTGAGGGCACACAAGATATTTAACACATCAACGCCTCCGACCGCCGCGTATTTATAAGGCGGATAACCGCGGTGACTGTGCTGCTCTGTTGCACCGTTTAAAAATACATTGAATTTTATTCAGAATAGTGAGAATGCCGTTAAAAAAAAAAAAAAGAGCAGAGGAAATAATTTCACAGATGATTTCGCCTCTTGCCTTCAGGGCTCGAATTTCAAATGTAAAGGGGGGCGGGGGGGGGGGGGGGATGTCAGGCTTGCAGAGTGACAACAAACAACATTCCTGAGGACTTGCAACATGCAGAACCGAGTTTAAATCAGCATGGGGAGCATTAATCACGACAATTGGGAGGTTTGCTTGTGCAGGGTTGAACTTTTCCCCAAGGACAAAAACGGATTTACGAGCATCTGGGATACTGTCTCTGTTTAATTAAAAATATAGACCGGACAAGCTATTAAGTATATAGAATATAAAAGAGTCATGGAAAATTTGGACCTATTCTTGGTTATGTATGACGCTTTTTTCCACTGCACGGTACCTGCTCAACTATGTTACTTTACTCTGCGCCCATAATTTCCTCTTGTATACATTTGTTCTGACTGATAGGTTCAGACCAGCTTGGATTTAGTACAGTAAGTATTATCTAATAAGTAATCATATTTGCATCGTTCAATCTTTCCTTATAACAGAATTTCCTTGTGTGGGAAACGACTACGGTACATGTCCTGTATGAACGTGCAAGTATGTTAACCAAATACATGTGTAAACAACACAAGCAATATAATGCCCCAAAAAATATTTCCCCCCAATTTTTTATTAAATAAAAACTAAACTATAAAATACAGCAGTATGAGCAAAATACAGTACAGTATAACAAAGATGGTCCAAATACTGTTGAAAAAATACTGTAACACCAATGCAGTACAGAACTTAACTACAGTAAACTGTACTGTATTTTAGTGTCGATTTTTCTCAGACTTGGGAAAAAAATGAGTATTTTGAGTTGTTATGTTGGCTCCATTCTTTGCTGTTTGAAAATGTTTGTCCGCATATCATACAGTTTTGTTGCTAAATGCAAGAAGTTGAGTTTACTCTACTGCCGGGCTTCCCTATGGGTTCAAAATTTAGTTTTGATATGAAGTGTGTGGCTGATGGAAGACTTCTTTCTGGTGCTAAAGTGATAGCTAATCACATCACACAGCCAAACAGTAAGCAGGAAAAAAAAAAAAAAATCAAGAAGAATGCAATAGAGTGTATCATAGAAAATGTGTGTCTACCTTGTCCTGCTGCTGTAGCTTCTTCAGCTCGTCCAGAACAAAATCCACCTGCTTGGCGGAGGTGAGAGAGGCGATGTTGCCGTGGAGATTCTTACAGTAGTGCTTGGCGTTGTCGTAGCTCTCGCGGCTGGAGTTGATCCGCAGGCAGGCCTCACCCACCTGACTCCAGCCCTCGCTGCACTGTTGGGCTGCCAAATGATGCAAACTGTTGGCATCGCTCTCTTTCTTTGCATAGGATAAACAACACAATCCTGCTAAATAAGCGGCGGAGATGAGACTAACATTTTATTTCGGGTGGGTCTCTAAAGCCTTAAAATGTTCGCAATTCGGCTCTATGGAAAAAAAACAAAAAACGATTCAAATCTGTGGAGACTATATATCCTCAAATAGTGTCACTTCTAACTGACACCATACCCCAATTACTCACCGGGTGAGTCAACCACTTATCAGTTTTTTTTGTTTTTCTTTGGTAACTAATTATCTCTGTTCATAGACACCATTATTCACACACACGCATTACAACGTTAACTGCTCTGCCCATTTGAAATCCATTGCTAACCAAATCAGCATGTGAAGGAGACATATGAACAGTTTCTCAGTTTAATTCAATTGTGGTGTTTGCTGTGGTGCAGCACTATTCATGATCTTATATTATGCATCTCAACAATCAGACATCTTAACTATCAGCATAGCAGTAGAATTATAGCGCCGCACTGTGCAGCCATGTCCATGTTTCTTTTCCTAATGGTGTTTGTGTTGTCCAACTCTATACAATGCTTAATATAACCCTAGCCCTTGGATATTCTTTTTAAAAAATGCATTCGTACAAATTAGAGCCTCGAATCTGCAGTTGCATAATCAAACACCTCTGGCCACTGTTATTCAACAAAATTCCTTAAAGTTGGTGATAATGTGCAAATTTCAAGTTTCCACTGTGCCGCAGTCTGATAGTTAACCGCCGTGTGCTTTGACCATGGACTGTGCGCGACTTACCAGGCAGAGCGTGGCACTCGGACTGGTTCTGGTCCCACTGGCAGTTGAGATTCAACGAGCAGCTCTTGCAGTTGGCCAGCTTGCTGCACACCCGCTTGTTGCGCACGGGGCAGGCAGTGAAGTTCCTCACGTTCTGTGGTGAGGAGAAGAGCAAGGAACACATGGTGGTGATGACGTTCTTGAAGAACTGAAACATTAAATTAGCCGACAACTATAATATTGATGGTTATCAAACAGAGGCCTGGGCATCAGAAGAAACGTGTGTACACCAGACAATGAGTTGAGGATCATGACCGCAAGAGAAAATAGCGCTCTGACTCCCCCTGTTGGTGTACTCACAAGAGTACAGTTGGTGTATACTGATATACACTTCTTGTCGTCGCACCACTGGCACCCGTTAGTATTTGCTGTGCAGCTGGCGCAGTCCGAGAAGCGGTAGCAGAGCTCGTCGACGGTACCTGAATAAAGGACATGAAGGTAAAATGATAAGTCAGTGTGTGTTAAATTCCTAGTAGAGGTCCGACAAGCTGGTGAGGGTCCTGGCGGGGTTGATGCCGGAGAAAGCAGCATAAATATTTACTACAGCATTCATGAAAAATATTTCGTGCATATTTCCGAACTCAAGCGGTCCCTACCTGGTTTTGGCGGGCAAAACGGGGCAGGAGTGATGCTCCCCGTGCTCATAGTGGCTTCCCAGGGCAGGCAGCGACCTCTGCTCCAGACGCAACGCACCCCCGGGCCGGCCTGAGCGCACCCTTCCTCGGCGGGGAAAGCCTGGCAGCTGGGCGGCCGATACACGAGCACGTCATTGAGCAAGACGCCGGAGAAGCCGCCGAACACGAACATGGACCTGGTGAGGCAAAGGTGGTCAAATGGACGGGGGAGTCCTCCCGGCGTCTGCGGCACACTTGAGGTTCTGTGACTCACCCGTTGCTGACCACGGCCGAGTGTCCGAAGCGGTTGACGTCCCTGTGCAGGTCGGGCTTGGGCAGGATCCTCCACTCGTCGCATGCTGAGAAGACACAACATGTAAGGGAGGATTACGCTAATGACTGTAATGTTGAGTCATCTGTTGTTTCGGATTAAAAGTGATTAACGCTGATTCTAAAGAAGATAAGAAAAGCTACAAGGAATGAGGGAGGGGAAACAAAATATGATCTGAATTCCAAACAAATATCATTATCCTGTTTCCTCACTGGCAGTCGAAGCCGACGACTCGGCGGCCCTTACCGATGTCATACGCCAGGAAGTCGGCCGAGAAGCACTTGGCGCCGTTGCTTAGCGACGTGTCGTTGTGCGTGTTGCCGCCGAAGACCAGCAGGGTGCCGCTGAGAAGCACGGCGGAGTGTAGGTAGCGGGGGATGCCGCTTTCTCGCAGGATGAACCTACAACAAGGGGATTTTTTAGCTATGCCACCATTGGAAAAAAAAAAAAAATAATCTCTAAATTCACAGAATATGGGATGCTTTTAATTGGGTGGGCTTAGGGCATTTCACAAAAACGAATTTAATTGATTTATTTCTCCTTGGCTTCAAGAAAAACGAAATGACTAGGACATCTTTTGCTGTATGTACTTTGTCCTGATATCAAACAAGCTTTGAAACTTAGTGTTTATCTATCTTTTTTCAAACCTATCTTTAACCTTAACTTCCTCAGAAATATTATCTTCTTTTAATGGACAGTGTCAAACTCCAGTTCTCGCCTGGTCTGTTCTCATGTGCAGCTGCCCGGATGACGGCAGCAAAATGCTAAATATAACAAGCTTATAAATCACTGCTTTTGCAACATAAACACGGGAACCACGTCTTTGGAAATGTTCAGCGCATTCGACTCCGTCAACCACCTTTCAGCAGGCTCATTTCTTGTCACACAGAAAAACAATAATAATAAATAAAACAATAAAAATAAGTCTGCTCATGTTGTCTGCTTCTTACTACAAAAAAATACTCGCCTAAGGAGACTAGTGAAAAGTGGTTCAGATGGCAACAATGACTGTTTTTGTAAGATAGCTCTCTCAGCTCACAGCAATGTTAAAAAAAAAAATCAGCCTGAACAATAAATTGATTTAATGGATAAGAGTGATTAACACACAGCCCTTGGCGGCCTCTAAAATGAGCGTCACAATGAATCGTCCCTCCTAAACAAACCCACCAAGTGCGTGTGTTGACGTCATAGCGATAGAGGTCGTCCACCAGGCCAAACTTGCTAGCCGGCAGCGCCTTGTAGCCTCCGTGGACGTAAATGCTGCCGCTAGCTTGATAATACGTGCTGGTGTGGCCGTAACCGCCCTGAGGAATGGCACCTTTCGTCTCTGGCACGATCCAAGTGTTGGTCCCTGTAGGATTCAAATAATCTCCCTCAAATTCACAAACCAACCTTGTTTCTCTAATGTTGTTATTGTTTTAACTGTCTGTTTTTAGACGTCAGATTTTGACCCGATACAGCACTTTGTATGCAGCTATGGTTGTTTTTAAAGTGCTCTAAAAAAAAATCAAGTTGAGTTGAGATGACTAGCTAGGGGCATGTTCTAAAGAATAAAACATGAGTATGTAAATTTGTAAATAAGGAGGGGATGACTATAATTTCACCACGAGGACTCACTCAAATTATACTCCTGAACGTTGCTGATGTAGCTGTACAGGGGCGAGTAGCCGAAGATGACCAGCATGACCACCTCGCCGCTGTCCAGGACGACGCAGTGCGCCGTGTGACCTTCCACCGCGTACAACTGCACCTGAGCGGGCGAGCCCGCCACGGGGTTCTTCCGCTGCCACGTGCGAGCGGGAACGTTGAACACCCACAGCTCGTCCGTCACGTTCGCCCAGCCGGACTCCAGCTTCCCGCCGAACATGAAGATGTCCTCCTGAGCGCGGGGGAAGACGTGAGGTGACGCTAGCCTTCAGTTTGGCAGTCGCGATCAAACATTACCTGGTAGGAGGCGAGTGAGTGGCTGTATCTGGGCATGGGGCCGCTGTTGATCGGCACTGTGTTCCAAATGCCGCTCTCCGGGTTGTAGCTGTGAAGAAATTGCATGTTTGGATAGCACACACTGGAAGGTTCCAGTGGAAATGAACATAATGTGCGACACTGATTGAGGATTCTTCGCATAGGAAATAATGGAATCATTATGAATCTATTACAGACACCAGACATTTTTTTTCAGATACTTAAAGTCTTTTAGAGTGATGATATACCACTCAACAGCCACAATAAAAAGCAGGAAGTCGAAAAGTGTACAACTTTGCTTTTTGCCTTGATTATGGCCTTTTAAACATGTGTAATGAATTTCACAGTATGTTTGTTTGTATGTTTTCAAGGTTTTATGTGAATGTGCTTACAAGTTGTCAATGTACAAAGTACTTAGTCATTTTAGTAAATTACTTATTACTTCTCTACTTTGCTTTTTTAAATTCATCTGGTTTTTATTTATTTAAATTTTAAATTCATATGCCTTTAAGTGTTGTATTTTGCATTTAAATGTTACCTTTTTCTAACTATGTGAAGCACAAGGAGTAACCTTGAGTACGAAGTGCCGCTATATAAATAAAGACGCCTTGGCTTCTCTTGTCATTATTGTCTTTTTGAGGGCATCATTTTTGTATTGGATCTCATTCGTGTACCTAATAAAGTGTCTGCTGAGTGTTCCGGCGCGGCTTACTTGAGGATCATCTGGAAGGAAGTGACGTTAAAGGTGTAGCCGCCCACCACCCACATGACTTTATCCTGCACCACGGCCCTGTGGGAGGCTCGGCCCAGCGACGTGCCAAAGGGCTTGACACTGGGCAACACCCAGAACGACTCGGCGGACGGCACGGTGAGGGAGCAGTCCGGACCTGAGAGGGTTAGTTAGGTTCCGCTTTCAGAAAGCGCTTCATGACATCGTGCTACATACGACCTCAGACATGGGTGGATTGACAGCATTGTGATTACGTAAGAATGTAACGTCGCTGTAATATGTTGCTGAGCTAAAATGATCATATGCTCATTTTCTTGTGATGTGTTTTATTTATTTGACGTACAATCGGGACAATTTTGACCTCAAAACTAACAATCCGGGCTGTTCTCACCTTGCCAGCTGTCGTTGCAGACGCACAGCTTCTCGCCGGTGAGGTCGCAGTAGCCGTGGTCGGGGCTGCCGCAGTTGTTGCGGCAGTACGGTACGTCGCAGGCTTCCCCCTTCCAGTACTTGTCGCACTCGCAGTACACGCGGCTGGCCGCCGAGTTGCCCGGCGTGCACTTGCCGTGGCCTGAGCAGTTGCCAGGACATGAGTTGATCCTGGACACAAACGCAACATAAACTCGGACCGTGTTTAATGGTATAAGGGTAGAGAAGTCCAGCAGTGCACTTACGAGTAAAATATTTCAAATCCTGTCAGGTTGTAGGCGGCGTCGCTGAAGAAGTGTAGCAGCGCATAGCCCGACGTCGTCTCCACCTCTGGGACGGTCTCGTTGCCCCGCACGTCCGGTACAACGAGGCCGCTGTGAACAAAGGCGCAAAATCAGCTTTATTTTTGAAAAATGCACAACATCTCTAGTGGGGGGGATTTTCCACTGGCCAATTCAGCCGCTACTCATGCACTACAGTGATTGAAGCGGAGAAGCCAGAAGAATGCTGTCTGTGATAAAACTTGGAATTAAAAAAAATAACAATAATAATTGAGTAAAACTACTACTACTACTGCTGCTGATACCAACTACTGATACTTGTTATTTTCAGGTCCTCACCTGAAAACGGCAACTAGGGGAGCGTACACAGAGTCTCCATCATAAATGTACATGTGGTCCCAGCTACATTCTGTAGCAAAGTGGTTGAAGCGTAAGCGAAGCACGGCATTCGGGCTGTTGGGAGAAAAACAATGCAGATGAAGCATTTGCCCTTCAATATTTATTTATTGAATTCTAGTTGTAAATGCCAGCCTATTTCATCAAATGTTACACTTAGATAAAACAGCAGGAAGGTAAATCGATCGCCACTGCAGCCAGTACACTGTAAAGGCAATGTTCTTGATGGCAACAGCCTTGTCCTCACAATGACTGCGGTTGCCGTGGCAACTCAGCGGATGTGCAGGTTCAGCGATGTCACCCCTGCGTCTCTCTGAATCACGGCCAATTAAAGCCGAGCCGTTCAAAACGGATACATTCGGCTCGGCTGCACTTATGAACATCAATCAGAGTTACTCACTAGCCCTCGATAAGCCAGGTGCACTTTGTTTTGTACTTATAGTTGATCGGACCGTCCGTTAGGAAGCCCGAGGGCTCGGTCAACCTGAAAAGAAAACACATAAGGAGAGCAAATTAGTCGCTCAAGGCATAACTCGGTAATTAGAGGTCGTGGGTGGTTTTCACAGAGCTTCACATTTTCTTGTTTTTTCAATTTTTTTTTTTTTTTTCTAAAAAGTTTTTTCATGTACGTGGTGTGTTATGTATTGAATTTTGAGTTAACAAAGTGAATGTACTCTGTCTTGGAATGAGGTTGCAAGCTAAGAAAATGTGGGAAAAGTAAAGCCTTGTCAGTACTTTGCAGGTGTGCAGTATAATGTGTGTAGAAGCAGCAGTTATGGCAGTATCTCCAGTGACGCCATATAATGCACAATGCTGATTAGCGAGAGCATTTAGTCACAAAACGTCCCATAGATAAGCACAGCGCACCACCCGCCGATCAACAACACTGCCATATGCTTTGAAAAAGATTGCCTTCAACAAACTACATTTTGGCTGCAGCACTTCAAGTTAAACTCATTAGATGTAACATTTATAGTAAAACAAGGAAATAATCCCTCCGAATTGACCTTTTTTTTTTTTTTTTTACTATTAATGTTAAAAAAACAAGAGCATGCCACTATGTGGGGAAACGTGGTAGTTAAACAGTTATAAAATAAAATAGTTGTTTGCGTAAGGAAGGGCATACAGTGTAAAAACTTCTGACCCCCTGAGGGACAAACCAAAAGTCCCAACAACAATTTGCACTGTGTTAAGCTTTTATTTGATGTGCATTTTTTGTAATTAAGGGTGGTGTGGTTGCGAGGGATGCTTTAATAAAGGTGACCAATTGTATACCAGCGGCTACTTGAACTCGTCGATGTCATCGTCACCCAAAACGAACCCATCGCCGCGGCTAGCGAGAATGTCAAGCGGCTTTTCAAAAGGAGACCTATTCCCAAGAAGTCGTATGCTTTTGGTTTCCTTGAATTGTGAGGAAAATATGCCTGGCCCGTCAGCCCTCCAAGCGTCTTGAGCGTTACTAATGTCAGCAGCATGGATTACTTGTTAATGTAACCATACTTCCGCTACAGTCTTGATTATGGAGCTGTGACAAAGTGGCGGTTGGATTTCTTGCCATGACATATGCAAACTCAAAAGTCAACATAATTACCCTGTTGTGTGTTGTGGTAAAGACATGTACAGCAAAAATGGTGGTATCAGTCATATTGATAAATGACCATTACTTGAGCTACTATTTGCAGGTATAAATTCCCTCTATATTACATATTTGTCAATGTCGTTTCATAATATTTATAACACAATTGTACTAATAAAGGCATCCCGCCCAATAAACATCTTACAGAGTGGGAGGTTCATTTTGTGTGAATGCAGCGCCTTTCATTTGTGTTTCAAGGGCCACTTTCTAAAAGTTTAAATCTAAGTGTCTAATCAGAAATCTGGTGGGGATTATTGGCCAGTCCAACTTCTTCCAAGTGGCAGAAAGTGATTGACGACTGCTGCCTTAACATAAAAACAATTTCCTCACAGGTGTGCATATCACATTTGGCTGATTTAGTGAAACTTAATGCCTGCAGCACACTATATACTGAAAATTTCACCTTCAAAAGAAAAGTCAATTCAATTAGTTAGCCAGTCCCTCAATGTTCATGTTAACCATGGCTGAATTTTTACCATGCCGATTTTTTAAATCGACTTACGTATTGTAATGTAAATGACAGCTGGCGTCCGTCTCGTTTGGAAGCAATTTACCACGGAAATTAATAGGCGTTGTGTGACCTTTCGACAAATGGTGATTCCTATTCAGTGTCAGCAATAACTAGCCCGGATAAAAAACAAAAAAGTGGGATGTTACAGCAAGGGCATCCTGCTTGACAAACAAACCATGCCAGTGGCACTGATGGGACATACCAAAGTCCCATCTTAAAATGCTTGGGTTTTTTTTTTTGCCTGAAAGCTACATTTAAAGTAGTGACAAGTAGTTTTACATGTACAATATTGATGCTCCGGGGTTATGACATTAATGGAGTCATAAATAAGACAGTTTGACATGCATGCATATTCTGCCCTTTTATGCCAATACGACGCTTAACTTACTTGAACCTGCCCTGGCAATGCTGGCACTGGTCTCCCACCCATCCTGGCTCGCACACGCACGACCCGTTGAGACATTTTCCGGACAGACACGACTTGTCACAGGCTTTGGGCGGCGAAGAGCGAGCGAACACGACCAAGTGGATCAGGACCCACACCGCCACCAAGTATCTTCCATAGGTTCGTTTGGCCGAACATCTCCCGGCTGGATCCATGTTGGGGGAAAATTGCAAAAAAGTGCTTCAAGTGGGACTAAAAAAGTTCTGCATATTTAAATCCGGACTACATGCAAAACATTCGGAGGGAGGGGGGGGAAATCGCTGGTTCCCAGATTGCGGAGTCAAGTAGGAATTCCAAACGAGTCAAACGCGGATGCAAGAGGGTTTAAAGGCTCATTTACCCGAGAGCTAACGCATCATCTGTTAGCCTGTTTAGCTTATCCGCAGCGTCCCAACATTGATTCATGACCGCTCTCTTTTTCCCCTCTCGCTCGCTCTCTCTCCTTTTCAAATAGCAGCCATTTTTAACGCGTCAACAATCCTCAGGACAAGCCACGGGGAGTCGTGCCACGCCGCGAGTCCTTCCACAAGCCGCGGCAACGGAGCCGGACGTCGTCCACGGGAGAACAAAGGCTCGAAGTCCCCGAACCAGCGCGAGGGCTGCGGCCGCCAACATGGATGTGGAGGTCCGGGGAGGAGGAGGAGGAGGAGGAGGATGAGGCTGTACTCTCGCCGACTGGAACAGTGGAAGCGGGGTTAGGGAGCACTTGAAGCGCTTATTTGAGCCCACTCGCGCCGCACGTCGCTGGTTCGCCGCTCTGAACGGCGACTTGGCTTCCGCGGTGGTTTATTTTATTCCGAAATGAGAAGGTGTCGAGGGGAAATCAGCGTTGTAGCAGTCTAAACATGACAAGAATTGGCAGCGAACGCGTCTCCAGACAGCTCCTCAGGTTGGAGAAATCTAAACACTAAGCGCGCATGCGCAATAGAGAACGACTCCCATTTAAAGGGACACGGTCGTCATTTTGGGTAAGGCGTCCTTTTAGGAAAACAAAAAAAGACAAAACAATTATCTTCTTTTAACGTAAGTAACGTTTATGTCTTTGTGTATTTTGATCCGCGTATACCGCATTGGTACCTGAATTAAACTACAATAAGCGAATTGATTATTTTCTTGCAACACTGAAATGGCCCCTGTTCCACGCATGCGCATTCTCTCCAAAATAGATTCCTGTATTCTCACCAAAAGATGGCAGTGCCAAACAGTATTTTAAAGAATTTGCAAAACGCTACTCAAACCCTCACAAAAGACTCATAGGGCTTCAAGGCAACTTAAAGCAATCTAACACATACGGTATAATATATTCAACAAAATGATATCATACATAATACAATATAATATAATGTACTGTATCATTTCATAATATAAAAAATTCCGCACCACAATTATACATTTAATGAATTTATGCGGACTAACGTACTGTATATTGCAATTTTTACTTTAGTTTTTGTGAACTTAAAACAAATTCAGCATTAAAAATGTTGCTAATGTGATTGACATACATAAACTGTCATGAAATATATACTGTATAAATTGGTCACGGAATAAAAATTAAATCCATATTTTAGGTATTAATAAAGTACTGAAAACATTTAATTATGCTTTAAAAAAAAATCCACATATTTACAGTTCACCCGCACCCCTACTGAGGATAATAAGCACCCCAAAAAAAAATGCACGTGAGTTCGAGCTGTTTTATCCAAGTCATCTTTCAATGACGCTTTATGACTCATTTTAAATCGTGTCTGTCACATTAAGGATATTATGAGCCCTAACTAACATTTTCACACACTTAAGTGCCGCTCCCTATTTTCCAACAGGGTTAACCGTAAAGTAAAACCAATATTATTGCGCCGTGACGCTTCTCATCTCCGCAAGGTGTTTGCGTGTGCGCTTCGCTCTCGATGTTCCCCAAACAACGGGGAGGCAGCCAAAAGAGACACTGGGCTTGGTTTTCTTTGGAAATTCCCAGACGTAACAGTCAGCCCAGGCACCAGATTAGATGAAAACGTCTAAATGAAAGGCAGAGGAGGTGGCGCGGTTGCGAGGGTCTTTTCTTTTCAGTGTACCAACTTGGCCGAGGCCCAAGAATTGACGAGGGTTCAACTTGGAGTTGATTCAGTGACCTTTGACCTGTGATTCACTGGCGAGGAATGCTCTTTATGTGACAGTTGCGAGCAGAAAAAAAAAAAAGACCGAAACTGCACTTTCCGATTTAAAACATCCAAAGAAGCATCTCGCTTTTCCCCCTCTGCTCCTACATGGACAAAAACCAGTGACTATAAATCACTGTCTGCATTAAGAAAAAAAAAAACCAAAAACTCAACGCCACCCATGCAGCCTGAGCTCTTCCAAAGGTCTGCTGCACTCCTGGAATTCCCCTTGCCGGATTATTAACAAGACACTTTGTCTGCCGTGGACACAGCGCGAGGGGGCGAAAAGGGCGAAGACCACCCTCCATTTGGAGCTCACGCTGAGACGCCATCATCATCATCATTCCAAGCTGTTCTCTCCTTGCCAGGGAAGGAATAGCTTGCTTCAAACTGCATGCGCTGCTTTTTTTTTTTAAACTATCAACTGCCTATCAACTGTCTATCTGTGCCTTCAGAATTAAACACTCACGATAGAGCAACACGTCGACAGATAATATAACAATACTGAAACATACGGTATATTCTTTATCCTCTGCGAAGAACGAAAATCCATTTGCGTTATACTGCGCCCACGTGGCCAAGGCCTGCACACCCAAACGCAGCAGCACAATACTCACAAGTCGGCTAATTTACATAATACCGACCTGAGATCAGACTGACCTGACAGCGAGGCTGGGACAAGATCCGCCCTTTTCATGTCAAAGCCGAAAGCTAAGCAGAGCTAGCTTCTGATTAGTGGTACATCATCTTTGTACTTTGACAGACTAAGAAAATAACGTAGTGAAAAAGTTGTCCAAAATTTGTAACCTCTAATTACATTCAAATCAGAGATTTTATTCAGTCAATACATGTTCTATGTGTATAACATGCTATATTCGCTATATTGACTGCATAAATTCAAAACAGCTTACTTTGCTTTTTCTATGACCTACATCAATGTTTATTTTCCATTACATTAAATCGGGGGCTTTAAAGTCAGCTAAATAATGCGCTATTCTTGGAAACTACACTGCAACTAATCTTTTCATTAATAAGCAGGTCTTTTTGCAAGGATTAGGCCACTTGTGTGAGCAACACAAAAGGTGTTTTTTTTTTTTTTTTTAAAACACAAACAGGGACATATTAGCAGGAAAACATGTGCACACACTGCTGATAGCCTTAAAGAATCGGCAGTGACCTGCAACTATGTGGGAACAAAAGAAAGGGGATATGTGAGAGACAAAGTTGGGGAACTATCAAAATTATTTGGATTATTGAATTCAGACCATACTCATAGTGTTTGTCATTTTTGGAATGTATATTGTCCAAACGAGCACTTAAGGTGTCCCAAACATCGCATCTGAGCATTTCCAACCATGCTGCTGTGACTTTTTTTTTTTTTTTTTTTTTAACATGTGCAAAGAACAAAGTTGTGAACCTAAAGGGAGCCCGTGGGAGAGCAGCGAGCGGGAGAAGGAATGAGAGGAATGCACTGTAAAATAACAAAGGCCAGAAGATGATTCAAACACATGACGAGCGCAGTCAAAAGATGTCAACGTATTTACCATTACATTAACATGTTGATTATTGATTAGTCAGCTTTATTGTTCGTCATACCAAGATACCAAGATAAATCACATCAGAACTTTTTCCGCCATTAATGTGACCTATGACTCAATCGGAAAATGAAAATATTCTAGAGTGAAATAACGAATAAACCGAGATAATATGGCTGCACAAGTGCACGCCCTCTGGAACTAAGTCACTAACTTTGACTAAGTAACTGTAACCGTAACTAATCCAGTAAAGTAACCAATTTAAAACAACCGTAATAAAAGGCGATTCAACACACACCTTGATATATTTTAAAATGAAATGATTCGATTCAGTTTGATCCGAAGTACTCGCATCTTTTACTTTGTAAATTAAACCAGATTTTCCGATTCTTTTTTTGTTACATCCTACTAAGTATCCATAACCAGGTAATTAACTAACATGTAACTAAAGCAGTCAGCAAAACATATCAGGAAAAGCCTACTAGAACAGCTGAACTTTGTTTGGGATTAATCAGATTGACTCATTCTGAAAACAGCCACATCTCCAGTTATAAGAGGGTGTGCATACTTTTGCAAAACACAAACCCAATTGTTTATTTTTACTTCAATTTTTTTTTTTTTTAAATGGAGCTTTACAGTTTTTAAGTCAAATTAATAGTGGGGTAAAGTTTTGAAATGATTTATCTTGGTCTTTTTTCTTTTTTTTTTTCACAACAACCCAGATTTTTAACAGGGCTGTGTCAACTTTTTAAAAATCCAATGTAAAATCTGTCTGCATACACGTAAGTGCCAGTACGAAGTCGAGCTCATCTTTATTTTCTCATGAGACCTACTTGGACTTGAACACTAAAGGGGAGTTTCCGAGTGGTTTTTCTGTGTCCGAGTGTGCGTGTGTGTGTGGATGCTGCAGTCAGGGAGGGAGGAGGAGAAGTAAGCAGGGAGGGGGGTGCGCCACTCACCACATCGCACAGAGCGGTAGAGGACGTGGAGAGCGTGCTGCCGCTATACCCGACCGAGGCAGCCGAGTGTTTTCCGGGGGCCGAAAGAAGCGAGCGGCGGGTCCGGGGAGCGCGAGACGCTGCTGGCGGCTGCGGGGCGACCATCACTCTTGTCGGAAAACTTTTGGGATAGTCGGCTTGTATGAGTGGAGCGGGACGCCTCGGGACAAGAGGGAATGGACAAGCACAAAGGTAAGCAAGGGTGAGAAAGTTGATGAACATTCACGTGTGGTCGATAGATGCCGTAGCTCATGCCGTGCGTTTAGGCTGAGGTGTGAAACTGTCCGTTTTCAGCGCAAGCCCCATTGCGGTTATGGTTTCCTACTGAGGGAAATTAAGACTGTGAGAACTATGTGCAGTGGTGCATTGGGGGGGGAAAAAAAAAGTTTAATTCATTACTTGACCACGGAAAAAGTTTTAGTATTTTATTTCCACGAAAAAACAAAACCTTGATATTATTAGACTAAATATTCTGTAAACGTGCCATAATATCGAATTAAAAATAAAGTTTTTGCCACTTTCATTAATGCACAGTGGGTTTCTCATTGCGATGTGTGCGCCTTGGCCACCGTGGGGCAGTATTAGACATACGGATATACTTTACATCGTCTCAGCTCCTTTCTTGGCTTCTCAGTACGGCATTAATATCAGTCGTTCTTTGCATAGGCTAAAGATTGAATATTGCTGGTCGTGCATTTCCAAAACCCTAATTTTTCGGGGAAAGCCCAAGAGTGGCATATTTATTGAGTAATTACCTTAACATTGCATCAATTCAGACAAACAAACCCTTTGGAAAAATAACACAAACGCGCAGAAACTGCCCAATGGTAACAATTTGTGAAAGAAATACGAAAATGACCAATTTTGGGCAAAGGTTTTGGCTTGACGTCTGTGAATTATGCCTGTGAGGAGTTTTATATTTATTTTTGTCCATGTATTTTCCATTGTATGTTAGCATTAGCTAGCCCGGCCTTTCTTTAGGCAGTTGTTTTGAAATTTGACGCTGCATTTGATTATTCAAAATACAAACAACACCTTGAATTTCAATTCAGAACTCTATGGAAAACAGTGGCAAGCAAATATTTGAGTATACAACTACTGTCAAAGTGATCTGAAGGAATTTAGTAAAGCCTGTTAAAATGAAGCGAAATGATAACTTCATCTCAATCCATTTAGAAAGGACCATTTACATTCCTATTTACTTCAGTAAACCACACAAAATGAGTGCGGTGGGTTAGATCTGCCCCCGGGCTTTGCCGATGACCCCCATGACGCATGAATTCGACCAAATGTGCAGTTGATTACAGTTGCTAAATTCTGCTTGATGAAGCACTTTTCACTTGCTCACATTTACTGTGAAACTTTTTCATTTTGAAAGTGAATGTTCCGCAAAGTTGTTTGCACTGTGGCTACTGATCGATTCCAATAGCACAGACATTGTTCTAAAGCATTCCACACATTCCCGGGGTTATTATTTGTCCATTTGTGATGAGCAACAGCGCCCGTCGCTTTTTATGCTGCACTTCACTTCCGTATTGGCCTGATCGCAACCCTCCCAGGATGGTAAGAGCGACGGAAAATCAAACTCGACACAGGGGCCATGTTGGCAGGGACTTTTTTGGGTGGTAGGGTTGTTTTTGCTAGCTGCACCGATTTCCCTTTTCGCCCTTATTGGTGGAGAACAATGTCCAGCAGTCAAACTGGACTGGAAGCAGGAGGACTTGAAAGAAACAAGTGTCGCTGCTTCGTCTGTGTTTACTCCCACTCGCTGCGTGTGTGTGTCTCAATGGAGCAGTGTTGGAAGATGTCAAATTCTTCATGTTTTTTTCATGTCTTTCATGTTATTTCATTAATGGGGGATTCAGTCCTCCGAGGGAAATTGGATTATCTATTATGAGCATTCATGGGCTGTTTATAACAGTTCCTCGGTGGAATTTCACGACGGGCCACATTAAAGCGCTTGGCCTATCCCGCTTTTCACCCAATATTCTTTTAAGTCAAAATCCATATGTGCGTTTCCTATATTGCCCGTCCTCAATAGAGTCAGGGCTGGGCTGGAGCTGTCAGTGTCGGCGTGCGTACTCTACATGTTGACCAGCGACGGACTGATCATCAGGCAACGGCATGGCACATAAAGACAAGTGATGGACTGCTTCCAAGTGTTTCCACCCAAAGGGGTAGCGCATGCCCGATGCCATGCAACAATATGTTTGCCAGCGAATAGCGCCACTTGTTGCTCTGGCACTCCAGCGAAAACAAGCGACGCGAGGTCATTTGAAGGGCAGGAAAACGAAAGTGTACTTTGAGTTGTGTCATGAAATGAAAGGGCTGAAACCGAAGACGGGAGGGAGTTTTTTTTGGCACAAAGTAGCAGGACGCCGAATCGGATCTTAGCGAGAGCAGCAGGCAGTCGGTGCGGGTGGGGGTGGGGGGTGGGGGGGTGGGGGGTAGCGGGGGCGGGCGGGGTGATGGGGCACGGTCGGGGAAACCTGGAAAACATTCCGAGGGGAGGGAGGCGGCGGCAGGTGCTGGGATGACAAGGCTGGGCATTGTTTGGGACGGCAGATCGTGCGTTGCTTTTCGAAAGCGGCAGGTATCAGTTCAGAGGAGGAGAAGGGAGCTCAGCTAAGCTGCTCACATGTCCATCTGCAACACGGATGTTGTTTCAGGAGGATCAGGACTTTTCCCGGCAAGGAATTAACTCGGCATACCATCCTCTGTGCGTGGGAAAAAAAAAAAAAAAAAAAAAAAAAAAGTTTGCAGGGCAGAGCCTGACCACATCCAGCAGATGGCACTGTTTCCACATTAATTTTCAACATAGGTATTTTACATTTAATACAGAGCAACGGCTATACACGGGGTCACATTTGATTTCTGATTTTTTGGGCCAGAGCATACAGAGATGAGGCAAAGATAGTCATACATACATACTGTATACATATATACACACATATATACGTTAAATGGCTTTTAATAGTAATTTATCTGCTTAGCTTTAAGAAAAAAAAAAACAAGATAAAATGCCATAGACAGGTTAATGAATAGCGTCTATATGTTTAAAGCAACCAATATTTGAATACAAACAGTGCATCAACGCAAATATAAAGACATAATACTCACGGGCATGTATACTTTATAATGTAAACAATAGTTGTGAAATTCTTCGTTTTTGTCTGCATGACTGCATTATACTGCCCTCCAGTGGCCACGAACATGGAATGAGCCGTTAGGAACAAACAGTTAATTCTTTACATTATTCTTAATGACGTATTACTATAGGCTAAGTGTTTATAAAGTGCCATATCACAAGGTGCTGAATTCCTTATTTTAAAGAAATATGACAAAAAATGTTTTTTGGGGGGGAGCTGAATCTTATTAATGGCATTTCTAATCACCGGGAAAGCATGATTTGAGATGTTTCGTACAGTCTTGTTACAAGCATGATCATGGAACACATGAAACATGTACCTCAAGGCACTACCATAATGGACAACACAGAAGCTGGTTACGCACAGACAGTGAATGCCGAGTGGCTACAGAGCGATCATTCACTGTGAATGAGCAAGACTTTATGACTTCGAACCTGCTGAACTCCAAGTAATGACTTGACTCGATTTGCATGACATTCAGTGTGGACTTAACTTGACTTGCTTCATTTTTGCCACAGTAACCAAAGGGACTTTCTTGAAACTTGAAGGTTAAGACTTAAAACTCGCATGTGACGGCAAGTCAGCTCGGCAAAGTAGGCCACAGCATTAAGCCTCGCTTGAAAGTATGTCAATGCCTCAACGGGGGGCGCAGGTAATTTAAGGAAGTTGGCGCGGCCTATAAAGATGATGAAAAGGAAGACGGCCTTCCCGCTACCTGACAGCGGGTGGTGAGGGGGCCTCCTGCGGGCCTTCGAGAAGGCATTCCTGCCAGTTTACTGGCCGCAGAACGCCCGGCATCAGACGCACGTTGTGTTGTTTCTCGTCGGATATTCTTTTGAAGGCGTTCGGATGAGAAAAGCGCCGTGCACGTTCGCGCGCTCGCAGGCCCTGCCGGCCACTCGTTAACCTGATAATAAGTGAGTGAAGGAGCTTTTTATGTTTGGGGGTGGGGGTTTCGACGTTGCTAGTTAGTTTTTATTTGCTTCCAGTCTAAATGGGCCTGTAAAGGGCACTTTTGAGGCCCATGTTAAAACCCTTTAACTACCTGTTTGGACATTTAGAATCGTCAGTGAGGCTAACAGCAAAGCGCTGCGAGAATATGAAAATTCCAGATTCCAACACAAAAACCTCAGAACTGCGAGGCAGACGTGCTAACCACATATACTGCACAGATGAACACACAATTCGTCGCCCGTCGGAAGTAACAACTGAGTGCCTTGCATGTCACATTATGTTACATTTCCTCTTCTATGGGTATTATGGGCCATCACCGCATAGAAAAGCCAGATAAAACGCAAAACAGACTTGTTGACGTGATCAACTTTTGGAGCTTTCACGATATCACGATTTTAAAAAGTGGCTATCATACATATGTACAGTGGAAATCTGATTGCTCATAATATGTTAATGACTGTGGGTACTGTGCACAATTTCACTGTATTGTACAGATAACTAATATTTAGGTTAGCTTATTTAAATGCGCAACTGTGAAAACATTGGAAATAGCTCTCGGCTGCCATGCATCAAACTATAACCACAACAGTAAACAATGTGCTGCTTATTTGATGCAGGGGTACCTAATGATTGTTTAAATGTGACGCATCAAGTGACATATTTTGGATGATGTTTTTAGAACGAGAGAGAGAGAGCACGCGCGAGAGAGAAAAAAACACTGGCGGATAGAAGCTGAGTTGGAGCGACGCGATTTGGAACAACTACACTGAAATTACAATGTTACTATTATTTGCTCATGCGAGAAGATTTATATGCTACTTTTGACTTGCGGCTTTTTGTAATCACCGTGTCTTCGCTGCAGATGTTCATTTGACACAGATGGCGATCGCAGACGGCGATTATCCTGTTCCATTAGGATGCTACGCTCCGACAAATACTGATTATTATTATCGTTATATATTAAGAGCATTTGTGGGTAAGGTGTTTTTATGGTAGTTTCTCTGACCCTGGGCCAGGTCAAACATGAACGTTTTCATACATTATAGGATGGACTGAGATTTATACGCACATGAAAGAGGTGTGAGGAGCAATAAAGAAGATGAAGAAAAAGTTAATGTGACAGATGACTCATAAGTTTCAGAACTCGTCAAAATATACAGATGGGCATTTTTGACGAAATGTTTCCATGCCGAGAATGCGTTACAGATGAGAAACCTTGATCTTTGATTGCAAAAAAACATCAAATTTCGTATAGATATGAGAATTTATTAGGATTTTGTTCAGCTAAAACTGATAAGAAATTTGTTGAATGTGGAAATTTGGGAGTAGTGGGGGGGGTTCACAAAGGGTTTGCACTGCACGTTTGTTAGGAATATAAAAAGACAGACTTGTGCTCATTTTGACAATTCTTGGAGGAAAGTGCTTTTTAAATGAGAATTTTGTAGGATTTTGTATAAAAAAAAATATTGCACTTTATATAGTAAAACATGAACGTGCAGTATTTGGGCATTTCAACTATTGAAAATAATGTAAATTAAATTTTTATCAGCATAGCTCTGAACTCCTATTTTCACTTGAAGGCGCTATTAAGAATAAACTTCAGCTGTTCACCTTCATCTTTACATGTAATACAAAACTGACTCTGGAATCTGCTATTAATATAAAAATCATGAGAATTTAGTAGGATGGAATACATATGAAACTTTTTTTTTTAAAACTGACTTTTTTTATTTTACCTCTTCGTCGAAAGAGGAGAAATATTTTTGTTGTTTTTTTTATTTAAAGAATAAATGCAGACTCCAGAGTGCTCCACAAGGACAGAGAAGTGGCTTTTGCCAACAAACAATGGAGGTCAAATGAGTGTTTAACTTTCCACCAAAGGCCTCCATCAAGCCAGTTTTTCAAGCCAGACAGGGAAAAACAAGGCACAAGTAGCCTTCAGATAAACTATAAACTACTGTTTCTTCTTCTTCGAGATTATCTAAAGCAGCACATGGATGGAAAAACACACAAACAAGGCAAAAGTCATGTTTCACTTCTACTTCTTGTGCCCACTTCCCTTTCGACTTGGGATTTTGCAGTTTCATTGGCAGACTCTTGCTGACTACTTGATGTCTACAGACCAAAAAGGTCACTTAACTGTCATGATCGTCACTTTTCAATTCAAAGAATAGCATTGTGACGACACAGCATTTAGTTACCATCATAAGTTACAAACATTACATGACATCATGTGACGTTTGCAAACAGGTGTACAACCTTGATGTTTGAAGGTAGACTACCGAATCTTTTTTTGAGGAGTTGTCGTAATAAGGTACTTTTGTAGTACAAAGAGCAATGCATATGCCATTACTAAAATACAGACAAAATTGGGGGCTACTTTATAAAGTCAGAGATGCAAAATTGTCTTTGAGGCTGTCTCAAATTTGGAGAAATATACTTACAGAAAGGGAAAACAAGGCACACTGAACTCATAATACGCTCTCAAAGTAAAAAAAAAAAAACAACCCACATCTCACCCCAAAAAAAGACTAACCACAACAGGAAACCTGACATGGTTAGGGAAACGTGACTTGCAATAACAATGACGTGACTTGCGACTGAAAGAAATCAGGGAAATAAGCACAAACAAAATGATGAGACAACGAGGCACACGTTATCAAGACACAAGCAGCTAGAGGGAGCCGATTGGTTGACAAGGAACCGGGGCTGACGAGAACAAGTGGGAACCAAAAACCTAACGAGTTGACAAGACATGAACAAGGGACACTCCAAAATCCTGAGCTTTTGAAATAATGACAAAATATGCTCTAAACACACTATTACAGGTATGTTTTGGAAGTGTGCTACAGTACATCCTTTTTTTTTTTTTTGTAGGGTTCATTGCATTATACAATTTCCTACAAAATTCTAGTGAAAGGCCAAACTGATAAATGAAAACAGAAATACTGAGGAGGGGATTTAAAAAAAAGAAAAGAGGCAATGTGGCAAGGCCAGATGTGAAAAGAGCCGTGTGAGCACATCTGCTGCTATTTTCCACATGTGCGCGCCGCATCCCAAAATACGAGAGTGATTCATCCCCAGAGGACGTTTTGGAAGTGTCCGAAAATCAGCAAAGCTCCTCGCCGAAACATCTTACATTTCGGACGACTTTATTGCATCACCACGCTGACTAAAACACACACACACACACACATACACCCCTCCCACTTGGACTCGCTTTTGCTACTTAATTCAAATTGTGTATACATGTTGACAAACCTCAAAAACATTGCATCACTGAAAAAGCTGTTTTCTCCCCCAAATTAAGATGAATGTGATTTACTTGCAACAATTTTAACCCGAAAGAGTGCTAACATGAATTCAATTAGTTACAATACTACTTTCACGCCCTTACAGGAAAATTAATCATTAAGCTCCCTTTGTGCTACAGTAGGAATTTTATAATACAGAGCAATGAGTGATTTAATAGAAAAATTGGTGAGAATGAATCCAATAGTATCACTATGCTTAGTTATTTTTTTGTTTGTATCTCAAGTCAACCTTCTCCATTGAAATTAATGGAAATGCCATGAATCCGTTCCAATGCCCCTCCAAAACATCCCCAAAATTTTAAGGCGTTCTTAGAAAATCAAGGGGGAATCGAATGAGCGATGGCTTATGCGAAAAACTCAATTGATTTATTGGCCTATGGGGAGAATGAGGGTTATGCCCAATGACTTCTTCCTAGCAACAAGTAAAAAAGGAATCTGTCTTTGTGAGCAACAATTTTATTTTTTCAGTGCATAATTTAAGCAATATTTTTGTTGTCTATCCAATTTATAACATTTTTATCAATACTGTGACTTAAGTCAAATTAAGTCAAACAGAAACAAAACAAAAATACAATTTCCTACAATGGAGACTTTTATTAAATTTATTTATTTTTGTTTTCTGTTTTTTTATGTGAAAGCCCTGATTGCATTCTAGTATTAATATTTTCCAACATGGAGGATTTTTAATTTATTTATTTTTATTTTATTTTTTTTAGAGGTGGGGGGTTTCCTCATCCTGAAAAAGTTAACCATGTTCAAAAACTGTTTTTTTAACGGAATAATCATCCAAATCAGCAATGGATGACTTCAGTTTGAGGCAAATCGATATAAATAAAGTTGTTTATTGAATGCTGTTAATGAATCAAAACAGGAAGGACAACCTCAGGCGCCAGTTAGAAAAATTCCCCCCCAAATGCTTGAGATGTTTGGAAACCTCAATTGATCGTATTATTCCTCTTCCTGTTTACCATGTTTCACAAAGCCGACTCGAGTCAAATTTACATGCGCGTATACGGAGCGGAGGGCGAGTGGGGTTGGCGCCTGGCCAAAGCGGAGGATGGCGACTACAGAGCGCCGTGTCCTGTCAGCTGACTCTGTTTCCCAGGGCCCCCCACAACCAAAAGTTCATCTGAGTCAACCTCTGCAAACAAACAAGTGGAAGCAGAGCAATGTGAAAGCAAAAGTCCAGTTTGGTCACCACATGAGTCATTCATTCGTACTAGGATCAGTGCGTGCGTGTTCCTCAAGCTCTATGAACCCTCGCTAATCGAGCTGTTCAGAACTGAATGAATCATGAAATATTTATATATCTTAAATATATATCAAGTTAATGTTCAGTTCAATATGTATAGTAAATTTAACAATTATTCATATTTTGATTAATCTACCAGGTAAAATGTACAATGGGTTTATACATGGTTGATTAATTGTAAATAGATTTTTTTTCCTAAAATATAAATTCTTAAATGTATATTTCTTATTATATATTTTTGAAGAATTTAAACGATTAAAATTCTAATACAACTATAACAATTTTATCTGTAAAAAAGGTTCCATATGAATAAAATCAATATATAATAAACTTAATATATATAAATAAGCATATATATTAATAATTTAATGACAGAAATACGTGGGAAAAAAAACGGCGAATAGTCAAAATCTGACAGTAATTGACAGCCAACTTAAAAGGATTGTTTTTGACTACAGATGCTGCAAGATGGCAGCAAAGCACTTTTTTTCTATTGGACAAGGCTATGGCTTGGTCAAATGAGGCTCCTCCCCTCAGTTTGATGTAGTTGTTTGGCACAAAGATGCTAAAAAAAAATGGCACCCAAAATAGCAAATGTAAGTGTTTCTGCAAATCGGCAAATATGCGAGACGGTTCACTGCATTACAGGACGCTAGATAATGTAAATGCTTGGTTGGCTGGATTAGAGAACAAAGTAGCCCACAAGCCCACCCCTGGTATAAAATTCAAAGGCCGACAAACCCTAGGTCTTCTGTTTAGGCAATTTTGTGCTTTCCTGTTGTGAAAGGCTCTTCCAGTATTTTGCTCCTCACACGGGGCCCCTCAGCCCAAGTTGACCCAGCGTGAGCAGAAGTCATTAAAAAACACCCCAGCTGCTCTGGGATTTGGGGGGGGGGGGGGGGGGGGGAGCTCTCGTCATCTGCAACATGTAAAGCTCAGCATTTGACACCTTGTGTTGCAAAAGCATCTTTCCCGTTTTCTCACTTTGAAGGCTCGGTTAGCGGTCAATGTGAGGCGGAAGAGCCATTAAAAGAGAGTGACACTTTGAAGAGAGAGCAGCCTTTGAGGTTCTTCTTTGGAAGCTGAGCCCACGGCTGACCGCAGAGATGGTTTATTTCAGGATGGCGCAACTCTCGCTCTCTCTTCGGTCTTTGCTTCCACTTTGGACTTTCAAGTAGTTGCGGAGCATTAATGGTCAAGGAGACATGCATTAAGTACAGCAACAAATGTTTGAGGATTTGCTAGGCTTTTCTACCAAAAGCAAAGTACAGAAAAATGTACGAGTAGAACAGTTGGTCATGTTCAGTCAACAGAAGTGACAAAATGGCCGCACCCTGAGATGGCTAAAAAGGGGTGGATTTTGCTGCTTAACTCATATTACACAAACATAATATTAATCAGAATGCCGTGTTTCAACTAGTGGACCTTATGGGAACATATTGTTGAAAAAAATGTGTTTGGGTTGATTCCCCCTTTAACTGTTACTGTAAGTTTTTATAAAGAACAATATTATAGATCATTAATTTCCTTATTCAAAAGACATTTTTCTTTGTTTGCTATCTTAATTGCATTTCTATTCATTTCAACAAGGAAACATTATTTGAAAAACTTGGGTTTTGAGTTACAAGAGACACAGATCGAATTAAACTCCTATCTCAAGGCATCACTGTATCACATTTTAATATTTGCTTCGTACAGAGTGTTAAGTTAGCAGTAAATATTGTTTCCCCCACCCTCAACATCTTTGCTCATTTCTGAAGTTAGCCCATCTACGGTGTTTCGCAATCTTAACATTAAACTAGTGGAATTGTGTTCGATGAAATGAAATAGTTTGAATTCTCATTTTCAATACAAAGTACACCAAATTAGTTTTTTGTCAATTTGACACAAAATTTCAATTGGGAGCGACAAACCGCTTGACGGTTGCTTATTTGGACAGCTACGCTAGCGCGAGGCCCTGAAGCAAACGTTGACACCGCGGCCTTTTGGTACAAAAAGAACAGTACAAGTATCCGCTCCACCTTCTCCTTTAAGAACGTCTTTCATCCGCGCTCCCACTCTTGAGGGCCTCTGAATGCTTTTGACGAGGCCCACAGACAGACACAAAGAGCTCCCCACACGGCCTGACCCCGAAGGACGTGCGTGGGAGGCACGTCAAGGCTGAAAAGTTGGTCTCTCCCATGCTAAATGCTGGCGTGAAGTCCAAGCGCTAACAGACAAATCCTCCCTCGCTAGTTTATTTTCATTCTTGTTGAGCATCTTTATTCTGTTTGTGCTCGCAGTGCTGGACCAGCTCCTCATGGAGCTCCACCACTTCCTGCTCATCCTAGACAAAGAGACCCTGAGCGCGAACGCCACCATCCACAAGGGATTGCTCTCTGACCTACTCCAGTCCTACTCTGCGTCCAACGGTACGAGTAAGAAGGCTTTTCCATGGTCATGTTTGGGCTGAGGCTTGTTGCTAGGCAGATCATGTCCAATACATTTTTTTTTTTTTTTTTTAATCCTCTGCACAACCAAGTTTTTTTTTTTTTAAGGTTTTCCATAGTCATAATTGGAGCCGCCGGCAGATAAAGTTTAATGTAAAAAAAATAAAATACAATTCCCATGCACCAGTCAAGTTTTTATGAAGATTTTCCACAGTTACTACTGGGCTGACACTAGTTGTTTTGCAAATTCCGCTTGTTTCTAGGCAAATTTCGCAGGGCAAGTCCAAACAAAAAACTGCACATTTTTAAGAGGTTTTTCGATACTTGTGACTGGTGCTGTGGCTTGCTGCTGGGAAGAATTCACAGGACAAGTCCAATTAAAAAAAAAATCTTATGCAACAGTGACATTTTTATTTAAAAAAAAAATATATATATATATATAATAGCTGTCAAGACTTTGTGGACACTCTGTTCTTGAAGCAAACAGGCCTCTGGCTTCAACACTTGTACAATTTCCAATTTCTGTACTCTCGTGAGAACACGTTTAAACAATACACCCCAAAAATTCGCATGGAAACAGCCTTCCAGCCACCATAAATAACTTCAGCCCACCAGCAGTTTCATGTTTTAAGTGTCAGAGCCATGAGCAAGGAAAATAAACAAGTATTACCCTGTGATGCAGTGAGATATATTCAGTTTGGCTGGTGTCGGCGTAAAAAGCAAACACAAATGTACTCCAATTAAATGCCAGGGTAATTTCGCAAACAACGCTTCAGTCGGCTCGAGTGTATCTGATGGTGAGGGCTTGCAAGAGTGTAATAATTACACGGTGGTTAGACAAATAGCAAAATAACTCAGTGCAGTGGATTGTCAGATAGCCAAGTGCTGAATCACACTGTTCAGTGAATTTGTGGGAAATAAAGTCGGCGACCGCACGTTACATAAGGAGGAGAACTGATGAAGCCAGTTTAAATGGCATGCGGCTAACCAACCGGCGTAGCTTTGTATGACAAATACCATAACATGACAAAATACAAGTCGGGAAGACTATTAGTCAAAGGAGAGCTTGTTTGACATCGTGGTGATCTGGGAGGCATTTCACTTCAGAGGAATACTGTAAAAACGCGCCAATTCGCGAGTTACCATTAATATACTCGCTAATTTTTCTGGAGAACAGCGGTTCTCAAACTTGTTAAAACAGATACCACCTTAAAAAAGCCGATAATAAAATGCATTTGCGTGATAGGTCTAAGTGTTAATGGGTCAGCCAGTTAACAGCCGGCCAACACTCTCATTCACTGGCGCCCACGTCACTCACCGGGCCACGTCACGCCTTTTAAAAGTCTCTGAAAAAAGACGGCTAACCAAAATTTGGTTTGTAATTGTTTATAGTAGCCACAAGATGGTGGCAAAGCACCTTTTTATTAGACAAGGTTGTGGCATGACTAAATGAAGGTCCTCCCCTCACGTCAAAATAGTTGTTTAGCACCAAGATGGCGCCAAAACATGGGTTTTTGGCATAAGAAGAAAAAGGTGAGTTTTTCAGCAAATAACAGAGAATGGGCTAAACTAAATAAATTAAAAATAACCCTAACCCTACCGGTAAATGACCACAAAGACTAGGATTCAAAGAAAAAAAAGAAGAAAAACACTGCTGAGATGGTCAGTGTGTGTGTTGTCTTTTTTCAAAGTTGTCTTTTTTCGGGCCTGTCATGTAACTCTAAAAGCAAATGATACCTCAGGCGAACGCTTATAAAAAGCCCATCATGAATCAATTGTAAATCCAGTATGGCCCTCTGAGGACTCAATAAAAACTCAACTGTAATGTCCCCCGAGGTTCGCAATGAATTTTGGGTTGAAAAAGTCACAGCGAGTCCCCTCTCGTTTTGTGACACCAACACACTGGAACAGTCTTCCCTTTCCATGTTCAGGTCTTGGATTTGTTCCTCTGCACTTCCTCTCCTGGCTCTTAGCTGTATGATTATTCCAAAGCCGCATTCATCCACTGGGGACGCTCACTTCCTTTGAGCAGCAGTTTATAAATAGCACACCATCCCTCCAAACACAGGCAGAAATTCTCTATTTTCTTTCTTTCTTTTTTGTTTACTTTTCCGCCCAAGATATCAATTTCAAAGGATTCTAACAGCAAAAGCTGCCTTTGTAGGTGCCTTCTTGGTCAGCAAAAATGAAATCAATTAGGAAAGATTCTCTTCTGCAAGGTTACGGTGACCAGCTACCACGCACTTTTTTTCTGAGAACTGTTTATGGGACATTGTCAAAGCTGTATTGTCCAATTACTCCTCTACAATGAAGTCAATTTATAAAATGGTTAATATTTCATTTGTGATTGTATTTTCAGTATATTATTCATTTGAACTTATCAATATAAAATGTTTATATGTATTTGTACATTTAATTTACTTTGTTGATTAATTTTAATTAAATTGATTAAAATGTTAAACTGTAAGATCTTTATTTTATATTTTTTGGAATTACAATTAAATTAATTAAATATTTAATAAAATATATTTTTTTTTTATCACTTTTTTAATGTATCGTACATCTTATGCATTCTAATTTTGTAGCTTGAGTGTTAATGCTCCTTCAGTCTTTCTGTGGCCTTCACAGGTGCGGATGAGGAGTACATCTACATGAATAAAGTCGTTGTTGGTAGCAAGGAACAGCAGGAGAAAGGTAAACATTTTGAATTGTTTTATGTGAAATCCTCACAAAAACAGAACATTTTTGCTTCTCGTTATTTTATTTTATTTTTTAATCAGGTAGTTTTGTCATTCATGATAAACGTGATACAAGTAAAACAAAAAAAAAGCATATGAAAATTGAAAAAATAAATAAATCAATCAATATATGATCAAATTGATAATCTCACAGCAATATGGTTTTACCACTATATATTAGTGTGTCATGGACACCTAGTGCAGCCATAACTCTGACAGAGAAGTTGTGTGCAAGCTGTTAGCTACTTCCTGTAATTATGCTCGGCTGACAATTGGAGCAATTTTGTCATACTGTGTCATTGCCAACAGCTAATCCAACAGAATACAGTGACGCCCTATTAACAAAACATGTTTGATCAATTATTCAGCAGACTCGAATCTCACGACTCCATTGAAAGTGTCTTTCCGAAACAAAACTCAAGAACAATACAGGGGGAGAAATCGTCTCAAACCAAATTCTTTCTTGTAGTCCAAACAAAACAAGGCAGCTACAGATGGCGAGGAGCTATGAAGAAACAGACAGGAAATGGTAGTGGGGGGGGGGGGCGCGTTAGGGCTTGTCTGTGTTTGTAGCTTGCGTCTGCTTTTCACTTGAATTCCGTCCCGTCAAGCGTGAGGTGCAATAACTCATGTCCACTGTAACGTTTGACCCACTTGGACAATCTCAACACAGCAGCAACCAAGGAGACAGAAGACTACGGCGGTCACCCATTATATAATGGTCTCATTCCCACAATTTGGCAGATTTTTATGTGATCGTTTCTTTGATGGTTTTTTACACTATACAGTAAATCTTTTGCGTAAGAGTGACCCGACTTAAAGGTTTTTCACACCAGAAGGCATGATGATTTGAGATAAGTGTTTAGACTTGATCACCAACCAAATTAAACTCATTAAACAAGGCAACATTGTTTATTCAAGTCAGAATTTAGAGTTGCACACCTTCGGTTTAGCTGCAGCATAACATAATTAAGAGCAAGAAAACTAAACTAAAACTAGGTCAAGAAACGCAATACGCCCAAAAGTGAAAGTGATCCGAAACAGCCCCAATCAGATCATGTCTCATCGGATTTGAGTCCAGCTATACACCCTCCGGTGTGGACATCCCAAAATGGCGTTAAGGCAGAATTCACATGAAGGACCAGATATTTAGAGTGCAAGCTCATATTACTGTTCACTTACATGCTACTTTTACATTCTAGATGAAAGACCAAATGTCCTGGTCAATGGAAAAGCATCCAGGCATGCCCCCGTCCCACAGAAGAGCCTTCCGAATCTGCCACCCCCTAGAACAGTAAGTGACTCCACCAACATGTCAACATTTTTGGATTTAAAACAAAAAAGTTTAGGGACTGAAATGGATGAAAGGATCCAAAAAACAAATCCCTACTTTTGCTACACTGAGAATATTAGAATTGCCGAAGGCTGTATTTCCACAAATCTCAATGTCCCTAGCTTGAGGCTTCATGAAATGTATCGCCCCCACAGAAGCATTTTAATTACTCGAGGGGGGAGGAAATGGTGAAAGGAGCTGTATGGTGGAACATTTGCAGCTCCCGAATTGGACGCATACTCGCATAAATGGTGAAAACGCAGGTAGTTCTCAAACTGGGGTCTCAGGAGTAATGCATGAATAAATAAAAAGGGGGTCCAATATATTGTTGAAGGACAATTCAACATGGTCACAGTTGCTGAGGCTCAACCCCACAACCGTTGGGGTGAGAGACTATCACCTGAGCCCTGCGCCCCAGTTAAGTTAATTCCTATTAAACAGGTCATAAATATTTAGGCTGAAATGGTCCGAAATTAGGGTGCACATTAGTTGTGTTTAATTTTGTTTTTCTAAGGGGATCATTAGAAATATTTCTCCCCTGCGAAGGATCTCAGGGCCCCCCAAAAATGTGAGAACCCCTGGCCTACAGAAGCATTGCTAATCTGACGATTTTTGACATGATGCAACCCCTAGAACAAATAGCATGTGCCAATGATTCATGGAATCATATCCAAGTTCCCACCAAAAACGTTAGACTTCCAGCATATCATCTACCGAGCGCTCCGTTCTGTCTTTCAAAGGCATTTCCTTTCCCTTCCCCTGTGCTTCCACCTGGGGTATTGCTGGTCCCGTCTTGGGAAGCCTAAGTAAACACGTCCAGAGTGATCCGCTTTTTGGAAAACCCTTCATCTGCCTTCGGGGCTTCCATTCATCCGCGCTGATGACATACTCCAGCGTTAGCATGTGTTTCACCGTGAGAGCAGAGTCACCCCTTATCATGGCGGTGAACAGCGCCCCCTTGCTGTTGATGTAATGCCCCGGCATGGCTGTCCACTGGGCTGTGGTGATATTGTAGCAGTCCATTAGACAGCGTAGAAAGTCGTCGCAGGGCCCATTGCGCATGACGTATAAATTGTCCCTGTGGGCTACCATACAGTGGCCATAACTCTGAGGTCTGATCATGGTGGTGGTAAGTTTCCACTCGTCATCAAGCGCTACATACTCATAAATGTCAGTGGTTTCAGGAGGCTTCCAGAAGCAAACAAACATCCGACGCCTCGCAATGGCGCACGCAGCCGACGCTACTGGCCTTGGTGCTTGTTGTATAAAAGTCCACTCTTGCTTCAGAGGGTCATAACACTCGGCTGTGGCGATGTACCTTTTCTGGAACTCGCCTCCGATTGCGTACAGTCGGCCCTCATACCCCAGTAAGGTGAAGTCATATCTGGGTCTCCGGGGTCCTGGAAGAGCCGTCCAAACCCCCGATTCAGGATCAAAGCAGAAGGCACCGTCAACAGCATCTTTTCCATAACCATAAACCCCCCCGACGATGTAGAGTCGGTTGTTCAGCACGGCCACACCACACATGGAAGTACTGCAGAGGGTCGGGAGATGTGTAAGATGCTTCCAATGTCCTTCTTTCTCATCGAGGTAGCACACAACCCGGTAGGCGTCGTGGAGCAGCTCCATTGAAGGAGAGTGGGTACCGATTGCGATGTAAGACGCCGGGGATAACGACTGAGAATACCGCAGCAGCTCTTCGGGGAGGGTTGCCTCTGCCGTTTCCCGCAGGTCTTTGAAGGTATCGCAAAGGAAAAGTGCGGCGCTGTGAAAGAGTTTCTCCAACCCAAAGGTGTAGGCGGCATGGTAAAGCAAGAGGCAGTTGTCCGAATCGACAATATCACAGAGATGTCGACTCAAACATGGCACCTGAAGGAAAGCGGCGCACTCCACAGCGTCTACAAGCTCATCCGGGTCACAGAGGGTCGGAATCTCCCCCTTACAGACAGCAAGAGCGATGAGAAAACCTCTTGCATGCAACCCTCCTTTAAGGTGCAGCTCCTCCTGCTTACTTTCTAGCATGCCAGACTGAAAGAGGGCCCGGAAGTAGTCGCTGTGCCTCGCTAGGACGGCCCTGTCCACAATGAACCAGCTCTCTTCCACCTTCACCCTCACCCGGCCGGTCTCTCTTTCCACCAGATCAAGGGTCGCATTCTTCTCTTGAATGGATCCCAGGCCCTCAGGCATGTCCATGATCTCTCAAACACGGGTCTTTGTTTCTCACAACGGAAAATGTGTCACTCCAGATGAAATGCACCCATTTATCTACAACATGCGACTGGTAAACAAACGTTTGAAGAGTATCATTGCGTCGACGCGGCATGGTCTGAAAATAGTTGTTCTATAGATAGTAATGGTGCCGCTTTGGAAGCAGCAAGCTCGGGAAATGAAAGCAGACGTCCACAGTGGGCTGCACTTGGGCTGCTGCCAGCTGGCGAACAACAGAAATCAAGTTTGATTGGCCGGCAATGGTGTTTTACTCAAAGGTCATGGTAACATTACCTGACCGCACATAGGAGTTGCTCCTTCTATACACGTACTAATTAGAAATGTTTCATCTCAAATTTGGAAGCATGTCTAATGGTTGTTGTACAACCGTTTATTTCAAACGTCATCAAAATTTAGCAAGGCGGAATAGTGGTTAGTGGGTGACATAAAAAGGTGGTCAGAATTGTTTTAACGTTGAAATTTGATGTCAAATTCAGAGTCTCAAAGAAAAAAGGTTTTCTTTCTTTCCAAATATCGCGGTACCTTCATTTGGGAGTGTTCCACGTTATGAGCCGTCGCTCAGTCGATTTTCTACTTTGTGTTTCAAACCAAAATTTGAGTTCAGTGAGTTTTAGATACACCGCTGCTCGATGGCAGTAGTGAACAACATTCGCCCAGCATCCTGTATCTAATTTACCATTTGAAATACAAGATAATTGAGTTACAAGCTCAGTCAAGTAATTAAATCTTATAAGTCAAGGTACAACCACTGCATTGTACAGACACACATTTACACACATGAACTGCATCGGTGACCTTTTATATATTGTGTTCTAGTTTTAGCAAACTTGTAACAGTCAGTGAGAATATTTAATTTCATTTCACTTGACAATAAAGTGACTGTTACGAAAAAAAGAGACTTCTCCCACTACACGCTCCCAGATTCAGACTGTTTTTGCTGCAGCAGATTCTTGGCATGGGAACCAGGGATTTTCCATGTTCTTCTGCCTTTTCGTATTTTTCCTCAACCCCTTCACCACACCCCGATTACTCCCCCACCACCCCTGTTCCTTGCTTTTGTTACTTTTGCCGGATCCACTCGCTGAAGATGTCAATGAAAGGAAAGAGGGCTGAAGTGAAAGTAAAGCATATGTGACTACAAAAAACATCTTTACATTTTCTACGTTCTGCCTGTGTGCACCCAATGTCAATGTCTGCATTAGCCGACTTGCTTTTTTTTCTTCCACCATCTCGGAATATAGTGATAAGGTGGGCGTGGCAGGAGGCTGCTGCTGCCTTGGAATGCCTTGTTTTCATTAATAGCAGATGCTTCCACTCCTGTGTGATTTACAGTAGAAACAAACCCACCAGATTTCTTAAGTTCCTGTTAGGTCAAATACTTCCATGTTAACGTCTCCAATTTGAAGGTACAGTAAAACAGAGTATTAGTGCTTAGTCAACAGATTCTTTTGGCATTAAATATAGGGCAGACCTCCTGCAAGGTTGAACTACAAGTGTTTGCCTCCTCTCTGGTGGTTCACTGTTTGCACTCCGACTACATTGCGGAATTTGACGCCAATGTTAAGGGATTTCTTCAGTACAAATGCAATCCAGACTTTAGAATTGCGCGCCTTCATCTTAGTTTGTTGTGCTGCAACATACTGAGCACCATTTAGATCTAACTCCTGCTGTGGATGTTTATATTCATCGGATGGAATCCGACCATCAACTGCCACCAACAAATATATTTGCCAAGCAAGTTTTGTAACAGAGTATGCGTTGCGGTACTTAGGAGAAAGAGTGTCGCAAACGTAGGATGGAGTATTCATGGGGTGAATGGAAAACACCAAGACACACTCGAGCCATTTCAATGGTGGAAATTTACGAGTAAATTGAGTGACGTGCTAGGCCATGGAACAAAATTAATGTACCATTGTCGTTAGCCTTTTAGCAGAACTGCTTCAACGTCTTATTGACGGGAAAATAATCGGCAAAAGATGAATTTTTCACATTAAAATGCATGTGGATCATCAACTTTGTAAAACCTTCTTACTTTTCCACTAACCTCCCCCAGGGCTTGCTTTGTATGTAATTGGCACCTCCTCTGCTCATCTGTTCCGTCTCGCATTTCTGTGATCTTGCTAGGGAATGTACGTGCCTTGGGAGGGATCCTGAGAAAGTGGAAGACTTAAGATCAGACGTTTTATCAGCGGCGGGAAGAAAATGTTTCTTAAACTGACACCGAGTTCTCCGGAGTTGACTTTGCTACAGTCGGACTGAAGTGACCTGATTTGTTTCAGCGCTCGGCGGAATAGTTGAAATACCTTTTGGTGTATAGATCATCTGAGTAATCCCACATGAAAGCTCTTCTCTTTCATCTTCTGGCGCGTTTTCAGTAACGTCATCGTATCCCACCGAAGGGTTACCATGGACTTATTCTCATTAATCGAGGTGTTTTGACACATTTTGCGTCTTTGGTGTAGGATTTGAGACCTCACATCAAGAGCAAAAATATTACACTTTTTATGAAGGTCCGACACTTTTTGACATAGCATCAATATAGAATGCAAAAGATAACACAGGGGTTGCAATAATGCATTATAAATTACAAAGCAGTTGTCAACTGCAAAAATGTAATACTTTTGGGCTATATAAGGTATTCCTGCAAGATAAAAAATATTATATTGTATTTATTATTATTATTATATTGTAAGAGATGTGTATTTTTTCATACAGGGGGCAACATGGGGCTTGTAGTTTGTAGGGATGTTTCTAATATTCTATTTCTATTTTTAGAGAAGCCACAACAATAACGTTTTTTTTTTCTAATCTATTAGAGCACCGTGACTCGGGAACCTTTTCCCCTACCCGGCGTCCAGGCGCCGCCCTGCTTGGAAGCCTCAGAGAGTTACTACGAGGAGGCTCAGCCTTATGAGGAAACCGTCAATGGTAAGAACTGGCCCTCAATAATTCTGCGTGCGATACTATTCTTCCCTCTTGTCGGCTCATGTCAATGCTTTACTTTCTTCACGGACACCTGCACAATCTAATGAAACCCAAAGATCCAAATATAATCCTATAATATAATCCTAATGTCAAAATTTGAGCCAAGTGTCCCAATGAAGGTACGAGGTTGGCTCCCTTTTAATTTTGCAGCTGTCGCTAATGTCGAGGCCCATGCATGGCGTATTCTCACTGTGCATTAAACTGCCTGTCACTATTTTCCTTCTTCTCTTCTGCTGCCTGTGGCTCTTGTTCAGACCTGCAAAGCCTCCTCTTGAGGCGTTGGCTGCGAGTGGCCAGCTCTGACAGCGTTGTCTATGCTGCTATCGGCCGCGGTAGCTATCGGTCTGTCTTTCCAACTTGCTGTTCCTATCACCATGTATTCATTTGCAGTGTCACTCTTACTTCCCAGACGACGGCGAGGCGGTCAGCAGCTCGTACGAGTCCTACGATGAGGAGGAAGTGGTGACCAGGGGAAAGTCGCTGTCAGCGCAGCACCAGTGGCCATCAGCCGAGGCGTCCATCGAGCTGATGAAAGATGCTCGCATTTGTGCCTTCCTGTGGAGGAAGAAGTGGCTAGGCCAGTGGGCCAAGCAACTGTGTGTCATCAAAGAGCACCGTCTCCTGGTAAAAAAAAAAAAAAAAAAAAGAAAAAAAGAAATCAATGCAGTCAAATGATCTTGTAGTAAAGTTTAATTTATTTATTTTTTAGCTACAGTGAAGCAAACACAACAAAATCACTTTTCTTCTGGACATGTTTGATTGATCGCTAGGCAGACTTGACAAGCCTCAATCGTAATGCAACAAATGTATCATCTGAATAGCATTTTCATTATCTAGCAGGGAATATGAATTCACAGAATTGCTCATAATCTTTTTTTTTCTAGACTAACTGGATCATTATCTTATTTTAGCCATTTAGCAGTTGCAGCGACAGAGAAAATCGAAGTCAGGGGGGGTGGGGGGGGGGGGTGCACTTGATTGGCCACTTGTTGCTAGGCAGAATGCATAGGGCTCCAGATTACCTGCCCCACCAGCCAGAAGATAATAAACTGAATTTTTGTGAGCAATACTGATTATTTGATCAGTGACAAGTTAGATCCTTAAATTTAAGAGAGCCAAGGAAAATGTGTGCAAAAAAAAGTGCATATGTACCCATTGGTGTCCTCTTTGCTGCTTTCAGTGCTACAAGAGCTCCAAGGAGCAGACGCCACTGTTGGACGTCAGCCTGCTAGGCTGCAGCGTTACCTACAAGGAGAAGCAGCTCAAGAGGAAGGAGCACAAGCTGAAGATTGTCCCTGTGGGAGGGGAGGCCATCGTGCTGGGGCTGCAGAGCAAGGAACAGACGGAGCAGTGGCTCAAGGTTTTTGCTTTTGTTTCAGCGTTGTCACACTCTACAAACTATCAGCATGACTAAATTGAGAATGCTGTATTTTAGGGAAACAACATAACCAAACATGGAACGAATACAGGCCCGTTACCTTAGTTTTTCCTTGGCAAGTCCTGTAGGTCTGAATTTAACATGTCTCAAAAATATGACTGTGTTGCGGCATGCTACTTTCTGCTCATTAGGTGATCCAGGAGATCAGTCCCAAGCCGATTGAAAATGGCGACTTGCAGCATTCTGTCTCCGACTCGCCGAGGCTCATTTGCACTAAGGTCAAAATAAAATGTGAATTTGGTAGATTTGGACCACACAAATGTGACCATAACTCTGAAATGCGGTTGGTTGTGTGACAGGGGGAGGTAGGCGAGCGACACTCAGTGGCTTCGGAAAGCGGCAGCAGCACCGACAGTCATGCTGAGACTCCCGAGAAAGATGGTAAGCTCCCGCACCAAAATTTAAGCAGACTCGTGCGCCGCTGCTTAGGCACCTGTCAACTTTTCTTTTGCAGTGAAGAAAAAATACAGTGCAGGTTTGAAGTTCAGCAACCTGATGAACATCGGAAAGAAAAAAGTGTCGTCATTGGAGAGCGCAGCGAAATGTGTCGAAACTTCGGGTGAGCTTTCACAACTTTGTTCAAATGTACACATAAAATAATTGTAGTAATCAAATATTTCATTCTCATTCTTAAATCTGTGTAATTTTGTAGTATAATCAACAAAAATATTAGTAAAATAAAAAGCATATATAAAAAAAAAATATGGAAAATTGTTTAAGATGCTTTGTTCATCAATCGTACTATTTGCAATAAATCAATTTACCGATTGTGAAATTTGATCTGAATTTGCCAACGTCCTTTGTCAGGCTACCTCAACGTGCTGGTGAACAGCCAGTGGCGAACGTGCTGGTGCCTCATCAAGAACGGTCAGTTGTGGTTCTACCAGGACAAGAGCAAGAGCAAAGTCAGCCAACCTGCCGTGAAGCTCGAGGGCTGCCAGGTTTCGCCAGACCCCAGCCCGGAACACCTTTACTCCTTCCGGATCGACATGAGCGGCACGCAGCTGGCCACCCTGGAGGTATTGAGCACTTTTCATATTTGAACCACATTTCCATGTCATAGAAGCACATGACTTGGGCGGTTAATAGGACATAATGTAGAAACAAACCTTTTTCAAGTGACTCGAAATGTGTGAGCTCTAATTATCCTGCATAACTTTATGAAATCCCGCTAGACAAGCATTGCTCAGTTAATGTTTTGACACACAACACCCGAGTCCTCTGACAGTTTTCATTAAAATGTCACTAACAGCAAGGCGAAGTGACGGGCTGCTGGGCTGGGTCAGGTGCTGATGATATACAAGCTGACGTAGGCCTTGGATGTATATTTGACCCAGATGAGCACTTACGTCGTCCGAGAGGTGGTCTCACTCGTTCTGAAAACAACAGCTCCGAGATGAAAAAAAACGTCTGGAGTGAAAATTAAAAAGGGGGGGAAAAAAAAAAAAGTGTCAGCATTTTTGCAAGACAACATGTGCACGGTTACATGAAGTAAACACTGTCCTCACTGGAGCAAGGGTGGTGGTCCATGTGTTGTGTGTGTGTGTGTGTGCATCTGGTGGAGGGCGGGGATGTACGGGGATTTGGTAATGGAAAAAGCCCTCCAGTTTCTCCCTGCTGCATATTTGAGCATCGACAACAGTATTTAATGTCTCATCTGTAGGCTTCGTAAGACATATTTTTCCAAGCATTCACCATAAATCCCATTGGGCCATGCAGACATGAACGATTTTTGAAGTGGAAATCAACCCAAACATTTTTTTTTTCCAAGAATATGTTCCCAGTAGGCCCACTAGTTGAAACACAGCATTCTGATTCATATTTAGTTTGTGGAATATGAGTTGAGCAGCAAAATCCACCCCTTTTTAGCCATATCCGGGGGCGGCCATTTTGTCACTTCTGTCAACTAAAGGGTAACGACCAATCACGACTCAGCTTCAGAAAACAGGTGAGCTGCTACCTGAGCAGCTGTGATGTCATTTTCAGTCGACAGAAGTGACAAAATGGCCGCCCCCAGAGATGACTAAAAACGGGTGGATTAACTCTTATTCCAGAAACACAATATTTATCACTGCCTTGTTTCAACTAGTGGGCGTGCAACATATTCTTAAAAAAATAGGTTTGGGTTGACTTCCCCTTTAAGAAACTGTTTGTAAAAATGTCTTGGGTTTGGTTTGGTGGATCACATCTAAACCTTGGAAGAGTCCATAAAGTAAAGATCAAGACATTGGGGAGTCGAGACTGATACAGAGTGCACACAGATTCAGATTTGTGTGTGTGTGTGTGCTTCTAGGCCAAAACGTCGGCGGTCATGGGCCACTGGCTGGGACTCTTGCTGTCTCAGACAGGTAGTAAGACAGACCCAGAGGAGCTAACGTACGACTACGTCAATGCCGAGAGGATCAGCAGCATCGTCAATGCAGCAAAGACGTCATTATAGTAAGTCAATGAAAAAAAACGTATCCGCCAAGGTCGCATGGGGCCAAAAATGTCTGAGAATCACCGTGCTAAGGTTTCAAATGTTTATTTGTGTCTACAGCTTGATGCAGAGGCGCTACTCCGAGCCAAACACTTACATCGACGCCCTGCCCTCCACCCCTCAGAACCCAGATGAGCTGTATGACGACGTGGCGTCAATAGCTGATCCAGAGGTACAAATGGGTTTCCCCAAGTCCTCACGAGTCTCAACCATTAGAAAGAATTGTTAGCCCAACTAATGAACAATGGTTTTTGGTCAAAACGTTCTACTTTCAGTTTTATTGTACTGCTTCCTTTCTGTTTTTTTTCAGGATATTGTTGCTGGCTGTCTTCCACAGAGTGAAGAAAAGGACATTGAAGAACAAAATGAAATGTCTGCACAGGACCCAAGAGACACGGCGGCTCAAGATGAGGACCCTGAAAACAGAGTATACCTAGACCTGGTACCTGTGCGGTCTTTCTTACATACAGTAGTAGGTGGTGGAAAGGAATCTCCTGCACAAGAAACATCAGGAGAATCCCCTGAACCCTTGGAGGAACAGAAGGACCCCATGATTCCAAATAAAGAGGTAGCCCTATAGCTGGGAGTAGATTTTACTCAATTTGATGTTCAAAGTATCTAAAGAAACTCTGGTGCCATTTCCAGGTCAGTCCAAATAACCTGCCAGAACCTGATGCAACATCTACTTCAAATGACTCCAGTTCTGCCAACGCAGAGGAAGAGCACTCCACAACTCCCACCACTCAGACACAGCGGCAAACTCCATCAAATTCCAAGACCCTGCCGCAAAGCCAGGAGCCCCCCAAGAGGATGTCGAGTTCCTCGGTGGTACCTAAAGCTTTGACTCTTCAAACAACGTCTGGGTTTCATCTCAGTCCTCAACCGATCCGACCTAAAGCGTTTAGCACAGGTGAGGGGTATCAAATGGGGGTAACACACCACTCACACCTTTCAGCAAGTAGGGTATCCAACATTTTTAAAAAGCATGTGTTTGGCTCCCTCAAGTGGTGGGCTGCCTCTTCTACAACAGGAACCTTCACCCATTCACAATTTTAGGATCACCTAATCATAAATTCCCCTTCTGTAACTAAACATTAACAAACAAAATATCATTCATTAAATTTCAGAATTTATATTCACATTATGTTTTATTTTTTGTTTAGAAAGAAAGAAAAAAGAATCTGTACTTCAAAGATAACATCAAAATAATTCTTGTGCAGGCATACTTAGTGATCCAGGCTGACTTTTGGGTTGGATGTTGATTTCCAGGCTGCCCCAGTGCTGTTGAGGGGAAGCTGGGCAAAAAACGCACAGAGGCGGACTTGTTGCGCTATAGCGACGAGCGCGAGAGACTGGAGAGAGAGCGCGAGGAGGTCAGGAGCAGCCTGGCCAGCCTGAAAAAGGAACGGAGGGAAAGCAAAGAGGAGCTCAGTGCCTGTCAAGGTAAATCACAACTTCTCAACTTTTTCCTTTCAAAATCCTAACAGCAACTAAATGTAACAGAAACAAATACATATAGTCTAACCAACTGAGGACGTTTGAGGGAGGACTGGATGACTCCAAACTAAAACGCGTTATAGTAATCCAGTCGAGATGTTGGAAAATGTGAAGATTATAATTTTTCTCTCTTGAAAACATGAACAATCTCAGGTAACTTTTTCTAAAGAAATGTCTTGGGTTTTTTTTTTTTTTACAGGAATTTACAAGATTAGAGTTATGTTTAATTGGCTTTGGTCTTATGAAGGGGTCCATGTTGTGTTTCAGATGCCAAGCATCAGAGCTCACTGGAAGTTCGGCTGAAGCAGATCGAGGAGGCCAGTCGGGAAGCTGAGCGGCGGCGTGTGGAGGTGGAGCTGCGGCTGGTGGAAGTGAAGGAGAGCCTAAAGAAGGTGGAGGCCGGGCCTTTCACATTGGGGACCACACTGGACAGCAACCTCCAGGACGCATCCACGGTGAGCCGCCATGAACTTTAAGTCTTAGTATTAACACATGGATTAACTAAAGTTTTTTGCTCACCCTCAGACAAAAACAGCGACTCCGCCTTCTCCCCAAATTGCGCCATCGCCATCCTCATCATCCTCCTGCCAAGTCTCCGGCAGTCCCACCGGTGCAGAACCACCGTCTCCTGTCAATTCGGCCACCGCACTTAAGAACAGACCCGCGTCCATCATGGCCACCAAAGGCAAAGTGCTACAGAAAGCCAAAGTGAGACCTGCTTACACAACTCAAGTTTCTGTGAAAAACAAAAACAGCAATACACTGCAATATCGTGTAACAATCTGATGCTGGTTGACTAACGAGTTGCTGTAATTCCACAACAATAAATTATGTCTGACTTAAGGCATGCATGCCACAAAATGTTGCTTGCACCCCAAATCATATTTAATTCAATCCTGCTTTATCATTACAGGAGTGGGAAAAGAAGTCCACCACCTAAAGAAGAGAGTCCAATTTTTTTTCGAGTCAACCTGTTTAAGGCTGTGCGGCCGTCCCTTAACTGTATCCACCAAGTAGTACAGTCCAGTTTAAATTTCTCAATGTACGGTTCCATACCTGAACTCACTTGTGTTCTTCCATTCCCATTGATGCACAGAGGACGTTCACTGTTGGCCAATGAATTTGGTACTGTAGCAGAGGGCTGCAAAAATGCAACTGTGTACTGATTCCCTGTCATGGTACCCTTCACAAACTTGGGTTTTTGTTTTTTTTTTTTTTTGGGGGGGGGGGGAAGAAAACTGTACTGCTTGGTGGAAATGAGGCCTTTTAGTTGGGAACTGCTGGTTATTTAGACCAGACAATCAAATAAATCCGCATGAAATCATCAGCCTGCGCACAAGAGCGTGCTCTCCGAAACCACTGGATACCGTCAAAGACTTGTTGTGCTACAAATGGAGGGAAGCATTTAAATGTGGTAACATTCTGGCCAGTCAACTAATTGCTCTTGTACACTGAAAATAGTCTAAAGTTTGAAACCACTGACTGTCTTTAATTGGCTACGAGTCATCCTGGAGATTGTAGCATGGATCAACATTTATGCTGGTAGCCAAATGTAAATATATGCACGCCATTTATTCAGCCTTTTTTTTGGGGTCTGTATTGCTAGCTAAAAATGCACTTTTTATTCAAATAAATACATACTGACAACAATGTAGGCTGAGTCATTTTTTTGTCGGGTATTACATTGAGCCCAATGTTTTCTGGACATAAGGAATTCAATTTACTGTACCTAAAAGCAAATACACAGGATTACTGACAGAAGACTGATTTTAGAAAACACAGTGGCTGCAAAGTTCAACACTAGAAGGTTTGTGCAAACAATCATGGACTTTATGAGATCAACACAAAATACGTCTTAACAAAGATAATAAAGCTATGGTTAACTTACGTCTCTAATATCTGCGGGTAAGGCATTCCAAAAGCTAGAACGTGCAAGACTTCTTTTTGGCTGTTGAGATCACTAAAAGGCCGGCATTTTGGGACGGAAGGTTTCGGGACGGAGCATATAGTATCACCAGGTCGACGAGATAGCAAGGTGCTAAGCGGTGCAATATTTTGTAGGTAAGTAGCAAAACCTTGTAATTGCATCTCAAGTGGACTGGGAACCAATGCAAAATGGCTAGTATCGGAGTAATATGATCGAACTTTCTCGTCCTTGTTGTCTTGCTGAGTCTTGCTGCAGCATTTTGGACTAGCTGCAGACTTTTAATACTAGACATGGGAAGACCAGAGAGCAAAATGTTACAATAATCGAGGCGAGACGTTACAAACGAATGGATTAAAAGTTCTGCATCACTATTCGACAGAATTGGACGCATTTTAGCAATATTACGGAGATGGAAAAATGCAGCTCTAGTAATATTGTTAATGTGCATTTGAAAAGACAGAGTTGAGACAAACATAACAGACATTTTTTTTGTTCAATCACTTTGGGTAATAGTACATTTATCGAGACTCGAAGTGGTGTCCTTAAATAGGGGCCGATGATGAGCAGGGCCAATAATCAACATCTTGGTTTTAATCTGAGTTAAAGCGGAAGTCAACCCAAAGATATTTTTTTCAAGAATATGTTCTCAGCAGGCCCACTAGTTGAAACACGGCACTCTGATTAATTTTGAGTTTGTGGAATATAAGTTAAGCAGCAAAATGCACTTGTTTTTAGCCATCTCTGGGGGCGGCCAGTTTGTCTTCTGTCGACTGAAAATGACATTACAACGACCAATCACGGCTCAGATTCAGAAAACAGGTTATCTTAACTCAAAATTAATCAGAATGCCTTGTTTCAACTTGTGGAACTGCTGGGAACATATTCTTGAAAAAATATGTTTGGGTTCACTTTCGCTTTAAGAAGCAAAAAAATTGAGAGACATCCATTGTTTTCTCAGCAAGCCGCACCCTCTAGATTGCAGCAATTAGCTGGGTTTATCTCCAGCGGCATATATAATTGAGCATCATCAGCATAGCAGTGAAAACTAATGTTATATTTACATATAATGTCACCAAGTGGAAGCATGTAGATGCTAATCAATAGGGGTCCTAGTACGCATTCCTGCGGGACTCCACAAGTAACATTACAAAAATCAGAAGTCACATTGCCATGAACTACACGGTGCGCCCTCTCTGAGAGGTAAGAGTTAAACTAAGAAAGTGCTAAGCCTGAGATGCCGTGGCGTGGCCTGTATGACAAGATGTCCATGGCGGTCGACTACATGGTCATGTGTTTGCTGCTGCACAGCCTGGTGCTCATGACTTTTTGCTTCCACCACCACCTGATCCAAACACTGCTACTGCTCTGAAAAAAAAAAAAAGATCTACAGGGCTGTTGTGTCATTTATTTACTACAATTGTACTGTACCTTTTGTTCGTCTATGACACAGACATATAGTGACATGCACAAAAATTCCAATGCTATTGTACTAGATGGCACAAGGTACATAATTGACCCGTAATGAAAGTGTGTACCTTGACTTAATAATGGCTGGGAGAAAGAGCTGTATGTTGTTTCCCTCTTGCCACTGTTTTTGTAAAAATGAAGACATAACTGGTTAGATAAGCGATGCCATAGCCAAAATAACTTTAATGACGGGGACAATTATCATACAGAACGTAACGCATTTCAGCATGGGTGTAACTAAACATCGGTGTCTGAAACTAAATATGTAATCAGCGTTGGAGGCACATCCAAAGCAGCGGCGGCAAGTCATGAAATACAAATGCTTCACTACTGTACTTATTTTTGTATATGTCTTTGCACCTCTAAAGTGTATTCCATGTAATTATAACATCATGATATTTGTTTGCAGACCTTGCTCCTTTCTCTGATATTGTTTTGTCACTTGGCTGTGAGACAAAGCAAGATGTCTGTGGTTGGGGGGCACCAGATGCGAACTTCCCGTTCAAATGTGCATGACTTTGCCTAAGAGGAATTAAACACACATTTTGTTGTATTTGAGCCGTCTCCTTGCATGCACGTCTTTATTAAACTGTACTTGTCATTAGCATATTTAAGAATTGTGACTCGCGGGGGAGAAAAAAAATGTTTGGACTTGACTTCCACTTTAAGGAGGTCAGTATGAGTTAACGCACAATTCACTGCCAGCCTAGATAAAATGGATCCTTGACGTCTATAGCTGTCAATGGCAGTGAATGCGTTAACTACTGACTGAATACTTTTGCCACGTCTAGCACTCCAATGTGATCCACGTCAGTTTGATGAGTGATGACTGACGAGGACAAAATCATGTTTTTTGCCTGGTTCTTTATTTTAGCCTGGCATGGCAAGTACTTCCATTTGACTCAGTGTGAGTTGATTGTGTTAAAAGATAGACTATCACACCATCAAAGTCTTGCTGTTCACATATTTCCCATTTCTGTACTTGGAAGTCGCCTCGTTACCCTTCTTGCAGCTCCTGTGCGACCTCATCTTGGTCCTCCTGGGGCTGGTCATGCTGTCCGACACGATCTTTTGCGAAGACTTCTCTGCCAGCTCCCCCAGCTTGTAGCTGCGGACGTTCGGGTCGCTGGAATGCTTTCGAGTGCAACAGAACCACTTGGCGGAGCTGTAGAGAAGTTCCATGCAACTGGCAATGGCAGACAAGACCCCGACGGCAAAGTAGAAGCAGAGAAAGATGGTTTTCTCAGCCGGGCGCGAGGTGAAGCAATCCACGGTGTAGGGACAAGGGAAGCGGTCGCAGGGATACCGGGCCTCCACCTTGAAGCCGTAAAGCCACCACTGCCCGCCCAGAAAGCAGACTTCGGCGACCAACCGAAAGGCCACGTGGACAATGTAGAGCCGCCTCAACCGGCGGGTTTCCCTGTAGTCTTGAGGCACTTTGGAGCCGCTGGTTCTCTTGTTGTGATGATGCATGGCGTACATGAGAAAGAGCAGCGACGGCGTGGCGATGAGGACGATGTGAAAGACCCAGAAGCGGTACTGAGAGATGGGGAAGGCCTGGTCGTAGCACACCTGCTTGCAGCCCGGCTGGAGCGTGTTGCACGCAAACTCCTCTTGCTCGTCCTCAAACATGTCGCTGGCCACCGTTCCCAGGATCAAGATCCTAAAGACCAGCATCAGCAAGAGCCAGAAGCGACCCAGCATGGGCGAGTGGGCCTGGAGGTGGTCGAAGAGTCCGCTGAGAAAACTCCATTCGCCCATGACTGCGGCAGTCGGACACTTCTAGGTCATCTGCGCACAAGTTGATCCGTCTCGCTCTGACCTCTGCCAGCGATTGTGAGAAACCGAAAGGCCTCTCATTCGGGTTGTTTCAGGCTGTTAGTCATTCTTCATCTACAGTTTACAACGGTTCATATTCCAAAGATCTATAAGCCAACACAAAACACACAGATGAAAAACTGCCCTTAAGAAATAAAACAATAAAAAAAGCTTGTCTTTAAGATTAGTGCTGACTAATATTGACTCATATTTAGTTGCAGGTATGATAGGCAAACCAAAACGAAAAGGATTATTTAATAGCAGTGGTGTGACGTAACAAAAGTACAAATACCTGATTTGTGTACTCCTCATTGTCATAAGGCTTGTTACCTTTATCAAGCTCCACAGAAGATGACACGACATAAAAATTACAAAGGTCAGTTCAACGCTGGTTGAGACCTTAATTGAAATCTTGAGCTACATGAAGGAATGTGAAGCAAGAAGCATTAACGTTGATGGCAACAAATCTGCAGAAGCCAAATATATGACATCCGTAGCCTTATCTATCTCACAGAATCTTTGATGTCATCTGCTCCAAGAACGTTTGGTGGCAGATGTGTTGCACCTCGTGTCATCTTAAAAAACAGCTTAAGCTTCTGGTGTTCAAAAATTCTCCGTTTCATCTGAAAAAAAACACATACAGGTAAGGCAACAAAAATCTATAGTTATCATTAGCTAACTTAGCATTTATTTGTTAGCAAAACTATGGGAACACATTCCGATAACACAAAAGGCTGACTAAATGCTAGCTAGCAGTTACTAAAACAGGCCTAATTGAGAGTACAACATTTCAGTCGACAGAAGTGACGAAATGGCCGCCCTCCCCTAAACGGCTAGAATTTGCTGCTTAATTCATATTCCACAAACGCAATATTAATCAGAATGCCTTGTTTCAACTAGTGGGCCTGCATAGAACATATACTTGGGAAAAAAAAAAAGTTTGATTTGACTTGCCCTTTACGTAACATTTCAGTCTGTACTTGTTACTTTTTTACTTAAAGTGTTCAATCAGTACTTCTACTTTTATCAGTAGTTACACAAATGTCTGTTCTACTTCACCGCCTTAAACAGACGCAAAGCTTTCTCAGATAGGTCAAAGAACGGTGCTAAATCGGCCTACCTTTCACATGTTCTTGTCACTGCAGCCTCAGAACTCCATTTTTGGGCTGGTTGCTGTCTTCTTTCACAAACAGTTCTTGCATAATTACATCGCGTATGTCCATTTTGTAGCTTTCACAGCAAATGGCACTGACTTGAGGTAGCAACACACTTATAATTGAGCAGGCGGAGGCAGTTTTCCAAATTCCTGTTTGGGCCTAATCTGCAATGATCACGCGTGAGACAGTCAGAGTGCAGATGTTTACAAGACAACGTCTTAATGAGGCATTCCTCAGGGCAGGAAAAGCTTGTTTGAAGGAAAGGCAAAGCAGTTACGAAAAAATATATATAGCTATAGGACATTCCGACAAGGCATTATGCCATTCAGTCTGCAAGTGCTTGAATGAGTGCATGTTTTTTTGTTTTTAACAGTTACAATACTGTGACACCAGTGCTATTCAGTAGCATGTCTACGACGTTTTGCAATGTCTGTCTGGGCACTTTTACAAAAATGAACGAACCATCTTGCAGCTTATTCAACTCGAAGCATGCAAGGAAGAAGCCATTAACGAATACAAACATGAACTTTATTTTAGAAACATAAAAAAACGACAGTGAAATATTTACACTTGTGTGCTATATTCAAAACGCAATACAAGAACATGTTGAAAACCAGTACGAACAAAATTACGAACGTGATTAGATGAACATTGGTTTAGTCTGAATCAAAGTTGTAGGAAACGGGCTTCTTGGCTCGACTGGGCTTGTTATAAGCTGTCACAGCTTTCGGAGCTGCAGATTCCTTGTCCAAAATCTGGAAGCTTTCATCATCATCATCATCATCATCACTCCACTTCCTTCCTTTTTTCTATAAAGGAAGAGAAAGTGTTAACATGCAAGATCATGTACAGTATATGACAGTAGCGTGCTGGCGCAGTGCCCTCCTCGCCAGCAAAAAGGAAACCCACCCAAATTAAACACAAACCTGTGCTACTGCAGTTGTTTTGGACTTAATGCGGGACATGAGGTCCCCCGAGTCGCTATCAGACTCGCTACTTATAACTTGTTTCCGTTTGGGGGCGGCCTTCGGCTTCTGTACTTTGGCTTTGCCCTCAGAGTCACTGGAGTCAAACGAGGGAACACTCTTGGACGCAGTGTTTGATGAAAGTTTGGGTTTGGGTTTGGACAGAGCATCCACGATGGATGGCTGCTTCACATCTGAAACAACCATTGAAGCCTGTGATCAATGAGACATTTGAAAGCATATTTATTGCCATTCGTGGACAGTTTTAGAACCTGCAGCTTTCTTGGATGCGGCTGCTTTCTTCGGAGCTGCAGTCTGTTTGGTCTTACGCTGAACTGGAGCCTTTGACTCAGGCTTCTGCTTGTCAGACTGAGCTGTTGCATCAAGGAAAAAAAAAAATGGGGAGACGTTAGAACTTCCAGATGTGCATTTTGTCAAGCTAGAGACAATACTTACAGCTTGATTTGCTTCCGAGTTGTTTACTGGCTGTTGGTTTAGCCTTCGTCACTTTCTTCCTGTGAAGGAGAGAAATATGTGTTGGCATTGGACACTAAAACAAAACAACCACTTTCTATCGTCTCATACTCACGCGGGCTCTGGTGCTTTGGGCAGGTCCAGGTCACTGTCCGTGTCCGGGGCGAAGCTGTCGTCATCACTGTCATCATTAGTGCTAATGACAGCTTTTTGTTTTCGAGCGTCACTTTTCATACAGTCATCAAACTCATAATCACTGTCTGACAGGGAGTACTTGACGGGAACTGAAAATACACGTAGCAGATCAGGGGGATTTGAGTAATGCCGGTTGTTCGTGGCAACTGATGAGCTGAATCCTGAGGAGCATTTCTTAAACTGAGGTCTGGGCTTGGATGTCTGGATTCTTAGGGCCAAAATTCCTTCCTCAGTTAGCACTGGCCCAAATTAAAGCTCAAGTTGTCTGACGCATCACCTGAATGTGAATTTCTAACTCTGCCGCTCTTTTCTCATCTGCACAGCTAAGGCAAGGCAACCTATACTAAATGTTTGCTGTTTGGAGGCACGAAAAGCAAAGGTTTCCAACATGTCAATAAATCACTTCTTTTGAAACAATTTCCACCAGTTATGCTAGTCATAAGCAAAACAATGAGAACATGATTCTGCATATGCTTCAAAGTGTGAATTAGTCCTTAGGAATGTGATGGGGGCCTTTGGGGGAGAAAAGAGTCTGCCCTTGAGCCAGAAAGTCAGAGAACCCATTTGCTCAACTACCTTTGGTTTTGCGTTGAATTTTCTCTCTTGGGGCAGCGACATCCTCAACCTCCATTTCATCCTCAGATCGGCTGTTACTCTCCTCCTCCGATGTCTGAATCTTCTTGGTCACCGGCTTGAATTGAAGGGTGGCCTGCTTAGATCCTGCAACCAAATGGGGTCTTTGTAAAGTGTTCCAAATAAGCGTATCATTGTTGTCAGTGATTTGGGGCTGTAGCTCTCCACTTATCTTAAACGGGATGCAATTTCAAGGATTTATTTTCACTTTTATACTGCAGCAGAGCAGTCATTCCCACCTTTGTCCTGCGAAGCTGCTTTTGTCTTCTTTGCCAATCGAGCAGACAGGCCGAGTTCCTCGTCATCGTCCCCAAATTCCATCTTCACAACCACATCTTCAGTCTGCGCACGCACAATTGAGAACTATTGATAATTCTGCAAAAATGATTTGGAATGAGACTTTCTTCCCAAAAGTTCCCAAAAAGAGACCTTGACTTTTTTGCCTCTCTTGCGTTCTCCTTTGAGGAGGTCGGCCTTCTTGCTAGCCTCGGCTTTCATGGCACTGGTGATGCGTGGGATGACACGGCGGCCCTGCGGCGTCGGCAGAGTTTCCTGTTTGACCTTCATCTTCACCACTTTGCCTTTGGAAGTCTTTTCGGTGGGCAACGCCTCCTCCTCCTTCTCTTTGGCTTCAACGCGCTGAAGGGAGGGTCAAGAAGATCAGATGTAGCTTTACAATTAACTCAAATATCAACGCCCAGTTTACGTGAGTGCTAAATTTCCAGTTGTCTGAAGTTCAAAATTACCCAAACGTCCATGATTTCGCATTGTGTGATAGCATTAAGCAAACAGATTTAAGATTATGATATGGCTTGTGTGAACATTTGTGTTTAAATATGCCATCTTTCATTCTCCTGTTTAATATCACAAATAGCCCTTGGGCCAAACGCATCTTCGGAGCTCCCATTTCTTGACGGCAAGAGCAGGAGAACAGATGCTTAGGAATAATTTTATATGGTCTTTCAGTATCAGTGATTTTCACCTATTGCTGATGGGTCTGCAACTTAGACACAATAAATGGGTGTTCATTGTAATTCAGAGAAATTTTGAGAGAAATTCTCTTCAGTCAGTGTATAAAAAAAAAAAAAAAAAGGGTTGGGCAATTACCTCAAGTTCTTCCAAAAAGGCAGCAAGGTCATCCTTCCACAGGTCAGCTGGAGTCTTCTTCTTCAGCGTTTTCAACTCTGTGATCTGCAAGGTAGTGGTTACGAGAGGAAAAGTCACAAAAAGAGCAAACGTATAGTCAAAACGAGCACGTTAAGAGCAGTGTTGAGCAGCTGACCTTAGCATCTCTCTGCTTGCACAGCTCCTCCTTCTTCTCCTTGGTCAGGAACCACATGGGCATGCCGAGCAGGTAGTTGTAGTCTGGACCACTGGTGTCTTCATCCTCCGGTGCTTCCTCCTGATCCTCCTCTGCTTGCTCCCCATTCTAACGATCACAGAGGACATTTTGTGCATGTGGCCGCCGACTGAGTGTAAATAAGAGTGAAAGAACTTCCTTCCCGGGTCATTACCTTGTCTTGAGCATCTTTCCAGGCTTTGACAGGGTCGGAGTCGTAACCCATCTGCTGCAGCATGCGAATCAGTTCCTTCTTTGGTTTGTTCTCTATATGAGGACATTTTTGATGAGCAAATACAGACTCAAGTCACAGTGACACACGGCATCCTCTAGCAGCCACTTACCAATGACCAAGGTGCCCTGGATTTTCTCCAGGATGAAGCGGGCCTGGTTGGTGAGCTTGGCGCTCTCTGCCCCCAACATGCCCAACAGCCAGTCCTTTCTCAGGTTATAGTATTTCAACCTCAACTCAAAGAAGTCTTTGAGAATATCCTGCACGGAGTCGTATTTCTTCAGGCTCCCCACATGGTCGAACAGAACCTGGAATGACAAAGTATAAAGTTGTTACATCCACAAGGAATTTGTGCAGTCTCAGCAGGAGGAATTGCTGAGCGTACCATGGAATTGCAGGTGAGAGGATTCTGCAGCTTGAAGACTTTATGGAGACCCGCAGCCTCCATCTCCCGCAGCTTCTCTTGGGTCATCTTGATGATAAATCGCACAGTGGTGTCGGTGTGGTATTCCTTATAGTCTGTGATCAGAGAGGGATCCTTCTCTGTGCCGTTCAGCATCGGCTCCAGGACGTTCTCCTTGTAAGTCTGCAACAGAGACGACAAGCTGATGATGTGATCCAAGTGAAATTGTATTCATTAGTTAAATTTCACTCAGGAGCCTCTACACTGCCAACACAACGTTAGGAACACCTGAACATTTTAACAGGATAATGCAATGTCTTAGCGTGTCACAGTGCAACAAAAATCCCATCAAGTGATCCAGAGGGCCAAATTTCGCACGTGGAATTTCAGTTTTACACCTGTGCAATCTTTTGTTGTGTGCCTGTTGTGCCATGTAAGATTGTAATAGTGCTGTCATGACTAGACGGCAACTAACCTGCGTCCAGGTTTTTACAGGTAACTCAGAGATCTCAATGGTGGTGGAGTCAATGATGGCCAGCTCTCCACAGACCATGTACTGGTTGTCCACCAGCTGATCAATGGTACCTTTGTAGCCTTTGTAGCTTGGGAGCTTCGAGAAGACAAAAACAATAAGCTTTGTCTTCGTTCGCGGTCTACCTTTTAAGATCTGAAAAGAAGTGCCTCACCATGGGTAGCAGCTCCTCTCCGTTGAGCAAGCGCGTAATGTTGGCGACGATCTCCCGGACGTCATAGTTGGGGATTCTGCTGGCCCAGCCTGTGCCGATACCCTCAGCGCCGTTGATCAGCACGGTAGGAATGATGGGAATGTACCACACGGGTTCCACGCGCTGGTTGTCGTCATAATTGTTCCTCAGCAGATTATCGTCCGTCGCTGGGAAGAGAAGGCGGGCCAGGGGGCTGAAGAGTTGGGAGACATTTATCGGCCGCAGGTTCATTTAGCGATTTTTCAAAAGTTAAAAGGCGACTGCTGACCTGAGCATGGTGAAAATGTAACGGGGGCTGGCAGAGTCCTTGCCTCCGTGCAGCCTTGTTCCAAACTGGCCAAGAGGCTGCAACAAGTTCAAGTTGTTGCTTCCCACAAAGTTCTGAGCTAATCCAACAATGGTCATCATCAGGGAAATCTGGAAATCGACAAGGTTTTGTTGTGTAAAATGTCTTATTTTACCACTACCTTTGTTAGTGTATAAACAAAAATAGGTCAAGCGTTTACAGACAGTTGTACACAGCTAATGACAGAGTCATGACCGACCGACTGCAACAGTCACCTCTCCATGATGATACGCTGACATTTCAGCCACAGAACCAGCCAACTGGGCCACCTTCACTTCCCGTTTGTCATTTCTTTTGAAGCAGCAGAACAGGACCTTCCTCTGGCCCGGCTTCAGGCCTGCCACAAACCAAAAACAAATGCATGCATCTGAGCCGTTTCCAAACTTGACGGCGTTTCTGGAACTGTGGCTGCGTTAACGTACCATCCACCAGGCAGGGAATGGACCTCTCGTTGTCAGAGTTGGAGAAGAGTACCAGCTCCTTGTTGACAAAGTCATTGTAGGAGAGATGCGTGGTGGACTGGCCGTAGAGATACTCCTGTGGACATGGAGCAAAACAGTAACTTCGGAGTGTTCGCCAATCAGTCAATGAAATGAAAAGAAATTTAAATGAAGCGGTGGTCAACCTCAGGCAGGTTGTGCTCCTTCCGCTGGCGTCTGTTGGCCATGAAATTGGTGAGCCACTCTTTGCGTTCCTCCACTTTTTTCTTGCTAAAGGCCTGGCATCAAGAAGAGGATGTACAGTAGACTTTATTAGTTTCAAAAATTTAATAAATAAAAGTACCTAAACTACCATAGCAGACGTGACTTACAAGGGTGATGGCTTCATCGTCTTCAGGCCCCGAGTACTTGAATGGAATACGGTGTCTCTGCATGTCAGAGAAATACTCCTTGGCCTCATGCGATGTGCTAGTTCCCAAACCTGATTGGACAAAGGCGGAGCAGACGTCCAATTAGGAAAAACGGCGGAATGCAAACCAAAGACCGTGACATCAGTCAAGCAAAGGGGGAAGCTTACTTGGCTGGTTTACTACCACACAGGGGTTTGTGACAAACCTTTGTAGTATTTGATTTTCCAAGATTTGTAGTTGGACTGGCTGTCCTTCCATTCATTGAACTCTGGGATGCTGTAGAATGACAGCTGGGATTTCTTGTATGATGCCTGATGACAGGAATGTAAGAAACATGACTTTATTTTAGTAGTGGTCATCAGGTGTGCCGCAGGAATTTTTCATGACAAATAATGAATCTTTGTTGATCCAAGCCAGCCACAGTGATATAAAACAATAAAAGCTTTGAGTTGAACTAAAGCAGCCCATTGTGCATACTTTTTGTTTGGTGGAATGTAGTAGTGTGATTTTTACGTAAAACAGACTTCGATGTTGATTAAAAATGATTGGTGCTTCTATGTTTCGGCCGCCAGGTGGCAACGTTATCACACATTCAGGCGACATACTTTGATGATGGGAGTGATGAACTCTTCCAGGAAGTTGTGGCGCAGCAATGACGGCCAGTTGTGGTGGATGAAGTTGATCAACAAACCTTTAATGTGGGAGCCGTCTTGATCCTGTCACAAACATTTATGCGAGTCAAGATTAGTGGCATTCGCATAAACTTGAGATTTGGTGGGGGGAAAAAAGTGAGAAGACTAAAAAAAAATAACCTGATCAGTCATGATCATGATCTTGCCATAGCGCAAGCTCTTGAGGGACTCTGGGTCACTGTAGTTCTTTTTGTACTGCAGACCGAGGATCTTAATAACGTTGTTGATCTCAGCATTCTCCATAATCTGCGAGAGAAGACATGCAATCAATAAAAAGGCCTTCAAAAGCCACCAAAGAGGGGAATACAAATAAATAAAATCAAGTGGATCTGGAAGACCATTCCACAGGACCTTGCCAACCAATCTGGAGACTGCTACTGTTCTAATCATTGACACACATGAATACCGTAATGAGATGAAGCAGCATTTCCATATGAACAGAAATTTATGGCACATATGTAAAAGCCATTCTGTGTAAAAGCCCGCAAAATCCTTTCAATCACGAGTGTGGCAAAGCCTCACCTGCTTGTGAGAGGCCTCTCGCACATTGAGAATTTTTCCTCTCAGGGGGAAGACGCCATAGCGATCCCTGCCAACCACTCCCAGCCCAGACACGGCCAGAGTCTTGGCCGAGTCTCCCTCAGTGAGGATCAGCGTGCAGCCGATTGAGTTCTTGCCACCTGCCAGACGCCAAAGTAATTACAGGAGGTCCGCTCGCGGGCCACAGTGCCGAGTCGCCAAAACAGTACCTGCATCGTTGGCGTCATCCAGCTTGGGCACCCCTTTGATTTTGTTGTGTTTGACCGCCGAGCACTTCTTGTTGAGCTGCAACTGCGCTTTGAACTTCACCCAGTTCATGATATTTTCGACAATTCCGCATTTCGTGGCCTGTTATGGAGACAAGTTAGCAAACCGAAAGAGGCTCGAAGATGAAGAAGTGAGCGATGCCGGCCGCGCTTTACCTGCTTAACGAACTTCTCGCTCAGCGGGCACGTGGAGCCAAAGTTCTTATGCTGCAGGGTCATGTTCTCTTTGGTCTGAGAGTCAAACGTGGGGTTCTCAATCAGGCAGTTGACAAACAGCCACATGTGGTTTTTCACCTAAATGGGGACGGAAATAAGTAGTGTGACATGTCAACAGCAACATCAACACTGCTGTTTATTGGAGATTCAGATCACAGAATGTCTTAATGTCTTGAGAAAGCTGTAAATAAAATGTGCGCAAAACATAACCACCCAGTCCTAATTTTAAATTCAGGTCGTCAATAAATCTCCAATAGTACCGTTTCCACAGGAGAGATTACATGCCTAAAATTATTGTTTGCTGTTCTACAAATATGAGAGAACAGGCATAAAGAACTACTATAAAAGTGTGTTTCAATGCAGATTTTCACTGAGGCAGTGAATTGCACTTGCGGCCAGTTCAGGAACTTATCCCCAGCTAGAAACATGAGACATAAGAACTATAGCTTTACAATTCGGTGCCCAATCCTACTAAGGACTGCACATAAAAAAACAAAAAAAATTAAAAGCCATTTACCTGGAAAGGTTTGACCGCCACACCAGCTTTATTCTTCTTCTTCACGACATCAATGATCTTGCTCACCACCTGATCAGCCACGTAATCGGTGTGCCTCCCTCCCTAAAATTCAGAGGACAAACATTAGAACCTAGGTGGCTCAACAGCAATCATTACTGGGTTGAAAGACGTTACAGTAACCACCCCCCCGTAATGCATCTGAATAAGTGGATCGCGAGGGCCACCTAATCCGGTGTAACAGTGTACCTTGGTTGTGGCAATGCTGTTGACAAAACTGACTTGCTGGAAGCCCTTCTCGCTCACAGTGAGGCAGACCTCCCAGCGCCCGTTGACAACCTCATGAACCACTGTCAGCGCATTGCCCGTCTCACACACTTTGTCCTTCACGTACAAGTTCACGTAACTGCGGAAATCTGTGACCTGAGGTGCATGGTAAACAAGGAAACTTCATAAAGATACAAGGGGAAATTGAACAGCTGTATAAAATGCGACTTACAGGCAGTCTTTTGCTGTTGAAGAAGACGCGGACACCCTTGGTACATCCAGCTATGTCGTAGGCCCTCCTGGTCATTAGGGCCACCGTGTCTTTATCCAGAATGCTCATCTTAAACTTGGGCAGATCAGGTCGAAAGGTGATGCAGGTGAAATCCTCTCCGTCAAAGGATTTGATGGTAGGATCCCCAGCCCTGCCCATGTTGTCGTACCAGGTCTGCAAAAAGACAAGTACTTATGTTAAATGACATTTAAGGAGATTCAGAGCAAACGCTCAGTCACATTCGTTCCGTACCTGTCGAAAAGTCTTCTTTGATTCTCGACAGGCCGTCTCGACAGTGAACTTGGTGCTGAAGATGTTGCACAGCTTGGCACCGTATCCATTACGTCCACCTATAAAGTAAGGCATAGACCACAGGTGTCAAAGTCGAGGCTCGGGTGCCAAATCCAGTCCCTGATAGCATTTTATAGGCCCACCTAAGCGAATCATGTATCTGAAATAAGCATTATTTCTGTGTGAGTTGGCGTAAGTTAATAGATTCTAACTTTATTTGGTGCAGGAGAACTAAAGGGGCGAAAATGAAATGGTTTTGAATTATGCCATTTGCTTTTTCTATACATGAAGGGAAAAAAAGTAATTTAAATTGGATTTTTGTATTTAAATAATTTTAAGTGGGGTGATTTACTTTAGGGTCATGTCACAGAGACCCATAGTAAAACGATGTGTATGACACATCTTACCAGTGACTTTCTTCTCGTCGTCGTCATAGTTACTGGAGGTGAGGAGCTGTCCAAAGATGAGTGCAGGTACAAACACTTTCTCCACCTTGTGCTCCACCACCGGGATCCCCTTGCCATTGTTCCATATGCTGATAGTGTTGTTTTCACTGAAAGGGGTAGAAAAAAACATAAGCCATTGTAAAAATCCATATAGGCTACTTGAATTGTCTAATATTTCGAATCAAGTGAGGTACATCTAAATAGGAACACAATGTATCCTTCTCCCCAACAAAATGTTTACATGTTCCGTACTCTCGACTCAATCATATTATACTCACACATCAATGTTGATTTTAATGCAGGACATGCTCTTATCTCTCTGCTTGTTGTCCGCAGCATTTACTGTGAGGGGGAAAGGGAATACTTGCATGAGATGACAGATAAAAGACATTGTCATTTGACCTTCAGGCTATTTCCGCTGTTTGCTTACCAAGGATCTCGTCAAAAATCTTGTAAAGCCCCGGCACGAACGTCACATCCCGGCAGTTCATTCCAACGTCTTCATCATACACCCACATTTGCTGAGGAAAAAATGGCAACATGTGGTTTCGCATGCATCCTTCAGATCCAGCTAGGGACTTGAATCAAATCTTACCTGGGTAACAGTCTCTACTGAGCCAATGTAAGAATCAGGTCGGAGCAAAATGTGCTCCAACTGAGTCTTCTTCTGGTAGATCCTCTCCACTGACATGCGTTTGGGATCCTTCTTGGTCTTCTCCAGTGGCTGGTTCGCTAAGAAATTTACCTGTTGAGGACACAAATTTAAATCATTTGATTTGATTTTGGCACTTGCGTTAACACCTGTGATTCCATACGCTTCCATCAACTGTGTACTGTATATTAAAACTGAAGTACAAACAACAAACACAGCTATAAACCCTTCCTCTCACTTTAGCTGACGTTATTCTGTCAAAGTCCACTCCTGACACTTTATTTAGTTATTTCCTTCAAACTTTGTGATATTATTGATAACAGGGATCATTTTGGTCATGATAATCGTGCCATTTTGTTCAACTTTGACCTTCAGCAGTGATTCGTCCAATAAAATTGTATTTCGTCTATGGAAAATGCTTCCCCCCCCCCCCCCCCCAAAAAAAAGGTTAATGTTATTATTGTTGCTGTTAATGATGGTGGTGGTACTTGGTAGAAAATGACCCAACCGTTTTCTGTCCCAAGTGTGACGCCATTATGTGCGTTTGGGGGCTAACGCCATGTCGTAAACTAGTTCGTTGGACCCCCGAAAAAAAAAGGACGTTCCATTTCAGCTTCGTACCCAGTCTCTGCGAGAGGTCCCTACACTACCACTACGTTGGTTTCTTTAGCATTTGTTTTAGGATATTGGTAACAACATAAAAAGTGAACTTCTGTTTTTTCCGTAACAATGTTAACAAACCGTTGCTCGCCTACTTTAGCCAGCGTGCTAATTAGCCGCATGTTAACGTCCCAGTTCGACAGCAGAGTGTCTGTTACCTTCAGTGGTTCGCCCATTTTCTCCTCCTTTGTCTGACAGGAATATCCGTTCGATGTTGACTGTGTTTAAAATGAACAATTTAAAAACACAGGCACAAGAGAAATGGTTGACGGTGACCAGGAAAACAACGGAGCTGAGTGAATTGGACCCCCGTTTGAACATAAAATCGTTTTAGGCGCCAGTAGCCAACAACCAATGGGACGATGGACCACGTGGCAATATCTTCCAATGGGATGCTCAGAACCAACGTTTTTTTTTTTTTTGTCCAACAACCCTATCAGCGTGAGGATAGGCACTTAAAGCCCGCCCTTTGCATTCAATGGCCAATCGGCTTCGCTTGTTTTACAAACAGGGTTCGACTTTTTTTTTTCTTCTTTTTTTTTCATTCCTGTATTTATTTTATTACAGTATTACTTTTTTAACCTCATCCAACAAGGATCTGGATCAACTGTCCCTTTTAATACTGTATACCATTTCTAATCCAGCCAGTCACTACCAAACATACAGTAGCTTTTTAAACCAAACACAAATATCTCAACAAGACAACAACTGTATTAAATATGTTGGGACTGGAGACCTCGCCTTCATCTTTTCCCTATTTTTTTCTCATCTCTGTCACAGTTGAATGGAAATGCCTCATCTTTGCGTGAGCGAACAATCATCCGGGGGTTTCTCGTGTGAAATTGGGAGCTGGGATGGTGACTGAGAAGTGCACTGCTTAAATCGAGTGTGGTGCATCTTGACAGTCTGCCGGCAGTCAATGTAAATGCAATGATGCGATGCCTCTTGTCCTTATCTGTCTTCCTTGCAGGCCTCTCAGCTGACCCGGACTTAGTGTGCTTGTATGTATGCTTGTATCAGAATACCGCGTATCCTTCTTAGGGTTGCGGGGGAGCTGGAGTCGACACACGCACCAGAGATTTAAATAGCGAGACTCCACTTTAAAAATGTGAACTATAATGTAAATAAATCGACATTTTTTGTTTCAATCCAATGGAATTTGTGCTGCTCCTTCTGGTATGAGCCTTGGCCACATGGAGGCAGTATAAAAGTCATGTGGCTATACATGGAGATGGTCAAAAGTCTCCAGTGAACCGCAGTAATAGTAATCGTTCTTAACAGAGGATTAATATTTGTTTAAAACATGATGCAAAATAATTAATTGCAAATTACTTTGCATAACCCCGAGTTATGTGACCCCAGTGAATTGTTTCTTGCAGATGCACACATTTACCATAGGAATATTTTTTTTATATATAGCCACACTCTATCTCCGTCTTTATAACTTGTGGCCATTTTAAAAGAAGGATAGACAAAGTACTTTCCATCCCAAAAATAGGCATACATCTGACATGGGGGAGACTTTAGTAAAGTAGATGGATGGCTGGGCACGGTGCCACCTGTTCTACTGTTTGTTTATTAACGACGCTGTGTTTTTCTCCAGCCTGGAGGAGAGAAGCATGGCGTCATAGATGTGTATGAAAGGGCAGTCCTGCCCTATTTTTTTTAACATGAAAAGGCAGTCCTGCCCTATTTTTTAACATGACAGGAAATGCTGACTGATTCCAACTAGGCACATACAATCGGTTCTAGTTAATATCAACAGATATTTGCTCATTTTTAATTATGATTACCTTTATTCGTCCTGATACCAAACAAGTTATTTACATGTGCATTAACTTCCCCTGAAATAATCAAATAAACATTTTTTTTTTTTGCATCCTCGAAAAAATAGTGTGAATTGAAAGCAGAACCTTGGTAACCTGATGTTTAACACGTAGTACAGTTTGTTACCTATGCATTTGCATTTCATTTTATTTTAGTTCTCTCTCGCTGTCGCACTCTGCGTTTGAGAATCCACACTGTGTCCTTACTTTTCTCTAAGGTACAAAGCCTGACCTTTAAGATGAACTCAACTCCCCACGGCTATTGTTGTGAATATGCCTGAGAGACACAATACAGAGCATGACTATGAAGTTCTTTCAAAAGGCCAGTGGGAAAATAACTTTTATCCTGTGCTGGCAGGCGGCTGTAACATCAGCGAGGCGGTAAAACAATTTATGTGAGGCACTGTTGTTGATTGATTAGTAATGGAGAAATATGACCAGAAGGAGTCACAGTAGGGACGCTAGAATCCAATTCAAAATAAGTACTGTACAGTGTTCATCGCGTTCTAGCGTGAGCGCCACTTGGGGGCAGTATAATGGAGATGGTCACGTCTCAGTAAAGTGCAGTAATTGTAGTTGTTCTTTGCAGATGATAAATAATATATGCCTATGTGTTATTGGTCTGCATGTGTTGCTACAATTTGTGTTCACATATCTTTTTGCTTAAAGGGTTTTATATTAATAATATACAGTATATTTTCACATCCAGTCCAGGAACATTCCCGAAACATTGACAAGACTGCTCCACCTATTATGACTGGCTGAGCCTGCCTTGGAAATAAATCCTTTTGATGCACCTTTCTCTTGTATAAGACCCAGTCAAAACGCGCTGGAAAAGAAATAAATAAAGTAGGATAATGTATTCGCACAGACCAGGCAAGTGTTTGATCTTGTTCGGTGGATGAGGCGCACGCCCGGGAGCACTGGAGGAATGAAAAATGAGAATGAAGGAGAAAAATTCATAATGACTTTTCCAGTTGCACGGCAGCACTCAGACACAGCGAGGGACTCTTTTATGCAAATCCCCCTTTGCAAGGATTACTGTCACCTCACAGGTACGCCCTTTATCAAGAGTGCAGACTGGAGCAGAAGCAAACATAATGAAGCTCCGTTAATTGACTCGGAAGTGCAGCCGATCCGAACTAATGCTCGCTTGCGCGTGCATACGGGATGGCCGTCGAAGCTTTTGAAGTAATCTGATAAAAGTGAGGAAGATTGACTGGCAGCACACTCTCTCCCTGAAGCCGAGACCAACTAATTCTGTTTCTGCTGTCTCACTATCAGATTTTCTTGTAAATGAAGAACATGAACGCTGAGGGTTGCCCAAAAAGTCAATCGTGAGCTGGCGATATGGCCTCAAAATCGATCATCTGATTTTTTCCACACAAATATCCAACATGTGTTCCATGGAATTAATTTATTCCCAACAGTCTATTCTCTTCATTTTGTAGTATTTCTCCAGTAGTTGTCCAATCAAATTTGAGCCTTGATGTGTTGCCATGTCAATGTAATCTGCCCAAGGCCTTCAGAGCCGGAGAAAATCAAAACACTTTCATCTCAAATCATCTTGCCTCATTAAAATGAATGGGAATGCCTTTTAGAGAGGTAGTACTCTAAAATGTATTTTATAAAAACATACAGTAATGGCATAATTAAATCAAATGCAAAGAAATTAAAACATTTTTGCCACATTTTTTGCTTCAGTTCAGTGGATATTATGCTACTCCTTCTGTTAAGTGTGCTTAAACCACCTGGGGGCGGTATAACACACATCGTGTAGATGGAGCCGATCACAGCTCCTCAGTAATCTGCAATAACATTACTCGTCCTTTGCAGAGGATAAGGAATGTATGTCTGTTTACATGCATTGCTGCACTGTTTCTGTTCAAATATTTGTTGCTTAAAGGGTTACAGCACCGCAAAACAGATGCTATTCGCTAGCCAGTCTATGGGGTTTCGTATTATTTGTTAGCATTAAGCTAGGGCAGAACAACGGCTCGTATCTCGAAGAACTCGCGAGTCTGGTCGCTCGTATCTCAAGACGCTCTCGGCATCTTTGGTGAGTATGATGTATTTTACATTTTAGTAATGTCTGTTTCTCTTATCTGTGATTGGCTGGCAGCCAGTCGCCCCAAGTCAATTAATGAACAGGAAATGGAAACAGCGTTTTTTTTAAAAAAGGTTTCGGGGAAGTTTGACCCTCGAACGACTTAATTGTAACTCTCCTTACTCTCTAACCACTAAAGCGAGTCCAACCCGATCCTTAATAGGTTTTTTTAATGTCTTCATGACAATTAAGCCTGATTAAAATATCCAACAGTGGCCGAATTAAAAGCAAGTCTAGCAAACTGACATAAAATCCAAGAAACCCGCTTTCAACTCTTATTTGTTTCGCACAAGCTGCAAAATATCTTCAATATTTGGACAGATGCCTAAATTGATAATAAATGCTGGCAATATTATGTTATAAAACCATTTATAATTGTACACAATGTACAACGTGGCATTTAATCATCCGCAGTAAGTCATTTTGGAGAAGCTGGAGGGCGGGAGGAACCTAGCATATTGATTTTAATTCCATTAAGACCTTATGAGTGGCTGCTTGGCAGACTCCTAGGTCAGCACAGCTGTTTTAGTGCAATCGATCGCCTTTCCTCATCAAGGGTGTGGAGACGGCCCGAAGAACCTCAGGACCTGACCGCGACAAGGCCACAACTCAACTTTATTGTTAAACGAGACATTTGGACACTTGTATTCTATTTGCAGAATGCCCTTTTCCCGTCCTGGGTGTGATACATCAACAGCTGAATTTTTTATTTTTTTTTAGGAAAAGGCTACGTCTGTAGTTTGTTTACTTTTGAGGAAATGAAGGATGCAGACCAGAGCAACAGTCGCAGTTTGAATATGTTGAGGTATTATTCTATGAAAACATTAATGATGGCATTTGTTATTGCTTTAGCTCCACCCGAAGAACCCCAGGGAGGCTGCGTAATAATGTTGGAAGTAGCTTTTGTATTTTGTTTTCTCAAAGATATGACCAGCCATGATGTCTGCCAGACAGAAGTTTAGCCATGCTGTGTTTCTTTACAAAGGGCAGTTACATTTCTTGTCCCTGATCTAATATAATATTTGTGGGAATCATAATAATAATAATAAAAATAATAATAATTGAGACTACTAATGATAAACGTTCCTCATACATACCAAACACATAAATGAATGACGTGAATTTTTAAGAATAATAGCACTCTATATTGTACTTTATAAAAATATACGGCAAAGACATAAGTGAATAGAGTATAATTTATTTTATAATTTAACACTTTTCTCCACATTTTCTGCCTCAATTCAATGGACATTATGCAGGTCCTCCTGGTGTTTGGGCCTTGCGTACCTGGGGGAAGTATTATAGAGAAAAAGACTGTACAGTATGTGGAGAAGTTCAAATATCCCATCCTGAAACCAGTGCTATTCGTTTTGGATTGTTTACTAGCTTTTGTTAGCTGTATTTGTCTTTGTTTTATGAACTGTGTGGCGACCAGTCCAAGGTGTAGCCCGCCAAACACCCAAAATCACCTGCGATAGATACCAGCTCATTCGAGACCTTGATAAGGAGAAGCGCTATAGAAAATTGATGGCTAGAAAACATTCAGTCTTCCTTTCTTTAAAAGCACAGCTAGTAGAAGCTGACCGGCCAATGTGTTTGTTTACGGACTAGCCAAAAACGTGAGGTAGACTCCATAAAAATGATGACGGCAATTAAGATCGTTTTTATGGCCACTTTTGAGCAGAAGTCAAGGAGAAATTATGTCTCAACACCTGCCACAGTGTTCACGTTGTTATGGAAGTCAGCGCGCTTTAAATAGCATGTGTACCACAGGGGGGGGCGTGGCCTTTGGTCTGCAGCCACCTGCTGCATGCACACGAGCTGCCTGCCAGCCAGCACAGTGACCGAGACGCTCCTCAAAAGAAACGGCGAGAAAGTCACGCACTCGAGCGGGGAAGCCCCCGAGAGACACTTGGGAAGCAGGGTGGAGACGTTCACGCTGCGTGCACGTTGACTAATTTGCATCGCACCCATGTTGGACGTGCCCCTCTCCGGGGCGCCTCCCAGCCTGCGCGCACAGACGCCAGCGAATATGTTGCCTCCTCTGGTTGCGTGGAAACTAAACGGGCGAGCCTTGAACTGCTGTGGAAGCATCTCCGGCGGAAAGCAACCGAGAGCAAGTTCAATCAGCTTCACGGTGTAGGAAAATTCAAAGATGCGGCGGATCATGACGAGGGGAAGAGCGCTACAAACGTGAGTGTATTGGACACATCAATCACTCTCTCTCTCTTTTTAATCATACCTCATGCATGACCAATTCATCATGAATTATTTTTTTTTTCCCCAAACATATATAGGGTATTGCTCAATTATACCTTTCAATTAATTTCCCATTAGTGTTGCATTGTGGGTAGAACTGCAGTTAGTTTGTATGCTCACATGGCATTGACTGATTGAAGTGGACACATGACAACATGGGATGAGCGGCATAATCAATCATCACCATCTATTATTTATCAGACTATTGCGTGTGACTGCATGGGACACAATGGAAGTGTTGCCATGCATCCCTGGTTCAAATCACTGGAAACTGAAGCTGGCGTCCAATGAGGGCTTTGTGAGCGGATGGAGCTATAAGAGCTTTCAAATAAGATTACAGTGTGGCTTTATAAAATCTGATGATGTCAAGGCTAGGTCTGCCCCCCTCCCCATTGATAAACAACCAGCGGCTTATTCATCTTTCCTGCAAGGCTCTCACACGCGCTTGGAAAACACCAGCAATTTGTCGTTCCTCTCCTCACCATGCAACTTTTGGATGCAAATATTGGGTGTGTAAATTATTCATTGATATCAGAGAAGCAAAGCAATACATGAAAACATTGCACACATCTATGTCGCGAGAGATCATCTCGGCATTCTGTAGGAAATGATCCAATTTCACTTAATTGCTACAGTGCAAAAATTATATTTATTACCACAAAAAAAAGAATGCATCTTTGTTCATCTATCTATGCCAGTGATGTATAGTGACTACTACCACTAGATGGCAGAAGCTGCAATTCATCTGTGTGTCCAGTCCACCTGTTGCCTTTCATAAAAAAAAAAAGAAGGAACGCTCAGAATGCTAGTTGAGTGTTCCATTAAACCAGCCCGGATTTCACTCTGAGGAAGAACATTTGTTAGCAAATTGAGGCAAGATTGCCATGATTTCAGTCGATAAGACGTTTTTTGTTTGGTGGTCACAATCAAGGCTGGGAAGCAAGCATCTATCGATCGACCTTTTCCACAATTGTCCCCTTTCCCCGTTTACACTTCTTTTGTCCCAAGCCGAGGAAAAACAACTTCCGTTTGATTTGCTCCTGCACTTAGTTGTGCCGGTTCAGAGCAGAAAATTGCAATTGTGTCACTTGAACCGGTCAAAATCCAGCGTTAATCTCCACCGAGTACAGTTCGGTTGACCACAGTGCAGAGCGTCTTGCGTTTCCACTGCAGGCTTTGTGGAGCTGGACGGCGAAAGCCGCATCAGCTGCGGCAGCGCTTCTCCAATTGGGCTCATTATTAAACGGCAGACGGCCGTTAATTGAATTGTAACTGGCGGATTTTGTTGGCGGAAAGCCTTTGTGTTCCTCTTCACGCGGGACACAGTATCGCTCGCCACCATTTCCACCGCACCCTGCCCTCCACCCCACCAAACTAAACGCCATTTGATACTCGCAGAGCGATCGATTACATTTTTTAATCTTTGTAAGTGGATTGGTGCTCATTGACCGTGCATTTTGAAGGAATTAAAGACGCCTGGGTGAGCTGTGGAGAAGACAGGCCTGCACATTGTATGCTTGGTCTGGATTGGATGGTTTCCTACGATCTTTGAATGAGAGAAGTTTAGGGCGGGGTGGACAAAAAAAAAAAAAAAGGTCTCATTTAAAGCGGATGTCAACCCCAAAAATATCTTAACAATATTACGTTCTATGTAGCCGCACTAGTCTGAACACAGCATTCTGATTAATATTACATTTGTGCAATATGAGTTAAGCAGTAAAATCCACCATCCCATGCAGGGGGCGGCCATTTTGCCACTTTATGTCACCTGAAAATGACATGTAAGAAATGACAGGTAACAACCAATCATGGCTCAGCTTCAGAAAACAGGTGAGCCGTGAACTTTGTCTAGATGACACTGTTTAGCGTAATGCTAACAAACAATGTCAAATGACAGCGAGATGAGCTAACAAGTAGTATCTGTATCACAAACTATGATATCAGCGCCACTCAGTTTTTGTTGTTTTGTCGGCATGCTATGTGCCACTTCTGCTTAATGTCAGTCTGCGTGTACTGAAATAGACAGTGCGCACTGCAGGGATGTCAATTAGAAATGCGGCAGCGTGGCACCGAAGGATTGTCTTGGCTTGTTTATAGTGCGCGCGTAAAAAGGACTGTTTGATCCTTCGACATGCCGGGAAAAGCAACAGGAGTGCAGTAGTTACTCGGCTGCGATGAGCGTGCATCCTTCTATCTAGCCGATCTCACTTTGTGAAATAGACCAAGGCTCCCAGTGGAGCATGTGACCCCCCCCCCCCCCCCTCTTTGTTGACTTGGTTGACCCAGTTTGTGCAGCCAAAAGACTCCACAGCGATTTTAAATTGAAATAGCTCCTTTTCTCACAACTCTGTAAAAATAATTCCCATTGAAATGAATTCAATGGAATGAGACAAACTTAACTCAACCTTCCACATTTTGCAAGTTTTCAAACCTTCCAAATTTGAACTGTCCAGCAACTTCTCCACAAATTCTCACCTTTTTGATTACTCCACATAACAACATTCCCAACTGCAGATATTTGACACATTTACCTCGTCATTCCACATTCCGTGACAGAGCCAAACCATTCCAACTGTTTAAGAGGACATTTATCCGAAAAACAGAAACGTTCACTGTGTCTGAATTTCCACCACGTCTTGCCTCTCAATCAGCTACCCGGTTGGCATTCCCTCTCCTTTTGAAGTAGGTTGCCTGACGTAACACCGTCTTTTCAACTGACACTTCACACATTCAAACCACGGCAGCAGAGAAGAAGGCCGATAACATGCGGCCATTTACCCTGTCCTTGATCATAAGACATGGAATGCTTTGTTTACAGGCTGGAGAATCGTGAAAAGGCCCATTGCACTAGCGCTGACGTGTTGCTTTGTATGCCTTAGGCTCGCCGGCTACCGGGGCGCTTGAAGCGCTGCGCGGCAAGATGTCCATGGCGGTGGACTACGTGGTCATGTGTTTGCTGCTGCACAGCCTGGTGCTCATGACTTTCTGCTTCCACCACGCCGCCACCACCTGCTCCAAACACTGCTACTGCTCCGAGAGCGACGGCGACGGCAAGACGGTGCGCTGCAGCAATCAGCAGCTGACCGAGATCCCGCGGGACATCCCCAACGATACGCGGCGAGTCTACCTGGACTTCAACCTCTTGACTTCAATCCCGGCCAACGCTTTCGCCGCTTTGTCCCACCTGGCGGAACTGGATCTCTCGCACAATGACATCAGCCAGCTGCATCCTGGCGCCTTCAGAGGCTTGAGCTCCTCGTTGAAGTTCCTCGACCTTTCCGCAAACAAGTTAGTCCATTTCAACGCGGACTCCTTTGAGGGTCTGCGGGCCCGGGCAAATTTAACCAACAATCCGTGGCACTGCGACTGCAACCTGCAGATGGCCATGCCCCGCGTGGACCTGGAGCCCGTGTCGCTGACCGGCATCGTGTGCCAGACTTCAGACCCGGAGGAAATGAGCGTTCAGGGACTGGCCTTCCTCTTGGAGCCGGACATCGACTTGTGCGTGGTCATGAAGAGGACTACAGACGTGGCCATGCTGGTGGTCATGTTTGGCTGGTTCACCATGGTCATCTCGTATCTGGTCTACTACGTCAGGGCCAACCAGGAGGATGCCCGCAGACATTTGGAGTATCTCAAGTCATTGCCCAGCAGGCAAGCAAAGTCGGAGGAGTCTTCTACTATCAGTACTGTTGTGTAGCCAGTGTTTCCCAAACCTTTTGGAGTCGAGGCAATTTTAAAAATCGGATTCCCACCAAAAAAAAAAAAAAAAAGTATAAGGGCCATTCTACCTAATGGTGCCAACTCAAAATTGTTGTGTCTCTAAATTCTTTCCACATTTGAAGATAATTGCTGAAAACTCTTTCGACTGAGACTATGTGGGGATAGAGTGATGCATTATTTGTTGTGAATATATAATACTTTCGGGCCAATCAAGTGAAATTGGATCATTTCAGCGGCTGGGAGTCACTGCTCTATGCTACCACCGGCGGAGGTTTTTATATGACAATACATGGTGGATCAGGAAAACTAATCGCTGACTGATTGATGGATTGAATTTCTCTATCAAATCACACAGACAACACAAATCATTTGCGATTCAAGAATGACAAAGGAAATTGAATGGGAAATATCGAGCAGGCGCAGCAATGTAAATCATCAGAATGGCTCATATCATTGTCCCTGCTTGCATGGCCACTCGGCAGATTTCACCAGGGTCAGTCATAACCGCCCGATTGTCACTTGTGTCTGCTCGGCTGTTTGAATGACAAATTAGAGGCGGCAGGAATCCAAGTTCATCTTAACTGCCACATTGACCGCCCCCCCAGAAAAAAAAGAAAAAGAAAAGATAAAATCTCACCGAGTTGGCTGGTTGAATGACAAACTAGGGACTGACAATGGTGTGAAGTCGGACAGACACAAAGGGGAAATAAAACATCACTTACGCATAATGAGACTTTAATGAGAATTTCATAAGCGAATCACCGCTCTGTATTCAAGACAGAAAAACGATCAAAAAGATGTGCCTCCTGGTACCACACTGTGGACGTACACCAATCAGGATGGAGCTGCCTTTACTTTCAAGTTTAATAAGCCGTGCTAACTGAGCTAATTGTTGGCAATACGTTTCTTTGCATGAAAAGTCAAGATGATGCACTGCAGCCCACATGAATTATTCATCTCTCGGCGGCCCATTAGCACTTTTAGCTGGATGCGGTTGGATGCTTTATCAGGGAGTAAAAGTAGTGGCATGTTTTGGGTTGTGAATGCATCTTCGAGCCCTTTCTGATCGATACCATGGGATAGGAAAACACTACTGCAATGCACAGTGGATGTTTTCTTCGCATTTACAATACTCGTCCGTATACTGTCATTAAAAAGATGTTTGGCTACGGAAGTGTTTGTCTTCTTGCAAGTATAATGGAATGCGTGGATATCAGCTGTCAAAATACACAGTGTACAAATGAATATGAACCAGTGGAGACACTGTACCTCGCTAACATAATAAAAATGCTAATATTGACAATCGGGCCTTAACTATGTTTGTGCAATAGTAGGAATTATGCAGCATCACACAGCAATTATTTATCTTACCTTGTTTTGCTCTGAGGTTATGGAGTGGAGTTGTTTTTATTGTAATTCCACTGGGGGGGAAACGCTGTTGTCTGCCGCCACGCTTTCCTGTGCACAGAATACACAAGGCGTGCTTTTATTTTGATCAGAATTGTGTGTTTGCAATTACATGAGACAACATTTTATCCACTTCAATTTGAATGACAATTGTTATCTTGAAGGCATCCATTCATGATTTTTTTATGCTGCTTAGTCTCATTAGGGTCAAAGGTGCGCTGCTATCCCAGCTGATTTTGGCAAACCTGGCCACCAGTCAGGGCCACATTACAAACAAGAATTCACACTCAATTTTACACCTTTGCACAATTTTGAGTCTCAGCTGTCCAAATGTGGCCGTTGAGGAACAAAAGTTAAACACCCCTGATATACAGTCAACAATTAATATGTTTTATATCAGACTATGCTTTCCTAGTTTTTATAGGCTGAGACTATTGTGTAATACTACTGGGGTTTGCAAATAATATTTATGGCACTGTGGTCTGTAGGTCTGTTAAAAAAAAATGATGACAGTGGAATATCCTATTTCACCATATCCCAAACCACCACGGTGGGACTATTTCATCCACAGAAAAGGGAAGCTATCACTTAATGATAGTACTGTATGTGCAAAACGGGCTCATTGCCTTTGCTCTAATTTGTGGTGTTTTCACAGAGAGGGAGAAGTAAGAATAACCCGACTGCCTGCTGAATAATGAAATTCGTTGTTAGAGATGTGGGAAAACGTTTTTCAACAAGGGTATCCCTGTTTCCGACACACACAAAAACGCCTGCGGAGAAAAGCACGACCTATACATGATTCATGATGATATAAAAACCTTGAAAGACTGAGAATGGACACGTGGTCTTGTTGTGTGCGTGCGACACAGGGGAAAGTCTACTAGCCCGTCTATTTTGTTTATTTCAAAGCGTTTTTTTTGTTGGTTTTTTTTTGGGGCTGCACTGCTTCTAGTACGAGTATGTAGACGAGAATTTTTTGTTCCAATCAAATTTCACTTTCAGTGTCGCCGTGTCAACCTAATCTGGCCAGGACCTTCAGAATCAGTAGTGATGGCCCATGTGACTTAACTACTATGAAATTGTTTCGCCAGCCAATCGGATTTCAAATTTGTCGTCACGGGGCCAGGGCGCTGGCTCTCGATGACATCAGCATTCTTCTGTCTCCTGATTGGTTGCTCAGAGCAAAAGTTGTTACAGCTCACATTTAATGCATCGGCAACTTTGTAAGTGTAATGAATTCAAAGTTTTTTACATGTACTTTTAAATATAAATATTGATAATGAATTCTTAGGGTATACTGTAGTTCATGTACGGGTAGCGGTAATGGTAATGTAACGCCTGACATAAATGTCATCGGCTGAGGGTTAATTTAAAATTTGCCCCCGGGCCGGCCAGGCTCAAGTTGCAGCGGCTTGCTATCTTAGACACGGTGCACTGGTGTACGCATTACACCTGCAGGCTAATGGCACACACACACAAGCGGGGGGGATAGGGTGGCGCGTCAAATGGTGGGTAGGGCGGACCTCTTCGGGATTGGGTTGCAGGTTAAATTGCTTCCAGACACCTTTATGACACGAAGAGAGGATTAACGTACAGGCTGATGTACTCTATAGGGCCCCGTGTGCTGTAAAGCAGTAAATTATCCAATTTCAGTTAATTGGTCCAAAAATGATCATTTAGTTACTTCAAATAATATATGATTATTCATCTGTCAATTACATGCTCTTCCATCAGATGGCAGAAGGTACAATTAACCTGTATATCTATTTCAACAGAAAAAATAAAATCCTGTGCTCTATTAAACAGGCCCAGATTTCACACTAAGTCAATTTGGGAATAAGTTGTGATGAGACCATTGTTTTGGTGTACATCTCCCACTATTTAAAGCGGATAGGGGCCAGGCCCTGCTGCGAAAATCCGAAAGTAATTGACATCCAACACAAGGGTTTATAATTGCTTAAAGATACCACAGGAATGTGGCAAAGCACTACTTTTTTATTTTTAATCAGAGCACAAAAACAGCCTAATTGATTAATTTTGCCGCAAATAACGGAGGCATGATAAGACGAAAGTCTAAATGTGGGCAACCTCATTTGGTCGAAGGTGGATGCAGCAAACAGCAAAATATTTTGGGTGGTCAGTGATATAAAGTAGTAGCAGGGTGAGAGCTGATTTAGCAAAAAAAAACAAAACAAACAGCAAAATATTTTGGGTGGTCAGTGTTGTGAAGTAGTAGCAGGGAGAGCGAGCTGATTTAGCAAAAAAACTAAACAAAAACACAGCACTCTCTGCCGTGGGACAAGTGCAAATAGGAGGAGGAAACATCTAGCAATCTATCTGATGATGTTGTTTAATTCTTCTTGTGTAGTTTGGGTCCTGCAAAACAAGATGAGTCTGCTTGTTTCGAGAACTTAAGTGGAGAAACCTTTGTGCCGCTTTGAGAATGCTTTATTTGCCTGTCATAAAAAAACAAAAAAAGAAAAAGCCTCTTCAATCACACATTTTCAATACCAGTCTGAAAGCCAAGCCACTGTGGTTCCTCCACAATGCCTTATTTAAAATTCCTGTCGGTTACAGGCTTGAGATGAAGGTGATGGAAGGCCACGCTATTGCAGTGATGTGAAAGGATGTCATACATTGAAAAATCGTACCCCAAAATTGGCATCAGCACACACCATGAATTATTGCCCAGCATTTATTTTGCATAGGAACAAGTGAGGTTTAACGTGCAGTACAAATTCTTCCACTAGATAGCACTCTTGCACCAGTCAGGCCTATTCATTTTGTCTTTTTACAGAATTGGACAATCACTTGAGAGTCGCCCACTGCACATACAACCCAACTACCTCCAAAAACAGCCCACAACTCCGTGGCATTCTATGAACGGGAGGCCCTTTGGACAACACAACATGTACACAGCTCATCTCAAAATTATGTGACGTGAATTTCATTTTGAGGTGTGTAAATCGCCCACAGTGAGTTGGGATCGGCTCCAGCACACCTTAATGAGGATAAGTGCTACACAAAATTGATGGGTGACATTTATCAAACCGTGATGTCAAAAGCTGGCATTGACGTTACAAAAGAGAACTGACTAACAAGTGAACTGAAACTGTTTGTGGATGCCCTCCCTCAGGTGGATGCCCGGGGGTCCATGCCCCGTCGGTCCCACTCTTTGTTCACCACTGGTCCCTTAATTTTTCACCGATCTCAATCTCTTTTTGCTTTCTTTCTCTCTATTTACATTTTTTTTTTTACATCATCATGCGCAGCAGTTGAGAAATGTAACGAGCCTATTTTCATTCAGGAATATAAATAATGATTGTTTTCAAGTGTAAGGAGTAAAAGTAAAAAGTCCCCGGAAAAATAAATACTCAAGTGTAGTATCGACAGCTGAAAAATCGACGTCAATAGAACGTATTTCAACTTTTGTTATTTCCTACCGCTGATTATTTGATGATTTTGTTTGTAATTCACGAAACCTAAATAAGCATTTACTAATATGCTGTGATCCAAATAATGATTCTTGCTCATCTGTTTCCAAAACTGGCATTTCTCACAAATTTAAAAGGAACTCTGCGATCACTGACAATGACACGCTGTCCAAGGCAAGTATTGGGAAAGCCCAGGATATCTCCACTGCTTGCCGCTCATATATATGCGTACGTATGACATTTGGTGTGCTCAATCAATCAACTGTGTACACTTGAGGTCAGTACTCTAAAGACATTCCCCCAGTCGAGGCCATGAACATGCTGATTGGTGAGTAGTGACGTCATGGGCGAAATGCTGCTGTCTCTCTGTCTGACGAATTGAACAAAATGTTTTGAGATTTTTCATTTGAAATAATCTGGATTTTTTAAGGGTCATATTTGATAAGTGTTTTCACTTTTTTTTTTTTTCTTTCTTTTTTTTTAAGCGTTTCCAATGTTTTTGTAGTGGCGATCTCCCTCACATGATCTTGGATTGGCAGCTACTCTGGCCTGCCCAGAAGGAGGCAGCGCAGAGAGTTGCGAGCCAGACAGACAGCGCTCAAGCCCTGTGCTGCAGTCTTTTGGATTCCACGTAGTTAATCGCAACATTTGTGTTATTTCCCCGCAGTTTTCGTTCTCTTCCACATGGCCAGGAGTGCTGGCGCCGCGCCTCTACCCGAGGTTTGCGCCGACATGTGCGCACTTGTTGACGGGGCGCAATTTCAAGTGTTAGTCCGGAGGAGCCGCAGCTTAACCGAGAAAATCCTGCTCGATATCCCCGAGGCGCGCAGATCGAGCATCCACGACGAGGTGAGGGACTTTTTCCTGTCTTTTCCTTACTGGCATTTTGATTATTATTGGGCTAAGAATGCCTAGCAGGTTGTGGATCTAATTGGATTGTCGCACACGCAGTGGCTCTAAGGCGACTAGGCATTAATAATCGAGCGCTCCTGAATCGTCTGATTGATTAATTTCTGCTCTTTGTAACAAACAATATAAACTACTACTGGCGCCTGAAAAGAGTAGTCCAAATCAAAGATAAGACAGTAAAAGGAAATGCTTACGATGTGTTTGTCTTCCAAAATATTAAGTAGGTTTTTGAAGGGGTTTGGGGGGGTTATAGGCAGCAAAGTGAGGTAGTGGCTTCCTTCACAGTTTTAGGCTTTTCTTTGGCTTCCTTCCACACTCCAAAAACATGCATGTCAGGTTCATTAGAGACTATAAACTATACTTAGGCGTGAGTGTGTATGTGTAACTGAGTGGTTGCTATATGTACCCAGTGATTGACTGTCCATTGTCAATATGTGCGTACTGCATGGTGACCTCTGGCTCTGGGTTCAAATCTTGCTTCAGGCTGTCCTGTGTGAGAATAAATTGATGTGCCCTGCGATTGCCTGGCGACTAGTCCACGGTGTACCGTGCCTCTCGCCCAAAGTCACAAACAAGCAGTATAGAAAAAGGATGTATGGATCATCACAATTATGTATAAATGGTCAAATTAGGTCAAATTATTTGACTGTGTTTCATTAATCTATATTGAAGTTTCACTTTTTGAATTGAACTCCTGAACTAACAGAACTTCTTAAAAAACATTGTTTTTGCAATGGCGGAAGATAAGTGCTCTAAAAAAATTGCAACAAATACTTTCGAAATGCATGTCTCTGTATGTTCAACCATACTAAGGAAACGGCCATTTAATGATCAACCAAATTCAACTCAATCAAGAGAAACAATTGCTGACATTATTATGGAGGCTTGTTGCCCTGTTAAAAAAATAATTTAAAAATTCATAATGGCACTTAATAATCAGAGGTGCCCAGGGAGGATTGAGCAGCGTGGTCTATGAGCATGCATTTGTAGAATAATCCTTTAACATTTCAAATAAAAAAATGCCCACTTGATGTGAATAAATGCATATTTTGCCATTTTTAACATGTCTGTGCTTTCGTTTCCTCACTTCAGACTCTGAAGCCGAATTCTTCCGAAAACGCCAAGCTCGGCATAATGGCGTCCAACATCAACTTCCCTGCTACTCCTGTGCTCAAAATTGCTTCGGAAAAAGTTCCTTTGGTGAGCGAGCGCTTTCTTTCCCAAAATAGTTCATTGTTGTTAAACTCATTGGTGTTAACAACGTTGTTCTGTGTATTGTAACGATATCACGGTACTTCACTTAGGGATAGGCATCCTAATTTGGTTAAGAATTTGGTGTGAAATTCATTGATAGCATCTATTGTAAAGATTTTCATCAGAACTGAATGTCAGTGCCCCAAAGTCATTACATTTGATTGTGACTTGTTCATTAGTGTCAAGTGTTTTTCTTGCCTGATTGGTCAAAGCGAGGGAACTGGTTTCCTCAATGAAGTAACCAAAACCTTGCTGGTTGTTTTCCTCCCATCAGGAGAGCAGTCTGATACACGTGCACGAGGGTCTGCAGCTGCACCAGGCCTTGCTGAGCACCATCTCACCTCGGCTAGAAAACACGCAGAGAGTGACTGACCTCATGAACACGGTCCGAGATCTTGCTGTACAAGTTAGCAAGGTAAATCAAAATACAACAGTGCCTCTGTAATTCTTTAGTCACGTCATGATCCCCAGCGGCGAGAAGTTACTGAATACTTTACACTTCTTTCTTTTTCTGATGACTTTACTTTTACTCCTGCTGAGTGTGATTACTTGATGATCCCTATGCATGCATGTCTTGTTGCAGATGTTGCGAGCTCTCCGCACAGATTATGTCCTGCAGACAACCCCGAGTCCCGTGACCTTACACCTGCAAGGCGACTTTGAGGTGCAGGTGGCCGCCCACCTGACGCTGGAGCAGCTCGAGTCCCTGGGCCAGGATATACACCGCTTCCTCCGGGGTCTGGACACAAGCCACCAAGAGGAAACGGACAGTGATCTGCTGGCACGCCTGAAATAACCTTGCTATCTTTTTGGATTTTTTTTTTTTTTTTGGACATACCAGAAGTATTTATTGATCTTTTAACGGATTTATTTTTTTATTTGCATATTTATTTTTATGTATTTATTTATATTTGATTGAACAGCTTAGATGACTTGTTGCATGCTGCCTTGTGTCTACAATAACCGCCACCACTTGCCTGTGTCACACAATTACAGTCATGACAAATGTACACCAAATACTAATCTCATCAAGCTCTAACACACACTGAAGTCTATCAAAGGATTCTTATTATTGGACATAATGGGGCATCGTGAAATATTAAGTTCAATCAAATTTAATATATATTATTTATGGAGTATTTTTGTATGAATGTTAATGCCAAAATTATTTATAGTCTCTGCTTCAATAAACTGTTTTCTTAATTTCTGCCTCTCTGACCATCAATCATAATACAGGATGTCCACAAAGTCAATTAAAAAAAAAAAAAGAAAAAAACTGAAAGAAAGAAATGTTTATCAGATTTCTATGTACTATGTGGTTACCAGTTTTCAGTTTAGTTGAAGATATGGTGTATCAATCAAAGATGCGTAACTACCCGGAGCAAAAGATCACTAATGCCACCGCCACTGTAAAGCTAATCGGCTAAAGTCTTCATGTGTTTCTTAAAACTAATGATGGCCGTGAAGATGTTAAACTAAAAGGCAAAAAAAATTTTTAAAAACAGATTTCTGAATTTGTTTCTTTTGTAGAGAGACTTAGGACACCTGGTGTAGTTATTTCAGACAGCAATGAACTCGCGGCAGTAACAGGGAAGAAGGTTCGTGCCTTACGACTCTTGCAGCTTTCCGAGAGGAAGTGTTGTAAGCGCTTGGATGAGTGCCGGTGACCGCAAGCGTCACTCGGGGTGATGAAAAGGCTCCCTCAGAGTCATGTGATGACGTCTCTAAACATGTGACCCTGCACCTGACTCTGGGATGATGCAAACATTAAATAATCAACAGGATAAGGAAAGAGAAGCGTTTTTTTTGCTTTAATATCGTGACAAGTTATCAAAAAGTAGCAGACCTTTGCAAACACACAAATGGGGAACTTTTAAACGTAAAGTGTAAATTCATGAGTTGGACTGGAGTGCTTCTTCCACCAATCAAACTCACAAAAGGTTTTTGGGATACAATTGCAGGATGAACATAAAATGCACTTTGCAGGTGTACTAATTTGACTTTCTCCAACAAGTAGCTCTATTGCGATAATCTCAACAGGTGTTTAATCCAGGAATGGACCAATTCATTTAGTGGTCATTTAGAATCGCTATTTAACAGTCCTTTTCATCATGCTCTTCACGTTATGACGTAACGAGACCAAAATGGCGTCTAACAATTCATCAACAGTACCTCAAACAGGTGTCCAAGCTTAAAGAGTGACAGTGTCATCAGCAGGTTGCAACAGAAAGACCGTAAGAGTCACAGAAAGGCATACAAGTGAACATCCTTGGAAATTCGAATGGATCAAACACCGGTTGTGAATATCGCTCCAATCGTTAGAGAACAGAAAATTGTGCCAAAGTACTGAGACACCGAATAGTTGGATCGCTGCCATTCAGAAGTTTAGATTCGGTCAAATTATTTGCTGATAGGTTTTTTTTTTTTTTTTTTTAACGTTGAGCCTGAAATTGAAACCAAAAGATGAATATCCCTAACTTTTTGCACAAGAACCTCAAGTATTACAAGGCAGCAATGGCTTTGGCCGCCACTCTCCTCCCCAGGGGTAGACTCAGGTCGGTGACGGCCAGGACCACTTTGGGTTTGGCCAGAGCGGGCAGCTTCACCAGCTCAGAGACCTGGAGGCACAGAAACAAGGGGAGGGGGGAAAAAAAAGGAATGAATGAACGGATGCAACACATTGCACAACAGCTGAAAGACCCTGCGTAATGTTTTATTTTGCGGAAGATGCCAGTTGTCCCATGAATCAGTTTTCATGACTTTGTACATGCCCAGGCAAAGGTTAGGGTTAGCTTTTAGCCATTGCTCAGTGAACATGAGAACAAAGTGGCGCCTTTCCTCAAGTCACCTTTCCCCACTGACATGAATGAAAATGACACTAATCCATGGCAGCCTTCCTCCTAAAAAAACAAAACATTTTTTTCCTTTTTTTTTTAATTAGGAAAATAGCACTCTAACACTGTAATGTATAAAAACAAAAAAGGAATAACATTCATGATTTAATGCTGTAATCCAGTTCATTGTGATGCTCCTACTTGTGTGCTCGTTTTAGCCACCGGGAGGCAGCATACTACAGTCATGCAACTGCACACAAAGAAGAATAGTACTTCTAGTACTACTTTATGTGACCCAGTAATATTTTGTCACATTTGTCATTTTTATAGAGGCTAAAGAACATATGGAGTATTGTTATTGGTATAGGTTTTGTTACACCATTTGTGTTAAAATGCCATTAAACTGCGATTACCAGTGCTAACCATTAGCTTGTCATTGACGTTTAGTATCGTTTGTTTTTTTTGTTATTGTTTGCATTAAGATAAATGGGCTCTCCTAAGGCAAAGCTGTGTGGTTGTTTCAAATACACAACTGGTAATTCTCTCAATTTTATGTTTACTTTGACAGTAAACATCAACTGGGCGTGACATTAAATAATAGCCTCTTTCTGATGAATTGTTGAATATTTGCCAAACTACTAAGTGAGACAAATCTGAATTTAAAAAAGCCTTGTCAGAAGTATGTGCCGTCTGAATACTCGCTTGAACTATTAGAGAAAATGTGACATGCAAGAAAAAACAAAAGTTATTGATGATGGATAAGGGCAGCTTACAAACAAAAAAAAACCAACACCACCACAAAGGAATTCAGAACATCTGTTTTGTCGAGTCAACATTTCTTTTACAAGAATAAGCACTTAATTCCGCTATTTTCCAGTAATGTCCGACAGAAGGAGGCCCCGCCCTGCCCTCCCTCCACTCCACCACCTGTCCGGCCTCCCCTCTTGACTCACCATTGTAAAAGGCATGAACTGCAGGATGCTTCCGCGACTTCCCTGCTCCAGGCATTCCACGCACTCCTCCATGAAACTATGCACAAACTGGGTGTGAGGCCCCGCCATCTTGGAGCCCAGGATGGAGGAAATGAGAAGGAAAAGGTTGGCTGAGGAAAAGGAAACGGATCCCATAAATTGTCAAGGTTGAAGTTATATAATCCTCTTGAAAGAAAACAATGTAACGTGTCTATACTTATTATACAATCCAATATGAAAGCAGGCAGAGAATTCAGGCTTCCTTAACACTGTTTTTCATTCTGGTTATTCAGTACTTTACAACCATCTACTTTGTAAAACGAGGAGAATCTCAAACAGATCCTGCGTGAGTTGTACCGACTAAACAAATTTTAAGGATGGGGGCAGGGGATGGAATCAATGGGGACACCTCCTAGTGAGTAATTCAGTGAGGACACCGGATGGCCCATCATTTGACTCCGCAAGCGTCCTACTCATGAGGCAGGAAGTACACAAACGTTCCTCATTTCAAGGAAAAGGGATCAGCGTCTGGCAAAGACAGATATCTCACCCAGGACGCGGTTGAGCGGCTCTCTCATGTTGACAGTGTGGAGCTGGGAGGCAGAGAGTGAACTGCTCATAGATCGGTCGCCTGTAGGACGAAAAGTACACATATAATATGGGGCGCACGAAATAAGCAGCATTAAGTAGTATTCATGCAACACACGTTTTACTTTCACTTGATTGTTTTTGTTAACAAACGGTATTTTTACTCAGTCACATTGATCTACATTCCGCTCGCTACTTTTGCATTGATTTTGCTACTATGTTTTGAGTTTGGCAGACAGGCGTCTGCCTTGGGCACATCAACATGACTGTTTTACGTTTTACTTTTCCTGCAGTAAAAGAGTTAAACTACTCTCCTCACCTCTGCCATGAACAACATGGACGTGTGAGGAAGCACACCTTTGCTAAAGACTGCGATTCAAGATGTCCTTAGAGCAAGTGTCTTTTCTCATTGCGTTCTTATGAACAGCCAGCAAAGCCCGGCTTTTCCGAATGTTTTTGTAGCTTTTTCTCAGTCGAAAATCAAATGCCATCATACAAAACCTTTACGATGTCTTTGGCCAGGCCCTCGGCCTCTGCCTTACCATTTCTAGGGAAGGGGAACTCGATTTGCTTGCGTCACGTTCTATCTATATTGTGTCCACAATTTACAAAGCAGCGGATGTCAAAAGGAAAGCTCAAGGCCTGGACGTATTTCTGTGTTGTGGCTGTCACAATGTAATCCTCATGTAATGTTGTGAAAGACTCGCAGGCTTCCTTCCGCTGTAGACTGATATTCCTAAAATAGCCTTATGAGACACAATTCAGTTTCTCATTGAGAAAATATCACTACTCGAGTAAAGGTTTGGCAGTGTTTGTTTCTGTTTCGAATAGGCTGCAGAACGGCTCCATGAGACACGAGTTGAATATGTTCGGTGACCACGCTCGTAAGGCAAAATTCTCGCATCCCAAATCACCCTTCATAGATTTTTGTCATCTGCTTTTCAACAAGGACAACTGAAGTCGACAGACTAATAATTACACAGATGGAAAAGAATTAAGTATCTTGTACATCTTGATTATTTCATTACGGCTCCTTCTGCTGTTTTTGACTTGATAGCGTCAACACAAACGAAGAGTTTCAAAACGACTTAGTAAGCTTCAGTGATTGTTTTTTGCAAAGGAAAAATAATATATGCCTGTATTGCTGTCTGTCTACATGTGCGGCGGCACTATCTTTTGCTTAAAGCGTTATAACACATAGACGCTATTCATTAGCCCATCAATGGCGTTCCCCATTACCTGTTAGCATTAAGCTAGTGGACTTTAAGGCAAAGCTACACGGTTGTTTTAAGTACACAATGAGTGATTCTCTTTGATTCATGTTTAGTTTGACAGCAAACTTGAACTGTGGAAATAAACAGTGTGAAGCTTGCCAAACTATTCAATGACATAATACCGCGCTCGCATACACGGGTCAGAAAGACTAATGACTAGCTTGTATTCAAACACCATTTATAGACTGACCTGGACTGGAAAGTGCAACAGGCTCATCCTCATTGGAGCTGAGGAGACGCATGAGCTTGGAGGGTTGCGTGTCATCCAGAGGAAAGAGGCTGCTGTAGTCCTGCCATCCCAAAAATTCACAAAAAGAAAAAAAACACAATTGACACACAAAATCCATCTTCAGCCTGCAGGGTGCGTTTACCTCGATATCTTCTCGCTGTCTTCTACGTTGATGAGCGGAGCAGGATCCTTTGTGGATGGACGAGTACGAGCTGAGTGCGCACCACACAGACAACCTGAGGACGCATCAGGAGGGAGGGTAAATATAAGCGTACAAAACAGCAAGATGTGAGTGTCTTACTTGGCCAGTGCTTTGCCAGGTGGGTCGACCAGGCTGTGCCAGTGGGCAGAGTCAGTGAGCAAGTTGGGCACAATGGTGCCCAGCAACGTCAGGGTGATTTGCTGACTGTCCAGACAGAAGATGCTGTAAAGCAACTCCACCACTCGATGGGCCCACTCCTGCCGGGTTTCCTTGAGCAGCTCCTAAAATTGGATTACATATTATTAATATGACCGGTGCCTATATTTACCTCCATTAAGGTCCACACAAAATTTGTTCCAAAAAGTCAAAAAGGTTTTGTAAAGATCAATACCGCCAAATGCCACTGTTGTCGCCAGTCCTTGCTTCAAAATGAAGCTTCAGCTGCCAAAAATTGGGCACAATCAGTACGTTTTCTTCAACCACCCACCTTGACCAAATTATTGGTGAACCAGAAGACGCCGCCCATGTTGAGCAGACTCTGGAACAGATGCAGAGCTCGACTGTCCACCCAGCCTTTGCGCAGCACCACCTGGAACTGCTTGGTGAGGGCGGCCCGGATGGGCTCCTTGGCCGGCAGCAGGTTGCGGTAGGGTATGGGCTCCTGGCCCTCCATGGGGGGCCGCAGAGTCGCCGCCGTTTGTTGGAAGACGTCGGCGCACATGTGCTCCATGATAGAGCTCATTATTATCACACTGGGGGGGGTGCAAAGGGAGAGGGTCATATACTGGAGCCATTGAGTCCAAGTAAAAACTTTTGAATTCTTCACATTCGTTTGGTCATTTGTGTTTGTTTTTATGAAGTCATAGAGTGTATTTTTCTTCTTACAAATACATTTCGGCTGGAACAAATTGATAGCCTTTGCATTCATTTCAATCAGCAAATATGATTTGACTGTTTTTATTTATGAGACTGGCCCCGGAACAAATTAAACTTGTATCTCAAGTCACACCCATATATATACAATAGTTGTATTCATCTCCATTGGGCCCCGTCATTGATCAAAATTCATTTTGGTTGAAGATAATGCGTAACACTGTCATTGTAAAAGTATTTTTTTTTTTTTTATACTCAGATGGTGGAGTAAATGAAAGGTGATTCATGCGAATCGTTTTGGGTGTTTATACCGTTCGCTGTAAAACTGCAGCGTGTTTTCGCCATAGAGCGGGGTGACAAGCTGCCGGATCATGGTCTGAGGCTTCTCCCTCTCGTCCCGCCCCAACATCCTGACGTGGGCCACCAGCCACGCCACAGCGCAGATCGCCATGCTGCAAACTTTGCCCTTGATGTTGTCAGTGATCTTCTGTACTCAAAGGAGGAGGGGAAGGGTGTGAAAAAGAGGAAGGCGCAATTGTGAATGGAAAGAGAATGTGTGACGAAAACACATCCGCATTGACTCATACCAAAACTTCAATGGAAGAAGGAAATGGAGACACTAATTGGATACCGCTCGTTGATGTCATGGTTACCACACGGTCACTCCTCACTTTCCAAAGAATGTCAAGCTCACTTGCGTGACCAGTTAAATAACAAAATTCAAAGAAGACCGGACAAACCTGCACTGCCTCCACAGACAGCACGCCGTTCTCCCATGCGTTCAAAACTTCCAAAATGGCCGCCGGGGTGCTGAGGCAGATTTCATGCCACTTCACTTGGCTGTAAGCAGAGAAAGGAACAATTTAGCGGATAATCCACATGGATATGAAACTGAAGTGACAAAAAGGTACATATTATGTCTATGCTAATTCCCATTAGCCCGTCAAAGTCATTTTGTTTGGCATCATGTTAGCATAAAGCTAGCGGGCAATTCTGAAATCAAAGATGACATCGTTAAAAGGGAGAGGTAAATTTTTCGACATTGCATCAAAACATAACACTGCACTGGCTCCCAGTGCATTTTAGGGTTCAAATTAAGATTCTCCTATTTGTCTATAAATCATTAAATGGCCTGGCCCCGGTGCACCTCTCTGACCTCCTCCACTCCTACGCAGCTTCCCGCAGCCTCAGGTCCGTGGACCAGGCGCTACTCGAGGTGCCGAGGATCAAGCGGAGACTCAGAGGGGATCGAGCTTTTTCGGCTGCTGGTCCTTGCCTTTGGAATGACCTCCCATTGGGTGTTAGGCAAGCCCCCTCTCTGTCCATTTTTAAAACCCGTTTGAAGTCACATTTCTATTCTCTGGCTTTTATTTGGCTTTATGTTAATTTATTTATTCCACTTGTTGTATTATGGCCTTTTTATTGTATTGTATGTAAAGTGCTTTGTTACAGCTCTAGCTGTTATGAAATGTGCTGTATAAATAAAATTGTATTGTATTGTATTGTTGTGGGTCTGCAGCCCGTGAAAATGGGTGTTCGCTGTAACACAATCCATGATTTTCAAGATTAATGGAGAAACCCTGAGATTAGTTTGCAACTCACACAAGCTTCATCTCAGACGAATTGTTCAGCAGGGTCACCAGACTCTCTACTTTCCCGGGCTCAGGCCTGAAGCAGGGGTGGTCCGGGTTCAGAATCTTCCCTTCTTCAGGCATACACGTTTGCAGCCAAGTCTCAAAAAAGGGCGTCTCCCCTGAGGGACTGGGGTCAGAAAGGACCACCTGTTGGAGGGAGACAGAGCAGAACCAGGTGAGCTTTGCATCCGGGACTGCCAAGTAAAATGCTGGTGATGCCATCTTGTGGCTGTGCACTGAAAAACACTGGCTGGTGACATTTTACGTGAAGCCAAGCATGACCAAGTGCTGACCTCGGAGCCGTACGTCTGCACCACATGACAAAGCATCAGGAAGGAGATGTCGAATAACAGGGCCCGAACGGAAGCGGACTTGGCTGCAAGACAGTAGGAAAAGTGTTTCACATGCAACACGTTAAAATTCAGCGAGGCGGGAATGCATCGGATTGTAATTGTACTTACATCCTTCGCCACTGATGTGCTTGGGAAACTCATTAAGCCTGTAAACAAAAACAACGGCACTAACCTGTTGTGCATAATTCATAAGCACCACTACAAATGGTAAAACAAATGTAGCTAAAAGCAGTTTAATGGAAAATATGCCCCCCAATAAACAGCATGGCAATGTCTGACATAGGTCTGACAGGGAAGGTGTACCTAATGAAGTGTCTGGAGAGTGCACTAACTTGATAAACTTTCGGGCAAAGGACTTGAGTTTCCCAGTGGCAGCTGCGGCCGCCAGGAGGAGATCCAAGCTCTTGCCTGACAACATGTGACCGAGGACGCCCAGAAGGCCCTCCGGAGACTTGGAGTGGTCGGCATCTACCGTCTAATGGGCCAAAAAGAAGCTTCTAGCTTTATTGTTTGAGACAGTTATTAGCGTGATGATATGTCCAACAGTCAAAAAAAAAAAAACAACAACCTGTGACTACTTTTTACTGGAAGAGTGGAACAGGACATAAACGCTAACCTAAATAAAATACCCATATATTTTGCAAAGTCATTAGATGTTGCAGTTCCCACAGATAAAATATTCCACAAAAAGCAAAGTAAGTCATACCTCAGAATAAACTATACATTAAAGCATATCTAATTCCGTCCTCAAATACACCCACGTATCTATTTTGGTTTCATTACTAATGTGGTGAGCGGGAAGGACTCATCTTTACTGATGTCGAGACGCACAATGAGAACACCCCCTCCCCCCAAATATAAAATACTTCCCTTTCGAAAATACATTTTCGATTGGATACCATAAAATGAAAGATGGGAAGTAAGTCGGGAAGGTCAAGGGGTTGAATCTGGAAAAACACTTTAGAAAATGGCTGGACAAAATATTTTAGATTTTTGAACAGTGATTTCGGTTAGGAATTAGCCAGTAGACACATTTGGAGTTCTTTTTAGTGACATGATTCTACGATGCATATTGTAACTATTAAATGAACGCAGCAAACTTTTATGCTATTCACTGACTACAAATTCAATAAAGCATTGTGCCTTATTCGCTGACTGAGTCTTTATACTTTTTAAGATTCTATTTGGCCATGATTGGACACCAGTAACACAAAAGAAATGCACGCTTTGTTTCTACCTTGAGAATATTGGTCACGGTGGGCTCCGCTCGCAGGATGAGGCCCGGGTTCGGTTGTATATTTGCGTTTTCCGCGGTTTTTAGTTTTGGGGAGAACTTCCTGTGCTCCGTCCTAAATCAAAGTTGCAGGGAGGCGGGGGAGGCGGGTTGGGGGAGAGGTTCGCGGAGGGAAGACAAACAAGGGATGGGGTGCGTGATACGACATGAATGCATTGAAATATACTGATCACAGCTCGGAATGTTGAAACGATTGGAGGAGGACAGCGTACCGTTTGGATGTGAGGACCTCTGTGTTGGAGTCGGACAGTAGGCCGAGCTTGTTACACTCCTGGAGCAGCATGCCCAAGCAGTCGCAGCTAGGAGGAAAACAACTTTTACAATCTGTCAGTGTTTCCATTGTGGCAGCGGGAGCGTGGCACACTCACTTGCATCTTTGGTCAGCTTTGTCCAGCAGTGGCGTCAGTTTGAGTAGGTACTGAAAGGCAACATTCACATCCTCCGTAAAGTCCTGGAAAATAAAGTCAGATTCGGAGCAAGTTGGATCTTACAGCCTCTAAGGAGGAGAGAGCGACTCATCGGCGTCCAAGTATCGTTTCACCTGTCCTTTGTCAACCTGAGGGTACTTCTTCAGCCGAAGCAGAACTTGCGGAATCTAGGAAAAAAAAAATACAAACTAACTTTCTGGGCCGTGCTAATTGAAAGGACCAGTCCACAAATGAAATCAAAACATTCACCTTGAGGAAGGTGAAGGCCGTCCATTTCAGCTCCTCTGTGCCCTCTGGTGACTCGATGAGGCCGGTGAAACACGCTTTCCAGATCTCCAACACAAAGAATGGACTAGGGATTCTCTGCCCAGGACAAGATTTTTGATCAAAGTGCTGTTATACCTATTATTATCATTTTTTTTTTAAATGTAGGGCTACAGCTACTGAATTATGATTATTATTATTTTTTTTTTTTTTTAATCGATTCATCAGAAAAAAAAATGATTTTGCATTATTAAAAAATAACGTGCATGTGAAGTGCAGGTGCTATTTTTTTTCCACCCGACATATGTTCTCACCTGCATTCTCTTGATCATCATCAGCTGCTCAACCATCGGCTGCGTCTCCCCTGTCAAATTCATGGTCCCTTCCAGCATGATGAAGGCGTGGATTGACGGGAAGGAGGCGTGCAGCAGCGGGTTACACTGCACCGACAGCATCTGTGGGATGCTGAGCGCAAAGAGTCATTGATTGAAGACGGCACAAAAATACTTTTTTTTTTTTTGTCTGCATTTGCAAATGAAGGAAGGAAGGACGCACCCTTTCACCAGCGATAAGGTTTCCTCTAATTGACTCAGCAGCGTTGAGTTAGATATACAGCTGAGGCCCTCGCTCACTTTCACAATAGCTTGTTCGACATTACTCCACGAACCTTTCGAGAGAGAAAAAAATCAACGCTGTGAAACATCAACAAGACCTGTACAGCTTGGACTCTTATGAAAAGGTTTCCATTTTACGAAATTGGAAAAAATGTAAAGAGTCTACAGAAATGGGTCACCTTGATCTTCAAGCCGAGCGATGTGTACCAGGGCTCTGTTCTTGGTGCTGCTCATGAGTTTGTGCAGCCTCTGCCGGCACTCTGTCAGACAGGCCTCGGTGCTGCTCAACGGCCCCGGTTCCCTCAGCTTCTCGCAAAAGCAGGCGCAGCCCTGCAGCAGCCACACCACCACCCCGAGCAGGGCGCGACACAGCCCGATGCATTCCTCAGCCTTCCCGTGGCAGCTTCACAGTCACACACCGGCAATTTCAAACAAAGTCGACAGCTTGATATTTCTTCTTCTTCTTCTTTTCAAATAATAGTATAAAGAATGAACATTAAATAGAAATGACTTACGTGAGCCGATGGCAGAACATGTCCATGATCTCCAGGAGAGACTTTACGCACAGATCCCGAGAAAAATCATCAAACTACGGGGAGAAGAGGCACATTTATCGGACCACCTGCATCTTAATATACGGTACTATAGAAATTGTATACAGTCAACCCTTGCTGGTTCACCATTTGTAGAACATAACTGAAAAATCAGCCAATTTGCATTTATCTGTGCGAATAGCCAGGGTTGACTGTATTGCCATGGCTTTTGTGATGTTACCTTGCTAATGGCGATGAGCACACTCGAATAAGACACCATCTAAAGACAGAGAGAGGGAATAATCAAACATTGCAAATTGCAAACACCTTTTTAAGTTTATCTGTTACCTGTGAATTTATGGCATATTTGAGATAAGACAAGATAAGTGGGTTAGGAGATGGACCAATCAACGCTTGCTCCATTAATGCCTCTGAAAAATACACAAAGAGAAAGGCAATACTGTAAGACATGTTATGGTAGGTATATTGAACATTTTTTAACTGACTTTTTTTTGTTTAAGATATAATGAATAATGGCAAATAATTTTAGTCAAGATCAAAGAAAGTATTCAAAAACAACACAGGGTAAGTAAGGTAGGAAAAAGACTGAAAGGCAGGCAGAAAAGTAGAGTTATGAAAGGAAGAATTAAGTATTATGTAATTAAAAAAACAGATACCATGAAAACACCTGTAAATATATACAAAAACGGGATTTCTTCAAGTGTATACCTATTTTTGCCCTATAATACTGCCAGTCGTAAAGTAGCGATGACAGTTCTAACCTGCGAGGTTAAGATATTCCCATGTCGCTCCCTTTGGAAAGTTCTTTTTGATATTAACAGCCCACTGGTAGTCACTCCAGCGCTCCTTCCAAGCCTGCAGGATGGCTTGCTTCAGGTTGACCACCTTCATTCTAGGAAGGGAAAAATCGTCGACGTAAAACACAAGTTTGAGACAACTACCGCGGGAATTGGATGCAGTCCATGCTTACGTATGAATGGATGTTAGCCCATTGCTAGCTGGACATTTATTGACTCTTTGAGACATAATAGAAGCCGTGGTAAACATAATACGAGAAGAAAACATAGAAATTGATTTATTCCTCACCTTGAGTTATATGTGTTCAATTTCGTAACATATATCCGTTTTGAACTCACGGCGTTAATATTTCTCAGCATCACAGCACAAGCGACGCCATTTTTGTTTTCAGTGATGCAAGCGATCATTGGTCGAAGCTCCCGGCATTACAATATTGTCGTAACGGATTGGCTAAATCCAAGACGATGAGAAAACAACCACGTACCCGACCACTAGGTGTTGCTCTTTACCGCAATATTCCATCCATCCATCCATTATCTATACCGCTTATCCTCACAAGGTATTGTAAAGTTAAAATTGTTAAAAATCATAATAATTTTAAAAATTGTCTAAATTTAACAAAACGTTACCATGAAGAGGTTACGATTTTTAGGAACTTAGTCATATTTTGACTTGAATTTGTTGCCACTCTGAGAAGCAGTGACATTTAGCTTGCTAGCTGTCAATGATGGAAATAAAAGTCAACCTTTGCAGGAGCAAAGTGTCATCGAGCTCTCATTCTGGCCTCTAACCTGTCTTAATGTAAAACCTTGTTGTTTTAAGTGAGCACCTGTGAGCTGGTAAAGAACTAAAAATTCTTCTTGTCCAACAAAATTATCCAACAAGTGAATCATCTCAACGGTTAGTATTTGACAAAGTTGTTGATTTCGAATGTCTCTGTTTGCTTTCGGCTGTGCATCATCGTTTATAAAGGGACATTGTTCCCTATACAAAACAGAGACACCACTGCAAGCACTTGGAGGTCCCATGAAGACAACAAAGGCGTCCATTCTGTCTGACACTGGAGACGTCCTGCTGGCAGGAGATGACCCCTGTGTCCTGGCACGGTGCAGGTAGGTAGGCCATGGCGGGCTGATGGGCTGTTTAGAGATGTCTTATCTCTTTTCCTTCCACTGGTAGATGAATTTGAGAAGGGTGCTGACAGGGGAACCTGTTGTGCCATCTCTGTGTCCATTCTCACGCTTTGGACAGATGCACTTTTGTTAATTGAAGCTTATGTCAGCACAAATGAAATGTTATTGGGTTTACAGCACCAAAATAAGTAAAAAATATTTCAATGTGTTTACAGTTGAAGGTTAGGAGGGATTGGGGATTTTGTTAAACAGCCAGCTTAGTAATATTGTTTTAGGTGTGGTTAGAATTACTCTCTTGGGGTCATGCTGCAGCATCTCAATTAGGTTGAGGTCAGGACTCTGACTGGACCACTACAGGAGACATCATTTCTGTTGAAGCCATTCAACAGAAGTTTAGCTCTTGGAAAAAGGAGACACCATTGGATTAGAGCAGGGGTTATCAAACATTTTACATGTACAAAAAAAAATCATAACTTTCCAAGTACAGTACTGCCGTAATAACCATCATTGAAATAGTACTGATCTAAAAGTTCATAAAAATAAATAAATAAACATGCCAGAGGTTTTATTTCTAAAAAGCGTATTTAATATTATTATTAGCCACAGTAACTTTATTGAGTTGGAATATCAAATTAAATGTAAATAAGGTTTTTATATTGTAAACATAGTAAAATAAAATAAGCTGTATTGAAACAATGAGTCAAATAAAGTCCAGGTAGAGTAAAAATAAATCTTCTAAATCTGACATAACATAGAAAGAAGTGTGTTTAACAACTGTCCCTTGTTTTGAATCACACATGGCATTCATACTTTTTCCGCACGTGGTATGTTCGATAAAAACATGAAAACATACAGTATTAATTGTTTGTATGCAGACTGTTTATCAATTGCTGTAACTTAATGAAGGAAAACATTTCATGGCCAATATATGCAGATTTCCAAGTAGTGTAATTCGAAAGGGTTCACATTTCCTTGCAACTGTATGTTTCTTTAGCAGTGTTTATTTTACTGCTGTTTCGAGTCCTACAGTATAAGATTCACTGCTACCTTTAAAGCCAAGCACACAATGGGTTGCAATCAAATGAAGAAACCCTGAAGGAGAGACTCAATTGTGAGCATCAATCTGTATATTTGGCCCCGATGAGGACCATCTTTATGGAAGAAAATCCAAACCGTGGCTCATGACTTTTCTTTATTTGTATTTATTTTCCAGTAGAACTGTTTAGGGTTTTCCACATTACATTTGACTTTACTTTCAGATTTATACTTAGCGAGTATCCCATCAATCCGGGGCCTTCGGGCAAGGTAATTATGTATCGTTAGGAATCCGGAAATGAGAGCGGGCCCCCTCAGGTTGTCCATTCATGTCACTTCATGAATCAACGTGGACTCAATAGAGACACCTGCCTGAGCGGAGAGGCTCATAAATAGTGTTGGACCAACCCATTCCTTCAAGTAAGTACTTTTAATGGCAAATCGGGTCACAGTCACATGCAGATTATCTGACAATTTTGTCAGTTTTCTGTCTATATGTTTATTAACATAAAGTTTATCAAAATAAACCCATGTTTCCAATATGTGTTTTTTTTTTGGCTGGCTCCAGCTTTTATAGGTGTTTTTTTTTTTGTAGTATTAGAGGAAAGGTGTGTGCGTGTCTGCATGTGCAGGCCCCAGCTGGCTGTTCTCTGGGAATCGCAGAAGGGACATTCCCATGAGATCGTAGTTCCAAATTTTACTATTGCATAATTAACATGTGTAAAATTCATGTCCGTATGTGTTTCACTGAAAACTCTTAGCAGTTCCGGTAAAATATGTGATGCTGCATGTCACCAAAAAGGGTGAAACGCGTGATTCAACTACAGTTTGTCGCGTGCCGAACATTAGCCGCAGATTTTACTACGTGGTGTACCTGACATGACCGACACAACGCAGCACGTACACCTCACACATGAAAAAAATGTCTCCTTTGACAATAGCAAGTCTCTTCCTCCAAACATGAAACCTGGCGTAGTACCAAGACTGACCTGTGAGAGGCAGCATGGTGCCACAAGGCCTGCAGATTGACAGAAAATAACAAGTAGGAACGGTAGTGGTCGAAGAAGTTACGCTGTTAGGTAACTACAGGCGTTAATAAAATCACTGTGCATCAAAAGACATAAAATAAATAATAGATATAAAATACAGTACACAGTAGGCCTCTATATACATTGCTGAAACGATAAATGGAATAACGCGAACAATTAATTTCCAAAAGAACGTTCGCAGGGATCATTTTTCTCACCACGTACGCCCCACTGCACTCTTTTCTCATTTTCATAACATCTGCGAAAAGCCCTGGTAGAAAAAAAATAACATTCTCTCTTATCCATCTGCATCTCGGTTTCTGGGTAGTTTATCTCAACATGCCCTTGATTGTCCAGAAGCTCTCGCTGTCTAATCCTGCTGTGATGCTACACCACCACCTTCATATCACACAGCGGCGATTAAAAGTCGGCTCATTTTCAAAGCTGCGTTTTCCTCGACTGTGATCTGAAAATCTGTTATGCTATCGTAGAGTTTGTGCTCATTAGCACCATTAATCCAGAAAGAAGCTTCACTTGTCGTCGCTGTCCTAAAGTGTTACATAATAAAAGTCGGCAGAAGGCTTCAACATTGTCTTTCCGCGCTGAGACCTGATCTGAGCGCAGCCAGTGGCTAGCTAGCATGATAATCTGTCACTAGCTGTGCATGGGCAACTTTAAAACCACAACCTGAATCATTGAACAACAACTGATCCCGTGCAAATAGTTTGGGATTATTTATCATGTTAGGAATTACTGTAGCCTTTCCATACGTGTGTGTTAATCAAATATGTTGGACTTCCATAACAGAAATTAATGCTTAAAAAAAGCGGGGTACTATAGCGAGCCATTGATCTGATGAAATCTTCTTGTTGAGTTTAGCTTTGGCCAAAAGTCCCGTGGCCCTGCGGGTTGCTTGGGTGTCATCGTGATTAATTGATGAGCCTTCTTGAATAATTGGCCCCAGACCATGGAATCATTTGGCTGTGGTGACATGAATCTTGCGCCCATCTTAAAGCACCCTTCATGGTGATGTATTACCTTAGCAACCATTTCAACCAGTGCTTAGTGGTTAGTCCCGCCTCGCACATCGACGAAAGAAACACACAAACTGCAAACTGTTTTTTTTCCCCACTTTATTTTATTTGAATTACTTATGTGACTGAATGAAAATCAAAAGCCCAGTAGACAATTTACTGGGCATAGGAAGACTTCTACAGAGGTCAAAGTTATTTTCCATTCATCCCTTTAAGAGAAATACCACTTTAAAATGTGCGAAATGGATATTGAACTATCAAAAAGAAAATGAAAAAATACATTAGCTCTACATTTCGGCCTCTCGATAGTGATTCATTGTTGAATTCTGATAAAAGCAGATAATTGTATAAAAAAATAAGCTGCTTTATTCAGCCAATTCTATAATGTTACTATATTTTTACACTATACATTTTTCATCTTATGCTTATTTAAAACACTTTTTTTTTTAAGGGCTCAGGTAGACAACATCTGACAAAAAGTCTAAGGTAATATTATTTGAAGTGACAGAACAATATGCAGGAATGCAGCAACGGACCTTTTGTGACATTTCACCTTATTTGAAACCACTAAAAGTGTGTGCTCAGGTGTCGAGAAACATCAGCATTTAAATCCTTCCCAGAAGGCAATGAGTGCTTGTTCTCTGAAAATATGCTCTTTGTGTCATATTTAACATTTACAAAGCAAATCAACACTCGACCGACACACATGTCAGGAATCCACGTAAATGTAAGGGGTTCAACGCGAGAAGAAATAAAAATGCAAACATTCTGACCAACGTCACAAATTCTCCATGATCCTTTCCTGAGCTTTCAATTCCATATGTATATCAAATATATTCTTATAAAACACTTTTCCTCTTATTGCCCTACACTTAAACGTAAGTCCCGCGTGACATTTTAGCTTTTGAAAGCGAGTTTCTAATGCCAGGTACATTTGTGTTAACATTTAAGTTTTTCTTTCCCCTCCATTGTGATGGAACATTCTTTCGCTTATGTAAAAGCTTTATTTGATCTGTATTTTGTTATTTCATGAATGCTATTATTTGTAATGAATACAGAGCAGCATACTGCAGCTAAACTGCATCTAAACCTGCCAACATAATCGGTATGCTCTTATAGAGTCATTCAAAGCCATATATTTTAATATTCACGATTTTCAAAAGAAGCCGTGAGAAAACAAAATCAGAGCTGTGCTTCAGTGTTTATTGCTTCTACCCAAGCTTTGGTGCAATACTTTTTCTGTGTTAGCATATTGATACAATGTGATGATGTCATATGAAAAGATCAACAATTATATTTAAACTAGTTTTGAATTCAATTAATCATTTAATATTTTCTCTATCCCCTGACGTTGTGGAAAAATATGCATAGATTAATTTTTCAGGAGCAAATAATGAAAAAATAGCTGTTTGTTGTCGTTTTAGCTGTTGCGAAACGTCCAGAATTAAATGGAAAAAAGTCTGATTTTATCTAAAAATACATTTTTATTTTGTTTAGCATATCAGGTTATGCTGAAAGTGAAATTAGAAGTGACACGTTAAGGTGCTTATTTTGTTGGGTTAACAGTTGAAATGCCCACATCCTCCACTGGTACCATTACATGTTGCATTTGAGTTCTGTCAAGTTTTTTTTTTGTTTTTTTTTGTATCCCTTAACAGTGCAAGTAATCAATGTTGCCTTCTCACTGGTCGGATCCCAACTTGGAATCGTGTTGTTCTCAGTGGCTTGTGATCAGGTGTTTTTTTTCTTTTTTTTTTCTTATGGCTCATTGCATCTCAGTGCAGCAGTGCACAAATGTCAAACGTGCCACTGAACTTACGTGTTGCAACTTAAGCAAACGATAAGAGCATCGCGCTCCAAAAAAGTTGACGGAGCGCATCCTACTTTTCGAACAGGTGCTTTTAGAAAGCGAGACAGCACACAAACTATACCATAACTAAGAAATGTATTTACACCCTAAATTCAATGATGTCAATTTGTTAGTATTCTTAACACACTCAAAGTGACCATGTGAAAAAAGATTCAAGTTTCCATGAAGGAAGAAGGTCTTTCTCCAGACTTTTCCTTGATTGTAGACATTCCTTACCACAAATTTCTAGGCTGCATACTTAGTTTGCCACATTCACTCCACTTCTGTCCCTTTTTCTCTCAATCTAGCACACCGGACAGTGTTCCCTATGGCACTTTGCATTGTTCTGCATTTGAAATCTCTAAAAAGAGAGCCCGGACCTATAAGAGGGCGTCATATTTCCGACTCTCTCCGATAAGACCTTTGATCCAGAGTCCTGGTGGCCTGTAAGCGTTCAAACTCGTGTCGGCTGTTGCGGTCCGGACTGAGGTTTGCCAGTGCCATGTTCCCGCCGCCTCCGTCCTCCTCCTCCTCCTCCTCGCGGTTGAGGAAAGCCAGCTCATTTTCGTAGCAGAACGAGTTGGAAGTGGGAACGAGGAATTTGTTCTCCAGCATGTCCTTGGCACTGCATCGGGGGGTGGACGGCACCTCGTAGGTTTTGTGGAAGTGAGCGTAATCCACCTTGTAAAGGTTCTTCTCCTCAAACAAGACAGGCTCGAACCGGTGTCCCCAGAGGATCTCGGCGGCTAAGTAGGAACTCCGCGCCTGAGTGGTCATGGCGGTCGCTTCCACCATTCCCTCCAAGATCACCACAATCTCAAAGTCAGACGTCTCGAGGTCCTGTTTGCCGATGCCGAAAAGGGGGCTCTCCTCATCGATCTCATGGAGAATCGTTATGGGCGAAACCAAAAAAATCCTGTCCAGGCCTTTGTCAAAGCCCACGTTGATGTCTATTTGGTCGAGGGGGATATACTCTCCTTCGTCGGTGATCCGAGGCTTGATGAGCTGAGCCCTGACGTGGGCTTCCACGATGTGGCTCTTGCGGAGGTTTCCCACCCGCCACATGAGACACAGTTTCCCGTCCCGCATCGCAATGACAGCGTTGTGGCTGAACAGCAGCGTCTGCGCTCGCTTCTTCGGCCTTGCCATCTTGGCCATGATGGCGCCGATCATGAAGCAGTCAATGATGCAGCCCACTATGGACTGGAACACCACCATGAAGACGGCTACCGGACACTCCTCGGTGACGCAACGGTAGCCGTAGCCTATCGTCGACTGCGTCTCGATGGAGAAGAGAAAGGCGGCCACAAATCCGTTGACCTGGAGGACGCACGGGGTGAAGTTGTCATCTCCGGCCGGATTATCCAGATCCCCGTGCAGCAAGGCGATGACCCAGAAGGCCAAGCCGAAGGCCAGCCAAGAAGTGACAAACACAAGAGTGAAGAGCACCAGCATCCATCGCCAGCGGATATCCACGCACGTGGTGAATATGTCAGCCATGTAGCGCTGCGACTTGTCGTCCATGTTGGCAAACTGCACGTTGCACTGGCCATTCTTTTTGACAAAGCGGCTGCGACACTTGCGGCGCGTGTGGATCTTGCCGTTGCCAAAACCGTTCATACCGTGCATGGTAGTGAGACGGAGGCCCTCTTCCTCAGATGACACAATGCTGTAGCGGTTGATCCTGCCCGCGCTCATGCTCCCGCCACCTCCAGCTGCGGGATGGGAGCAGAACGGCTGGCCATGGAGTCCAAGCGTGTGATCGAGACCCCTCGCAGCTCGATCACTTGGAAACTTGCATTTTTTGTAGGCCCTAGCCAGGAAACTCGCAGTGATCCTCGTGCTTGAATCCAGTCCCTAGAAGGAGAAGGACGATATTGTCAGTGTGGTGAAAATGCATCCATTCTGTCACTTTCTGTCAACCGAAAATGATAGGGCTCAGGTAACGACTAATCACGGCTCACCTGTTTCCTGAAGCTGAGCCGTCATTGGTTGTCACTTCCCTTTGAACCATTCATAGCAGAAATAATTCAAATACAAGCTCCTCTCAACCCTTAGAAACTGAGCCAACCGAAAGTGTTGGCGGCGGAAGCGAGCTCCGAGCTGCACCGAGTGCGATCGGAAGACGAATATGACAACCAGCGCTGATGTCTGGTTAGGCGTCACCAAATGTGACAGGCTGTCATTTCTTGAGCCAAAGTCAATGCCGCATCTATAAATTGTTCGTTTTCACGTTGTCTTTGTTGTATTTATGGAGTATCAGCCGCATGCCATGCAGATGTGACAAATCCGACAGAAAAGCCTCCGTCTGTTCTTTTGTGGCCCAAATTGTCTCTCGTCCTTTCAGCAGAATACTTTTGTCTGGGAGTCGGGGATGCTGTGCGTCTGTGCACACTTATGCTAACTCCCAGCGGGCCTCGATGTGTGCCACTTATTCCGTGGACACGCAGTACCAGATGCTGCATGCTGGGATGTCGGGAGTGGGACTCTGTTTGACCCCATTGTGTACAACTTGCCGTATTAATCATTTGTGGAGGGTGCATTACATTTATATCAGCCTCCCATGGTGCTTTGCTCCATGACCTGAATGGCATACTTGTTGTAATTATATACTTGGAGTTGAGTTATGAGAGTCATGCCTGGTAGAAACACATCCTTTACTATGTGTTGGAATGATAACAGACAACGTGGACATCATGCTGGATTTTGAGCCTCGGGTCAAAGGCTTCTAGCCATGAGGGACCGGACTGTGGGCCCCTCTGGGCATAGAGCGCTTTTATCGCCTGGCCACAGCCGCTTTGTGTCTGTCTGCCTGCCTGCCTGCCTGCGTGGTTTGGGCCCTGAAGACTTGACAGATCACTCATGTGCACTCCGAAATCCCACGTGCCCGGCCGCTTGGCCAAAGTTGCCCGAATCTGGAGCCGTATTACCTCATTCGCAGTGTCTCAGGAGGGGCGTACTTCTACTAGTGTCAGGTAGTGTCGCAAAAAAAATGAAGTTAAAATGAGGAAGCCTTGCCTCATGTGTCCCCCAAAAACACAGCTGGCAGGGTGACCATGACGACTGGAACTTCGCCTTAGACCTGAGCAGCAATCCTCCTCTGTGACCGTCTGTCATAGTCATGCGGTGTCGGGTATCCGGCGTGTTGGTCGAATGAAAGTAAGAACCCACCGGGAGTCCTTGGAATCATTAGATAAGTACTTCTCTCATCTCTACCGGTGTACGAACCCACCTGTGCCGCTGCAATGCTATAAGCTCCATGTATCAGATTGGACGTAGTGTTTGAGGTTCAACTCGTGACTTAGATTTGAGAGCCAAAGACATCACCACTGAATATTTACATTAGATCCGTCATATAAAATTCGTCTCACAAATGGATAGTCAGTCTGAACTTTGGGCCTGTTTCATTGAACGCAAAGCTGAAATACTTGCAAGAAGCTAGCGCTGTGCAATTAATCGAAATTCAATTGCAGTCACGATTATTACACACGATTACAAAATTGGTTTAATTAATCGTAAAAAAAAAACCGAATTATTAATATGCATTCATATCCAACGCGCTATGATTGTTGACGCAAAGAAATCATACTTGAATTTATACTTTTGCACCTTTTATTTGTTTTGTAATAACTAATTTGATCAATGTTGTTTAGTCCAAAAGGACATAGTGTTTCAAAGAAATTCATTTGTCCTTGTATTTTTAACGTTAAAACATTTTCTTGTGTTTCACCAAAAAATAAACGATTGTCTGAATAATCGTGATTTGAATTATTACCAAAACAATCGTGATTCATTTCATTTTCACAATCGAGCAGCGCTACAAGAAGCCATGACTTCTTCTAATGTACAGTACAAACATCAGTTGATTGTCTCTTCTGCCATCTAGTGGAAGAGCGTTTAATTGTCCTGCCTGTCACAATATGTCGCTAGTATAGATAGATGAACAAAAATACACTGTATTAGTAATTAATTAGGTGTCGGGTGTGTTTACGTGGTAGTAATCAAACTTTTTTTTCAGCTTTAGGCATCTGCGCAAATGAAGCCACGGCGATTAATTTAGGAGGGCTCGTCAAATGATTTGGGCTGCGCGTGTCTTTGGGTCTGCCAGGCCTGTTCTCAGGGGGGCCTTGAGGGGGGCGTTCGGGAGAGCGCTGATTAGGAGGACCAGAATGCATAATTGGATGCGCACAACAATGGTGGGGATTGGGAGGATAATGAAGTGGAGTGGGAGAGGCCACTCCACGTGAAGACGAGCGCGCGGGGAAACTGAGCTGAGCCACCACCACGGCCGCCCACCTCCCAAGGCCATTGTTGAGGGAAGAGCCCCGGGCTCAGGTGTCGTCGGATTTTCCACACCGCTTGAACATGCGCACATGCCGTCTGCATGTCCAAGCGTCATGTAAACGGCTCACTATTTTGCAAGCGTGTGAATCCTTATTTTGAGAGCGCGTCTGACTCCTCCCCTCAGCTGGGGTTTCATCACAGGTGGCCCTTTGAGAGAGGTGATGGTGAGAAGTGTTCATTTAGAACTGAGTCACCTCATGTCGTTGCGGCAGCTGCTAAATTCTATGTCGATGTGTTGTTGTTGTTGTTTTTTTTTTGGGGGGGGTGGGGGCAGGCTGCACTTGTAGCTGTTCTGCCATTTGGACCCCTGACTCTCCTTCAGTGATCATTCCCACTACAAGATCTTTATTCATTTATTTCAAAGCACGTCCATCAGATGAATCACACCCCCCCCCCCCCCCCCAAACGTGACAATTAAAATGACCCCTTTGCAAGCTCGAAACCCACTTCGGCCACTGAAAGTGAATGGTGCGAAGAAAAGAGAGATGAAAAGCGGGATGAGGTCATGAAGCTGTCATGCCGGGCTGCATTTCGCTATTCATTCGATTGGTCTGCTGTCTCTGTCGGCTTTGTTTATGCATCGAGGGAAGAATGCGCCCGTGCACAAACACACTCAGCTCTCAGGTGTTACACAAGTTGTTGCATTGAATCACTTGAAATAGTCCACTCAGGGAGATGAGTACCTAAAATGCTTCTGCTGGGAACCTGTGGATTTATTGTTCAGCTTATTTGTTCCTTGTAAACGCAATGATTTCGGCTTTGTTTCATACACGGTAGCTAAAAAGCTGTCGGGCTTCAAAGCGGTATTACAGTATGTTTTTTTTTTTTTCATAGTTTGCAATAATGAAATCGATTTTATTAAGTTGCACATTGTAACATGCGTGTCAAGAGGCCTCAAGCCAAGCCGGACGCTCAATAACGTTAGACAGTATGTGCCGTGAATCTAAACCGCTTTTGATGATAGCAACGAGACATTGAAATTGTCAAGATGAAGTGTACATGCAAACACGTTATTCGTGGATCAGGTGAAGTTGAGTTTATTGTTACTGTCACGTGTGCAGTTTGACAGGCTAGAGGTGAATTGTGTTTCTTCCCTACCTTTATTCGTACCTGTCTTCTGCCAGGCTGCACGCAGGACTCACAGACGCTCTCTTCTCTCGCAGCGTCCGTGTCAGCCGAACTGAGGCATCGTTGAACTGAGCTCGTCCGTCTTTTGTTTCAGACCAATTCCTGAATAAAACGCCCCGGCATCCTTAGCATCAGAACGCCCGGGCTCCCTTTACAGTTCTTCATCCTCGCTTGGTCGGAAAGCAGACAATCGGATCAGGGAAATCCACTCTGTCGATCTTGGGTGTGGAAAACGAAAACACTATCCAGACTATCAACGAAAAAACAACAACTGACTTTTGTGTCCGTCAAATCCTTCATTTGTCAACTTCTGTGAGCCAATCCCTCACAGTTCCCATGAAACTGCCCAAGAGTTCCTCACTGCTTATTAAGTGAACACCTCTCTCTATCAATCTTTGCAATCTGATCCCGTTGGTCCGCCGCGCTCTCTCTCTCTTTCTATCGCACTCTCCTTTCTCTCCCCCCTCCCTCGCTCCCTCTCCAAAGTGTCACTGAAGCTGCCATTTGCAGCCCACCTCGCTCCCCTTCTCGCCATTTGCCCCCCTCCCATCTTATTCCTCCCTTACTCCCATCCTACATCATGGCACTACCAGTTGACATCAACTTGATGCATCATTCGGAAAATGGAGGCTGACAATCCCTCCATTGTGTCGGCTCACACGTGAATCTGAAAGTAAATAGAAGCCACATTATGAAGATGCAAGCCTGTCCTTTTTTTTTTTTTTTTTTTTTTTTCCTTAAACAAAGACTTCCCACATCAAATTAAGTAGAGTACAGACTTTGCTAAGCCCATCTGCTCTGCTTCTACTCGCAGTTAAGTCCTGTTATCGCGCCTTACTGGAAAAGAGCTTATTCACCTTTTGGCTTTGGGTGTAGCACCTGTCACGTGCGGTATTGCGGTAACGGTATCGAGAGGCTATGGATACACGATGCCGTCTCGGTCTCACTCGTCATCTGTTGGATTTGACCACATTTTGTCACTTGCCGTCGACTGAAAATGACATCACAGTTGCTCAGGGCTCAGGTGAAAACCAATCGTGGTCGTGAATGGCCCTGAAGTGGCAAAATGGCCGCCCCCTGAGATGGCTCACATATATCCCAAATATTCCAAAGCACCCAGTGGCTGGAATTTACCTCACCGGGTCATCATGGGGCATTTTCCAAGACGCAACAACGAGGCGCTCTGAAGCTCCTAAAGTTACTGCTTTTTGTAACAATGTCTCTTCCTTGCCACATTTTGCTCCTGGATACGGTACAAAGAGTTACCTCAACTCCAGTAACAAACCCCAGAAATGGATTTCTACATTCCCTTGTGTATAGCACACTTAGCAAAGTGTGACATCCCGAGCGCCTCAGAGGGCAAGTCATCAGTCAAATAGTGAGCGAGAGCACAGCGAGAAAGAAAGGGAGAGTGTTGAATGAGTGTGAGGTTTCTAAATCCAGCTATGGTGGCTCAGCCTCAGCTTTATCACTAATGATTCATCAGTGTAGGAAACCTCATTCCCCAACCCCCCCCCCCCTTCCCTCACTTTGCAACGCTCTCTGCCACTGATTTCAGACTCGTGCGGGGCGATTTGCAAGAGCCTGTGTGTGATCATCACCCGGCCATTGTGCGTCGGGCCGAGGACATCAACTAATGGGAGCTCAAAGAGACCCTTGAAAGCTCCTCTCACTCTGTGTCGGCAACAGGTATTGTGCGGCTCTTTGCCGATTGTAGGCCTTGGCCGCTGTTGGCGAGTGTGAGCGCGGAGAACAGTAGATCACAAGGTCCCCACATCCCCACTCCGGACCTCGTTATGTAACTGCGCCATATTGGCAGGTGGCGGCACGCATATGCATGTCTGTGTCTCAATGAGAGGGTTTTGCCTCCTACGGAGATGGCTAAGTGGGAATCACTGTGGCTGCCATGGCGACAGGTATAACACATTTGGACTATTTTCAGACCAATCGGGAGAGAGGAGGGGCTGCCGGTCACAAGGCGCCGGTGGAACGAGAGCCATTCGAATCATGACTCCGACATTGTGATTGAGTTGAGCTCCGGAACAGACATTTGCCGCGATTGGCAGCTTTAGAGCGCCCCGTTGTCTTCGTTTGCACGCTGACAGCTCAAGCCTCCTTTGACAGGACAAGCCTCCTTTGTTGCTTGCTAGCCAAACACAAGTTATTTGGGGGATTTTGGTGCCATTGCTGTTTCTTTCTTTTTTTTTTGGTGTGTGACTTTATTTCTTGTCAGCAGGGATTAGGAATGCGATATCGTTGCGCTCACACTGGCGGAGAAAGTTGTGAAGCGGGCCTCTTGTTCTTGAGCCCAGCTGCTTGTTGATGAAATCTTCGACAAAAGCCAGGAAGTAGGCGAGATACATTTTGTTGGATGTTGAATGAAATTCAAATTCCCCCCCTTCAGGTACAGGAGAGCTCTCACTTCATACAAGGAAGGCTTTGTCCAACATTTCAAAAGATGGGCTGACAATGGAATTGTTTTTCCTGTCAGGACTGTTTTCTCACAAGTATGGTATTGGTGGTAAATTCATTTTTCAGTTCAACCCAAAAATGAACCAGATTTACTATACAGGTAGAAATTGTTAAACGTGTATAAAAACAACTTCTCGACAGTCCGATACCATTATCGGAGGCTGGACGTTTGTCATTGAACAGTTTCTGCTTGGCAATACTCGTCAAATGCAAAGTGATGGTAGATAAGATCATTCATAACACTTTGTGGCGGAAAATAATTGACGGGTTTTAAATGACGTGGTATGAAACGGCACTGCAAGAGTTTCATTACCTAATGTGCTAAGATGCTGCGACGTCGGGGGGGGGGGGGCGGCGCCACGGCTCACCATGTCGCTGTTGCACCTATCATTGATATGCCGCAGGTGTTAGCATGACTCGGCTCAGGCTACCCTGCTCTCCGCTAATAGCTAACCCTGACTCTGACTGTAGACAAATTCCAAAAGCAAAGCAACTGTCGTTGTACAAAAGAAATTGACCACTTCTCACTTGCCGAGCGCACTCACCTAAGAATCACGCTCCGAGCTTTGTTTTGAGCTTTCCGTAGCTAACGGTCAAAGATTGAAACGTGAAAGATCATGTACGTGTACTTTGTCTTGAAATGTCAGACCTTTCTTGTCCTAAAGCAGAAATGGGGTATGATGGCCGGTTTAAATCTCCTGCTTTTTATTTATACCTTATATCTACATTTATAGTTGTACATGTCCCCGCGTTTCTTGCAAATGAGCCTCTTGAAATGGCAGAATGGGCACAATTGGAGTGTCAGCAGGCGCATTGTGACTGCATCACTGACACCGTTTGTGTCGCCTCTGTTCTCTAATCCTGACCTTGAAGGCTCATTCGCATTGTGCTCGGACAGTTGCCGTGCGTTTCTAAATTAATCCTACAACAACAAGAACCGGATCGCATTCTGACGTCTGGAACCCGATCGCACTTAAGCCGTGAGCTTCCGTACTTCACAGCTCTTTACGACTCACACAAGATTTTCCTTACTACTGTAATCAATGGTATAAGAGTTGGGAAGAGTGCTTGTGTAGTTTCGCAGACTTGTTGGCGTGGGCGTTCGAACTCGGATGTGTGTGTTTGTGTGCACACGCGGCTATTTGTAGCAGGTCTTGACTCCCGGGGAGCCCATCTTCCATCTGTCCATTCCGCTGAGCGCAGCCCAGCAAAGTCCTAATTTTATCCCAAATTTTCCAGCAGCTGACCCTTTATTGTCCCCGACGGCATCTCTCATCATTAATGAAAAAAAAATATATATTTTAAAAAATTGGGGAAAAAGTTGTTTCTTCTCAGTTCCAACTGTAACACGCATTCATCTGTCAAGTCAGACCAGGAAACAACAGGTCCCCACTTCACAGACTCACATGACTTAAGTGTCAGGCAGCGCCGACAGCTGAACAAAACATTCAAACGTGTCGCTGGTATGTTGAGATGCTTAAAAAAGAAAATTAAAAAAATAATGAGACCATGGCCCTTTACAACATGAATTAACTAGTGGGGCATATGGTGGTTTTGTGCAAGCATATGGTCTCCTTCAGCTTGAGGCCTTTTTGGAGAAAGCGATAAGGACCCATTCATAAGATTGCTTTGAGTCCTGTTTGCAAGAGAACTCGAGTACAGAGGACATGCCAGCGCCATGTGCTGTTTTGAAAGGGGAAGTCAACCCAAACATACATAGAACATATTCTTGAAAAAAATATGTTCTATGCATGCCCACTAGTTGAAACAAGGCGTTCTGATAGATATTGCGTTTGTGGAATAAGAGTTAAAGCACCCGTTTTTAGCCATCTCCGGGGGCGGCCATTTTGTCAATTCTGTCGACTGAAAATGACATCACAACTGCAGGTAATGACCAATCGCGGCTAATCGGTTTTTTTTTTTTAAAAGCTGATTCTTGATTGGTCGGTACCTGAGGCCTGAGCAGTTGTGATGTCATTTTCAGAAAATGGCCGTCCCCCTGAGATGGCTAAAAGGGGCTGGATTTGGTTGCTGGATTTGGTTGCTTAACACATATTCCAATATTAATCAGAATGCCGTGTTTCAACCATGGAAACATATTCTTGAAAAAAATGCGTTGTTTCCTCTTGGGACGGATACGTCAGCCGCTTTTACACAGAGATCCAGCAAATACTTTGGAATGTTGGGTGGCAACATCATTGCGTCACTTTTATTTTCGACTTGACACGCATTCACCGCATCTCGTGCCACAGCAAGGTGTTTATTGGCCCTGCATTCTCTGCAGTTCCAAAAGCCAAACGCGTGTGCCATTGTTCCCCAGAGTCAGGCTGCATTTAGAGGAATAGCACTACTGACCGCTACTGTTTACATGGACCAGGCTCACCTGAACCATCAAATTCCTTGCTGAGTTACATGCGTGTGTGTGCGCGCGTTTATGCGTGTTCGGTAGTGACCCTGTCGGATTTCACTGTGTGAGTTGAAGCTTTTTTTGGTTGCCGTCCCTCTTTCACAGCTCTCACTGTGGGCGTGTGGACAGAGAAGTGAGAAATCAAATAGACTGTGTGAAACATTGAAAAGTCTGCCCCTCTTTTTAGTTGTGGGAACCACACAGGGATGATTGACACTCACTCGTAGCTTCCGATAAGATTAGCGTAACCGCGACTTGTTCAGGTCTTGTATGTATTAAATAAACGCCAGTATTGGAACACTCGCAGGGTGTTTATTTTGTTTTGTTTCTTAACCTTTCCAAGTGAGCAAAACGTTCTTGTGCTCAACGGAGGAGACCTGGGCGGTAAAACTTGAGTTCATCTAAAGCTGAAAGGGAGACGAGCGCTCTCGTTACAGCAAAGAGCCTCCTATCGAGCCCTCATGTCACCGTCGACTTGAGAAGAGGTGCAAACTGACAATCGGCGGTCTTCTCCGTTACAGCAAGCGTGCCAGCGGCTGTTATTAACGTGACAATACGCTCGGCAGTAAGTGGAGGACCTGAGAACACCCTCGGAGGTTTTGTCCTCAACTGTAACTCCATCCGCCCCTTTCATTGCACGCTGGAGAATTTGATGTCATTTTTTTGCCACATCACCCGTTTCTCCAACGTGTTCAAGTACCCATCCGTCCTGGAAAAAAAAAAAAAAAAAAGCATCCAGAGAGAGGTTTACTTGCATAAAATTAGAGATAGACCAATATGTTTTTTTCAGGGCCGATACGATAACGATTATTAGTAGTCAAGGCGGCCGATAACCGATATTTGGAGCCGATATTATTTTTTTGTAAAAAAAGACAATATCGGCATCAAAATCTAAAAAAAAGAAAAAAAAAGTCCTAACTTTGTTGAAATGTTTATTGAACAATTTTTCAGATTTGCATAATGTAGTTTTTTTTGGGGGGGGGGGGGGTTGTACTATTATTACTATAATTTTTTGACAATATACATCTTCAATACATCATCAAATTCCAAGAAAAAGTTCAGGGAGCACCCAGGGTCGTAGTCGACAGTAAATGAAGTTCTCCAAAATTTCAAAATGACAGAAATTTTTACTTTCACATATCTTTGTTTTGATTTCAACACAGTTTTAAATTGATTTATTATCGGCCATCAGATGTTTTAAAAAGACCGATGCAGATATTCGTCAAAACGCACAATATCGGCACCGATAATCGTCCCGGACGATAATCGCTCCATCCCTCCATAAAATATTTAGTATGTTTTTGTGACGTTCTTATTTGGCGGTGTGCCATGTAATTCCTCTGTAACCTAAATGCCTCGGCTCAATAAAAGTTTGTAAACACTGTACTTAAAGTCAGATCATGTTTGCAGTAGTGAACAAGCCATGAGGCAGCCAAATCGGTATTACTCTCTGATTGGTGATGTGCATGTACGCGAGGCTTTGCAAAGGGAGTGAAAAACAAAAATCAACAGTAATCAATCGTGTGATCAATAGGAGACGTCGAAACAGCTGCCCCCCCCCCCCCCCCCAAAGTCTCAGCTGTACTGTGCTGTAAACACATCATTAGGGGCTTTATTTATGCCTTAAGAGCCAAAGCAACAAAAAAGGCCAGAGATTGAAGAATATTTGGAAAAGTTGATTGTCATTTGGACAGAGATGGTGAAATCCAGGCCGGGAAATTATAATACCCTGCCACAGTTTGGCTTTAGCAACAGATGCGGAGCAGTTGAGTAGAAGCACTTACTTGTGGGAAACTGGAATATGAGTTAAGCGAGTGGATTAACACTTATTCCACAAACGCAATATTTATCAGAATGCCCTGTTTCAACTAGTGGGCTTGCATAGAACATATTCTTGAAAAAAAATGTTTTCGTTGACTTCCCCTTTAAGCAAAAAAAAAAAAGCAATTCATTGTTGAGCAATTCATTATGGTTCCTGGCAACCATCTAATCAGCGTGGTGATCAATAAATGATTTGCAAAGGAATGGGTCTGACACACACACACACACACACCTTGGTTGAACAGTTTGGAGCAGTCATGGCGGCTGAGTTCTTCGAGGATCTTTAGGATTCATTTCGGAGCGATGGAGCGTCACCCAGGTCACGCCCCTGCCGAGACAATCGACCAATTTCATTTAACTGTCAGACAAATGTCGTTTCTTCCCCGCTTGACTTTTTTCTTTTTTTTTTTCCAGTCCAAAACGGAGGCGTCACTTTGCGTTTGCTCAAGCGTCCTCCCTGAGGAATGACAAAGTGCTTTTATAGACCTCGCCGCTGCTGAGTGTGCGGCTGTCCAATGAGTTGACCACTGTGCTGTGAAGGAAGTGAGAGTCCCCGAGTACAGCGGGACTTCCTCTATTTTGCGGCGGTCAGTGTGGACTTTGTGGCGGTGAATTAAAGATGGCTCCCGTGGGTATACTATATATAAACGCTCAAGCTCCACCCTGAATAACGGTCTGACTTCGGGGCTGTATCCAAAGCAGACAGGATTCACGCTAACCTTGACTGCCCTGACTCGTTTGCCTCGGACAGCCTGTGAGTGATTCATCCGTATTCAAGGTGAAAGAAATCACTTGTGTTCATTTACTGGTTGATAATATAATGAAAACAACAGTACTTATCATAAATAGCTAAAAAAGGACTAAGATGTATTCTTGCTGTATGGTCAAGGATGCAAAACAGGAGAAATCCTCCCGTCCGTTTCCCACCATAAATCCTGCTGTCCATTTCTTTCCAATCAAGCTATCTAACTATGTAATCACATTACTTTGCTAATTAGCGGCAACTGGAGGCTATCTTTAGTATTGAGGTCAGCCTGGTATCCCCGTGACCTCTGTGTTGTTGACTACCTCTTAAATGTGACATGAGACTCTCAGACGCATAACTGACAACTAAAAACAATCCACGTGTTTGATTTTCTCAAGTGCTTTGACCTTTTGACAAAAATATTATTCATTGGAAAGATGATTATAGACACGGTGTCTATTTTAGTGACGGCCATTAAATGGGGGAAAAGTGGTATGCAGTTATTGATTCTTTACGGGAAGTGGATGTCACGCAGCACAACAAAGTAGGGCCGGGCTTTCAAATAAAATCCTCGATTTTTCTCACCTTCACATATAGAAATGACAGTGACATTATTCAATGACATTTATGTTTTGCTTTTTGCTTGTTTTAGATTTGTCCCACCAAACAAGCTTAGAAAGAGTTTCCCCCCCGCCCAGCATGAACTTGCATCAGCTTTCAGAGAAATCAAATATGTATCGTCGATAGTATTGGATATAATTAGGCAGTACGGGTGCACCTAATGTTGTGTCGGGTGAACGTGACCTTCATTGGGAGGGACAAACAGCAGACAGACGCCTATCAAGACTGATTTGATGTGACAGGAGCTATCAAGAGTGACTTGCTCACTCGGGCAGAAATCCAGATGAAAAAGTTGCTTCTAAGAAATAAACCAGTCATTCTCAACTTTAGTGTGCAAATTTGTCAGTAAATTTGGGACGCGAGTGTCATTGTTAAATGAGACATTGTACATTTAAACACCAACATTTTCAACCAAACCGTACCATTTTGCCTAATGAACGCCTGCTAGCTTAATGCTAACACACAGGCCTACTGTAGCTAACGGAATTAGCATGTTACAGTGGATATACTGCCACACACCAAGCTAGAAACTGTGACCCTGTATCGAGTTATGAGGCTCCACGTATAATATAATGTACTGTATTATTCATAGTTTTGATTTGATTATTTTTGACTGAAACACAAAAACATGGTGCTGCTGTCAAGGTAGAAGCAGATGGTCACAAAGAGAGTAATTCGAGTGAGGATATTTCGGGAGGATTTTGGCGAATGATTGACCGCCTTCCTGCTCACGTTGAGTGTTTCCTGATTTTGTCTGCTCTCCAAAATGATTCATCTGCCACTCAGCGGCCACAGTTGAGCTCCAGGTTACCTGCCGCATCGACACTGGCTTGCCGTGGGCCCGGATTTCACCTCGCTCTCGTTTCCTCCAGCGTCACTGTTTGCAAAATGACGCTCGGTGTCATTTAAAAGTGGATGACTCCACAGGTGAGCGAAGCAATTAAAGCCCCACAAGCTTCGCCTCCGATTCCTCGCCATAGCGATGTTAATGTGCCAAGTGAATTACCAACATCTTTTTGGGCCCAGGGCTAAAATTAGACCAGCACATTATAGCCTTGTCTCTCGTAACAAGGCACATTTAAAGGATGTGCAGATGATCACACTTTTCCGACCTGCGATTATTAATTTACACCTCGCTGGCACCTCAGAGGAAGAAGCATGGCTGGATGAGTGGAACTGTGCTGCCTGCCAGCGTGTGTGTCGCGTTTGCATGTATTGCGCTTTACTGGTTTCCAGTTAAAATGATAAAATAGCGAATGAATGCTTATTTGATTTGTTTGGAGAAAAAAAAAAAAAAAAAAAAAGCATTTTCATGTTGTCATTATGGGGTGTTGCGTTTCTCCCGATACGTCGACAGACATGCCAAAATCCACCGGTCTGTGTATATGTGTGAAACTTTCATCTTGAATCTAGTTTCATTCACCGCATTCTCTTTCGTTGTACTTTCACGTTTGTATTTTACGATGCAGTGTTATTTCTCTGTACTACAAACAACAATTGAACTTGTAAGTCAAGGTAAACAACAGCAAGTGAATACGACGAGGCCGTTAGAAATCCCGTGGTACATTGTGTGTGTACAATCAGAAGCCTCTCACATTGCATAAGGGATTTGGTATACCCATTGTGATTATTTCTTCCGCCAATTACAAAGAGAAAGGTTATCTTTCCTTTAATGCCTGCCAGCCGTCCCGCCTGCAGCTCGCTATCTGGCCGCCTAACCTTTTTTCCATTTTGGCCTGATGAGGCTTTTCATTGAGGCTCCTCACTTTCACCGCGTCGTGCTGACACACACGGCCCTCTGCTCACTGCTCGCCCCCCCCCCCCCCGCTCCCGAACCCACCGCGAGCCGCCCGACCAAGATGTAAACGAAGCGAAGCCCAACACGCCCTTGCTCCATTATTCATCTGCCCCTCTTTAATGAGTTTTCCATCCAACTTAGCGCAATAAAAGAAATGATTGTGCTTGATCACTTTAATTGAATTGCGCTTTTGTACTAATGCCTCCGTCTGAATCCTTCCCAGTGTGTCAAGTAGTAAAAAAAGAAACTATACAAGAAGCGAATAATAGACGCCGCGATGCAACATGAGTTTGCTTTGTGCATGTAAGCGCTAATGCAAAACGTTGTCGTCTCACAGGACAATGCAGCATTGAGACGGATTTAGCTTTCACACTCATTCTGGAAACAAACAAACACAGCGCAGTTGTTTGACCCGCACGCAAACTTCACTGTCGGAGCCAGTGATTCCTAACCTTTGGCGTCCGTAGCTTGTATGGTGCTCACCTGTCTACACTAGAATACCTTGTGCGGCCACACATATCGCACGTGCCAGAAAACCACAACTGTTCCCAACCATTGTTTGTGCCATGGGAGATTTGTCTGCTTTGCCGCGGGACATGAAGCATTTTCATTAAAGCAGCACTGGGCAAGAAATCGACCATAATAAAAATAAAAAAAATCACAACTCTTTTGATGAAACATTGACTTAGAAGTACAGTAGTTGAATGGGACTTCATGCCCTGAGATGCCCCGCCTGTATCGTTATACTGGCACAAAGCAACTTTGAGGAGGATGGGATCAACCCTGGCACACAAAAAAATAGGGATGTCCTGAATTGCTTTAAAGCATACTCACTTCCTCCTTTCGCTATAAGGACGGCTCAGGATTTCACGACACTACGCGCTGGCACGCATGGGAAATGTGGTTGATTTTTGTCAAAACACTACCGCTTTTGTCCACATGGCGCCGCCATAATCAACAAAAACTGACATGATAGTGTTGCTTTAATGGATTTTGTTATTTATTTACTATTACTATTATCAACATTATTATATTATTCGAAACTGGTTTTATTTACTCTTATTATTCTATGCGTCCATTTATCTTTTGCAGTGACATTTAGTGACGACCAGAACAGTGCAATGCTCTTCCACAAGATGGCAATCAACCTTTGTGTCTACTTTTTTGTGAGATTTTTTTTTTTTTAATGTATAATCTTGAGTTTCTTAAAATGAGTTTGCCGGGACAACGCTTGACAGTCACACAGCTAAGCTAATATGTCATGTCATGTCATCTTCCAAACCGCTTATCCTATATAGGGTCGCGGGGAGTTGCTGGAGCCTATCCCAGCCGTCAATGGGCGAAGGCAGACTACACCCCGAACTGGTCGCCAGCCAGTCGCAGGGCACACATAGACACTGTCACTGAGCGGGAATCGATCCCACGCTGCCCGCACACAACTCAGGCGTGTGTACCACTACACTATCAGCGGACCTTTAAGCTAATATGTTTGTTTACAAAAAGGAGGCCTGCTCAATATTTGATGGCTTCTTCAAGTTACCAAGGAGCAGCCCACTGCGAGCCAACACCACAGTTGGGCCAAAATTGACTTCTTAATGTCCGTATAGAAATATTTGCGCATATGAAGTGCCTGTCCACCCATCACGTGTTAAAATTTGATGTAAAAAGTGTGTTCAGGATAGCAGTGAAGAAGAGCAGGACATGTTTATGCCTGTAAAGTGAAAGCAAACTTGATATTTATTTAATGATGAGTTCAAGTGTAGTCGGGACAACTAAGAATGTGATCTGCATGGAAATCCTTAAGGCAAGTTGACCGGGAAAGATGAGGAGACGGATCAGCTATTTACAAGCCTCTAATTACCTTATCTGTATAGCTCCTGTATTATTCCTTAGTCTTGACTTTTTCGGGGTCATCAACCTCCCCATAAAAGTATATTTTTCCCCTATGATCTACTTTTGGGACGCAGACGTTACTGCTTTGAGACCACATTTTCATTAGTGTAGGACATGTTAATGCTTATATGGAGAAAAAAAAAAGGTTTAGTTAGACAATCTAGAACATAAAAGGTAGATTTAATGCAAAATGGAACTTATTGGAGTTGCATAAAAAGTGAGCTAACCAATCAAATGTTTGGTATGCCCTGACATCTAGTGGCCAACTAGCAACAAGAACATAATCTTCCGTCCCTCTTTTTTAAAGTTTTTACAAATGTTGCTGTGTGCGTCAGACACTGCAGCTGTTGCATCACGCCCAGTTGCCTGTGGCTTTATTTTTTATTATTCAATGTGCACTTTATCCACCGTGGTCCATCTTATAATTGGCGTGCAGGGCCGCTTGTAGCATAGAATGATAAGAACTACATAAAAACTCAAAATGAGCCCAGGGCAGTTTCTGCACGAATGTAAAACTTGATGGGTCTCGCTCATTGATACACTTTTATTTTTTATTTTTAATATTGAGGTCAGCCTGGTATTTTTTATTTTTTTTTAAGCAGTTCTTGATAATTGCTGTGATAACATTTAGTTCCTTTATTCAAAGTAATACAATAACACATTTCTAATTGGCAGCTTGACATCCTCTTTTATTATTCAATCTGACGCTGTCTTTAAAAAAAAAAAAATTAATTAATTAATTGCAAATACGGCACGGCATGATTATGCATGTTAAGAGACGATAATAACAAATGCACTGGAAGCGTCTTAATCATGACTAATGCATGGTTTGTGGGTGCCAGTGACACATCAGCCTCTCGAAATTGGCTTGTGACGGCACCCTCAAGAGTTCCGTTCTCTGGTAGTTCAGGTAGAGCATCAGGTCTCCTCATGAGACTCTAAATAAATTGGCTTGGCCTGCTTCCGCAGGCGCTGCTGTGCTCGCAGTTTCCTCCCTTTCTGAGTGGCCAGTCCCAGTGGCGGCAGGTACGTCTGCGGGGAGGAAAGAAAAACACAATCCATCACATGTTCAGCTTTGTGCTCCAGTGCAGGAAGAGAAAAAAAAAATTACTTACAGCCCTTGGATATGGGATCCTGTAATGTAGGCCTGTTAGACAAAGCCAAAGACTGTATTAGACCAAAAATGAGGGGTATTCACTTATTGGAACCTAAAATGTACTGTAACTTTTACATGTAATTGTAATTCATAACTTGACCTTCTCCAAACTTTTGAATGCACATCAATGGCTCAATTTTATTAGTCCACCGCCTTGCCTTAATTTTAACACCCAACATTTTTTATGCGCTTCATAAGAAAAATAGTACTATATAATATTGTCTTTTCTAAAAACATATAGTAATGAAATAAGTAAATCGAATGTAAATTTCTTCTCTTCAATGGATGTTGTGCTTCTGACTCGTGCACCTTAGCCACCTGGTGGCAGTGTAATACAGACATTGAGACACAGAAGTGACCTGAGTTGAGTTCACTACTGATATACAGTGCGCACATTTGAGTTTTTTGCTCTCAGGTCAAAACAAAAAAAGTCATCCCAATGACAGTGGGTCAATGACGGGTCACTTGTATCTCAAGGCACCACTGTATATAAAATGTATACAAAACGTGATGACAAAACAACTGTGTAAGTAAGCATGTTTCTTTTACCGATTTCTATCCTTGCTTCACACTCCTCAATACATTTTTTTATTGATTCTTGATCAGTCATCTGCAAAGGAGCAAAAACAACAATCAGTGATTAGCCCGAACGATGACTGCAGAACATGCGCCAAGCAGACCATTCCCACCTGCTGGTTCCGTCTGAACAAAGTGCGTGCCTCCTGAAGTATATAATTTCTCTCGGTCAGCGTGTCACTTGCTACTCCACTTTGGGCTTGCCAGGTTCGTGCAATGCGAAACACCCGCATGTAGAGAGACAACACCGTCCTGTGAGTGGAGCCCATCATCTGGACTCGCCTTGGGACAAATGTGACAGGGACCTGCATAACAATGGGTGATAGACACATGTACTACAAATGTACTACAAATAATGTCTATCTACAATCTACACCAGCAATGTACACTGACAGGCACAACATCCTCGTCCACTACACATCAACAATATTTCAGTATATACACTTTTGTGGCATTTTTGTTTGGCGTAAAATATGAGTCTTACCTCAATAAAGGTTGGGAAACTCTGCAATCAGTATTTTTTTTATATTGTTAAGTATGAGTAAAATCGATACTACAATTTTACTTACATTTTTAAACAATACTGCAATTTCGCCAATTTACCCCAGATGTCGCTATCAGGCGCGTGTTGGGTGAATGTCAATTGTAAAACATGTTACGTAGTGCATATTACATATTACTCGATATCGAATCTTAAAAATGTTATAGTTCGCGTGTTTTATGTAACACTTACATTTATATTTGGTTAATGATGCTATAATAGTCAGTAGCTGTTTACTGGCAACAAAAGAAGAAATATACCCTTCTTCAGCAGCGCAAACAAACGCTTTATCTGGTGGACTCAAAATGAAATTAAATGAATACAATTTAAAATAAAATTAAATACCGATCAATGATTGGATTACCTTTGAAAAGTGATCTTAAGTGCTCCTTGTAAGGGGAAGCTGCCGGAATGGAGTGGCTCAAATGGTTGTCGCATGGTAATGACGTCATTACCGTTCCCTAATCCCCAAAATGTATAAAAAAACAGCTGAGAGCGATAAACACCGCGTTTACGTAAATTATTGGCTCTTGGACATTTAAAAAATATATAATTAAATATGTTACCGTTGTATCATTGATTCGTAGTGTAAAATATTTTTGATTAATTCCACGGCACAACATAATCTCTCAAAGCGCTCTTGAACGTTCCATCGACGGAACATGTCATTCAGTCGTTTTTTATTTATTATTTTATCACGGCTATAATTCCATATTTACGTTCGCTGTCGTTTCACAGAATTAAAGGATAATCGTCAGTGGCGCTGGGGTGAAGATCAGCTGTTTTGGCCGCTTGGAACAGGGAGGAAGTGATGCATTGAAATGCCCGTAAAGAAGCTCCTCCAAAAGGGGGAAGCACAAAGAAATAGGCTCCCGTATATTTCGCTCTAGTCTACCAACTCGCTTCGACGTGCCAACTGTACTTTTAGTGGAATTATAATGACACGCCTTTAAACGTTAAGCGCTTTACTTATTTCTTTTTTCCTGCCAAGCTGCCACCGCTATTACATTTTACAAGTTTTTTTAATAGCTGCTTGCTAGCTGGGCGAGCTAATGTGAGTTAACGCGACGAATTTGTCTTTGGTTCTTTTCTGGTCGTATCGGCCAATATATAACCGTTTTTATTATCACGGCCATATACCGGATGGCATGTTTATCCGATTACACGCCGCTGGAACTGCAAAAAAGGTGAGTTTGTGACTCTCTTAATCGTCAGACTTAGCTTAGCCGATAGCTAACTTTTACTCAACCGAGGCGACATCGTTCGGGCCCCGATTGGTAGCTTGATATTTTACAACTGGGGTACATCGTTACTTTGATATTAATTACTGTCGAAAACTGATGAAATTGCTACTCTGTCTGGCAAAACTATCGCTGTATCACTTTGTTGCCAGATAATTTTCGGGCGACTACAACGCCAATCTCTTAAAATAAAAGAGTACAATTACATCTAAGTAAATATTTAATGTCAAATAATTCTATCTATAAGCAGTATTGTACAGAGGTCCCACAGTGGTAATATGGAATGTTGTTGGGTCTTTCCTGCCCACTCTTAAAGGGAGCGTTTGCAATTTTTTAAAGAAATCACAGTGCCTGAGGAAGAACAACCTACAGACAAGGCGTGGCTGACAATGTGTCACAGGCACTTAGAGTACACTCCTAACATCGCAATTCAGCAGCATCACACTGAACTGTTACCTTGGACTTCACAAGCTTTGTTTAAACTATTTTGGAATATCCACCTCTGGAAAATTTTCAAAAATATGTCTGTAAAAAGTACATGCATCCCTGGTTTGCCCAGGCAAGACTATCAAAAGAAGATTTGTAATTAATTGTTTCAAACCACTAAAGTTAGTGTGATAGTAGGCTTTATTGAAATCTTGCTAGCCTCTGCCTATATCTGAAAATGTGTCAGTGGGTGAGCTGTTTTTTTTTTTTGTGTGCTGCTATTCTGCCCCTCTGTTAGCAAACAGTGGGGCTAATTAACATAATCACCACCCCCACACACTTCCTCTCCAATGATGTGATCAAGTAGGCTGGCCAAAGTTCCAGAGCAAAAAAAAAAACCTTACATAGTTCCATGACTGTCTTTTTCGAGTTACCAGCCATTGCTTTGTTTTTTTGCTTTGCGATGCGTGCCAAAATTTGAGATACGAGCCAGCTTCGGATACACCGCCGCCAGAGTGAAGTGAAAAAAAAAATGGAGCAATTAAGGTAGACTTGAAAACACAACTCAGCTTTTTTGGTGCTAAAGCTGTATTTTAAGTTGTAACAATTTTATACATTATTGACATTAATGGCAACAATGTTAGTTAGCACAACAAAACAAGCAATTTGTTTTGTCCAAAACAATTTGCTGAGTTCTTTTACTTTTACAATACCATACAACATAATTCTTCTTTTTTGTGAAATGCGGTAAAGTAATTAGTTGAGTTGCTCATTTGTTGCCTTGAAATTTTGATTCACACAACCTTTTTTTTTAAACAAATCGAGAAAGCCACACACCTATTAACTGTTGATTTGTGGATGGGGAAAAAGGATGCTTTAGCTTTTCATTTGCGTTTAATTGTCTTAAGCATTATGTTGAAGTTCGATTTATGTACAGCACGTTTCAGCTGCGGTTGTTTTTAAAAGTGCTTTATATGTAAAATTGATCTTGGTTAGCCCAAGGCTCGCACTGTTCACTTAAAGAGATTATGATACATGTGCATTATGTGGTTTGAAAGTGATTATTAAACCATGAAATGCCTTTATTATCACAAAACGATGTGTTGGGTGGAGTTGTGACCAGTGCACTCAGGGGGGAGAGATGTCTGAACATGCCCAGAGCAATGCATGTGTATCAGCTTTGCTTTCATGCTGAGCAGGATTCCCTTATCACAATGATATAATCAAGTGTGGCCTTTCAGGGTCAGGAAAAAAACACTTTGTAATTTTTGGGCTAATATGATATAATAGTATTGTTCACAGCTGAATTACAGGATTTCTAAAATAGTCCCTGGAAAGTATATAACGTGTTTTTGTTTATGATGACATTACGTTGTGTCTTTGCAGCATTGCCGACATCAAGGTCACAATGATGGGGAAGCATAGAGAGCGACTGTGATTTGTGGCCAATGCAATGCAATGGATTGTCTGTAAGTACACACCATTTCTACCTTTTTCTTTCTACCAGTACTGACTTTTATTAGGGGTCAAATAAAACCGATTCCACATCCGCATTGATGTATCAGTCTGAAGTGACGTCATTAAAATGCAAAGTGCAGTCTGAAAGGATTCACAGCGCTTCAAGCTTTTCCACATATTTGTTAAGTCACAGGCAGAGATGTCCAAAGCCTGGACTCTGGCTAGGCCATTTGAGTACATTCACCGAGTTGTCCTCAAACCACTCCCTTGTTATCTTGGCTAGTGCTTGGAGTTTTGTCTTAATGACTGCACTGTACATTCGTAATACCCGCCTCTCACGCGCATTTATGACATTGTGCGGAAAGGACATTTTGTATTGTGGATCTGGCACAGCATAGTAAGTAGCGTAGCAAGTTTTTTTTTTTTTTTTTTTATCCTAAAGGGAGTTGGTGTTGCTTACACACAGGTGCACCTAATTAGAATGCTGTTTTCACTTGTTCTTCTTTTTAAGGGTTTGACAACTGGCAGTGCAAGATCTGGATCGTGGTATAATTGGCACAGGTAGTTTGAAATAGGGCTGTCGCTGTGGAGTATTTTTAGAATCGATTAAGCCATCGAATAATCAGATGAAATTTCATGTTGCATTAAAGTGTATCACGAAACCTTTTTTCCTGATTGTTTATTAACCATTTATTGTTATCTGATATTGTTTAGTGATTAAAAAAAGAAGCAACTGAACAACAATGAAGCAATATCACACGAGAGGGATTGATGTCTCGGGTTAAAATTGTGACTCGAGTTGGTGTTACCAATATGAAGTCAAGATCTCTTCGAGGCTGTCCAAATTTTTTTCAGCCCCAGGAAAGTGAGCTAATCTGTGCAAAATGTTTGTAATTCCTACACATAAGTGCAAAATTAGTGGGAGATCGCTTAACTCAGCATTTCAGTTGTATTTAACTCTGACACATATGCATTTAATGTTAATGTAAAAAAAGCAAATATCTAGGTACAAATTTCATTAAACTTAGCTGAAATCAATTTGAATAGTTTCATTCAAGTGCCGTTTTATTCAGAATGGAGTGACTTGACGTTAGAGGGGTGTATAATAACGCTATACTTTTTTACAAAAAAAACATCCTGTTTTTTTCTTTGCTCAAGGATTGAGGGTATGTTGAGACATCCGGACGGGCCAGAGCAGAGGCGTCTAGGCGGTTCGGACGGGGACTGAAGGGAGGAGGAGGAGGAGGAGGATCGACAGACGGGCGAGCCGGGAGAAAGACATGGGCCAGTGCGTCACCAAGTGCAAGAACCCGACATCCTCGCTCGGCAGCAAGAGCGGCGACAAGGAGAGCGGCTCCAAGTCCCACAAGAAAAGCAGCTGCATGGGTAGCGCCGGAGGCCACAAGGACGAGCCGAGCGCCCCGTGCGGCAAAGCCAGCGGCGAGCTGTCCAATGGCACCAAGGCCCTGGAGGTTTCCGTGGAGACGCCCGTCATCTCCGCCTTAATGGGAGAACCGCGCAAGGACGACAGCCCGGACGGAGACGGGCTGTCCATAAAGCACATCGAGGAGCTGTTCTCCTGCTACAAGGACGAGCAGGAGGACGCCATCTTGGAGGAAGGCATGGAGAGGTTCTGCAACGACCTGTGCGTGGACCCGGCCGAGTTCCGCGTGCTGGTGCTCGCCTGGAAGTTCCAGGCAGCCACCATGTGCAAGTTTACAAGGTGAGACGGCGCTATGGGGAGGAGTCGTGCTCGCTCGCATTTTGTTTTACCGTCACTAGCCCCTCTTGTACACAGGAAGTGTATCCTGCCAATGTCAACGTGTGCTTCGTCGGAATAGAAAAGCCTTCCGCTTGAGTCACTCGCTCCCCCCTCCGATTCGAAGCGCGGCTCTTTTGTAACCAAATGCTTCGGATAATAGGCACACTAACCACTGTGTCAACTGATACTAATGGAAGTTAGTTTGCTGAATTTGATTTGTATTGCACTTTTCACAAAGGCCACAAAGAAAGTGCTTTAGAATGCAATCGTGCAGATTCGCGGCGTTTTTAAGTCCATATGAGGAAGAAAAAATGAATGAATGAATGAAAATCTCAACAAATAATCTAGTCTTTTTGGAAAGCACCCAAAAAATGTTTCTTACTGCTTGTTAAAAATGACCGCTGTGGACCGCTCTTAGCTCAAAAGGAAGTGTATTTCACAATTTCTGAGAAACAACGCACTGCGAGTCCCTTTTACCTTTAGAGTTTTTAGTATCTCATGTGAGGGCATTTTGTAAAAGGCAGTCAGCAGAGCGTAGTGACCTAACCCGAAGTTTTGTAGCTTGAGAGAAAAAAAGCAAGTCTTGGAGGAAAAAGTCTTCTTTTTTTTCTTTTTTTTTAATATAAAAAAGTTGTATAGTTGAGGAAAAAAGTTGAAAGAAAATAATCTCAAAAAAAGGTACAAAAAGTATTTTTTTTGTAAAATAGTCAAATCTGAGAAAAAAGTTCAAGACTGAAGATGAGAAAAAAGTTCAAATACAGTACGTCACTGTGCAGTGTGCACACGTAATTCTACTGCAGTGTTATATTTTCCTCCAATATTTCATTTTTGCTGCATTCAACGGGGCGTCGTTTTGTTCTTTGTATTTGACTGCGAGTTCTTGTCCCATGTCTGCTGTGACCAGGAAAGAGTTTGTGGATGGCTGCAAAGCCATCCAGGCGGACAGCCTCGAAGGCATCTGCTCGCGCTTCCCCTGCATGCTGCTGGAGGCCCAGGGCGAGGAGAACTTCAAGGACCTGTACCGCTTCACCTTCCAGTTCGGCCTGGACGCCGACGAGGGCCAGCGCTCGCTGCAGCGGGACATTGCCATCGCGCTTTGGCGCCTGGTCTTCACCCAGGACATGCCCTCCATCCTGGAGCACTGGCTGGACTTCCTGGCCGAGAACCCCCCGGGCATCCGGGGCATCTCCAGGGACACGTGGAACATGTTCCTGAACTTCACGCAGGCCATCGGGCCCGACCTGAGCAACTACAGCGAGGACGAGGCCTGGCCTAGCCTCTTCGACACGTTTGTCGAGTGGGAACTGGAGCGCAGGAAGAGAGAGGAGGAGCGGGCGGCGGTGGCGACGGACGACGAGGGCACGCCGACGGAGTGTTCGCTGAGCACGGACAGGCTTGAAACGGACGCCGGCCGCGGATCACAGACGTGGGGGGGCCACTGAGCGGCCAACATGAAACGGTTGCAAGGGAGAGGAACTTTGGCTGAACGTTGGTATTATCATACAGCTGAGCGTTTCTGTTGGGATGGGATTCCTGCTTTGCAGTTGTTGTTTTTAATTTGACTTTTTTGAAAGGGCTCTGTGAACTGACATTTTAAGCACTTCTATTTAAGTTATTGCTCTACTACCCCCTGTGTTTTTTTTCGTGTGACATTTTTCTTGCACCGTATCTGTTGGAGGCTTTGTTCACAAACGAAAAAAGAGCTATAACATTAACGCCAATTCCTCTTTTATAAATTACTGTGGTGCCTTGAGATACGAGCCGTCATTTGGACGTTTTTGTTGTTTGTTTTTTTTTACGAGAAAAGCACTGTATGCTAGCAGCGAACAGCTCATTTAACAATGTGCAGCTATTTGGCAAATATAGGCTTCAAGCTGTTTATTGCCGGTTCAAGTTTACAGTCTCAACTTAGCCACTCAGGCTAAGAATGCTAATGCTAAAATAGTGTCTGTTGCTGATCTTAAACTTTTTAAGCAACAGATTGAACACAAACAGTACAGCAACATGTTAACAGACACAAATAGTAATATTTTCTTTATCCTCTGCAAAGATCAATTAATAGTGCTGTATTGAGTTGGGATGCACAATGTGAGGTGGGGGGGGGTATTTTGTGTTCCAAGCATGGTCACAGAATGCATGAAACTCATATCTCAAGGCACCACTATAAGTCATTTGGTTCTGGTAACTGCTGATTAGTTAAAAAAGGAGGAACAGGGACAGAACATCAAATTATTTTTGGAAAATACGAGGGTCATCCTGATTGGTCTCATGTGGTTGTATTTGCTTCTGTCTTGCAGCTCTGTGAGGATGGATTAGTTGCACTTGCCTTGGCCACTTTCGGCAAACAGAAACCTACAATTCCAAGGGCATTTTCTATATGGACATAATTCCTTTGACAATTTCATTCACTGGACATCCTACTTCCATGGTCCCATGTTTTTCCAACACCAGAGTGCGTTTGAGGTTTGCAGTGCTCCGCGTCGATCTCTCACGTCTCCCCCAATGTCCGTTTTCCTTCCAACAAGCAGCCAAGTGTGTAAAAACGCAATGACGCTGGCTTTTACTTGAAACCCAAACGAGCGAAAGCTACAGCACCCCTCGGCCAATTTCCAGTCAAGACAACACTCGCTCGATCCTGATGCTTTTGACAGATGAGTATTGTTTACCTCCAGGCCGTTCGTAGTTTGACAGCCTGTACACAAACGCACAACAAGTGCACTCTTCACAAAGTTGACCGATGGCGGTTGGAATATTGCACAAAACTACGGCATGCTAGGTTGCTGTGCTGTTGCTAAACTGCAATGCTGTCTTTAATTCCATTGAAACCCATCACAGGGTAGATGAATACACTTGAGTATGCAAAGCCGCTTGAGCATCCAATATCCTACTAGTAGAACAAACTGCCTTACTAGTAATGATTTTTAATAAATGCTGAAGAGCATCTTTATCAAGTTTGAGGTCCATGCTTTGGCATTAAAGCACGAGTTGGCATCTGAGTGCTATTGTTAACTAGTACAATTTTGTCACTTGTAGCACACCGTTGTCAACAATGCAAAATTGCCTCACTAGTAACATGCGGTTGTCCTACTGAGGACTGAGTGTACTAATGCATGGACCGTGTGCTTACTAGTAAGCACGTCGTTCCTCGAGTGCGCTGAATTGTTTTACTAGTGAGAACACAGACTACTAGTACTTAAAGACTATTACTCAAAACGGCTTTCCATACTCTGGTGTTAATGAGCGTCTGCAATATTAATCCTGTGGTGAAAGAGGGTGACCATAACCTAATCTGTTTAGTTTACATCCACAACGGTTTTATTTCAGACCTCATTTTATCCCCTCGTTTATATAAACTGTATTGATTTATTTCTAAATAATAAATAGTGTTCAACTTCTGACTGTTGCCACTGGACGTGCGTGTTTGATTTGCTGGCTTTTGGGGGCGTGTCGTCGACGCATGTGGCTCCCCTGATTGGTCGAGAGCCATCGTGGTAACCAGGCATCACAACATAGCGGACACATGAGGAAGAGCGGCAAGCGAACTGCCAAGCGTTTAATTGTTTTTACGACCTCGACGGTAAGTTGTTGTATTAATAACTAAGTTGTGATGAAGTGTTGAGAAAAGGGAACGCGTTTGGTTTTGCTATGTTATTCATCCAGTGGGCGCTAGCCGGCTAGCATCTCAATACACTATTAGCATGTGCGCTAACTCTTTACGCTACCTGTGTTACTGTTTAACACTTCCTGTGCGTTTATAGATTAATTCTTCGTACTACTAAACTCTTTGTCATGGCTAATTTATGTCACTTTTTCTAATTTGGCTTTGTGTGCTGCTTTTATTGCCAGTTGGGTTAGTTAGCTTGCTAGTTACGTGTACCTGTATACAGTATTGTATTCGTTTCAGCTTCTCGTCATTTAATATCAATGTCATATCATATTTTAGCCCCTATTGTGTAGTTAGCAGATGTTTGTGTCCCGTTGCCGAGCAAGGACGGGAAAAAAATTCCTCTGAGTTGTAACCTCGGGGTGTTTTTCCCCCATGTCTGTATCCATCTTCAGCGCTTAGCGGCGGCGAAAAAAGAAGATAGCAGTTATATAATTTGACGAATGCTCGGCTCTGGTGGAAGATGGATGCAACCTGAAAACCAGTAGCACTTTGGAATCACTGAAAGGGGAAAAAGGTGTGTTTTAGCCACTAATGACGGTGTTCTGGAGGTATTTATGACTACAGTACGTTAAAGTATAAAATATCAATCATCAAAATGTACTGGTCTAAATCCATTTCAACAAAGGGCACACGTAACTGTGATCATCACATAGGCCTATAATAAAGGCTTCTGTATAATGACACATCGTGGTTGTGTTCATGAAGAACGGAAATTGTAGAACCACGCCGAAAAACACATTCCGGACATGCATAAATAATAAAATGTTTCCCCGCTGCAGCTTCCCGTTACTGTTAATACGTGGTGGTTGCAGCCCTGGTGAAAGTTGGTCTTTCCTCGAGGTGTGTCCAAGCCAAGGTCAGGCGGGGTGGCGCTGTTTGCATTTTTCCGAGCGGCGCCGGAACGCACCACAAGGTTATGAGGACACAGCATCTGCTTCACTGTCCGACGCCGCACTATGGATTATAAAAACGAGGTAGGCCACGTTCGTTGCGCGTAGTGTCTCATCGAGCCAAATTCACAGCCGGCCGCCTCCTTTCTTACTCAACACGTCACGGAGGAGAGGAGGTTCTTTTCAATTTCAGCACTTGTGTTCCAATGCTTTCCTTGACTCTCTGAACTGCTGCCATTTAACCACTATTCTGTGTTCCTCTTCCATGCATTGCTCGTCTGCTGCTTCCTGCTCTTTGACAGATGCAGTAGCCTGTAGTAAATCACAAGTAAGGGTCTTGGGATTTTCTTCTTTCCTGCTAATGTTGCATGATGGTGCATGGATATAAAGGGATGCTCTACCTCCTACAAATAAAAGCAAACATTTGACCCTTATTAGTGGAGCTGTCACTTGTGTGTGTGTGTGTGTGTATTGAGGCCCTCATTTACTCATGTTTTCCATGATGAAAAATTAGTCCCAAACCGTGATAATTATGAATCTGGAACAAGTAATCCAACTCGATTACAACAAAAGTGAAATCACAATCTGATCATTTTTTCGTACAGATTTATGTTACTGCATAGTCATGCGCCACTCTGTGGAAATAAGTTGGCACGATGGTGAACAGACAGGAGAAAAGATTCTAAATGACAGAATGCCCAAAGTTTGGGATCATTTCACACTGAAGAAAAAAAAATGTTACCTAATTCAAAATGGCACATAAGACATATTATAATGCTCTCTTATAAGCGGTCGAGGATAGGCGCAGCCCTTGGTGCACTTTCAATCCCCAAGTGGACTAGAAAAACCTGCACGTTTTTTTTGTTTTTATGCTAAATACATTTTTATTCATATAATTGTGAGGATAATTTATTTCTCAAAAGCCCGAAAACCAAATAAATGTTTTTTTTTTTTGTTTTTGTTTTTTTAATTTTTTTATCAGGAGTGAGGTTGGGGTTTGGCAATAAAAAATGCTTAGCAAGAAACATGAAATAAACACATGTAAATATTAGACGTATAAAACATTGTGGGCCCGGGCCTTGGGTTTGACACCTTTGCCTAATTTTTAGACTGTAGTAGTAATGTGTGTTGTGTAGTCAAAACAACTAATGTAAAAGCTCTTGGGATGTTGAATTTATTGCACACATTTTCTTTTCACTAGGTCCTCGTCTATAAAACGTCACATTTTTTCACCAAAGCAATTGACATTGCCTATGTGATGTCTATTGATTATATTGGTAATTACCGGCAAGTGTGCTACGTACAGTCAAGCATCTGACGTCGGCCTTCCTGCCATGTTTGTGCACTTGAAGGAGACTGAGGCGTGCCAAGGAAAGAAGCTCGCTGCCGCTGTGGACGACAACGCGGATGAATATTTAATCGAGCTCCAGCACAAAAACAGGTGAAGTGTGAGAACGGGCTCTCGAGGGGACGCGTATTGGATTTCACTGTGAAAATGCTTAACTCTTCCGTGACTTTTAGTGCTTGATTAACACTGAAAAAGCAATGATTGGCTCCTTGTTTGGAGAAAGTTTGCTTTGGAATGTTGCAGTGGAGTTCTTTTTTTTTTTTTTTTTTTTTTTTAGATTGTTGCTCATTTTATTCCTAGAGGTGTATATAAAGTTGTCTGTTGTCCACAGGATTCTGAATCGCCTCAAAGCCAAAGGCCCCAGAGAGATAGAACTGGAAAGACTAGAACAAGGCTTTTCCATTTATTTCAACGGAGCCAATGCCGAGTCCTGCAAGAGGCAGCACAAGAGCCCCAGCCACAAGCCTGTCACCTCCACGCCTGTTTGGAGGACTCCCTGTACAGCAGGTTTGTAGTTTATGGTCACGGGAAAACCCATAAACATTCACTCGACGGGTTTTTACATATTTACTGTAATGCCCTCACATGTGGGAAAGGAGAGCCTCAGTCGCCGATGCACTTTTCAGCCGCTAATAACACCGGGAGAGCAGTAAACACACTCGTAGCACAGTCACGCAGAAGCTGCTGCCAGCCACAGCTCACGCACAAACATCACATGCCGCCTCACCAGGCCCCGCCTCTTAAAGGAAGGCCCATGCATGTAGACAAACACTGCAATATGTACAATATTTTCTGTTGTATATTTGTATTTCATAGTTGCCATTGTTTTTGTTGAGTCATGTGTTTTTAAAAAACTACTAGTGCTACGTGGGCTTCCTCTAGTGGTATGCAACAGTATTACTTAATTAAATGTTCAAATTAGGCATCATTTTACAGTGACAAACGTTTTTTTTTTTTTTTTAATCCAGTACTGTATGTGTTGGGTACAGTTTAGTCGTATTTAACTTTTAAGTGGCATTTCATCTTTTAGAACTGTTGGTTTTCATACATTTATTTTGGTTAGCTTATCATCAGTCATTAATATTATGCAATAGGCATTCATTAATAGTCTATACGACTGCATACATTTTCCATCAAGTTAGCGTGCCGTGATCACGTGTCCAGTCTACACTGAATAAATGATAGTGACAGTTAGAGCTGGCAGCAGCATTTCCATGCCTCCTCGTATGTGCCGCGGACCATCTGCGTGCATAATTGCAGCACTCCCATCTGCGGCGAGCGAACGCCGCGGAGCACCGCACCGCACCGCACGCTCTTCATGTTCCCTTTTTTGTGCTGTGACTCATCAGCAGATGTCTGTCGAAGCGCCCACCGGCTAAGTGAAGATTTGGAGCCCGGCCACAAGCGGAGGAGCCACACTGCCCCCGGAAAGGTCCAGAGGAAAGAATGGACACAGGTAAGCGCTTGATTCATTGGCATTATTGATCCATGTGTTTTGAAGTCCAATCCCAGTATTTCAATGTTCAAGCAGGAGACCGTCATAATCCGAACAGAGGATGGACCGAGTTTGAAGATATACCCAGAAAAACGCTACTCTGATGATTTTGAGACTTATGAAAGCCTAGACATGGAGGTAAAATGCACATAGCAAGCTTCTTTTTTTGTTGTTTTTTTTTAATGGGAGGGCTTGTGTGTCAACTGCAGCTGTCTGTACCATTCATCATCCCTCCATCTCTGCTATTCCCCCCCCCCCTTACCACATCCAATCACCGCCACTCGCGCAGAGCTCCGGCCCACGCTCGCCTGGCGCCCCCTGCTCCCCGAGGGACACCTGTGCGCTTTCGCACTCCTTCAGCTCCAGGCCCCACAACCAAGCAGGACAAGCGAGCCAGGAGCACGGCGAAAAGGTGCTTCTCAATCTCGAGGAAGTCAAGGTCAGTGGAGGAGAGAATACTTTGCTATTGTGCTTAAGTCGATTATCTCTACTTGATAATTGATTTTTTTGACCTCCTCCATTTGAAAACAGATATCCTTCCTTTGTCAAAATTGGCGTTGTTTTTTTTTTTGTCAGCATCTGACAATGATACACATTGAAAAGAAGTCTACACACCTGTTCAAGTGCCACATTTTTGCGATATCAAAGAATGAGACCATGATAAATACTTTAAACTTCAATGTTACCAATAAACTCTACAACTCATCTGGAAAAAAAAAAAACTGAAAGAATGTGGTCGCACAAGTGTTCACACCAGTCAACATTCAAGCTCATGTAAAATGGTAGTCCGATTTCATGTGCCTCTAATTAACCTCAAATAAAGTTCTCATGTTCTAATAGGCTTTTTTCTGAGATTTGTGAACACATTTTTATAACATAAAAGTATGCGACGAGTAATGTGATTTTTTTTTCTTTAGTACAAGTACTATGCACAGTAAGTACAGTGCATAATAAAAATAATAAAAATTTTGTATGCAGAGAAGGTTTGTTTTGCAAAGTTATCAAAATTCCTATGTATAAAGTTTTTTTTTTTTTTATCTTTGCGCTTAGGCACATTGAGTTCAACTATTTCTTATAGGTACCAGAAAAAAAATTGGTTCCTAATAGTGATATGCTGTGTCCTGGCTGTATAGTATATCACGTAATATGCGGGTCCATCTACATTAACGTCAACCTCTTGTGTTTAGGTTTTAAGGCGCAGCCTGGAGAACAGCATGCGGCGGAGCAGCCGCGGCTCGGCAGGGGAGGAGTCGGACGAAGAGTGGGTGGAGGAGCAAATCGAGCGGGACGAGAGCACCGAGAGTCTGGACGAACTGGGACTTGCCGTGTCGTCCTCCAAGTCTTCCTCTAACCCTCGGCCCAGCAGTTCACATTTTGACCCAGCAAACCTCATTGTCCTCGACTTTGGACCAGCACCTAACGGTGGGTGTCACCGTCCACTTACATACGTAAATATAGTTTGATTTTTTTTTTTTTTTTTTTTTTTTTTGTCCAACTGTTTCATCACTGCAAGTAACGTGGTGGTGCAAAATAAAAGTTTGGCTTGTCAAAGTCGACTGTACAGTAAAAGTCAAGAGCACGGGAAAACGGAGATGTCGTGGCTTGCCCTGTGAGGACGAATTGGAAATCATTTGAATTTGAAATCCATCGTTCTTTTGGAGATAATGACGCTATGTATTTATCCAAACCTGAGATTCTTTTCTCCACCTATTCCAGGTCGTAGACTGGAGCGCTCGTTGTCTGCAAAGCGGAAGGAAAACAGTGACTCCTTCATGCCTGCCAAGCCAATGCTGGTCAAGAGCAAAACATTAGACATGCCGCCTTCAAAAGACAGCTGGGGTGGTATGAGTAAGTCTTTTCGTCAAGCACTTAACTAGCATTAGCATTAGCATTTAGAACAACTAAGGATGGGGAAACACTGAATGACATAAATGTGTGTGTTTTGAGGGCCGGCAAGTCAGGCTGAGACGCCCCTGTCGATAGCCAGGAGGGCGTTCACTGAGGAGCAAGACCCAGACGACGTCACCCGTGGGGTGTGCGAGGCCATCCAGAGAGAGAACAAGAGTCCCGAGCTTTTCTCTCGCAACATGGTCAGCTTTACCTCTTACCACTGTCCCGCTGTCATTGTATCGTGGTCACTTGTAGGCATGTTGATTATTTTAATCCAGTGCCAGATTTGGCTGGCAAGTAAACCCTAACCCAAAAGCTTTGTGTGTGTGTGTGTGCGCGTCTGACTCTTCCCATTCTGCTTGACTTGATCCAGGGCAGAGGGCAGCAGATGATGAACGGCTTAGTGCATGGCAACAGCGGCGACAAAGAGGAGAGCAGTGTCACTGTGGCCATGCAGAGAATCACGCTCATGGGCTCCAGGTTGGTGCAAGAAAAGCACGCAAATGAAACGGTGCTCAAACGTTTTGAGTCCTATCCATGCGAGAAATGTGAACACCTCATAATCCAAATGGCGAGTAAACATAGCTAGTATGTGTGCCCCTAAATGCCATAGTAAGTGAAGAAGTTGCCCAGTTTGGGGGGGGGGGGGGTAAACAAACGTTACAGTAATTAATTTGGGGAAAAAGATGTACGATGGTTATGAGAATTAAGTGATATGTTTTTCAAGAAAAAAATGACCTTTACAAAAACCGACACATTTTGTTAGCGGAAAAAAGTTGTAATCTTACAACTTCACACGTATAGGAAATTGTGGAAAACATTGGAGGGATTTTTATCCCTGTTTTTTCATGAATGTTTTGGGATTAAAAAAACCAAAAACATTTTAATGCATTTTTATGTGCCTGGTGAGCAAACCACTGTTCTAGCATCTTGTATTTCTGGTTATCCATTACATTTTGCAGGTGGAAAGCGTGAAGGTCTGCTATTTATAGAAACTACATGAAACGAAATGTTTTCTTGGCCCCGCCTGAGCACGATGGTGATGATGATTTGAGAGAGAAGGAAGCAGCAGATTGTCATGTTGTGTTTCAGGGAGCAGCACAAACTGCTGCAAGCCTTGGAGGAGCTGGAAGCTGCGCCCACCTTCAACATTCCTCAGGGCGTCAAAACAGAATGCAGCAAACCGCCGGTGAGTCCCCAAACCTCCCTTGTGAATAATGCCGAGTCATGAGTCCTTCACAGCGCCTTTTCTTTTATTGTTGTCACGCCAGCCGAGGCGCTCGTCCGAGATCCCCCCGGCTGTGTACGTCACGATGGAGCTCCTGTCCAACTGGGGGCACGCGCTGCAGGTGGGCCTGACCGAGCTGCAGTTTTTCGGACCCGGAAACAAGAAGCTGTACGTGTCGCCGCATGACCTTGACATCAGGAACGCCGACTATCCCGGGAATCTGGCGGCGCTCGTCAATGGCAAGGCGAAGGTCAGTCTGCAGCCTTACAGGGGGAATACGAGGTTCTACAGAAAAGACAAAAGAGGATAAAAAAAAAAAAAACTGACATTTTAAAAGGGGATGTAGACTTTTTACTGTACATCGATTGTACATGCCATAGTTTGCTCTGGTGTAAACTTTCTTTGGGTAAATTCAGCCTTCCTATTTTCTGACGTAATTCAAGGAAAAAAAAAAAAACACCCAATTATATGTACTTGTCAAGAACACGGCATTGGCTGATTTGTTTGGGTCTGCTGTGGTGGTCTTACAGACGACCAAGGAGCGCCACATGTGGACGTGTCCCTTCCACCCTCCCGTCCAGCTCTACTTCATCATCCGGAACACAGAGCGCTCGGCAGACTTTGGGATATCGCGCATCAAAATCTGGAACTACAACAGAAGCCTCAACGTTAGTACCTTATCCACAGAGTTACGTCAGGCTGCGTTTTCTTTTTAAGCAGTGGCTGGCTGAGCTGCCACTCAGTCTGTCCAAAATGTGGAGCATAGAGAGATTAGCCCTGAAGATTAGTGTAAGAGGAAACGTGGGCTTGTGTCCTTTCATCCTCACTGTTGTTCATTCATGGGTACGTACTGCCCAGTAGGTTTTGCTTTTGTGTTTGCTTTGCAGCATTGTTAGAGAGTTGCTTCCTAAAGTCCGGCACATCCCAAGCGAGCGAGTGGCCGTGTCTGGTAAGGAGATAAGGGTGGGAATGTTCGAAGTTGACTCGGGGTTTCTGTGGGTTCTCTGCCAGGAGGATCAGTCGGATTTAAGATGGGCGTCAGCCATGTCGTTATCCAGAACAGCTACTTAGTGCTAGCTTGTGGGACTCATTCACTGCATCTATTACATGTATGTTTATTTAATGCCGCTACTGATGCGCGAGAATGCTGGCCAGATTGTGATAATGATACAGTTTTAAAAAGCACAGTCAAGCCAAAGTGTGTGTGCATTTTTGTGAAAAACAAAAAAACAACACATTTATGTTTGATAGTTCATGTGTGAAAAGTCAAATGGTTGAAGATTTGTTTTATGTTCTTTTCATCTTAAATGCATTTTCTGACATTTGAGAGCTATATTGCAAGAACTGTCCTTAAAGAGGTTGAAAAAGCCATGAAATGAGGAATAGATTACATATATATATTTTAAAAAAAAAGCGAAACTGCCTGGTAAGAAGAATGTTGAGCAGACAAAGAGCAAGTAGATTTTACTTTGTTTTGTAAAATGAATATTTCATTTTGGGCACCTCATGGGCAACATACAGGGTTAAAAGAATAATGTGAGAAATACCTTTTTTTGGAGGTATATTTTGAGTAATGATTTGAAAGTGGTGAGTATTATATTCAATCATGGTTAGATTTCAGTTCAGTGTATCAAAAGCACTCTATAAATAGAGCTTGTTTCTGTCGCTCAAAATGAGGGCTCTTTCTTTCCAGGAACTTGACATCGGTGCACGTCATGTAAAGCTGTACCTCAACAGCACGCTGGTGTTCGAGGGCGAGCTGGAGAGGGGCTGCGGGAACCAGGTCTTCGACTACAGCAACACCGTGGAGCTCCAGGACTTCCAAGCTTCAGATTCCTTGTTTTCCAGCCCTTCGTCTTCGGGATACAATCTCCGGGGGGCCAGCCCCCAGCGACATGATGACAGCGGCGCGCACCAGCACCTCACTTCTGCCCTGCGGCCGTCAGACGCGCCAAGCCAGGCGACGATGAACACTCAGGACAACGCGCACGCCCCTCTTCCTCCCATCTCCGCTCGGCGCTCCTCCGCGCAAAGGAACTCGTTTGACGAGGCCGTCCCCGCGGCGCAGACGGTCACCATGCAGCCGTCGTCCTCGCGGATGACCCCCCAGTGGCTGCAGCCCCTGAAGAGAGCCGCCCCGGAGGGCTGCGAGGCCAGCAGGGAGCGGCCGCGCTGGCTGGTGCCTCAGCAGCCGCCCGCCGAGCCCAAATCGCCATCCTCGGCCTCGGCCTCGGCCTCGTCGTCGTTGCTCCCGGAGCTGCCGTGTAACCCCGGTCGGGTGTGCAGAGGAGGGGAGAGGGCGGCTAACGGGGCGCAGTGGAAGGCCGACTCTCTGGATCTCAACTGCGACCTGCTCGACGAGCTCGGAGAGCAAAAGCACGAGCGGCCCTTCAGCGGACGAAGGAGCTCCTTACGAAATCGGCAGACAGAGGAGCAACACATGAAATCAACGACAGGTGGGGATGCTCATTTGGAGTTTTTGGTGACGCTCTTTGACCGAGGTGGAAACATTGCTCACACTCTGTACTTAACTCATTTAATCCCAAAGTTTCACAGTCCAGCCATTTAATCCGAGGAATTTATTTACATCTTCTTTCACATTTTTTCAAAGGTTAGTGTAAAAGTGGGTTTGGAAATGTGTGGTACTGAATGAGTTCAGTAAAAGTGCAGATACATGTAAAAATAAGAAACCTCAATAATATTTTGACATAATACTGCTTAATTCTCCAATCCAATGTGGGAACCTTTCTGACACACGTTTAACTTTTCGGTGTATTCTGTAGAGGCGACAATGTCAGCCAGCGCCAGCAGGAGGCAGCGGACCCCGAGACCGTTGGGGCACAGCCACCGGGATGATACGCTCATGGAATCGTGGGACTCCCTCACCAAGTTCAACCAGTGCCAACGTGGTCGCATCTCCAACATGGGCTTCGAAGGGGACATATTTGAGGACTTCCAGCAGCAGCACAGCCGAGGCTCGCCTGCAGCCCCCGTCAACCCCTCGGCCGCTCCCGCCAGCCCGCTTTCATCCTCCTCAGCCGCCCGGGGGCTCCCGTGCGAGGCCCCTGATGGGGATTCATTCATGGAGCAGGAGGAAGAGTTTGAGATCCCGGTGCTCCCCAAGGGCCAAAGGTTGCTCATCAACATTCTGTCCACCTGGGGGGACCGCCACTACGTCGGCCTTAACGGCCTGGAAGTGTTCAGCTCCAGCGGGGAGCCCGTCCGACCCGCTCACATCAGCGCCGACCCCCCTGACATCAACATACTCCCCGCCTACGGCAAGGACCCCCGCGTGGTCACCAACCTGACGGACGGCGTTCAGCGCACACAGGACGACATGCACCTCTGGCTCGCCCCGTTCACGCCCGGTCGGCGCCACACCATCTTCCTGGATTTCGGACACGCATACCAAGTCTCGATGATCCGCGTGTGGAATTACAACAAGTCGCGCATCCACTCTTTCCGAGGAGTCAAGGAGGTGGAGATGATGCTCGATGGGAAGTGCATCTTCAGGGGTGAGATTGCGAAAGCTTCCGGGACTCTTTCAGGAGGTATTGAATTTTTTTCTTTTTTCAGAGTGGCAAGATTTGATTTGGTATAAATTGTAACAAGCTTGTTTTGGCTTTTCATGTTTCTTTTTTTTTTTTTTACCTTATTTGTATTCAGGATTGGATCAATTCGGCGACACCATTCTGTTCACTACTGATGATGACATCCTGGAGGCCATGTCCCGTTTTGATGAAACCTTCCTGGGTGAAAGTGAAAGGTCGGAAAATCCGGTGCATGAGGAGGAGCTGCACAGGCCGCGCACTGCAGACGGCGAGGGAGAGGAAAGACCTTTCACGCAGGCGGGCTTCCGAGAGGAGGACCTCGCCGTAAGTTCATGGCTTTAAATTTCTCTACAATGATAATGCTCACTTCGACTTATTAATTGTGTGAATGCTGAAGAACAATCAGGACCTCTAAGGAACTCTTTTCCACTACAGAAATTCCCGCTTTTCCCACAATTCCCACACTAATTATTCCCTATTGTGAGCCATAACATGACGCTGCAATAACTTTTTTCCTCAGTTGAAACTTCACCTCAACGCCACTGTGAGCCAGTTGGAGAACATGGAGCAGATTCCTGGGATGTACACTGGAAAGTGTGAGCGCACGTTGTGAACATTTTTGCTCCGTCGTCCCAAATTCCCCGTTTGCCCTCACTAAATCCCGACGACGTCTCTCTTTCAAACCCCCACTAGGCCTTCATCTGGAGCTGGCGTCAACGTGGGGCGATTCGCACTTCATGGGCCTGACGGGACTGGAGGTGGTCGGGAAAGACGGGGAGGGCTTACCCCTGGATCTCGGCATCATGGCCGCCTCACCCGGGGACCTGCCCGAATACGGACATGACTCGCGCACCCTCGATAAGTATGTCTGTCTTTGACATCATCTTGGTCTTGTTGAAAATTGACCGAGAAGTCCTTTATAATTCTGACAGATTAAACATAACTACCATGTGCAGCCCTAAACGCTGTCAACTTAAATATTCATGACATGTTTAATAGAAAGGAACTTAACTAAATTCATTTGTATTCAATTGTCGCTATCAATCTCTGAGACATTCTCGAGCTTCTACGCTTCTTCCTTGAAAATTGCAAAAGACATGTTGCCCATTTATGTTGCGGAAGCTTAAATTATCCACGTTGGATACTTTTCACCACTTTGAAAGCGCTTTATTTCCGCATTGACCCAAATAAAAATTAGATGTGGGAAAAAAAAAAAGAATCTGACATCACATGAATCCCTTCCCTTAAATAAATATCTTTTGGCACAATTAAGCAATTTAGAATTGGCATTTGTCCTTTTTTTTTTCTTTTCCAGGCTTATAGATGGCCACAACATCACCACAGATGACCAACACATGTGGCTGATCCCTTTTTCCTACGGAGAGCCTCACAGCGTGACCTTCGCCTTCCCTCAGGCGCAGACCATCGCCGGGCTCCGCATCTGGAACTACAACAAGTCGGCCGAGGACTCGTACAGAGGGGTGGGACATTATCGTTCATAGCAGCAAACACCTATTGAAAAAGGAACACTCAGAATATTCAGAAACAGTCGACGATTCTTAATCAACAATGTTTTTGTTTTTTTTGCAAGGCTGAAAGCTGAATATTTTATACAGTGTTGCCCTTTTATGTTGTGGTTAGCAAAGTTTCACCTCAAGACATGGGACGTCAGATAGGTAGATGATAAAAGTAATTCTTATTACTATTTTTTTTCTTTTCTTTTTTTTACCTAGGTGAAGGTGCTCCACGTGATCCTGGACGACATTGCCATCTCCCCAGTTGAAGGCTTCCTTATCAGGAAAGGCCCAGGCAATTGTCACTTTGACTTTGCCCAAGAGATCCTCTTTGTGGACTACCTCCAGACGCCTCCTGACAAGAGTACGGACGAGTACCCCAACAGGTACCAACACGCCCGCGTGCCTTTGTGTTATGTGAGAAATAAGTTCACGCGATTCCCTTGTGTCCACTTCAGGCGAAGCGCAAAGAAAGCAGAACAAGCAAGCATGGACTACGAAGCTCCCATCATGCCTTGTGGCTGTATCCTTTGGCCATTGATAAACGTACACAGGCACACATCCAGCATGCAAAGCTTGTCAATGAATTTGATTCGTCACGTGTTGTATTCCTTAATGGTTTTTTTTACCTGCCAGTCATCTTTCAGCTGCAGTTATTAACCACCTGGGGAGATCCTTACTACATCGGCCTCAATGGCCTCGAATTCTACAACCAGAATCATGAGAAGATCAGCCTGAGTGACAATAGTATCCTTTGGCCCTCTTGATAGCAAATTGTAAAATGCACCACCCACCCCTTGCTAAATGGTGCAACATCTCACCGGCGTTCATGTTTGACGTCAACGTCAGCGGGCATCAGCCTGGCCGACATAATCCATTTCCAATCCATCTCCTTGCCCAAGTGCTCAAAAAAGAAAAGCATATTAATGATGTCAGCATTTACTTTGTGTTCCTCAACGCCTGCCAGACATCGCCGCTTTCCCAGACAGTGTCAACGTACTTGACAACGTGAGCGGTGACGTGAGGACGCCAGATAAATTAATAGACGGCGTCAACAGCACGCAGGACGGAAGGCACATGTGGCTGGCGCCAGTGCTCCCTGGACTGGTGAGGGTGGAATCACAAGGAAAGAGAACAATTGAAAGCTTTGACATTGCTGGTTTTTGCTAATGACGCTCTTGTTTGGCTGCAGGTGAACCGCGTGTACGTCATCTTTGACCAGCCGGTGACCGTATCCATGATTAAACTGTGGAACTACTCCAAGACCCCACAGAGAGGAGTTAAGGAATTTGGGGTGAGCCTCCTGCATGTAATCGAAAAGCACTCCCCATATGTTGGTACACCGCAATGATGCCACATAGTGATTGAGGACTTGCCGTTGAACCCATCAAACAAACATGTTTGAACTTCCCTTTATAAACATCTACAGACGAGGCAACTCTGACCTTGATGATAAAGCAACCAAAGTTTTGTGTGTGTAGCTGCTAGTGGACGACCTCCTGGTGTACAACGGCATCTTGGACAGCGTGAGCCACATGAGCCGCGGCATTCTGCCCACGTGCGACGTGGTGGTGCCGTACCACACCATCCTCTTCACCGACAACGCGTACATTGCACACCGCGAAAGGAACACCGTCATCAGGTACGACACCGTCTGCGGGTGGAAGCATTAATTGCTGCAATGTTTTTAGTGCACGGTTTTCTGGACTACACGGTCTGAGCAGTAACCATTTAGCGATGCATTTAATATTGTGCGTGTAGTTTCCACAACTTTTGCACTGGTCTTATTAGATTTTGAAGGTTTCCTTAATATTTTGGCCTCTATGGCTGATTTCATGTAGAGTGCAATGAATTTCATGCATGCTGCATGTCAACATGCATGTCTGATTGTCATATTTTATACCAACAGCATTTCTGCGTGTATAGAGGCCTCTACTTGAAAAAAGTTGCAGTAATATTAGTTAATTTTTTTGCAGAGGATAAAGAATATATGTCCTTAAGTTAGCAGACTTTCGGAAGCGGTGCAGTTTGATTGAATACAATGTGTAATTCTCCACATCAGCCCCCATGGCAGCAGGCGCCACAAACAGTGAGTAATGCTGTAGAGCGCCCCCTTGTGATCACTCCTCACATTGAAGATTGCCCCAGTGCCTTTGAATGTCCCCCCACGTGGTTTGTCTCCCACCCTTACCACGCTTCTAATATGTGATCCCTCACTGCCTCTTCCACTGAGTTTCCTGCTAGCTTCCCTTTTTTTTTTTTTTTTAACCTTTTTTAACCAACAGAAGATTCACTGTGTGATCACCCACCCTCTTTGTAATTTTGTCATGTCACAGTAATTACGTGGAAGACCAGGATGTGAAGATGACCAATGAGAATCAGATCGTCCATCACAACAAGAAGAAGCAGGCAGCAGACCCAGGTGAGTGACATAAACATGGCAGTCATTTTCACATAACTTCGAGTGGCTAGAAAAAGTCTACACACCCCTATTCAAATGTGGCTGAGCAACGGAAATTTATTTGGGTTTTTAAAATGGTGGCAGATGTATGCTGACTCCCAGTTACCATGGCTTGGGGTGTGATTATGTCATTTTGAACACAGCCACATCTCCTTATAAAGCGCTGCTTTGTTTTATTTTTTTTTTTTAAATGAAGCACCTGTACTCTTTTCAAATTGGCTCCTTGCAACCAAAATGCCACTAGATGGCGCCAGAGCAGTACTGTTATTCCTGTACTGGTGTTTCTCTGGCCTGAGTACAAAAAATAGCAAATAGTTTAATACATCTGGGCACAATGACCCAAGAGCAATTTTATTTTAGCAACCAAAATGTTAACTCTGCTCATTAATGTGCGCGCGATCTTCCTCATTTCAGCTCTTCGGCCTAAAACCTGCATGACCGACGTTGGCAAACACGGACAGAGGAGGTACTGATTTATGGCTCACTTTATGCCTCCAATGGGTGAAAGCGCCCGTCTGACCTGCATGAGCCGCACTGAAGAGGACATGTTTTGCACTGATCACAACGGGTTTGCTCTGCGCACACACACACACACACACACCCACCCACACACACACACACACACACACACACTTGTTCAGTGTATTCCACTTTCTGGTTGGATTACTCCCATCCCTTCTCTACAAACAGAGTCAGCGGCTCTCTCAGTGCCAGGCTAAATAAACACGTCAGGCTGCTGTGTGGCAGCCTTTTTATTATTGTGCCTGTACTCTGCCTGTGCCGTGTAAATACATCAATAGCCAGTCCAGTTTCACTCACTTTCTACATCCTACGATTATTCACAATTTAATCTACTGATAAGCCTAGTTCTTTGCCTAACCAAATGTAATGCTATGCACACAATTGTCAGTAGCTATTAGCCATTTATAAATGTGGGCTCTTTGTATTGAGTATGAGCATTTACTTAACAGCAAGCTGACACACGCTGACACACGCTCTTCAAAACAAACTCTATTCCCTCTTATAGTGGCCCATGTGTTTTGTTAACTTGACTGAATGAGGCACTATGAAACTTTTTCACAATTTAAAACATTTTCCAGGGGCCTTCATAAAAGGTCAACCTAGCATCTTTTTGGACCCCTTTGACTGACTAGTTTCTCAAAATAAAGCAATGACTGCGGATGAATGGCGCTTGCGCAAAGCCAGCGCTGGCTAATGTCACTTCAAAAGTCAATTTTATGAAATATGTTCCCTAAAAGAACAAATATATTTTAGTGGAGCAATGAAATGGGGTGAAGTAATCACGGTTTATGTGCCTAAGTAGGTGCTGCAGTTTTGGTTAGCAAAAAATGGTCTCAGCAATGAATTCTCTAATGTCTTGGTGTGAAATGCAGTGTCTGAGAAGGGAATTACCAGCTATATTTTTTTTTTTTCTCAAAGTACAAAAATGTGTGAAGAACGAATTGAATAGGGGCCACTATTTGAGGAAAATACGGTAAGTAGCTTTGTAGTATATTTTGCCAAAAGCAAGCTTGAGCTTAACGTCATGTAGAAAAGTAGTTAAGACCAAGTGACCTTTACTAAAGTTGCGATCCAACTGTACGACTTTAAGCGACTCAAGTCATTTGGTCGGCGCTATTTATATTTGTACGCTTGGATTTTGAATCAGCGCGACTTTTACAGGCGACTTCCAATATGCAGAAACTACTGACTTTTACCTCAAATTCAGAGATCAGCGATCTCTCAATGGGACACGTTCACTTTTACATCGGTAGTTTGTGTCGTACACTACGTTTCAATTCATAGCGACTCTGCTACGGTCGCGGGAAAGTCTGACTAGCTGCTTTTGAGTAAATAAGCCACAAATTGATTGACTCCTTGTATGTAATATATGTATTCCATTTTCATATGTGTTACATTAGTCGTAACTCAGCACGGGGTGACGATTATTGTATGCGTGCAATTTAGTGTTTTGGAAAAAAAACGATTTATTTTTCTAATGCTGACGCTGTATATTAAACGTAGGCTTATTTCAAAGACAAATAAAATGTGTATATGTGTACTGTATGTCATTTTGGTTTTGTGTTAAGTAGCAGACAGGAGGTTTGCTCATTTCTGTTACCCTGTCTATGGCATTCACATTATGTTAGCGTGAAGCTAAATCTCAAATATCCGTTGTTCAAAGGCTTAAAACACTGCAACTATTGATGGAAATTGTTAGCCCATCAATGGAGTTTTCCATTATGTGTTAGCATTAAGCTAGCAGGAGTATTCTTAATGCGCTACAGGATACTCCCAGGCACTAAAGATGAGAGACAAATGTGATAGGTATATAATATATTTATTTAGGCTGTGTTATACGTTTGTAATGGTGATTGTAAGGAATGCACATTTTGTGTCAGTAAAGTTGTTGATGGAGCAACATGCTCTCCAACCACTTCAGGGTTTATCACATTCTCGTCTGTGTGGAGGGTGGTCTTCAGATTTTTCCTGGGAATGTCCCCTCTGCTCTCTGTTCGTCCCACTTCTGGATCTAAGAGACACAATGTCCCAAAAAATCCACTATTTACTGGGCTGAATACAAATTGGGTTCAATGGATTTCATTTTAGACTCAAAACTTGGAACTTTTTTTTTTTTCCGACCAGATTAAATCATTTAAAATTATGCAGACAAGGAAGCAATTCCATTTAATATTGTTAGTTTCCGAAATAGGCGTTTTTTTAGCAAATGAATGATGCAGTTTTGATTTTAAGAGGTGGCAAACAATACATTTTGGTGGAAGCTCCCCCATGCTGGCTATAAAACGACTGCACTATTAGCAATAAAAGTAAAAATATGCAAACTTTCATTGTTGAATTCATTTCAACCTGCGCATTGTGTGGACGAACTGGAATTTAAAGGATGAAAAAATAAAAATAAATGGATTTCATATTAATGACAAGAGCTAATATTAGACAAATCTGTGAAGTAAAATAACCAAAAATAAAAGAAAAAAAATTAAATTACATATCATGTTAGAACATGGTCCCAAACTGAAAGGCTAGTAAAATTGCAATCTTACACACTTTTAATTTCTCGTCATTTTTAGCTGAACAAAAAGTTGAACATGGCTGCTTTTCACTGGACAGTCTTTTAGCTTCCACAAGCAATTTTGAAGTGAATTGTGTACCCCCCCCTTAATTATAGAAATGTTCTTTACCCAGGACATGGGGCAGAGGGACTTGTAGACCCTACGGTACCACTCACACGGTGCATTGTCCACACCTTTTGCTTCCAGAGCTTTCTGGCAGCGATGGTAGTCTGTAAATAGACATTCGACAAGAATACAGCTCAAATTAGCTAGTCTATTAATAGACTGATGACAACAATACAATACTTGTAATATATTGTTGGAATCCGGTGACCTCGATACAGGTTTTAGGGGAAAGACCTTAATTAGCACGTGATAAATGAAACAAGCAGATGGTTTCTCCTGATATATTTTCAATGGAGGGTTTGGTAAAAAGATAAAACATTTAATATGACCTTGAAGCCTTACCAAGATAGTTGGACCAGCAATTCCTGGTCTGGTTCTGGTTGGGGAACCTGGCATCAAATGGAGCGGTGCGATAGTTCTCCAGTTTGGCCTTAATGTCCTCAGCCATCTTCACGTGTGTCTTTAAACAGCAGCAGCAACACCACCTTCATTCAATGCTCACATTTTTTTTGGTGTACATTTTCCTACTGACGTGGCCTTAACATGTGAAAGGTGGCAAAGGTTTACACTCGGGAGACTTGTGTACTTTACTAAAGTACACTTCATTCAGTCTTCAGTCTTCTTTTTTTTTTTTTTTTTTAACTTTAGTGCAAAAGAAAACTTAAACCATGAAATGTTTCTGTCTGCATGGAATTTGACTTTCACTTTTTGAACAGAATTATACTGAAGTAAATGAAGCTTTAGACGCTATTGTAATTTACTGTGACGCACCTGTAGATGCTTGGTGGGCCGGATTAAAGAGTTTTTTTTTTTTTTTTTTATTGATTCAAAGGTAAAGCATTTGTACTTAGTTACTTCCCACCACTGCAGACTATTATAGCCCAAATAAATACAGCGTCGATCATGGAAAATGGCTGCCAAATAGGGCATATCAGGCTAATTCGTCTTTTTCAAAAAGAGAAACGGTAATATTGTAGTAACAACTGCGAAATGACTCTCAAAAACTATGTGAACCATAGAATTATGAATCGAAAGTAAAAAAAATAGGTACAGTATTAAGAAATGAAAGACGTCGGTGAATCATTTCCTATAAATATATCCTCTATGTCCTCATATGGAATAAACAGTGGAATATAGATATAATGTAATGGTATATTCTGTTATGTAGGATATTTAAATAAAAATAAAAAAGTAAATTAATTACCTTATTCTCGTATCGCTTGGCTGTCTGCTGACTTTTGTCGGCTCGGAGGTGCAAAGTGTGACGTTCCAGTGATAAACGCTCCCCCGCTGACGATGACGTCCGCGTCCGTGCGGCATCACTTGGACGATATGGCGGACGCACCAGGTCACATTGAGCACGACTCAATGCAGCCGTGGCTGCGTTACGTCATACAACCGGCGAGAGGGGAGTTTAGAATTTGAATTCAATCTGAATTAAATTTGAATTGAGCAACCACCTCGTCCCACCAATCTCCGACTGTGTAATTTCATATTCTCGCCCAGGTCTTTGAACGTCTCCCAATCCGGAAGTGTCCGACAAGTTAATGATTATGTTGCATCTGTCCGGTAAAAGTGATGTTTGGGCTTCTCTTGTCAAAGACGATTTACATACACTTAAATGCAGTATTGGAATCCAAATAGCTCTGAGTGATTTACTGACATACTGTACAACGTTATGATTATTGGACTTTGATATGAAGCCGGTAGTACGTGACGGAAGACAGGGCATCATGTACACAATTCAAACTTAATCGCGCATGCGCGGAAAACTTCCCCCGCGGAAAACTTCCCCCCCCCCCGCTTATTTGCAAAGACACTTTTTTGCATGAAATCATGATGGAGTGTTTATTTACAATCTATTAGTTTTTTTTAACTACATGTATGAAAATTAACATGTTTACTATACCAGTTTGATTGTTGGTGCGTTTATGTGGCTGTTAGTTAAATGGAGGACAGATAAAATAGGGTTCCATGTTTTAAAAAATAATTTTAATATTGAACTAATCGAAACTTAAAAGAGAAATCCCAGCTTGCCTTAAGAGCTACACATTTTCAATATATTCATATAAAGCAAAAGCAAATAATTTCCTATTAATATAAATCACAAATATACTGCAAATCTGATAAGGCGCTACAACCACGCTGCAAGGACTCACTGCCTCGGTGAATCTTGAAAATAAAACCACACAGTGCATACTTGTAACAGTTGTTGGGGTAGTTCAAGTTGAAATGTCCACGTTTAAGGCTGCTCAAGTATTAAATATACAGCAATTACCCCCACTAACCTTTAAAGCACAAGTGTGAAACAATTGCATAGATCTGCACAATAATCAAGCTTTTTCTGTAAATGGAAAAGAAAACAAGTGAATTGTTTTGAGAAAGTGCAAGTTAAAATACAGCAGAAGTTCTGATGGATTTCTCAGCAAGGCAGCGCGATTGTCAGGGAAAACAGCAGCTATTTGGACAAACCCCCTTTAGAATTGTCAGTCTATTAGCGTAATTTCCTAAGTCATCTTTAATTTGCTGCCGCAACAATCAATGAAAATACAATGGACTTTTCTTGGGGTTTTTTTTTCTTTTCTTTTTAAAAATGGCTGAGGCAATTACACTAATAGGCTAAACCATGTATTGTCTATGCAAATGCACAGCCTGAAAACAAACACTTGACACAGCAGGAATGAACAGAAAGAATGTCCAAACTGTCGCCTGGTCGCAGGTTCGCTCAACTATCGCTGAAGCGCAGTCGGTTAAAGGCCTGCTTGATGTCATCGTCCCGTTCGGACGCCTCGCCGTCGCCGATGGGGAGCACCCTGCTCTGCGGCACGTCGTGCTTCAGCTTCCACTTAGTGAGGACCACCGCGCCTTCCGTGTCTTTGGTGTCGGGGCCCGTCAGCAGGATGAAGGCGGCGTGGCGTCCTCTCTCCATCAATGTTGCTGCCATAAAAACACACAACAGCCATCTTCACTTCCTCATTCGCTGACTCCCACAGCACTCACCAGGCCAGCTCGCTCCTTTTAAATCCACCGCGCACTCGACGTCACAGATAGTGTGGCAGGTGTTATCGCAAAGAACCTTGTATATGAAAATCTGCCAGGCTTGTTAACAGCGTACAGGCCTGGTCCCCCCAAAATTGGGACAGGCAAATTCACAAAGCTGAACTGCATTATGAACCCCCACATAGTCAATCAGGACAAAGCCACATATTATTTTGGCGCCATTTAAGGCAACATAGTGGTGATGAACGCGGTACCTTTAAATGTAACGATGTGGTCCGCGACATTTTCAGACTCGAGGAGCACGTTGGAGTAGAGAGGATACAGCATGTAAGAACGACGTTCACCAGGTGCCTGAAAGAAGACCACCTCTTCACATCTTGGTACATGACAGCGAGCGGTACGAAGATTTTTTTGTTTTATCACAAAGGACTTACAGAGGAGTTGGACTGCGAGAGCAGCAGTCCCCAGAACACAAAGATGGAAATGGAGTTGGTGGTGTGTATGGAGGTGGGTTGAGGCGAGTTGGCGCTGGACATAAGGTCCACTTTCCACAGCACCTCACCAGACTTCCCATCCAGGATCACCACCTGCGGGTAAAAGGCAAACATCAACAAGCTGCTGCAGGTGAATTTTTTTTTTTTAAAGGCAAACATCAACAAGCTGCTGCAGGTGATTTTTTTTTTTTTTTTTTTTAAGTACGGTAGCTTAGTGTTAATGCGAAACACCGGAGATGGGCTAACAGAAATTAGCATAGCTGTTACTAGACTTCAGGGCTGGCAGGTATGTTGTGACACCAAAGGGGGTACCACATCCATTTTTTTTTTTTGGTATAGACAAGTGCCAACTTGCCCTCTTGGTGGAGTTGTCCATGTCCTCCTCAAGTGCAATATCAAGTGTGCCGTCTTTATTGAAGTGACCAAAGCCAGGCTCTCTAAATGAATGACATCGCAGAGAGAACAAAAATAAACTAACTTTACCATTGATCTGTTCAGAAGACCTCTAAAAACTATAACATTTGCTACCCAAGCCAAAGTAACCAAAGTATAGTTAAATAGAAATAAAGTCTACTTGACAAGTTCACCATTGTGGAATAAAGTTGAAACAATTGGACATTTAATTCAGTTACTCTATAACAAGCCACTAGAGGGAGCACATGTACCACAATTTGACAAGCACCAGTTGCCTCTTGTATTGAATATGAATCCAGATGAGTTACCTGAAGACTGAGGCGGTATTGAACGTCCACAGAGGCTGCAATGTCTTCCCGTCTATTAGAAGCACCTCGCTGCCTGTAACCAGCATCAAGTTGGATGACTGGGCCTTGTCTGTTCTCGCCACACGCCTCAGTGAGTCAGACCTACACGCGTGCACGTATACATGGGGCTCAAGTGACAACGCAGACGTGCCGCGCAAGGGAAGTCGCGACACACGGCGGCTTACTCGTAAATTGGAACCAAACCGGATGCGTCCGCGGCTTTAATTTCCAATTGTTTCGCCTTCTGGAGGTCCGCCTCCAGCCCTTCCTTGGCTTTGGCCGCAATCCTCCACAGGGCCAGTCCGTACAAGCCGGTGTCTGGAAGATACACCACCCATTTCAGCAAAATTTTCCAAACATGTAGTGCAAAACTACAATAAAACAAAAAATGCGTTGCAATTACAGGAAACCTGTTAGCAAGTAGAAAATAATTGGGAACAAAAATATTTCCTGGAGACATAACAATTTTCCAAATGTCAGGAATTGTGCGTTAGTTTGGGCTGTATTCACCAACCCTTTTGCAGCAGCAGATACTGAGCGCCCTCCCCAGTCTTGTGGAGAAGATGGCCGAATGTTTCTGTAGTGTTCAGAGCCACAGTGGATCCAATCTGGACGCCTGTCTTCCCTGAGAGGAAAGCCAGCTGAGTCTACAGGTGGAAGAACATTTAGCAAAAGGTAAGGTTAAAAAAAAAAAAAAAAAAAGTAGGGTTACAGGTATTTGATATTTTGGAAGAGTATTCAACACAAAAGTCCACTTTGGGTAGCCATCCTCACATTCTACAGTGTAGTATCTGTGACTTTTTTCAAAGGCGGCACCAGGTCTGGTGAGTGACGTGTGCGTCATGGTGAGTGTAAAATGATTTACCTGCATGTTATCAGACGCCACCAAGGCTATGTCGCTGACTTTGTCCCCGTCCAGATCGGGGACGCTGAGCACGGGCAGGCTGCTGTGCAGACCAGGAGGCTGAGGCTGCTGCCACCTGACCTCACCTGATGGCACACACGCACATCATCGGACTATTACGATTGTTGATGCGGCTGTTGTAGTGCCCATTGTTCTCTTGGACCTCACCCGGTCGCTTAAACGCTCTACTCTCTCTCACCATCTCGACCTATCCTTTGGTAATATACGTAATTATATTTTGGGGGATGACTTTTTACTTTCTATTACTTCTTACTGATTCATCCATCTATGTCAAAATGTGATCAAATTTAAAGGTGATCATCATTACCGTTTGATTTATCCAACGCTGACAGTCGGTCGGAATGGAACAGCAGGCAGTCCCATTTCTCTCCCGTGTTTGTGTCCAGGCCACACTGGGCCCAGTGGAAGTCAGGTTCCAGCGGACGCTCCCACAAGATTTCTCCGTCCGTCCCATCCACTGCCAGCATAAACACACACGGCGCCGGCAGACCTGCGGAAACGCACTCATTTCAGTCCCTTAGGCTTTTGGAGGGCAGCATGGTAAGCTCGTGACTATCACGTCTGCCTCAGGCTTTTGGACTTCTTACCTGCGTTTCCACATGTATTGTTCACACTGGCTTCGGTGGCCTTGACCACAAGCAGGACATCCATCACCTTGTCTTTGCTCGCATCTTCAAATGCTAAAAAGTCATATGTTTCTGTGGCAAAAGAAGAGCACATTAAATGCCAAATTGTGATTAAGCCATCAAGAATTGGGGGAAAATATATACACACCCGCGTCAGTGAATGTTCTGTTCCAGGAAGCGAGATACTGCGGTCTGACAGGACACGGTATGATGAAGGAGAAGGCGAAGACCACGGTGAGGCAGAGGAACAAGGAGAGGAAGAAGATGGCCGTTCGCCAATGGGTCAGTTTGGAAAGGCCCAGCACTTCCTTGCAGCCTCTCTTCAGTTCCGTCGCTGGCGGCGCCGTTGCCGTCTCCACTCCGTCCTCTGCGCTCTTCAGGGGATCACCCTCGGTAGGACAGTCCGGCGTCTCCATCGTCCTTTTAGTGCATCACTGTGCACAAATCTGCTTGACACAGGCGACATTCAATGACTCAGTCTGTGACACAGCATCAAAACGCCCATCAAAAATACCCATGGCTGTACAGTAGTCTGTGTGTGACTTCTAGCTACTTCTGCTACATCTACCTTTGTAAACGTGGGCCTATTGATGCAAGCCAACGGTCACTCCAGATACTTCTCAGCACAACACACTAGGACTAGCGCAACCTGTTTTAGCAGGCGTATAAAAGATCAGCTATGTTAGATACACATTCGGACTACCTGAGTTAGAAGATAAGCTTCTCTGCTGACAAATCATCGAATGCACGGTAACGACACTCGTTTGTGGAGTTTTCGGCTTTGAGAAGTTCACGTTTATGCAGTTTGCTAACTTGTTGAGCGAAAAGGCCAAGCCCACCTCTCCCTAACGACAGCTGTAATACGAGCAACCACGATAGGCTCCGTCACTAGAACGCGAATCTAAAGTTAAAATCGACATGTTTTAACTCACCTTCAAGCGTCGTCTCACGATTGTTTAGCTAAAAAGCTAGAAGACATGCACGCTTGTCCCCCGAACGCAAGCAGTGAGGAAAAAAATAAATCAAGGGGAAATTGTGTTTAACCCTGAATCTGTATCGCAGGTACAAATTGCTCTTGCAATCATTAACAATATTTTAAGATTCATGATAATGATCATTCTCAATCGTAGTCATTGAAACACATTTAGTGAAATGTTTTAGGGCAATGTTATACACAATTAATCGATATATCTGGGTTAGAATCTTGCCTGAAAGACATAATTCAGGACAAGAATAAAAATCCGGGAAGCTCCGCTCTGATTGGATAAAATACACTTTGACTGAGTAATGCTGCTGCTCGATTGGGTCATCTCTTTACGTTCGCCACACCTTTAAAGTGGCTAAACGGAACTTTGACAGGATTCGACGTAATTTCCCCTAACAAAAAAAAAAAAAAAAGCCTAGAGAACGTCTGAAATCGGCGATGCTCGACCGAATGACTCCTTTTCACTCCTCCAATTAATCAGAAACTCCCGTTTTCTGCCGCTTCCTTTTGTAATAGTTCAGTCGACGAACGAGCCAGCACCAATGTCCGCCCAAGCTCAAATGCGAGCTTTGCTCGACCAGCTGATGGGAACGGCGAGGGATGGTGAGTCGCTGTTTGCATGCTAGCCCAGCTAGGTTTAGCTCGCTAGCCAAGATGGAGCCAGTGGTGAGGCAGGCTTGTGTTGGCGTGTGATGAGCAGGCCTGCGTGAATGCATACGAGGGCAAGCTTCACGAGTACATGCGAACATGACACGCTTTTATGTTTGTATCCATTGGTCTTTTTCCTTCCATAAATCAATAACGACGCTCTTGCTACCGTGTTATATTCATTTTTGTTATTTAGCTATGGCTAGTTTTGGCTAACGATGGAGCGCGACCATACCGAACGCTAGTTGAAGAGCTGCCCAAAATCGAAAGGTATGGAAAAACATTTTTAATTTGTAAGCGGTTTTAAGGTGCGACCATTTAGAAATACACCCTTGATGACATTTTAACCTTTATATATTGATTTTATATCCCGAAAACGATATATATGCACATATATATTGTTTTTCCTTGGAACGTAGAACAATTTTCTGTTGTATTTCCTACTTGTATTCATAAAATACATGTTCTATTGACTACACAATGAAATTTACAAACAATTAAGAAATAAAATAAAGACCTACGATAAAGATTTTGTTGAGGCCGATTCCAATATTTGGCAGTATGAATAAAAAAAAAAATTTTTCGTTTCTTTGTTTTTATTTATTGTCGATTTTATTTAGTTCATTTTTATTTGGATTGTTTGTGTTATGTTGTATTTTGTTAAACAACAACGTTAAAAAATCAGCCCATTTTCACTGATTTTAAAAGAGCTAGCCACTGGTCCATTGAATTCGGTCAATTGAACCGATTAATCGGTTGGTACCTACAACAGTGCTTCAAATACCATGTAAATATGCGTACCATTATCCAGTAAAATTATTACAACACAGAGGGTAAGAAATTACAAGTTTCCCTCAATAGTCGTAACGTAACTCTATGTAAACGATAGAGGGTCATATCACACAATAGACATTTTATAACATTGTTTTTATAACATTATCATTATTGCACAGCTCAGGACAAATGTAAGAAAACAAGCATGTAATAAACACATCCATACACAAGCTGCTGACAGACAGCAGAGTTAAAAACTCGCTAACTACACGCTCATTGGCTGACATCCATCTCACTCACCAGCCCTGGCCCCGCCTTTTAAAGCCATGCACACACGACAGTCACAGATACTACAGTACAATGTGAGCACGCCAACCCCAAGTGGATGAAAATAATACTTGCACCTCACATGCACATTATTGTTTTTAGTAATGCTAAGCAATTTATTTTAAAGCATCGCCACATTCTTTTGAATCAGGCTGACATTTTTTAATTTGTATATGCGAGTCCAAAATTGAATTGAATTTTCCGCCATTTGGATACAAACATTACCACAAAAATTACTTGCTGAGACTTAGAGTAGGCAAAAAGCATCTTGCCGGCCTGCGCTATGAAAAACGAGGTCCATCCTAACAGTTACATTACTGTGGATCATCCTTTTAAGTGTGAGTGATTGTGTGTGCGTGTGATGAAATTATCAATAAATTCATCCCATGCATATGTTGCATACAAACTGAACAATTGTGGCCCCTTTATTTTATTCATTAAGGTTCAGTGTATCTTTGCCAGCCTACATCAATCTGCAAAGGAGTTGCAGAAAAGCCTCATGTTCATCGAGCCGTGAGTCACAAATAATTTTTAAAGCTGTTCTGATCAATATCCAAACAGTATATGTTTGCCTTTCGGCAGTCATTGTAGCCTGTTTTTTTTTTTTTGAAGATATGTAATTTGGACTAGTGCTAAGCTGCCAAAGACGTCTGGTCGCGCTGAATGAACACAAAAAAAACACTTCTCAGCATACCAGAAGACGTCTTTTTTTTTTTTAAGCCAGACGAGACAAACACTTTACACGCATCATTTTCGCTCTGACTCTTGTATGACTCCCAACTTCTTACCGCAGGTTTGGCAAGAAAACTGTTCCCATTTTTACTTTCCCACAGCCGGTTTAAAATTCTGCAGCTGAGGGCTTGAAGATGCAGAAGGGTACAGTATGTGGTGCAGATCGCAGTGTGTATAAACCTACTTTCTGTCAATGTTTCTTGTCTGTAAATGGCTTGGCCGGGAACACGCTCCCGGATTGATTTGCTTTTGTAACCTATGTGTTGACGTGCCATGTAAAACCAAATACCAAATCGTGCCCTTGACCATGTGGACACTGAGCCTTAAAACGAGCTAAACTGAGACTTGAGGCTCTGTTAGTGTGATAATATCATTGAGGCCTGGGTAAGTCACACAATGAGGCCACACATTGCCTCGTGTAACTTCGTGCTCACGCCAACCGAGGCAAAGTTTGTTTATCAAGGGCTCTTATGACATGCTAATGACCCGAGAAGATTTTGTTGTAGTTTTGGGCTCAGGCTGATTGAATGCAGCTATTGTGACGCGTATGCGGCGCATCGTAAACGTGGCAGTCAGATAAGTCAAAAAGCTGAAGCTTGGCCCTGGCTGACGACGACGTGAGGTCTTTCTCACTGGGTGCCCTCTGGACTGTTTCAGGGGACGAGACGCGGCAGAGGGTCAAGTACTCGGACGAGCGAGTCTGCAAAAGTCACCTTCTCGACTGCTGTCCGCACGACATCCTGTCGGGAACCGTGAGTGTCAAGTTACAGTACGGCTGAACGATTTTGAAAAATAACCTCATTGCAATCCCCCCCCCCCCCCCCCCCAAACCAGCGCTTTGCTCGAATTTTATTTTGTTTTCCTCAATATTCTCACGGCAGCGTTCAAGTGTGCTTGTGTGTTTTTGCTCGGCAGCGCATGGACCTGGGAGAGTGCACCAAGATCCACGACCTGGCACTCCGGGCAGACTATGAAATTGCCTCTAAGGAGCGGGAGCTGTTTTTTGAGCTGGACGTAAGTGACGTCACCACGAGGCAACAAAGAACTCGCGCATCTTGTTTCTTTTTGTCTCGGTTTCATTGTGACCGACGAGCGGCTCTCCTCCTTCCAAAGGCCGTCGATCACTTGGAGTCATTCATCGCCGACTGCGACCGCAGGACGGAACTGGCCAAGAAACGCCTGGCCGAGACCCAAGAAGAAATCAGTGCCGAAGTGGCTGCCAAGGTTTGTTTGGAAAAAAAAATTAAATGCAAGTGGTGCCGCATCAGTTTGCTTGTTTTTTTTTATTTGTGTTCCTGGGGCAGTAAATAAGTGCGTTTTAAATCGGCCTTGCAGGCAGAGAAGGTCCACGAGCTGAACGAGGAAATCGGGAAGCTCCTGGCCAAGGCCGAGCAACTCGGAGCGGAGGGCAACGTGGAGGAATCCCAGAAGGTGCTGCAGGAAGTGGAGAAGGTCCGCAGCAGGAAGAAGGATGCAGAGGTGAGGTCGCTGGGCTGAGCAATTTTTTATTTTTTTGTAAAACAGGCCAGATCCACAGGATGTGCATACACACAAAGTTGTTCCCTTGGCTATTCTTTTATCCTTAGACAATAAACCAATGAAACAATGTCATGAGATAATTGCATCTAAAACTCCGTTTTGATTTAACAATCATGAGTACTTCTCCTTTTAAAAAAGTAAAATGAATTATCGTTTCTTGTTTTCACTCCATCGACTTGATCTCATCGTCTTTGTGTGTTCCCCCAGGAGGAATACAGAAACTCCATGCCGGCTTCCAGTTTCCAACAGCAGAAGCTGCGCGTTTGCGAGGTGTGCTCGGCCTATCTGGGTCTCCACGACAACGACCGCCGTTTGGCCGATCACTTTGGCGGCAAGCTCCATCTGGGCTTCATCCAGATCCGAGAGAAGCTGGACCAGCTAAAGGTGCGTGTGCGTGCTGATGACGCTCGTCACGTTGCCGCAGGAAGCCACCCGTTTGTGAAGTCGCAACTTGTGTTGTCGTCAGAAAACCGTTGTGGACAAGCAGGAGAAACGCAACCAGGATCGTCTCAAGAGACGGGAAGAAAGGGAGAAGGAGGAAAAGATGAAAAAGCGGTGAGGGAGTGGTGCTGCAGTTTTAATACTTTGAGATTTTTCATTGTAAGTTTATTTCATTTGAGTTTTAATTAGCTTTCAGAGCAGGGTTTACGTGTCCGTCAAATTTTTTTTATTTTTTTTTTTTTATACTTTATTAAATTTTTTTTACATCTGTCATCTACTCCACAGGACGAGATCCCGCAGCAGAGAGCATAAACGGTAAGTGACTCAACCAACCCTACTTGTCTTTGGACTTGCTGCGCTCAGACGACGGTCTTATTTTTAGGTCTCGTTCCCGCGACCGAAGGAGGCGCCGATCACGCTCGTCGTCCCGAGACAAGCGCCGCTCACGCTCACGGTCCAGGGACAGGAAGCGGCGACAGAGGTCCCGCTCCCGAAGCCGAGGCCACCGTCACAGCCACGAGCAGAGCTCCAGACATAAGTGGGCACATTTTCTCATAAACTGTAGATCTTTTTTTTTTTTAGCTCAACTTTTCTTAGATTCACCATGGCAACCATAAAGGGCAAATGGAGGGCTACTTAGAATAAATCCTGTGTTTGTGACTTTGGCGGCAGGTCATCCAGAGACCGCGAGCGCTCGTCCAGAGACGAGTCACAGGGGCGCGAGCGGCGGGACGGCGTCAACGGCAGGTCGGACTCTCGCAGGGCAGACGACAGAGAAGACCAGTGAAGGCCAACGTCCATCCCACACCACACCCACCCTCTTGTTTGTCCATTTAGCGGTGTTCCACATAGTCCTCCATAGACGCTTTTTTTTCTTTACGTTGACTCACATGAAACGCAATCCCCCCCCATTCAATAATATGAAATCAATCGTATATCAAGCCACTGTTGGTCACAAAAGCTCGGTGATTTGGTGGCCTTCCTTTTATCCATTGAACAGTGGCGCAAACAGAGAAATCATACATTTGTGAATATTATTTTATTTAGTTTCTTTTACTATACAGAAGCTGACTTTGGAATGAGTGTTTTTGTTTCTTAGGAAACCCTCCTTAAGTTCCTTCACACGTCAACCATGGTAGTCTTTTTTTCTTTTTTTTTTTCTCTTTTCTTTTTCTTGGGTGGGCGGCGGCCAGTAAGTAGTGAGAGTAAATTAAAATGTGAAGTGTAGTGGGGGGGGAAAAAATGATTCAATTTGTTGGAAATGTTTGCGAGTTATGTCATGTTTTCTTAATTGATTAAAAAAAAAAAAATACAAACGTTCATTTATAGAATGTTATTTTGAGTTAGTGTTGGCAAGTGAAGCAGAAATGTACACACCATTGAGAGGAAGAAAAAAAAAATGCAACGGACTGAACTGCTTTGTAATTACATGCAAACAGATTGTAACGGCTGCGTCGCTTTACATAAAATGTGAAGGTGTCATCTGGTTCCGCTGGGATTCATTTAAAGAAAAAAAAAATCTGTCCTCAATTAAACCATATTAAAGTCTTTGTTGCATTTTGGTCATTTCTTACACACACAAAAAATGCTGGGTTGTTTAGCTAACCGTGTGGATTTTGAGCAGATTGGGTTGCTTTTAGCCAAGGTTGGGTTAATTATTTTGACCTAGCATATTGGGTTAAGACTGGAAAATGTGTGTGTTGACATCTGGTGTGAAGTCGCTTATTCTGAGAAAATGTTGGTAATGAGTATTTTCAACCATAGATATACTGATAAGTTGGTAACCAATATTTTTGGTTAACTCATCAGTTGGTTTTACTTCTTGTTGGATTAAAACCTTGACTCAAATCATCATCACAATGCACTGGTTATAAATAACCCAGCATTAGGTTAGCTATTTCACCTCATTTGGGTTACTTTTAACCCAGCAGTTTTAAGAGTGTACTTAGAAAGCTGTGGAGGTGCTGTATTCGAATACATTTGTACATTTAATTGACTCAAAGTGGCTGTCAATTGACGGTAAAATCAACATGTGAACTATAAGTTAGCAGTGAATATGTGCGTTAAATACAAAACTCAAGTCCAAATGACCACTGTGGCGCGGTGATCCTCACAGACAAAAGCGTTTTCAGGTATGTACTGTATGATATTCTTAATAACACTATCAAGTCCGTCTGTGATGCCCCCCCCCCCCGCTCACAATGTGCTACTCTCCAATTTCAGATCCACCTTCATTTTCTGTTTCTCCATGACGGCCTCCAGCTCCGTGGCCCTGCGAGCATCCTGGAGAAACAACAGAGACCGTGTTAGGACCAAAGGGACCATGTCGGAACTGCGTGGAGATGAAATTGCGGCTCACCTCCAGCAGTGCTCGCTGCACCGCCATCTGGCTGTACACCCGAGCCCCTTCATCGGGGATCACTTCGCGCAGCTCGTCCTTGCTGAGGGAGAAGAGCTGAGCGCCCGTCAGGACCCCCAAACATGTCACCGTCCTGAGGTGGGGGCACAAGAACCCGCGTGAGCTGCTGCGCTAAGATGAATGACCAAGTAAGTGGCCACCAGATGGCGCCAAAGCAAAAGTCGCTCACGGTTCACTGAAGCCTTTCCCGGCCAGCCACGACGCCACCTCATCGGGGTTGGAGTGGTAGTCGAGAGGGAGCGAGGTTTCCGTCGATCGGGGGATCATCAGAGGCTTGCTGTTGACGGCCTTTCCGTTGGTCAGCCTCTGGAGCAGCTCGTCGTTCACCAGCATGACTGCGAATGATGTATACAAATCATGGCCGGTCGCGCAATCAACCGCGGCAAGGGTTTTCGCGTGACATTTACCTTTGTCGTCCTCCGTTGCGGGCGAATGCTGGTTGTAGGCGGGCACGCTGTGCGGCATGCGTTGGACGGAGGGGTTCGGGCGCAGAGAGGCCAGGCTGGGTGCGGCTGGGGTGAAAGTCTTGACGAGGGGGGGCGGGGGCGGAGCCTGGGGGATCTAAGGCACATTTGGTCGGCGTCAGAGTCTTAACCGTCAGGTATGACAGAGGCTGCGTTTGGAATCATTCCCTAGGAATGCGTATCTAGTGGTCCTAGATAGTTCATGAAAATAGTACTCCCTAATCACTCTCCAGGGATTTTTGAGAATGGACTATGTGGATCACTAAAACGTCCATTAAAAGAAGAGCATCAAACAGCTGCTGCTCATTCAGAACTAAGAGATCAGAACACGCGAGTCAAGTCCTAAAGACTTTACACCGACTCCCGGTCAGCTGTAAACAAGATTAAAAAGAATTCTGCTCCCGGTCTATAAATCACTGAAGGGTTTGGGTCCTGGATACAATAAAGAAACGCTGATTGAATATAAAGCCAGTAGGGTTGCTCTGAGGTCTGTAGACTCGGTCGGCTCAGTTGGTGGAACCGAAGTTTCACAGCAAACATGGTGAATCGGCATCTAGCTGTTACGCTGCACTCAAATGGAATCAGTCGTGAACGCGTCTCGAGTGAGGATGCGTGTTTGTGAACGCCTTACGGTGGGGGGCCTGATGGTGACGGGACTTTCCACATGCGCGGCGGGCTCCAGGATGTTGAAGGGGACGAAGCCCACCTGGTTGAAGCGATTGCGACACTTCCACCAGCGCTTGGACGACTCCAACACCTGGCGCCCGCAAACGGGAAATGGAACCGCCAGATGGTGAGCGGCATGACAGGTCGAAAGTCGGCGGTGGGCTGCGCATTCGCTACCTGGACGTTCGTCCGCCGCTATTGTGTGACAATTATAAAAAAAAATCCACATACCTCAAGCGTCTCCCCTTGTTGTACAGAAAGCTCAGTGTTGTTCCTGGCAATGAAGTCATAACTGCAGCTGTAGACTTTGTCAGATTCTGGGGGCCCTCCTGTGTCTCTTTTGGGGGGAGGAGGGGAGACATGCTGACATCACATCGACGCCAACACAGTAAAGCCCGCCCATGCCATAGCACAAATTTTTCTGTTCAAAATGTCTTCTTGCGTTGACCAAAATGTGTTTACATTTTTTTTTTTTCTTCCAAGGATCCCCTCGTAATCCTAAATTAAATGCACAAATCGTTTTGCAGACCACCCCAAGTTACGGCTTGAGGAGAACCGGTGCTTTAAAAGAGGACTTACATTTCATCGCCGATGTGGCTGTTGAGCTGCGGTTGCTGATGCTGTCAAAAACAATGGACATGCAAACGCTGCGGTAAGTAAGATGGATGGTGGCGATAACCATTTTTCATGTTGGCTAAACGTGCACAGTTAGGTCATGAAATATTTGGAGCAGGCTTCAAAGTCCAATGGGAAGCATTTACAGTTCAGCCATATTATTCACACATTGGGCAAACTTTGAGTTAGTGTTTTTTCTGTGCTATGCTTTTCGCTGGAAACGGCAAGACGGTACTAGTACAGTATTTAGAGATGTACATAATTTTCTTGAAAATAAAAAATAACAGAATTTGTAAAAGAAACGTCAAAACTGAAACAAACGAAATCCTGAACTGTTCTACGATCAGTGCATACCACCCCTAAGCAGCGTTCTGTACCTCTTGTTTGAGCCGAAGGGCTTCGTGTTTGTGCTGTGACTCGACCGGATCCTCCCAAACCTGCCCGTCCACCCGGAACGTGTCGGGCTTCCAGCCGTCTAGGAACACAGGCGTGTACGGCGTGATGGGCCCTCTCAGCTCAGAGCTGACGGCATATGAAGAGGATTGTTAAACAGGCTTTACAATACGCCTCATGCTTAGTATTATAAAAAAAAAAAAATACAATAAAAAAAATTAATAGATGTACATATGGAACAGGTAATACTGACCGACTATGCGTCCAGTTGGGACCCAGGGACGTCCACAGTTGCCTCTCCTCCACGTTGAGGTTCTCTTGTAGCAGGGACACGGCAGCGCCCGTCAGGGCGGGGCTGGACACGGAGGCCGCCAGCGCTGGCCCCCCTGTCGTCTTCACCATCTGGACACACCCAGATAAGACAAACAAACCACTGTTCACATGCCCGCTCTGATAAGCAACGCGCTAGGGTCACACACACGAACACTCTTTTCATACAGTTACGCACTAAAAGCTAAATATATAGCGATCGCGAATAATAGCATAAATCACAGGTGGGTGAAGTGTGGCCCACAGGCTCTGTCCTTTAATCCGGCCCACTGAGCATTTATATTGTCAAGAGACGCGTAATATTTGTTGTGTTCGTCTACCATTTTTTTCCCCCATAAAATTGGTTGGTTAAAAAGTATTTCTTCACTTGTAAATTTGGTTGTAATAGGAGGGCATCGGAATGGATAACACCGTAAAGACAAAAAAAGGATTTGTTACTTTGGCTTATCAGTTTAAATGCGTCAAATACACACTTTTATCCGAGACCCGTACATCCTTATATACAGTGGTACACAGTGCAGTATATACTGTAAAGCGTACACTACTACATTGCTAGCGTGTGAGCAACAGCTGCAGGCAAATTGCTGGTGTGTTTAACATACTTGAAAAAATTGAATTGATGATTGTCTTGTGAGGTGAGTATTATGATGTAATTGCAATCATGAAAAAAAAAAAAAAAGTGTATGGTTACATTTCAGTGGCTGTAAAGTATTGTAAACATCGTAAACAAACATGTTCATAAACAGTGCGCCTTTTTCTATATAGTGGGGGATGTAATTAAAAAATGTGAAAATATAGCTTAGATTTTTTTTTGTGTAAAAAAAAAAAAAAAAACTCAGAAGTTTAATCTTATTACTGTATAACTGGCGTATGAAACAATTATTTCCAGACACAAGCTTTATTTTAAGGCACCCATGTTCACTTTTTTTTGTTGCTCCACTCACCATATCCAGAGGTTTAAATACGTGATGAACAAGCTCATCAGAGGAAGGATTGGCTATGGTTGATTTCAAACGGGCCTATGCAGAAAAACCACATCTATCAAAAAGCAGGTCGAAGCAAACCAAAAAAGTGATGTGGTTGAATACAGACCAGCAGACTGAAGCAATATTTGAATTTCTGGAAGATATCGACAAACTCCTCCTCGGGTGGCGGCCTGGCCCTCATGGTGAGCAGATCTTCTATTTGAACAAAAAAAAACAGAGGGGACAAAAGTACTTTCGTAGAAGTACAGATACTTCAGTAAAAAAAAAAAAAAAAAAGGTGAAAAAAAACTGGTAATAGTGGAAGTACTGATTCAGTTCCTTCATGTTAAGTAGAAAGTACAGACTGTGAAATGTACTGAAGTACAAAAGTCAAAATGAATTTTTACTCTCATTTATATACAATACCTGTTTTGATAACTTGGCAATGCTACATTAGCTAATGCTAACGACAGAAAAATATACCTTGCCTGTATGTTTTTGGGTTTTTTTTTTTTCAGATGAGAGAATTTGATATATTTTCTTTAACAGAAGATGCTTGTGGTTTTCAGGCTGGCATAAGACAGATAATGCATCTGTTACAAATCATGTTTTTTTGTTTTTTTCCTTAAAGCCATGAGTTTTTAATGCTCCCTGCGTCATGTCCCTCCATCTCGCTCCCTTTTTACACACAAAAAAATCTCATATGTACGTGGGTTGAAAAAAGAATTGAGCCTATTGTGACCAAGTAAGGAGTAGAAGATATGTGGATCTGTTTAGTAAAAGTAAAAAGTAGAGAACAGATACCCCCCCAAAAAAATAAACTAGTAGATTGACTGTCACTGTAAGTACCATCAGATGGATTAACCAAACCTAAATCTTCTCATTCATTACCTTCAGCACTCTGCTTTTTGCTTTTCTTCTTCTTCTTCCTCTGGTTGAGCACGATGGCGGCCTCGGCAGTCTGCTGCAGTTTGGACATGAAGCTCTCGATGTCATCGAAGCAGTGATTGAGGATGTCCTGGGGAAGGGGGAAGTCACCCTTTTTAACGCTCGTCTCGTGACTTGCAGGTGACGAGACCGTACCAAAATGTCGGAGGCGTACCACTTCTCTCTCGGCTCGAAGCAAGGACATGTCGGGGCCTCCGTTGGCTGCCGTGAGATAGGTCAGATGACGTCATTCACTCACTTCCATATTACCGCTAAAGTACAGTCGTACCTTGACTTACGACAAAACCAATTTCCCTGTTTGTTTGTTTTTTCAACGTTGCGAGCAAAAATTGGGAGTAAATTGAACCCGAAACAAGCTCGTAAGTCAAGGTGCCACTGTAGAAATGAAGGTGCTTTTCTGACCTCGAGGTCCAGGGTAAGGTGGGGGGTTGGCCGGAGGGGCATTGGGAGCGTGCGCAATGGGGGGGCTCGGAATGCCGTAGGGGTCAATCATGTCTGCGCCGTTGTGGGAAAGCCTTCGGGAAAGAAGATAAGATGGATATTCCACAGCGTTAGGACTTCACGATGACGGCGGCTGCTGACTCGGCACTCTTGGTCAACTTCACATACAGAACACAGAACAGAACATGGACCATACTAGTCTAACGCTAGCCTAAAAGCTAAATTGCCCAAGTGATTTAAATGGACTGTCGCAATATCAATCTAAAATCGGTATTGGTAAACTGTTTTTTTTTTTTTTTTTTTTTTTAATGCAGATTCTCGGATTCAAAGGTTGACTCTCGGACTACTTTCTTCCTGCTTGTTAAATTTGCTGCCCTTTTTCTACTTTTCTAAAAATGGTCAAAAATGAACAGTTATGCTATTAGGCTGATGACATATGTACAGTATACCTGTACCGTCTTTCTTTCACAAGTGAAAGGTAAAGGAACACGGTATACTTTCTTCAAAACATGAGGTTATAATGAACGCCGACTACATTCCATGCTGTAAGCGCCAAGGCATATCTTTTTTGATACGGCCTCTTGATTTTCAATTTTTGACTGATTTGCGGGCGGGCCTGGAACATATCCCGTGAGAAACCGGAGTTCACCGGCCGATATTGAACCGAGGCACATGACATAAGAAAACCAGTGAAGTGAAATTGGATAGTGAGATGTCTCACAACGCACTAGCGCAATCACCGGCATTAAACACTAAAGGCGTACTTATATGAATTCACTAGCTCTAGCTTTAGCGTCCTCTTGCTGATGGATGCAAATACCTGTGAGCAATCGCTTCCCAGATTTGAATGACTCCCTACCCGGAAGTACCGCATATATCTTTCTTACCCCGTTAACGGTTCCTCCGCTGATCCTTTGTAACAATCTGAGAGCAGGTCATCGGTAATGCAAACCCGAGCCCCCGAAATTATTCCGAGGTCATCCCTCCGCTGCTCCTTGTGCCTTTTGCCACAATGCCCGGGCTGTCTCTGTCACACCTTCTCAAGTTATGTGCGAACCGGTCGAACAGGTCGGTCCCTTGTCAGCTGTTTACACTGCCCTCCCTCTCGGGCGCGCACACACGCAAAACACACACACACACACGCACACAGACAGTAACTGTGGCGCCGCTTTGATTCAGTATAATGGCGGCGGGAAAGCAAAGTGTTCACAGGAGGTGGCGTGTTTTTTTTTTGTTTGTTTTGTTTAGCTGTTCACTGACCCCTAAGTAGAAAGTGTAACCACAACAGTTGGTGGTACACACTTGCGTAATCCCAATCTTAATAAGATCGAAAAATGGGAGGTTTCAAGGCAGATTGTTTTTTATTTACGAGCTTGTCTAATGTGCGGCGGGAGGTCGTCGGTTGGGACCAGCGACAGAAAAAGCCAGCTCTCAGCTTCTGCTTATGTAACAGGGCCAGGACCAAAAAAAAAATGGACGTACTACGTTATTATTGCACAAATTCTGTGAATTGATACCTGACGCGTTCTTTTATTATTATTTATTCTTTTATTATCCTCCATAACCAAAGTGTGGAACAGACAAGAAACTTTTTCTGCTGTCGTCAAGTTTGTGATTGAGGCAATTAAACGCACCGACACAGCAAATCCTGCTGTGTGTTGTCACAACGCCGCCGAACAACCAACCGGTTACTTTTAGACATTGGTAACTCCAGGAGTTAACGCTCAGCCGGCCTGAGAAAAGTAAGATGGCGTGAGACCATTTCCAGATTTTTAAAAAAAATATAGCAGAATTATAAAATGAGCTCCAAAGTGCATAAAAGGGAGGGGCAGAATAGGAATTGTGCTCCCTCTTACGTGTTCCAGTTAAGAAGCGAGCTGCAGCATTTTGAACCAACCGGAGAAGTTAGAGGGAGAGCTGGCTGACTCCAAAGTGCAAATAGAATCTTAAAATGAACTCTTAAGTGGAAGCCAGTGGAGGGAGGCCAGGATAGAAGTTATATGCTCCCTCTTATGTGCTCCGGTTAAGAGGTGAGCAGCCAGTATTTTGAACGTTTGAGCGAGGACTGGCTGACTCCAAAGTTTTAAGTGCATCAGGTATTAGCTGGTTAACCTTTGTATTCAACTGTTGCCCTTCATAAACACAAACTGTGAGCAAAATGAGACCAGATCACCCTTTCTACTTTTTGTAACGTTTTTGTCATTTAGGTCACAAGTCTTGATATCTGCTCTAAGCGAGTGTACCTGATTGGCTCGGGAATGGTCTTGCTCCGGCCGGACTTGGAAACAGCGTGCGTGATGTTGTTGCGGATTTTTTCTCCCTGCGAGAACGGCGAGCTCCAAGTAAAAACCTGAGCGAAAACACGGTGGCGTTTCATTCGACGGAACTTACCTGCATGTTCTCGCAGTTGAAGAAGAGAATGTCCGGTTTCTTCTCATTGGGGCTTTGGCACACAAGGAGGAGGAGGGATGGGAAGAGCGCCTCGGAGTTAATGGACTCGCAGCGGAAGATGGACTTGAAGCTGTACTTCTCCAGCTCCTCCTGCATACCAAAATAAGAACAATAGTAAGAATCAGCCATTTTGGATTGCGCCGTTGTGGGTGTGAACACGCGCACAATGAGAGTGCAGTGTGTATATGAATAACATTTTTAGCAGTTTCTGGGGTACTAGAGATGGACCAGTGAGTTAGTGTCATCTTTGGAGTTTCTGGGACTCGGATCTGAATACATCACATGTACCCGCCTTAGTCTGTATATCTCTGAGATAAACGGCATCAGATCCGACATCCAGCAGCATGTGTTGAGTCCACAGCTTGTCGTTCTGGGCCAGCAGGAGGAGACGAGACTGGGCCTCCTCCACCGTCTTCACGTCTTCTCTCTGCAGAGAGAAGGTGATCAGGTGCTGGACAAACAAACAAAAAAGACGGACAAGAAAAAAAGGACAAATGAGTCATTGAACACACAATCTCACATGGAGGGTGACATGAAAAGACTCACTTTGACAAAATAGCGTCTGATGCTCGTCATCCTTTGTCCTTCTGTTCATGCGTCTCATTCACTGTGGAGGAGAACATTGTTGCATCAAAGTGATTCGAGGGTCGTTTCGTCACCTCCGAAAGAAGTAGTACGGTTTGGGTACAGCTAATGTTTTCTGGAAAATTATGACTCAAAAGGTAAAAAAAATTAAAAAAATAACTAAAGGTTGCTAATTCTCTATTGATACCACATGCCGGCACCAAAGCACTACTTTACTGTTAGACAGCGCTTTGGCCTGTCTAATTAGGCAAATTTACGTAAGATAATTTCCCATGGGTAATTTTGGGGCTGGAATTTGAACTTGAAACATGTCATGGAATTTGGAAGTCAACAAACATTCCCAAAACGGCTCATGTTCCAATTTGGAGTCACTGCTGCATTTGATTTTGGTGTAACAATAGAATCCGGCACTTAACTACAAACAAAAAGTTCCTTGAAATAAACGACGTCATCCATTCATTCATTTCAAACGCTTTGCTGCACACTAAATTTCCTCAGTCTCTCCGGCCTTATCGCTCAGTCATTCCGCAAGCAGGGCTTACACGGCGCAGTGGGCCGCCCAACCGGTCTGACGGCATCACAGTAACTTCCTATCCACCCTATTTATAGGGATGATCAGCACTGCGTTAGAATCAACCGGTATCACTCAAACTCATTAGTTTCGCTCACGCTCCCTTCGCCAGGCACTTTCACAGCTGTCGCTACAAAGTTGCCAAGACAAGCAAACTTAGCCAAGAACTTGAACTCAACTTCAGATCATTTTGCTGGGAAACAGTGCAGAAAATGTCCCCCAAAAAAACGATTCAAGTTGTTCCAGTGCCGCCTTCGTGTTACACTTGCACACGTCCACAGCGTTCAACTTAAGGCCAGAATGCGATTTTGTTTGATGGATATACATTTTTTTTTTTTTTTAAGTTGGCTTGGCCACCTGGGGGCAGCATAATATAAACCTATAGATACTCTCGACATGGAGACAGCGCTACAGTAAGCCGCAGTCGTAAGGTCGTTCTTCGCATAGGATAAAGAATGTATGCCAGTGAGTGTTATGTCCTTCTACATGTGTTGCTCCACCGTTTGTGTTCAAAAATCCATTGCTTCCATAAGAGCGACTATTCATGCTAACCGTGAGCATGTCAGTGGCATTTTGCACAGTTGAACTTTAAGCTACCCTAAGGCAATGGTATGTTGTTGTTTTAAATACACGATGTGTAATTCTGTTTGTTTTGGTTAGACAGTACACTTCAACTGCAAGCGGCAATTTTGAAGCCTCGTTTGGTTTTTGACAAATCGTTCACTATCTGCCAAGCTGCTGCTTGTTGCAAAGTGAGTCGAGTTGAGTTTGCTGCCACCGCAAAAGCGATTGTATCTCAAATTTTTGCTTGCAGCCTTGAATCTCGATACGCCGCTGCGGCTCCAAAATATTGACGCCATTCTGGCGAGTCTACAATTTTGTGTCAGGTTTGATTGTATTTTTTGACATTTGACATTCTGCCAATTTGAAAGTTCCATGCTTTCTTATCTTTGCTTTTTAAGGGTGCGTACAAGATCCAAGATTGATTCAAGTTAATCCACAGGAGAAACTCTTAGGGCACAAACATGCGGCACAAAAATAACAATGACAATAAAGACTTTCTATTTTTTGCTATACTACAAAGAACATCTGACTAAAAATAGACTAATGACATACCGTATGTTATTGCCATACATCTTCAACTCAGCCCTACTGCCTGTTTCGATATACCGACTATTTTAAAAATGTGTGTTCAGTAGACTTACCAAGTCCGACTTCCGATACTTTAATCTTGACCTTAAAAGCTACATCCGTGTTATCAAATGAAAATATGCCCGCTGAAATGCAGCTATGACACGCCCTTGAATGCTTTTAGAGCAGAAGAGGCGTGTCAAAGTTGGCGGTTCCCACCTTGCCCAGCACGCCCTCACTGGAATTGTGCACTCGTACCCTGTGTGTGGTGTTGACACATGTTGTAGCCAGGGGCGACATACACGCGAGGAAAGTGATGACGCTACTAAAGGCCCCTCGGTGACTGACGGGGAATATGAAAAGTGTGCTTCCTAAAACTTCATGGAGCCAAAAGCTACTCACAAAAAGTTTGGGAAAATCACCTTTCAAGTGGAATTTCAATGAACTGAAAATATAGGTGAACTTAACATGACCTTATCCAATTGTTCAACATTTCCGTACTGTTTGAGATCAGGCAGCACTTTTCATCTGGAGCCTAAAAAAAAACACAAAAAAAATCCACATATTTTCTTTTTGTGAATCTATGACTCAGATAGAAATAGAAGCACCCTCCCTAAAGCCAAATACACACCTCATGTACACACTCACTGACCACATCATAATGTACTAAATTACACAATTACATCTCAAAAATTGTCCTTACAAAGGTTATGAAAAATGCATGATGGAAGCTTTTCAGATTCGCCCAATCCAAAGCCATTATTATTATTATTATTATTATTATTATTATTATTCTCTCGTATGTGCAGATGAAGAATGGCAATTGGTGCATACACCCGAATTGTACCAACTGCCCTCTAGTGGAAGGACATTTAATTGTTGTGAATGTCACTATTTGTCGCTGTCATAGATAAACATTATTTTTAGTCAATCAATAATGTTGTTGGGTTTTTTGTTGCACAAATTGAAAATGAATTTTCCTGCCTGATGATGTCTCACAGACCACTTTTTTTTCGTTCTGCCTTCGACTATAGCAAAACACGTCTGGAGTGATTTTATAATCAGGTACCGAATGTACAGCCCGAAGACACTATTACATAATAATTTGTCAATGACGTCATCGCATAGCTGAGAAATCGAGAAATCAGCGTTTGATCCCCTAGGGGGCATATTTGCATTCTGTTTGCCTGTTTTGATATTCGGTTAGCAGCTCTGCGCTCTACATTTAGGTTCTCCCGTCAAAAAATAAAAATAAAAAAACTAATCGTTTGTCACCGTTCCGGTGCATTTTCTTGTGGGAAATGCAATTTGTAGTTGAGTCAAGGTGTCACTTTTCACATCAAGCCTCCAGAGTGCACCAATGAAGTATAAAGGCGGAGTTGGGAGAAGTGGCAGCAAAAAAGCGTCAACATACTTGATTTCTGTTTTAAGGACATTTGCCCCCCACTTCTTCCTACGAATAAGGTATTTACGACATGTTAACACGTGCAAGTGTTGCGAAAAAAATCGCGTATGTGACCCAGTGCGTTCTCGCTAATACCATGGATGATTTTGTGCGCTGTTTTGACTTTAAAAGCGGCATACGTGGCAGAGTGTGTGACGATGCACAGTGCGCTCCGTGAAATAAAATCTCGCTTTCGTCTGCACGGTAGAGATTGCCAAAGTCAACTAAAATTGATTTTAACACTTTTTTTTTCATTTGGAGATTCTCATGAGCATTTATGAGTGCTTGTGATCGGATGTGGTAATATATGCCTATTATTGCATCAGTTTACGTAATAGTGTTGTTTCATAAATTTAAAAAAAACTACAAAGTGATTGGATGATTTTATTTTTTTTGTTGTTGTTTCAACTGACGAATTTCAAAGTATTGAAGAACTTTTCTTTACGTTACTTAAAACACAAACAATTGAAAGTGGACATATTTGGAGTCGGAGAAATTAACCCATTCATTGCCAGACATTTTCAGACCCTCTTTTACCGCAACGTTTGCAAAAAATAGAAACAAATATAAATAAATTCCTGGGATTGAATGGCTGGACTGTGAAAATGCAGTCAATGGCAGTGAATGAGTTAAATACGATGTGGTGAAAATAAAATACATTGTAGTCATGTTTTTCAATAATAATACACGCGTTAATGTAGTCCCCCCCCCTCCCTTACGTAATATAAATGTACTGTACTGTATACGGATGTTTTTGATTGGACTGCCTTCAGGAACCCAGTCGACGTCGGAGACTTGGGTTTTATCAGAGCGAGGTTTCGACTATTAACTACGAATTGCAACAAGTATACCCAGCGATTTGCACATGAAAAATGGAACCTTTTAGATGCAGCTCAGCCCACTAAAGCGTGACTTTCAGATCAAATTCACTTGTATCCTTTTGTCTTTGAATCGACCCTTATGACGATTACTGATAACCAAACAAATGTCTGTGAACGCAGCACGTAGACGAAGACTGTGTGAGCACAGTAGTAGCGAATGGTGTTGCATTCAAGGCCCCGGCGTGCGTAGGAATGTCAGACTTTATATGCGTATAGTTTAACTAATTGCTACAAGTATAGATTGTCTCACGAAAATTGAAAGTCTTCAAGGAAGCTGAATACAATAACATACGAATTTCGGGTCGCATGTGTAACACTAAGATGGATGCTTTCCTCGTGGACACACTTATGACGAAAGTGCTGACAGTTTACAAAGTCAGCAAATGCAACATGTAGGCGAGGTCTCCACGCGGTTAGGACGCTGTAGAAAAACGCGGTAGTCATTTTTCACTATTGTCTTCGATTATTATACAGTATTGGACTGCAACAGTATTTATCGTTTGGTTGTTATACCGGTACCATATTTCCAGTATGTTTTTCAAGTAACTGACGACGGCGTCGCTTTTTATCGAGATTGAAACGGTAGTCGCACGTGCGTCTTCAAGATTGTATCGGTCAATATTTTGTGCATTTCGACTCCTGGTCTTTTTTCTACCTCCGACGTAAACTACATCCTTGGCCGCTCAGGTTAGTTGGGTACATGTTATCAGGACTGAAGTGGGCTCCCTGTTTTAATCAGATCACAAATGGATGTGTTTTGGTTCGGTGCTTGGGTAAAAGATGTTGCGAAATGACGTCAGCAGCATAACTGTCATTTTTACCATATCGATTGGAAAAAATCAACCCTAGCGTACTTTTGACTGAAAACGCAAAAGAAGGTGTCAGGTCAATTATGTCTATGACCTAAAAAACTAGCTTTACAAGTTTCAACATCTTGGCCAACATCAAAATTAGCCTCAGTGTTTATTGAAAAAAACAAAACAAGGCAGATGTGTGTGCGTAAATAAAACATTTAGTTGCACTGTCTCAAATTTTAGGGGCCACCATTTAGTAGCAGTTTGGAGCCCTGCAAAAGTATTTTTCTACTGAATGTAGAGGTTCAACAATTTTAACTTACTGAACTTTTATTTCCCTAGTCCACTTAACTTTTTTTCCCCCCAGTCCTGTTTTTCAATAACACTAGCCTCTATCAAAGAGGATATTTGAAAGCAAAGATTATACAACTCTTAGTCTGACTTTGGGTTTTAGTGTTCAAGTGTCCGTTTTGTCTTGTAGATGGAGAAGCAGCTCTCGGAGGTGGAGACCAGCTGTCAAGAAGAAAACCAAGATGCCGCTGAGCCCGAAGCCCGAGCAGGCTGGAACAGTAAAATCGAGTACTTTTTGGCTCAGGTGGGATTCAGCGTTGGGCTTGGCAACGTCTGGAGGTTTCCATATTTGTGCCATCAGAATGGAGGGGGTGAGAATTGATCAATTTTGAATGTCATCTTATGAATTGAGAAATATGACTCCCTGAACCCCGCCCCCAGGATCTTTTTTGTTGCTCTATGTGCTGATGATGCTGCTTGTGGGTATTCCCCTGTTCTTCATGGAGCTGGCTGCCGGTCAGGCCATCAGACAGGGAAGCATCGGAGTGTGGAAGTTTATCTCCCCTAGGCTTGTAGGAATTGGCTACTCCAGCTGTGTGGTAAGATCAAAATGTTCATGCTAATTTCTGCCAATAGGCGTCGTCTTAACCTGACAGAACCAGTTTGTGAATATTTTGAATATCAATGAGTACTGGGTTGTAGTTGGAACGAGGTCCTCGTTTTTTGTCTTAATCCAATCGTATGACGAATTTCCCCGCTGAAATGAGTTGAAATGTCAATAAAGTCGTACCCTACTATTTGTAATCTTGGAATTGTGCTCTCTCAGGTGTGCTTCTTCGTAGCACTCTACTACAACGTAATCCTGGCATGGAGCCTTTTCTACCTTGGCAATTCTTTTCAGTCCCCTTTACCTTGGACAACGTGTCCAGAAGCGGGGAATGTAACAGGTGCAGGCAATTCTCGTGTGTGATCGTGTCCACAACTTAGGGGGTGGGGGTTAAAAAAAAAACAACAACATCCTCATCACAATGTTTTCTTTACAGTTAATGACGAAGAAGAATGTAAGGCCAACTCCACCACGTCCTACTTTTGGTACCGTAAAGCGCTGGATATCGCGGACAACATCGACGAGACGGGCTCCTTCAACCCGTACATCGTTGGCTGTCTGCTGGCCGCCTGGGTCATCGTGTGCCTGGGGATGTTCAAGGGGATCAAGAGCTCAGTCAAGGTGCCCCGGCGAGAATCGTGCCTTTAATGCGTTGCAAAAGATCACATCGTCGCTGTCCTGTGAAAAACGCTTATCTCCAATTTTGGAAACTTAAAAAAAAAAAAAAAAAAAAAAATCACTTTAATGCGATGTCTGTAACGCGGAAACATGATTCATGTAAAAATAAGAAATTTTTTTTTAAAAAATGGAGATGAGTGTTTTTTCACATGACAGCGACGAAATGCAACAACTGTATACGTTTCTCAGTTGAACGGGTACCTCGAGCGCTTTTCTGATGTAAGTTGTCCTTTGAAACCTCTTAGGTGATGTACTTCTCCTCCATCTTCCCCTACGTGGTGCTGTTCTGCTTCCTTGTGCGAGGTCTTCTCCTTGAAGGGGCCTTGGAAGGAATCACCTACATGTTCTACCCCAAGGTGACGGCAGATGCGTCGCTTTTTTTTTATTTATTTATTTATTTGTAAACATTGTAGTGCTGAGGGAATAGTCATTTTGTGTCCCTGCACGAGACAGCTGGAGATCTGGCGAAGCATACAGGTGTGGCGGCAGGCGGCCACGCAGGTCTTCTTCGCTCTGGGCCTGGGCTTCGGTTCCATTATCGCCTACTCCTCCTACAATCCCAAGAGCAACAACTGCCACCGCGACGCCTACACCGTGTCCTTCATCAACTTCTTCACGTCGGTGCTGGCCACCCTGGTGGTGTTTGCCGTGCTCGGCTTCCGCGCCAATAAGATCGTCTCGGAGTGCGTCGTGCGGTACGGTTGACTCTCCGAACAAAACGTTTGAAAAAATTTTAACTCATGGGACATTCGCTACTAGCGCTGGGACGATACACTTTTGTCCCGATCCGATATGGATCCCGATACCTAAATTGAAAAAAACAAAACATGTTAGTGCTGTCGAACGATAAATTTTTTCAAACGAATTAATCGCAAAATTTTCCGTAATTGATCACGATTCATCTTATTTTTCAACTACAATTTTTGCCGAAGCTTGGAACCGATATTTACTTGATTAAAATCTTGGAATGAATGTGCAAAAAAAAAAAAAAAAAAAAAATCAAAGACTGTTCTAATAGCTTTCTTTGATTCTTGAATACGATTCTTTTCCTGTAAAATACAACAGCTGAATAATACACCAAAGACGTACAACTAATATGGTATTTGAATTTGGCTTTGTAAAGAGTGCAAATTATTTTTGATTTCTCCAATGAGCCGTCAAGCAACTTTTTAAAGTGGATGGGGGGGGAAAAAAAAGAAAAAATATAAATAAAACTCCAATCGCAAAGCTCAACTCTAAGCACCGCAAATGTTCCATTGATATAATTAAATGAGACCAAGATCATTTAAAAACCTTTTCGCCATTAATTAACGTGACCTATAAGAGGTACAACTCAATTGGATCCCCCAGACAAGCCACGAGTACAAAATAACAACAAAAAAAAATCTGAAAATCTTTTCAGACAATAAAAGCAAAACAATTAACCTGGTTGCATAAGTAGGCACACCCACAGAACGTGTAATGTCATACCGTGTCTAAACAGCATTTTAATATGTTGTTATACGCCACACCTCTGAATCGGATGGATTATCTCGGCAAAGGAGAAGTGCTCGGATATGAGTGCACTATTCATTTTGGCTCCGTAGAAAATGTCTGAGGCCTTTCAGTTCCGCTCATGAAAAATGGGAGCAAAGGCAAAGTTATATTTTCATTCAGTCGATTTCTTTTTGTCCTTCCTCAGTAACCTGAACCTGCTGTTGGTGAAGGCCCAAAACGGTTTTGTGGACCAAAGCGTGATGCCGAGCTTTAACCACTCGGACCCGGCCTCGTTCGGCCTGGAGGCGTACAAGACGTGGTTTGACCAAAATGGCATCCACATCTTGGGCAACTCATCTGAATGCGACCTGGAAAAGGAGATGCAGAAGGTGCAGGTTTTGAACATGAACTTTCTGAATGAGGCTGTCTCGCACACGCAAACTGCAACGTGTGTGTGTGTGTGTGTGTGTGTGTGTGTTTGTTTTCAGGGCGTGCAGGGGACCGGCCTGGTTTTCATCATCTTCACGGAGGCCATGTCCTTGTTGCCCGGCAGCCCGTTCTGGTCGGCGCTCTTCTTCCTCATGCTGCTCAACTTGGGCCTCAGCACCATGTTCGGCACCATGGAAGGCATCCTGGCCCCGCTCACCGACCGCTTTAAGACACTGGCAAACAACAAGACCAAACTCACAGGTTCAAAACATTGGCTCCAACTCTTTGCCGAAGCTTTGCTCATCATTAACCACCGCAAAAACAAATATTGGCCTGCAACAGTTTTGAGCTGCCTCATCGGCTTCCTGATCGGCCTGCTCTTCACCCAGCGCTGCGGGAACTACTTTGTCATGATGTTTGACGATTACTCCGCCACCTTGCCTCTCATCATCGTGGTGGTGTTTGAGAATTTTGCCGTTTCTTGGCTCTATGGAGCCGACAGGTGAGGGAAAACGCCGCCAAAATCTCTTAATTTTCCTGCTACTATCGATTTTTTTTTTTTTTTTTTTTTTTTTTTTTATAAACAAATTCATCCCGTCATTTCATGCTAGTGTCATATTTAGGCTAGCTTGCTAGCTAATCCCATTGATGAGGGTTGTTTGTGCTCTTTATGTCACATGGGTTCCTGATGCGTGTGCACATGTTCGACGTCGGCGCTTTCTTGTCATTTTGCGGCCATCTCACGCCACTTTCCCGCCGTCTTTGTCAAAGGTTTCTGGACGACATTGAGGCGATGCTGGGTTGGCGCCCGTCCGTGGCCTACAAGTACTTGTGGAAGTACATTTGTCAGCTGGCCATGTTGGCACTGCTGGCGGCCACAAGCATTCGCATGTTCATCAAAGCGCCAACGTACACGATGTGGAATAAAGAGACGGTATGTATGGAGTGTTACAGCGCCCCCCCCCCCCCCGCGCGGCAATTTCCTGTCGATATCAATTCGGTAATTGATCCATCTAGGGTGCAAGTTATTTGAGTTCAAGTTTTTTCAGCACCCGTTTTCTTTCTTTCTTTCTTTGTTTTGCAGACTTCCGAGGTGGCCGTGCCCTACCCTGGCTGGGCTCTGGCCGTTTTAGCCTTGCTGATCATATTTGCAATGGTCCCCGTGCCGCTCGGCTTCTTCTACACTCTTGTGCAGGACAGGAAGCGGGCTCGCTCCGGCAGGATGGCAGCGGATGAGTACACCGTTGTTAGCACCAAGTGTGACACCCCTTTGACCGACATGTCGGATGACGGCCAGTGGAACCGGGGCGCGGGTTCGGCCTAAATGCGGTTATTCGGATCACTTTTTTTTTTTTTTTTTTTTTAACATTTGGATGTTATGTGTCAGTGTTATTTATTCGCACGCAATGTTTAATTTGTTTTTAGGTTCAATTTAAAAGCCCACACGGATAAGACGAATGGCTCGATTCCATTTATGTCATGTTTCATGAGGTCGTTGCCATAACGGCCCGCGTTCAAAACCTTGAGCCCAAATTTCACTGCATGGAAGATTCGGCTGACTGTAGTCGGTGCATTTTCTCATTTTCTCAGTTCAAATGATCCAGTTACTTTGTCTTGCCGCGGAATTCCATCCCGCCAATATGGTATTCATTTGATCATTTGCATAATGTTTGTGATTCATGTTCCTTTTGTCAAGATGGGATACAAGACTGATGTTTCCCCGCAGTCAGACCACATGAAATGAACAAAGAGAAACTGTTCTCTCGTGTAAATATGTTAATAGTTAACATAAAAGGAATGAAAACTTGAGCCTTAAAGTTTTTTTTTGTTTGTTTTTTTGCGGGATGTAAATGGAAATGTAACATGTGGGCCTTTGAGTTCCAAGTGTTGAGTTTTTAATCAGTTAACCCGTCCTCTTCAGGCTTTCAGGGATTATTGTTCTTCTGTCCAAGGAAGAAGTATATTTATTTTTAAATGGTTCTTGTCGAATCGGTTTCACTCTACGGGTCGTAGTTTCAGTTTTGAAGGTGAAGATATTGACCGGACAAATTCATTCCGAAACACGTGGCAAGTGTGAAATGTTTGTAGATGAGTGAGATTGTCTGCATCTGTTTTCTATGGCGTTGTTTATAAAAGCTAATACACAAGATGAGTTTGTGAAAATGTGATTTAATGCTGCCAATGTACAAAATTGCCAAGTGCCTTTTTTTTTTTTTTTTTTCATGGAAGAAAAATATTGTGGCATGTACAGTGTTGAACATTTCTTGCTGTGGATCATTTTCAAAGTGTACAGAAAATGGAATTGAATGCCTTGATGTAATATATTGTTCTTACAAAATCATTTTTCTCATTAAAGCATTTTTTTTTGAATACTACTTGAATACTTTTTTCACTCCCCGGTCGTATGTGTAATTGTGAAATATTTGTGAGAGCTGCATTTTAAGGTTGCTCCTTTGTGTCTGTGATTGTGCTTGTTGTGCGGAAGACTACTCGCATGCGTCCCCTGTGGAAAGTGGGTGTCCCGGGAGCGCCGTTGTCTTGGACGCGCGTTGCCTTCTGAAGTCAGACAGGACGCCGCCGACACCTGTTTCCCGCTCAGGTAGGCACGATTCAAACGATCCCTTTTCAATGCATAAAATGACTGCATTCTAACTCCTCTGCTTGTAGTTGACCTTGATGGCGGACCTTTTTTCGCTCTTGGTGCTGCTGCTCCTTCCCGCGAGCTGCAGCCCGCACACCCACCAGGACCCGGCGGCACTCCCTCCTCCGGCCCCGCCGCGCGTCCCGGCTCCACCGAGTAACCGGGAGACGAGCCTTTTCGATCCAAAGCAAACGCGTGAGTCCAGCCAGTATCGGCTTGGTTGTTTCCTGGCATCGATACAGAGCACAGTCCCAAGTTTGTTCCAATATTTTGACCTCGACAGACGCCCATGTCGACCAAGACAACACCAAGGTGGGCATCTTTATCGCGGCGGCAGCTGGAACGTGCACCCTGATGGCCGTTGTCTACTGCATCTACAACAAGTTCTACAGCAAACAACCATACCTGCACACCCAGCTTCAAGAAGACCCAGGTAGAATTAAAAAAAAAAAAAAAAAATGTATGTATACTGACAAGCAGAACAATTAAATAGTCTTCCACTAGAGGGCAGAAGGTACAATTAAACCCTGCTGAAATTAATCAATTTACCAGTTTTTGAGGTACGATCCGTCGCTCAGATGATTATTTTTTTCCTTGTGGTCAGAAATCTGAAATGTGCGCTGGATGGTGGCTAGCTCAAGTTACTTCTCCACAAGCAGCTTTTTACTGTCAAACTCTGCAAAGAACAGCGGGGACTGAGATGTCTCAGTATATGTTTGCATTACTGCCCTCTTGTGGCCAAAGTACGCAAATACTGTAGGCAGCAGCAACACAATGGTCATTACGTTAAAGCAAAATCGATTTTGTTCACCAAATTTGATTTTCCATCAATTGTAAGTTCCAGTGTGAATTTGTGTGTGGAAAAGTTTCAAAATTAATTATCTTGCTCTTATGTTTTACATCACAAAACCCTGGCATGTAAACGGGGGTGTGTAGACTTTTTTTCATGTGCACTGTAGCGAAATGCATGCTTCAAATTTCCTCCAAAGTTGAATGTAAGCAATTTAAAAGTCAATTCATTGAAAAAAAAAAAAGCATCATTTTGTCTAGATCCAGCGGACTTTCCCTCGATGCATCTCCAAGCCTCCAGCGAGGTGGACGTGCGGCGCGCCGGCTACGGTTCCCTTTCGGACACGCCCTCCGTCATCTCTGTCCCGCCTTATCTGCCCCCCCCTCCCTCCGCCTTGCCCTTTCCTCCCCGCTTTGCCTCCTCGTCATCCTCCTCCTGTTCGTCCTCGCGCTGCCTCAGAACCATCTCGGCCAAAGACCTGCAGCGGAGTTGTATCTGAGGGGCGACGCTGCCGTAGCAGCGCGGTCGCCAAATGATGTAGCCGCACGCACTGCTACTGAGCAGTTGTTTACATTATCGAGAGTCTTGTATCCGTCTCCTAGCTTTGTTTATGTAATGCTACACATACGCGTGACGCCTCTAGCCATCACATATTTACTTCAGCAGGCCTAAGTCGGTGTTGCGAAAATGAACTGTAGACATTTGTGTGATACTGTGAATGCATTTGTAGTCCCAATAAACAAGATTCCACAACAGTCCTGCATGAAATACTCATTTACACATTTCAATGGTCATTAATTGCACTTTCGCTCCAATCATTTTCTATGAAATTAAAAAAAAAAGTTTAACACATTTTTTTTCTTCACCCATGACTTCATTTACCGTCACCCGGAGAAAAAACAGTTTGGGAGTGTGCAACTGGAAAAAAAAAAAAAGTGGTTTAATTTAAGTAAGGTCAGAGACTTAATGTTTGTTTTTATTCCCACATTATTTGCTTTGTGAATATGAACGTAGTATGCCCGATGTCTGCTTTTTTGCTTTTCAACTTTTTCCATATTTCCTTCTACTCATCTTCACATCCCCACCCCAGTGTCCACCCCCCCACCCCACCCCCACCGCCTTTTGTTTTTGTCTCCGTCTCCTCTGTCCATTCATAGCGCGTGCGCTCCAGGAATAGCGCGCCGCTTTGTTGGGGGGGGGCGAGTGAGAGGAAGTGACATGCTATACCTGGGACTCACTCGATGGGTCCCACTCACTCTGGGAGATTAGGCTGCGGTAATCTGGACTCAGGAGAAAAAGAGAGAGAGGGAGAGAGAGAGAGCGCCATCAGCCATGACTCCCGTCCAAAGTTGCCTCCTGTGGGCATCCCACCTCCCAAGAACGTAAAATCACTTCTTCTCGGTATTTTTAGATCTTCACCACATTGACGACACCAACGGCAACACTTGGGCAATGTTTTTGAAAAACTCATTTTTACTCCGAGGCAGCTAGAGGTGGGTGCTTCATCTTGGATTGAAAGTATCTTTTTTTTTTTTGTTTTTCGTTTTCCCCTTCTTAAAATTGATTTTATTTGTCTTCTTTCATTTAAAGTTTGGATGTGTTAGTTGGAGGCGGAAGACGCACGCACCGGCACAGGACTAAGCTGTCAGGAGTGCGCACAGGCTGGACTGGTGAGGATGGAGATCCGGCCGGACAGGTTTAAGGCCGTGGCTGCCAAAACTCTGGGCAAAATATATGGGTACGTACATAAAATGACAATTAGATGTAAGTACATGCATACAAATATCCTGTAAATGTATTTACAAACATCCATATGGGAAAGTGAGATAATGATGTCACGCGAGTGTTTGAATGTTCAATATTTTTAATATAAATGTTCCAACAGCCGTAAAACAGCAGAAGACAATGTACAGTTAGTAGAAAATCTCATCATTGACTTTTATTTTTTTTCTTCCGAACTATCCACAGGAAAAGTGAGATCATGTTTTTGTCCCCCCTCCCCTTTGTTTTTCTTGCGTCTCCATTGCATGGCCGCTCAATGTAAAGTATCACACACAGGAAACCGCCATCAATAATTGATTAGGTTGCAGTCACGCAATAGCTTAAATAAAGAAAGGGGCAAACACTCAAAAGGGAAAAAAAAAGACTCAACAAAAAGAAAGTCAAAATGAAAGTTAAATGACAGAAATAACCGTACAATATCGACATCAAAGACTATAAATATGAATTGAAGCAATATATATATATATATAAAAAGGTTTGATCGGCTTTGTCATAATATAACAAAATGTTGAATAATTGTGATTGTAGCACTTGGTCCTGGGTGGAGTTTGTAATATTTTGCACATCTTGGGCTCCAAATGCTCGAAGCGGATTTGTGTGTCAATCAGTACTGTTCAGACACTAATTCAAAGATCTTAAATTTAGCATTGATGGATTCACACTTTTAAAATGATGGTTTGGACAGCTCCTACCCTCCCTTCTCATGCAATGGACTGTTCCATCCTGTGACTGCACATGTGCACACTTGACCCATGGAGACCGTAGCAAGACAAACTCGCTGCGGCGGCCGCGAGCAAAACGAGCTCGCGCAGCGGCGTGGAAAAGGCGAGGCAACGTGATTCAAAGTACGACATTTTAAAGCATTTAGAAAGAGTATGGACATAAAAATAAACAGCTTACTAAAAGAACATGTAGTGCAAGAAAAACGTTTTCTAAGCAGACAGGTTTGACCACTTTTGCCCCTTCCGATGTCCTGATGGAACATCGGCGGTTGGTTTGGGAAATGATCTCTGACCCAGTGTGGGCGGGAACCAGCGCCAGTTGCTGATGGACTTCCTTTTCTTTCTTTCTTTCTTTCTGTGCGGGATTTGATCTAGTGTCTAAACACTTAAATCCTGTCCACAAATAGCCTCCCTCTCCTCCAAGCTGTCGAGCCACGTAAATCCCCGCTGTACACCTTGACAACCCCCCCACCCCACCCCCGCAAACCCAACCCGGTATAGTTGGTCATGGTGTAGCTAACCCCTCCCCCTAGTAGGCCCCAGGATTAGGCCAGTGGACACATCCTCCTGCGGTACATGTGCCGCTCTCGCTTTCGTGCGTAACGCGCTCCCGGCTGCACGCCACGCGCGGATGAAGGAAGCAGGCCAGACCTTAAAGAGTGAAGTCAACGCAAACATTTTTTTTTTTCAAGAATATGTTCCATGCAAGCCCACTAGTTGAAACGGGGCATTCTGATACATTTTCGTTTGTGGAATAAGTGTTTATAGCCATCTTTGGGGGCGGCCATTTTGTCTTCTGTCGACCGAAAATGACCTCACAACTGCTCACAACCACCAATCACGGCTCAGATTCAGAAAACAGGTCAGCCGTGATTGGTTGTTGTGACCAGTTGTGATGTCATTTTCGGTGGACAGAAGACAAAATGGCCGCCCCCGGTGCTGCTTGATTTATATTCCACAAATGTAAAATTCTGCTGGGAACATATTCTTGAAAAAAAAAAATGTTTGGCTTGACTTCCGCTTTAACATTTGTATCATCCTTCCGAGCGCGTGACGAGCGTCCCGAACGCGTCCTCGTAGGAAAGCAACAAGAGGGAAGATCGGGTAAGGTAACCTGCAAGGATTACAGCGGATTGTCTTTTAATTCATGCTCAAGCCATGACAAGTCAAACCAGAGACGCCGCGCAGCATAGTGTCAAAATGCAGCAGCACTGGGAAATAAACTGTTGGATGTTGTAAGGTTGGGAATCGGCTGCATTGACAGGAGGAAAAAAAAGAAAAAAAAAACCCTTTCAAGATGGAAGAGGGGGGCAGAAGTGTGGCGAGAAAGACAAAAATAGTTCAAGGCATCCAGTGATATTAATAATTCACGCTTGAGAAAATCTATAAATACTTGATCGGCATCAATGACTGCATGCATGTGGACTCACTCAAAGGGCTCCTGTTGGAACGTCTTTGTGGCTCACTGCTCTCAACAGGGCACTTTATTAGGTACACCAGCGGAAATAAAAAGTCGACGCAAGTCACATTAATGGTGGACAAAATTTGAAAATGATTGATCACAGTCTCATTTTGTTGCTTTTGAAAAGGGGCGTGTCGACTTTTTTATATAAAAAATACACAATCAAGACATTTAAAACGTATTAAATCACCCTTAAATGGAATAAAACACTTTGAAAACGATTCCTAGTGGAAGACTTTCACTCGCACTCCAAATAAGAGGCGCAGCGTGCTTGCTTCGAGCTGTTTGTTTACTGTAAAATTGACACGTACGCCAAACGACGTTATGTCGTCTGGTAGCTTAATGCTAACTGTAAGGCAAAAGGCAATAGACAGGCTAACGGAAATGATTGAGAATTCCATTCACCTGGTCCCCAGCGCGCTGGAGAAGAAGCAGGAGAACGGCGAGACCATCGAGCTGTCGGCCGAGGGCAGGCCGGAGCTGACGGAGGAGAAGGAGATGCCGGTGGTGGACTGCACCTGCTTCGGCCTGCCCCGCCGCTACATCATCGCCATCCTCTGCGGCATCGGCTTCTGCATCTCCTTCGGCATCCGCTGCAATCTGGGCGTGGCCATCGTCAGCATGGTCAACAGCCACACCATCTTCAGGGACAACAAGGAGGTCATCGTGGTGAGTCGGCCGACGAGATATGCCATCCGAACGCTCGACACAAAATGCCATAGATGGGCTTAGCAATAGCATCGACGTGGTGGCGTTGTTTCAAAAGCTGGATTTGGTTGACGTTTTTTGTTTTTTGTTTTTTTTTCAACAGAAAGCTCAGTTCGATTGGGATCCAGAGACGGTGGGAATGATCCACGGCTCGTTCTTCTGGGGCTACATCGTGACGCAAATTCCCGGAGGGTTCATCTGTCAAAAGTTTGCTGCCAACAGGTTGGCCCCTGACGCCATTTCTTGGTCTTGCTAGCCTTCCTTGCGTCCTTCCTTCCTTCCTTCCTTCCTTCCAGGGTGTTTGGCTTTGCCATCGTGGCCACTTCTTTCCTCAACATGCTCATCCCAGCGGCAGCTCGCATGCACTTTGGCTGTGTCATCATTGTCAGGGTGTTTCAAGGCCTTGTGGAGGTGACGCCCTTTTTTTTTTTTTTCTCTCTGCTCTATTCTTACACCGCAATCTATCAGTCACAGGGGGATTGTGAAAGGGACACTCATGTGTCTGTATAAAATAGAAAAAGATGAATTGTCATGTATGTATTGATCTGTGCCGCTAATCCTAAACCTTCGCTTGTCGTCCTACAGGGGGTGTCATACCCGGCCTGTCACGGCATTTGGGCCAAATGGGCGCCCCCCCTCGAAAGAAGTCGCCTGGCTACGACAGCCTTTTGTGGTACACCTTATTCAATTGTTGTAGTTTTATATAAGGTGCCACAAGATGGCGCCAAAGCCTTGGCCAATAGAAAAGTAGTCATTACTTTTTTTTTTTGTTGTTGCTTAGATGCTGCATTTGGACTGATTAGCCAGTGAGTGACATTATTTTATTTGTAAGGTTCTTATGCAGGTGCCGTGATTGCCATGCCGTTGGCTGGAATCCTGGTCCAGTACTCAGGATGGTCCTCTGTCTTCTATGTCTACGGTAAGCCAGTCCGTTCACTGTCGCACAGACTTGTGTCGCATGATTCCGTTTCACCAATCCAATGTAACTGCTAATGACATTTGACTCCATTCAACAAATCAAAGTTTTTCTCAAGGCAAGATAGAACAATTTAAGTAGTGATGAATCCTTTGTTCTTTTTGACTCCCTTTCACCCACCCAGGAACTTTTGGCATCATGTGGTACTGCTTCTGGGTCATGGTGTCTTATGAAAGTCCCGCCGCCCATCCCACCATCACGGAGGAGGAGAGGACATACATTGAGGAGAGCATCGGCGAGTCAGCTCAACATTCCGTCTCGGTGAGTGTTGTTTCATCCCTCTGTGCTGTGCAGCTAGCAGGTGTCAATTTAGTGCAGCTGTCCTGTTCTCCAGAAATTTAACACACCATGGAGGGCCTTCTTCACATCCATGCCGGTGTACGCCATCATCGTGGCAAACTTCTGCAGGAGCTGGACCTTTTACTTGCTCCTCATCAGCCAACCCGCTTACTTTGAGGAGGTGTTCGGCTTCGAGATTAGTAAGGTGTGTGTTTGAATTTCTAATTAGCTAAAGTAGCATTTTTGTTAGTCAGTTCATAATACCAGAAAATCTAGGCGAACATGTTTTGATAGCATAAAAGTAGCGCCAAGAGCTAACTAGCATTGGCGCTACTTTTATGCTATCAAAACATGTTCCCCTAGATAGTCATGTAGCCTACTAGCCAAAAAAAACCCACCATTTTCTGGTGTTTAATAATTATTCTAATCAAGATACTTTTTTTTTTAGTTATCCTGAGCGAATTAAGCCTTTTTTGTTGCTATGGGAACACGTTCTGGTAGAATAAATGGCGAGTCAATGCTAGCCAACTCTTCATGATTGTAAGCTAATGATTTGTGGCGAATGTGTTGTCAGCCTAAAAAAACATGAGCCTCTGGTGTTCAAAAAATTGTCTTTCTAATCAAAGTATTTTTTCTGTTGTTATCATTTGCTAATTTGCTTCTTTTTTGGGGTCAATTCACAATGTTAGCAAGCTCCCAAAACACCCTGTGATAGCATAAAAGACAAGCCAGCGGTAGCTAGCTCTTGATTTTGCCAGGTTCAAGAATGATTTGTGGCGAATCCTGTGCCAGCCTGAAAAAACGCCAGCTTCGAGCGTTCAAAAATTCCTTGTCTAGGCAACGGTTTTTAGTTATGATTAGCTAATTTAGTATTTTTTTTGTTCATCAGTTCCAAACATTGCCAAAACAATGACAGCATACAAGCCGAGCCAATGTTAGCTATAGTTGAATAAGTACTTGAACCAGAACTTGAACTTTTACTAGGCAATTTTTTTCACACAAGCATCTGTACTTCAAGTACAAAGTCTGAGTACTTTGGCCGCCTGTGCGGGTTCTGAGTTCTGACTCTGTCTGTCGTTGATGCAGGTGGGAATAGTGTCAGCTCTTCCCCACCTGGTCATGACCATTATTGTGCCAATTGGAGGCCAGCTTGCCGACTACCTGCGCTCCAACCACATCATGACCACCACCAATGTGAGGAAAGTCATGAACTGTGGCGGTAAGGAAAGCAAACTAACCACAATTACAGCTACCTTGACTTGCGACTTGAATTTGTTGCGTCACCAATCTCATCACGTACTTGAAATGCAATGAATCCCTAAAATACATATTTGGATATTTTTTGGTCTAATATTTGGTGGTCTTTTTTCTTTGTTTTGTATTTTTTTTATGTATAATATTTTGTGATATTTATATATATTCAAATGTCACAGTGGTACAAAATTGGTATCTTGTTGGGCTAATATTTTTCCATAAGTCTAAACTCTGAAATTGAGTTTGTTTAGCTGCGTTGAGGGCACCGTGCCCCCGGTGCGTGTTATTTTTGAACAGCAGAAGGAATCAATAGTGTGGTGAAACGGAGAGCATTGGCAGTGTACATGCAGTTCAGCGTGCAGGAAACTTGAGGTCATTGACAACAGTGATACAGGTTCTTCTTCTTCTTTCTTTCTTTCTTCTCCTTCCAGGCTTTGGCATGGAAGCCACGCTGCTGCTGGTGGTGGGCTTCTCACACACAAAGGGTGTAGCCATCTCCTTCTTGGTTCTGGCGGTGGGATTTTCAGGCTTTGCAATCTCAGGTGAAGTCATGCAATTAGTCATCAATTTGTAGGTCTGACAAAGGTGGCAAAAATAATCACACTCTGTATTCAAGTAGAAGTAAAAATACTACCAAAAAAAATACTTTTTTTTTTTAGGTTTCAATGTCAACCACTTGGACATTGCACCGCGCTATGCCAGTATCCTCATGGGCATCTCCAACGGGGTGGGCACACTGTCTGGCATGGTTTGCCCGCTTATAGTTGGTGCAATGACCAAGCATAAGGTAATGCAACACAATTGCCGTCTATTTGTTATCCTTTGCCAACCCTTGAGCAAACCTTTCTTTTTAACCTTGTTTTCCTTTTCTCTTAGACGCGTGAAGAGTGGCAGGGTGTGTTTCTTATCGCCTCACTCGTTCATTACGGCGGTGTTATATTTTACGGTATGTGTATGCAATACACTTCTTCCTTCCAACTAGCAGAAGTGGCAAAAGTTGTCGCTCTGTACTCGGGTAGAAGTACAGATACTTATGTCAAAAATGACTTTTGATTCAACTATTGTAAGTATATTTCATAAACTCATTCACAAAGTTTTAGAATACACTTGGTCCCGCTGCCCTGCGGCGTTCCACAGGGGTCAATTTTGGGGCCACTGCTCTTCACCTCATTTTTGTTCCCCCTAGGTTCTATCTATCTAAGCATCCGTTTTCCTTTTACTGTTCAGCTGATGATGAGTCAGATTCTTGTCCAATTAAAGAAGATGGCTGCTTTCTCAGTCAAACTGCTTTTATTATGTCTGGAAGGCATCTTCGCATCCGGGGAGAAGCAAGCCTGGGCCGAGCCGGAGCAGCTGAGCGACGAGAAGTGCGGTATCCTGGACGAGGACGAGCTGGCCAACGAGACCGAGGAGTTGTACCGTACGAGCGGTAGCGGCGGCTACGGGGCCACCACTCAGGGGGCCGACCCCAACGGGGGCGCGGGAGGCGGCTGGGCGTCGGACTGGGACAAAACGGAGGAGTACGTGCAGCCGGCCGGAAGCAACAATTACCTTTACGGCGGAGAGGAGGAGCTGACATAAAAAAGGCACCGTGGCGCTGGGAATGTTTACAGCAACTAGAGCAGCTTCACTTGGTGGCGGGTGGAACTTTCAAATGGTTTCTGTTCCACGTGGATCCGTTTTCTATACAAGTCTGCCTGCAAATATACTGTAACTGCCTGGTTGAGGGGGACTGCACCGTGGACATTAGTCAATGTACGATGTGTGTTTGTGTGTGGTTGCATCGTGTCTTAGGCCTTAGAAGGCCTGTGGTTGTTTATTCATTCTAGACGTTTCTAATTGAACCAACAGGAGGTCGATCTCATTTGTATGCCTCAAACAATATAAAAGCGGTCAGTTGTTTCAATGAAAGGCTTTGTGAGGAATAATGCTTTTGTTTTTTTTGCCTCCATGTGCACAATTTCAAGACATCTTGTGCCAATTATAGCAATATCGTTTGAGCAGTACTTTTAGTTGATATGAACAGCAGCAAATGGTCTTCACACGTCTCTCTGAGGTTCAAGTCAGGGATTCTCAAACTGTTTTGATTACCCCCCCAAACTCCAGCTTGCGGACCCAAGTTTGAGAATTACTGGTTCAGACGACACTTTTGAGGTGTACTTTTTTAAATCCCGATAATGAGAAATCACGCTGACAAAACGCAACTATACCAGACCAGAAAGCAGTTTGCCACTTTAAGGAACCTGAATTTGTTATTTGAGTTATTTTCTTTTCCAAACTGCATTAATAATGTATGGTTTTCATATGCTATATAACAAATACCACTGTTAGGATTTCAAATAGCCAACACACGCACACACAAAATACTTTATCACATCCCTACACTGACCTACTTGAGTCGTACGCAGGCAAGAAATGAATAGACAACAAATCTGATTGTAAGAGAAATTTTCTTTTAGTAGATATTAATGTATCCATACCCCAAACTAAAGCTTTAAAATCAAATATCTGTTTGATTAACATTTCGGGATTGTAGCTCTGAGTTATTAAATGTTATTTTTACCATTTTACTGTTCATTTGATTTTCTTTACCATTACATTTTCCACATTATATACAACAGTATTCACTCAATTATGTAAATATAAATATTAGAAGTAATCCAATCTGCAATGGGACCCTCCTCTCATTTCTCATCTTTCCGCTGCTTTTCAGGCGTGGCCGGAATATGGGCTGGGTTTTAGCTTTCCCATCACGCCTAGACAGCAAATAGATCGGCAATATGAAGCGCAAGGGTGTGGATACGCGAGAGAGGGAAAAATAGATTTTGATGGCACTTAGGCGGCGGCTCAGGGACTCACCTTACTGTCCTGCTCCGGGCAACAAAATCAATGGGATTATCCTGCACATCCATCTGGCAGGAGGAAGCTGACAGCGTTTAACCTGTCAAGTGTAGTTGAACATTGGTACGTCATTGATGATGATGATGATGATGAGGAGGAGGATGAAAAAAAACCCCTCAAAAACAGAGGCTTCACATGGCATCTTTAAAAGTCCACTTCAATTCTTTCATGATTTACCTCACCCATATTTACTGCTTTATGGAGTAATACCACTTAAAAAAAACTCCTTGACGAAGTTTCAGGTCCTCCTTATGGCCAGCAGAGAGCAGCATTGCACAACCTTTCGTGGATAAAGCAACGTTACGCTAATCGACGTCTACACGGATAAAACTAGAAACCAAATTAAAACTGGACGGTTCCGCTTAAACTAAAACAATATGAATATGCAATGAACAGTGGACAGGCCAAAAATAACACCTGCAAACGTGTGAAATTCCTGCTGCTCTCAAGTTGCAAGCGTGAAAATATGGAACATATCATAAAGAAAAAGAAAAAAAATCTGAATAGAGTCGAAGTAATGTAGACTAACACAAAGAAAGCAAGTAATTTTTATTTATTTTTTTATTTTTTTAACAAAAGTCCAAACAGGGTGACTTACAGGTCCGTGACACTTTTGGTCATTGGATATTATGTTTGGAAGCAGATATGAAAAATGGAAAAACGTCTTGTTATTTGATTATCATTTTAAAAGACAAACACTAACATTGAAATACATTGGTTGGGATGTTAAACATTAGTCTGTCTACTACCAAGTCCCCAATGGGCTTGAATTAAAAAAATAAATAAATAAATAAAATAAAACTTCTTTTGGTGCCCGAAGACTTTAGTCAAGTCCTTGATATAAATAAAAATAACAGTACATGAAGTATGTTTAAAAAAGCTGTTTCCTTATTGTCTCCTTTTCAAGTTATATAAAGTCATTGACCTGTTTCGTCAGCCCCTGTTTGTTGCAAAACAAAGTTCTTATTACAGCAAAATAGTTTGCAAATATATCTCGAGTCACTGTCAATCTTTACATACGAAACTACAGTATGCCAACTGAGACGACTATACAACAGCAAATATGGTCATGCCATACCACACCAAAAATGGTGCAACCGGATGCTGTGCTGGTGCGACCAATTGAAAAAGTGCAAAAGCCCTGCAGTAGGAAAAAATGTTGAGAAAATAGAGAGCCTTTGAGGAGACGGGGGGCGACAAACTATTCAATAAATGAGGAAAACGCAACTTTATTTAGTCATTATTTAATGTATCTGACCTCTAAAATAGGGGAGCGGTACGGGAGTGGGAGCCATGCTGAATGGAGCGGGGCGGGATGAAAACAAAAACACTTATTCAAGATGAACAACCTGATGACGGATGGCTCAGTGAGTAAAAAAGAAACGTGCAGTGAGTGTAACAAATGACTGTCTGATGTGGTGGTGTTTAATGAGTAGGGAGGGAGAGACAGCAAACAGCAAGGATCCTCGCAGCCCATGAATCATTCTTCATTCTTTGGCTTAACTTGCTGATCATGATGGAGCACATGAGCTTTGCCAAGTGAATGCTTAAGTCCGCTGCTTGGACGTAGTCTGTGAGGATTTACCAAAATACCCCCCAAAATGCACATTTATAAAACTAAATATTTCATATATATTTCAACACAAATCAATATTGACCATAATTCAGAAAAAAATGTTGTGAATACTGTCTTTCAATATAGGAAAAAAAATGGTTCTAAAAGTTTATACTACTGTACCATTATGCGCAGTTTGATATATTTCAATGTTTCATTCAAGGTACCACTAGAGGGAGCCCGTATACCACTAATAGTACTGTTACCGCACTTTAAGAACTTCTGATATGAAAAAAGTTCTGAAATATAGTACATTTTTGTCCAAGAATGAAGGCAGAATAAAAGGCAGAACATTATTAGACAGACTTCATTTCCGTAACATTGAAACGCCCTCCATTCTAACAGTTACTTGGTACGTTCCAGATTCCCGCCTTCTCTGAACAGTTTGGACTTCTTCTCTTCTGATTGGCCAACTGGACCAGGAAGTGCTACGATTCGATGTTCAGGCGAATGAGAGAAAGAACATGAACAATAATGTAACTATTTGCGTACATGTATTATGTGTTTTAACCTCATTATGATTGATTACTGGTAAAAGAATAGGTTCATGATAAAACGGCTAATGCTACTTTCCTTGCCAACTAACAGTTGTTTTAGCCTAGCTTAGCGCAATTATTGCCAGCCTATAGCCATTTTTAAATCAACTATACCCACATTAAAATGTTATGTTACGCTCCCATATTTACTGTCCATGTTTTGTTTTTTATTAGGAGGGGTCAACACAGGAAGGCAGCCAAGGCAGCAGAAGGTGAGAATAAAATGTGTGTGTAATAGACCCAAAGAATAAGTACAACCATTAAAAGCGAAAAGCCACTCGTGCTCTTCTGTAGGGTCAACACGTAGACGTTCTGCTGCCCTTAAGAGGCTGCATATTACAGGTTTCATGCACGCACAAGTGTACTTTTGGGCCAGTTAATGCATTTTCTGCAGCTTCCCCTTCCCGCTCTCCCGGTCCTTCTCCCTTTGATAAGCTCTAAAACCAAGCGTTAAGTAATCATAAGGGTGGCTTTCATTCGCCTTCTTAAAGCTACAGCTGGCTGATAATGGCCTTGAAACAAAATCTGATGTCACCCCCCACACACACACACATACACACGCACACACACGAAAACACTATTTTTCCACTTCACATACAAAAAAGCAAACGATAACAACATTATTCAAAGCAGGTTTGCCCCGTTTCCTTTTTATATGAAAATCTGCAAGCTTAATGTTATCACACAATTCAAAACACCATAAAAGGGGTAGTGAATCGTATCAACGTTGCGATGTTACAACCCTTTATGGAAATTATGCTATTGCTGGAAGTTTATATAAAGCACAATACTGTCCAGTGATATTTTTCTTTTATTAGTTTTTAAAAGACATTTTTGGTTTGATCCACGTATTAAGTACCTCTGTTTAGATATGTCGTTTTATTTTGTAGAAGTACTTGCTTGACTGTTTTTTTTCTTCACTAAGATAATGCCATGTTTTGTGCATTTTTAAGTTTTTTTAATATATTCATTAGCCACTGGTTCTCAAACTTCTTACTCCCAAGTACCATCTCATGACTAACATTGAAATACAGTAGCGTAGTAGGCCTAAGTGTTGATAAAAAACAAGACATAGTTTAGGATTTATTCCTGTAATTATACATACAGTAAATATACCAAAATCAAACAACTACTTGATTTGATAAAATGTGTTGCACATACAATTTTGCTGAAAAGACGTTTAAAAACAAACAGTTCTTAAAGATGCAATTCACATGTATTGAACACAAAAGTGAAATACAACCAAACTATAATGTTCAGTTTTTTAGCACAAGATAAAATTTGCTTGCTTCCTTGAATAGCAACATGACATCAACTAATTGCAATTAGACTAGCTACTGAAATAATAGGAAAAAAACAAACAAAATTGGCATGCAGTTTCCCTAAACCCCTATCTATGTGTTGAGTGTATAAATAAAAAATCAGATGGCACTCACACCGCGTGATGGTGTGTGTGTGATTGATCCAGTAACTGAGATAATGAGCAAAATAATGAGAGTTAGATGGTGGCGCATCAGTACATGGAGGAGAGAAAGAGAGTGCCAGCCAGCCAGCACTATACTGGGTCACTGAAGAGGTGAAAGTGTGTGTGAGGGAGAGTGTGTGCGCGTGTGTGAGAGAGTGAAAACGAGACAGACTGCACTACAGTAGCTCAGGCTGCTTCACGTCGATGCACATTTACTCACCGGAAGGCTTGAAAAAGGGGGAGACGCTCTCAAAAATGTGCATGCTTTCCCGAAACGAATCAACTGGATATTTGTTTTTTTAATTTGCTGTCTTTGCGGTTTGTTAAGGCGATCTTTGCGGATGCGACCTGAACTCCAACACAAGCCGAGCGAAAGGTATTTATTTACATCTCATTTATATTCTGAAGTGATCCCAAATGTGTTCAAGTGTGACTTTCGTTAATGGATGTGTAAAGTGATGCTAGAATATGTGACCGAGCGGGAGGCAGAATGAGTCCTCCGGGGGCTGATTCACATGTTTTATGTAGGTGGGCACTGCAAGTAAAGTGGGGCAGAGACTTTAAATTATCACAAAGAAAAGTCTTTTGTTAATTGCACGCCGTCCACAACAAGACTGATGAATGCGTTGGACTTGATTGCTTGTTTCTAATTCACAGTATTCCCTTACCTGCTATGGAGGGAAGTCAGAGTGAACAAGTTCATCAATCTAAATGAGATTCCGTTTTTGGGCCATAATTAAATCCTGTGGGACTACATGTAACTTATCACTTTTTTTTAAATGAATTACAATTGCATATGTTATATCTTGCAACACTATTGTGTATTTGGGTGAAGCTAATGTGCGGCGAAGCAGGGGTTGAACAACTAAAGGTTTTGTGTAGTCGAAAGTTAAATTGTTTAATGGGTGACATCATTGACACTACGGCGGTTCCCAATTTTTTGGGGCACAGCAAAGCGTTTTTCAGGTAAAGACATATTTCAACGGGAATGGCATAGAAACAAATAAACACGAAAGATTCAAAATATAGTACAATTTACGAGTTATGCGGTATAACGATACATATCGTCTCGCGTACGATATTAAGTTCCGCCCTTTTTCTTGAATGTCTGCTATGCTCATATTAACTACTGTGAATTTTCGGTGGAGATCTTTGAATGACAGAAAATACGAAAAATTCTGCGTTTAATCTGTTTCAAGCCACGCCCACGCAGGCGTGCGCCATAGCCTAAACGAGAGAGGCGCAACTTAAATGCCTTGGGGCACAATTTTTCATCGCCCCGCATAGGACCGCACATTTCCTAACCAGATGTATGACAAAAATGTCGTTTTAAATATGGACAAAATAAGTGCCGTCTCGTAAATAGTTCAAACCTGTGTATAAGTGACGCCCATTGAAATGCGATGGGAAAATTGGGCACAAAAAAAGTGTAATTATCTATTGTTGGATTTCGCTCGTAAACACACTTGTATTTGTTGTTCGAAATGTTTTCCCCTAGTATTGTGACTTTATACGTGTTACATTTCCACTTTGTTCTCATAATGTTTCCAGCTTTGTTTGTTTTTCGCTGAAACCTTAAAGTACCATCAGACACTGTGAAATCGAGTACAAATGGATAAAACAGTTCCAAGATCAGGACAAAATACAGGAACAATGATCTTATTCCGCTTGCCAAGTGAGCTCATCTTTTTTTTTTTTTTTTTTTTTTGACCTTTCTACTATAATACTCCTAATTCCCCTTGCGGTTGTACGACTTGATGTTTTAGTTTTCCCAGCGCGGCCCAATACTCAACATGCAAACATACGTGCATACATAGGCAGAAAAGTGTGTAACATCTCTGCATTGTGCAATCTAATTGACTTTGCAAAGCCTCCTAAGACCACACGCTGGAATGCACAGCAAGCAAAATTGGCTTCAAAAGCATTTTTCTTTGCAGAAGCGCTTCTCTTGGGGATTCATTCGGAAAGAAAAGAAAAATAAACAAACGGGGCAATTGCGAGTGCAGCGTGCCCGCCAAGATTAATGGCCTCTTCAAACACGCACAGCAATTGATCTAAATGGAAGGAAGGGACGACTTTATCAATGGCTGAGAAAGCAAGCTGAGTGATTATGTGCAACGTTTGTCTCATGGCAAACGACAATGAGATTGTGGCACAATTGTGCGGAAGATTAAGAAGCTTGGAACGAAAAAGATGCAGATGAGGGACGTCTTCCTGAGCGGCAGGTTTTAAAAGCGCTTTGAGCGTTTCTTCAATATGCCAACTTGAAGTTCATGTACTTGTATGTATACTCTTTGTCTTCACTCGTAAGTGAGGGCGGAGAGCTTTCGGTTCTGTTGGAATGAATGCGCATCTCTGTTTTTCCTCATTTACTAACGAGGCTTAACTGTGTACAGTGGCGCTAATGCTAGCCAAGATGGCGCCGCGCATGGCTGCGAGCCAAACTGACAACTGTGACCACAAAACCGAGGTACGAACCCAAGTTCCAAACTGTAAACAACAAAGAAATAAGAGCTTGTATTCTCCCCCCCTGCCCCCCCAACATTAGAATTGTAAAAAACTACTAAGCAAATTGTTTTAGGGCAAAAAACTTGCTTTGTTTTGCTAACTATAACATTGTTACCATAAAGGTCATTAATTTATATTTTAAAGTTGTTGTTCCAACTAAAATGACTGTTTTAAAATACAAATGGTCTTTTTTTTACAGTGTACCGGTGCACCCAAATTATACTACTAATGCACTGAAATTGTCTTATCAGTGAGCAAAAGGAGCATACGAGTACTTGGATGACAGGCTATCGAATAAATGCTTACATGGCTTTCCAAACATAGAATAGTGTGGGGGGGGGAAAAAAAATACTAGTAAGACAGTCATTTTCCCCAGAGCCTTGAATCATCTTATTAGTGTGGTCGACGAGCATGCTAGTAACATGCACCTTCAGATGAATATCAAGGCTATCTGCTCAAGCGTCTTTCCATCAGCAGGGGTCAAAAAACTGTTCTGACAGCTCAGCATATGTGGAATAGCAATGCTGCGGACAGACGCGGCCAGCAAATATTTCCACTGACAGCTAACTGCTGTGGAAGAGTCCAGCTATGCTCTTATTAGCAGCAACCTGCAGCCCCGTCAAGCAGAAATGCAAAAAAAAAAAAAAAAAAAAAAAATCACGCCAAGATGCTCCCACACTCGCTCTCACGGGGGGATTAAAGTGGGCTACAGCTGGATGGAGCTACTAAGAAGCACTATCAGAGCAAAACACCCATTCACATAAAGAACGCCTTTGTGAATAGGTTCACCTTTTAAAACAAGGATTTGCCTCCACTGTGATTTTTAATGAACTCATGAGCGCCTCGTTGTTGCGCTCATTAAGACCAAAGGAAGACGCTTGCCGTTCCTGCGTCCTCCATCACGTACGGCTTGAGTCCCTCTGGGGAGATCTGTCAGCCATACAAAAAGGCAAACTGCACATCCACCATTAAATTGAGGCAGACAAGCTACAGATTTGCTTTTTACTGACACTGTTTGGACTATAAAAAAAAAAAAAAAGTCAAGTGCATTTTGAAAGGGCTTCTTATTTCAAGGTTAGAGCACCAGAAAAGAACACTGGAATTTCCCTATTGAAATGAATTAAAATGCAGCCTATCCTAACCACTGCATGTATTTTCCAATAAAGAAAAATAGCATAATTATTGTATAACAACAACATTCATCATTGAACGTGCTAAAAGAGAATATAAAGAAATTTGGTTTCGTAAAGGGTCATCATACAGTCTGTGCGTGAGCATCTGTGCGTGAGTTGTGGCTTACAGCAGCTCGCTGCAAGAGAGTTGTGATCGTTACGAGGTGTCATTTCCTCTCAAGACACGACCAATCACAGCTGACCTGTTCTCTGAATCTGAGCCGTGATCGGCCGTTGTGAGCAGTTGCGATGTCATTTTCAGTCGACAGAAGACAAAATGGCCGCCCCCAGAGATGGCTAAAAACGAGTGGATTAACACTAATTCCACAAACGCAAATATTTATCAGAATGCCCTGTTTCAACTAGTGGGCTTGCATAAAACATCTTCTTGAAAAAAATATGTTTGCGTTGACTTCCGCTTTAAAGCTTTTCTGTAAAGGCTTCAAGTAGTGCAAATATTTGGTGAAACAATAATCATAGGTTTCAAATCCACGGAAGCATGCTTGTGATTAATGTCAGTGGAACGAACAAGCTGTCCACATCCAGTCCAGTATCTGCCTTCATGTTAGCTTCACCCGGTGTTACCATGGCGACGGGCTTCCCTCAACATGTTGAGGAGCTGAATGTAGTAGCCGTAGCGACCACATTTGTTTATTCACACTTTTTCCCTTCCCTCGATTCACTTTAACAGAAACTTTTTGGCGTGGCAAACGCGAGCGTTTGTTGGCCGAACGCTGCGGTGACTAAAATCTGACGCAGATAAGCGCGGTCGACGCTTTCTTGCGTTCATGACATCGCATTACACGGCAGATGTGCAAACCGTAATGGGGCCTGACAGCCACTGTGGCGCCGTCCTCAGTCTGCCGGCCGAGTCGAACAGCTTTTAACATCTAGTCACTCACTGTTACCGTTCTTGTGAGGTAAGTGAATCCGTCACTGCGCAAGCCTTCATTTGTGGCTGTTTAGAAAATCTGCTCCGATCGCCCCGCATGTCTGATCAGCTTGTCTGTGTCCCCCTTTCAAGGCCTTAAATTATATTCACGGTTATGCTTTTTTTTTTTTTTTTTTTTTTTTTTTGGTGGAACCGATCCTCTTTTAGATTTTGTGCTCGGGCCAAAGCCCTGTCTAATGTATAAAATTAAAATAAATATTGCTTCGGCTCTCGGCGTGGCGGGCAGCCGTTTTACGCATTACGCATTTGGACAAACGGTAAGCAGGATAGTACGGTGAGCCTCAATTGTGTTCTACATTGAGGTCTCTTCAGCCCATTCAGCCAAGTTTAGCCCGAACTAGGCCCTTGGCGCCCTATCCAGCTGACCCAATTATATCCAGTCTGAAGGGAAAGATAGCCCACTTTCACCAACACGAGACGGCCAGCCAAGCTCAGGCTGACTGGCCTGCCATGGGGCTCATGCACACCTCTTTTTATTTATTTATTTATTTTTTTTAATATTTTTTGGACAAGACAGATGCGTACAAGCCTCTCTCTCTCATATGTGTGGCAAGCCGAGTATCACTTGGCAGGTGAGCCTTTTTCCTAAAAATAACCGTCCTTGGTGAGGTGAGGATGTGGAAGACCGACTGCGCTGGAGGGCAGCGCGGCGGAGATGCAGCATGTTTATTTTGATCGGGACATCCAGGGGTGACAAATGCAATCATCCACGTAATTACCAAGAAGCCAGATTAGCTTTGTTTTCTTCGATATTAAAGAGATAAAAACCCAAATATGGCTGCTTGCGCTGGATATAAAAATGTGCTCCCTTCCTGAGAGCTCCTCCGTCTTTGGGTGGAGGCAATTTGAAAACGGTGTTTTTTTTTTTTTTTGAGACGCTGGTCATCTTCGATACGGATGCTTTCACGCATCCAAACTACGGTGAAAGGAACGAGGGCTAAAAGTCATTATTCAAAGCCGTTTTCCCCATGGCGTGTACTCGCGGTGTCAACCGGAAATCGCTCAAGCACCTGTGACGTCATCGTCCATCAAACAAACAGCGGGCCGGCACTCGAGTGACTCACCGCGCCCGGGCGGCGATCGAGCGGGCCTGGAGTGCTCTTGATTGCTCCTCGTCAGTGACGGCGCGAGGCCAAGCTGAAGGGTAAGGAGCCCGAGAAAGAGAGCCATATAGAGGACACAACTTGGCCGCTCTACTTTTTGCGGGGCGTCAAAGTGGGACAATCTGTTCCTTGGACGAGCTCCAATTCTACTTTCCGGGGACTGACACACTGAAAATAATATCTATACACTCGCGCTGTCCTACATAAGCAATAGTGGAATTGACAAAACGAGGAAATATGAGCTGGAGTCCCTGTCCATTGATTCTTTTGCGGCGTATCGTGCTGCACCGAATTATTCCCTGTAGAGCGGGTGGAGGAGCTGGAAAACCCGCGCACATGCATCATTCTTGTCATGGCCTCACAGCAAAGCTCAGGTAAGATCATTGAAACGCGTCATTTGCGACATTTGCATTGCAGACAAGTCAAATACTTGCAGAATTGGTCGAGTCAAAGGCAAAGATTGATTTTGAGGCCAAATGTCAGCGCACAACTGTCACCCATCCATCTTCGCGCGGGAACAAGCGCACCCGTCTCTGTCATGGTTATCATGATGAATCACTTCCTGATTCGCACTTTCACTCAACGCGGATCTCCTGGTTCTGTGGGCTCCGCATGGTGTCTAATCAGGCTACTTTCAGATGCTGGATTTCTCCCCCCCCCCAGGCTGAGTGGATCAGTCGCGACATCTTTTTACTAATCAGGTTTTTTTAGCTTCGAAGGCACCGCGAGTAAACAAAGATTCTCATGTCTTTTGACCAAGGGGCAAACTGGGTAAAGGGCTTGAATGGTGATTCTAACAATATAGTTTAAATGCGTGACATTGTCAGCCGAAAAGAAGAGTTACATTACCACAAAGGAAGCCCCAAAATTTAATTTGATTTCGTTTCAACAGCGCCCAGACGCTCCTTCGCAGACTATCCGGCCAACCCGGATCAAATTCTTGACATCCTTCACTAGGCCACGCCCTTAATGTCACACCACTGTCACACGCATACTACAGTACAAACAGTCATGACTTTATAAAGCCACTTTGTGAGCTTAAAGCCACAAACAGAAAATGACACTAGTGAGATGCAGAAGATTAAAAAAAAAAAAAAAAAAAAAAAAAAGAGGGAGATCCTGTCAGACCAAAGTCCTCTGTAGTGAGCTGTCTAAAAAATCCTGTTTTTGCTTCTCATTCATCCCGCAACTCTGCTGTCCTCTCGCTCGCCTTTCTGCACCCAAATTGGATTAGTCAGCTTTATGCGAACGACAATCTCCGTCCCTCCTTTCAGTTTTACATTCCAATTAGTTCTCTCCTGCCTCCTCTCTCAGCCCCTCTTTTTTTTTTCCGTCTCTTATCTTGCTGAGTGAAAGTCTCCATCAATGTAGCTCAATATTGGATGAGAATTTGTTCATAAATCAAACATATGTCCCCCCCCCCCCACCCTGAGAGTGCTAACAAGCATCTTAATGGCACCTCGTGATTAAAGAATCATTCAACTTGAGATGGAAGTCGAGATTGAAAAATGAGCCAATACTTGAGCTTTGATTTATTTAAACCACGCGCTTGTTGGCTGTTCATTTATTCACGCAAATTCCCTTCCCTGAATGTTTTTGTCTTGGTTCACGTTGTGTTTACGTTTGCGATTTGGAGACATTTTCTTTTGGCACAGTGTCCCAAAACTTACTGCACTCTGACATTTTGTGGTTGTTTTGGTTTCAGGTATCACTTGGACAGATGGACGGCCATCAGCGTTTGACAGCTTCGGCTTTGCACTTTTGTAAGCGTGTCGTTCCCTTGCCATCGCAGGCTCGCCATACAGCCGCCTTGCAAAATTTCCACTTGCTTAGAAATTTTTTCTGTCATCCCAACTGCAGTTCAGCAGCTTTTTGAGAAGCTTTAATGTCGTCACACTGAGTATAATACAATTTGCGCTATGCATGGCGAGCTTCAAAAACAAGATCTGTTTTTGACCATTTTTGACAATGCAGAAGGCCACAAAATGGGGCCCCACTTCGGACAACCTGCAATCACTCTAACCCTCAATCTTCTCATCTGAAGTCAGACAGCATGTCCAGTAAGCAACGGCGTCATTTGATGGCTCCTGAAAACAAAACATTAAAAAAAAAAAAAAAAAAAAAAACTGTTAGAACGTTTTCTAATCGACTCATTAAGACTATTTTGGCCCTAATACTCACTCGCAAATTTGGCACATCAGCGTTTTTTCTAGGCCTTGACATCACAACATTATTTCTGCATGCCGCCGATTGTAGGTCTGTGTCCCATTTGGAGTCGTGTGTCCCCCCCCCCCCTCGTCAACACCACCCCCATTTTGCGTTGAGATATTTTATTGAGCTCCATCTGTCTTTCTGAATGGCAGCAGTCAAGCATCTGTTGGCCGTGATTGTAAAGCGCCTCAAGCCAGACAGGAAAACCCGCACACAACATATGGAGGCGCAAATTTGCCACTGTGAAAATGCCTTCATGGAAACACTTCCAAGAATTAAGAATAGGGCATGCAAAATTCTCTTGTCTGGTTTTACTGCACTATTGCACACTTGTTATAGTGTCTTCTTTGCTGGACAGCGAGGTCCTGCTATTTGCAAAGGGGAGGTCCTTCCACAAGTAACTAAAATCCACGAGTCACTTGATGCCTCCCTGAACAAGATTTCTAACTGCCTACAGATGCCACATTTTAGACATGGCTGTGGCCTAAAGAGTTTTTCAGCGAATAAAGGAGAATCGCCTCCAAAAATAATTAGTGCCGTCGTGACAAATTCCTTGTCCGTTACAACACACTTGGCCATAATTCAGATTCTTGGAGAGTATATTAACATTGACATTTGTTGACGTGCGACAACCATGAAGGCACTCGAAAACCGCAACCTCCTGATCCAATGTCAGGCGTCTTAGCCATTGGGTCACTTCTTCAATAAACAAAGGGCACAAATGTAACCCGGTGGTTATTGTACTGACCACAGGGTTGTCAGACCTTTTGGAAAGAACATTTCAGAATCGGCCGTACGTTCAGGGAGCCTCACTTATTTGAAAGCAGGACCATTAAAATGAGTGATGATGCAGTACGGCTGACTATTTCCTCCATTACCATCGAGCTGTTGGCACTGAGTCGTGCCTCCAACATGTTTGGCTTCATTATCTCCACCGACTATAAAGAGCTTGACCTCATGCGAAGCTAAATTGCATATCTAACTCACCCTCGTCTGCAAAGATCATCGTGCGATGCTAGGCCACACTTTATGTATATCGAGCCTGCCTTTCATCAGCTCCGCAAGCTTCCCCACTGGCTCAGTGGAATGTGCCGACCGCCAGCTCGCCGCTCACTAACGCGAACGTTTTGGTGTTGCGTGGCCTTTTTGATCTCACATGGCGTGTGTCGTTAAGCAGCACGGTCAAACGAGCGAGCGAGCCAGGGGCGGAGCCAGGACGTGGCTAATGGGTGGGCCTGAATATTTCTCTCACTGAGCACAATCCTTCCGGTCCCGACACATCGTATGTTCAAATGAAATGACAAATTGAATAATATGAAGTTCAGTTCCTTAGACAACCGCAATGATGCAATAGTATTCAATGAAATAAAAAACACAACAAAACACAAATTCAAAAATAATTTGATAATAATTTACTACAACTTTAAAACTATATATTTTTTTGAACAATACACGCAGAAAGTTTGGAATATTTTAGGTTTTTCAGGTGAAATTTCCTCTGAGTTGATAAATCGATTTATTTCTGGAGCAATGAGGTGATCCCTCACATCACACCAAAGTGCCGTGGCAGCGTGATTGCGAATACCTTTCTGTTCCAGACCTTTCATTTTGCCAGGTTCGCACCATCATGAACCCGCCGCGGGTAAAAACGGACTCGCTTCTCTCCCAGTCCCTCACAGCATGTTTCAAAGGAATGACCCCAGTCTCTCGCCATGTTTTATCTTCATGACAGCCGTGATGTCACTCAACCTTCTCCGCAGTGACCCCTGCGCCGCAAACCGTGTTGGGAAATAACGAGCACTTTTATCCCGGTCAGGATGACAAAGACGGCGAGGATGAGGAAGAGGATGAGGAGCAGGGCAGAGAAACCCGCAAAAGGGAAAGTGGGCGTGACCTCGAGAACGGAGGGTTAGACGCTCCGGTTGGGAAGGCGATGACGGGAGGACGGCAATCCTGGGAAGGCAACGTCGGCGACGCGGCCAAACCGGCAGCCGTTGTGGTCGGGCGGCAGAGAGCAGAGCGGCCCGCCCGGTCGGGCAACCCGGGAAACCGGGCGCTCACGTACGCGTCCAGTCAAGCCGCCCCCCACCATCAAGCAGCCGATAAGACGCAGCATCACGGCGTGGCGGCCAATCAGCATCACTTGAATGCGACTCACAAGAGACGAGCGCTGATGGAGCGCAGCATGACCACCATGGCGCCGACGGAGGATACCTTCCTGACCATGATAGTGTTCCGCATCGGGATTCCTGACATCAAGCAAACGGTACGCGCATTGTCTCCACCAACACAATTGCAGCTCCAAATGAGCCGTGGTGAAATACAACTACACTGTACTCGCTCGGTAATTCTTTCGCATACCACTAGAGGGAGCCCACATTTTCAGAATCAAACTTTTGGATCTGGTCTTCGGCATCATTTTATGCGGCTGGTGAATGATTGCCACAATTTCCTTTTGACTTAAGTTCAAATCTTAAAGATCCCCAGACATGCGTCGTCTGTAAACAAATACAGTGAAGCTCAGCTTCTGGCTAGCGAACGTCATGGTTAGCAACGTGTTTTTAAGAGAATGCCAAATTTGTTCATTTGTTTGAAAAGGCATCAGGCGAATGTGAATAGCAGCTTCCCCCGGGATCTTCAGATGGAGCCCAAGTAATGTCTAATTCCTTTATTCACGTTTTTATTGCGTAATAATTTGCAAGGCATTTAAGGTGCCGCTTTTCACTTGAAATCTGCTCTCTACAATGTGGCTCACGAAAACAAGTTTTCTTGCTTGAGAGAATGTCAAGACGAAAGGAGAAACGCAAAATGCAAATTGTTTAATGCATCGCAGCCTTTTCTGACTCAGAGCAAACGTTCCCATCTTGAATCCGAGGCGCTCTTCCCGGGGAAGCAGACCACTCTTGCACACTTTTGTTGAAAGCGCACCTCCTTTGACAATGTTGTCATTCTGCCGAGTGATGACTCCCAGAAGGAAGTGAGAGAAAATAATGAGCTTGACTTCATCCGCCTGTGACGGCAGACATGTAGGCATGTGCCCAAGGGTCAGATATGGATATCCTTTTATTTATTTATTTTGAAGACGCCAACCTGCCTCCAATTCACACTCAAAGCAGTTCTGGCTTGTGCTGAGCCGTCAGGTGAGAATTGACAAGCCCACACATCGCACGACTCGGTGAAAAACGGTGCCCCTGTGTAAGTCCCCCCCCCCCCCCCCGCTATCTCCCTTACATGCTGGCTGTTCTACATGTCAGCTAATCTGCCCTCAATGTAGCAGTAATTGCTAATCATCTAATTGGATTTTAATGAGTTTGGGGAGAGGTGGGACGCAAGGATACGGATATGGAATACGCTGTACAGTACCCACCTAAACCTCCGGAACATTACTGAAGTGATGAGAGACAGACGCCGAACACGACGCGCACAACTTGCCTGGCTTGGGAATAGAAACTTTCATTTTGCAGCATATAGCAGAGGTGGCAATTTAAAAAAAAAATACGACAAAAAGTTTTTTTGTTTTATCTCATTCCGATCGTCCGTTTTAAGTACAACATCAAAGTATTTGTACCTTTCTGCTTCTCTGATGTGACCTTCCCTTTACACCACTTGAACATCACCTTTCTCGTCTCGCAGCTTTCGTGGACTGTCCTCACTTCGCACCACTGACATAAAGTAGACATCATGATGATCTCCTCTCAGTCCGATCGAAAGCGCACAGCACATGACAAAGCAATAAGGGCACACGTATACCTCATAGTATAATCCTATACGTTCACATCCTGCGCGTGAGCCCCTTGGGGCGACAGAGATATCGCTACGGCAACGGGGGCCTGCCTCCTTTAATGAAGTGGTTGCCATGCCAATAGAGTCGGTTGGGCCTACGGCGAACTAACAGTGCAACGTATAGGGGGTGGATGCTCACGGGTGAGGGTTGCGCAGGTCGGGGGGGGTGAACTGTGCTGAGCTGTGGAGTTTTTACTCACTGCTCCCCGAAACGGAACGGTACGCATGGACGGATCTGGTTTACACCTCTATGCCCCTGTTGTTAGAACCTGCTCATCCCGACTGCGTGACTCAAGACTTGATAAAATGCTGTCAGGGTGTAACGTGATGTAATGGTGTGAGGAAAAGGGCCACGCGCAAATGACCGTAAAATCTCAAAATGCATTCACGCGCATATATTTTTTTTTTGTGGCCAATGAGTCTCAGGTGGATGTCACACGCTCATGCGCTAATTTGTTCTTTCTCCGCTGGCTTGTTGCACAAATTCACCATGAGGGAGGTATTTGGCCCCACACTCGTCTCCAGTCTTATTTCTCTGAGTTTACTGTAGCAGAGGATGAATTATTGAAAGTTGAGCAATCGGTATTCCATATAGACCTCATTTGGCTCTACAGCATATTGTTGGTGTATTATAATAAACTGCTGTTTGCCCCAAATGTACCGTAACCGAATTAATGAAAATGCAGCTCGGGGGGGTGGGGAGGGGGCTGTTGGACCGAGACCACTGCGAAGGCCATAGGCGGACGGGTTAACGAATAGCGCCAGTGTTGCGGCGATATAACCCTTTAAACAACGGGGAGTTGAACACATGTAGACAGACAAGAAACAATGAGTAAATAAATAAGGTACGCTACATTTAAAAGCAACTGCTCAAGGTTACTATTACATACAGCTTACTATACACAAACATGCATTTTAATCACAGTAACTGCCATTGTGCATTTTTTTTAATATAGTTATTAGCGAGACTGCTTTTAACAAGTGCTACAGCATTCATTTATTCACTTCAAAATGTATTTCTCACCATTATGTGTGAAAATGTAGTTTTACGATTAATGGTTAAAATAAAGCAAATGAAGTTGAAACACCAGCTTAGTTTTTACCATTAAGTCATTTTTTATTGATTTCCCAAAAGGCTTCCGGTGCAAGTAAAGCATGTTTTTTATTGCCTCATTGTATTTGACAATGCCGCAGACCCGGGTAACGGAGATACGTTGACCTTTGTGTCTTTCAGAGGTGTGTCCAGTTTGACCAGGACTGCACGGTGTGGAACGCTAAGCAGCAGATCATCGGATCCCTCACCGAGACTTTGTGGGACGTATTGAATTATGGCCTCTTCCAGCCGGCGGGAGAAGGCCGCGACGCCAAATTCTTGGCGGAGGAGAGGACTTTGCGGGAATACTCGCAGTCCTTTGAGAAAGGGGTGCCTTACCTGGAGGTAGGAAGCAAAAAATTGTGGACCTACTTTCATTGGATCATTTGTATTTAGAGACAATGTAGGTGACATAGTTCTTCCAAACCTTTCCACATTTTCACTTTTGAATTAAACTGCAACAACTATACGGGTTGAAATGTGAAAAAAGAACAAAACGTGGAAAAAAACAAAAAAGTTCATATTAAGCAGTGAGTGTGAAGTGAACATGGTGTAATAGAATGATCTCACAACGCCCTCTGCTGGTGAAACTAATATTGGCAACATTGATGCCACTTTTGTAAATTTCAACTAAAGAATTTAAATTTAAATTTGTGAGATATCTTGGGACAAAAGCATATTTACAAATGATGGGACAACATTTAAATGATTTAATAAGATAAAAAATAGTATCTTGAAACGTTCAACATTATTTACAGTTTTTTTTAAATTAGTGTGCTATCTTTACAAATTTACTTTTTCTCCAAACATTTTGATGGAGCTTGCATTTGATTTGATATTTTAAAATATGCAGCATGTGACTGATTGAAACACCTTTTTTTTCTCCGCCTCTTCAGTTCAGATACAAAACCAGAGTATATAAGCAGACCAATCTGGATGAAAAGGCGCTTTCCAAGCTTTGCACAAAGGTTAGTGAGTTGCTGAAAAAATGATTGTACACTGCAACATTCTCGTGAATCCGTCCTTCATTCTCGTTTTAATTCTCATTTGCACGCGATCTTTTAATTCATCTAGACTGATTTGGTTTCCGTCAATTTGTTTATTTGTTTCTCTTTCTGTTATGCTTTTAATGTGTTTTTGTAAAGCACTTTGAATCGCTTGTACATGACACGTGCTAGACAAACCCGCCTTGCCTTTCCGTGCTTTGTGGGAAAAAAAAGTATTTCTACTCACATTACCTGACATCTTCTCAGGTCAGTCTGAAGAAGTTCATGGATTATGTTCAAACTGGAGCACTGGACAAAATGTTTAAAGTCCTCGATAAAGGTCTCGACCCAAATTTTCACGACCCGGAGAGCGGAGGTGAGTGTCTGTGTCCGCTCATGAAGATGGACTTTCCCCACGCATCCTCATTTTCTCTCCCTGCCCATCTGCGAGCTAGAGACCCCCCTGACTGTGGCCGCGCAGTCGGGTCTGCCGGTGGAGGGCATCAGGGCTCTGGTTCAGGGCGGAGCTCATTTGGACTTTAGAAGCAGAGATGGCCTGACTGCGATGCACAAAGCAGTCAGGGTTCACAATCACACCGGGCTGCTGGTAAGATCTCCAAAGTGACATCCAGATGTGTGAAAAGCCGCTTGGGCACTGATGCAGTATCTTTGATATCCAACTTGAGGTCCTTGTACTAGTACACTCCTTCTCCTCATTTGTAAGATTCATAAATGCTCAAATGGCAAATATTGTTAGAAAAGTGTCTCCTGGTTCTATGGTTGTTTTGCTTGCTCGCCAGGCCCTCTTGTCGTTGGGAAGCTCACCAAACTACAAAGACCGCTGTGGCCTGACCCCGCTGTACCACACCGTCCTGACAGGGGGCGACACCTCCTGCTGCGAGACTCTGCTTTATTACCGGGCCAAGTTGGGGACCAGGGATGAGAACGGTTGGGATGAGTCCCATCAGGTACTCTTGGACAGCTCCCCCAAATACAAGTTGTCTCTTGATATTCAGCCTGTGTGTCCATTCTTTTATTGATTTATTTATTTTTTTATTCTAAAACGCATATCTCCGTTCATTTCAATGGGCAAAGAGAATCTACGATACAAGTGTTTTGAGCTCGATACTCTCAAGGCACAACTGTATTTGAACTCAGTTACTCCCCACCACTGCTTCTCTCTGTGTTCTCGCCTCACCTTTACGCCGCCCCAACATCAACATTCGACTCTGCTGGCCTTCACGCACTCATCTTTCCACTCTCTCCCCTTCCTCTCAATAGCACAGGGATGACGAGGAGTTTGGAATGGAAGAAATGCATAAGGTACCCTTCATAGCATCAGCTCATCACTCACAGGAGCCAATCAAGGCTCACACTGTACATAATATGTGGACATTATGATATTTTGCTCGCCGTTGAAAGCATGACTCATCTCGTGCTAATTACAGCTAATGCGTAGCAGTGATCTGCGTGCGTGCGCGCGCGCGCGCGCGCTTGGATGCAGGGCCGTTGCTTGCTTCCATTATGTCTCGGCGCCACTCTGATGAATGTGTGCTGCGAGCTCGTTGTCATGGTATTTTATTTTGGTTTGCTTTGCTTCGTGCTGTTTTTTTTTTTTTTCCCTCTTTACTTTGCACATGTCACACAATTATTTTAGTCTTTGCAGGAAAATATGAGGAAGCCTCTCTGGCTGCTGAAAGCTCATTTCTGTCTAATGATATTTTGTTTGTGTCAATTCAACTGATCTGAGCCCGTGTGAAAAAAAATAACAACAGCATTGTAAAAACACATGTGAGGTTCTTTTCTTTTGTTGTTGTTGTTTCCTGCTCACATGCAATGTTTGCCTAATTGAACACTCTGTATGTCTATCCCACTGTTTTGACTTTGAAAGGCTTGCCAGAACGGCTTTGCCCAACACTTGGAGCATCTGCTGTTTTATGGGGCAGACACCTCCTCTCAGAACGCCTCAGGGAATACCGCACTTCACATTTCTGCCCTGTACAACAAAGCAAGTAGAACTAATCCCCTCCTATAAAAAAAAAAAACGACTGCCAATAGAGCCCATTATTAATGCCGATGGTGATTAATTGCTGTCCCTCTACTAGGAAAGCTGTGTCCGGGTTCTTTTGTACAGGGGAGCAAATAGGGAGGCAAAGAACAAACATGGTCAGACCCCTTTTCAGGTAAGCCGCCAATTACAGTGGGACCTCTAACCGGTTGCATTCGACTTTAGAGGTGCCACTGGATTGGTTATTTCACTTTCGAGCTTTGAAATGGGGTGTCCACATTGTTTTCTGTTTGCAGCTGGCTGTGATGTCTGGTCACTTTGAACTCGGGGAAATTATCAAAAACCACAAAGATTCAGACATAGGTGAGTTTTGCTGCCCCGTCTTTCTTCTTCACGCTTGTCCTTCAATTTTGACTGCGTATCTTCCTCGGTTTCATTCTTTCACATGCATCTCCTTCTTCTTTGTAGTTCCCTTTTTGGAGTCGCCAAAATATGTCCCCAAGCGAAAAGAAAGTGCCCATACGCTGCCTCTTCCCTCAGTCCAGTCCCACCCCTTGCTGCGAGCTAACAGCGACAGCACCATGACACACTCTGATCCCGTGGTTATTCCCAACAAGGCCGCAACCACGCCCAACCCAGCTCAGGTATATGAAGTTGTACTAAGTTGCACAATGGCATTTTAATTCATTCAAATAGGGAACATTGATTTCATATGGCCTGACTAAACAAAGCTGCTACTCTTAACTACCGCGAAGTTGCTCCAGCACTGCACCAAGATGCCACCAGATGGTGCCAAAGCGATATTTTTTATACTAGACATGGCGCTGGCCTGAGCGCAAAACGCTGCAAATCACAAAGGATAGATTTTCTATAACAATCTGCAAATTTGCAAACGCCGAAGTTTTTTGAATTTTTGGAACTGCCTGAATCAGACACGCAAGTCAAGGTGCGTCTATGTGCTTCCGCAGGGCCGCCGCAGGGCCTCCGTTGGCTTGCGAAGCACGAGCAGCCCCAGAAATCGCACTCGTTCGCCATCACGAGGGCGAGGAGGCCAGAGTGACACAGAGGAGAGGCACCGGCAGCCACGAGGCAGGCAGGGGTAAGGAGCCCATCGAGACCGATGCCTTCTCGAGCTAATCAGGTCCTTTTGCTTCCATGTATAAACTGTGCTGAGCTTTAGTTGTCCCACTTACATTTCCCGACTAATTATAACCACGAGAATGTCACATTGTCGCATTTAGAGTGAGCAGCTAGTGAACCTTCTATGAAGTCATAGAAATGGAGCGACTAGTTAGGGCCTTTTCCGCGGTGTGACCCATTTCGCACTCCGGTGAGAGGTTGTCGTTGTTTTGACCTCTGTCCACAGGGCGAACCCTGCAGGCGGCGGGGCAGCTCAAATGAAGCGAATGTACAGCGCAGTGCCAGGGCGAGTGTACGTAGCCACTCGGGCGCACTCCGCTAGTGGAGAGAGACAGCTGTCGCTCAACAAAGGGGACAAAGTTAAAGGTGGGAGAAGCGCAACTTGAAAAGTGCAAGAGAGGAATTTAGTAGGGTCTTCTTTGCGGAAGATTTCCTGCTACATTTGTCGGAGAAGAGGCACAAACTTAAACAAGATGCATCATGTGGTCCTTGGCAGTGTTAAGTGTCGGAGAGGGAGGATACTGGGAAGGAACGGTGAAGGGTCGCACTGGCTGGTTCCCCTCAGACTGTGTGGAGGAGGTGGCACCTGTCAACAAGGACAATCGACCAGGTGAGATGTACAAATGGAAAGAGCTGCCTGGCAGATTTTAAAAAAAAAGATAATAATAAAAGTCTGATTATTTGGCCAAAAGGCTTTTAAGCATCTGTCAAAAGTAGAAAATGTAATTGGAAAGTAGGCCTGCTAGCATGATTACCAGTAAAAATGTAAGTACCGGTAATTGACGCCCCCAGCGCTGAAAAAAAAACCCCAAAAAACTAAATACATAAATACTTGAATACACCAAACTATGAAGACAAGTGGAATAAGAAAAATGGACACATGGACATATTTTCCGAGTACAAAAGCTTAATGTTTTGTCATTCTGATGAATTGTCCAGATAGTAGATCACATTATCACAGGCCTCAGGTGTTATAGATGAAATAATTGTACAGCGCTTCGATTGGATGCGTTGTTAATATAGGTTATATGGTCCCTCCGGGTGGGATTATTCTTTAAGTCGCTGTAATGATGGCCACATGTGAGAGTCATGGCTACGGGGCCTGCGCATTCAGGAAGGAAGCCATGCAACGTGTCAGACAGAAAGCGATGAAATGAAACTGTAGCATCTGTGTTGCCCGCCTGTGTGCCTTGCAGAGACGCGCAGCGGCAAAGCCAAGAGGAAGCTTTTCCGAAACGTGACAGTCGGCGCCTACGACGGCACCGATGGTCCCAGGTAAGAGTCCGCCTGAGGAGAATTTCACTTCCTGACCTCGCTCGCTAGGCCGTGCGCGCGTCCAACGCGCGGATACTACAGTACGTGCAGTTTATTCCTTGACGTTCTCTTTTCTCCCACGGCGAAATGCAAGTTTGAGAAGCACAGATTTAAAGATTTGTCCCTTTGCCGGTGTCACGTGACGACCTTGAAGCGATTGCCAGTGTGGATTCTGTGGAACATGGTGTCCGTGGATGTGGGAAGCAAGTGATCTGTCAGCTCGGCGGCATTAGCAGAGAGGAAGCAAAGGCGGCGTGTTTGAGCGAGCCCACTTGTTTCACCCGCTGTGCTGTTATGTCTGCCCTTGTGCTACATCCCGAATCGGCGCCTTCTCTCGATCGTTTGCTTCTTTTTTGGGGGGGGGGGGTTGTTGTTGCAGTGAACTGTGTCATTTTCAGCTCCTTATAGCTCTGCCTTTTTTTTTTTTTTTTTTTTGACATAAGGCTGTACATGTTTTGCTTGGGAGTCGGTGCGCGTCTGAATATGTCTTTGTGAGTAAATACATCATGTTGCTGATGATGAGTCATGAGCAGGCTGAGCGTTGGTTGCTCGTGAGGGGAGCTTACCCTGAGCTTTTACAGCCTCTCGCAGACTGGGACTGACATGGCCCTTTTCCCTGTCAATTTTTTTAATTTTTTTTTTTGGTATTAGGGCTCAACAATTAATCACATTCAAATTGCAATGGATGTGGTTTGGAGGATGGAGAAAAAATCTCTGCTTCATTCGGGTTGGTTGGTAGGCTTTGTTTTGCATTTTACTGATTTGTATCGTGTCTTGGTCAGTTCAGTGCTTGAGAAGTGCAGTCCAAGTGCAAAATTAAATCGCAATATTGAGGAAAATCTTCATTATTTTTCAAATATATTGAGCCCTACTTTGTATTTTTTCTTCTTCTTCTGTGGTTTTGTATTGTACGCGTGTTATTGTAGAGCAGTGGTGGAGTGGTGCTTCACCGGGAACAAGGTGATCCGATACATGTTTTCCCTCGCTGGGAAAATGTCAAATATGATTCCACATAGCAACTAGGAGAAGTGTTTGTGACGAAAAGCTCGGCGATGCTAAAGTTGGCAGGTGTGTGTGCACGCGTGTGTGTGTGTGTGCGTCTCTGGTGGGAATCAGCTGTTAGCCAATCTGTGATTCGCCAGCGCTAGAGAGCGTTTTCATTTGCACATCCTTATCTTGTTATCGTCACCCATCCCCCTCGATCGCCTGCTATCACACACGCCGATTAATATAAATCTCATGTTGTCAAACTCCTCCATTGTCTCAAGTATGCGGGTCACGGAAAGCCATTTGAGCAGTTTCAATTTCCTCCATGTGCTGGTATGCTCTTTCTACTCGCTTGTGAGACAAGTCAATGCTCCGATGAGCAATACAACTAGTAGAATGTCTTATTAGTCACATTTTTTCCAACAACTGCTACCCACTACTGTTTGACATTTCTCCCCACTAGTCGACCAAATGTTACCCGTGAGGCAAAACTGTGCACTAGTTGACATTTGCAAATGACTAGTAATACTAGAGAAGCATTGTTGAACTTAATGAGTACAAGTAGCGCACCGTTTTTGTGACATGATGTTGTCCTAGTATGCCAAAGCTGTCCTACTAGTGAGGGCAAAGAGCATACTAGTACATGGACCTCGAGCTGGATATCAAATAAATGCTCAAATGGCTTTATAGAAAGCACACTAGTATGAGGACTATGCTTTCCACTACGGTATGACATTTCTGCGCACTAGCAGGATGACTGTCTTACTAGTAAGGTTAGGTAAAACCACTAGTGGTCATTTGGGTGTTACTACTAAGATCCAGGAGGCTACTAAGGATAAACATGTCTCGCACTAGTAGCACACAGTTGCCAACTACTGCAAAGAAATATAGTATTTACTATATCATACAGTAGTGGAAAAAACATCACTATCTCCTGGCGTGTCCTAGTCCTTCGAGTAGTATACTCGAGTTATCATACTAGTGCGCAGAAATGTCATACAGTAGTGGGAACATGTCACTAGTTAGACATACACTCTACTAGTGCACCCAAGTTGTTCTATTGGCACACAAAAATGTCATACAATAAGACATTCACACAGTAAAACATTCTACTAGTGCCCTGTAGTTGTTATACTAGCGCGTTGAATTGTCTTATTAATGAGGAAAAGTGCAGACTAGTGCATGGACAATTCAGCACCCTGGTCAGATTTGTAATAAAAGCTCAAACGTATTCTCAAAGAGGGTTCGGGCCTGCGCACTCTTCCTCTGCCGCTCTCTCTCTCTCTCTCTCTCTCTCTCTCTCTCTCTCTCTCTCTCTCTCTCCACTCTGGTTGCCTGAGCTCCCGTCGGATGGAGGAAGGGAGGAGTGCAACGCGCAGGGGAGGGGGGGAGATGGTGGAGGAGGAGTGGGGGTGACATGGCAATGGGGGGATGCGGTGAGAGAGATTGCTCTCTCTCCCTCTCTTCTCCGTGGCCGTCAGTGGGCCCCAGAAACAGGAGCGTGTGGTTCATTTACAGGTAGCGGCTGTTTCCTCCTTCATTGGCTGGCTATGGATGTGAGGAGAGGACAATGGAGAGAGGGGAGAGGTAGACCATGCTACTGACAGGCCGTGTCCTTCCCTTTTTTTTTTTTTTTTCTTCAAACGCCGAATTCATGTGCCGCTGGCTCGCGCGCGCGTCATCTTTCCGTTTGTGTCGGAGCCTGCGTGGCTGGTGACATTTCCCGTCAAATGTTTCTGGATCGTAGACGCTGCAGCATGCCAATTTGTGTGTCTCTCAACTCCGTGCTTGTGTGTGCGTGTCAAGAGGACACGCATTAATGCATTTCGGTCAGACAATGTGGGTGTATTGCATTCTCTTTGACTCATTATTACCTTGAAGCCGATTCTCATTCATAGGGACCTGGCTTATTTGTACCCGTGTCTCTTTCAAGAGCCATTGTCTCATTAAGGATGTGTGCGACTGTGCAAAAGGTTCACTTTCATCCCTATGTGTGTGTTCGTGCGCCTTTGAATGAAGAGAAAAGCTGGTTCTGTCGTAGCACATCCGGTGCTGTGGGAATGCCACCCTATGTGCCACACTGAATATTTGATACGGCTCCATCCACTGTGTGTGTGTGTGTGTGTGTGTGTGTGTGTGTCACCCGACATCCATCAAGTGCATCACTTGTGGTGTGTGTGCGTGGCTATTGTCCCCACACTGCCACTCCATACTCAGCACCAAAAAAATAAAAATAAAAAAGCCAAATTTGCTCGTGTAGACCGTTTGGGAGCATTCAGAGACATTCGCGCCTTTCGAAGCTCTAAATTAGCCAGGCCGGAGGAGCGAAAGTCAAGCACAAGAGTGAGCAAACGTCTCAGTCGGAGACACCTGGAGGACCGACGTCACCGGGCTGTGTTTCCCCCTCCTCGCCCAAGTGGATGCGCAAAGAGCTCAATGTATCGGTCCACCCACTCCGTGTTACTTTGATCTTCAGAGAAGGGAACGCATGATGGAGGACAGGGTGAGAGAAAAAGGAATGAGGTGTGAGGAGCAGATGGCTGGAAGGCGGCAAAGCGTTGGCGAAGGCGCGCAAGGGATTGGACCTCAGTGAAGGAAAGTGACAATCGTCTTCGGTTCGGCGCTCATTGTGTGGATCGTCTCTTGTCTTTGGGGCTCATCATGGAGCTTTTCATCTTCTGCTTTTGGACCTCATCCCCCTGTAGTAACTGTTAAACCCTTTATAGACCTTTTCAGCGTGATGTCACACGTACATCTGGGTGACAAAATCTCCTGCGGCGCCACTTTTAAACTCTTTAAAGTGGAAGTCAACCCGAAAAAGTTCTTTACAAAAAAAAAATGTTCTATGAGCCTCCACTAGTCAAAACATGGCATTCTGATTAATATTGCATTTGTGGAATATGAGCTAAGAACTCAAATGCACTCGTTTTAGGCCATCTCAGGGGGCGGCCATTTTTTCCACTTTCTGTCAACTGAAAATGACATCACAGTTGCTCACGTGACAACCATTCACGATCACCTGTTTTCTGAAGCTGAGCCATGATTGGTCGTTAGCTGAGCCTTGAGCAACTGTGATGTCATTTTCAGTTGACAGCAAGTGGCAAAGTGGCCGCCCCCTGAGATGGTGGATTTTACTTCTAGTGCTTAACTCATATTCCACAAATGCAATATTAATCAGAATGCCGTGTTTAGACTTGTGGAGGCGCATAGAAAAAATTATTGAAAAGAAAATGTTTGGGTGGACTTTCCCTTTATCAACATCTAGAAACGATAAAACAATAACAAAGATAAAAACACTGTTGTATTAGATAAGACTCGATTCTCTTTAGGTTGTCAATTAAATAAAACATCCATAAAACTGAAGCTGAAGGTCACAAGCAAACAAACTTAACAAATGAAAGTTAGCTGGATTTCTTTTTTTTAATCCCACGGTGCTGACAAACTTTAAGGCTTAAAGTCCCAGCCAGACATACTAATAGAATCATAAAGACGTTTGCTTACATTATAACATAAAACAGACTACGTGAGTGTAACCTCTCTTCCCAGGCTTGCTTGTAGCCTTGGAGCATGAAGAGTTGTTTGTGGAGGACGATTAGAGGCCTGTCCAAGCTCCGCTTGTACATAATCTAAAGTGTCATGTATGTATGACTGGTCTGTGCAGTGGCTGAGGCCGCATCCTTGCAAAAAGCTGCCAGAGGCTGTGAAAGCTAATGCGGCCATTTAGGTGCATTTGTAAGTCCACGCTTGCAACTCAAGTGTATGCGGCCGTTTATTTGATTGTGTCACGTTGAAACGAGACTGGATTAGTATGGAATGGCGTCCCGTGGTGCTTTCCCTCCATCGTGTCACTCACTTACATTGTGCACCATTGCTGTTTATTTTGCCACCGACTTTTTTTTTTTTTCTTTTTTTTTGCTGCAGTGTGGTTTCATAATGTGATGCAGTTAAACTGTTCTCCCCCCCCCCCCCCCCCCCCCCTCAAATTGACAAAATTACTTTCCTCTCACAACAGAAGTCAAATGACTCCACTCTGTTGTTATCCCCCATCCTTCTCCTTATAGTGACTACATCATTAAGGAGAAGACAGCACTCCTACAGAAGAAAGACAACGAGGGATTTGGTTTCGTCCTTAGGGGAGCCAAAGGTGAGCAATCCCCCCCCCACCACCACCCCCCCCAAAAAAAAAGTGATTGCACTCGTTTCATCTCCATTCATCCTCATCTTTTCTCTCTCAACAGCTCAGACTCCCATAGAGGAATTCACTCCGACGCCAGCGTTCCCAGCGCTGCAGTACCTGGAATCTGTCGATGAGGGGGGCGTGGCGTGGAGGGCCGGCCTAAGGATGGGGGATTTCCTCATCGAGGTGTGGACAGCTTGGAATGTGTCATTTTTTTGTCATTGACCCTTGCAGAGGTGGCAAAAGTACTCACACCCTGTACTTAAGGGGGAAGTCAACGCAAACATTTTCTTTTCAAGAATATGTTCTATGCAAGCCCACTAGTTGAAACAGGGCATTCTGATAAATATTGCGTTTGTGGAATAAGTGTTAATCCGCTCCTTCTTAGCCATCTCTGGGGGCGGACGTTTTGTCTTCTGTCGGCTGAAAATGACATCGCAACTGCTCACAACGACCAGTCACGGCTCAGATTCAGAATTGCTGCTTAACTTGTACTCCACAAACAAATTAATCAGAATGCCGTGTTTCAACTAGTGGGCCTTCTGAGAACATATTCTTGAAAAAAAGATGTTTGGGTTGACTTTAAGTAGAAGCAAAATCTATCTTGCACTTCTCTTCTACAGTAAAAGTAAAAAAACAGACTAAAAGTACAAAAAAATATATATATTTGCATTTCATTACTTTCCATCAGTGCAAGTGATTCCAAATGTTTGTCATTGTAGGTGAATGGCCAGAATGTGGTGAAGGTCGGACACCGGCAGGTTGTCAACATGATCCGACAGGGTGGCAACAGTCTAATGGTGAAAGTTGTCATGGTTGCTAGAAACCCCGAGCTGGAGGATACCGCTCGAAAGAAAGGTTAGCACCATGCCCCCCCCCACACACACACACCCTTTTCCATCGCGTGTTGACGATGTGACGCTAACGCAGATTGCATGTTTATCTCAACGCGTAATCAAAGCGCTTGCTAGTGATGACTCAATGTGTGTACCGTACAAGAAAAGTAAACACCAAGCCTGCCTTTGGCTGGCTTCCCCATGCAGCCCCGCAGCAGACGAAAAGGCTGACCCCTCCCGCCATTGCCCTGCGCTCCAAGTCAATGACGTCAGAGCTGGAGGACATGGGTAAGATGACCAAGACACGGGGCAAAAAAGCTGTTTTTTGGGCCTGTTTCTTGCTTTGACTTGCAAGCAAAAATTTGAAATGGCGTATGTCAAACAACCACACCGCTTTGCCTTAGGAAAGTCCACGTAGCTTAATGCTAACAAACGATGCAAAACACCATAGATGGGCTAACGACCAGCATTGGTGTCACGTTACAACCCTTTATTACTGTAGTTTTACTGAGGAGTTGTGACCATCTCTCTGCGCAGCATGTCCGCATTATACTGCCGCTAACATTTTCACAGCGATGTAGTTCTTGATTTATGTGTGAAGAAGAAAGGTGACAAGAAATAGGAACACCGGTACTTATTGTTTGTTTTTTTTCCTTCCCCCCCCCCCCCCCCCAATTCTCAACAACCAAATGTGCTGCTCCGAAGTGGACAAAGGTGGGAGAATCACAAAATCGTGTGCGCTCATTGTCATTTGCGTCCCTATCACCATCCCTCCTCTGCACTCACACCATCTTGTGTCTGAGTATGTATTCCATCCCTTCATCTGCCATGTGAACCTAACGACACGGCACTTGTATTCGCACCTAATTTATATTTCCCAATTATGTATGCTCCAGCTGCTTCTCCGTGGAAAAAGAAAGCAGGTGAACGTCAGGCTTTATCATTGGCTCGATCAGCCCCTGGGCCTTAATTAAGAGTCGTTTGATGCTAGCGTTTCCTCTCTCTCTCTTTTTTTTTTATTCCAACAGACTACGATTCCTCTCAGGGTCCCGATAAGAAGAGGACAGTCTATCAGATGGCACTGAGTAAGGAACACTCTTTGGTCATGGAGTGTTTCTACACCTTCGGGGATCAAGAAACGCTCTTTTTTTTTTGTGTGTCCCTCCTTTTCTTTTTTTTTTTTTCATTTTCTTTTTTTTAGATAAACTGGATGAAATCTTGGCTGCCGCCCAACACACGATTACATCAGACAACCAAGGCCAGAGAGGTCACGGAGGCAAGAGAGACCGGAGCAAGAGTATCGTTCCCAACGTCTCCAATGAGGTATTTTCTGCCAGTTCTCTTATACACATTTCACACACGAACATTTGGCAACCTGCGTGGTTTATTTTGGACGTAGTCCGATTCCTTCGACTTGTCAGCTGTGGACTTCATTCTCTCTCCTGCAGAGCGAGTTTCGTCCCTGCACTGGGCAACAGCACAGATTTAATCATGCGGCCTGTCTTTGTCTTTTAGCTTTGGGGATGCGCTGCTGCCCTCACAGCACTTAGAAATGATTGGCAATGAGCCACCCACACATTTGCTTAAGTCTGAATCACGTTGTGGCCATTCATCTACTCTGTTGCTCGGTGCATCACCAGTACTTGAGGTGGATGGTTTTTGATATTGTCATGTATGCAAATGAGCCAGTCGCAGTTTTGTTTGACTTTATAAATGTTTGGCCTTCCAGCATTCTATTTTGTTAAAACCTTCTTTTTCTTCTTTTAATTATGTCGGACACCTGAAGCCAACGTACGAGCTGCAGTCCACATTAAATCCCAGACCCGGTTTTACCTACAACCAAGCCCACTTTCAACCAGCCCAGCATGCAGTCATGATGCGTCAGAAATCCATTGGTAAGACTAAATAAAGAATACATACATAAATAAATAAATAAATAAATAAATAAATAAATAAATAAATAAATAAATAGAATAAATTAAAAATAAATGTCTAGGAACTTGGACACAGCACAGAGAAGAGGTTTTGATTTTGAATTGATTTATTTGTTTTTTTCTAATTGAAAACAAGCAAATGATACACAACTTATATATGGACAAGAAAAAAGAATAATAGTACAGAATAGACAATAAAAACAAATGTGTCATTTAACAACCCTGCCCTCTTTGCTCTCCCGTCTTTGTCTTTCTTTGCATAATGCGCCCTTTCTATGCGTGAAACTGCCACGTCAGCAGAATATCCGAAGGGAAATGTAGACATAGTTCCTTGCTAACTGCACGTCGCAATTGTGCTGGATAACTGCTGATGCGAAAGAAGGCGCTCAAGTTTTTATATAGTGGGGAGGGGCGACTCGTGCTGGACTCAAAAATACGTCACGTGGCACTGTTTGAGCCATGCCCCAAAATTTAAGAAAACTAAAATTGTGAGTAATAATTTAACACTATTGTGACACAATTCAGTGCTACGCAGTTCTCACGCCATCATCTTGAAACCTGCGTAATGTATTTAGAAACAAATCTCAGAATTCATTTGACAGGGTCTTTCATGCAATTGTTTGTAACTGCCCGTGTTGTTGTACTAAGGCATAACTGAAGAAGAGAGGCAGTACCTTCATCCACCGGCGATGAAGTTGGCTCGTAGCTTGTCAGTGCCAGGACCAGAAGAAATCCCCCCACCCCCGAATACATCAGCACCCGAGCCACCATTATCTGCCGGCCCTCATCCCGGGAGGGGGCCTGCCGTGCCCATACCCGCTGGCTCTCAAGCCCACTTCCAGCACCAGCCCCAACCGGGCCATGCTAATCAATCAGGCTGGGAACGAGGAGGCGGGATCAGCCAGCAGGCTATGGTCTCGACGCTCCGCAGACAATCGGAAGGACTGTGCGCCAGGGAGCAAGAGGCGCCCAGGCGAGGCGGCGGCAAGATGGGCGGCTTAAGAAGAGGCTACAGTAGCGCTACGCCGCCAACGAGCGCCAAGCCTAAAACCCAACCAAACGTGCCGCATCATTCGCACGCAGCCGCTCGGGAGCAAGGCGGAGGGAGCGGCAGGGGGGCGGCCCGCAGGGGGGGTCGGGGCGCTCTGACCAAGCAGTCTAAAGTTGAGGACGGACTGCGACAGCATCGTGGGAAAGGCGGTGCGGCCAAAGAGAAGACGTCCATCCCCATCCCCACCATCATCATCAAAGCGCCCTCCACCAGCAGCAGCGGTCGAAGCAGCCAGGGTAGCAGCATGGAGGCCGAAGTCCCGCAGGACGCGGAGGAGCAGCCGTCGCTGGAAAGCCCCAACTCCACTTTACCGTCGCCTCTCAGCTCCACACCACCTCAGCCAGCCACATCCGCCTCCTTGCCGCAATCAACCGCCGCTCCTCCCCTTTCTTTGAAGCAAAACCTGGAGAACGTCGACTACTCGTCGGCATTCGGCGCGCGCCGGGAGAGGGAACGCTTCCGTGACATGAGAAGAAAAAGTGCTTCATTCTTCCTCTCATCTGAGGAGGACATCCAGGGGGAGGCGGGGGGCGGCGCCGGCGAAGGCGGGGAAGCACTAAACGCGAGGATTCAACCCTTACAAATGGAAGTCCCGACTCCTCGACTGCGGCCCTCCAAGTCCATCGACGAGGGCATGTTTTCTGGAGACAACTATGTCCACTATTCCAGCAGCATGCCTCCAGCCTTCGGCCTGCCCGAGTATTCCTCCCCTGTCCTCAGTCAGGATGGGCAACCCAAGTCAGCGCCGTCAATGTACGGCTCCCAGCCGGCCACGACTTTCATCCACCCGCTCACCGGGAAGGTTCTGGATCCCTCATCCCCGCTCGGACTCGCGCTCGCTGCGAGGGAACGGGCCCTCAAGGATGACCGCAGGACTCGCAGAGAGGAGAGACACTTCGGTCGACAGCTCTCCACGGTGGGAGCGTTTACGCCCCCCACCCAGACCCCGACACCCTCCCTCTTTGCGACCCCGACACAATCGACCTACACGTCACCCGTTTCCCTTCACTTGACCTCCCCCACCACCGCCACCGCCTCTCCCGCTTCACAAAGTCGACCTCAGTCACCAAGGATCTTGCGCGTGGGAGGAGGGGGGGGAGAAGCCGGAGCGAGACAAGGACGCCGGGCATCGAGAAGGCCTGAGGGTTCGTTTCTCAGAGGACAGAAACAGCCAATATTCAAGCCAGTATTACCCCCCAAGCCCCAGGGAGAGAGAAAACGAGGCCCCCGATTGCAGACCTGTTCCCCCCCTCCAGCCTCCGCCACCCCCGTCTCAGCCCGCCCCCCGCCGGCCGTCCTTCCTGCAGATGGAAAGCACTCCGAACACCAGCTACATCCCTCAGTACACGGTCCCGACAGCACCCGACGCCATGGCGGAGACCAAGGCGGACAATCTGGGAATGATGGTCCTGCCCCCACCGGCTCCCTCAATCGATGTCGACGAGGAGTTTGTCTTTGCGGATCCTTTGCCACCTCCGTTACAGTTTGCCAACGGCAAGAACGAAAGGATGAAGGACTACTACCAGAGCTCGAGTCCTCGATCCGCCGCTCCAGCGCCGCCTCCTCTACCGTGCCCGAGGACCCCGAGCGTTCCTCATACCTCGTCGCAGGGCGGCGACTCCGCGGCCTCCAGCCTGACCTCCTACGACAGCGAGGTGGCCACCCTGACGCAGTCGGCTCTCTCGCCGTCTTTACCGTCCCCTGCTCTGCCCGCCGCCAACCTACACAGGCCCCAACCCGTCTCCCTTTCTCACTCGTATTACGGCGGCTCCAACGAGCCGTTGGCGGGCTGCGACGCCACAGCTGGCGACAGAGGCACGGCCGCCCTCACCAACACCATGTCGTACGCCACCACTACCATGACGGCCAGCGCGGCCGCCGCGACCGCCACCACGTCCACGGGCCTCCGACTACAGCGCCACTGTGGGAGGAGCCATGGGCGGCTTCGGCGCAGGGGGCAGAGCTGCCAACCATGTTCATCACGCCGCTAATATGTCCAAGGGTGGAGAATGGCAGGATGCGGTGGTGGATTCTGGGATTGAAGAGTTGGACAGTCACAGCAGCAGTGACCATCATCTGGAAATGTTGGGATTGACGGGGCTAAGAGGAGACAGGAGCGGCGTCGGAGGAGATGGCGCATGCGGCGAGGGGCGAAAAGGGGCCGCGCTGCAGAATCCTTCTTCAGCTTACTCTGCCGGACAAACGTTTGCGGTGCAAAACTCCAAATTGGCAAACCCTGCCTTTCCAAAGTTGACTGATTACAAGGAGGGAGCAGGCAAGGTCCTGCCTGTTGCACTACGAAGGCAAAACAGCACCCACCCTGCTCCTTTACAACTGCATCGGCAAAACGTGCCAGACCATATCAGGCTAGACGGAGCCCTACCCGATGAAAGGAAACTTTTGCAGAATAGGCCCAAACTGGAGGAGGACTTTAGCGCGACGTTGGCGGCCTGCTTGGACAGGCCTCTTGACGCTCGGTCGGCAGGCTGGGGCGGAGTTGGGGGAACGCGAGCAGCTCCAGAGAACCGGCGTGGCTTTGGACGCGCGCAGGCTTCACTCGCCTCTCTCGGGTGTGAAAGGCCAGCATCATCAATGAGCTGAGCTCCAAGCTTCACCACATGAGTAGCATGAGGAGCATGGACGACTGGAGCCAAACCCCAAAATCACCCACCATGCACAGGTGGGTTCTTTTCGGTATCTTTTCATTTGGCTTGTAGGAATTTGTAGGCTTTATTTTTGACCTCGCTGTCCAACTTTTTTTTTTCCACTGGGGACCATTTAAAATATTTCTTGATTTTGGTTTGATTTGAAGTGATTTAAGGGCCTTCATTTAGACGAAAGAGAGTTTCGCTCTTTGCTCAGTCCCCATCTTCAGCAAATAGCTCTCTGTAGTTTGGCCAGTTGATTTGCTTTGACTTTCAAGCAAAAACGTGAGATATGAGCACTGTACGTGCTGTGAACTCATCTCACTTCACAACAAGCAGCAATTTGTCTGATAGTGAGCAATTATTTATTAAAAAAAAAAGAGGCCTCAAGCCATTTAACCTCTCCCGGTGGAAGCTCACTGTCAAACTAAACATAAAACAAAGACAATTACACGTTGTGTATTTAAAACAACCAAATCCGCCTAGCTTAACGCTAACAAACAATGTTAAAACACCACAGACAGACTAATGAATAGCATAAATGTTTTTCCTCAAAGAAAAAAAAAAAAAAAAAAAAACATGACAAAACTGAAAGTTCCTGTCTTCTCCTCAAGGTGGCACTCACGGACCCGATGGTTATAAATCACTGGTTTATACTGGCCGTGTCATGTTTGTCTTTCAGGTATTCTGCAGATTTCAGCGAGACATTTCACAGCCCGCCCACCGGCCGCTCCACCTCCCCCTTGCCCACTTCCTCACCTCAGCACCATCCAGTGCTCCCGCCCAATCTGTCGACCACCCCCTCCGTCTCCCCTTCCCCGCAGGTACCGGGACAACGCAACTGGACCCGCTCCCCCTCGCCGCAGATGCCCACCTCCCCGGTTCACTCGCACCCCCCGCACTCGCCGACCTACTGCCCGTACCCGACGTCGCCCAAGCACCGCTCCAAGATGCGGCGGCAGACTTTTGATTTCCAGTGCAGTCCCACGAAGGAGATGCGATCTGCCGTTTCTCGACGCCGCGCCCCCAGTCCTCTTATCTATAACACCGAACAGCCCAACTCCACCCCTCCGCGACCGTCCTCCTTGCCCATCCTCCCCAGCACTCCAGTCTACAGCAACCCCTTTGAATTCCCCGGACCCCTCACCCCTCCCTCCCCCGGCCTCCCCCTCGGCGATACCTACACAGCCTCGACGCCGCCACTTTTCTCACCGTCGGGCGCACCCAGTCCGAACCCGTTGCTGGTCTCCCACTCTCTCTCCCCGACACATTACCTCTCCGGAGCATCTTCCCCGCTGCACTTGCCCCCGAGCCCGTCCTGCCTCAACTTCCCCCACCTCACCCCGCCCCCGCCGAGCAAACCCTTCGCTCTCAAGCCGCTGCCCTACTGGACCAAGTACGACGTGGCCGACTGGCTGGCTTACCTGAACCTGGGCGAACACATAGAGCGCTTTATCGATAATGAAATCGACGGATCTCATTTGCCTTCGCTTACCAAGGATGACTTCTTGGACCTGGGGGTGACACGCGTGGGGCATCGAATGAACATCGAGAGGGCGCTGAAGAAACTCACCGACAGGTGAGGGAAGACTTCAACGCAGCAGGGTCGTAGATCGCAAAGGAAAATAGAGCGTCCCTCCGGAAAAGCTGAGTCCCCACTTTTCTTCATCGTATGCATACAATTTGTAATTTGAAGTGAATCTTTCCTCAATCCTTCGCCCGTGACTTTTAGCAGCCCGCTTTAGTTTCCCTTCGTGTTGATTTGCCCTCCTTCTCTCCCCAGGCCGTTGCATGTCACTCCTTCCCCCAGAGACACAGATTGAGAGTGATGGGGTGATTGAGAGATGACAAAAAAGATGTGTGAGAAACACATGACGTGGCAAAGGAACATTAACAGAAGATGTGGAAGAGGAGAACAGTGGACTTCAACACACTTTGTCAGGCTGGTCATGCTTGTATCTGATTTGCACATTAGCGCACTGATTCCTGGTTCAAAACACGGTGCTGAAATGACGTATACAGTGAACCCCCGTTTACCCCGCAGCACACCCATCCACGATTTCCTGAGACCATACAAAGAACATTTATTGAAGTATACGATTACCTCTTCTATGCACTTTAAACACATTTACATAAAATGCACAAAAGGGAATTCAACATTGTACATTTCAACACCGATATTTTCAACCAAATGATATTTCGTCAATGTTGCCGAGCAGACCGGGACTCTTTACACCTTGAGTTGTTGAGTGTGTAACCCATTAACACAATTTCGAAAGTTTTCATATAAATGCACATTGATTCCGGTTAGTTACGTGTGTTTTTTTTTTTGGTACTAAAACCAAGCAGATGTATGAAAACTGGCACAAAAATTCGACGAAAAAATTTAATTGAAAACCAAATTGTACGAAAACTGGGGCAAAAGAAAAGCAAGTTCCACTCTACATTCTTAGTTCTCTCTGCCTCTTCTCCTTGCTGTTAATTCCGCGGCATCTCTTCCCGTAGAGCTCAGCACTGCTCGGCATGTTGTGGCACAATGCGGTACTACACTGAAGGCAGCCAATTCTAAATTCGGACTTGCCTATATGCAGTAAAAACTCATCAAAATGATTGCTTGAAAATCTGCGATGTAGCGGGGGTTCAATGTATATCACATAACACTTACACGCAGTAGAACACACACACACACACACACACACGCAAGGACAGATGGATTGTCACACCATCTGCTGCGCCTGCGAACGCTGAGTAAACGCCAGTCTGACTTTATAAAGATGCTTAAAGGGTAAACACCGCTAAAATGTTGCCAGAAACACAAGGACCTCATCGTGACATCACTTTGTTGCGTTACAAGGCCAAAGTCTGAGGACAACAGAGGAGGATTTCTAATTTTATTTTATTTTTTTTGACGATGAAGAACGTCGTTTGAATAATAGTATGCGTTTTTTTGCCATGTTCCCCAAAAAGTCTTTCCAATAATAAGATTTATATGTGTGTTACTTGCGAGCACTAAATATATATTACATGTTTAGCAGGAGTCTCTATTAGCCAATATTAGGTTTGTACGAGCAGCAAACTCATTTCAAATGGCTCGCCTTGAGTAGTCGTGTATACACTGGAAGACGCTTTTGTTTATTTAGTAGCAACGAGTGTTAGGGCCACGCCGAAGAGGCGAAACGTCGTCACGTGACGAGAATGAAGTTGTGATGTTGCGAGGACAAATGCCAGAAGGTTAACGAGAAAAACGTCAGACTTGTGTCGGGTGGATGTGAAAATTCCCACAGTAATGTGAGAGCAGAAGTTGGCCGGCAGCTGTTGTCGACCATATTTTGAATGGCTAATGTCGTTTATGTTCATAATATAGTGCAACTTTTGTCCTGTAATATTTTGACCGCGTTATTGGAATGTTTTTTTTTTTCCCTCATTTCTACTTTGAGACATTTCAATATTTTCCTTTTCTCTGAAGATTTTCTCTTTTTTTTTTTCTCTCAAAATTATGGCAATATTCTCTAAAGAAGGCAGTTTGTAATATTTTGGTTGTGTTCTATGAAGTAATATAGTGAGAAAAAGAATTACAAATAGTTATAATATAATATTCAGTCCTTCAGATTTCATCCTAGCACAATTCAAATGGTAATATTTTTTTACAGTGCAACCCTAATACTCCATAATTTCGATTTGTGATTCTATTTTATTTTTCATTTCAAACCGTGACCGTTTTTTTTTTTTCGTCTTTTTTTTGTTTTTTTTTAACGAGTGCCATAGCAGAAGTCAAGAGGGAATGGATTCATGTGCCACATCGTCTCACTGTATGTGCCATGTTCACAAAGGGCTTTTTAACTGCTTCACCTCTCGAACCTTGACACCCTTTTCAAGCGGTACGTCTGCTTCTGTGCCGGTCGGCGGCTTTCTTTGAATGCCTGTTCCACAAAAAAAAAAAGTTTGGGGTTTTGCTGTTGCTGCTACTTGTTGACAATCCTCTTTCACGCAATCTGGCCTCAAGTCACGAGAGAAACGTGTGAATTGTGATGTAGTATGTCAGTGGTACTCAAGCTGGCTATGACTATTTATCCTGACAAAATACATCTTTGTTTCTGAAAAGATTACCACTTAAAATACGTCATTCTGGATTTAGATTTTCAGGAGCCGATACCAACACCTGTTATTTGAAGTCAAGGAGCCAGATATCTGATATTTGCTATAAGGGGGAAAATATTAGCCTGAAAATTTGGACTAGTACAAACTCTAACGCTTCATTTAAATGCCTTTAAGCAAATGTTTATTTTCAGATTTGCAACATTTTCACAAACTTGCTCACCCTGAAATTTCAAGTCAGCGTAACCATTTTGAAAAATCTCTGTCTTCCAAATAGCGTGGCCGTGTGTTGTTTCGTTTGGAGATTTGTGTCAATGCTGTCTATTCTACCGCTCCCCCCCCCCCCCCCCGCCCCCTTAGTGAAGCCAACACCTGTTATTGAACGCATATTCTCGCCATGTGAGTAACAAAAACATGGCTCCAGTATTCTTTCACGGCGAGTCGCCTCAGCGCTATCGCGCGACGGCCGTGAAAAGGACTTGAGCTGTAGTGTAGGAAGCACTACATACCACAACATAATTTATACAAATATTTTAGGTCTAGTGAGATGTATAACGAATATGACCACATACAGTATGAGTGTACGTATGCAGAGTTTAACAAAGTATATATGAATATAAAGTTACGTTTTAAATGCGATAGAAGTACAACTGTGTTGAAATAAATACTGAACTGATTGTCTTTATTTTGCTCATTGTTCTTTGTACCGTCTCCTCCTTTTTAGTAATGATGCTATTTACAGGGCTGGGTACGGTTTGACTCATTTGGCAGCCCTGAAGACAGACAAATGTTTTCAAGTCCAGGATTATTTTTCCCATCAGGCCTTCCCAAACTAATAGCAGAAAAAGGATGGCGCTCGCTGGGAGGGATTAAACCAAATGGCTTAATTCAAAGCAAGCAGGGGCCGCAGTCATGCAGCAAACCAAAAAAGACGCCCGTGAGCTCTTCATAAGAGCTTGGAAGAGGATGAATGATTTTTTGTTTTGTTTTCCTAGCCCAGTGGTCAGGCTCACATTCACTGTACAACTTTGTGGGTTTATTATGTGAGGTCTCGTAGAATAAATTCCCAATGTTAAGAAGGTTAGTCTTGGGATAACCACTTCCTTTACAACAGGATGTATTGAGAAAAAACACATTCCACTTTCTTTGTTGTACCGCTACCACCTGCGACCTTTTGTTTTCGGAACTCAGTCTTGGATTAATATTTGCTATTTCTCCAAACCACCCACGGGGCACTGCGACCACTCTAGTGACCTATGTTTCTCCATGTGTTTCCATTTAATATGAGGTGTGTCCAAAAAGTCCCAAGACAAGTAACCAGATAGCTTAGGCCTTTCAGGCCGCTAGGTTAATGCTAACGTTAATAGCATCTATGTAGCGGTAGTTTGTAACCCTTTAAGCAACAGGTTGAACACAAACAGTGCAGCGTTAGATATAGACTGACAATGTAACAGTACACAGTCATATATTCTTTATCCTCTGCGAAAAATGACTATTCGTGCCGTACTGATGAGCTGAGAGGACCTCCGATGTCTCAGTGAATAGTATATCTTTGTCTGTAATATACTGCCCCTAGGTGGCCAAGGCAAGCACAAGCAATTGATGCAGTATGACAGTTTTTGTATTCTATTAATATATACATCAGTACTTCTGCTTTTACCAGTATTTTTGTTGTTTTTGTTTTTTTATATGCAAGTATCAATTCCTCTACATATGTACAGACTGCGAGTACTTTTGCCACTCCTGAACAGGACGCCAATGCCATCCACTGTCTAATAAGCTCACATGACTCCGCAGCACTTTGACACAAGTCAAAATGACACTGTGGCATCCCATTAGCACCATATAGAGAGTGACAGAAGGAGGGGCAAGTGTGGGGGGGTCCCTCAAGGCTGGAGAAGTGATAGTCAAAGAGGAGTGAGAGGATGCCAGGGATGGACTTCAAGTGAGGGGCAACGAGAAGAAAGGAAATCAAGCTAAAGGTAAGACCAGTATGACTCTTATCAGCACCGTGTGTGTGTGTGTAACTTTAAGTGTGGCAAAATGGGGTCGAGGTGGGGGCGGGGGGGGGTCTGGGTGCTTGCATGCTAAGAGGGAGAGCCTCCAGTAACAAGTGCTGCTCACTTGAGTAATCAGTGGTGATTCACGGACAACATGTAAGTGCCCACTGCGTGACTGACTGCTCTGCTGCCACCTTAGCTTTGTTTTTGGCTTTGAGAATGCAGCTTCTGTGTGTCCTGTTTGTCTCCGTTCAGTGGTGGGAAAGAACCAAGTACAAATGTGTCGTGGTTTTTTTTTACTACCCTCTGCCGATGACGACATGACATAAAAATAGATGCGAGCAGAGAGAAGTAAAATCCGATTGAGATCTTCTGGAGTTTTTAGGCGGAATATGAAACCGGGAGCATGAAAATCCCTGTAAAGTGAAGTGTTGTCTTTTAAACCACCGTAGAGAATCATGTTGTTAACAACATTGCCAAATTTGAATGATTAATTCAAGGGAAGTTTATAAAATGAGGCTTCACAATTGTGAAAAATCCAAGGTGTCTCTGCTCACAAACGCTGTGGGCGTGTCCGCTGAATATGCTGAAACCACACCCTGCCCAACCGTCAAAGACCACGCCTACAAATGGATGCTACTTGCTCTAGCATCTTTCCTATGCGTCCATGTAAATAGATGTTTGACTTGCGAAAATATAGCCACTTAAAGCCTCCAGTTACTGAAATATGTCCCATTGGGTCATCGTGGTGCTTTTCCACAGCGCGACGAGGCGCTCTAAAGAAACCCCTGTTCACACTCTGGTTGTCACGTCAGACTTGTCAGACAGACAAATGGTTTTTACATCGCTCTTCTGCCGTCTCTCCGTGATTTTAGCGCAATCGTGGCCAACAACGAGACGCTCTAAAGTAGTCACATCAACTCAACTCCCTGCCCACATGCCGACAGTCAAGACAGACTTAACTCATTCTTTGGTCTTCCTCAGCATGATGTGCGTGCACTTGTGGAGGATATCGAGGCACTCTAAAGCAGCTGTGCCAGCAGACTGTCTGAAGGCAAAATGCGTTTTCAAAGTGTGCTTAAGTATTGGGAGTACTTTGGCTCCCTCTGTCCTCGTCTGCCTCTGCTTTGACATGAAAAAGATAAAGATGTTGTCAGAAAAAGAAAGCTTGTCGTCTCGTTCTTAGCGCGACGACTAGCTAGCTGCATGACAGCTAAGTAGGAGCAGTCATGTCTGGTGGCGGTGAGGCGTGGCTAGTCACTTTTCGCATTACTCACAACACACACGACAATCTGTCCATGCAGACTGAGACTGCCGTCTTTTTGCCCGGGCCAGCTTTTGCCACAATTTCCTTTGATTTGCAGCATTACGCTCTGAAAAAGGGCTGGGGTGGCGCTGGCTGGACGTCGGCTTTCTGCATTCATCAGAGCAAAGGGAAAGATGACCTTTCACTGCTGTTTATTTTTGGGAAGAACGCAGGAGCAGCTGTTCTATTCCTGCCGCTACAGTCCTCGACCGAACCCCCCCCCCCCCAAGACCGTCCCCCGCCCTCCTTGTGAATTCCAGTCTGCAACTGGGACAGCTATGCATGTATCCAAGCTTGGGCTGGTATAAATAAGTTGTTTCATTTTTGGCCAAGAAGAGCAGCAACATTGTTGTTGTTGCATTATTATATTTTCTAAAGCAGTAATTCAAAAAAGGGCCCAAGCAAATGTTCTGCCTGTAAGTCATATCTTTATTGTTATAAGCATTAAGGGACCAAAAAAGACAGGTTTTTATTATAATTTATAATCACCCGGTGAATTGGTTATTGGTATTTTATTCTGCCAAATATTCAAATAGGTTGGGCCCAAATTCCAAGCGACTGTTTGAGAGACCATTAGGCGGGCCGCGTGCTATTATCTCATTTCAATCTGTAGTCAGTCCAAAAATTAACTAGAAATTAGTTTGTTCACCTATCTATGCTAGCGACCTACAGTGTAGAACATTTAAATGCTCTTCCACTAGATGGCAGAAGGTACATTGAACCCGTGTGTCCACCTTCTCCCATTCGTACAAGAGAATAGCTTTCTGTTCAACTCGAGACTTTCTCGGTTTCACTCGCTCTATACAATCTTGAGAACAGCTCTTTTTATGACAGTCTTGACTAATGACGCAGTCGAGGCGTCCAACCAGTTGCATGATAATCACCGGCGTGCCGCAGCCAACAAAAACTGCCTTCCCTTGATTGAAATGCAACTCTCGCTTGTCTAACAGCAACAGCTAGACAGCCACCGCCATGGCGAGCCTCCCCCGAGAACCGAGCCAAGACGTCGTCAAGCACAGCTTCTGGATGGTAAGTTTTGCATCAGGCATGTAAAACTACAACGGGCAAGACCGCAACCCGAGTGTTGCGCACGTGAGTTGGCCGGCATACAATTCCTGACCGCTGCGGGTTGTTCTTCCAGCCTGGTAATTATGTGCCGACGGTGCACAGAACCCAGCAGTCCTACCGGGCCTGCAACGACCTGGTGGCCTGCTTCGCGGAGAGGGCCCGGGTAGAAAAGCAGTACGCGCAGCAGCTCAGCCAGTGGAGCAGCAAGTGGAAGGCCGTCGTGGATTCTCGTGAGTAAGCCGTCTTGAGCTTTTATTTTTGATATCTATCTTGGCGTTCTTTCACTATTACGCCCTTAACACTTTTAAAACTGCTTCATTCAGTGGAACCTAAATGAGGTAAAATAACTAACTCAGTGTTGGGTCCAAAAGGAACCGAGCCAATGGATATCCACAATAGCTTGTATGGACATTGTGATGCTCCTACTTGGCCACATGGGGGCATTATATTACAGACATACGTGAAGGAGGAGGTCACAGTTCCTCAGTAAGCTGCAGTAATATTAGTTGTTCTTTGCAGAGGATAAAGAATATATTGAGCTTTTATTCAAATACTAGTGAGGACAAACCGTACAGTATTCACGAACGTTCGAGCTGGATTACAAGGATTTAAATTGTCAAAACATTGCGAACACGCACAGTCTGAGTAATTTAGAAATGATCTCTTGATGGATTTTAAATGAGTCCATGTGCTTTAGAGTGGAAAGATGGAGCCCATTACTTCTTTATTGGTTCCATGACTCACCTCCGAGGCCGGCTATGTTTCTTCCCCCCCCATTTGTCATGTGGCCGTCCTTCCCCCAGGGCCGCTCTACGGCTCGCTGATGACGGCCTGGCAGAGCTTCTTCACCTCCACCGAGCGGCTGTCCGCCCTCCACTCGTCCATCTCGCAGTCTCTCGTAGCCGAGGAAGGCGTGCGGGTCAGGACCTGGCAGAGGGAGAGCTTTCCCAAGAAGCTCTTCTGCGGCTTCCGGGAAAGCCACGACAACAACGCCAGTTTTTCACGAGCGCAGAAACCATGGAACAAGAAACTGACCAAGGTCCATAAATTCATATTTGTCAGAAAGTGTGCTTGAGTTTGGACTCATCTTAAGGGTGGTGCTAGCCTGCTAAAGCTGACAGCCCAAAAAGAAAAGGTTGCTAATTTCACAATGCTATAGTGATCATTTAAAACGATTTCTCAGTCTCTTTAAACTGAGGAAAAAAAAAATGTTAGCCCATTCTAATTGTCAGTGGCTCAAATAAACCAGGTGAAGTTGTCTTTTGTCGGTGTGGTCGCAAGAGGGCCCTCGCGAGACCAATTGCCCAGTCCGGACTATCTTGCATGTGGATCAAATGAATCTCGACTTAGCTAAGGATTTCCAATACAAAGCAGATGTTTCTCCCCGTACACAAGTCACGTCTGGGCGATGATTGACACCGGTGCCCGTGGCCGCACGTAACTCCCGCAGTTCAGATGTTTACACGAGAATTTAATTTCCCATTCTGGCGCTTGAGTCATTTCTAGGTATTACGGAAAAAGTGGTACAAATCGCTAAGGCTGGTGGACGAGCAAGTACATCAAAGCTTTTTGGAACCGCATGGTTTATACTGTACAATGGATTATTTGTACCATCAAATTGATGTGCGCATTTGCTTTGCCAAAGATGACAGCAACGCTCGTTTGCAGTTCTTCATGACTGGTTCACTTGGATTGTTTGCTTTCATTTGCGTGTTTGTGTGCATGCGTGTGTTTGTGTTAAACAGCTGGAGAAGGCCCGGGCCGCGTTCCACAAGTGCTGTCAGAAGGAGCAGAGCGCCCTGGACAAAGAGAAGCAAGCTAACGATGTCGAAAATTTGAGTCCAGAGAAAAAGCAGATGGTGACGGAGGCCAGAGAGGTGGCCACGGACGCTAAAGAAAAGGTGATCGCCTCAAAAGAAAAACACGTTTGATTTTTAAATTGACATAGGGGTCATTTTCACTCATTATTTGAAAAAAAAAAATACACACACGGGATTTTCTTATTTAAAATTAATTGATTATTTAATGATACAAATGAATGAAAAATGACTCGATTTACAGAAGAAAAAAACCCGTTAATTAGCATAACAAATATCAAAACACTATTGATAAGTAAATGATCAGTGGGCCAGATGTGAACAAAAAAAAAAGAAAAAGGTCACAAATCCTGAGTAAGATTTCTTGTACTCCAAGAAAGTTTTGCTCTTCCCGGTGCACGCACTTGTTTATTCAGTCTTGCGCCGTTCTTGTCCAAACAATGTTCTTTAACCTTGAATCTTTCCTCCATGCGCTGCCCTTATATGGACATGCGTTGTCGTTACACTGCTCCGTGTGTTTATGAAGCCCGGCATGGGAGCTGTGACAAGCACCACATCATGTCTTCCAATAAATGAGCATTTTTGTCTTTGTAAAGGCAGAATTTGTGACACCGCCAGAGGTGACAAAAAAGTATTCCCAATGTAGTAGAAATACAGAAACTTGTGTTAAAAAAAAAAAAAAAAAAAAAAAACAAGTTTAATTTGTACCGTGACTAAGCGTGAAACTCGACATAAATCATCTTTTCCCATTGAATGTAATGTAAATGTCATTAATCCGTTCCAGCCTCCCAAAAAAAGTAATAATAAATAAAAAGTAAAGCGTTTATCCGCTTTTGTCACACTTTTTGCATCAATCCAATTGACATTGTGCTGCTCCTTCTGGTGTGGATGACATGGCCACCTGGGGGCAGTATAATACAGACATATGGATGTAAATATCCTTGATTCAACTTGTGTACTTAACAGAGTATAGATGGCGTACGTATTGGAGGTTGTTTGCGAGTCACTGCGATATTGCTTCTCCGTAGGCTCGGGAGCACTACGAGAAAATCCTGGAGGACGTGACGAGCTACACGCCGCGCTACATGGAGGAGATGGAGGTCATTTTTGAGCAGTCGCAGGAGGAGGAGAGGAAACGCATCAGCTTCTTGAAGCAGACCTTCCTGTCCATCCACAGACACCTCGACGTCACCAACAATGACAGGTGGCCAGGCGGCCCGCACCCGCACTTTTATTTGTTGCCTTTGACAAACGTGCGCCTTTGTGCCTGTGTGTGTTTGCACCAGCGTAAAGGCAGTGTACGACGAACTCCATCAAACTCTGATGGCCATCAACGAGCAGGAGGACCTCAAATGGTGGAAGAACAATCACGGGCCTGGCATGCTCACCAATTGGCCAAAGATCCAGGTACAGAACGCATATAATATCGAGCCCGGGTAGAATAGAGAAAATTGGCAAAATCCAGAAACAGGTTGTAATTGCATATAGATGCCACAAGATGGTGGCAAAGCATCAACACCACACTACATCAACCAAATACACGAACCACCTTCACATGGGCCTCATCAGTAGCATTAGCTAGCATACGGGTCTGACTACCAGGCTAGCACAAAAACTCAAAACGGCAAATAATGGAGAATAGTCCAAAATGAACTCTGCGCCTTTGCGAGTGACGTCTTACAATTTCACCACTCAAAAATGCCTGTCGAACGTCTTTTTTCAGGAGTGGGTGCCACCGGTGAAAAAGCTGAAAAGAAAGAAGAGAGAGCAGAAAGGCAAAGAAGGCCGGCCGTAAGTCAGCTCACTCCTCGAAGTGGATCCTTGATGCCCCCTGTTTCTTATGACTCTTTATTATTAGAGTGATGATCGGAGGCGTGAAGGTTCGAGCTCTGTATGACTACACGGGGGAGGAGGGGGATGAGCTCTCCTTTAAAGCAGGTGATACGCCGACAAATATCTACAGTAGACGTAATATCTTTGGATGTGAGCGCGCCTTTTTACGGAACGCTAACATTTCTCTCAATATGTGACTGTTATTTTTCAACCACTACCTTAGCGAGAAAACCAGTTACGTAACTGATCTTTCCCCATTGAAATGAATGGCAATGCCTTCTAGTGTCGGCCCCTCCCCCCGGGGCAGTTAATGCAATTACAGACGCACGCAAAGAAGACTTCACTAAGCTGAATATTACTCGTTCTTCGCAGCGGATAAAGAATATGTGCCCGTGAGTGTGTTTTTTGATGTGACGCTCGTTGTGCTCCCAGGTGAGGAGTTCCTGAAGGTGGAGGAGGAGGACGACCAGGGCTGGTGCCGAGGGCTCCTGAGCGGAGGGAAGGAGGGCTTCTACCCGGCCAATTATGTCGAACTCGTCGAGTGACCTCACCCTTCCTGAACTATTATGTCCCGAAGCCCTGTGTGATAAAGCGCAGATGACCACAGATGAGTGCATGTTCCCAAGGTTGATGTTTACTGCAGATCAGGGTTCCCCCGAATGAGCCGTCGGCCAGCGGAGGAATGTGTCAAATGTTGTGAGCTGAAATGTGCATCTTTTCACGATCGTCATTTCGGCATGCTGTTTTCTTGGCAACTCCATTTTTTGGATGCAGGTTCTTTATGGTTACGTTATGCACGCTTCACGTCAGTGTTGCAAGACTTCATGATGTTCGAAAGTGGTTTCGGGTCCCGCAAGGAATCAAGGTTGGGTCTTGAGGTGATCACGTTTGGGGAACTCTGACTTTTTTCAAATAAAAGCATCAAGTTTTCCATCCACTCCAGCTTCTTGATACACGGGAATTGAATGCATGGAAATATGACTGGAAGCAGTGTAATATTCAGTTGTATTATCTTATTAGTAGTACTTATTGTTCTATATATGGGAATATTGTACCATAGTTATCTTTAAAATTATTGTTTTATTATTATGGCTTGTTCCATTATCTTTCTATTATTATTGATTCTATTATGTTTGTATGACAAATACTAATTGGCCATAGATGGCTAATGACTTTAAAATAACATTTACACCAAAAAATTGAAAATCAGTTAAATCGTGAATAAAAAATAACTGATTATACTATGATCACAAAAGGAGTTTTTTCAAAACTGTTTAAAACGCGATAAAATCCTCCCAAAATGTTCTGACAGATCCCCTCATGCAAACTGAAGCTCATTTACAAGATCCATATCGCAACTTTTGACTTCTCCATTCCACGTTTGCATTCCCAGTCACAAATATTTGAGTTGGTTGGGCATCACGTGACTGATCAAGTGAGATTGCGCGGCCCCCGTTTTGCAGAAATCTGCGACCGGTGACGTTGACGACGCCGCGAGTCACCCAACCGGTCCGGTAAGATGTCTCACAATCACATCACGGATAAGCTGATGTCACCTGCTGCTACAACACTTGGAAGGCATGTACGCGTCCATGTCTGCCATCACAGTGCTTGCTATTCCCTCCATGAGTAAGTATTATATACACACGTATGCTCACTTGGTCATGGCTTTGCTGTTTGCTGGGTTTGCTGATTTTGCTGAACTTGTCATTTCACTACCCAGGCCTGCCCGACCGCGATGGAATTTGCTTGTGATTTTGTCTATGTGCCTCCACCAAAGGACAGCCAACAAGCCTTCAAACGCTCAGGTGGGATTTGAAATTGGCCATTCTTACGCTCAGGGGTGTGCAAGCCGGGGTGGGGCGGGGGTCGAGGGGATGGTGTCCGTGGGCACCTCTAACTGGGGTTGCATTCAATGTATCTTTAGCAACGATTGTCTGGTCGTTGTGCAACTTTTGGGTGTTCTTTTTTTTTTTTCTTTCAAAAATAGTCTTCGGAATATAGGACACATACATTAAGATTCCCATTAAATTCATATAAAAATTGTGCACTGAGCCCTTCAAGTGCAATGACTGGGTGTCCCAATACTTTTGTCTGCAGTGTGGTCATTTCCCTGCGTGCAATTGCCAGTAAATCAGATCACATATAGAAACGATCCAAATGTGCTCTGTAATTGGCTGGGGTGTATCCCGCCTCTTGGCAAAAGTCTGCTGGGATAGGCTCGAGCTCTCCCGTGACACAAAAGAACAAAATGGGTGAGCCGGTTGGTTTCTATTGATTACTTGCCAGTTTCATGAATGCCTTTAATCATTTTATTCTATCGTCTACACAAAGCTTCAAACGGTACCACCCTGTTTCATGGTGATTTATTAAAATGATCATCACACTTTGACGCCACCCACATTACGGCATACGCAAAAATACATCTTGGCTGGTATATCTGCTTCTGCTTGACGTATTTCTGTGACAGCAGCATGAAATCTTGGGATATTTTCCCAGCCAAGTCTTCACAAGTATCCAACCGATACAATCTTGGTTTAAGCTAGCAGACATTATTCCGTGCATTCTTGGTGCATTCATTCTTTGACTTGGAACAGTACTTGATGATTCTCCATCATCCATGTCACGGTCATTCGCAAGAACAAAAATAATTAGCGAAACGGCTTTAAGTGAATACTGTAGTTAAATGTTGAAAATGAAACAAAAAAGGACTGAGGCAATTATGCTCTCAGGCTAACTATGTGTGACTTACTCCCACCTCTGCTAAGAGCTTTCACGGGCACTCCGGCCACGTTTGTTTGTTGGTGAAGTATTACACAACAGCCAACTGAAACAACCTTTACTGTCGTCCTTTCATACCAAATGTTTTCTTGGAGATAAGCTCGCTAAAAGCCTTCCATGTGAGTCATGCGGGCTTGACGGCTTGAAAGGAACACAAAGGCGCAATCTGGTATTTGCATTCCTCGCAGCGCTTCTACCTCCCGTCGGCTGGGTCCGGCCTCCCAGAGCGCCCCCTCCTCCGCCCATCCAGGTCAAGGCGGCCAAGTCGCCGTCCAAGGTCAGCAAGCAGTCGAACAAGGGCAAGCGGCAGGGGCGGACGGGCTCCACGTCCATCTTCTATGACAATGTCGACTTGGAGAACAAATCTCCCCAACAGTTGATGCCCACCCGAAAGACAGGTGCTGTGACAAAGCATCATAGCTGAGCGTTTTTTTGTTGTGCTTTCGCAATGTTGCTGCCATGCTAGCACCCTTAAAATGGGGATATAATGGTATTTGAAATGCTATCATTTTTGCTAACTTTACAATCCCAATCGTATATTCCCTCGATTGTTCTTCCACAATGCCACATTTTAGTGTCACTGGAGGAAAAATAAGTTCATAAGGAAAAGTAATTTAAAGTGAAGGGTATTTTGGGATAAATGTGTCTGAATATGGCTTTCCCACAGCTTTGCTTCCACCCCACTTGAGGTCTGCAGCAAACAGCCACTCGCCTTCTTCCAGCCAGCCGCTTTATGACAACGACGTCGAGTCACACTCGTCATGGTTCGCAGACAGCGCGTCCAATTCACCAGAAGGCACCAGGCTCAATGGGCATGCGCCAGGCCAGGCGGCTGGTAAGCAAACACAGAAAAAAGCTGATTAAAAACTTGACGTGTTTGGTTTTTGTGCTGCCAGGTATACCCTTTAAGATTTAGTTTTCATTTTTTTTCCCCTAATTCCTTTCAAAATGCATCATGCGAACCTGGTGTGAATGAGTTGTTCAAATGACAGAAGGGTTTGTTTGTTTACGAGTGGTAAAAAGCGGAGCTCGAGAAGGACATATTGACGTCATGGTGAAAAGGTCTACGGACTTGATTCTACTCAGACAAACGATTTCCCCGCAGTCTCAGCCCCTCGTCTTCCTCCTCATCCTTCCTTAGTGAAGAACATGCCGGAGTACGTGGTGCTTCTGCCCACTTCTTCCGCCCCTGAAGAACCGCCGCTGTGCCCGCCTCTAGCCACGCCACCTCCAGGTACAGATCGCTATCGTTTTACCACCTGTTGGCACAAGACTGCAAATGTCACGTCGCCCTGTGGCTCTGCAGCAGTGTTAAGAAAACATGAATACTTTGTTACTGTGCTTAAGTACATTTTTCAGGCACCCATACTTCAAGTGAGTAGGCCTATTCGTCTTTCTGTTGACATTCCATTTTTACTCCCTACGTTTAAAAAAAAAAGATAGCTGTACTCTCTAGTTGTTACTGTCAAAATAGGCATGTATCTTTACTTCTACTCAAGCCAGTGAATACTTTTCGCATCTCTGCTCCACAGCATCCACCGAAGTGACGAAGCCGCTGCCTGGAAACCCCAACGTGATCCTTGTCAGTTTGGGAAAGCTGCTCTCGGAGAAAGGTTAGTCAACTTTTATCGTGGTTGTTTGCGTCATACTCGCTTAGAATGACGATGTTTGTGATTTTTCCAGTGCAGCACACACAAGGAATCCCCACTTCCTGCTCCCAGTGTGGCTCTGTGCTGGACTACACCTATGACGACCTGGTAGGCAAAGCTTGCCCTTCATTTAACGGCATAGCTAAAATAGCTATGATGCAGCAGCAAAGTGGAAAGTAGCAGCACACAACAGTAGATCAGTGTTTCCCAACCTTTATTGACACATATTTTTTATTAGAAAAACCTCACAGCACACCACCACATAAAAAGTCACAACAAGTGTAAATACACACTGAAATAATGATTATCTTGTCTCAGTTTAGTCACAAATTGACTTCTTTTGAAATCTGGGCTTGTTTAAGTGAACACAAAATTGTGTGAATAGCAAAAGGTGGATGCACAGTTTCCATCTAGCTAGCTAGCTAGCTCTCTACTGAAGCTAGCTAGCTAGGCGGCGCTCTACTGTAACTAGCTCTAGAGTTAGCTCTTTAGCTAACTCGCTAGCTATCTAGCTGTGTCCCACAATTCTGCACCACTGCACTACAAATTATAGCTTTATTGACAAACTTTATTGGACTAGAAAAAAACAGTCACTCTATGAATACTACTGCGGAATCATTGAATTGTCGAAATGTTGAATATGAGACTTTCAGTTGAATTGGTCAAGAAATGTGGCAGGAGGACATATTATGGTGAACTTCTTTTACAGTGAAACCTGTGGAATATTGTGAATGATGGGGAATTTACAACATACGAAAATCGCTGACAGTTTTCACCAAGCTGAACTTGATTATCGTTCTATCCTTCCGTCAGTTCCTTTACTAAAACCCTACAAATTTTATTTAGTTGCAGACTAAGGGGTGTTACTTCTGTGAGCCGCCTGAGAGGAGAAGCGCCCCAGGTGCCGGTTTGCAGCACGGCCTGTTCGTGCTGAGCTCGCCCGAAAAACTCCTGAGAAACTCCCAGCCTCTGCTCATCTTTTGCATCGACATCTCGGCCTCCATGAGCATCACCTCTCAGGTGCGCGGCGCATCCAAAGTACGACTGTTACTTCACAGCACAGATTGTGATCGCGGTCCTGTCTTGTTAAGGTGCTGACGGGGGAGGAGTCGATCTACAGATCGCGCCTGGAGGTATGTCCAAAATTACAACAACTAATCCATCAAGCAATTATTTTTAGTTTTCTTGAAAAAATGCTACATCAAAGCTTTCTGTAAAAGGTGCGAAAGCATTTTTTTTTAAATGGCTTTGCTTGCAAGTTGAACAGCACATCCAGTATTTTTATGGAATATTAAACGATCGTGTTCATTCCAGTTTGTCCAGGAAGCTGTTTTACTATGTGTTCAAAAGCTGAGCAAACAACAGCTTGACACACCCGTCGGGCTCATCACCTTCAACTATGAGGTACAACGAAACGCAATTTTCTCATGCCTGGACAGAAAGAAAATCTCGAAACGCTACTTTCAGTGAGTCTCAGTGTATTACGTGGGCTCGCTCTAGTGGAACGCGAAGCAATGACCGTCTAAGTACAATTCAGTTGTATTTAACGTTTAAAATCAATACGTTTGCATTTTTTAAGAGCTTTTTGTTATTCTGCCATTCTACGACAGGTGACAGTACACGGATACGGAGATTTCCCATCGCGTGTGCTCAGTGGAGATGAACTGATGGACAGCGACCATCTAAAATTGGCCGCGTCTGTTTTCACCGCTCCACCGCCGCTGTCATACACCAAAAGCTTCCTGGAGGAGCAAGTCAAGGGGTACGAGGAGCAGCATTTACAATAAATCGGCCAGTAAATCGGCCCAAAAAAAAAAAAAACGTTTTAGTATTATTCCCATAACCTCTTGACATTTGATTTTTTCCTCATTTCTCAACCCATTCAAACCATTCCAACTTCAAGCCTCACGTTCTCCATTTCAACTAATCGCCGGTTCTTTGGCATTCACACGCAATCTCTGCCGGATTCGCTTTCTCTCAATTTGACAATATTGTGTCGCTTTTTTTTTTTTTTTTTTTTTTTTCTCCTCTGAAGGTTGTCTGCAATTGGCATCACAGCTCTGGGCCCGGCAGCTCTTGTCGCCATCACAATGGCCTCCAGACACCCAGGCTCCAAGGTGCCTCTCATCCACACGTGCACGACCACGTTCGTCGAAAGCAAACAAGTGACATGAGCTTCATCTCTGGAAAAGGTGATCATCTGCACGGACGGGAAGGCCAACACGACGTTAGGCAATCTGGAGGTGGAGGACAACGACGCACGCACGCTCCTCTCGTCCACCGTCTTCTACCAGGAATTGGGGGAAGATGCTGCCAATCAGGGGTCATTTCAAAAATACTTGCAATCCAAATTCGGAGTAGTACCTCACAGACAGAAAAAAATCATTTGCAGGTTTAGCTGTCAGTAACAGTGTTCAATTTCATTTTTTTTTTTTTCAATTCAATGAACAGCGGTGCCTTAAGTGACATAATGACAGTGAACTCTGCCTCTTTGACTAGTGTGACCGTGTCAGTGCTCTCTATCGAGGGAACTGACTGCAGGTTGGACGAACTGGGAACACTTGCAGATCGCACAGGAGGAAAAGTAACATAGCTTCTCATTGTACCATCATTTTTCAATCCACTTGGATCACTTTTTTGTGTGTCGTCTCATTGCCCATCAGGTGGTGATCGCAAATCCCAGGATGCTACATTCGGAGTTTGAGCAGATCATTGAGAACAGCACGATAGCCACCAAGTGCACCGTCACCTTGATTCTGCCCAAATCAATGTAAGATGGATTTAAAAAAAAAAAAATTTTATGGCCCAATCAGATTTCTGCTTCAACGGGTTACCATTCCAAATCCATACTCTGCTACACTTACAGGAGCTTAGTCTAGAGTTGTTGTTTTTTTCCCCCCTCCCCCTCCCTTATGTTTGTGTCTGTCCCATTCCGTTGCACCCTGTGCTACAATGACAATAACACTATTCGGATTCTAATATAATTTGCCCTTGTTATAAAAAAAAACATAATAATAATAATTCATGGGTCTCGATGATGTGCAACAGGCAAATGAGAGGAGAAAAAGAGGCGGGGCACAAAGCAGTCAGAAGGGTGGGAAATGTGCACCTGGAAGAAGAGATCACCTTCCAGTTTGTGGCCAACGAGGCAGAAGGTAAGAGAAGCCGATGTCGTCACCAGTTAAGTGGCAATTAGTTTGGAATTCTCATTCGTAAGGGCAGGAAATGTAAACATCGCGTCAGACAAAAATGACAGCAGCAAAGTGAGGGGGCGTAAAAGGTGATGACTAAGTTGACTGTTATTAGAAGTCAAACGGACAAAAGTGCTCACGGAAAGAACAAATCAGCATGATGTGCGATACTTGGAGTGGCAAAACTGGTTTATATTGCCAAGAAAAGAGTTGATGATGGCAGCTGTCACGGCAACCAAATATACACTATAAGGACACAAAAAAACAAGTGTATTTAATTATAATACATTAAGCCGTTATTTAACTGTGTAAAAATGAGTTGTTTGAATGAGATAACAAATGAGTAAAAATTAAATGTGGAGAATACCGTGGTTGTTAAATTGTGCATTTTGATAATGAAATAATAGTAGTCAGTGCTCATTTTTAAATTGTTTTTATTTTAAACTGGCTTTTGATCAGACGCGAAATTTTCATCTTTTCCGGTGTCAATTGTATATAGTGTTTTATGTGAATTTATTGATTAACACTTGTGTATTGTGGCCTTTTTATTATTATTTATTGTGTTTTGTTTTGTAAAGTGCTTTGTTACAGATCTAGCTGTTATGAAATGCACTACATAAATAAAATTGTATTGGATTGTATTGTATCCCAAAAAATGTCTTTACAGTGAATAGCTGCAAGCGTGACAAACTGTTAAAAAAAAATATATATAATAATAATCTCAGATGATTTTTTAAAAACTTTTACATCATTAATCCATGGCTTGAAGTCAGAGGTTTTTAAATGGAGTAGCGTAGTGAGACCTTCAAATTATTCAATATGAGACGCATCTTTAACCCTTTTCGTACATTTTGGTTGTCAGCCCAAACTGCATCCAAGCCACCATGTTGGATTTGTTAAAAAATATATATTTTTAAAAAGCCTCAATTTGATCGTCCTAACATGCCTTCCAGCATCATCGCCTCAGTCCGGCGGCACGGTGTCCGTCCAGCTGCAGCTCCGATACATGCAGAAGAACGGACAGCGGATGCTGCGAGTGTTCACCATGACCCGAAATGTCACTCATGAAAGGTGATGTCGTGCATTTTATTTCAAAGTACAAAACCACGTCAGCCGAGTTGCCTTGCCCCGCTCAAAGCAACAAATGTGCTTCCCGCCTCCTCAGCTTGGTGGCGCTGTCCTCTCTGTCGCTGCCCATCATCCAGCTCAACTCCTCTCAGGCCAGCGCCGCTCTGGCCGTCCGAGGCCGCTTCCTGGACGCCCGGCGGGAGAGCGAGCAGCAGATGAAGCTCATCGAGAGAGTGATGTGAGTGCGGCTGGGATGGCGGCCAAAGAGAAGCCGGGCCGGCTCCTTTTGCTCAAGTCGCGTCTGCTTGTCTCCTGCGTCTTCAGAGCGCACAACCGCAGCGCCGAGGACAGACGGACGTACAAGGAATGGGTCATCACCATGGAGCCAATATACAACAACATCTTTAGCTTCACACGGGTCTGTTTTTGTTCTTTTTTTTTTTTTTTGTCCTCATGTTGAGTATGTCGCTTTTCTTCTGCTTTAATGTAATCCCTTTTGTTTTCCAGACTAAATCTGTCGTCTCCGACTCACAGGTAAATGACATCAAAACAATTCGGACATGTGATGCGAGGGTACTTCCTGTTTGGAGGCTCGCTCCCGCGGCACTTCCTTATTTGTATACTTCCCGCTAGGGTCCTTCCGATTTAAAAACGAGAAACCTACTGGAATGCTTCAGAATATCTTCTGCTCAAAACATTTCCTGATAAAACACTCACCGTTATTTTTCATAATCCCTACTAGGATACTTCCAAATATTTCCAGCTCCAATCCTGCTACAATTCATCCAATTGCTTCTTCTTCTTGAGTCTTTTCTTGTGTAATTTATCGTCCAGTATTTAGCAAATAACTGACAGATTGCTACATTTCCCGCCATCATACTTTCTTGTGGAATTCCTCAAACCTGCAGCAATGTTTCCTGTTGAAACTAGAGTACTTCCAGCTATTGTTACATGGTGCTAGAATACTTCCTGCTGCGATGACTCCCTAACTCCCCCGTGTCCCCCCCCCCCCCCACACCAGTCTCTGACAGACGCTGGCGCAGCGTTGCTGTACACCATGAAGCAGAGCAACAGGAAGACCATCATGATAAAGAATCAGCAGAACCTTCACTTTTCGCCCCATTGGAAGCAGTCCAAATACTGAAAGGCGCGCACACGCACAAAACTGCTGATAGGCCACATTACATTTGGCGAGTTGACTGTCCGAATTGCTTCGGGCCAACGCATTTTTTTTTGCACTATACGGTGTGTCTAACATGCCAACAATGAGAGCTGAGGCGGACGTACAGTGGTTGCAATTTAGAGGAAGGACGAGCGGGCTTTAGTGATCTCCGTCGTGAGGTCGTCATTAAGAGGTTGGATGACCACTCGTGGACACTAGAGTTTCAAAGTCACCTTGTCGGGTGTGGCTGATGGCGTCTGAGTAGCGAGTTGATTTACATGCGTATTTTTCTAGCCCACTTTTGTCAAATTAAAGGACAATCTTGATGATAAGTAGAAGTGGACTTGTTCTTAAGACTCTTGCATGCAGCACCGGGCAAGTTATGGCCGTTTATAATGGCTTCTCGCCACAATCGTGGACTATTTTGTTTTTCTTCGCACACCTTTTCGCCAATTATACCGAGTCCAAGACACAGGGTGCGCCACGCACTCAAGTGACTACTACAGTATGTGTGAAAGGTTATTTTTATTCCTCTTGAAATGATGCATAACACAAGTTGTGTTTTCCTACGTGATGCCAACACGCAGTAAAACGGTCGTGAAATCAAAACAATGCAAATATTCTGAGGGCAGGGAGAAACACGTGGAGCAACTTTCACAGAAGGAAAAATGTTTCCACAAAAATTTAGTAGGCCATCATACAAAAAAAATAAATAAAAAGTGAAGCAATATGTAGCTGGACACCTGTTAGAAATGCGATCATTACTTATATTAAAATCATTTTCTGTGCATCACTTTTTACGAGGAAGCCTACTCAATTCTGGCGAGAATGTGCACCAGCCCGGCCAGCCGCCCATTTCCCCAAAATTGAAGGTAGAGTGATGCCCTAGCATGTAGGCAAGGAGAGCTATCTATTTTTGCATGGATGTCTGCTTATGACAAAACAAAATACTTCCGCTTGAATATGATAACTTGCCCTCAATTCCCAGTTGACTTTCCCACTGAAAGTTTACATTTTGGAATATTTTTCCAAAATTCTCCATCTGCATTTCAGGAAATTCACCATAAATGTTGCACCCCTTCGCCACCCAATGGGGGCGTCGGGCTGGGTCCCAAAAACCGAAACTCAATTTAAGGCCACGAGTTTTGAACATGTTTTTTAAAGTCCTTCTTCCTTGACCAAGTACTCTGGCAGGGTGTGAAAAGTGGTGGCAGACACACTGACAGGAATGGTCAAGGAGATGCCGCCGGTCTCCACGGTGGCGGCGGCGGCGGGCGGCGGCGGCGGCGGCGGGGGCGAGGGCAGCGGGTCGGTGTGGATGATTTTCAGGTCGGAGAGCGAGGCGGCCATGTGCGTCCGTAAATGTTTGCGGAGGTAGGCGGGGAACAGGAAGGCTTTTCCGCAGTGGGAGCAGCTGTGAGGTTTACTGCTGGAGTGGATCTTCTGGTGCTTGCGCAGGCCGGCCCGGTTGAGAAAAGCTTTGCCGCAGCTGGCGCACACGTGAGGCCTGGGCTTGGGATGCTGCTTCTCGTGCTCCTGCAGCTCGGCCGCCTCGGCGAACTCCGCCTGGCAGGCGGAGCAGCTGTGCGAGCCCGCCGCCTTGCCCGGGGCCCGCTGGACCGCGTGGAGGTTCTCGTGCGCCTGGACTTCATCCCAGGTGCCGAAGGTGGCGTCGCAGTGGGCGCAGGAGAACTGCGGCAGAGTGGCGTGGTGGCCGGCGAAGGCGGCCGCCTCCGCCTCCGCCTCCGCCTCGTCCCCCGCTGGCTTCTGCGGCTGCGCCTGCTCGGCCAAGTGAGTCCTCTCGTGTTTGCGCAGGCTGGAGGACACCACGAAGGACTTGAGGCACTCGCCGCACTTGAACGGCCGCTCTCCCGAATGCACGCGGCGGTGCTTGTTGAGGCTGGAGCGCTCGGCGAACGACTTGTCGCACTCGCTGCAGGAGAAGGGCCGCAGACCCGTGTGGACCAGCAAATGGCGCCGCAGGTCCCAGGACGCCACGAAGGCCTTGTCGCAGCTCTGACATTTGTAAGGTCGCAAGCCGGAGTGGACCCGCTCGTGCACGGCCAGATCGGCCGGCTGTCGGAATCTTTTGGAGCATTTGTCGCACGGGTAGGGCTTGAAGCCCAGGTGGGCTCGCTGGTGGCGGCGGAAACTGGACGGGTCGGAGAACATCTTGCCGCACTGCGGGCACAGGAAGGGCTTCTCGCCGGAGTGGGTGCGCAGGTGAGACTGGTAGGAGGACAGCTGCGTGAAGCCTTTCCCGCACTGCTCGCACTGATAGGGCTTCTTCTGCGAGTGGATGCGCTGGTGGCAAACCAACGAGGACGAGCGGGAGAAGGCCTTGCCGCAGTCGGAGCACAGGAAGGGCTTCTCTCCGGTGTGGGAGCGCTCGTGGTTCTTCAGGTCCTTCAGCTCCGTGTAGGTCTTGCCGCACTCGTTGCAGGCGTACGGCCGGTGGCCCTGGTGGTTGCGTCGGTGCTTGCGGAACACGGAGGGGTCGGCGAAACTCTTGCCGCACTCGCCGCAGAAGTACGGCTTCTCTCCGGTGTGGGAGCGCGTGTGCACCTTCAGTTTGGACAAGGTGGGGTAGCTTTTGGAGCACTGGCGGCAGGAGTAGGGCCGCTCGCCGTTGTGCTGCGTCATGTGGATCCGCAGGCAGATGGCCTGCATGAAGGTCTTCCCGCAGTCGGCGCAGGCGAAGGGTTTCTCGCCCGTGTGCGAGCGGCTGTGGTTGCGCAGCTCGGTGGGCGTCTTGTACGCCTTGTGGCAGTCGGGACACTGAAAGGGCCGCTGGGCCGAGTGCGTGCTCTCGTGTTTGGAGAGATGGGCCTTGCTGGAGAAGATTTTGGGGCACTGCGGACACGCGTGGGGATGTTGCGGACGCTTCTTGGCGTGCGCCGCTTGCTTGTGTTCGCGCAGCGCCGACGCGCTGCGGAAGGACTCGGCGCAGGACGAGCACTTGAAGGACAGTTTGGATTTGGGGGGGCGGCCTCTTCCCCGTTTTTTCACAGGCGCGTCCCTCGCCGCCGCCTCTTGTTGGCTGTCCTCATCTTGCGCAGGAGGGCCGTGTTGCTCCGTAGGAGGCGGGCTACCGGTCTGTGGGGAAGTCATCTTTCCGTCTGAAGATCAATCACACCAGCGTTTCTCAAGCTTTATGGAGCCAAGGCACATATTTTAGATTACAAACGTACCAGAGAAAGTATAGCAGTATATCATGAAATAATGATTATGTCGTCATTAAATAGCCAAAAATGTTGTTTTCCAAATCATGCTCTCTGCTATCACGGTGGATAACAGAAATTGGGCAATGTACTGTTGAAATGGCGAAGATTTGGACAATTATTTTTATTTTAAAAAGTATCTAAATGATTAATCAATCGTCAAAATCCATTCATTTGAGAATCAATTAGTTGCCAATTAATCATTGCACCTCTAATTGACAGTAAAAATTCAGTTTTTACTTAATACATTTCGGCGCACTGTACTTTTTTACTTTTATTTAGTTACAGGAGTTGAATCAGTGCAAGGTGTACCAGAGCTTCTTGAAGTTCCACTACTTCTATTTGAGTACAGCAATACAGTAATATTCTGTTGTATAGGAGGCAACGGGTAAGTGTTTCTTCTGCCATCTAGTGGAAAAGCATTTCATTGTTCTGCCTGTCACTATACATCGCTGGTTTAGAAAGCCGAACAACGATATATTACTTACAGTTCATAAATGATCATTTTTGGACCAATTAAGTGAGACTGCATCATTTCCCACAGCACACCTAATCACCTAGAGCTTTTATTGCAAAAGAATCACTGCCTCAGTACAACTCGTTTGTATTTAACTTTTTAGTCTAACTTTATAAACAGGGGTACAGTTGCTGACAAAAATATTTAAAGTACCTATCTCTGCATGCTGATGTGTTGGTCATGATGATGGTACTTGGAGCTCGAAGTATTTTTTTTATGTGAATTTTGAGAAGCACTGATCTTAGAGCCTTCATTTTCTGCCTGTCAAAATATGCCGCTAGCACAGATCAAGATACATTATGCGGCACACTGGTTGAGAATCATTGAATTATACAACACAATGAGGCATTGCCACATAAATCGCAGCATTGACGGGATGCATTTATTTGACAGCAAGTAGGCTAAAATGTACGTTCCGTGCAAATAAAGCCGGTGACGATGCTGCACCATGTGGAAATACGAGCTGTGCATGAAAAATAGTACAAAATGGCTGGCATTAGGACCTTAGGGACAATAAGCTAACCGCCTCGATGACAGAGGAAGTCGGCGACGTCAAGCCATAAATGTTTAGTTTTTTGTTGACCAACACGACCACGCGCGGTGTTAACTGTCAGCTGTGAGGAGTGACAACGTCAGCGTGTCAACAAATTCTTGACACGACGTGCGTGTCGCGCACTCGTTAGCTCGCCTGCTAATTTAATTCAACCCAAAATGGCTGGCTTTAGGACCGCCTGCACCCATTTCGCTCGACGGCGGCGGCATCCTTAACGTCAGCTTCTTTCTGTTTATATTTAATTTTCTAATTGTACTTAACGAACGAGTGACAGCCTCACCTGGAGCAGGGCATTAATTGTGGGTTGAAAGTGCTTGGAAGAAAGAAAGAAAAAAATGACTCCCCACACGACTGTATTTGTTGTCGGACGCGGTGGTCCGTTTTGACTGGTTGACTGTGTATGTGGGACGGCGCTAGGACCATGATGACGACAGAGTACAGTCTGCCAAGCGTGAATCAATTTGCGTTTACATTTAGAGATTTCTTCTTTTTTCTGTATATTTATTTTTAAATATACTGAACCCGAGTTGAATTTGAAGCATTTTGATTGGAAAAAAATGGATATACCAGTGGGTCCAGGTCCTTAAACGTATACTACTAATTGTTGTAAATCTGCAGCAAAACATTCTGCACAGTTTGAACAATAACACTGCGCTTAAATATAGAAATATAAAATAACCATACGTCCATAATGATTTGTTTAAAATGATTTTCACATAACAATTGTACCTGAATGTGTGAAAGCAAACAGTTATAAAAGATTAAATGGAAATGTGAACTCAGGCACAAAGCCTAGATGACTTAAAAAACCTTCAGTTATCTAAAAATACTACTGCTAACTACTAGTATTTCACATAGGTTGTCACACTTAACAGACCATTTAAACACATTAAACATGGACTAATATAGCTAATCTGTGCCATCAGGGATGCTCAAATTAAAATGTACTTGACTTTTTCTTGAATTAGTGGTGCAGTTAGGACACAACCATTTCTATTTGAAAGGAGGTGGGGCAGAGTGGAAGTAATTTCTAAACACATTTGCCTCTGAGGGAAACCAATAACTACGGAAATAAGTTTGACACTCCTGGTGGAATAAAAAATAATAATTCGATTTGGACTGCATGACAACCAAGGACGGTAGTTTTGTTGATTGACACTAAGTTTTATTTTATTTTATTTTGTTTTGTTTTATTTTATTTTATTTTATTTTATTTATGTGGTGCATGGAGTGACTCTTCGCGGGGAAGTATTTCGCGGTTGCACATTTCCTGTCCCCTAGCAACAAGAGCAGTGTGGAACTGGGGATGGAAGAAGAATAAGACAATTGGAAGAAGAGAGTCCCATTCAATGGATATACATCTCAAAATAAGCTATTTAATTAGCCAGCGAGAAGCCATACGTCCACTTTAATGTGCGTGGATTCGATATAGGAGGTACAGGTATTTGGTTTGCTACACTTGCTGACGTTGCGCTTCCTGCCTTTTTTTTTTGCTGCAATGTTTGTTTTGCTAGCTAAGAGGCTGCTAGCATGTCGCTTCGCTAACGTTGGGACTAACTAGCGCAACACCTTCACCTGCGCTTAACTAAAGCTTATTTCCACACTCTTCGGCAAGTGTACAGTTATGTTGACCGTTTTCTGCAATAGGTTATTGGCGGTGTTAATATAAAGGGGAAAAAAGCGTTGGTTTCCTGGTTTATTGACACAGCTAATTAGCCTACCAGTGCAAAGTGTCACTGGATGTTTTCGGAATTATTCACGTATTCGCGATTCATTACATAGTTTAATTGTTCATGTTCTAAAATAAATACATAGTATGGAATGGACTTGATGATGCATTGAGGAACAATTAAAATGTAAAATAATTGATGTGTATAGGGCCATTGATAACATGTAAAATTATAGATTAAAATATGAGTGTATAGTATTTATTTATTTTCTTCTATTGAAATTCTAGGTGATTCATGGGACACTATAGGATAGGCAATAATAAGCTTGGTGCTTCAGCCTATTCCTATTTTTGGTTGTCAATTGATATTTGAAATGATTTGTGTATTTTTCTTTTCTGTATTATGCGCACAACCGAAATAAACCATTCATTCATTCATTCATATGGTTCCGTCATCAGTCAAATGACAAAAGTTAAGGAACACAACAACAACAACTGTAATGACCTCTCTGCTCGGGCATAAAGTAAACTCACCGGCTCACCTTCATCTGGGGCACCTTCCATAATGAAGATTGAATCGAACAATACATGACAATAACATTATATTGTTTTAATCAGAGTCTATTTTACAGAATTAATATAAACAAAGCACTGTATTTCTGTCCAGGCACGATACGTTAGGATGTGCATTGCTTGTGATATTTTGTTACTTTGGTTTGAAATACACTGCGACTGTGGTATTTGTTTTGTCGTAGATATCTTACTGATTTTGTAATGAATTTGGTTTGTCTCCTCCCCTCCCCCATAGACTGGATTCATCCTCTCCTCTATGGTCTCACTGGACACCTTTTGGACCTAAACGACTGTTCTCCATTGTGTATGGACAAGAAAAGCGTCTAATGTATTACCCTCCTGCATACACTTTATATCCGGTGCTCGTATTTCCGTCTTCATCGACATGGCGGCGCATGACTCGGCACGGACCGCAGGTTTCCCGTGCCAACAGTGCGGGCTGATGTGTCCTGACGTGGCCGCCCTAGTCGAGCATACGGACGGTCACCTGGAGCAAGAGGAGGAGCGCAAATTCAAATGTGACGAATGCGGGCGTGGCTACAGGCACGCCGGCAGCCTCGCCAATCACAAAAAGGCTCACGACGTGGGATCGTTTGAGTGCCACGTGTGCGGCAAGGAGAACTCGAACGCTCTGGCTTTGAAAAGTCACCTGCGGAGTCACACGGCGCGCAAAAAGCACTCCTGTTCGCAGTGCGGCAAGGCGTTCCGCTTGGCAACGCAACTCTCTACGCACGAGCGGGTTCACCGTGCCTCGCAAGCAAAGAAGCAGGAAGTGGAGTTTGAACCCCCGCGGGAAATCCCAAATGATCATTGGAACAACCAGTCGGCCGTCGGGATTCAAACGGAAAACCGCCCCGTTGACCACAAGATGGAGACTTATCATCCGCCGTGTGACACGTCTGACGCCGGCCGACCGTTCAGGTGCGACCTGTGCGACAAGACCTACATTCACCTGCGAAGCTTGAACAACCACAAGAAGACTCATCAGGTGGGAATGTTTGAGTGCACCGTATGTTTCAAACTCTTCAACAACATGGCGGCCCTCTACAGCCACCAGAGGACACACAAGGTCAGAAGCAGCAACGGCGGAGGCGGTAGCTCAGCGTCTGGCTTCTACTCCAGCTCCACTCAGGAGCAGTTTTCCCCAAAGAGCCCAGACGCTCCTGTCAACTTCTGCCATTTGTGCCAGGTTGTGCTCCCAAGTGATGAAGCGTTCCAGGAGCACATCCAAATGCATAACTCTTCGTCCGCGTCCTTTGGCCTGCACGGCAATGCAGTCGAGAGCCACAGCGTGACATACAACAACGTTACCTCGCCCAAATCCAACTTTTATGCGGCTCACATCAATCATGTTCCTTCTTTGGCGTCAGTCGATAACTGTCAAGGTTTTGATCGGCCGCATGGAAATAGTAGCACTAACGGTCACATGTATTCAAACTGCTCGATTAATCAAGCGCCGTCTTCCGACTGCTCTCAGGAACGACCGCCGCTCATGGATCCCGGGCTCCTCCACCCGGCTCCGAATGCATCCGGGACGGGCGACGCTTCCGTCGCCCGTTCCGAGGAGCGTCCCTTCAGGTGCCAGATCTGTGGCAAGAGCTACCGCCACTCCGGAAGCCTCATCAACCACAAACGCTCGCATCAGGTGGGGATTTACCAGTGCTCCGTCTGCAGGAAGAAATATCCTCACCTGGCCGCGCTCAAGAGTCACCTCCGCCTACACAAAGGCCACAAATCTTCATTCAACCCCAACGCAGAGGGCGACTGGCTCACCCCGGAGCACTTTTGTCCAGTCAACCAGCAGGGGCTCTTCTCCTCGCGGCAGGATGAGGCGGCGGCGGCGGCGGACGACGACGACGACGGTGCTCATCCCGCGCTCGGCCTGGATCAGGAGAACGGCGCCGCGTACCGCGATCATCGGGACGCGACTCCGAGCGCGCGGCTACCTCCCGCCGAGCACTCCATGCAACGGCACATGTGCGCCGACTGCGGGGACACTTTTGCGGACATCGCCGGCATCGTGGCGCACACGTGCCCCTTGCTTCAGCATCAGCGTGCGGGCGGGGGCCACAGCGCCCACGGCAACTTCGCGGGCACGCTCGCGCAGTTTCACGGACTCGACGGCGCCGAGCCCCAGAATTACTTTGAGCCGAGCTTCCGAGAAAATCCCAGCGGCGAGCGGCCGAGCGGCAGCGCCGAAGAAGAGGACGGCGACCTTTTTCAGTGTTCCGTTTGCGGGAACAGCTACAGCAGCATGCGGGCCCTCAGGAGCCACCTCCGAGGACACGCGCAGTCCCAATGCGCCGCCGGCAGCTCGGGGCCCTCGTCCATGTCCTCCCAGGAGGAGGCCAGGGAGGACGAGCCGGGGGAGATGATGATCTGCAGTGCCTGCGGCGAGAGCTTCGCCAGCAGGCAGGACTTGCTCGCCCATCAGCTCGTGCACGTCAAGCGTCAAGACGGAGACGGCGTCGGCGAGAGTGAGGGGCCGGGAGGCGAGGGGGAGACGCAAAGCATCATTTGCGGTCGCTGCGGAACCTTCTGCACCAGCTACCATCATCTGGAGAGCCACAACTGCATCGCGGAGAAGAAAGAAGAAGAAGCAGCAGCAAGTGGCGAGGACGAGGAAGCAAAGGCCAAGAGCATGCGCCGCGAAGGCCCGAGTGACGCCAGGGACCGCTTGGAGGAGCGTCAGCACAGATGTGATCAATGTGGCCGCTCGTACAGACACTCGGGTTCCCTCCTCAACCACAAGAAGTCTCACAAAACAGGAGTGTTCCGGTGCAGCGTGTGCCAGAAACGCTTTTACAACCTGTTGGCTCTTAAAAACCACCAGAGGTCCCACTTTGACATTAAGAGGTAAAGTACATGTACAAGTCTTGACACCACAAGTTAGCGTTCATGTCATTTTTGCATGTTAATCCTTTTTGGTATTTAGGAGAAAGTCGCAGGTTAGATTGCAACGTTTTTTTTTGCGCCGCAGACGCTTTCATGCGCAGCGAACCTTTGTTTAGCGTTCCAGAACGCAAAAAGTGAGAAATCCGCAATATGGCAGCCTGTAAAAGATAACCCGCAATATAGCGAAGAAACACTTTCAAGCATAGAATCGTCGTGTTTATTTATATACTGTAGCCCTTGATCACAAAAGAGTCCCAAAGGGCCCCCACCGTTTACGAAAAAACAGTTGCACCTCTGGTCTAGATCTTTAAACAGCGTGAGAATCCATTTAATAAAATGACTTCTCGGGTGTGGGAGGTGGGGAAGTGGCAGTTCAACAGGCCAAAATTCAAATGTGAGAGACTAGTTCCATACTAGGTGTGGTAACCAAATGAGCGTACAAAAAAAAAAAAAAAAACTCTTAAATTGATATTTCTACAGAGCTAGTTGCTTTAATTTCCGCAGGTAGGGCACTCCTTAGTGCTCCATCCCGGATAGAGAATGCTCTAGAATAGTCATTGACCATATTCCTCATCTCCGCCCCCCCCCCCTAGGCATTCCTGCCACGAGTGCGGTAAAGCCTTCAAAATCCAGAAGCAGCTTTTGATCCACCTCAGGAGGCACAAGGAGAACCGAGCCAAGATCCAAGAGCTGAACAGCCAGATCCAAGCCCTCATGCAGATGAACAAGTCGGACGGCGAGGACGGCCAGGAAGCGCGGCGACGAACCCCCCGGGAGGCCGCGGTCCAATCAGAACGCTCGGCTGACAGGCGGCCCTTTGCGTGCGAGCAGTGCGGCCGCACGTATCGCCACGCCGGCAGTCTGGTTAACCACAAAAAGTCCCACAAAACAGGCCAGTATTACTGTTCCCTTTGCAACAAAGCTTACTCCAATCAGCTGGCCATGAAGAACCACTTACGCACACACTTTGCGAGTCAGAGGTTCCCTTGCCAAAAGTGCGGTCGAGGCTTCCGGGGCAAACGCCAGCTGTCGGCTCACGTCTGCGCCGACTCCCGGAAGGGCGGCGGGCGGAGCCTGAGGTCCCGGGCTTCAAAGTGCACGCGGTGCCGACGGACGTTCGCTTCCGGTGACCAACTCGCCGCCCACGCCTGCGCCGGCTCCCCGGGAAGCGGCGCCGACGGCAAAGAGGAGCGGGTGTTCGCGTGCGACATTTGCCACCGCAGCTACCGGCACGCCGGCAGCCTCCTCAACCACAAGAACACGCACAAGACGGGACACTTCTCCTGCACCGTCTGCGCCAAGGCCTTCACCAACCCCATGGCGCTGCGCAACCACGCGCGCATCCACACGCAGAAGAAGAAGTACGCGTGCCTCACCTGCGGGAAGGCCTTCCGCCTCGCCAGCATCCTGCGCAACCACCAGAAGGTCCACAGCCGCGCCGGCGGGCACTTCAGCTGTTCGGCCTGCGGGAAGAGCTTCCAAGGAAGGTCCGGACTCAAGAGGCACCGCTGCCGCACAGGTCCGGGAGAGGTCGGGATGCCGCCGGGAGAAAGCCCGGACAAGTGCTTCACGTGAGTTTTTCCTGTTACCGACAGCCAACTAGTCATGTTTATTCTCTTTTCTTGGCAAGTTTTACATGGAGGGCGACCAGTTTGATACGCACTGCTGAAAAACAGTTCTTTGACGTCCATAGCCGTCAATGGCGGTTGAATGCTAATCGTCTATGATTTTATTTTTTCTTGAAATCATTGTCAACAATGATTCGGCAAGGTAAGGAAATCTGCTCGACTTGTGTGGTCCTCGCGAGCTGCCTTGTTGGCGATCCCTGGTACAGACCTTTCATAATAAACTTTCAGGTGCCAGCTTACTTCCAGGCGGCAGAAAAATGAGCGGCTGCCGCTGACCTGACCTTTATGACCAAACCTTGTCTTTGGGCTCGCGCCGTGAGATGAACCCCTAAAGGTTTCATTTTTGCTCCGTTTACTTGAAATGAAATCCAACTCAACGCAGCAGAGTTGTTGAGAAGGATAACTTGAGCGGATGTCACAAAGGTTTGTTTGGATTGTCTTTGAGAAAATGAGCAAATTAGCATAATGGCTAGCCTGCTAGCAAAGGTCACCTCGACAGAAAAGTCAGTTAATTAACTAGTCCCTCATGTTAACTAGTTTCTCCTGTCCAGGAATTGTAAATTACGGTCAGCATTCTGTCGTCCCCTTTACGCATTCAAACTACGGCAGTAGAAAAAGAACATGAATCGCTCACGCCAAAGAAGGGTTTTGTGTACTAGCGGCGCCATTGGGAGTTTTTGCCACCTGGAAGTACGTGTGACGCCATGGTGAAAGGGGCAATTGAATAAGCTGCTGGGGGGGGGGGGAATGGGAGGTTGGGCCAGACGTGAGCGTGACACCGAGCTGTTGCCGCCGCAGGTGCGACCTTTGCGGGCGCTCGTACCGCCACGCCGGCTCCCTCCTCAACCACAAGAAGACCCACTCGGAAAACCTCCAGCACTGCAGCCTCTGTCTGCAGACCTTCCCGGACGCCCTGACGCTCCAGATCCACTCCCAGATGAGGCGCCATTGCTGCCCGCGATGCGGCAAGACCTTCTGTCTGGTGGCGCACCTGCAGAGCCACATGGAGGCGCACTCCAAGGATCGCTCCCGGGCCCCCTACCGAGGCGGCCCGGACGAAGCCGACGCCCGCGACCTCGGCTGGACCCAACCTTTCCCCCGTGGTCCCGAGAGCGACAAGAGCCACGTGTGCGAGCACTGCGGCCGCACCTACCGCCACGCCGGCTCCCTCCTCAACCACAAGAACAGCCACAAGACGGGGCGCTTCTCCTGCGGCGCTTGCCACAAGGAGTTCTCCAACCTGATGGCCCTCAAGAACCACCGGCGCATCCACACGGAGCCCAAGCGCTACCAGTGCCCGGAGTGCGGCAAGGCCTTCCGCGTGTCCACGCAGCTCATCTGTCACCGGCGGATCCACAGCAAAGAGAAGCCCTTCGCCTGCGCGCTGTGCGGCAGGAGCTTCTCCAGCAAGTCCAACCTGCGGCACCACGAGAAGTTGCACCGGGACCAGCGCGCTTACGACAGCTCCTCCCCCTCGTTCAGCTTGGATGCCAGCAACTTCCTGGACTTGGACATGGGCTCGTTTCTTTGAGGTCCCCGCCGTCTGGCACCGCCGCCTCTTCACTTTTGCACCACTTCTGAATGTCGTCATCAGGTCACGCGCGTTTCCTCGCCTTCCTGACGGGCAAGCGACCAAAGCGATCCCGTAAAGCGCGGCCCGCTTCTCCCCGCAGCTGTCCAGTGCCTGTGTCAGGAAACATCAAATCTAGACTGCGCTCCCCAAAAGTTGCGGACGTTGGGCTCCGACCTTTACAGGTGAACGGATTTTTGTCCCAGCAGCTCTTGCATTTCGGAGACAGAGACTCTCCGCGCTTTACTTTTTTAGACTTGGATCGTTCTTGGCGCCCCGAATAGACATTTTTCTTGTGACCCAACGCTGTGTTTCTGTTTTTTTTTTTTTTTTGTTTTGTTTTTTGCGGGCGGTGAATGTTGAAGGACTGCTCACGTCACAAACCTCACGTTCCAAAAAAACGTCAAATACCTCATCTGGTTGTGTGAACTTCACTCAAAGTGATGGACTTGAATCCAGTCAATAGCCGTTTTTCTTACGAATCAAATAATTTTGTTAAGTGGCACGTTATGCTAAAAGCGACGTATGTTCTTGTAATGACTATGGACATTTTTTAATGTTGACTGTTGTTTCAAAATGTTTTGTGTACCCTTTAAGGACCTTTCTAGCAGGAAATCAAGACTAGTCCAAATTGATTTTGGCCTTGCTGACAAAATTTTTGTCTGGGTTAAACTTCAAGATAAACTTGTTAGGACTATACACTTATAACTTGTGTAGTGATGCACATTTTAAATATATATATATATAAGAAAAACATCATTCATAAAAATGGGATTTCTGATTTAAAAAATTTTCCCCCCCCCAATCCCTTAGAGAAAAAGTAAATAACTGACATTATTATTTTTGGGGCAGTCTTGTGTTCAAAAGTTCTTCTATCCTTAGGGGGGGGGGGGGGGTGAATCGAGTTCAAAAACTTTGCCCGCCCACTTTAGTGTCTTGATTTTGTCCCAGCATTATGTCAATGTTGACTTTTTTTTTTTTTTTGCCAAGTGAAACACGCATGCAGCCCACGCAGCCCAATTTCTTTTGAGGATGACTGTGGGGGGCGGCGGGCGGGCGGGGTGGGCTGCGTCATAGCATCACTTGCGCTCAAGTGTCTTTTGGTCTCATGTCTGGTCCTTTTTGGACATTTCTTACGGGATTTCCTTTGCCTTATTTCCATAGAGTTTGAAATACCTCGTCCGAGGCGCCTCCTGGTAGCAAAGTGTGATCACTTTGATTTTGGGCGAACGGTTTGCACCCTTGATTGTATTTGCACACGCAGACAAGGAAAGAAACGGCTACTAGCGCAGCCCGCGTGTCCATCTTTGTTTCGAATTCAAGCAATAGCTTTCCGTGCAAAACTAGCAAGGAAGTGTTGGGACACACTGAAAAGAAAAGAAAAAATCTTCTCAGTATTCTTTTCCCACCAGTTTATCTTTATCACTTGACTGAATACGTTTTCGTCATGAAGTGTCAATTTTCTCCTTGCAAGTTGCCATAAAACTTTTTTTTTTTTTTTTTTTGCCATTCTTTTGTTCCCCTCATAAAACTGCTTTCTTTTTTCCCACTTCTGCAAAATGATTGAATGATGCATCTTTCTTTTTCATCAAATTGTGCTAATTCACAACTTTTCCTGAATACTCCAAGGTTCCGTGCAATATTTCAACAATTTCTTGCAGTACTCCACAGGTCTCTTCCCCCCCCCCCCCCCAATCCAATGTATTCTGTCTCCAGTGCGATCCCACTTATTCCAAACAGAAGAAGCGTTGCACACTACTTCTGCCACTTTTCTACCATTGTTGAAAATGTTACTGTTATTTCTGGACCGTAACCTTGCTTATTTGCCACGCTGGCCTACATGCAAAGCAGCAAATGCACATTTAAACTAATATTTAGTTGTCGTTTTTTTTTTATTATAATGTTTATCGTTCTCATCACCTGTGGCACTTCCACACCTTCCTCCTGACTAAAAAACATTGTAACTAGTAGAATCAACTATCCACTGGATCTTTGTAAAGTTTTCTTCTGTAGGAGAAATAGAAGTGCTAGATTAGTTCTCGTGTCATACAATGTGGAAAAAAAAAACAACAACAAAAAAAAAACACCTCATGTAATGGACTGAAAGTGCTCTGCTCAGTATTTAAGTCATATTTATATAACTATTTTGTCACGGAAGTGTAGATTTCTACTTTGTTAGAAGCTCCTTTAGGATGGAAGCAAAGTAGCGATTAAAAGACTTGGAAATGAACGGCTTGGTCTCGTTTTGTACTCAAATTCAGTTAAAACGTTTTATTGTGAAAATACATTTTGGTACTCAAAAGCAATAAGACGACTGCAATAGGTCAAAAGAAGCCAGTGCATGTACACAACATTTATATACTTTTAGAAAGGGGGGGTGGAAAAGAGCTTTGAAGTCGTAAGGAGGATGTTAGTTAAAATTACGAGCTGGCCTGGTGGACGTTTTGACAACTAAAAAAAAGTCTTCACTGTAAAGTCCCTTTTGAAAATGTGCTTGTGACTAACAACAAAGCATTTCGTTGAATGTTAACCATACACTCACTGAAATATATTCATTCATCAATTGTATTAGTGTTCTTTCTGTGCGGGAAATCTTTTAAAACTCAAGGGAATTTTTTTTTTTTTTTTTTTTTTTTTTTTTTTAAAGCAACGAGCATAAGGGCCACATGGAAAAAGACAACAGCACCTTTAAAAGAATACAGTGGATATAAAAAGTCTACACCCAAAGTGGCAGGAAAATCCGACTAAAACAGCTGAACTCGTCAATTGAATTATAAAAAGGTTATCAGTCACATGTGGACAAACGATTTGAAATGGTTTAAGATGACATTTGAACTCTGGGTGTGTAGACTTTTTAGATCTTAAAAGTGCCCCTGCATAGAAATTGTACACATATTTTAAACATGGGGGGGGAAAAAAAAGAGTGATTTGAAGACTAGCAACAAAGGAGTAATTGGGCCACATGACAGAGGAGTGACACTTTTTAAAAGAATAACGTGGATATAAAAAAGTACAAAAGAAAATGTCCAAAGCCCTACTGGAACAGAACGTGATTTTTTTTTTTTTTTTTTTTTTTTTTTCCTCCAAAATCAATTCCATACTAGTTCGTATAACTTTTACATTTCCCAGTCAATGTGGCCCAAATAGTCCTTTGGACAAAAACGTCGTCACTATTTTCACATGAAGTGTTTGCGATTAGTTGCCTCAGCTCGATTCGATTCGATTCGATTGGCGTTTTGCGTAGACGTGAGTACGTATTGTGTGGTTTGGTCGGCAGGAGCCGCAGTAACAGTGCACGATTGTCTAGAGAGAAGACGCTTCACCTAAACGTTAGCTACATTCAAACAGACCCCGACAGTGTGAAGCCCGACCTTTGACCTCTTCATACTTGCATACATTCTTGCTGTTACGTAACATAACAGCCCACTTGCATTGCTCCAAGTGTTCATTCTGCCAGGGAGGAATCATTCAAAGGAACCCAAGCGCGTCGTCGCCATTTCTATAGTTAAATAACGTTTTTTTGGGGCGGGGGAGGGTAAGGTGTATTTGTTGTCCGGGGAAAGCCCGTGGTCGCTCAGTCAGTCAGAGTACACAGTGGGCGGTACGGACGGAGGGTCCTCGGGTCAGGTCGAGTCGGGCCTCGGGGGCGGAGCAGTCGCCGCTTGCCTCTGTAGGTCACATGGATTTGTTTCCAGAGGAAGACGAGGCTGCCGATGACAAACGGCCACCGTTCAGTTAGCGCGTGCGCGTTTGCAGAAGGGGTGGGCAAAATGTATGCGAACGAGAAAAAGACGCCAAAATGAAGCGCATGTGAAGTATAGTTTCGTGCTCGTTTTTAATTCGCAAAAGAATGTAGTGTGAATGATATGCAATTAACTAATGTCGTTTTTAAATGTGTATGTAAAGTTTTCCGTTTTCGTGACCCTCGTGAGAATACGCGCGTTGGACAGTGGATGGATGAATTTGAGTATTTACAATCGTTCTACTTGATTACCCTTAATTACTGAAATGTGTTTCTAAATCTTAATAAGTGCAACAAATATTTTGGGACTCTTGATAATGTGAACGCCCTACTTTGCCCACCCCTGGGTTATCATATTTGATATGATCACATGATGTGAAAAGTACACTCACTGAAAGGGTTAAGCTTGATAAAGTGGCCCTGCAGTTTCTTCAATTGGTTCTGTGTGAAACAAACAAACAAAAAAAAGAAAAGTGTCAGGTAAAGGCTTACTGTGACGAAAGTGCTCATGTCTACTAGCATTTGCTAACGAGTGACATTTGAATGTACTCTTCAGTGTCACTCAAATAAATAACATTTGTTTAAACCCCACGCAATCACTATGTCGCTGCCATAGATAGGCGGACAAACATTACACCCTTAAAACTGCTGGGCTAAAAATAACCCAGTACGGACAAAAACGAATCAAATTAAAAATAGCCCAATGGGATAAGAATCTAATATGGGTTAAAAGTAACCCAATTTGGGTTTAACAAAAATAACCCAATGCGATACAATTTGAGTTGAAAGTAACCCAATATGGGTATTAAAATAGTAACCCAATGAGATAACCAAATATTGGATAAGAATAACCCAAAGAGGTAATAATAAAAAAAAAAAACCAAATAAATCATGTGAGTCAAAAGTACGTTTTGAAGGGTGCACATAATTGATTTTTTTTAGGACCAAAAAAAAAAAAAAAACCCCCGATGTACCTCGTAGAGGAAGCTTGTGCGACTTGCGCCGATGCACCATGACCCCGATGATGAGCGCGGCGCCCACCAGCACCACGGCCAGCACCGAGAAGCTACTGATGGCCGCCAGCTTCCACACGTCCGACGTCTCCTCCACCAATTTGCCTGCAGTCGAAAAAAAAAATCACAGCAACATCAAAGCTGGAAATCAACGCTAACCAGGAATTAGCTAAAAAAGGTAAACTCATACATTTTAGCATAATCCTGACTAAAAAAAAAAAAAAAAAATTTGTGCTAGTGGTAGACATGCTTCTCCAGTGGTTCAGTTCAATTGAAGTTCTTCCAACTTTTTTTTTTTTTTTTTTTAGTTATTAAAGGGAATCAGACTTTTTGTGCTAACAAAGATGGCTAGGGGCAACGTTACGCCGTAAAAGCCGACATTTTTATTGGTCAAATGTAGTGCAGTAGAAATGAAAGGTGTCAGAAAGGAAGCTCGTGAAGCGATGTCTCACATGTGTTGCACGACGGCGTCTTGGGGTACTGCTTGCAGGATGCGCACGGCACACACGCGTCCAGGTCGGAATTCCAGAATTCGGAGAGGCCACACTTACCTGCGCACAGGAAAACTTCACATCAAATTCCTGTTTTTTTTTTGTTTTCTTAATTATTCCCCACAACACAAAAAGACATTTGGTGCAATTAGGTGTCAAGATGGTGCGTTTCATTCGATTGCATGTTTGCACATCTAAAAACATCTTGAAAGGGAAAGAGGTGTTTCATGAAAAAAAAAAAATTGCCTATTGCTGAACACAACCAACCTAATTATTACGAAATATATTACATATTGTATTAGTTTTCATATTATTATTATGAAATGTGCTAGAGGGCAGATTGAGGATGAGCACCAAAATTCATTTTGAAATGCGTACGTAAAAATGAGTCGACCGGTGTAATCGTTGCCAAAGCTGTCCGTCATAAACTGAAGCTACAGCTGTGGGGTTCTGTAGGCGTAAAATGCAGGACGGAAGAGGATTTGACAGTCCATCATTTTATAGCAAAACTGAGGTTGACCTTGAAAGACTTTGTTGTTTTCTTCGTTGCGATTTCCGCCGCGTTGAATACGATAGTGTGCCGCCATCTAGTGGACGGCAGTGGAATTACATCCAAAATAAACGAAATTGGTGTTATAGGCGGACACCAAAAAAACGAAGGGGAGTTTTCTATACTGGTGGTAGAAAAAAAAAAAATCTCTCAACGCGAAAGCTTGCGGGTAACTTATGCGAGCGTGTGCGCGTTTGCGCAAAAGTGCTTCCTTGGGATTGTTTGTGTGTCTTCCACGCAGCGTCTTTCAGATGAAAACAAGATGGTGCTTGAGGGAAACGCTTCCTTCCCGCCCGCCCACTGTGGACACAATGGAAGGCTTCATTTGTTTGCATGACAGCCAGACAGATGAGTGCTTCAATGTGTGCCTCGCGTGCTACCCCCCCCCCCCCCACCACCACCACCACCACTTGTTTTGTTTTTTTCCCACTCAACTTGTTTGGGTTACGCTGCTGTACTTAACATGATTGATTTCTTTGAAAACCTTTTGCAAATAATGGAAGACTAAAATACGTCTAACGTAAGTGGTCAACATTTACAATGTTTTTAAAATAATGATTGCACATTTTAAATAGTTTATTTAAAAAAAAAAATATATATATATATATATATATATATATATAGACAAATGCATTTTTTACATTATTGAACGTTTTAATATTTGCAATTCATTATCAAAAAATGCAAATATATTAAACAAAAGTAAGTATTCAACATTGGATTTGTTTTTTATTCATGATTACAAGTCAAAGGTATTTTAAAAAAAATCTCGCACATTTGAAGTAGTTTCAATTTGTTGCATTTCAAAAATATTTTTTTTTTAAAAAGTTTTCAATCGATAAAACATTTAAAATATTTTTAAGGTATGATTTTTTTTTTTATGTTAGCCTCTCACGTAGCTCAATGTGCATTTGCACCTCATAATGTCACATGTCAGTAATACCCAAAATATATATATATATATATATATATTTTTTTTTTTTTTTTTGCAGACAACAGTAATAGTCATGGTGATAACTAAGATGGGCTAAACAATAGGCTCTCCTGACATCGTCCTTCCTGACTCATCTATTTGCAATACAACGTCTTCCCTTTTTGCCACCAACAGGAAAACGCTTGACATACACTATTAGTCTTGTTAGACAGCCAAACTATAAATGAATATTGTACACATATCTAGCTGTGTGAGCCCTACTATTATTAAACGAATCCCCCCCAAAATGTACAACTGACCCATAAAACAATGAAACATTTGCATCCCTCAACAGCAAAATCTTCAAGCAAACCATTTCACTCCGTTTAAGTCGGCTGGTTTAATGCTAATGCCCAATGCAAAACGCCATAGACAGGCTAGTGTGAATTGCGGCAATTAGAAGCCTTCAAGCAACTGTACGCAGAGTAACGGATAATATGTACCAGCATTACGTAAACAGGATACAATGTTGTTGTTTTTCAAACTGTAATCTGTTTTGGGTTTTTTTTGTATAAATTTGTTGAAAATGTGCATTATTTTGCAGGATTAGCCTTGACTGTGGAAGTCATTGAAAAGGCCTGCCGCGGCGTGGGAAATGCTCTCAGGGCTTGGCAAGCAGGCACAAGGAACTCAAAAGTGGCCATTTGAAGACACATGGCGCTTTCATGTCAAGTAAGTAGTGCAAACCAAACCAAACCACAACAAAACGCACGCCACAGTTTTAGCAAGCACAAAACAGCACCTGCTCATAAACGCTCACTTGACGCTCTCGTAATGTGACCGCGCCTTTCCCGCCTGGCTCATTGGACAACGGCAACAATGTGTCACTGCTAGTTTTGCCTCACTCGTGTCCAATACTAGGACAACATCAGCAAGACAACTCCATGTTCCTAGTGAGTCAAAACTGCACGAGTTGACATTTGCGTTTAACCAGTACAACGAGCGACATGATAAAGTCATACAAATAAACTTTTTTATTTTTACTTATAGTACTCACAGCAGGCAAATGTTCGCTAGTCTGCTGTCACCAACTTGACCCAACGTGAGAAACCTCAGCAGTCACACAAAGGCTACGTAGAACATTTTCACACCGAATTTATTCCAATTTTTCCCAATCGGATTTTTCAAATTGGGTCTCATTCGAAAGCTGGCGATGTGTAGAGTGTGAAACACGAAACTCAACACTACTTTGTTTTTTTTTTTTGTGGCAATGGGACAACGTTAAAGTCAGATTTTTGAACTGGAGATAGGTGAGAAAACCAGTCACTCGTGCAAAACTGAAAAACATTGCCACCTATAGGCGAGAAAGGGCAATTGCGGTCTCTTAAAGGTGGCATGCCAAACTGGAGCGTGGCCGTGGAGCCAACGTCAGCGTCGTACTGAACATGAATGTTTTTTTTGGTGTGTTTTTTTTTTTAAAAAAGGACAGTTGTGTTTTTCACAGTGCACTAGTGCAGCACAGTGAGGTTGGAATGCGCAATCGTAGAGCAAAAGTGGCACCAGCTGAGGAAGAACTCGGGGAATGCCCAAGGTCACCGGGAAGCAGCGTCGGCGTTGACCGCCAACTGACCCCGCGTCCGACAAACCGCGCGTCTGCACCGCGTCGTGTCGCAACGCAGCAGGCGTCCTCGCGCCCTGTCACGTCACGGTCACGCGTGTACGCGCTCACTTTTCTCGCCGCTCCGCTCATGCGCAATCTGGCGCCGGCGTTCGCATTCCTTTCGTTGGGGAGTCTCGTCTTTTTGGGTGTGGGGATGTTGCGTTTTGTCATAAAACAGACGGGGGCGGGCGGAGCAGCAGCTGATATCCAGATGTGGGAGATGGCCTCGCGCTGCGTGTTTGGAGTGGCGGCGGACACACGCGCGCACACACACACGCGCGCGCACACGCACGCACACAGCCGCGGCGCTTGAAAGCATCAGGAAATGATCTGAAGGCGAGCAGTGTTTTCCTACGAAGTCAGCCTGCTGTCCTCCGTCGGGATTCAACACAAAACCTTCCCAAAACAACTCCACTAAACTCTTCGTGCTAAGTCAACTTACAGCACTTTACTGAAGGAACAATCTCGATCTACTATCTTGGGGCATTTGTAGTTTGCGATTAAAAAAAAACAGAGTTTTAGTATTAGCTTTAGCTTCATGCTTTTATGCATTGTGTATTTTTTCAAGGGCAAGACAAAAAACAAAAGTCACAATAAGTGTTTTAATTATCAACTCAACTCAACTCGCTCAAAATAAGCAGCACTTTTGGCTTCAAGCTTTTTAATGCCACTCCTAGCTGAAGTTTGCTCTAAAACATAAAACAGAGACAATTACACAATAAAACAACTTTTCCTTAGGAATGCCCCTGCTAGCTTAATGATAACATATAGAGGAAAATGCTATCTTCTTCGTTTGTCTCTATTGGACTTTATTATACTGCCCCCCGGTGGCCAAGGCGGGCACACCAGATGGAGTGGCACAATGAATGGAATTGAAGCATTAAATCATGTTTTACAAACTGTTAAATTCTTTACATTCTACTGATTTGCATTATTGCCGTGAATACCATAGAGTGCCATTTTCCTTATTTTAAAAGTATTATAAATAACTTGTAAATGTGCGTATTAAGGTATGACTGTATTCCCCCACATGAACCTCCAAAGACCAACAGGTGCATGTTTCTGTGGGAAACTGCGAATGTGTGCACTTGTCAAACGCTTGCATGCGAGTAGTTTATATTATAATGAAGACGCCAGATCGCTCGTTTGATGACATTCTTATTTATGTTATGTATGTTCTTTCTTGGAAAGAAATCATAATTGAGCTGACAATTTTATCAGTGACTTAAGTGGGCGAATAGTTGGCTAACTATATGACAGACAAAGAATGGAGTAATGAAAGCACTAATTTCAGACTATGCCCGAAGGCAACATCTGGCACCTAATTATCTTAACATTAATTATCTGACAGTCCGGATTCTGAATGGATAAACAGAAAGACAAATAAGGTGAGCAAACCACTCATTTCAGACTGTCCCTGAAGGCCACCTGACATTTACCTGATTATCATAAGTCAGGTGTCTGAGATACAAACCATCCATCTATCTGTATAGATGGCGTCTGGGAAACACGAACTATTACAGCGTCCCTGAAAGCAACACCTGACGTTTACCAAAAGTGTGGTGCCTTCAGGGTCAGCCCGGAATCAGAGCCATAGCATCCATCTACATCGATAGATAGCCAGACAGATCGGTAGCGTGGGGAAATCGCTTATTTGAGACTGTCCATGAAGGCAACAGCAGACAGACACTTAATAACAGTATCTTAATGTGGTGTTGCCTTCAGGGTCAGTCTGAAATCAGAGTAATATCCAGGTTGTGAGATAGACAGGCAGACAGAGGCTTTAGAAGAATTAGACACTTGTTGCTATGTAGTCGTGGTCAATCATTTGACGCCTTTTCCTTCGTCCCCGAGTCGTGCTGCGTTACTTCGGCGTGGACTGAGACGTGAGGCTCGATGCATGTGGCGCCTCAAATCAGGCCATCGGAATGCGGAACCGGTCAGCTATGTAAGCCGGTAAAGGAAAACGCTTGACACCACACACACTTGACGTACACGCAGAAAAGGCTTAAATTAAACTCAAACTTACTTTTTTGCGCGCAGGCGCCGTGGAAAGCGCTCAGCAATGCCACGAAAAATCCGCAAATTGTGCATAAAGCGTGGGAGTCCATCGTCTGAAAGTGTGTGTGCGCGCGCTCGATACACACTTTCCACAATAATAATACAAATAATTTAAAACAACTAGTAAAAAAAAAAAAAAAAATCACGCGGAGAGCGACGAGCTCGCGGTGGTCGTCAGCATGGAAAAGTGAACATCACGGAGTGACTCACCGGGACCACTGTGCTCCGTGTTTTTAACACACTGCACACTGGAGCACACACCCACGCTCGCTCGCTCTCTCACACACACGCACGCGCACACACACCATGAGTCATTTCCTATCCACTCCACACTGCTTCACTCCACTCAGGAAACTCCACCAGTGGACTTTTTTCTCGCCTTTTCCCACATACTGTACTTGCACACGACAAGCTAGTGAACGCGCACACGCGCGCAAAATGTTTCAACGTCTCAGATTCTCGCATATTTTTACACACGTTGGGAGAGAGGGTGCGAGACCTTGTAGTCTGGATTCAATCGTGTTCTCATTGTTATTACCACGCCTGACGACGTCATCCCCGCTGTCTGCCAACACACACACGCACGCACACAGTGAAGAACAGCGCGCACAAAATACTCACGCACACACGCGCACAAAAAAAAAACAAAAACGGATGACATCCAATGAAGAAACGTACTCTGTTTTGGGGGAAAGCTTCAATAATAAGCTTATGGAGCATCCTGCAATAACAGAACACACCACAGGGATGACACTGTGGGCGAGTGGTTAGCACGTCCGCCTCACAGCGTGAGGTTCGGGGTTTGAATCTGGAGTCATCCTCCCACTTTACAAAAACAGGCATGTTAGATCCATAGGTGTGGGTGTAACTTTACGTTTGAAAGATAAATTAAGTTGCATTGTATTGTATATTGTCTTATGCTTTGCTCCCTTTATTCTGTCCTATAGGTTCAGTTTATAAACTTGAGTTACTGGGTGATACGTTGTCTGTCCGGCATTGATCTTTGTTGTTATTTTCCTCGATAAAGACTTTGACCTCTCAAGTTCGCAGTCCATCAAGGTGCAGACGTCACCACCTGCTCCCGACTGTCCCTCCGCCTCCAATCAGGGAGCGTTCGTCTCACCGGCTGCCGCTTGGCCTTTTCGCCGGGGCCCTCTGGTGACGCTCCCGCTCAATGGGTCACCCGGGCCGTCGCATGCCCCGGTTTGCCTGCTGCCGCCCTCAGCCTGACGACCACCCAGCGCCCTTCGCGTAAGCTCTTTTCTCTTCGCTCGCTCCTCGAAGCTCTTTTTCCTTTTTCTCCACATCGCTCTTACCTGTGCCATCTACTTGTTCCCCTTCTAGTTTACGAAGCCATGTTTGTTCTTCGACTTATATTTTACTAATTGTGAAGATGGCCCCAATTTTGGTTAACCTCCTTTCTGATTCTGGTTTTGACACCGATTTTGGTTTTCCCACCTTACTATAACCTTACCAGGTTTTTCGAAAAAAAAAAAAAAAAAGCCTTAAAATACACTTACGTTTTTCGCCAAAAACGCCTTACTATATATACCGTTACGACATTTTTCAAATCAACGCCTTACCCTGCCCTTACTACATTTTTCGAAAAAAACGCCTTACTATACACTTAGGACTTTTTTCGAAAAAAAACCCCAAAAACGCCTTACCACGTATACCCTTACCTCGTTTTTCATAAAAAAGGTAAGGGTACCCCCCCTTACCTCCATCCATCCATCCATTATCTCCCCCTTACCTCGTTTTTTGTAAAAAAGGTAAGGGTATACGCTGACCTCATTCTTTTTAAAAAAAGGTAAGGGTATACCCTTACCTCGTTTTTCGTAATAAAGGTAAGGTTATACCCTTACCTCGTTTTTCGAAAAAAAGGTAAGGTTATACCCTTACCTCGTTTTTCGAAAAAAAGGTAAGGGTATACCCTTACCTCGTTTTTGGAAAAATACACATACCTCATTTTTTTTTAAAAAATACCCTTACCTCATTTTTTTTTAAAAAAGGTAAGGGTATAATCGTTTTTCGTAAAAAAGGTAAGGGTATACCCTTACCTCGTTTTTGGAAAAAAAGGTAAGGGTATACCCTTACCTCGTTTTTCGAAAAAAAGGTAAGGGTATACCCTTACCTCGTTTTTGGAAAAATACCCTTACCTCGTTTTTCGAAAAAAAGGTAAGGGTATACCCTTACCTCGTTTTTGGAAAAAAAGGTAAGGGTATACCCTTACCTCGTTTTTCGAAAAAAAGGTAAGGGTATACCCTTACCTCGTTTTTGGAAAAATAACCTTACCTCATTTTTTTTTTAAAAAGGTAAGGGTATACCCTTACCTCGTTTTTCATAAAAAGGTAAGGGTATACCCTTACCTCGTTTTTTGAAAAAAAGGTAAGGGTATACGCTTACCTCGTTTTTCGTAAAAAAGGTAAGATTATACCCTTACCTCGTTTTTCGTAAAAAAGGTAAGGGTATACCCTTACCTCGTTTTTGGAAAAATACCCTTACCTCGTTTTTCGTAAAAAAGGTAAGGGTATACCCTTATCTCGTTTTTGGAAAAATACCCTTACCTCGTTTTTCGTAAAAAAGGTAAGGGTATACCCTTACCTCGTTTTTGGAAAAATACCCTTACCTCGTTTTTCGTAAAAAAGGTAAGGGTATACCCTTACCTCGTTTTTGGAAAAATACCCTTACCTCATTTTTCATAAAAAGGTAAGGGTATACCCTTACCTCGTTTTTCGTAAAAAAGGTAAGGGTATACCCTTACCTCGTTTTTGGAAAAATACCCTTACCTCGTTTTTCGAAAAAAAGGTAAGGGTATACCCTTACCTCGTTTTTGGAAAAATACCCTTACCTCGTTTTTCGAAAAAAAGGTAAGGGTATACCCTTACCTCGTTTTTCGTAAAAAAGGTAAGGGTATACCCTTACCTCGTTTTTCGTAAAAAAGGTAAGGGTATACCCTTACCTCGTTTTTGGAAAAATACCCTTACCTCGTTTTTCGAAAAAAAGGTAAGGGTATACCCTTACCTCGTTTTTGGAAAAATACCCTTACCTCGTTTTTCATAAAAAGGTAAGGGTATACCCTTACCTCGTTTTTCGAAAAAAAGGTAAGGGTATACCCTTACCTCGTTTTTCGTAAAAAAGGTAAGGGTATACCCTTACCTCGTTTTTGGAAAAATACCCTTACCTCGTTTTTCGAAAAAAAGGTAAGGGTATACCCTTACCTCGCTTTTGGAAAAATACCCTTACCTCGTTTTTCGGAAAAAAGGTAAGGGTATACCCTTACCTCGTTTTTGGAAAAATACCCTTACCTCGTTTTTCGTAAAAAAGGTAAGGGTATACCCTTACCTCGTTTTTCGTAAAAAAGGTAAGGGTATACCCTTACCTCGTTTTTCGTAAAAAAGGTAAGGGTATACCCTTACCTCGTTTTTCGTAAAAAAGGTAAGGGTATACCCTTACCTCGTTTTTCGTAAAAAAGGTAAGGGTATACCCTTACCTCGTTTTTGGAAAAATGCCCTTACCTCGTTTTTCGAAAAAAAGGTAAGGGTATACCCTTACCTCGCTTTTGGAAAAATACCCTTACCTCGTTTTTCGGAAAAAAGGTAAGGGTATACCCTTACCTCGTTTTTGGAAAAATACCCTTACCTCGTTTTTCGTAAAAAAGGTAAGGGTATACCCTTACCTCGTTTTTGGAAAAATACCCTTACCTCGTTTTTCGAAAAAAAGGTAAGGGTATACCCTTACCTCGTTTTTCGTAAAAAAGGTAAGGGTATACCCTTACCTCGTTTTTGGAAAAATACCCATACCTCATTTTTTTTAAAAAAAGGTAAGGGTATACCCTTACCTCGTTTTTCGTAAAAAAGGTAAGGGTATACCCTTACCTCGTTTTTGGAAAAATACCCATACCTCATTTTTTTTAAAAAAAGGTAAGGGGCTACCCTTACCTCGTTTTTCGTAATAAAGGTAAGGTTATACCCTTACCTCGTTTTTCGAAAAAAAGGTAAGGGTACACCCTTACCTCGTTTTTCGTGATAAAGGTAACGTTATACCCTTACCTCGTTTTTCGTAAAAAAGGTAAGGGTATACCCTTACCTCGTTTTTGGAAAAATAACCTTACCTCATTTTTTTTTTAAAAAGGTAAGGGTATACCCTTACCTCGTTTTTCATACAAAGGTAAGGGTATACCCTTACCTCGTTTTTCGTAAAAAGGTAAGGGTATACCCTTACCTCGTTTTTGGAAAAATACCCTTACCTCGTTTTTTTTTTAAAAAAGGTAAGGGTATACCCTTACCTCTTTTTTCATAAAAAGGTAAGGGTATACCCTTACCTCGTTTTTCGAAAAAAAGGTAAGGGTATACCCTTACCTCGTTTTTCGTAAAAAAGGTAAGGTTATACCCTTACCTCGTTTTTCGTAAAAAAGGTAATGGTATACCCTTACCTCGTTTTTTGAAAAATACCCTTACCTCGTTTTTCGGAAAAAAAGGTAAGGGTATACCCTTACCTCGTTTTTCATAAAAAGGTAAGGGTATACCCTTACCTCGCTTTTCGTAAAAAAGGTAAGGGTATACCCTTACCTCGTTTTTGGAAAATTACCCTTACCTCGTTTTTTGAAAAAAAGGTAAGGGTATACCCTTACCTCGTTTTTCATAAAAAGGTAAGGGTATACCCTTACCTCGTTTTTCGTAAAAAAGGTAAGGGTATACCCTTATCTCATTTTTGGAAAAATACCCTTACCTCATTTTTTTTAAAAAAGGTAAGGGTATACCCTTACCTCGTTGTTCATAAAAAGGTAAGGGTATACCCTTACCTCGTTTTTCGAAAAAAAGGTAAGGGTATACCCTTACCTCGTTTTTCGAAAAAAAGGTAAGGGTATACCCTTACCTTGTTTTTCGTAAAAAAGGTAAGGGTATATACCCTTACCTCGTTTTTGGAAAAATACCCTTACCTCATTTTTCGAAAAAAAGGTAAGGGTATACCCTTACCTCGTTTTTCATAAAAAGGTAAGGGTATACCCTTACCTCGTTTTTCGAAAAAAAAGGTAAGGGTATACACTTACCTCGTTTTTGGAAAAATACCCTTACCTCATTTTTTTTTAAAAAAGGTAAGGGTATACCCTTACATCGTTTTTCATAAAAAGGTAAGGGTATACCCTTACCTTGTTTTTCGAAAAAAACTTAAGGGTATACCCTTACCTCGTTTTTAGAAAAAAAGGTAAGGGTATACCCTTACCTCATTTTTGGAAAAAAAGGTAAGGGTATACCCTTACCTCGTTTTTGGAAAAATACCCTTACCTCGTTTTTCGGAAAAAAGGTAAGGGTATACCCTTACCTCGTTTTTGGAAAAATACCCTTACCTCGTTTTTTGAAAAAAAGGTAAGGGTATACCCTTACCTCGTTTTTCATACAAAGGTAAGGGTATACCCTTACCTCGTTTTTCGTAAAAAAGGTAAGGGTATACCCTTACCTCGTTTTTCGTAAAAAAAGGTAAGGTTATACCCTTACCTCGTTTTTCGTAAAAAAGGTAAGGGTATACCCTTACCTCGTTTTTGGAAAAATACCCTTACCTTGTTTTTCGTAAAAAAGGTAAGGGTATACCCTTACCTCGTTTTTGGAAAAATACCCTTACCTCGTTTTTGGAAAAAAAGGTAAGGGTATACCCTTACCTCGTTTTTCATAAAAAGGTAAGGGTATACCCTTACCTCGTTTTTCGTAAAAAAGGTAAGGGTATACCCTTACCTCGTTTTTCATAAAAAGGTAAGGGTATACCCTTACCTCGTTTTTCCAAAATAACGTAAGGGAAAAAAAAGGTAAAAAAAAAGGTTTTTCGAAAAAAAGGTAAGGGTATACCCTTACCTCGTTTTTCGTAAAAAATGTAAGGTTATACCCTTACCTCGTTTTTCATAAAAAGGTAAGGGTACACCCTTACCTCGTTTTTCATAAAAAGGTAAGGGTATACCCTTACCTCGTTTTTCGAAAAAAAGGTAAGGGTATACCCTTACCTCGTTTTTCGTAAAAAAGGTAAGGGTATACGCTTACCTCGTTTTTGGAAAAATACCCTTACCTCGTTTTTCGGAAAAAAGGTAAGGGTATACCCTTACCTCGTTTTTGGAAAAATACCCTTACCTCGTTTTTCGAAAAAAAGGTAAGGGTATACCCTTACCTCGTTTTTCATAAAAAGGTAAGGGTATACCCTTACCTCGTTTTTCGAAAAAAAGGTAAGGTTATACCCTTACCTCGTTTTTCGTAAAAAAGGTAAGGGTATACCCTTACCTCGTTTTTGGAAAAAAAGGTAAGGGTATACCCTTACCTCGTTTTTCGTAAAAAAGGTAAGGGTATACCCTTACCTCGTTTTTGGAAAAATAACCTTACCTCATTTTTTTTTAAAAAAGGTAAGGGTATACCCTTACCTCGTTTTTGGAAAAATACCCTTACCTCGTTTTTCGAAAAAAAGGTAAGGGTATACCCTTACCTCGTTTTTCGTAAAAAAGGTAAGGGTATACCCTTACCTCGTTTTTGGAAAAATAAACTTACCTCATTTTTTTTTAAAAAAGGTAAGGGTATACCCTTACCTCGTTTTTCATAAAAAGGTAAGGGTATACCCTTACCTCGTTTTTCGAAAAAAAGGTAAGGGTATACCCTTACCTCGTTTTTCATAAAAAGGTAAGGGTATACCCTTACCTCGTTTTTCGAAAAAAAGGTAAGGGTATACCCTTACCTCGTTTTTCATAAAAAGGTAAGGGTATACCCTTACCTCGTTTTTCGTAAAAAAGGTAAGGGTATACCCTTACCTCGTTTTTGGAAAAATACCCTTACCTCGTTTTTCGAAAAAAAGGTAAGGGTATACCCTTACCTCGTTTTTCGTAAAAAAGGTAAGGGTATACCCTTACCTCGTTTTTGGAAAAATAACCTTACCTCATTTTTTTTTAAAAAAGGTAAGGGTATACCCTTACCTCGTTTTTCATAAAAAGGTAAGGGTATACCCTTACCTCGTTTTTCGAAAAAAAGGTAAGGGTATACCCTTACCTCGTTTTTCATAAAAAGGTAAGGGTATACCCTTACCTCGTTTTTCGAAAAAAAGGTAAGGGTATACCCTTACCTCGTTTTTCATAAAAAGGTAAGGGTATACCCTTACCTCGTTTTTCGAAAAAAAGGTAAGGGTATACCCTTACCTCGTTTTTCATAAAAAGGTAAGGGTATACCCTTACCTCGTTTTTCGAAAAAAAGGTAAGGGTATACCCTTACCTCGTTTTTCATAAAAAGGTAAGGGTATACCCTTACCTCGTTTTTGGAAAAAAAAATAAGGCTACACCCTTACCTCGTTTTGTAAAAAAAAGGTCAGGGTATACCCTTACCTTTTTTTTTTTTAGCCAAAGTTATAACGTCTCCTGGAACGTTGATGTAACTGTTCCCAAATGCTGAATTAACTTTTTTTTTTCCCTCCCTCTGTGGAGTCTGGAAGCGTTCCTGCACAACATGGTGTGAACTGCCTTTCCCACAAGTTCTAACGTCAAACAGACACGAGCCAACCTCACAGCAAACGTTCACATCGTCCGACGAGCAGGAGGAGGAGGAAAAAGGAGGCTCATCGCATTCATGACGCCTGAAGAATGTCCTCGCGCAGATGTTTTTCTACTCGACCTTTAGGACGACCCGGAGCTGCGCAACGGCCGCCCATATGTGCTGACTTTCCACTGCTGTGATTTCAGACTGTAATGAACCACTATAAGCTGCAGATGTTGTGTCAAACTCGGCGAGGGGCGCCATGGCAACGGGGGCAACACGCGCGCACACACAAAAACAGGAACAAAAGCATGAAACATACACGCGCACAGAAAAGCCAATCATGACACAAACACACACACAGGAAAAGATACAACACAAAACAGACACACGCATACACAGGAACAAAAGCACACAATACCACTACATAAACAAAAACAACACACATGAAAAAAACGTACACGCTTTCACACAAAACAGACACCGAAGAAACAGGCAAGCACACAACAAAAGACACATATGTACGCGACAACACACAACATGATAAAAAAAAAAACAACACACGTGAAACTCACAGGAACAAAAACACAAACGGCACACAAAAAAAACAACTGAAACAAAAACATACAACACAGACACGCGTACACACACATTAGGCACAAAAGACACAAACGGAAAAAAATTGAAAGCAATCATGACACACACCCACACAGTCCCACTTGCCGAGCTCAGCCAAGGTGATGTAAAGAGTGTCGTATGCGCTGACTGCGTGCCAAGCTGGCCGGCGTCTCTGCAGGCTTTATTATCCGTCCTGAGGGCCGGCGCGGCTCCGCGGTGATGTCACACGACTCGTGCGTCGCGCTCGATAAATTACAAACATACCCGCGCGTCACACGACGTAAGATCGGGCCGCTTTCCTTTCCTGAATGCAAAGAAACGCTTCAACATGTGTTTGCAATTCCTCCAAACAGACGTCTGACGCGAAAAGAAAGCAGCTGGACACGGACGCAAACGAGCACACCCAGTCGAGTCACAGCGGTTTATTCAACTACAAACAAAAAAAACAAAACAAAAAAAAAAAAAAATCAGTCACTACCCGTTTGGTCACGTTTGTCCCCAGGTGGCAACGAAGCCTTTTCACGAGACGTCCAAAGGAGACAGAAGACGGCAACGCGCTCGCTCGTCCGTGCCTTTCTTTTTTTTTATTAATTTTTTTTTCTTTTTTAGGTAATGTAGATGCGGTGAAAGTCGTTGGCCCCGAAGGCACAGTTGCACTTGGGGCACTTGCGCTGGCGCGTGTCGTAGCGCATCTTCAGGCATTCGTAGCAGAAGACGTGGAAGCACTTGGTGAGCACCGTGTCTTTGTCGCGCGTGTTGCAGCACGGGCAGCGCAGCTTCGCCTGGACACACACACAAAAAAAAAAAAAAAAAAAACGGCACACCTGATATCAGGAGGGGGAAAAATGACACCTTTGCAGATTTTTTTAGCGTGACGAATGTGCTGCAGATGTTACTGCGGAGTTTTTTGGTTTTTTTTCTTCTCTTTCTCACCAATCCCACCTGACCATCGCGGTGGTCAAATTTCTCGCACCTTGTACTGGTTGATTTCCTCCTGCAGGATCTCGTCGGCATCGGAGTACACCTCCACCTTCTTCTGTTTCTCCAGCTTGCGCCTCAGCCTGGACAGATCCTCCTGGGACGCCGCGCATGAGGGAAAGCAAGACTTGTTTCATTTGAACACATCGGCCTGCACGCGGACACAATTAAAAAAATCAAAAAAAATTAACTGGGTGGGGCAGCAGGGCGTTTTTAGTGCTTAGCTCGTCTGCCTCGCAGTATTGAGGTTTGGGGTGCATTCATGATTTGAAGAAAGAAAAAAAAAAAAAAAAAACCGCTTTTATGTGCTTATCTTTATTGCCAGTTAGCTTTTTGACAGTAGTCGGGTCTCTGAGGACTTAGGGAAGGCAGATTTAAGACTTTTAAAAAGGAAAAAAAAAAAAAAAAGAAAAGCAAGAGAGTTGAGGCGAGGCTACCTGCGCTCGCTTGAGGTTGCTGCTCTCGCGCTCGCGGGCCGTGCGGTTCTCGGCGACGGCGACCTGGATCTCCTTCAGCTTGGCCTGCGTGTGCTCCAGCTGCACCTTTTGGTCCTCCGCCAGCTGTGCCGCCTCCACCGCCTGCGGCAGGGAAAAAAGAAAACAACGTCACTCTAAACAGTCTTTCGCAAATGCATTCTGAGGACTTTTCAAACATTCTGTGTCCGAGGGAGACATTTTTCCAGGGAGCCCCTCATAATACCATAACACCAAAACGCCACAGGACTCGGGATCGGCGTTTGAAGCCGCGCTTCGTACGAGCATGGTGAGGAGCTCGGGTGCAAGCAGGTTGCTCCGCGTGGGCCGCAGCAAACGCTTGCGAGCGGCGAGCCGCAAGCGGGCCTCACCTTCCTCTTGTTGAGTTCCAGCGCTTGAGTCCTGAGCGACAGCTCCTTCTCCAGGGTGGCCAGCGTGCTTTGAAGAACGCCCTCTTTTTCCTCCAGCTTTTGCACCACCAGCAGCTGAGCATCCACCTGGCACACGGGGGGAGGGAGAAGAAGAAAAAAAAAAAAAAAAAAAAAGGGGGTCGCACCAATTGTACATTCGAACTGAGGCCACGATTCATCTTTCGAGCAACTACAGTGAAATTTACCCGGTGGTAGATTTGGAATTTTTTTACTTTACTTTTCTACTGGTGCCAAAGCTCTAAAAGTGCTGCTTTGGCTACCGTTTGGAGCCATGTTGACGTGTGTTGAGGAGCTTCACGGAGCGTTTGCCGCCATGCGACATCGACGGGGCATTTGTAACTTTTTTTTTTTTTTTTTTTTCGTGCGGATTGAATACATGATGATGACGACGAACGCCGTCGTCAAAACGTGCTTCGGGCACGTGCAACCGCCGCGTCGGAGGAGTTCGCCAGCCGTCGCCGAGGTCGGCCGCCCACCTGCGTCTTGAAGCTGAGGACCTGGTCGGCCAGCTCCTCCTTCTCCTCCTTGAGCAGCTTGTAGATCTGGTTGGATTTGATGCGCTCGCTCATCAGCTTGAAGTTGGCGTCGTCCTTCTCGCGCAGTTGCTGCAACAGCCGGCTGTTCTGCTCCTGCATGTCCTCGAAGGCCTGGCCCGTCACGTCCATCTCGCTCAGCAGCGCTTCCTCCTCCTGCCGCGGCACAAACAATAAGCGGTGGCCACCCGCCGCGACGCCGCCCGCTTCCGACCGGGGCCATCAAAGTCGCGCGGGACTCGACGCAAGGAGGAGGGGCTTCATTTCCGCGCCCTCAGACCAAAACCCACAAACGCTGCGTTTGGATTTCCTTCGCAAGCCTGTCAAGATAATTCAAGCAGCTTCTCCGGTCCATCTTTTTTTGTCTCGAGCAAAGCGGAATTACGCTCAACAAATGTAAAACACGCCGAGTTGCTGCGCCTGAGGCGCTGGGAGGAGTCAGTGTCGGTCTGGACCGCGTTAGCTGGACCGGACCTCCCGAGCGGAAGGTGCCGCCGGCTGGCGTCTCTCGTCGAGCTCATCAAATCTGCGCCGGACCATTTCAAGCAGCGCTTCTGAAACATTTTAGCTCCTGGGAGACGGAATTCAGCATGACGACCATGTGCACCCCGAAATTCTGCCGTGGGAATTTAATGACGCTCTCATGCCCCGACTCCCACGTCACTCACCGGGCCAGGCCCCGCCTTTTAAAGCCACACACACGCATTAAAAAAAAAAAAATTGATTGCGCAATTAATCAAGGGGATAATCCGATTCTGTGAATATTCGAGAGCTAGAAACGCAGCACGCACGCAGGATTTATCTGATGTCGGAATTTGAATTAGCCCAAAATTAAGGTCGGGAGGACTAGTGAGTTTAATATTTGTTTTAACGGTGTGCAGGTCTGCACTTTTTCAAAAGGACAATTTATGAGCTGCTTAAGAAAACGACGGCGCTAAAGGAGAACCAGTGGCCCACAAGAACAATCGTCAGAGCAATGCGAAAAACAGAGAAAACCGCAGCGGAAGTTATAAAAAAAAAAAAGCCCGCAAAATACTGAACTCACCAAATACTCACAATATAGAATAAACAACACTTGTTTTATCATTGCATCATATTTCGGGGAGGGAGGAATTGAGTATGTATGGCCCTCGGAGGACTTTAGCAGGGGGGACCGGGGGGGGGGGGGGGGGTCCTCAGTCCTGCAGTAAAAAATTCAAGCCTTCTCAGGTCAAAAGGTGCAAAACGTTTTAAGCTCAAAAGTAGGACATGAGCTAATGTGGGTGTGTCCAACGTGCTGGTGGCTCAAGTTTAAACGATGACGACATTGCCGAAGCGACACTCGACCTTGGAGAAATCTTGTTTTTGGCGAGTGCACATCTCACGACAGCCTTGCACATGTGGCGCGTCCTTCCCCGACCTGAGAGACTTGGACAAAGTTGCGCCAGAGAGGCACACCCAAAAAGATTTGGCTGTTTTTCTAGCCCCCCCCCCCCCCCAAATTCGGAGGCGTCGAGGTCATTCTCGGGCTCCTCCCTTCACTCTTGCATCATGTTTACCGCGCGTGCGGCGAATACCTGCTTGGTGGCGCCCAGCTTCTTCTGCAGGTGCTCGATGGTCTCTTCGGCCACTCGGATCTTCCTGAGGGCGTCTTCGTCGGCCAGTTTCTTGCTCTCCTTCCTCTCGCGCTCCTCCAGCTCCCGCACTCGTATCCGCAACTCGTCCACCTGCGCGGCCACGGCACGTGCGTTGTGGGACACAAAAAAAGTCCGCATAAGTCGAATGAGGTTTTCCTCGTCAAAATTATTCGACCTACAATCTGTACGACTCAATAGAAGAAAAAAAAAAAATCTAATCTTCACTCTTTTGCAACGTTTAGAAATAACCAATCAAATTTAAGCTTAAAATTCAATTCAGCTGTTCAGGTAGGCTTTTGCTGACGTCTTTTTTTCTTTCCAGCAGAAGCTTGAAGGTTTGGTGCTAACGCTAACTGCTATATGGAACGATTCTATATAGAATTCCCTCCACCTGGACTCGGGCCTCGAGTTCCGGCGCAAGAAAGACGGCCTCACACATAGCAAGATGCTGCTACCACCATGCGTGACTTTGCGGGTTTTCTTTTGGTGATGAGCAGTGCGCCAAAAATACCTGTTGGAATTACGCAAAAAAAAAAATTCTAAATTGTTTTCGAAATTCAGGAGAAAAGAAAAAACTTTTAAACAAAAAGAAAAGCCTGTTTCAAAATATCATTGACACGTGTGTCGTTAATAAGCAAATGTGAGAAAAAATTCCAATCTGAAATCCGATTTTTGGTGTCGAAAAATTCTTGACATTTTCTTTTGCGGCAATATCGCCCTGCCCTACTTGCATTGCAACGAGTCACCCTTAAAAAATATTAAAAAAACAGACCTCTGCTTTGGATTTGCGTTCGGCTGCCATGAGCTGCACTTTGTCCCTCTGCTCCTTTGGAGCCGATTTGTACATGTCCAACAGGAGCTTCATCTCCTTCTGGGACTCCTGCGCTTTCCTGGAGAGTGACAAAGCCAGAAGACGTGACACGGCGCCATTGGACTCCAGACGGCGGCGGCGGCGGGGGCGGGGACGTACTTGAGCTCGACCCGGAGCATCTTCAAGGTGTCCGAGTCTTTCCTCTTGAGCTCGTCGCTGCGCTGCCTCTCGCGCTCGCGCTCCCGCTCCCGCTCGCGCTCGGCCTCCCGCTCCCTCTCGCGGGCTCGCTGCCTCTCCAGCTCCTTCCTCCTCTCCTCCTCCTCCTCTTGGTCCTCGTCGTCCTCTTTCTTCACGTCGATGGCGTCGCCGCTCGACTCCTCCAGGACGAGGGCGCCCGCGTCGCTGTTCAGGCAGCGGAGCTTGCCGCCAAAACAAAAATGAGTCGAGAGGCTCCGTCGTCGCCGTCTTTCGCTCGGCAGGGGCGCAGCGTTTGAAAAGCGGGCGGCGCGTAGGTGAATCGTCTACCTTGTTGATTTCGATCTGGGTTTCGCGCAGCTTCCTCTTGAAGCGCTGCACGTCGCCTTTCAGCTGCAGGTTGTGGTTCTGAAGGCTGCTGATTAAGTGTCGCATCTCTCTGTTGATTGGTCCTGGGGAGGGTGGCACGCAGATTCAATGGCAAATATTGGTGACAAATACAAGACAAAATACCTTTTAAAACTCATTCGATGCCAAGGACGTTTTTTTCTTTTCTTTTAAGGATCCAGCCATCATTATGCTTTTTTTTTTTTTTTTTTTTTTTTACATGTGGTTGGGTAAAGGAGGGTCTGAGGGGCTGGCACTGAATGAGACGATTAACTCAATTTAAGATAAAGAAATGAAGGGGGGAAAAAAAATAAAAAATACAGGACTTGATCATGTAAAGTTACGATTGCGTATTTGGTACCCGCTTGCTCGTTGGCGGCAAGATTCTGCTCAAACTCGATGCGCAACATCTCGTATTCTTTGCGCACTTGGGCCAGCGTGTCCTCCAGCTGGATGACTTCGGTGCGCAGCTTCTTCTGCAGGGACAGCTCGTCACTCTGAGGGGCAAAGAAGCGACGTTTGGGGCGCCGTCTGAATAAATGTCAACCGCCGAGAAAAGTGACTTTGTTTGAAGCGCACCTCCATGTGCTCGATCTGTCTGAGGTGCGCGTTCTTGGCTGTGAGCAGGAGGGCCCGAGCCTCGTCCAGCTGGGTTTTCACTCCCAGGGACTCGTTGTAGAGCAGCGAAAACTGCGACTGCAGACACTTGTACTCCACCGTCTCCTTCACGACCTCCTCCGGGATATTACGCAAATCCATCTGGAACAAGGAAGACGCGGCGGCAGTGAAGGCGCAGGCTTTGTCTTTGGAATCATTTCAGTCCCGAATCACAAAATACAACGGACGCATTAAAAAGTCTACACACCCCTGCTCAAATGCCAAATTTTTGTGACAAAAAAAAAAAAAAAAGAGACCAGGATATATAATTTCAAAACATTTTACACCAGTAACGCGATCTAGAAACTATACAACTTAATTGAACGAAATTATTATTATTTTTTAAATTATTTTTAAGCAAAAATAACTATAAAGATGAAATTCCGGAGGAGTGTCACAAACAGTGCGCTTCAACATCCACTTTCGTCACGCCTACTTTTTTTTTTGAGTTCAATGAAATCTAACTTGAGCTGTGGTTTGCCTGGCTGCCCGTCAACACAGTTGGGAGCAAAACAAAGGCGGTGAGAACCTGCGGAAACGCCGGGACCGGGTCCAGGGGATGCAACGCACAGCGCGTTCCGCCAGAGCTTAATTGCTAGCCTCGCGGGTATGATGAGAACACGCAAACTGTAGCAGCTTGTTAGTAAGACGAGCTAAACGTGGCGCCTGCACCGACGCAGCGAAAGGCTTCAAGCGCCAACTTAGCGGGGCGGCCATGAACGGTCGCTGTCACCTTGAACTTCTCGCTCTCCCTCACGGCCTCCTGGAGCTCCGCTTGCAGCTTCTCCAACTCTGCCATGCGGCTGTTGGCCAACTCCTGGTTGTGCTCCAGCTCCGTGTTAAGACTCTCAAACTGGGAAGGAAGCACAAAAAAAAAAATAAATAAATAAATGTATGAATGGAAGATAAGCAAAATGCGGGGAGTCGTTTTGACAAGCGCTCACCTTTTGAATGGTTAATGTAATTTGGCCTCCAGCGAGCCCGCCTGAGCTGCCGGTGCTGCTGTAGCCAGATTTCAGCTGCGGACCGCAAACGATAGAGCAGAAGTTATTAACCATTTAAGAATTATGAAGAGTACACTGCAAATGGGATTTGCCATTTAGAGTCCCTCCGCCACGCCCCCAAAATACTCAAGCGCTCCACGGACGAAAAAGCACCCTGGCTACGGAAAAGCGGTTGATCTGTCCCGGATGCATCTCGTTTATTAAAACCAGTTAAGGAAGAGTGGGTCTAAGTTTTGTTTATTTGGATTTATTCCTTCCCGTCACGAGCGTTTTTGAAAAAGAAAAAAAAAAAAAAAAAAAAAGAAAGCAATGCATTTTTTCCAATGATGCTCCCACAACATTTTGGTGAGAAAAACATGCACTCTCAGGGGTGCTTGTCGTCATTCGGGCCACGGGTGAGCTGGAGCTCATCCCGCATGGCTGCGCGCGAGAGGGTGGCTACATCGCAGGGCACATACGGACAAACAACCACTTACACTCACGTTCACACCAGTGGACTATTTGTAGTGTTATTTATGATTTATTATTTTAATAATTTGGGGATATGGGAGGGGGGGAAAAAAACACACACACACAAGCACGGAGAGAATTTGTACACTCAGCCAAGATTCAAACTAGGCACGGGCCGATTACCGGTTTGACATGGTTTTAAAAAAGTCAAGGTTTCAATAAGAGGTAATACTGGCCGATAAGGGTGAGGGGACTTCAAAGCACGCCACCGCTTTGAAATTAATTGCCAACTATAAACGTGTTTTCCTTCCTCCTTGAGCAGAACGGGGAGGGGTGAGCAGTTGTGCAACCTGTTCAAAGACGCGTGCCTTTTTGCTTTGTTGATTAATGAGCATTTTCCCAAAAAACAAAATGGTACACTGTCACTTAAGAAGAATCAAAACAGAAGAGGAATGTTAACATTTATTTATTTGAACTTCTGTAACCAATAGTCTATACAGTATATTGTTTTAAAATAAAATAGATTGTGTTCAATGGAAAAAAATGCTCTTATTAAATTTACCCAATTTCAAAATTTCAATTTCGAAAAAGAAAGAATTAATAGTCCCCCATCCTGCCTTTTTTTGTTACATTTTACCAATGACCTTATATATTGATATTACAATGCTATAATTCATCTTTGTTTTTTTTAGTATCCTATTTTTTTTTCCTTTCTCTTCATGGTCTGGGAGAAATCACACAGTCTTGCCGTTTCTCAGTTTTGAACACGCAAATATTAAAAATCAAGATGGCAAATATGCTAATGGCCAAAGTGTCAAAAAAGGCACTGCAAAAAGAGTTCAAAATTCCCACAATCAAAATAATCAAAACCGCACCTGTTCCATGGCCTCTGCCAAGTGCTTGTTGAGCTTTTGTTCCCTATTTCGGAGTTTCTCAATGTCCCACTGCAGGTCCTCCACAGTGGTCTCCATTTCCGAAACCTTCGTCTCCGCGCTGGTCACCTTGTCCACCCACTCGTTGTACTGCCAGGAGGGGGTGAATGTTTGTTTGTTAGTTTGTTTGTTTGTGACACGCGTACGCAGCCGAGTGTGTTCCGGGGCGTCTCACCTCCATGGACGTTTTGTGATGTCGGCCCTGCAGCAGAGTGGCCTGGTCTCTCAGTCTGCGGTTCTCGTCCAGCAGAGTGCGGTTGACGGCGCCCACGCTGGCCAGGCTCTCTTCCTCGCACGCTGCGATCAAACAACGGGCATGGATGACTCGCTCAGTCTCACAGGTGATCCACATCTTTTATACCACGGTCGATTTTTTTGCAATTTGGTTTTTTTCCCAAGCTTCTCTTTCCATGTAGTTTTTAAATGAACAGAATAAATTAATCTGCATACACAATATCCGATTTTTTATATATACGAATGCTTTGGTCTTAGCGGTTATCCCAAGGCCAAAATTAAGGCAAATGAACCATGAATTTATATGAGCAGTTCATCTACTCCAATGAAATTTGTTTGTTTACTCAACACACGTTCACTAAAACGATACAAAATTCGACCAAATGATATGTAAACATGTGGACTGCACTTCTTAGGGCACTGAACTTAGCTAGACATGATAAATATATCGACGCTGTCCTGGGAAAAACAATTTTTTCTTCTCAATTATTTTTCTCATTTTTACGTTAAGGGGGTTTCCGCGATCTCATTAATGTGAAAAAAATGTTTTTCACAGGACAGTGACAATATACATGTATATAAAACAAATAAAGCCTACCGACCCACAGAAATTAAAAGAGTTTTAAAAATCACATTCGACTACAATTCAATGTCCATTTGAACTCTATTAATTGTCCAGCTCTACTTTTAAACCAAGGTGCTGAATCTTGAATCCGGATTTGTTTGCTTTGCCCTCCTATATTAAAGTTCCCTATTAAAAACCTGCCTGAAATTTGTAAATGTCTCCTTTATTTGTCATGGAAAGTTTCCAACTTTGAAAATGGCCAGAATTTTGCGACCATCCGCCAGCACACATTTGCCCTACCCGCAGCTTGGATCTGTTTGCACATGTCGTCGATGCAGCTGTGCAGCCTGTCAAAGACGCACACGAGGCAGGCGATGGCATCCTTGCTGAACAGCATGCGGTCCTGCAGATGCAGTGAGACCTCCTCTTCGCTGCTGTGCTCCAGCGTGGCCAAGAAACCCTTGGCGCTGCCGCTCAGGGGGGGAGACGGCGGTGGCAATGCTTCTGTGCACAAGAATAGATGATGACAAAAGGTTTTGCTAGAAATATAGAAAAAGCAGAAAATAGCAGCCAACCTGCGGCCGATTGCCGCGGGGGCTCTGTAGGAGTTAACTGCGCCGATCCATCAGGTGGTGGAAGCTGCTGAGGAGTCTCCTGATGCCCTTCTTTAGTTATTTCATCCTGCTGCGCGTGCTCCGGTTGTTTTCTGTCATTCTGTGCCTCGGGAAGTGGAGGTGGAGGCACACCAGAGGCTGGCGAGGCTATATTGACACCGTCTGTCTCCATGGGTACAGGATCAGGAAGAGGCGCGGGTGGGGGAACTGGTGTGGATGGTACTGGGGCCTCTGGTTCAATACATTTGCGCAGAATATGGACTTTTTCTTCCAGCTGTAATAAAAAGGGTTTTCTTGAATCGTGTCGCTTTACAGTGATCGAGGCCATACAATTGTTTTGTGCCGTAGTACCTCAGACCAGTAGCGGTTGACAATCAGCAGGGTGGTGTCATCAGTCGCTTGCCTCTTTTCAAGCTTCTCTATTTTCTCTCGTAGCTCGTCCTCCATGGCCTGCCGCTGCTCCAAGCGCTCACTCAGCTTCTTATTCTTAAACTGGATCACTTTCATGTCCATCTCCTCCTGCACATGAAAATAAGAAAGGCTAGACCATGCTGAATTCAAGTGCAGGGAGATTTGCCAAGTGGATGGATGGGCTTACCGTAGACGAGACTCCTCCGATGCGAATGGGCTCAATGAGAGTGGTGGTGGTCTTCTCCTCCTTTTTGCTTTTCTTCTCAGGTGGGCCAGGGGGACTGTCGCCCCCGGAGGGACGCTTTCCTCCCCCTGCACCTGACATCTTGACTTCCCCTGCGTGGAAGCAAACATTAAGTTACAATTAGACTCGGTTTGAAGGAGAAATAAAATGAGGCGCTAACCATACTCATTGATTCGTGTTGACAGCTATCAACGACTTTACCCTCGTTTGGATAACAAGCGCCCCGATTACAGTGTTACAATAGTACTAATGAGTAAATGTAGGCTTGATTTGTTAATCTGGGTGATGAGTGGCTCGCCAAACCGAAAAGTACATCTTTTACAGAGCATTGATTAGCTTATGTTAGCACCATTCGCTACGACAAGGTAGGCTAATGCTAATACCAACTCCACCAAAGCACAACGAATTCCGATAGGACGACGGGAACACCGTTTTACGCGCACAAATAAGAGCAATTCTAGATTAAAACTCGCGAGCGAAACAGTTTCTGGCTCCTATTTCCGAGACAAACCTTCTCAGGAGCGAATTGATGAAACGCTTCAAGACATCGAAACAGCTAGCGGAAGTGCCGACAACTACTTCCGCTTGTGACAGTCACTGGCTAGCAAAAATATCGAAGGATAAATTATATCTTTACTATTTTAAATCAATTTGTTCAACTTAGGCTGTGATTGGAGTACTACTATTAAACAGAATAAAATATATTATAAAAAAAAAAAAATAACACCGCAGCGCACTCCGGCCACATGAGGGCGATACTGATGGCAAAAAAAAAATCCAAACCGAATCGATCAGTTACGAGGAATGCGAGCAAAATGTCATCACTTTCCAAATATTGTCTTGTTTTGGCGGAGTCGCTTCGGATACTATCGCCACTGACGCGCGTCCAGTGATGGCTTCACACTAGCTTTGTCGCATCACACTGCACCCTTTTGACCGCTCCCACGGTGGCTGTTGTTAACGTTTCTCTGGCATACATGGTGAGTACTGAATAGCTTTACACGGTCAGTGAACTGCGGCATGCGAGGCCACTATTGGCACTTGAGTAGTTATATCACATTTGAAAAACGACTCGTGAAAGACATCTCTACTATGTCTGCCTTGCGTGTGTGGAATAACAGCAAGAAACCCCGTACACACCTATAGTATATCCAACACACACACACTTCCCTGTACTTACTGCAGTTCCTGTTATTGGACGTTGCCTTGAAGTTGAACTCTGACTACCTTTTTTTGTTGTTGTTGTTGTCTAAAGAGTCCCATCCCGTCAGCATGACAAAAGACATAGTGCTTGGAGATGATCTGCCTGACTGGGTGGGTGCAAAGGAGTTTTACCAGAAGTATGACCCCAAAGAGGTGATTGGCCGGTGAGTCCATTTCAGGAACAAAAATAAGTGCAGATCCCTGTGGAACTCCACAGAGTATCACTGCCCAGGAAATATTCAATATCTTACCTAATAAAGCAGTCCTAGTAGTCAGTCGTTTTCATTTTTTAAAATGTGTTTGTCAGTGGTGTGAGCAGCGTGGTGCGCAGGTGCGTGCACAGACACACGGGGCAGGAGCTGGCCGTCAAGATCATCGAGATCACCGCCGAGAAGATGACCATCCAGCAGCTGGAGGAGGTGAGGACGTCCACGCTCAAGGAGATCCAAGTCCTCAACATGGTCAAAGGCCACTCGTCAATCAGTAGGTCCAAAATGCACTCGTGACATACATTGGAACGGAAACGTGTTTGATAACAGCCCTTTATTCTTTCGTCCAGTTACTCTCGTTGATTGCTACGAGTCCACTACTTTCATCTTCCTGGTTTTTGACCTGTGAGTAGAATGACCTGTGTAAATATTGCTGCCCTCTACCAAAAATGTCATGTGTGTAATCAGAATGCTTCAATTTGTTCTCCTTGACAGCATGCGGCGGGGGGAGCTGTTTGACTACCTCACAGAAAAAGTTACACTGAGCGAGAAAGAAACAAGGTGAGATTGAGCCATTGACATTTTTGTCCCAAAAAGTCAGAAAATGTCCCACATCAGCATCCTGGCTTTCGCAGGAGCATAATGCGAGCTCTGCTCGAAGCGGTGCGCTACCTCCACTCCCGCCACATCGTCCACCGCGACCTGAAACCCGAAAACATTCTGCTGGACGACCAGGGGCACATTAAACTGTCCGACTTTGGCTTCTCGGTGCAGCTGCAGCCTGGGGAGAAGCTGAGAGGTACTCGAGTGGGAATCTGAAGTGTTCGCCCGGTTGCCGCCCGTCGTGCACGACACGCTTTGGAAAATCATTGCACTTTTGTCTGTTGTTGGAATTAAGAGCTTTGTGGAACACCCGGCTATTTGGCTCCCGAAATACTGAAATGCTCCATGGACGAAATGCACCCTGGCTACGGAAAAGAGGTTGATCTGTAAGTCCAGACCAGATGCATCTCATTGATCACATCCCTGAAGGAAAAACCAATGGCGGGAAAAGGATACTGCAATATTCGAAATTGAGAAGCGGGGTGTGCACCCGCATGATTGCTGATATTTTTACTTCCTTACTTCTTTGACAAATTTTCCTATTTTGCTGGGGCTTTGGCGGCATCTTCTGGCATATTAAAAAATGTTAAGACTATTGAGTCGCACATTGTCGCATGGGCTACGACCTCCTTGCGTGGGGGCGGCCAAGACCGTCTAAAAGTAGGAACCATTTTGCGCACATTCGACCTTCTTTGGCATCCGTCCGAAAAAGGCTGCGCGGCGGCGTACTCGTGGAGGTTGGCCCCGAACTTTTGGGTTGGTGCCGTGACCCTGCATGTGTCCCCACAGCTGGGCGTGCGGCGTGATCCTCTTCACCTTACTGGCCGGCTCGCCGCCCTTCTGGCACCGCAAGCAGATGCTGATGCTCAGGATGATCATGGAGGGCCGCTACAAGTTCGGCTCGCCCGAGTGGGACGACCGCTCGGACACCGTCAAGGATCTGGTGAGCCGGGATTGTTTGCACTGATGTCTTTTTAGTCGAGTGGAGCCTCTGAAATGGAATGCCGTACGATATGGATTCATTGAAGACATCGGACGAGGTTGGATTTCAATTTTGGGGGAGGGGCTATTAGAATTGGACATTTGACCCGGGAATTGAAAATGTCTTTTGGTCCATGATTTCCCCAAAAAGTCGTCCTGAGAAAGGTTTTACTCTGACCTTTGTGTTTGGATGCCGCCGACGTTCAGATCTCCAGGCTGCTGGTGGTGGACGCCGCCGCGCGTCTGACGGCCGAGCAGGCCTTGGCGCATCCTTTCTTCAGGCAGTACCAGAAGGAAGACGTGCGACACTTCAGTCCCAGAAAGTCGTTCAGGGTGAGTGTGGTCACAAATCCATCAGTGGGGGAGGGGAGTCAACTTTTATTTTTGGACTGAGAAGAAGTCAACGCAAACATTTTTTTTTTTTTTTCAAGAATATGTTCTATGCAAGCCCACAAGTTGAAACAGGGCATTCTGATAACTATTGCGTTTGTGGAATAAGTGTTAATCCACTCGTTCTTAGCCATCTCTGGGGGCGGCCATTTTGTCTTCTGTCGACTGAAAATGACGTCACAACTGCTCACAACCGCCAATCACGGCTGACCTGTTTTCTGAATCTGAGCCGTGATTGGTGGTTGTGAGCAGTTGTGACGTCATTTTCAGTCGACAGAAGACAAAATGGCCGCCCCCAGAGATGGGTAAAAACGAGTGCATTTTGCTGCGTAACTTCTATTCGCAAATTCATCAGAATGCCGTGTTGTCTACTCGTGGGCCTGCTGGGAACATATTCTTAAAAAAAATATGTTTGGCTTGACTTCCGCTTTAAGTACATTTCAGAGTCTGTCCTTTTTTACTTTAACATATGTCAAATGAGTCATTATTATACACATTTTTTTGTCAAGTTGTCAAAACAGGAATTGCAGACTGCATAAAATTACAGTATTTTTGTTTTTTTACTGAAGTAAAATGAGTCAGTATGCACTTTTTTTTTTGTCAAGTTATGAAAATGGGTTTTGTAGATCATTTGGGTAAAAATTCATTTTGGACTTTTATACTTGTACATATTTTAAATTCTGTACTTCTTTACCATTACTTAAAGTAGTCAGTAGAACTCGGAGCTTAGTGCAGCACGGGAGTACCTTTTTTTCCGAAATCCACCCCAAGGTGATCCGATGTTGGTTTCCCCCGGGCTCAGGTGTTGATCGTGACGGTGCTGGCGTGCATCCGGATGTACGCCCGCTACCGCAGGGCCCGCCCGCTGACCCGCGAGGTTCTGGCCCGGGATCCTTACTCGCTGCGGGGCGTGCGCAAACTCATCGACGGCTGCGCCTTCCGCATCTACGGCCACTGGGTGAAGAAAGGCGAGCAGCAGAACCGGGCCGCCCTCTTCCAGAACACGGCCAAGGTCATGCTGCTCGAGCTGGAGGACTTTGAAACATAAACCTCATGTCTGGCGCTGTTTTTTTTTTTTTTTTTTTTTCCCTAATTGCGCTGTCAAGTTGCTGTTTAATTTTAAGAGGAGGGATTCAGGAATGCATGCCTTAGTGCATGCTGTCTCAAGCACGCACATACTTAAAAAAAAAAAAAATCCTGATCAGCATTTTTTTGGGGGGGTTGTTTTAAACTACATGTCTAGTCTAATTTTTTGCAGTGCGCTTGGCGTTAAAGGGCATTTTTACGTGCGTTTATTTGGGATTCTAACACTTCATTTTCAGCAAAACACTGTGATTAGCCGTTTCACATAAACCACTCACAAAACGTTCGGTTTCGGTCGAAACGCACTGAAGCAATTGGACAAGTGCATTTCAAGGTTGAGAGAAGGTCAAATTTTTGTTCGGTAAAGGATACAGCGCATTTTAGGTTCGTCCTCAGGTGTCACCTAAAATCCCCAACATTTTGTGAGTCGTTTATTAGCATACAAATAGATTGTATGAAACTCAGTTACGGAGGTTCTAACGATGTGAACGAGGACTGAAAGACAAATGTGATATATTTACAGCGTGTACTGTACTTGCATGTTTTTGGTCCCAAAAAGAAAAAAAAAAAGAAAATCTCCATGTTTCTTCAGTAAGAAACCAACCGTTTGTGACTGTATTTCCCGTGACAACTCATTCCATTGCACCATGACTGTCGAACGTGACGGAATAAATACTATTTAATATTTGCTCCAGAACCTCATGTCATTTTGTCTGACTTTTGTCTTTAGTTGCAATTTGACGCCCTCAATTGAGGAAATGGAAAACTAAAGATGCCGTCATGGCCGTAATTCACGCAGGAATACCCGGTCCAAGTTTGTGGCTCTGCACTCGTAGAATAACTTGGGAGCACTGGCAGGAAAACTCTTTTCATTTCTTGCCCGATATTTAAGCGCAGATGGCGATTGGTGTGAAAATGTAGACGGTAAGCACGCTACCCTGCTGATCAAACCGAAATATAACGACCTGTCGTCATTGCTGCCGCGTGGCTGTAACCCTGGCAACCGGATACCCCACTTGCACAGACCCCATTAAGTCGAGAGATGTGTTTGTGCGTCTCGCTTTGATGGTTCGGGAACCTGTTTCAGCCACTTGACCAGAGACGCTGCCTGATTTGAAAACACATCAATCTGCCTCTTGCCTGGATGTTTTTCTTCATTTTGGAGCAATTTGTGGAGAGGTAAAAAAAAAAAAACAAAGATGAAATTATCCTGTTTGTGCGTTGTAACGATCGATTGTAGCGGTAATATAAACAAGCCTTTGGAGCCCGGGCCCGGTCCTTCCTTCGTTAGTTGCCCGCGCTGGCTGAGCCATAGTTGTTTTTAAGAACATTATCCCCGTTTAATCCACTTTGCCTTCTGCTCCGTGCAGGTGAGCAGACAGTCAGATGGAGCTGGGGGGCCGCCGGCACACGCCAGCGTCCTCTTTTAATTGCTTTAAAGTGCTTTCTTTCCGGCCCACTTTTGCACTTTTTGCTCAGTTTTTAAGCATCTCGCTGTAGTCGCTCATCAATAATGGAGGATCCGGATATACGACAGCAGAAACTGGACAATCAGGTAAAAAAAATAAATAAATAAAAATATTCTACTGCTGAGAGTAAAAGAGAAGGCTATACTAGTTCAATGTATTTTCTTTTTAATGTTTTAAACAATTCGTATAGTATATTCCAAGCTTACTGATAAGTCGGAATCGGCTGCTGTTACACACATTACCAAAGTAATCATGCGTAGTAAATACAAAGGTGGCAATGCTTAGTTTTGAATTTTTCCTCAACAACAGGTTTATTACCTTGGTACTAAAATAGCATAATGCTAATGTTTCAATCACAATTACCCTCTGACCTTGGAGGTCACGTTAAAACCCGTTTTAGATGGACATAAATCGGCAAAAATGCCGATCACTGTTTTCAGAAGTTAAATCAATCCAGTAGTTTGCAAATGTTACATTTTGATTCAGCACAGAAATAATTAATTGATGACTCAGATTGAAGAAAAAAAAAAAAACATTCTATCCAAAGTTCCATTCTTTACTCTACAAAAAACAGGACATTATTTCAAATTGACAAAAGGCACAAACATATATTACGATTGGGTAAATGTTGATCACTGTTTAAGTAAAAGAAAAAGAAAATACTTATTTTCTTCATTTAGGACTACAGAAAGATGACAATATATACTGTTGAGAGGTGTGTAAAATTTACAGAGAATGAGACACCTTCAAGGAGACGTCTGATGTGATCATTGTTTGTGATCGCAATGAAAGACATTGATCGCCGATCACATTACTTTTCCACGGAAATTGTCCGATCACGATCTATGGCCGATCGATCGCAGAATCACAAATATTTACTGTTGGGAGGCCAAGGATTAGGATGATTTAAAACAAACAAGGTCATCCAAACGATTTAATTAATTGTCAAAAAAATCATCGATTACTTTGAAAAACAATTAGTTGTCATTGCACCTCTAAACTCAAGAAACTGAAAAATGAATAGAAGTACAACCACTGTTTAAATTATGTGTCACAGTTGAAAGGCTAATCAAGTAGGAGCTAACAGGAGGTCTAATTGTGTCCCAGCGATCCATTTTGATGAAGAAGCAACAAAAGAAGCGGGCCGACTGTCAAATGGTGGTCGCCAACCGGGACGCCCGCCAGAAGAACCGCAGACAAAAAGGCCGCTCGGACGAGACGCCGCTGCTGATCAGCCAGTCCCTAAGCAACATCTCCCTGAGCGGTTTGTCTCAAAAACATCACTTGCTGCGCAATAGCTTTACGACTTTTTCCAGAAATTCATTTCTATCCAATTTCCCGTGAAGACCAAGTGGAGCACGCGCATGACAACCCGATGGACGTCATCGCGCTGACGGAGGGCGACGGCGACGCGGAGGCCGCCACCACGTTAGGGGAGGCGCCCGCGGAGACGCCCTTCGCTCCCAAAAAGATCAACTTGGACACGGAGCAACAGGAAGACGAGACAGAGGACCACGATGCACACGCGGAAGGCAAGAAAGCCAAGAAGAAAGAGAAGGCAAAACGTAAGAAAAAAGCAAAATGTAGCGCTCTCACAACTGGCAAGAGTCTGGCTTTTGCTGTTGCCGGGGTTACGCAAATTTGCGGTCATCGTGCTAGTTTCGTCCTCACAAAGGCACCAACAGCTTTGTTCCGCTACCGTCTTCCCAAATCGAGCCGTCGAAACATTGATGAAAGATGAATTATTTTGTTTTCGTATGGTCTCGCAGATTTTTACCGATTACGGGTGCGTCTGGAGTACACCCCCCGCGATAAACGGGGGTTGACTGTACGAATTTGCAACGTGTGTCTATTCCAGCCGCGGGGGACAAGGACGGACAGGAGAAAGACAAGGAGAAACAGGAGAGAAAAACAAAAAGGAAGGACAAAGCCAAAGACCGCGATGATGGACAGAAGACAAACACGACGGCCAAACAAGAGCGCAAAAGTAAACGGGGCCTTTGCTGTTCAGATTATTGGCTACACGTGTTGGTTTTACCATTTCTCTTTTTTGTGCAGAGAAGCACTTGCACGACACGTCGTCGTCCGATCTCCAACAGACGAGTCCAAAGAAGAACGGACACGAGGACAGCGGCGACGACGAGGGAGACGAGTGCCCGACGCCGTCCCGCCCGTCTCCTCGGAAGAAAAAACATCTGGACACGTGTATGCGTCAATGTGTGATCGCCATCCAGATAATCGTTTGGTATGATATCGTGTGAATATCCCCCCCCCCCCCCCCACAGCCAGGTGCCAAATAAGCGACGACAGCAAGGACGAGGACGTTCAAACGGAAGCGAAAGAGAGGAAGAAGAAGAGAGTCGAGAAAAACACACCGAGTTTAGCGTCCCTCAACTCCAACTACAAGGAGAGCTCGTCTTCAGGCAGCGAATCCACCGACGGAGTGAGTCGTCACAAATTGGGCTAATTCCATTTGTCGTTTTCTACCAGAGTGATTTTTTTAAATTTATTTTTATTTGGGACGAAACCAGGAAAACTACAACAATGAATACGGATGACTTGATTATAATGACGAACCAAAAGCATTTTGTCACCGCAGACGGCTTCCCCGATATCGGTGGAGGACCTGGAGGCGTTCGCTTTGCGTCCCGCCCCCAGAGACTTGACCATCCAGTGTCGGGTCACCAGGGACAGAAGAGGCATGGAGAAGGGCATGTACCCTACGTACTACCTTCACATGGAGAAAGACGACGGAAAGAGGGTTGGTTCTCCTTTTCGGCTACATTAAAGTACTTAACGCTAACACCTCCGGTGTGCTATCTGCAAAGGCGGATTTCACTCTAAAGGCTGAGTTGGACTTTTTCTCGGCTTTCTTTGCTCCCTATGTCACCGTTAAGGTCTTTCTAATGGCCGGCCGCAAAAGGAAGAGAAGCAAAACATCCAACTATCTCATCTCAACAGACCCGACCAACCTGTCCCGAGACACCAGCTGCTACATCGGAAAGCTAAGGTTGATTTGTAGTGTACGAAAAAAACGTTGGACACCTTTGATGTAGTGTATGTAATAAGACTGGTACTGTGTGTCCCAGGTCCAACGTTCTGGGAACAAAGTTCATCGTCTACAATGGAGGAGAAAATCCAGAGAAAAAGCCTTTTATTAAAGAGTGCGAATCTGTTCGACAAGAGCTAGCGGCCATTTGTTACGTGAGTCTAATGATCTCGTTATACATTCGGTGTCAGCTGTCGGTCCGCCAACTCAAGAACCTTAATCATTTCTATTCCAGGAGACTAACGTTCTTGGATTCCGGGGTCCCCGCAAAATGACAGTGATCATCCCGGGAATGCTGGAGAATGACGACAGAGTGTCGGTTCAGCCCAAAAATGTCCGTTTACAATCCGGGCGCTGGTATGATGTAACAATGGAAATGCTTAACCAAGACGCTGGTGACACTTTCAGGAACAGGAAACCCTGCTGGCGCGCTACGCCAACAACAACACGGACAAGCTGGTGACCCTGGTCAACAAATGTCCCAGCTGGAACGAGCAGACGCAGTCGTACGTGCTCAACTTCCACGGCCGCGTCACGCAAGCCTCCGTTAAAAACTTCCAGATCATCCACCCGGAGAATGGTGAATTCCCAACTTGGCCTAGATTTATTGGGGTAAAAGGATGGTGCGATTTTGAACAACTGGTATGCTAACATAACATCCTTGGTTCAAAAGACACAAAGGCAGAAAGATAAGGATTTTACATTGTGGTAAAGACCCAAATGCTAACATGGGAACAGTTGTTATGCCAACATGTAACTTTTCTCTGTGGTTGCTCTATTTCCAGTAAGAGCTGAACAATTTTATAGGGGATTAGCTCAAATGCTAACAGTTAGCAAACAAGATGGCACTCGCAGTGGAAAACGCGCTACAGCAGATCGATAAAGATTTTACATTTCGCCTCGTGGTAGGGACTCATCAAAAAGGAGATTGGTTCAGACGCTAACATGCTAACAGTTGGTACGCAAATGTAGCAAGATGGCTATTTTTTCCCCTCAACTTGCCGTTTTCTAACAAGGAGCCGAACGCCGCCCGTCTGCCTTACGTGGCCGATCTGTCTTCCAGGCGACTACATCGTGATGCAGTTCGGCCGCGTTTCCGAGGACGTCTTCTCCATGGACTACAGTTTCCCCATGTGTGCCCTGCAGGCCTTCGCCATCACGCTCTCGTCTTTTGACGGAAAACTGGCCTGCGAGTGACCCTCAAGTGCTTGGCTAGATCTCGGATCGCTGAACTACCCATTTAGAAGAAAAAAAAAAATGCGACAAAAAAAGCCTAGCTTATTTTGACTGCCTCTGATTACACAAACAGGGAAGCTAACGCTAGCTGGCCCACTTTTATATTTATTGAATTTCATGTCTTTATACATTGGTGAACTTTCAAAACAAGCAATGGAATAAAAAAAACTAATAAAAAAAAAACGAACATTAAAATAATTAAAGCTCTCGGAAGGGTGTTTTCTTTTTTTTTTTTACCAATAGTTGTTGCTTGTATGACTTTCTCAATGTATTTTTGTTTTTTTTCTTCCTCAGTAGAAGTGCCTTTAGAAGCAGAATATTCGACTTGGCGTGGTCAGCGTAAACTTGAAGGTGTCTTATCACCAATAAGGAAATGTATTTATCTAAGTAGCGCAAAGAAAAACACGTTGGTATCACATTGAAGACATCGCTCATCTTGTCACGATTACTCTTGCGCCACAATCGACACGTTTCCATTTCGCAAGAGTCCCGCTGACGAGCATCACTTTAGGCAGGAAGGGGGGAGGATAACATCGAAAACGACGTTTTCATCCCTTTCAATATTGCGAATATGAAAGCGTTTCTCGAGCGAGCATGAGAGCGTTTCAAATAGTGCGTGCGGGATGTGATCCCGAATGACGATCCGGCCGGGCCGCTCGCATGTTACAGGCGGATGTTTGTCACGGGACAACTTCTGATCTTTTACACAATCGGCACACGAGCCGCTTTCATCGTTTTGGGTTGCATAACTTCATGCGATTCAAGACACGATTAGAGTGGAGGTGTTGGTTGAAGCCGACGGAGAAAATCACATGGTAAATTTTCAACAATTTATTGCCCGACGTGAGTCACGTCTCGCACAAAAGAGCTCCCGGGGGTACTTTCCAAATACGAAATGAATACTCCGAATCGGAAATACTTTCATACAAACTGTCGAATTGGATGATGAGATTTTACGGCCGTTCTCGTCCTTTTGTATGAAAATAAGGGTGCAGCGGTGCAATGAAATCGTAGCGGCGGGCCTACTCGCCGCCCCTTCTCAGATAAGAGAGCGATAGCTCCCTCCTCCGCTCGTCCTTCAAATAGAACGAAACGGAAAAATGCGCCTGAGAGCGCTGCTGCGAGGGCCGAGAGGATGGACAAGCTCAAAGCGATGATGATGCTGTTGGTTTTATTACACGCGGGACTTTCTGTCACAGGTGATGTTCATTTGATACAATGACAATCAAATGGTCGCAATTGATGTGAGAGAGACGGTGAGATGCAGTACAGGTCCGGAAAGAATTAAGAAAAAAAAAAAAGGTTGCTACTTGTATGTACTGTTTGATGAAAATGAACAATTGGGGTTTGAGTCTATAAATTGACAACATAAGTTCCAAATTACAAATTCTATTATTGTGGAGTGTTTATTTTCCAAATTGCCAAAATACTGAAAAAGGTCAAGTGTTGTTTTTTTTTTTTACTTATACCTGCATTTATTTCACTGGGGAAATATGATTTCCAGGTACTTTTTAAAAAAAAAATTTAAGCCTTACTTTTAGTCAAAAAATAAGAGTTGAACCAGGACTTGGACCAGTCGAATTTTACAGACGTATCTTTACTTCTACTTAAAGAGGAGGTCAACGTAAACAATTTTCATTCAAGAATATGTTCCATGCAAGCCCACTAGTTGAAACAAGGTATTCTGATAAATATTGCATTTGTGGAAAAAGTGTTAATCCACCCGGTTTTAGCCATCTCTGGGGGCGGCCATTTTCTCTTCTGTCAACCTAAAATGACAACATAACTGCTCACAACAACCAATCACGGCTCAGATTCAGAAAACAGGTCAGCCGCGATTGGTCGTTGTGAGCAGTTGTGATGTCATTTTCAGTCGACACAAGACAAAATGGCCGCCCCCGGAGATGGCTAAAAAAAGGTGGATTTTGCTGCCTAACATATTCCGCAAACACAAAATGAATCAGAATGCCGTGTTTCAACTAGTGGGCCTGCTGGGAACATATTCTTGAAAAAAAAAAAGATGTTTGGGTTGACTTCCCCTTTAAGTATTGGTGGCACCTCTGATTGGTTTGTGTGATTTGTAGACATGAGTTTTCAGTGCGACAATGATTTCGTGCTCACCATCAATTGCTCCCTCAACCTCACATCAGCCCACGACAGCCCCCACTGGCTGATGTTTCTGAAAGTATATGCAAAGTAAGTCCCCCCCCCCCCCCCTTCCCGGCCGTTCAGAACGCGCGACTACAAACGCTGATTAAACGCGCGTGATGTCCGTTTGTCCGCAGCGAGAGATACAAATGCAATTTGTCAAACGCCAGCGGAGGCCGCCACTCGTGTTTCGTCACCATGAAGGAGTCTTGTGATTTTATGGATTTCGACAAGTATGAGATCTCGCTCTGCGGGAAACCGAGAGATGGACCGCAGTGGTGCCGGCTGCTGGACGACAAATACATGCCGGTGGAACATAGTAGGCGGAGTCATCATGACCCCCCCCCCCCCGCATTATCCACTCAGCAGAAAAGCTCACGATACACATGAAGCAGAAAATGCACTTTTCAAACATTTTCAGTGCATCCTGACTATATATAATACAGTACCCAATCTGTATCGGTGTCTTGTACGTGTACAGGAAACACAACCAACGAATTCTCCGTTTTCCCAGTTAAACTGAACGCACCGTGCTGCCTGGAAGTCAGCCACAACTCCAGTCAGCACCACTTCACATGGAAGAACACCTACGAGAAATGTGAAGACACCACCCTGACGGACAACCTCGATTATCAGCTCTGTTTCGCCAATGGCCGGGACAATAACTGCGTAAGGAGGCCATTTTGAAACGGGTCAAAGGTGACAAAAGGTCAAGATCCTTCTTCTCCCCTCCCCCCCATCCAGACGCAATTGCACAACACCGACAGTATGGACTATTCTGTGGATGACGGTGCCCTGGTGGCGGACACGGAATACAGTACCAAAGTGCGGTCCAGGCCCAGTGCCGCTCACTTTGAGGGTCCGTGGAGTGCCTGGTCTCAAGGGGTCCACTGGAGGACTGTCTCGGCCAATGGTGAGGTTGAAGCTCGAGCGTTTATCAAACATGTTGAAAACAAACCAACATGACTTGCTTGCTTACAGTGCAGCTCTGCTTACCTATCGGCTTTGACTCGATTGACCATGCACAGGGGGTGACCCAATGACAATAACTTTCTCAAATTCCCCAGTTGATGGCTTCCTTTCCAAATACGGCAAAACAGTCTTCCTGGCTTCAGGAGCGACGGCCGCACTCGCCCTGATAGTGTGCTGCGCTTTGCTAAAAAAGTAAGGCGCTCATCCCTTCCCGCCAATTCCATACGTGCACATTTGATTGGTCACGAGTTGGACGTTTCCAGGTGGAGCCAAGGCGCCTTTGTTCCCACTCCGGCGCCATACTTCCACAGCCTGTACACCAATTGTCACGGGGATTTTAAGGTTAGTCGCAGTTGCAGTAATGTGCTGGCTTGGAAGTAACCAAGTGCAAATGTATTCGAGTAGATATTTCGGGTATCCGTTTTAATTTTCCTGATAACGTTTTTCTTTTTACCCCCTACCACCAAAAGAACGCCAAACCTATGGCGAAGCTCGGTGGTGGCGGCGGCATGCGTTAGGGCTATTTTTCTTCAGTTGGAACTGAACTAGACGAGGTGGGGCGAATTATGAACAGTTCCAAACAGCAGTCAGCGTTGGGACAAAAACAATCAGGCTTCTCCTAGAAAACAACAAAAAAGTGCCAGGGGCCTTCTTTTTTTCAGATGGAACTGGACTGGAAAGGGGCGGGGGGAGTTATGAACTGTTCAAAATAGTCCGAATTAGCACAAAACCTTCATGCTCCTGCTAAAAAGCTAACAAAAAAAAGTGTCCCTGGGCTGTTTTCTTCAGCTTTAACCTGCCTTCCTTTAGTCTAGACTGGAATTATGAACAGTTCAAAATGCCAGCCAGTGTTAGCACAAAAGGTTTCTGCTAGCAAGCAAAAAAATATATATATTTTTTAATCTTTACTATCTGCCCTTTGACTTAATTCCAAATTGTGAGTACTTTTACCACTGTGATGACAGAGCTGGGTGGACACGCAAGCCGACATGACCATCGCGCTCAAGCCAGAGGACACGCTCCGAGTCGACAGCCACGCGGCGGAGACGCCGGCGCAGGACGACGAGATGGCGTATGAAAACGTCATAAACCATCCGGCACGTTTGGCGCCCGACGAGGGGAAGGCGGCATGCGGGCCCGGCCGCGTTCCTCCCATCCAGGGGGGACCTCTCCGCTACTGCCCTGAATACTGCACAGTCAGCGACTTGCGGCGGTCCGCTCAAGTCGCCGGAAAGGTTCCGAGCGGTGAAGCGACGCACGCTGGGAGGTCAGAGCATGATTACTGTAATGAAGCCCAAGTGAGAAAGATGCTTTCCAGAAATTAATTGTACATTTAGGCAGTCGTGATGTCATTTGTTGAATGTGTCGGTTGAGAAGTTTCCAGGAAATTTGCATGGGAAGTTAAGATGGGACGTTTTGGGGGGGAAAAAAAAAAAAATAAATTGCAAAATAATACAATTAAAATCATGACGTTTGAATTGATTTTTAACTTGGATTTTATGTGTTAAATATTTTTGGGCAAGAAAATGCAGCTTTATTTATATGGCAGTACACAACGTAACCCGCTGTATTACACAATATCAAAAGTACAACTTGCAAAAACATTTACAAACAAAAGAATTTCCCACATTTAAAAGCAAAGTAATGAAATAAAAGTTGCTTACTAAAAAAAATACCGACAAGGTACAAGGGCAAAAATTTGGGAGAACATATCAAAAATGCTTTGAAGGACCCTAAATTGTGGTAATTTTACTGAATAATCAATTTTCAATCAAGCAGTAATGTCGTCGGTATTTTTCATTTTAGAATTCAGACTGTCTGCATGACCGTCTCCTCAAAAGCAGTAACTGATGTCAAACTTCCTGAAAAAGAGGATTCAAGCTGTGATGTTTTTTAATCTAATGATGCTTCAAGTACTCATTTTGTTCGTTTTCAGTCCCCAACGTGAAATGAAAAACCACGATATCATACCATGATTTGTTGTTTTGCCATTAAAACCGGCCACAAGCGCAACCATACTTTCAGGTGATTTATACCTGGGCAAGTCTTCAGCGGGGACCAACCTGAGTTTTTATCCACCTCTTGTAGTTTGACAAAAACTTTTTTTTTTTTAAATAAAAAAAAAATACATCATACTCACCACAGATTGACTATTAAATGTCTTAAGGTGTGCAGATCGCTAAGGACGTGTTTTGCGCAAAGTTTAGATTTTGCTCTGACCAGCCAATCAGAGGACGGAATAATTTTGACTAGGCCAAACTTGACATCTGATTGGCTGACTATGAAGGGCGGGCAGATTAAATCAGCACGGCAACAGAAGCTCAAACGTGATTGGACGAAAACGCAAAACGTAATAACCAACATACCAGAAGCAGCGCAACAAAGCCAAACGCTGGAAATGGAGAAAATACTGTTGTAAATTAACACAATTTCATGGAACAAATTTAGGTTGTGAAACAAGCTTGCCGCTTCCGCATGATGCAACGAAGCCAAGGAACCTTTTGTAGAAAGTTTTATTTACGCCAACACATACATGAACAAAGCACCGTTTAACCTTAAAGTCCGATACAATGGTTTGCCTACCTGCCTTGGCCATTGCAGCCTTTTTATTCATCCAAAAAACAAAAGACTCGGAATTAACAAAAAGACAGCCAAGGCAGCAGATTCTATCATATGTTAAAGCATGCTGAATAGAAAAACCCAGGAAAGAATTAGACAGAAACATCTAGAGACACTAAGTGAAATACAACAGTATAAAAGTGCCATTCATTATACAGCAGTTGAAATACTGACAATGAAATAAGCAGACATTTACAATAAATGTGTGGAAACGAAGAGGGAGAGGAAGGAAAAAAAAAAAAAACAATAGGATTTTCTTCCTTGGACACGGATGATGGACAGCTTGCATGGACTCGATGAAAGTGGACTGGAGTCGCGTCCCTCGCACCACATAAGACAAAGTTTAAAAAAAAAAAAAAAAAAAAAAAAAGAAATGACCAGGGTGCTTAAGCACCGATCCCCTCTCAGCGTTACGCCCCTATCGGCGATTAAGAGCAAAACCAACGGAGCAAAGGAAAAAACAAAAACAAAAGACAGGTCAAAAGGTGTGGGTGTGGATGGCACAGAATGTGTAGAGTTTAAATAGAAGTCTTTAAGCAAGTCCCGATGTGAGGGGAGCACATTCATTGTGACTGAGCGGGGAGGTGATTCCTTCTGCCACAGCAAGACACCCGTCCTTGCCCTTACGAGGGGGAGAACTTTTTGGCTTGTGATCGGACTCTCTTTTCGTAATCTACTCTGTTTTGGCTGCAAAAGAAGAAGAAAGAAGAAGCATCAGGATGTTGAAATGCCATTTTGGGGCAAAACAAAAACCGCAGAATCGCCACACCACAGCTACATATGAAATGATAAATGTCGTTGAGTATTATTCGAAAAAATAAAGAAATACCGGATTGTTTTTTTTTGGGCTTCGGAGGCATCTGCTTCATCCTTTCCATTCACTGCATGTTTTTTTTTTTGGTGGTTCAGTTAAATAATGAAAATAAAACAGTATAGTATGTGGCGTCTCAAAAGCCTGTACGTTCGCTTTCGGTAGTCACGATGGTCCACTTAAGTGACGCGCGCACGATGGCATGCCCACACGCAGGCGAGCTGAGTGCGCACAATGACATTTGCTCAGGACGCCCTCCAATTCCTCCCCCAATGACACGGTCAAGGACTCTGCATCTCTTCCGACAGCCAATTGTGACGGGAGTCCAACACGGGCGTCCAAAGTAACGGAACGCTCGTCTCTAAATCGCTGGGAGCAACGTTTGGCGGACTGGAAGAGAACGTGTGTCTTACCAGTAGATTGTGTAAGCCTCTGCTTGGGCTGGATCCTGGATATTTGGCTCATTTAGGAGTTCCTGAATACCTAATAGGATCTGCGGGAGAAATTACCCGGTGAGACAAACTGAAAAAAAAAAAATCATTTTCCAACTTGTTTTTTTTTTTTTTTTTTTTGAGAAACTCCAGAAACAACACTTAAAAATGTCCTTTAGGGCTGCAGAAATTGAATCGATGACGCTGGTCAACAGCAAATTTGATTCAGATGGTATTTTTCACATTGATTTTTTTTATTTTTTTTTTTAAATCCTTTGTTGTTTTGGTGTGTTTAATTAAGTTTGACCGATGAAAGCTTGCGCAATATGGCGTTAACCATGTTTTGTCATTTATATCAGTGCAAAAAATAACTATTTGCATCTCTGATAACATTTTTTTTTTTTTATAGCAAAAATGTGTTGACCAGTGTTATCCTACCCATGATCTCATCGAGTAAAAATTGACCGAGGCACAGATTTTGCTATTCGATTGATCGTTTCCATCCTAATGGATGAGAGTTCCTGCGATGCAAACCTGCTTTATTGTAATGGCCGGTCTCCAGTCCTTGTCCTCCTCTAGGATAGAAAGGCATACTGTGCCTGATGGATACACGTTTGGATGAAAGAGAGGAGGCTCAAATTTACCTAAACACACACAAAAAAACAAAAAACAAGACAACGCCATTGATATGACATCACAGTGTGACGCAACAACAAAAGAGCAAGCCTGTACCATCTGGACACGGTAGACTCGAAATACAGCTGTCTGATATTGTGACCACCGGAACAATCGAGTTACTGGGCGCCAGTAACAAAACGGAGACATTGTAAAATCCGAGGAACATTTTGTAATCTATACTCGGAAGACGGCAACAATCGGCCTTGTATTACGGATGACTGCTTCCGAGGCATTTCGACCACCAACTGAGGCTCTTACTTGTATCAAAGTAAACAAGATTAGGAAAGGAGAGGGCAACTCACATTTTGGCGGTGATGAAGGATAGTCATCCTTGAACAACATGCGCAGTTTGAAAAGGCCTCCTTCCCACGGAGTCTGGTGACACGCAATGAAGTGATGAGCTTCGCAAATGGGCAACGTCCAAGTCCGGCGCACGCGTTCACGTTTCATTTTGAAGTTATCGCAAGCGTTGGACAGTACATTGTACACGTGCACATCTTATATGGGGAATAATCCATAACCTCTTTAAAATGTAAAACACCATTGAAAATGAATTCTGTTTCATTAGAATGATAAAAGAACATTACCCCCTTTTTGCCAGGGATCGCACACTCCCAGTTCATGAGGTTCATGGTTCCATCTGGGTTTTTTGTTGGTACAGCAACAAATCCCTGAAGAGACACAACAGACATTCGAGAAAATGAAACTTTACCGAACAGCAATCAAACTCAAGTGTTAAGTCGACTGTAAGGCCAGAATGTCAAAAATAAATAAAGAGATGATAATGACCATGTTTGACTCTATGTTTGATTTTTTCTATCCAACAAAAATAAAATTATTCACTGAAAAGCACCAATATATATCTGGCAGCGTATTTTTTTGAGTGCTTTTTCTATGCCGCCCACATACACTTTAAACATACACTCTAAATTACAATAACAAATACTTTGGGTTATATTAAGGGTTAAAACTATTCAAATTCACCAACGATTCTCAAAGTGTGGATATTCAAACTGTGCATAGCGACCAGCAGAGTACAGTGGTTGAGTTAAGTACAGTTCTGTTATATTTAACTTTTTAGTACTCATATATTTGACGACTGTTGTCATTTGGTGCAGTAAATATGGGCCTAAGATGCTACTATAGTTTAGTGTTGGTTATAATGCTGGTACTGTGAGAGCTCAGTATTTTTGTAGGTGTCACTTGGACTAAAACATTTGAGAACCACACATATGGCAATTGTATATATTTTTGGGTGGGCTGGGGGCAATTTTCCACAAATGTTTTGGTATGGGTGGGTGCTCACTGTATACTTACAAAGGGATGATCCTTCCGCCACGCTTTGCGCTCCTGGGCAAGCCGGCTCAATGCAATGCCAGACATGATTTGTGGACTCCTGTAAAGAAGAAGAAATTTTATCCAAACGTGTCAAACTCACTTTTCTCACGTGCCATATGGTTTCCCTCGGAGGGCTGTTATGACTGTGAACACAAAATAAATGTATGATGGCCTCATATTACATATACACCACAATTTGATGGATAACTTTTTGAAAACAAAAGCCAGTCAAAAAAACAACAACGTATAATTCAATTTATTCTGAAAGGGGCACTGGTAAAAAAAAAAAAAATGCTTGCGATATCACCATGTTATCAAAAGTCACGATAATTTGCGAATTTTGAATTTTAGCAAGAAACATTACGTACTTTTCTGAGCCTTGATCGATAAAATACAACAATCATGCACACTTAACGAATGACTTCAGCTCTGAGTAAATTGTGACTTAATTAGCCCCCGTTGAACAACTCCATCCTGGTTCCAATATAGATGGACTATTGCTTCCACTATAGGGCAATCATTCTTAACCAGCATGCTTGCCACAGACAGATCATCGGGTGTACCGTGGGAAATTGTACAATTTCACCAAATTGGTCTGAAAGTGGAATAATGTCCAGTGAAAATGATTTACAAACAACCTGCATGTTTGATCACCTTTCTATGCCAGCGGTGTATAGTGACAGCTCAAGCAATAAAACGCTCTTTCACTAGATGGCTTTTGTTGCTCCAAAATCGGTAAGTGTGAAGATAGAGGATGCATTTTCTGGCAAACGCTTTGAGAACTACCACGGACGAGCCAACTTGTTCAAAACACGAACATAGCAAGTAGCCACTGTGCCACTTGGCTATTTAAACGCTTCATCCGTGTGCTACACTCGTACGTGAACTGGCATGAAAACAGACTTTTAGGCTTGAAAGTGACAGTTTGGACCGTTTCGTCTTTAAAGCTAGGAGGCTAACAGAGTTAGCCCCCACCTTGGTTAGCATGTACATCATTTCCAAGATTCAAACTCTGAGTAGTGTGCTTCCCCCGTACTATTCTATATGGGCCGAATCTCATATTGCTCTTTACTATGTTAACTTGTCATTTTTGTGTCAGACGGAGTCAAACGTGCTAAAGCCAATTGATTAGCAAGCTAGCGGGTTAGCTCGCCAAGCTAACTCATGTGCGCCAGAACCAACAGGCGCAGTTAGCGACTGTCACGGCCTGATGCAGCACAAAAAATGGCGCAAATGCACTTGATTCGAACACATTCCCCCAACGAGGAGCGGAACCATTGAATAACTCGTAGCCCTTCGATAGTTGTCCTGCGAGCAATCCGATATACCGTCAAAAGAAAACAAGCGAGAACGTTTAGGATTAGGACAAAGAACATTAGCGCCGGGGCGCACATTACATTAGTGCCATTATCAAACTAGCGAAAATGGCGCAAAAGGAAGCGGCTAAAAGAGCTTTGTATGCAACAAAACTCTCGCGTTCCGTCATGGAAGTGTGCTCCTACCTTTCAATGTGGTTGGTTTGGCTCGGGGGACAAAACGTTTGGAATTAAATGTGTTCAAATCGCGTTAAACCTGCTAAAGTTTCCCTCCTGAAAAAAAAACACCCGCTCCGACTCAAGCCAGACTCAAAGAGGGTCGAGCAAAAGCTCATCCGTCGCTTACTTCCGCCTTCACTTAAACAGGAATCATTTTTTGATGCTTTGGTTTCAGTCTTTTCAAATGTTAGCGATTCTCGCATTAACCACGGTTGGTTTTTATATTTGTTTCTTTAAAGTTGTGTAGTTGTTTGCTGATAAGCAAACCATGAAGATTTCAGACGTTCGTTATCAACTTTAACAGGCGCTAGTGCCCTCACATGCGCCTCTTGACTACGAACAACCTTGGAAATATCTATGAATTACTCGAGGGTACTTTTTGTTGAATTAAATGATTATTTTCTGATTATAAAATTCATCCAATTTTCGCGAACGAACAGGTACGCCTGCACATTTTCATCTTGTCTTGTTTAAGTATCTTTGGTTCGGATGGGCGAATTTTACGCCTGATACAAAAAAACTATGTATGTACATTCTTGCAAGATGAGAATAAAATTTGATCAAATACATCTTAGTGTTGTACCATATAATTTTATAATCCATTTAAAAATATTACCCATGTAAATGAAATAGTTAAGTGTATTTTCTAGTCTGGCAATATTTACGGCAGCTATGCTACAGGCACCGCAGTTTGAAGGAAACGACAGAAGAGGTCGCTATTAGCGTGAAACAATTCTTTCTATTAAATAACCAAGTGTTCAAAACAAGCAGCGGTTTAGCAGATAGTGAACAATTATTTTTTAAAAACGCAAAACCTTTCAAGCTGTTTATCGCTAGTCTCAGAGTCCGTGTTAAAGTTTACTGTCAAACTAAACAAAACTGCACATTGTTTATTTTAAACATCGCCTAAAGAATGCCCCTGCTATCTTAATGCTGAAGCATAAGGCAAAACGCCTGTGCTCACAGGCATATAATTATCCTAGGCACAAAAAAAAAAAAAAACATCGCGGCTGACCGAATCTCAGTGACGACCCACTCGTTTGGGGATGTGACTGTATTATACTACCCCCTGGCGGTCAAGCAGCACAATGAATTGAACCCTGATGTAAACTTGTTAAAATTCTTTACATTCGGTTTGTGGCGCCACCGTACGTGCAACTACTCTTAATAAAACAAATCCACACAGACACATGAGTGACAACATATTTTTTTATTGGATTTACCTTGCGCAAGACCACAATAGATTCATCCCCTTAACCTAATTCATAGGTTTATACACATTGCATAAGATCATATAGAAGTGATGTACTTAGTGATATGACAACAGTAATCATCGATGAAACTGTCAGATCGAAGGGGAAAAAATGACAATGCATTCTTTCCCAAACATAAAACATTATCTTGATTCATGCATCGCGGTGGTCTGTGGGTTATGACTTTAAATGCAAAAAAAAAAAAAAAAAGAGGGCACTTAAGAGTAGTAGGCTACAGCTCTGATAAGATTTTCCGTCAAACAAAAATATTACACATGCCACATGATCAACTGCACATGACCGTGAAGATCTGCAAGCATCATCTTGAGGCGTCGGAAGGCCTCGTCACATCTCCACTGAGGTTAACAGAACCAAAAAACAGGAAAATGAGAAAAATCTAACTGCAAAGGTACACTTCCGCCATAAAAAAAAAAAAAAAAATCTTAACTGTTCTAAACCCATAGAGGTAAGTTTTATCATTGCCAAGGGCGGAGGGCGGAAATCAAGATTGTCTGGAACGCTCGAGTGGGCGGATGGCAGGGATGGCGCTACACTGGCGTTTAGGGGGCGTTATGGCCCCAGCAGAATTCTGTGTAGCCCCAGTTAAGCCCCCCAGCATTTTATTTGATATTCTAAAATATATTTATATATATATATATATTTTTTTGCCCCGGGAGAAAAAAAAATCCTGGAGCCGTGCCTGGCGGATGGAGTGTCGCAACATCAGTCGGCATGTCGTGTCCTTACTTCTCGTGGCGTGCTTATTACCACAGGTGCAGTCACACACCGTTTACATACAAACTCCGGGTCAGCGAGGGGCGCCATCTTGCATGTTTGAGATGTTTCGCTCCTCCATCACACCTCAGCTCTGCAGGATTCTGATCATTAGAATCAGGTGTGTTGGAGGAGGGGAAACATCTAAAACACGCGGGATGGCGGCCCTGGAGTTTGACACCTGTGCATTAGGGAGTGCAACACAGAACACGTGTTGGAAGGCTTCAGAATACTAGCGCAAATGTAAACACGGCCCAGCACTTGCAGAAACATCCAGTCTACTCCGATTGAACCTTTTAGCCATTTTTTTTTTTAAACTTAAAAAGCCCTTGTGTGAGGGGGAAATGTGTATCTATACCAAAAAAACATGCATCCATACTTAGAAAATGGTTTTAGTCAAGTGTATGCGTGAATACATGGAAGTGTTGTTAACGAGTCCATATGTACAAAGTGTGCCGGCAATAAGAAAAAGTTTGCTCTTCCCTGACACTAAAGATCAATGTGTGCAATACACGTAAGACATTGGATTTTGGTCATTAGGGGAGGGGGAAACAAGGCAACACCAAATGATTAATGAAATATTTCAACCTATCAAAACTGCACATCAAACCCCAAAATAACTGTTTAAAAAAAAAAAATGTGTTCGAAATTGCAGTATGTACAGTAACATTACAGGCTGTTAGCAATGTGCACAGTGTCGTTTTTTTTTCCCCCACTGTAGTGCATGTAATGCTGTGTATTAACTACACATTTCAAAAATGTCTAGTAGAATCTATCTCACGGCAGGAGAAAAAAAAAAAATCATGTAACAGTCAACTTCAAAGCCAAGTATGGCTTTGTTAATAAAACATGTGGAGGCATGTTCTCAGTGAAAAGAAAGCTTGTTCAATCTCACTCAGAAATCTCTTCAATCCTGTACAAACTATGCAAAACAGAGGGTAATAGTCTTTCTTTGTTTTTTTTGTTGTTGTTGAAAAAGATCCAGTATAACAACTTCCATTCGAAGCTGTGGTTTTCTATACAGTGTACAAAACGTGCATTTTTTTTTTTCCAAAGAGTTAAATATCAATTTTTTTTGATTATTTACACCAAAACTAAATTCTCTGGATATGAACAGAGATTTTGTTCACTGTCCTCAAAAAAAAAAAAAAAAAAAGTTCCAGTCCGCAATCCTCCTACGCTCCCGAAATACTTCTACCCCCAAAACTGATACAAAAAAAGAGATGCTCCCTCAAACAAAAAAAGCAATAAGTCAGTCTCGTATTTAAAAAAAAAAAAAATGTTCCTGACAGTGGACAACGTAACTGTAAAACAGAACTACATCGTATAAAGCAGTTCACTTCCAATGTATAAACATTATATCTCCAATTCAATTATTTAAAACAGAGGATTTTCTTTTTTTTTTTGCAATATTGAGGCTGAAATGTCCCATTTAAGTGCAGAGGAGAAAAAAAAAAAAGATTGAACTATCATTACCACATGCATCTGCAGAGTCAAGAGGCCTTGTTGGAAGACAGTACATGGCGCTACAGAATGATAAAGTAGGTGCCATGACCACAAACCTTTGTGTAGCCGCTAATACAAATCATTCAAAAAAAAAAAAAAAAAAAAAAAAGTTGACTTCAGGTATCTTTTTCTTTCTTTAAAAATAAATGCAAATTCCCTTCTTGCCATCTCCAAACAATGTGACGCTTTTGAATTACAAAGAGCGCCCGGATCCCTTGCCAGATCAAGTTGGAGGATATAATTAAGTCGATAGATAGACAGATGACCCTGAGAGAATCACTGGCCGAGATGATGACGGCCATGTTTTTCAATTCGTTAAAAAAAAAAAAAAAGTAAGGGGGCGGGAAGAGAGACCTGCCCCAAGTTCATAAGTTCCAGTTCAAATGTACAGGCACCAATTTGTCAGTAAGCAGTCATATTTACATCAAAAACAAAAAAAATGGAGGGAACAGAAAATAAATGCACAACAATCAACCCCCCCCTCCCTCCCTCCCGCTTGAATCTCCTCTTGTGCCAAATAAGTTTTCCACGAGGATGATATGTTTGCATCATAACACCTGGAGCTCCTAATACTCGGTCGTCCTCACATACGGGAACCTCGTTCCTGAAGAATCTGTCACAACAAAACAAAAAGACGAGAAGTTATTTACGTGACATAAAAAAATAAATAATTTTTTTTTTTTTTTTAAAACTATCATTAACAGAGGGACTAGCACGCATGAAATCGGTAAGCTTAATGGAGGTGAAGCGTGAACTAAGGAAGGCTCCTGGAGAGACTGACACTTAAAGTCATCGAGTGGATACTTCTTATTTTTACCCCCCCAATTGACTTATACGGGTTATAAAAAGGCAATTCCCTCTGCATTTATTAGCTTTGGCTTTATGACGGCTGGTGGGAAAAGTTCCGGACAGGAGGAGCACGTCACCAAAGGAGATAAGGGAAAAGGTGAAAGACTAGGCAGGAAGGGCACAGGGAAGTCTAACGCCAGTTGAGCGCTCACCAGTGAGTCGCAAGTGCTCAACCCTAATCAGAATCATTCATTTCATAATCCGTGTCCTCGTCATCGCTCTGAGCAACATGCAGCATGCGGACGGGCACAGAAGACAAGAGAGACACGTTTTTAGAAACCACCCAATTGTTTGGGAGGGCGGGGGGGAAAAGGTGAAAAGGGGGGGGGGGGGGGGAGACAGAAAAAAAGAAAAAAGAAAAACACCAAAAAGGGCAAAACATAACATCGCGCAAGTGAACTCCGAAAAGCACAGATGCTCTTCTTTTGACAGCTCACATGCGAAACATGTGCGGACAGTCCTGTCCGCGGCGCACAGGACAGAAAGTCAAATCATCCCTACCTTGGCCTTCTCGCTGGGCTCACTGTTTGTCCCGTACGATTGATTGTGCAGCTCCTTGGAGACAACACACAGGAACTCAGCTTGGTCTTCGTTGCCGTAGTTGTAAGACGAACCGATGCTGACCAGCTAGAGAGACATGACAGCAATGATGAACTATTACAACAACAAAAAATTAAAAAAAAAATTTAAGATATGAAACAGGAAAATCCCTTGTGAGTTTCCTGGGAGGAACGCAATCAGTTGCCCTTTTCTCCAACGTGACTTTGCAAATCACAACAAATTAGGTACAGCCGTACCTTTACCTACTAACAGGAGGTGCAGCGATTAATCAACAACTAATGGACAACCAAATTAAATCGATCATTATTTCTGATTAGTTGTTTAGAGGCGATGTTCAGTTTAAAATTGTCCAAATCCTCAAAAATCCAGGCTTCTAAAAAGAATCACCTAGACAAGGTAATAACGCAAAGACACCAAATATGGTCTGCTTATATTCACTCAAAGACTCAAGGGGGGGGGGGGGGGGGGGGGGGGGTCACTCGACCACATGAAGTAAACATGCCACTTCACAAGTCAGTGGGGAACGTGAATGGGTCAGCACGAGCTTGTTGTGGTGAAAAACTAAAACTCAGGTGTAAAAAACTGGGGTGGCTGGAATCTCTTTTTAGCAACCCAGGGAGACAGGACTGAAATTATCAGGGGAAAAAAAACTTGATCGCTCAAGATCAAAAAATATCTTGCAAACTTATCTTTACTCTAAACAAAAGAGGAAGAAGGACACAACCTGGCAGATGAAATGGCGAGTACTGGATGAAGAAACTTTGAAAGACAAAAAAATGGGAAAAAAAGAAAAAGACCGTCTGCCCTCAGTTTGACTGCGCAGCATGACGACGCTGGCTAGTTGTAAACATTTTGTCCCTTGTGAGCATGTTCAAACAGGCAGTCAATAGACGCTGTTGCTGGAGTCATGTTGCTAGTCTCTGCATATAAAAAAACAAAAAAAACAACAACAACAACTAGCACAGTGGACAAACTCACCCTGCATGAAAACTTCAAACAAACTTGTAAAGGATGAAACACTAACAGGTCATTTTGTTTGTACAAGGACTACATGGAACTCGAAACGGAAGATTAGCACTGATGCCAGCGCTAGCAAAACGAGGCGATCGCGCTTGTCCACCGATATGAAATGCACAAGTGGCAAGTCAGCATTTCTGCCATTGTCGACACGAGGCACCACGGCTAAATTATTGTTGCCTTTAACCGACCGTTGACGCCCATGTCACTCACCAGGCGAGGCCCAGCCTTTTAAAGTCACAGATAAAGCAGTTTTATGCACATTTTCACATGTTCAAAACTCAACGTAATTTATAGAGCACTAACAACTGCAGCTGTAACAAAGCGCTGTGCATAAAAATGATTAAAAAAAAAAACAAAAAAAAAAAAACATAATGCAAACTCAATCTTAAAAGTAGAATAAATCAAATGGACAGCGGCATCCCTGCAAAACAGTCGTAATTTTGAATGACGGTAGGATAGAAAATCCTCCTCAAACCAAATTCTTGGTGGCCCGCTTGTGTCAAGGACTTTCTCATCCGACCTATGTGAGTAGATTAGGAGATTTTAGGGTTAGGATATGTAATTCGGTCTGGATATGTAGCTAAATGCACACCCTGCTAAAAGCTACTACACTTGCACGGCATAAAAGTGGGCATCACAACAACGCTCCAACGAGTAGCTACTGTAAAACGAGCCAGTGTGTGTGTGTGTGCTCAAAAAAAAAAAAAAAAAAAGTCAAAAGAAAACGGGTGCCGGGTGTTCTTGACTGATGATTTGAAAAAGCAATATGAAGAGGAACAACTCAAAGAAGGACCCAACTCCTAAGGTGTGTCTACTTGGGAGCAACACTGGCCAACAGGGGGCGTGTACGGGCAAGAAGGGGACCATGCAGTGACCAGCCCGTCGACAGAAACATGTGGGACACACCTCTCCGCTGTTGTTTGGAAAAGCAGACTCCTCTCCCTTCACCTCCCTTGACACAATGAGTAGAAACTCTGACTGGTGGGCCCGCCCGTAACCTATACTGACAAGCTGCAACGACCAATCAGAGCACAGAAGGGATGCCCGGATCACGTATGCGGCACATTCACAGAGAAGGAGGGCGGTTGCCCGTTTGGCTCGGTGGCAAATTCCCACAGCGAGCTTTGGATGGTGCGAGCGTAGCGGGGAGGGTGAAAGCACATGAAAACTGGACCGCCCGTGTCGTCCCCCGGCGCCCCGCCCCCTGCCGGGAAAGACGCGGTACCTGTTCGAACTTCCAGCCGTCCGACATGGTTGACACCATCTGTGTCAGTTCCTCTTCCTGGCACTGAAGCACGCGGTACACATGCTTCACTGGCACCTGAGGAAAAATAATGTGGCGCCAATTCAGATATTTGTTTTGAAATACATGGCGCACGTTTGAAGGTAACGCTTTGCAAATGCGCAGACTGAGAGCTGAGGCCGCTTTAGAGTGCCTCGTTGTCAGCTGTGAGTGCGTGCATGACATGCGGAGGGAGGATTTTTTTGGGGCATGAGTGCCAAGGTTATTATAGTTAACGAAAACAAATTAAACAAAATAAAATACTAATTACTATGTCTTATTTTTATAATACCGACTATAAATTGTAGTATAAGTCTCAATAGTTTCATTTGAAATGTCTCTAGTTCAATTTTGCTGTACGTCCATAGAGGTCAGCATTTGAGAATTGCAGTTTTCTTTTTTGGAACTTGACCAATACGCCGTTTAAAAAAAAAAATTAAAAAATACAAAAACATGCACCGATTGCTCACCATTTTGAAACCGCATTTTATAAAATTGCCAATTTTTTTAAAGCATTCAAATTTGACCCGTGGTCTCCGTGGCGCTTCAAATTTACAAGACATTTTTATTTTCACTTTACAAGACGTTTCAACTTGAGAGCAAAGTCAAAGGTAGAAACGTGGGCTTCAGAGGTCACATACCTGCAATGTCTTGCAGTCCCTTTCCCTGATCTTGTCCTTGATGAGCTTTATTAACGATGTGATGTTGTAAAATTCGGCTTCTTCCAGGACACCTGAAAACATTTTTTTTTTTTTATAATCAGTCGTTCAACAGAAACAGGAAAATGTTTTGCAGGCATAAAGACTTATTGCATTATTTTGCAGTTGTAGCTCCTTTGTGGGTGGGCATGTTTATATAAAAAAAAAAAAAAAAAAAAAAAAAAACAATAAATGTATCTTTGTTACCTTCCTCCGCCAAGTCCCTGTTGAGCACCAGTTTTCCATGCCTCAAGTAGTTGAGCACCGGCCCAAAGTAAGTCGGGTCTCTGTCAATGAGATAGGCCCCGGTTTCATCCTGAAAAGAAGAGCAGGAAGATCAGCGAGAGCCGGTCATCCACAAGCCCCGGAGGATTCCCTGAACTTCGAATGCGCTCATTTCATAAGCGTGATCACGTGACGAAAACAAAAGGGATTTGATGAGGTCAGCTCCCGCGCCGATCGGCTCTCACGCGGGCTTTTGCGATATCACTCGACTAGTCCCGCAGGCCTCGGATTTGACCCTGATTGCTTCACAACCGCTGGGTATTCCCCTATTTCTCCAAGTAGTGTGATAAGGCTGGCATTGTCTCACGGGGAGGGAGGGGGGGGGTGGACCGGGGGCGGGTCAAACAATTAGAGCGGAAAAGGATTGGGAAGAGCAGGCTGAATCCGCCGAGGGAGTCCAGAGCAAGCACCTTGGTTTTACGAGACACAATTAGCCTCGCGGCCTGCCCTGACGCGCAATTTCAAATCCGCATCGTCGCTGAACAAAAAAAAAAAAAAACTTTTTGTTTTTGCTCCCGTTGTTCACGAGCCGAACGCAAAGACCGTTTTCAATCCACACAATAGGAATATATCTCTTAAAAAATGATGCTCTGTCTAAATTTGTCTTACTCAGCACCTCTCACTTCCTGATACAATCCATGCTGATGGCAAAATAGTAAAACTCAAAACCCAAGAGGGCCCCCCTCCCCCAAAAAAAAAAAAACCCACACTCACGTGGGCCCTCGTTACAAGTGCACTGTTAATTCCGTCCGTCCAATTATGTGAAAGAGTCCCAGTACATGTTCTTTTTAATGAATATCTGCACCCGGGCGGCAGGTTGGCCTTCTTTCCAAAGTCCAAAATATCCCAACGGATTTCTATTCTTGCTCCGTGGCAACTTTTGCCATTTGCGATCTGTTGTCAATTAAGATGGACCTGACCCGCGCGCAACAGCAAGTGCAGACTTTTTTTGGGGGGGGCGGGGGGGGTTGACTTCTCCTTTAATAAACAAGACTTCTAAATCGAGCAGCGCATACCTCCACCAGATTGTGTTAGGTTGCGCCAAAATGCCCGAGTGTGCATAAATGAGGCACAAAACACACATTTGTACATGAATAAAATAAAATCACTGCCATGGACATTTAGAATTGTCAAGAGGACGTATACGTTTTTCAATTTTTGTGGGTCCGACTCAAAGCAACCAAACTCCATTTGACCTTATGTATACCGATTAAATAAATACACTGGACTTGGAGCGACCAGACCCAATCACTTAAACCAAACATGGCAGATTATATGAAACCGTGTCAGCACCCAACAAGGAGAATTAGGTCAGTTTAGTGTGGGTCAGCCACGTTACATGGCCGATTTTTGTGGTTGGGTCACAAAAAAAAAAAACAACAAAACAAAAAAAAAAAAAAAAAACAAAAAAAAAAAAAAAAAAGAGGGCGAGACCTCAGCCCCTCGCATGCATTCATGCGGCAAACCCGCACGTGTCGAGTCGAGCACGTGATGAGCCATCTGGAGACAAGCCTTCATTCAACTTAACATGTCTCCGCGTCACGTTGCACAAACAATTAGCGCGAGCAAAAGGACGCCTTGACACGGCGCCGCCTCGGGAACCTACAGAAAAGAAGGCATCGTGGCTCGCTGCGGGAGAAAGGAGAGCGGCACAGAGGCAGCATTTTGAAGACGTTGCAGTGCGGCGCCGAGTCACATGACTGCAGCTACTTAGCCAAGTGGAAGTCGGAGCCTTGTAGCGTACCAGCCAGAATCCCCCCTGGAGTACAAGCGGTAATGGCATCGTCAAATAGGCCTTCCATCTTTTAAATAATACACGCTTACGCATCGAGGCAGGTTGAGAAGGAACGTGCTCGGGAGTTCACGAAAAGAGACTCGAAACATTTGCCAGTTGCCGAGTTTGTACATGTGCAAGGCTCAGTCGCCAGGTATGCCGTTTTTTGTTTTTGTTTTTTTTTGCCGTGCCATTGTCCAGTTCAGTCATTAAGTGTGACAGGGCGTGGGGTTAAAAAAAAAAAAAAAAAAAAAAAGTGACGATTTGCTAACAACAGCAACGAGAGGCCTCCGTTACGTTGCGGTTAAATATTTACGTCGCTCCCCACAAAGTGCTCAGGCACGACATCCAACCGCGATTCGGCATTAGACGCGGCCGCGTTTCTCGCCCACGAGGCGGAGCTCAGCCGCCAAACGGAAGATGTTAAGAGAAGCGCGAATCTTTTGTGATGGGGGGCCTGAAAAATTCATGCGGCTCTCAAAAAGCGAGAACGCCGGGCCTTTGCTTGAGTAGTCTGAAAGGACTCGGCCAAAAATGATCGCTGACGTGCACCTCGGGCCTCGGCTTGTTGTCGGGGGGGGGGGGGGGGAAGAAGAAAAATCATTTCTGCTTGGGTTCTTGTCACGTATAAGAAACCAGGACACCATCATTGGCCAGATGGGGCGGCAAGTCATTGGACGAGGCTCGGAATTAAAAGAGCAAAGAAATTTGAGACTTATTAATAAACGGGCGCCGACGGTTGTGACCTGGCACGTGATCGCACTTTCTCCCCTAGTCTAACCCCACGTGCAAAACACACTCCAGTCAACAACATGAATAATGCAGCTTTTAAGAGTACCGCGGAAGCGCGTCGGCATGCATGACTGACAAAGCAACCTCTCATCTCCTTAGCTGAAACACAAACACAATGCTGCATTTACTTGAGATGGGGGTGGGGGGGTGGGGGGGCTGGATCCGATCTGTCAAGCGGCTGCACTTCTTTGTCACATACACGGCGCACCAGTTTGTAAAAAGACTCGCTTGCTACAGCAATCAAGTCCCTGTAAAGTCAAAGGAAATATTTCTTGTAAATTTGACACGCCAGGAAAATGAGCGTTGGTAATCAAATATCGCCAAAGACTCCAAAATCAGGGAAAAAAAAAAAAAAAAAAATCAAACAGCCATCTACCAACGGGAAAAAGGGATGCAGATTCCTTGTTTTCTACACATCCCTGGGCCACAAAAATATACCCGCTCAAACCCTCCCGCCGGGTCTTTTCCAACAGCACGACGAGGCACTCTAAAGCAGCCATACCAGCATAAAGCCCTTGTCCACACGCAGTTTGGTGATTACGAAGGACTAACATTAAAAGAGCAACACAATCTTGATAGAGGCAAAATTTGTGTATATTTCCCAACCACTCTACATGTGACGTTTATCATTTGAGAAAAGGCGGCAAGTGATAGAGCATCCGATAGTCATCTTTCGCATACCAAGCACTCTCCTAAATCAAGCAGCACTCAACAGAGAGGGGCGGTAATGGCTTCAGGTTTTCTCTGTCACGCACTTAAGACGAGATTGACATGAGCCGCAGCTCATTGAAGGATAAACTGAGCAAAAAGCAAGCCGATTATTGGGCGATTAAAATGCTGCCATTAAAACGCGAGATGAGCCGCGGCCTCCGTCCAAGGCAAACTAGGGCAGATTAGAAAAGCAGATGACAACAAACCATCAGATGGGTGTTAAAACAGGAAGCAACGTATACACAAAGTGTCACGCATCGTACGCGGACACTAATTCATTGTGTTGGGACGGTTGCTCGGCGGGCCTGAAAGCCCACAGGCGGCTTGCTGTTCCAACGGGCAGATGCACAAACATACAGCCTCCTCCCCTCCTCCTGCTTGTGGAGCATGTGGAGGCCATTCAGGGAGAGAGGAGTGACTTCATCCCCGGCACGGCAGCACCTCACCCCACTTGGCAACGGCTTCCTACTCATGCTGGGCGCCTTGCCACTGGCACCCTGGCTGCTTGCTGTAGGGCCAGTGGGGCACCCCCTTGTTGCGGGGCTGACGTATGGCCCGCAGGACACACAAGGCTGCTCTGTTCTTTAATCCACCCCACTAAGCATTACAAGTCCTGTGAAAATTGTTGCTTGGAGTTCCCCCCCCCTCACTAAAATTGGTTTAACAAAAAAACATTAAAGACAATGACACAACATGTAGTTAACCTAACATCACATAACTATCTCAATGCTAACAAAGAATGAATGAATTATGAATAGTATTACAATGTGTATGAATTATTTTATTATCAAAAGTATTGTAACCTCATTTACAAATGTCCTAGCCTATCTGTCCGTTTAAAATAATCCCCCCCCAAAAAGTTTGGCAACCCCCGCCTTACACTGTGCTAATATATATATTGGAAAGAAATCCCTATTTGCGATAGGGATTACGTACCAAATGCGTCGTTGGAAAAGTCAGTTAAGGCCTGTGGCTATTTGTGGGTGACCTTCTGTGTCAAAAGATTTCCGGGACTGGTGTCACAAACGATAAATTTCAAATCCAAACTACAAACATTTTCCGTCAAAGTAATTTCACTGGAGTCTAACGTGCTTTTCAGCTTTCTGACACGCATTCATGCACTACTTGAAGGACTCTTCCAGGATGGCTGTCGTTGGGGCAACCTTGATGGCGTCCACGTCTTTGAAACGGGTTACATTGACAACCCGTTGAGCTTGGGAAAAAGATTTTTTTTTAAAACAAGTACAGTAAATAAAATACTAAATAACACTGGGCCAGGTCGATTCAGTAGGGAGTTTGCCCCAGCATGCCAATTTTCTTCTTGGCCAGGAACTGTTGGATGCTCAGACCACAACTCTCACCTCTTTCCGCAAAATGAATTAACAAAACATACAAAGACTCTTTTAGACGTTTTGGTTGCTCGTCGGGCACACATTTATGAGGGAAAATTCCTAGTTTTGAAATTTAACTTTTGTGACACCAGTCCTGGAACATTTCTGACACACTTCGTAAGTCGAAAAGAGAAAATTATACAAAGACATTTCAATAAAATTTCAGCAAAAATCCGACGACACACTTAAGACAAACAGTATGAATGCGAGTACATTTGTCACAATCTCACTAACATATTAAGTAAATAATTTGCTATCCTGGTTGAGAAAATGTTCCAATTAGCTCGACTAGTGTAACGCAATGCAACGAACGGCCTCGACGGGACAAAGTTTGCAGTTGGACATGATCACAATACACAAATGGAACTAAAAAGCTGTTGAAACGCCACAGGCCTGATTTCATCTAAAAATGACACCAGTCATGTACACATAGTTCACTTATATTTTTCTTAAAAATGCCCAAAAAAAGAGAGCAACAGAACATCATGTGGTGAGTGTAGGAATCTAGCCTGTAAGCTAATGCTAGCTAGCTTGGAGAAGGGGGTGGGGGTGGGGGGGTCGAGTTTACATTACGCTCGTTATTTGAAACAACATATCATCAAAGTAAAACAACGAGATTAGCTACGTCGACAACACCCGACTGTTGAACAAAGCCATTCTTAAATAACGGCATTTTTTTCATCGAAAAGTAAAAGCCACCACAGCCAAGTGCGGAGCCAAGTGCTAACTAGCTTAGCATTTACCTTGTCGGAATCGAGCTCCGGGTCCGCTTGGCTCAGCCTGTAAAGAAACGATTTGGGATCTCGACATAACGTTTGCCTCGTTGTTAAAAAATACGTCCCGCCGACGTTTAGCCGAATCCACTTGGACGAGCCCGCACCGGGCGGTGGGCTTCTCTCCGCCGAAGAATGACTCAAACACCGGCGGTGAACGGAGCCGCTGCTTTCCGAGTTGTTCTCCGCCATCCCTCGCCTTCGCCTCGCGTCGTCTCCGCCGCCCTCGCCTTCGCCTCGGCTGTTTTGCTCAGAGGCTGACGGGAAATCTCACGAGCTGCCTGCAGCCGCTTGGCTTGCTCGACTCACGCGAAGTCCCGGCCACTCCCACTATAAGCCCACTCGCGTCTCGCTCACTCCACCCCACGCTCACACTCAACACACATGCATGCATGCATGCATGATTCCACCCGAGACGCTCCACTGGAAACGTTCGCGGTGATGTCACGAGAGCTGTCAAGTATTTTCTTTCCCCCTTTGCCTCGGGATCAAACGTCTTGTACGGAAAGGCGTTCAAGCGTTTAATCGACATCGTTGACAACATTAAGGCTGCACAATATATCTAAAAAAACATATTGTCATCACGATAATGGCCCGTGCAATATGCATATCGTGGAGTTAAGACCAACCAGACAGATTCAACCTTAAATACGCACCGCGCTCCAATAGGATAACAGTGTCTAGAGGCATCACGAACACTAAATAACTTGTGAAAAGATACATTTATTTTTAAGATATTACAATTATATTAGCTGAGAATACATTAAGTATACTTATTTTGCCTTTAATCGCAATCGGAATATCAATAAATTACAGTTACAGCCCTATCAGTAGTACTAGTAGCACATTTGAGCGGTCAACTAGTGCAGTTTTGCCTCACTAGTGACACGTGGTCGTCACACTTGGAAGACAGCGTGTACTAGTACATGGCTGGACATTGAATTAATGCTCAAACGACGAGGAGCATGCAGTAATTTGCACAAGACAAAAAAAAAACACAGATGGTGGGCTGATACTTTATTTACATGCTGCAGGATGTGAGAAGCCATTGCCAGTGAAACGCTGCATCTTTTCCTGTGTCATGACTGCGATTTAAAATAGAAGACAGGACACATGGCTTTCTTCGTATGCCTAAATTCCCTACATGCTTTAATTACTGGACTACCAAGCATTGAGTGGAAAAGTCGTCATTCAACAGCTACTGACCTAGCGCACAAATAAATCAGCGAGAGAATGAACATATTCATTAAATTATCATCGGAATATGATTAAATCACTAAGCAAATAGAAAATGTATGATATAGTAAGAAAAAAGCTGTAAAATATTATAGTTTACAATAATTATTCACATTCAAAGGCTTTACATCTCAAAACATACACAACATGGCCCCTGAACATGACTTCAATCCAAATATGATTCATATATTAGAATTTAAATAACACAGAATGAACTAGAGGCTGAACAATAGCCCTCTAATAACCTTATACAAGAATAAAAATACAAAAACTGTATCCTAATGTCATTGCATTACTTGCTTCAGATTTTAATAATACATTATCTGTACATCACAGTTCTCGTCAGTTACAAGCCAGGTAGAGTGTTTTTCCATACACAATGTAACCGACTGCCATCGATTTGATTCCAACAAATTCTCCGCGCGGAGGAGGCCAACACTTCTGGAGTGTTCCCTCGACTTTTTATAGACAGATACAGCAATTTTATCGCTTATTTGGATCAGATAAAGATATCCTCGCACGCCCAGCCCCTGGGCCCCCAGGGTCCTTTTCACCTATATTCCAGTCACACACTGCACACAGACTCAGCCAAAAGGAGGAGGAAGAGGGCCTTTGGGGGGGGGGGAATAAAAGGACCTGAAGGTAATCTGTCAAAAATTAAAAGAATTATGATAACACAAAAAAAAAATGGAGCTTCGGAAAACCCAATTTAAGTTCTACTGGAGCTGAATGTGAGGGTGTGTGTGCGTGCGTGGGGGGGGGGGACAAAACAAAACAGTTGAGCCAGCGATCTGGAGAAACCTGTGATTGCTTCAAAGAGCGATAGTATAATGTATAATATCTCTGTTGGATGAGGATTTTCTGGTCAGCACTTAGGATTTTTTTTTTTTTTTTTTTTTTTTGTATTTCAACAGGATGTACTGAAGATGAGCAAACGATCCCACCGAAAAAAAAAAAAAAAATTCACATCACAAAGAAATAGCAAAGTGAACAGAACAGAACAGCCAAATCATCCAGTAACATTTGCTATGGTTGCCAATGCAGTCCAAAAAAAAAAAAAAAAAAAAAAAAAAAAAAATACCCACCTTTTTTAAAAACTTGAATAAACTACTGTAATATCACCAGTGCCCTTAGGAGAGAGGAACAAGGCTGCGCTACACAACTGGCCATGCAGGAAAAGGGAAGCGAGTTGATGATAAGCAAGTACAAGCTAGTGGCATGTTTCCCCGCCTCCTCTGTCACTTACGGCTATGGAAGGCTCACGCTTAGACCTGCTGAGAATCTTGATTGGACCGCCATAAGCAAGTACCACTGGGTTTGAAGAAAACAACTCAAATACTGCGCAAATACACGGGCTCTTAGAAAAATACATTTGAGTTTGGTAAATGCGCCAGACTGAACCGAGCGGACGCTGTCCGGCACAGCTTTTGGGACGATATGCACTCGACACGACGGGGGGGCTGTCTACAGCTTGCACACGGGACGCAGGTTTGGGGTACGGTTCAATTAGACTCTGGGATTCACATGAAATCAATATATATAGTTTTTTTTTGCGTTACGCTATATCAGGAAACCAGTCCTTGGAGAGAGAGAGAGAGAGAGAGAGAGAGAGAGAGAGCCCTCGCCCGCCCGCCCCTTCCCCCCAGCTTGCCTCTTTCACCTTCCGTCGAGAATGTACAAAAAAAAAAAAAAAAAAAAAAGCAGATGTGCTTGGTGGGACTCGATGGCAAGAGAAGCCTCGCACGGAGCACAAAGAACAAGCAAAGCAACCCTGAATCCAAAGTTGTACTCCCCCCTCCCCCACCCACCCCCAATGATTCTACTCAGTAAAACAAACAAGGTCTAGATGCCAGCGTCTTGTAAAGAGTTTGTTTACACTGCGGTGATGAAGGGCACTAAAGAGGGTGTTACTCTGCTCAGTGATTGGCCTGCGAGCTCAAGCGGGCCGGCCACGGGAGGAAGTGGGAGCGCTCCTATAGGCCGGGATTTTGGTGTCTTTGATAGATCTTTCGCCACACTTCCTGGATCTTCTTGCACCATCTGTCGGCATTTCCGCTAGGGTCCATCAAATAGTACGTTCGGTTAGGCTGGAATGACATAAAAATTTTTTAAAATAAATTTTTAAAAAAGCATCATTAAAAATACTTCCGGTAACCGTAACAGTGTCAATGGTAGTAAAAATTCTCCGATACTATACACGCCGATACCACGTTGCCAGGCTGACACAAACCTGCTTTGTTCCACTCCATGAGCACAGTGTGGCAAGTCTTGTCAAAGTAGGCTTATCACAATTTAGAAAAAAAAAAAAAAAAAAAAGCTACGTCATGCGATAAGCTGCGTTCTTCCTGTTTTTTTTTCTAAAAATAATCATTACCCTGTGAGCCTATTTTGCCGATTCATGAATGAGAATGACAATTTGTTTTAATTATTATTATTATTGACAAAGTGATATAGTCGGGCAATATCTGACATTGCACATTCCAAGAATATATTTTTGTCATTCATGCTGATATGTAATATATCCAAAATGAGTCAATTAGTCCGAAAAGAACCGTGAGTACTCGTATTTGTTCTGCAAAAGAGAGGTATCGGTGCATCTTGAGATCTGTGAAGCAACGGAAAACACTGACAAAGCGCAAAAGGAAGACAAAAATAAAAAATTAAAAAAGGCTTCGGAAGTAGTGGTGTGTACCGTGTGAACAAAGAAGGTTTTGAAGTTCTTGGCCTCGGGGCGTAATTCTAGTGACCAAGGGATTTCTCCTTTCAGGACCTTGTTGACAGGATCCACATAGTACAGGTGTGGTCCTTCAGTGAGGAGCAGCTGTCTCCGTCGGGCAAACAGACCCTGCAACGCAAACCGGTTTCAGTCGAGCGCTACTATTTAAAAAAAAAAAAGAAAAAAAAAAAGTAAACTTGCTGGTAAAGCAGCCCCGGGTAACAATTTCAAAACAGAGTTACTATGTCAACTAGCTGAGGGAAAATGTCACACAACAACAGCAAATTGAGCCAAACTCACCTTTCGTTTGTCCACTGGACCCATTTTTAAAATCAGATTGTTTTCCACAAACTGGTGCCTGTGTAAATTAGAATTAAAAAAAAAAAAAAAAACGTTCAGCCCAAAATTCAGTTTGTACGTTGGCGTGCGTATTTGCGAGACGGAAGCCGGTCGCCACTTACCACGGATTTCCAGAGGTTTGTTTGTCCAGCAGCAAGCGCTTCTCCTCGTCGGTGAACTGCAGGTCGAGCTCGAACGAGTTGTTGTCCAGGTCGTGGATGTACTGCTCGATGTTGCTGCTCGAGCGCTGCGGGGGCGTCGACTCGTGCGGCGACAGCGAGTGCGACGAGCTGGACTGGGCCACCTGCATGTTGCTGAACTGGCTCAGGAGGTCGTCGTACTACGTGGACAAATGACACGGGCGGTTTTTTGGGGGGTTTTTTTTCCCCCCAATTTGCTGCATATTTGTCCGACTTGATTCTGAGTACAGCGATGGAGAGGAATCGTACGTTTCCGTAGCAGTCCTCGTCGTCCTCCGACATGGCGGGCAGGTAAGGGGTGAGTTTGGGGGGCGTCTGCACGTGCAGGTCACCCCAGGAGATGGTGTCAAAGAAGGGGTGTTGCTTCAATGGCTCGTAGCCGCCCATCTCTTCACAGCCGATCCGATTGGACGGGTCCAGCGACTGGGAAATAAAAAAAATAAAAAAAATAAAAAAAAAGTTGAGACGTTTTGCTGCTCCTACAATCTATTACGAGTGATATGTCAAGGGCTTACCAAAAGCTGTTTGACAAGATCCTTGGCTCTGGGGAAGAATTTCTCAGGGAATTCATACTCCAGCTTTATTATCTTCTGGAATATTAAGTACTCATTTCTACGGGGGGGGGGAAGAAAAAAAAAAAAAAAAAAGAAAAAAAGATTAGTGAAACAAATTTATGAGGTATTTTCCATTTGAATTAACCACTGTGACCGCATTAATGGACTTACCCAGCTCTGAACGGTGGTAAACCAGCCACCAACTGATAGATTATACATCCCAATGCCCAGAGGTCAGAACTTAAAAAAAAAAAAAACAAAAAAAAAAACACACACACACAGAAAGAGGAAGAAGAAGAAAAAAAAAAAGTTACCATCATGTAACTTATAAACAAAAAAGTCCCAAAATGTGACCGTAACCCAATTACCTTTTGCAGGCGGATTTCTCTGTTAGCAGCTCCGGAGAAACATACTGCGCTGTTCCGACAAAGGAGTTTGCTCTCGCTGCGGAAAAAGAAGAACAACATTTAAATCTCACTTTGACCGGAGGCGTCCGGACAAAAATTGCGCTCTACCTTGCTTGCTGTCCGACGACAACTGCTTTGCTGTCCCAAAATCTGTGATCTGGATGTGCATCTCTTCGCTCAAAAGAATATTCTCTGGTTTCAGATCTCTAAAAGGAACGCGCATCGGTTGTATCGCGGGTGGAAAGAAGCGGAAAGCCACTGCAAAAGCCTTCAGTACTCACCTGTGGATAATGCCCACATTGTGCAAGTATTCCAGAGCACTAACAATCTCCGCTGAATAGAATCTAGTGCAGGTCTCATCGAAGGAACCGATTTTACGAATGTATTTTAGGAGTTCGCCGTTCTTTGCGTAGCTGAGACCGAAATCTGAGAAATCCCAGTCAAGGAGGACGGCAACAAAAGGCGCAGTCTTTGAAACAAAACAAATACTTCCTCTTTGCTTACGTTTACAACGTCTAATTGTCTTTCTTTGGGGAAACAGAAACTCATATGGGTACTAATACTTTTGTGAAAAAGGATACACAACTTATCGTCGTCTTGAAATGTGAAGAAGAGCTTGACGAAGAAAGGGTGGTCGAGATTTGACATCAAATCCCGTTCTCTTTTCACATACTGGGCTTTGTTCTGCTTCATGATGTGCCGCTTCTCCAGGATCTTAACTTAATAAACACACAGAGAGCACCCGTCTAAACACGCGCACGTCTGCTTGCAGTCATTTGCCCAATATTAACACTTACTTGCATATTCTTTGCCTGTTACCTGCTCTCTTGCTAGGACAACCTTGAAAAGTAAAAAAAAAAAAAAAAAAAAAAATGTAATTCAAGAGGATGACTCATCCGAGAACATTAATCAGAGGAATGCTAGCGTGCAGCAACAGCTACCCAAGTCCAATTAAAAAAAAGGTGAAGAGGAATGCGCGCTAAATATCCACAGGTGCATATCCTACCGTCGAGAAGGAGCCCTCTCCCAGTATCTTGCCGAACTTGAAGTCCTCCGGCTTCTTCTTGCGAGGCTGCGGGGCCTGAGCCACCTTCGGCGCGCGGAGGCCGGAGGCCTGGCCGCTGGCAGACGCTCCGGCGGCACGGGCCTCCGAGGGCGAGCCCTCCATGCCGGGACAGTGGCTGCTGCTTAAGTCGGGGTGGTTCCTTACCATTGATGGATGCGAGCGGGAACAAATGACAACGCTGGGCTGGATAGGCACGACATCATACTGGAAGCGGAGAGAAATCGCGAGTCAGCGGCGTGGCGGATGCGCAATCAAACAAAACGCGCCGGCACCTCGACTTAAGACTTGAATTGGACCAAGCTCGGAAACCAATTGACTGGTGCAACAAATCAATTTTTTCCCCTCTTGGAAATAAATTGGAATGCTAGAAAACACACAATATAAATATGATCGTTTTATAAAAGTGTAATTACTTACTAAATGATTGTGTTGGATGTGCGCCTCTAAGAGGCGGGGCCTCGTGAGTGAGCTGGAGTCATTGTGAGTGTTTTCATGTTTGACCGCTCGTCCCGTTGAATTAACAACTGAAAGCTCGCTGTCGGCCGCGATTCAGCCTCAAATTTGGATTCGCAACACAAAGCAGAGAAGAAAGTCGACCTGGCGATGGCTCGTAGCTTGAAAAACCCGTAAGTTGGGGCACTAGGAAGATAAGATGCAGGCCTGTTGTTTCAATGAAGCAGCTTCACTTCACAGACATGCTTTGATGATCTCAAACTTCGGCTTTTCAGAAGTTTCGCGACAAATGACAATGTTGTCAAAACTATCCTTGTTGACATAGAGATGACAATTTGATGGCCAGGCCCATAGTTGGTGCTGGCATCCTGTTATCATACAGGTGAATTGTGGTATTATTTTTGTATATAAGTCTAACCTATACATAGAAAATCTGGTATTGTTTGATGTAATACTGATTAATGTATTGCTTAAAAGCTCCCCCCCCCCAAAAAAAAATTCTTTCAGCCCTACAGATTCCTGTATTTTGATGTTAGTCTAGGAGAGACAAGTATTTTAGAGGTGGTAAAAGTTTGAGAACCTTTCTACTTGGACAAAACCCAGCCATCATCACCACTTCACACCCGAGACAACAAACAGTGCGAGGTTGTAAATTCCAGGGCGTCTTTTATCTCATTCACAACCGAGGTGTGGCCATTTATCCGCTTTTTATCCGCTCACCCGGCCCATACTGAGCAACTATGCCCTGACTCATTCTCCGCGGCTCCACCACGTAATGTTTGCTAGTGAGAGCCAGATCCCAAAAACAAACCTACGGGCTCATTCCGGCTGCATCGGGCCGGCCTGTGTGAACTTTCTCGGGCTACCATGCCAAGCAAGCCGCACTGGCTGCCAGTGAGTTACAAACTTGCGCTAACAGCCAGCAAATTAGCTCAACGTCAACGTCAGGTTGCGGGGGGTGGGGTGGTGGGGGACTCAACTTCAAAAACATTTCCACACTCTCATATTTTCATTGAACCGCTTGTCAGTCAGAACGTGAGTTAATATGCTGTTCGTTGAGTTGTGCACCACATTGAATTGACAGCCAGAGTTAACATTGAAAGCGCGAAGCTACTTAGCTTAGCATTAGCCAAATGATACAGACCAGCACCAAGTGTACCACAAATAACAGCTTCGTGCCGGTTGTAATTTGATACAAAGCCCACCCGGGCACAGCACACACGCAGGTTGAACCAGGCTCTCACCAAAGCCAAATAATTTTGGCGAATGTCGCTGTAGTTCGCCTGAATTAGCCGGGCTAGCGTTGCTATGAGCTCTTAACGTTCGAACGAGCTCTGCGGCTAGGCTAGCGCTTTTCCAGCGAAGGCCCGACCTAACTAGTTGTTGTCAAACAGCCGCCACACGCCACGTTTGGGCCGCCGGCTTCGTAGTGTGCTCCGCGTCGAAGCGGTGAGACTCACCAGCTGACTTGTAGCTCTTGCCATGGGAGTTTTCCGCGAGTATTTATTTGGAATAAAATAATTAGAGAAGCTCCGGTAATGGCTGCCTCTGCGCCTTCATTTTCGAGCTGTGACGTCGTTCCACAACAATGTTACCGCAGGACAGCAGAGTCCCGCTGTGTCCGCCCCCCTCGCCACATTTACAGTACAACACTCAACTTCACTTGACTGGAAAGACTCCGTCAGAGGACAGAAAATAATATATATATATATATTTTTTTAAACAAAACCAATTTGCACGCAGCGTTTTATCGCCAGTCTTTTTAATGACACTGCCAGGTGGTCGTAGCAAGATGCTGCGTTTACTGACCGCGGTTTCCATTTAAAACAGTCAGGTAAAGCGGTGGGAACATTTGTATTCCCCAAGTAGAAGTGCAGAAATGCCCCCAAAACACTAGAGGTTGCAAAAGTATTCACACTTTGTACTTAGTGTATAACATTTTTGTAAAAAGCCTCCTGTAAAAATAGACGTTCGAAAAAAAAGTAGACTCTGAAATGGCAAAAGTAAAAAAAAATATTCTAACGTCAAATATAAATAATACTCGTTTTGCTAACTTGGCGGAATGAAAATAAATGTTTGAGCTAAAAATAACTAACAAAACAACGTATTCCCATTGCTCTGCTATTTACAGTGGAACCTCGCTATTCGCTTAAAGAAAATCCGCGAAACTACCGTGGTGAAAAAAATTGGGAGGGGCAAATTAAAAAATAAATAAAAGGGGTGGTGGAATAAGATAAAAAATAAAAAGAATTCACCAATACGAAATTAATGAATGCCAAAGTGCAAATTGTTGTTGCAACTTGGCCCATCATAGGTCACCAGACTTGCCACAGTGAGTCATATTGACTGGCACAAAATGCTCAATGGGCTTATTATAACAAAAAAATATATATACCTTACCAGTACGTTTTTTTACAGCTAGAAGCTGGTATATTTAAGGCCAGCACAAACCAACGCATTTTCCACAAATTATTCTTCTAGCCAACATCAAAGAATTCTGGACTCATGTTTCCCGTTTTTTTTCTCTCTCACCTTTTAAGACCTTCATCAATTAAGATCTCAACTTCAGTTGACTTTGCCTCTCTATTTACATCATTTTTACCGTCGTCATCTGCAGAGGTGGAAAAAACTAACAAGCCTGTTTTGACCAAGTAAAGAGTAGAAAGTACAGCTATCTAGCTTCAAATATAGGGAGTCATCAGAAAAATACTCAAGTACAGATACTTTAAAATCCTATTTACGTACAATAATGTTTGTACATTACTTCCCAGCACTGAAAAACAGTAAAGATATTTTATAAAGGACATATAAATTAGCCAAAACATTTATAAGCGTTTGAGGCTTCATCTTGGCTTGCCAGTCCTTACAATAATTAAGTGTAGATCTGTTTTATTGTGACGACTCTGCTACTGCCACTTCCTCTTCGTGTGAGGCATTTTCTGACTCATCGATGTTTTTTTCTTCTGCTTCATCATCATTATCATCATCATTATTATCATCATCGTCGTCGTCGTCGTCATCCTCGGACGTGTCCTCGCTAGAATCCTCCTCATCAGGTTCCCTAAATATATTAAAAAAAAGAAAATGGGAAGAATAGCAAAACATTGTTGAAGCGGTGTGTGTGCGTGCCACAAATTATACAATTTCACATCACTGGTTTGAAAATCAATTGACGACAAATAATGCACATCTATTCTTCTATCTATGCCAGCGATGTGTGGACAGGCAGAACATTTAAATGCTCTTCCACTAGATAACAGAAGGTACAGTTAACCTGTGTCCATCATAATCGAAGTATTTATACATTTGGTGACATTTTTGTTTGTTGCTGTGCCATGTGATTTTTCAACGTGTGACACTGGCCAACAGGATCATGTTCATTCATAAGCAAATGCAATCATTTTAAAATTGGATTACAGTCCTGGACTCTAATGACAGCATTCATCAACGTAAATATAATTAAAAGATGTCCCCAAATGAAATACAAGGCGCTCACCAGTGACGTCTGTTGAGATTCATACATTCTACTCCTGAGTTGACATCAAATGGATCTGCAAACAAGAGGCTTCATTTAAAAACAAGGTTCCCACAATAACAAAATTGAATTCATTGATATGAAATTACATTACTGGAACTCTGCTAAAACCCCGCATTGTTTCTTAAAGTGTTCGCATTGGCCACCAGGGGACAGCATAATACAGACACAAGTGAAGAAGAGTGTTACAACTAGCTTGATTAGGTGCAGTAAGATTTGTTTTTATAAGGCCGCCACCACATCAATGCTAGTTTAATTAGCCCATCTATGACGTTTTGCGTTGTGTGTTAGCATTAAGATAGCTCACGTTCTCAAGGTAAAGTTGAGTGGTCGTTTTCAACACAGTAATTGTCTGTGGGTTATGTTTAATTTGACAGTAAACTTCAAAACCAGTGGCAATAAACAGCTTGAAGCCTCTTTTTTTTTTTGCAGCCATTTTCACCATTCAACCAGTGTACGTCAAAACTTCAATGGCAAGCAAATGACTACAAAGAATCTAACCCCACTGTTACACACATAATAAAGCCCACATTGCAAATTCACCCTTTTTTTTTTTTTTTACCAATTTCCTCCTCCTCTGGTTTAGTGGTGAGAAAGTCCTTTTCTACAGTGAGCAGCTCTTCCTCTGACTGGCAGGCAGCATAGCGCTTCAGCAGAACTTTATTGAGCTCCAGGAACACGGTGCCCCACTTGAATTTCTTCAACAAGAGCACGGCCAGTTCCTCGAAACCTGGCGACATTCAAAACAGGATGTGTACATTTTGAGTCACCGAAAATGAAAAAAAAAAAAAAAAAGAAGATTGTTACGCAGGCCTTACCAACAATACAAAAAGTGGCAGCAAAAGCCTCGACACAAGATAATTTGCAAGGCTTTCCGTAGTTGACCGGATTTGCCGCTACGAGGTAAGGCAGCAGGCGCGGATGACTTCCGACCATCTTATTGAAAGGCGTTTCCTCCAGTTTGGCCCAAGAGCAATCAATCACAGCCAGTCCATTCTGGGCCACGATCTGCCTGGGAAGAGACATTCCATTCAGTTCACAATTCAAAGAAAAGAGATTGCAATTAAAACACACCTTCAGTCGTGTCGCTTGTTATGTGGCGGGTTTCACGCATCACCTGATTGGCTGGTCAGAGCAAGACTAGTACAACTAGCAGAATGTGTAATAAACAGTACCTCTGTTAAGGATGATACTTTATGTTTTCTGCCGTTGTTTAATATTGTAAATTGATCTACAACAAATCAAAGTACTCCGTAGTGTAATTTGGTAACAATGACATACCTGTCAGCTGGTGTCACATACTTTGTGCCCATGGGACTCAAAATGAGTCCGTTAAACCTCTGATTGAGGCGCAGGGTGCGTACAAAGCCCTTGCGGACCAGCTTTCGGCCTGTGCAACGTTTGGGGTCACAATGGCCCAGGTCCCACATGGCAAGAGGACAAGGTAGCTTCACTTGAGGGCTTTCCGCCCCCTCCTCCTCTCTGTGAAGACTTGCTGTCAGAGACAAACAGAATATCATGCAAGATTATAATACAGTAATCATCATCATGCACCACTTTGGAGGTGTTTACATTTACACTCAGTCAACCAAATCTAGCACAACTTGACAGACGTGTTTAGTTAGGATCTTATACTATAATTACACAACTCTGACATGCAACAAAAAAAACGGAAAACCAAATTTGAAACAAACAAAAACGTAATGCAAATGTAATGTTTGGATGTTTACCTTCAACTGCAGAGTGCATTTCTTCTGTAAAAGCCTCTAAAGTTTTCCCTTTCAATTTGTGTCGTTTGTCTTTTCCCTTGTCAGGGCGCACAAACTTGTTCTGTTTCTTCCGTCCCATTTCGCACACCAAATTGATATTCTAACCCTACAGTCTAAGCAGTTATTACCGTTTTCCTCAAAGGTTAAGTCTGTACCTACAAGACATGCTTCATGTTAGCTAGAAACAATTAGCATTAGCATGTATTGAAACATTCGTCACAGGAGGACATTCAGCCCCGATTGTTCGCAAGTAAGTCACGTGTATCTCAATGAAAATTCGTATACCGCCGCAGCTTTTTAAAGTATCACAAATTGCGATGTAGTTGTTTTGTGGCTTGTACAAATTCAACGCGACGTACTTATCTAAAGTATATAGCGCATGCGTAAAATATGTTATTGTCACGTGACTGTCTTACCCGGAAGACCATTTGGATTTCGGCAGACGTGAAGAGATGTCAACGAAAATATTTTAACCACTACTATTAAAAATGTACTTCTTGTTTCGTGTGACATATAATTTATTACTCGCCTTCACTGTGTACCAGTCCCTTTTCGGTGAGTAATCGGAACGTAATTTAATTTGCGTATCGCTACAATGACATCGACGGAGATGAGCCACATGAATGAGCCAAGGTGAAGATTAACGCTTGTGTCGTTTGACTTCCTTTTCCACAGTAACTCATGGAATCGCCGGTAAAATGAAGATAGTCGAGGCGCCGAATACCTTTGGGTTCGTCAAATAAATAAATATACAGTAACATTTTGTTTTTCCACTGCTCCCCACTCGGTGCTCTGAGAACATCTGGAATGGCATTACTCCATTCCAGCTCCCCCAAAAACATGCGACATGTTTTTAAACAAAGAATTTTTTTTTTAGAAAGTGCAGTTACTGTATGTACTGTAGCATTTGTGTGTTGGATGTGCCTTAAAGGGGCGTGGCCTGGTGAGTGATGTCAGGAGCTGGACTTAGGTTGGCTGGTTACTTCAGTGTGAGCATCTGGGTGTGAGTTGTGGCATACAGCAGCTCCTTGCAAGTGTTCTCAATATTTTGTGTATTTGACTGAAAGTACATTTGCTGACCGTGGCTCTCCTTACCCACATGCGAGGGCATTACAGCGCTCCAATAGATTAACATCCATCAATCCATTTACTATACACCACAGTTAAGCTAATTTTTGAATGTTTCTCTCCAAAGGGTGAACAACAATTTTCTGGCTCAGGGAAGCAGACTGCAGGCTAAAGTGCTTCCCTCACCAGTGTCCGGTAACTTTAATGCCATTTTTAAAAAAAATCATATCTTATTCAATCTTGAACGTTGGTCCAAAAAGTCACACAGTTTTGTTGTTGAACGTCTTTCCTCCACAAGGACCTTCCCACCTTTTTCATTTGGCTGGAAGGTGTTTCAGTCTTACGCAGTCAATGTAAGTATGATTCAGAATCTCAGCCACAAGGAAAAGAAAAAAACACAAGTGCGTGTTCACGTACGTCTTGCGACCGTCTACCATACCGCCAGGTATCGATACGAGTTGTGTCCGTTTCACAACGTCACCCAGCACGAACAGTCATTCCGATGGAACGCTTACAGTGGGATCTTGGGGTGAGACGCCTCCGGTTGCCAGCCCGGATGTTCAGCAGTGAGCGTAGCCGATGTGTTTTCTTGACAGGATCTGGCATGAGTGGGAGATAGCCAACAACACTTTTACGGGTATGTGGATGAGAGACGGCGACACTTGTAGCACCACAAACAGAGAGGCAAAGGTGAGTGGAGCGGAAAGTACCCCTAAAAAGTTGTGGCTGACATTTCAGGATGAACCGAAAGTAAACGTTTGATTGTCAACGCTTCATTACTTTTTGTACAACTTGCTGCTCTCTAACGAGAAGTAGGTTCATCCATAAATTTCACCCAAAAGACCAATATCCTGAACTTTTTGTGGGTGGTGTGTATATATAAAATAGAGTTTGTGCCATTTTTTTTGCAGGTGCTTCTTGCCTGCAGCAACCAAAGCAGGCTTGCTCAAGTGTCGGAGCCTAGCACTTGCCTATACTCGCTAACTTTTGAGACGCCACTTGTTTGCCACCCGCATTCTCTTTTAGGTAAGACGACGAGTTTGTCATACGACCGGGCGACTTGATCGATGTATTGCATCTTATTTGTCAAGACTGTTTTTTTTTTTTTTTCTTCCCCCAAATATATTTTTTATTAAAAGCTTTCGTCGTTTGAATGGCGTCCTTACTGACTTTGACTGCCTTCACACACAACATGGCTGCGAACAGAGGAGCTAGTTTACAAAGACACACTTAACGTTGCGCTAGTTAACAATTCCGGCGTTTTTATTTATTTAAAAATGGTGACTTTAATTCCTGCTGAGAAACGCACAATATGAGCAGAATTATTTATTATGACAAGAACGGATCGGTCAGATTTTTTTTTGTTGCTGTTTTTGAAGTGTACCCGACCCTAAATGAGAAGCTGCAGAAGGAATGGGACGAAGCAGAGCAGGCTCGCTATGAAGGGCTCGTCACCGAGCAAGTAAGTTAAGCAAAAAAAACAAAAAAAAAACTTAAAGCTACAGAATTGTTCCTTTTTGAATCCGAGCTGAATGCCGCCTATGTTCCTTGCAGGGCTACAACAATCTGGTGAGGGATGTGTTGGAGGATGCCGGCCTCCTGAAGAGTCAAAAAGTCAACACGAAGCTGCCCCAGGTTGAAGCTGAACTAGAAACGCACGACTCCCTACAGAAATGTAACGAGGTCGGCGCAAGTATAACGCGACGGAAAACATGACTTGGTTACGTATGCTTGGTTCAATAGTGATGAGAAGAGCGGCCGTTTATCTTTTACAGGACTTCCAAAACCAGCGAGAGGAGATCGCGAGACTGCGAGCCCTGCTCACTCATCACAATATTGCTTTTGATGCAAAACCAGGTTCAACTCACTGAAAAACCGTCGACGAGTGTGCAAAACGTACGCCCGCATTTCATGTCTCGCTTTGTGTCACAGATGAGGCAAAAGGTGCCACGACGACAGCCGAGGCGCAGCACTTGCGTGGAGATGTTGGCCTTTTTGAGCTCACCAATCAGGACGCAGAATGAGGATCTTCATTTTTTTTTTTGCCATCCACATGAACTTTAAAACGGGGCAAAACCAGACACTGCGATTTCTGAGGAGATGACGCTGAAGTGAAGTGGGAGACAAGTAAAAAAAAAAGAAAAAAAAAGCCATTTTAAATAGGAGGTACTTTTTATTTTTTTTATTTTTTTTTTATTTTTTTTTTTTTTTTTATAATGTCCCCATCCATATGGAAAAATATGAAAAATACTTCCCAAAATGTCCTGGGTGAATAAGTTGAAATGGTTAAGAAATATGGAAGGATGAGTTAAACATGTAAAAATGTCTTGTCATTTCTATGAGACATTTTGGGAATGTAGGGGAAAAAATGCTGGGGATAAGAAATATTTAATAATGCAACATGCTGTTCACCATTCACACAGAATGTGCAGCATTTGGATTTTCGTACATCAAATAAAACAACAACAACAATGCAGTCTGCACGTTTCACTATCATGAGATCTTTTCGAGTCATTGTTATGTCGCCCAAAAATGTGAATACCTTAACTTAAACAGTACTCTCGTAGTTTACAAAATGTACTGAAATACCATCGTGGAATTTAAATGTCTTAACAGAGCCACCCTTAAAACACTGCCCAAAAAGTTACGAGAAGGAACGTTGCCGAAGAAAAAATGGAAAAAAATTTTTGGGGGAAAATTCCTTGAAGTTTACAACCTGGAACGAGTATGAACCGTCTGTCTGATTTCTGGTCTTGAAATAAGCCAAAATAAACGCAAACAGGAAGAAGATGTCATCAGAGGCCAAACTGGCACTGACTAAGTTAAAAAAGAAAATCGAAAATGGAGACAAAATCAAGTCCAAGCCTGAGGTTAGGAAAGCATCTGGATGACTTCTCTGGCTCGGTGCGCCCTCTTCTGGACATTTTCATCATCGGGCGCTTGCCCCGACTCTTGGACCAGGACGAGGGCCTTCTGAACCGTGGTGTCCCTCGACCCCCCGTGGAGCGCCTCCAGGTACTGCAGCAGCACCGAGAACGTCTCATCTGGAATCTGTCGGCAAATTGCCACAATGTTGAGGGATTGAACGACGCGCAGTAGGAAGACGTTCAAGCGGATTGTGAAAGTGCCTCGGACTAATCCAAAATCAAGTTCAGCTGTTCGAAAAGGTATAAATTCAAAAGAAAAACATTAGCTGGTTGTGTTTGCTTGACTGATTGAGGAATAAACGCACCACAATGCAAAGACTCTCTCCGTCCGCTAACAACCCAGGCTAAACTTGGCTCTTTTTACAAACAGTATGGCATATCTTCAGTTTTTTTTTTTCCCAAACAAGTACCATTTTCTTTTTTTAAACCAAATGTGAATATCAGGGCGCAAATCATCGTTCGTAATCAGACGAGAACACGTGTGGCGCACTTACCTTATCAGAATCAAACATATTTTGCAGTAACCACGTCTGCCGTATCTTCTGAAACTTCCACGCCGCACGATTGTGAGCCCAGCTAAAACGACAACGCTGTTGTTACAAACAGTGCCTCTCAAACTTAAACTCTAATTTGATGATTTCATCTTGGAACAGTCCAATTTTTAATTTTTTTAAAATTTTTTACAAAACAAACTACATCTTTGTTCTTGTGTTTTGTTTTGTTTTTGCACCTAAAAAAGTACCTAGCTCTCCGATTGCCATCATAGCAACAATAACAAAGTAGCATAGCAGTTTCGACTTTAGCACTGGGCTTAAGTATAGAAAAAAAACAAAAAAAACAACAAGATTTAAATAATGAAGTCATAAAGTCAAACAAGCGTTCTACCAGGTGAGGTAATCCAAGGCCTGCTGGGACGCGGTGGGCCCGGACTCTTTGTTTTTTGGTGGGATGATCCCCTCTGCTTTCATCTTCTTCTTCAGGATCTTTTTCATCTTCCTCTCCAGGACCCGCCTCTGCTCCGGGCTCAAGTCTTCCTCTCTCTCGGGAGCGTCGGCTGGATCGGAAATCTAACGCGCCAAAGCAAAACAAACAACGATCTGTGAATACGGCTCGGGAGAGCCGATCTGGTGCATTCAAGTTCATGTTTTCCACAAAAGCCGGAGAAGGAAAGAAAAAAAAAAAAATGGTATATTGACCGGGCGGCACGGTGGTCGACTGGTTAGCACGTTCACAGCCTCACAGTTCAGAGGTCGTGGGTTCGATCCCGGCTCCGGCCTCCCTGTGTGGAGTTTGCATGTTCTCCCCGTGCCTGCGTGGGTTTCCTCCGGGTACTCCGGTTTCCTCCCACATTCCAAAAACATGCATGGTAAGTTGATTGGACTGTCTAAATTGCCCCTAAGTGTGATTGTGAGTGTGGATGTTTGTCTCTGTGTGCCCTGCGATTGGCTGGCAACCAATTCAGGGTGTCCCCCGCCTACTGCCCAAAGACAGCTGGGATAGGCCCCAGCACGCCCCGCGACCCTTGTGAGGATAAGCGGTACAGATAATGGATGGATGGATGGTATATTGACCATTTTTCATTTCAGCTCAAAAGAAAGGAATCATTTTAACCAGGACTTGACATTTTAAAGTCTACACACCCCTTGTTCAAATGCCAGATTTGTAATGATTTAGGTTGGTCAAATTTTTTTTTTTAAATCACAAAAACATGACGTTTGAACAGGGGTGTGTAGACTTTTTATATCAACAGTATATATCCACTTTCAAAAGGACAATTGCAAGTGACCCCACACTTTTGATAAGGGAGTGTGTATAAAAAGTCAATCCAACATCCATAAATAAAACATCCGTGTTTGAATTTAAAAAAAAAAAAAAAAAAAATGTTGACATTATTCTGCATGCAAGACAGTTAGTTTCCTGAAGTGTATTTCTGCAAAGTGCAAGGTGACGAGCCACGTAGAAGCTAAGCTTAAAAACAAACATACAAAAAAAAAAAAAAAAAAAACTTCCTGTTGCATTGCACGTTGACGGGGGTTTCCTGTACAATATTTTCAGCATCGCGGAATGGACTCGTTTTTTTTAAGACGACAGTTGAGTCAAATGTTTCAATTTGGTGTGGAAAACAAGTGGAGCAGCTAACACTCCGGAAAAAAAATAAAATAAATAACACGTCACCACAGCCCTCTCCAAAAACAAAATTCAACTCTCAGGGGAGGCGAAACAAGGGCGCCAGTATGCTCTGTGATTTAACGGTCCTCGGTCTGCAAGGTGAAGGCGGGAAAAAAAAAAAAAAAAAAAAAAAAAACAGAAAAGGAGGGGCGGAAAATGTTCTGATCACATGGCCACGAAGTCACTCTGAAAGTATGCTGGCGGGATGCTGCCCGCTCAAGTAGAACAATCTTTTCTCGTAAGCGCTCGCGTCCCCGCAAGGAGCATCAGCATCGTTTTTTTTTTTTTTTTTTTTTTAAATCAGGCCACCTGGCTCACACTCAAGCGGCAGCCGTCCGGCCGGGAGATACGAGCGGGAGACCAGTGAGTGACGACACCACCGCCACCAGAAAGAAAAAAAAAAAAAAAAAAAAATGGTAAGTGGAAACATGTGTGGCAGTCGAGCAGACGCTTGATCGCAAAACCGACAGAAGTGGCAAAAGTACTCACGTGCTGAACTGAAGTAGAAGTTTCGATACGTCACAAAAGGTCACATTTGAAAAAAGTCCTCCTCGAACTGTGATTGTTTCATCGACAGATATCCAAGACGCAAAGTCAAAGCAAAGCTTTTTATTTGGGCGAAGGCTGTTGCCGTGGCGACGCGCTGTTTGCCGAGAAAAATGATGCTGATTTTGACGGTCTTTGACTTTTGAGGAAACGTTAGAAAATGTTGGCAAAATAATCCAGATTTTATGAGTTTATTGTGCGGTATAAAAAAAAAAATGGCTCACTAGCACCCACTAGAAAGTTTTAATGGTAAAAAAGATCGAAGAAACGTTTGAGGCACGTGCAGCAGCTCAAGACCTACAAAAAAGTCTCTTGGAGCCATTTGCTAAACCTAACAGGAAGTCGGACAGTTTTTTTCCCCCCTTTCAAAATGTGCTTAACTTTCCACCTTTTATAGAAGCCAAATTTTATTACACTCCCCCAAGAGATTTAATCGGATGTACTTTAAACTTTGGGTGGTTTATCTTAAAGTGCATAAAATGCTCCCACAGCTTTGCCAACACTAATGTTTAAGTCCAGAAGTTGAAGTTAAGTAGCTGCAAAACTTTATAGCGACTTACAATAATATTAAATATACTTGGGAATTTTGCCGGTGTGCCTGCCGTTTTTGACAAAGACTTACCACACTACTGTATTTAATTCTTGGATTGCATTATAATTACAGCCTGACTGAAAAAAAAAAAAAAAAATTACAAAAATTGGCTGTATTTTTTTGCTGATTTTTTTTGGTGGGGCAGGTGGCGGGGGGTTGTTTTCCATATTAAGACGTACAACAAAAAGACCTAATTAATTGTTCGATTAATCGGCTACGGGCATTTTATTCTGCCAAATATCGGAATCGGGTTAAAAAAAAAAAAATCCATATTGGTCAGGCCCTAATTTTTCTTTTTTTTTTGTTTGTTTGTTTGTTTGCTTTGTTTTCCGAACCTCTGCTCTCCTCTTTTGCAGTCCAGCGAGCGCACCACACAAGCGCTTGCCAACAGCTCGGCTGCGCGTGTCAACGCTTCAGCGCCGTCGGCGACGGCGGCGCTGGAGCTGATCGCGGCCGCCGACCTCATCACCTCGGCCAACCGCGTCTACCTGACGCTGGCCGCCGCGGCCTTGCTCGCCGGCTGCTTCCTGCTCTACGCCTTCGCGCGCATCTACAGGGCGCAGCGCCGCGTGGCCTGGCTGGACCGGCTGCTGTGGGCCTTCTGCGGCCTTCAGCTGCTCCTCCTCCTCTTCTCCTTCTACAACGTGGCGCACCGTCCTCACAGCCTGAGGACGGCGGCGTTGGGCTGCGCCGCGCTTTCCTTCACCATCAACGCCGCGTCCCTCGCCGGCCTGCTGGTCTTAGCGCTGATGGCTTACGTCCTCGCCTTGGACCCGCCGCCCGACTCCCTTATAAGGCGGCCCGGCGCCTGTGCGGCGCTGGTGGTCCTGACGTCCCTTTTCCTTTCTCTCCTTCTGGCCGCCATCCGAGGACCGAGGGACGGTCTCCACCGGGAGACGGACTGTTTTCTGGATCCGATCGACGCTGGTGTTTCGTACGCCGCGGCAAAGCTGTGCCTGGCTTTCCTCATCCCTTTCCTTCTCCAACTGGCGCTTGTGATATGCGGCTGCGTGCGGCGACGCAAATCCAACTGGAGGTTTCTCTCGGGTTCCGATGAGGGTCCGGCGTTCCTGGCGGTGAGCGCGACGCTGCTCTTCTGTCACCTCATCTACACGACGGCGCTGGCGAGGGGCGCGCGGCTGCAGGCGAGGGGCGAGCTGAGCCACCGGGAGCGGGCGTTGGTGAGCGTGGCCGAGCTGGTCTTCTTCGCGGGCAGCGGGGCCAGCCTGGTGCTCGTGGCGCTCGCGCACCAGCCCAGTCGAGAGATGCTTTGCGGGTTGTTCAGGCGGCTGGCCGACTGCTGCCCGCGCGCCACGCACGCTCAGCCCAACAGGAACATCATCACGCCGCACATCGAGATCGCGGACACACTGCAGGACATCGAGTCGTAGAGCTCGACGTTTTTCGAAAAAGCACAAAGCGTATGTCGAAGCGTGCACCCACCACTCCATTTTTTTTTTCCCCCTCGAGTTGCTCTTTGGATTGGACAATCAAATACAGCGTTGCCTTGAGATACGAGTGAGAGTTTAGGCCAGAGGAATCCAAACTCCGCCCCCCCCCCCCATTGGTGTCACTCTTTGCATGTTGATCAGATAGCGGCACAAAACAAATATGACAGAATCACACAGGCAGATAAATATATATTAAACATGTCAAACCTGAATTTGCGTTGTTGTCTCTGTTTGCTCCATTGATTGTTTCTTTTTGTGCTTCTTGACTTTGCTCTTTTTTTCTTCCTCCACCGCAAGGGCAACGTCTGGAATTTGAACTGGAGCCTCCTGGATAAAAAAAAAAAAAACAGCCTGTAAGTGCTGTCACAGATGAATGAATGTAAGTAGGTCTGGGCGATATGGCGTTAAATTAATACATCGGATTATTTTCTGCTTCTAAAAAAGGCAGATGACAATGACAACATCCAAATCAAGTTTTGCTATTTGTTTTTCACTACTTGGACTTCCTTCATCATTTCTTGTGTTGCCAAACAATGAAACTCTCTTTCCCAACAGTTATTCTAATTACTGTTCCGCTCACCTCAACTTTCAACCTCTTTCGTTTGCTTTCTTTGGTTTGCTCCACACAAACCTCGTCGCCACCTGGAGGCAACTTCTTCCTCTTTGTGGGCTTCTGCTGTGATTTGTCTTTAGCCATGACACAACCTAAGTCCAAACAAACACAACACACTTGTCAACCATAAGAAGTAAGAAAATATTATGTTTGCTGTTTTTTCAGATTTTATTTGCTTAGTGACAACAATTTGATTGAGTGAAACAAACATGGTTGATAAAACATCAGCAAATAAACGAGGGTTCACGGTACTGCATACGCAACTCTACTTATTTTAGTTCGCGACTGTATTTCAGTTTTTACAGAAAACATACTGAACATGTACTGACAAATAAACACCTCATAGGCCAACACATTATGATTAGGTAAGCGTCATTTCTGTTAATTTATTCTGATAAAATGTTATTAACTTACGCTGATAAGATGAAACGCAGCAAAGACTAGCGCACGATGCCCAGCATGCAGCAAAACCCGGATGTGACGTCTCTTGCCGGAACACGATTGGATGAAATTGCAGTACTGCGATTCGTCGACATCTGCGAGGCGTTCAAATACTACACAAGACTGTGTGAGAATGCCACACTCTTACTGTTGTAATAAAACACATATATTGTCATACATTCCAAATGACAAATTCATAAGAACATCTCAAATTTTACTACAATTGTTTCTCCAAAAGATGGAGTAAACAGAGGCTAAAACGCCGCATGTATTTAAGATAAAGAAATATATTCATTTGAAATCATAGAGTATTTCACAACAGTAAAAAATAAAATTAAAATCTGCGTTATTTCCTTTCAAGATGTCTTCGACAAAACAACTACATTTACAAGAGAGAACCGTTCGGTTTAATACTTGTGGGGAACCATTGTGAGGATATGCATTGTTTTGCGTCGGAATGAAGTCTTGGTCGTACAACGGTGAGTTACGTGACCTGTGTTGCGAGTAGACGCAAACTGTCCGCTTTCATCGACCTGTGTTTCCTAAAATGACAATTTGCACAAAACGTAGGATACAATGGCTCACGTTTTTACTGGTTTGACAAGCAACATTTTCACCCGTGGAACGTCAACGTTGATTCGTCACACCAATGCGAGCTTGAGGTGAGTGCTTGATTACATGTGATGAAATCTTTGAAACAGCTATCGTGTATTTAACAATAATATTTGGGTAATGGATGTATGGATGAATCCCACACTGTGCTCTATTATTACACGCCAGAGGTGATGTATGGAGATGATATTGTCTTTCATCCCATTAGAAGCTGCTATTTGACCTCTGGCATCATACATTTACCCTAGGCTCTAGGACAGATACTGTGCATGAAGACTTAAAGCTAAAAAGAATGCATACTATTCACAAATATTCTTTCTTGGGCAGAAACCCTGTCGTCCAAATATAGTCAGACAGTTGTATGTTTTTTCATGATTTTCATTGCTCATGGCTGTGCAAGACCTTTGAAATTGTTTGGAAATGTGATGTAACAGGCATGGCGTGAGAGCAACACCAAGGTGTAATTTAATTTCATGATTTTCGGAAAAGTAGTGATTTTTTTTTTTAATGAAATTTGGACATCTATCATTAACTCACATATGTTTTTGTCAGCAGGGTGCGGCATCTTTCCATGAGTCATCATCTGCTGGCCAAGCCAAATAAACCTGGAGAAGATGCCCCGGAAGAGGTGAATAACGAGCCCATCCGCTTCTCTACCAGCAAGGCCAGTAACAGGTCATGGAAAGTGGAGTACTCCCTGGGGAGACAACACCAACGCCCCTGGTGGAAAGTGGTCCCCCTCAGTGTGATCGTGATAGGCTTCCTGCTGTGGTGCGCCTTGAGAGAAGAGTCGGACGTTGACGTGCAGTTGGAGAAGGAACTTTACCAGCATTTACCTGGATTGCACTCCGATCAAGAAAATGAGAAAAAATAAATATGATGGCTGGGATGTATATACATTGTTTTATATTAGTAGTTTTGCGGAATTAAAAAAAATGGAATGATCGCTTCAAATGCATCTTAAGCCCTCCATAATTCGCACTATTGAAGTATTTTTAAGGGAAGTGACGCCATATGAAACATCACAATGATTTTGACGCACTTTTCTAAATTTTGGCCTATACAAGATCAGTGGATATTCTTAACTGTCAGCTAGTCTTAGAAAGTTGGTTCCACAAGTAGTAGATGAAATCAAAGGGTTGAGGAGATACAGTAATTTGTCTAATTTTAAGGTGTTTTTATATTGGTGAAATCACTAACCATAAAGACTAACTTTTCTGACAGTAGTACCGTTCCCTCTAGAACGCATCCCATTTTCAAAAACCTTGTGTTGTACTCAGATTCAAGTGGGCATTCCAACCAGACTTATCTTTTTTTTTTTACACCAATTTGGAGGAAAGCTTGCCACATTACTATTGTATTTGCAGTTGGGGTGGGTATTTGACTATATTCACAACCACTCCTAATCTGAATCACCGCAAGCAGATACTCCCGCTCATTGCCTTGACTGTGATGTAATTGTGAGATCATTTGTCATTTTGCATCGCTAGAACACTTCAAAGTTTCCCTTACGCTATAAACATTCACTTCGATGAGTATGACCTTTTTGTGCACCCACTGAAGGCAATTTAAAGTTTTACTTTCATGGCACAAGAGCACAAACCCAAAAGACTCCAGTTGAGGTAGTGGAAAGTTTATTTACAGGAAGAAAAATCCCGTGGCATGCACACACAGGATTACTAAAAAAAAAAAAAAAACAAACTAATTGCCCTGAGAAAGGCAGAGAGAAATGAGATTACAGATTAAGATTCAAACATCTCCTGAACATGAATCACTACTATTGTGAATGATAGAGTCATGGTAAAAAAAAAAAAAAAAAAGCTAAAAATGTGACACATCAGGAGCTCCACAATTTACAAAACCAGTCAAACCCCCCCAAATATTAAAAAAAAAAAAAAAAAAAAAAAAAAAAGTTATGCGCGCTCCCCCCTGATTCGTCTGGCCAGTTGGATGTCCTTGGGCATGATTGTCACCCTCTTGGCGTGGATGGCGCACAGGTTAGTGTCCTCGAACAGGCCCACCAAGTAAGCCTCGCTGGCCTCCTGAAATTAGAAATAAAAAACAGTCACAACTGAAACAATCCTTCCCCCAAATCTGTTCGAAAATGTAACAAACGGACCTGCAGTGCTCCAATGGCTGCACTCTGGAATCGCAGGTCTGTCTTGAAATCCTGTGCAATCTCCCTGACCAGACGCTGGAAGGGAAGTTTCCTGATGAGCAGCTCAGTGGACTTCTGGTACCGACGGATCTCACGCAGGGCGACGGTGCCAGGCCTAGGAAATGAAGAGGAAACATTTTAGATCAACACCCACAATCAAATCCAGAAATTAACTCCACAGGAGAAGGCATTTAATAAAAAGGGACAAGAGGGCAACTCAAAAAAAAAAGTAATCAAGTTCCCATTCTAATAATTATTTCAACCACAAAAAAAGCTTTCATGGACACTCTGGATATTTATTTGCTGATAAAAAAAGAAGGGGGCTGGGTACCTGTATCTGTGGGGCTTCTTAACTCCACCGGTGGATGGCGCGCTCTTCCTGGCGGCCTTTGTGGCCAGCTGCTTCCTGGGAGCCTTTCCTCCGGTGGACTTACGAGCGGTCTGCTTGGTACGAGCCATTAGTCACTGGTTTGACTTTTAGGGGGGAAAAAAAGGAAATACAGCAATCAGGTTAGACCACAATGATTTCGGATGAAACGTGAATGGCGCCAATTCGGTCATTGTGTTCACTCGACCAAAGTAACCGCGACAACACGTTTCGCAATAACCCAACAACAGACATTAACCCATTAGACAATTAAAAGTAAATATGGGTCAAGTGTAGAGCTTCAGCTCATGAATGCAGTGGCACCATTTAAGCTACACGACACAGTCACGCACGTTCCCTTCTTGGCCAACGTTTCGCTTCCAAGTAAGCAAAATGGCGCCATGTAGCGTTACTGAGGTTATTTTGGGGTTTATTAAAAGATTCACTCCTCCCTAATAGACAAATGTATAATATAAAACACAGTGCATAGTCTTTAAGAGATAAAATTAGTGTAGGATAGTTATAATTAGCCTTTTTTGTTTTAAGGTAGCTTTAGCTTCCTTGCTAGTTGCTAAGGCGCGCACTGTATTGTTGACAATAGACACACAATACAACTGATTATCTCATGATACCAAGTTGTAAAATGTACAATTAAATCGTTTCTTATATTAACATAAGATTAAAAATTATAACAAAATGTTTACATACAAAAAAAAAAAAAGCCTTCACCACGGTAACTTACGTTTGCGTTCCTTCCGCGGAGCTAAGTAATGACCCGACTGCTGACGTTGGTCTTGTGTGCCGCACTGTGATCACTGATCACAAGGACAGAATTTATAGCGTCATAGTATCCGCCTTTACACCTCAGCGATTGGCTCAAAGGCAGTCAAATATGATTGGCTGAGAGAAAGAAGGAGCCCGCCCTCTTCCAAAGGTTTCATTTTATGTTAATATCTTTATATTACAGTATTCTTATAACGATACTATTTCCTGCATAAAGTTATGTGTGTAATATGCATGTCCTAAACATCCACCCCCCCCAAATGTTTCAAATCTTCAGATGGATGGTGGCACCAACATTTGGGTCACGTAAACATGATCCAGGCGGAACATTGTTACGTTGTTCCTTTACGGACGTTGTTTGGCGTGACACCTCCGGTAAGTTTCATACTGCGTGAATCGTAAATATGAATGTTTTAAAATATCTTTTCTGTGTGACTGAATGAGTATTAATCGAGATGAACACGTAGTATGTAAATATATTTCTGACGAGTCATTATAGGCGAGCAAATTGTGCTCGATAAATGCTGTAGGTACTGGCAGTCACATGAGATTCGTGTCTTTGTGCTCGTTTTTAGTCATGGAATATGAACATGTAATCGTGTTGATGAATGCATGTGTGTGTTTACATGGAGGTTTTCAAACACTTCAGAACAAGCAGTGACAATTTCACGTTTTAAAAAAAAAATCCCCAAAGATCGCAAAGAATCACCTTCATTAGTACTAGTGGAACTGGACAAAACCTCAACCCTGACGCATGTGGACACAACATGGCAGAAGAGACTTCAGCAGTTGTTCGCTGCATCCAAGATGACAGTTCCTCCACTGTGCCGGAGGCCAGCTCGCCTCACGAACTGCCTGCACAGTCAAAAGCAAAGAAGAAGAAATCTGGAAAGAAAAAAGCAACTGGTATCACCGAGGCACCTCAAGAGACAAGTGCAAATAAAGGGAATCACGCAGTCGAGAATACAGAGCTGGTTAGTATTTGTTGAAAGTTTGCACACCACCAATCACTTGATTGTCTCGACCTGAGGTGACTGACTATGTGTTTCAGAGTGCAGAAGAGCAGTTTAAAAGGCAATTGGATTGGTGCATTGAGCAGCTGGAGCTGGGAATGAAGTCACAGAAGGCCACTGCAAAGCAGAGTTCGTATTGGATATATTTCTTTCAATTTGATCCATTGAAGATGATCCTACCATTTCAATCAATGACAACATAGTAAATCGGCAATTTTTTAGCGTGTTTAATCAGCGATTTGTGTTGGTGTTGTGTTAATTAATGTGTTTACTGTTTATTTACCCTGCAGGAGAGGATGCGTCTCATGCAGTCAAAACACTGCGCAGCTCCAAAGCTCCTCTGGTTAAGAAGAGGCAGGTGATGAGGGCCATGGCGGGAGACTACAGGAAAAAAATGGAAGAAGAGAAGAGCAAGCAGTTCAAACTCATCCAGAATGGTGGGCGTTGTGTAATGACATCTTTGTGTGACGCTGCATCACAACTGTTTGATTATTTCTCTTCTTTCCAGAACTTTCATCTTCCCAGGTCAAGGTAAAGTCAGAGTCGCCCAAAAAATCGTTTTTCTATCGGAGAGCTGAAGCCAAAGAGACGCGCGCCTCAGAGGAGAAGCGGACGCCAACTGAAGCTCAGGATGCAAACCCGAAAACTCGTCCAGGAACGTCTGCTTTTGTGTTTGCTGCGTCAAACGAGGAGTTTCGCTTCAACTTTTTGTAATTTTGGACTGTTGCAAAAATGTTGGCTTGTCCAATTTAGATAGTTTACACCTCTCGTCAATGTCATAAACTGCTTTAAAAAAGTGAGTGAAGCTCTTAACAAATGAAAAAATACACTTGTATGTATTTGTGTTTTTACACATTTGTTGGATTTTTTTTTTTTTTTTTAATTAAACACCAGAAGCTGGTGAGTTTTGGGCTGGCACAAGAGTAATATCTTGCTTCATTGTTGTTAACGTTCCATACTTCACATTCCTCCATGTTGCTGTAACTGTATTTTTTTTATGACTACTTTTAAAGTTGTGTTGTCATTCGTGGAGTTATAAAAAAGTAGCTAATGTATTTTGACAAAGTAAGGTGCTGAAAGTACAGCTCTCTCTTTTTGAGTATAGGGAGTAAAAGCAGAATTGGTCAAAATATTAATATAAATATTCAAGGAAAGACTTAAAATAATGGCCTAAGTCAGGGGTGGGAAACTCCGGACCTCGAGGGCTGGTAGCCAACATGTTGTAGATGTCTCCCTCCTCCAACACACCTGATTCAAATTGGCCTGTTATATTTTATCAAAAATATATGTATTTTTTGCCTTAAACATCTCACGATGCTGGCCACCTCTGCTAAAATCGGCTACATCCTTAGTTAAACAAATAATTCAGTTGTAAACCTGGAATGAAATGATTAATAAATAATAAATAAGAAAAAAAAACAGACCGATTTTTTTTTTTTTAGAAAGGTAACGATATAAATACAATAAGGTGCCCTAGTGATTGCATTATCAACTTAGCATTTTAAAGTACAGACACCTGAATCTGACGTACAATAACAAAATATTTCTACTTCGATAGTTCCGTTAAACAAGAAGAGGAACCGGAATGGGCGGGGCTTGGGTACTGGTGCAAACACAACTTTAAACGATGAGGAAAAATTCTAGCCGCGATAAACAAAATCAAATGATAAACATATGATTTGGGGGTAATTAGTTTGTTTACGTGTAATAGAATAAGGTCGGACCACTGAATAGCTAATTCGTTACTGGGTAGGTGACAAATTGTTTTCAAAGTTTGAAGTTGACGCTAGCCTTAGGAGCTAACTTGCTCTCAAACACTCTTCTTGACGCTGACGCTTCGCTTTAAAACACTGACAAAAAGAGGAAGACGACAATGTCGGAGCTAAGCGACGAGGCGAGCGAGTCCGAGCAGCTGGGCGCGAGTCTGTCCCTGTGGCTGGGAGAGTCCCTGGTGAGCGCCGAGGAGCTGGACGTCCCTCTGGACCTGCACACCGCCTGCTCCATCGGACAGTACGACGTGGTGGCCGAGTGCATCAAAAGGTGCCTCTACTGCTTGGTTATTGTATCTTAGGGATTCTCAAACTTTGTGGATGCTTACGGGGGGAAACAGTTTCCATGGACCCCCCTCCCCCTTCCATTTTATAATTACCACCTAAAAAAAATACTTAGCTTTTGTAGTACCACCACTATGCTCAATATTAAACTACCGTAGTATAGTAGCCCTAAGTGTTCAACAGAAAAAAAGGTGAGATGCAAATTGTATTTAAAAGTTAAATACAACTGAACTGTACTGTTTTTTCCCCCCCCCCGATGCCACCCGTCTTATAAATTAGCCAACAAGTGGATATAAGCGTCTGTTGTGTTTCTCCAGGCGTGAGGTGGAGCTGAACGGGAAGAACGTGGGAGGATGGACAGCCCTGATGTACGCTTCGTACATTGGCCACGACAACATCGCCAACCTCCTGCTGGAGGCCGGCGTGAACGTCAACGCCACGACTGCCAAAGGACAGACCCCTCTGATGCTGGCCGCCAGCTGTGGGAATGAAAGCATTGCCTACTTTCTGCTCCATGTACAAAAAAAAAAAAAAAAAAAAAAAGGACATTCAATTGAGAAATGTTTTGTACGTTGTTTTTTTTTTCTTCTCTTGATCACACCGAAGTCAAAATGTGCTCCTTTTGCTTTCAAAAGCAAGGCGCTGATTTGGAGGTGAAAGACTGTCGGGGCTGGACGGCTTTGTTTCATTGTACCAGCGCAGGTCACCAGCAGATGGTGAAGTTTCTCCTGGATAACAACGCAGATGCCAATGTGAGGTAAAAATTGATTTAGTGGGATACATTCCTACAATTACCATACCGTGTACTAACCGCTATGATGCCACTCTTGGTTTTGCTTTTCGCCTCCGCTTTACTCTCTCACAGGGAGCCTGGGTCTGGCTTTACTCCCCTGATGGAGGCTGCCGCTTCTGGACACGAAATCATCGTTCAGTACCTGCTCGATCACGTGAGGACCTCGTGTAGTCGCACTGGGATTGCCGTTTTCCGCTTATTTTTTTTTTTTTTTTCCTGACAGAAGGTGAAAGCAGATGAGCGCAATGCCAAAGGGGAGACGGCCCGAGCCCTCGCCATGCTGTACGGCTACACCAAAATAGCCAGCCTCATTGACTCGCGCTCTCCGAGGAACAAAGCAGGTACTTAGCAGCTTCATCTGGCGTTTTTTTTTTTTTTTTGGGGCGGGGGGGGTGTCTGGAACAGAATGACGGCATTTTCATTCATTTCAATGAGGGCATTTGATCTGAGATGTGAGTGGCGTGAGTTTCGAGCCTGGTCACAGAACCAATTAAGCTCGCCAGTTGATGTTTGTCCGCCGGCACTCGTCAGGGCATTTTGAAGACCTCAGCTCCTCCGAGGATTCGGACAGCGCCCCGCCGCGGCCGCGAGCGAGCCGCAGCCGAGCCAAAGGCGTCAGCATCCACGACGGGCCCCAGGCCATCGCCAAGTTCCGAGTCGGGGGAGCGGCCGGCCGGGCCGGGCCGCCGAGCGGTAAATCCTGCGCTCGAGACAATCGCGCGCCACGTGCGCGCTGCCATTTTTGTTTTCCAATGTCAGAGCCTCGCGCCGCCGCGTTCGGCAATGTCGGCGAGCAGAGCGACGGCATCCGCTATCGCGACGTGACCTCGCCCATCAACGAGCTGGACGGGCAAAGCAACAGCAGCAGAGGTCAGAGCACCTGTAGCACTTTGCACACGTCGTATCGTGAACCGGTCGTTGAGCGCCGAAACGTCGCGCGTGCGCAGACGAGAGTCCGTTCTTCGACAGCGACATGCCCACCATGAGGAGCAGCAGCAGCAGCAGCGAAGGTTTGCCTCACGTGATCGGCTGGGAAGGCTCCGTGGAGAGCAACGAGGTGAGCCCGCGCAAAGCAACCCATCCGCCAGCGCCGTCAGATCCTCGTCCCTCACTAACAAACGTTCGGCCTCGCCGCCAGGACTCCGACCAGTGCAAAAAGATTAGCTCGCGTCGAGTCACCAAGACTCATCACGCCAAAGGAAAGAGTCGTCACGGCGGCAACGACGCAGTTCACAGCGGAGCTCCGGGCGCGTGCTCGCGTGTTGCGGCGGCCTACAGTGGTCCAAAGGCATGTCTTTGTTCTATTTTTTCCCCCACTTTTAGAGTTGTTACACAAAATCGAAAATGTCTGACCTTTTTTTCCCCCCCCTTCAATTCCTGTAGGATCTGGCAGAATTCTTGGAACAACTGGGCTTCTCAAAGTACCTGCCGTTGCTCGAGGAGCAAGACATCGATCTACGCATTTTTCTCACCCTGACAGAGAATGACCTCAAGGAAATTGGCATCACGTAAGGGCCTGCTTATTTTTAACTACACGGGTAAAAATAGATATTTGTAGGCATGTACAATGTGGGACTGAATGATTTTGAAAAATAACAGAAATTTTTTCCTCCCCTCAATATTGTGATTGCAATTTAAGATGCAATACTTTTTTCAAGCTCCTTTTCCCATGTATTTTTTTTAACAGGCAATGAATTCATCTGTATTGCAATAAAAAAAATGTCTTGAGTTATTATACATAAATGTTTTGGTTTTATAGTTTACTCCTAACATCAATGATGATAAAAATATTTTTTTTAATTCTTTAAATATGGCACATAAAAAGAATTATGCCCATAAAATCAACTAAAGCATTTTTTTTTGGAGTGGACAAAACTCCCCAAAAATATTTTTAAGGAAGAAATACTTTTGGGACTTTACAGATTATTTGGGCCAAAGCGCAAGATGACCTCAGCCATCGCGAGATGGCACAGCAGCGCCCGACCCCCCAGTGACGCACTGGAGCAGTCTTACGCCGACCAGCTGGAGGCCGAGATGCAGGAGATGGCCATTCAGCTGCACAAAGTAACGCGTAAAACACTGCTCCCCGACACGACACATTGGAAAAATGCACACCCCCGAACAAAAACCTCAAAAGTAGAATACTGCGTTCGGCTGCCTTAAGTGCTTCGGAGCGAGAAACGTCTCCACTCACTTTGTCCTTGCTTGTGGTCCACGTCAGCGCTGCGAGGAAGTGGAGGTGCTGCAGAGTCAGGTGTCGCAAGAGAAGGAGCTGCGCGCCGTGATGGAGGGATGCCTGATGGAGGACAAGATGGCCTGGAGGAGGGTGCACGGCGAGCTGGTGGAGAACCACCGGCTGACCCAGGACATGAGCGCCACCTTGGCCAAGGCACAAGCGCGTCGCTCGGAACTGCTCGCCTTATTGAATGGCGCCAAAAGTGACGCAGGCGAGTAGTTGAGACGCTGGAAAATAACATTTCAGATCAGCGTGTCCACAGTATGCGTCCGTTTGGATTTTTTTTTTTTTTTTTTTTTTTTTTGAAATCACACATTATCAAGTGTCCTGGAATATTTGTTGCGTTCATTGTGTCCCGCCCCCCTTTTGATTTTATTGTAAACAAAACTGAAAAAAAATCCTACATATTATTTTCTGAGCCTGAAGAGGTTTTTATCTTGTAGCTGCCGGGGGTCCGACACACTCGGGCGCATCCGAGCTTGTGAAGAAACTCAACTCGTACGAAGAGGAACTGGGTAAGACCGTCGCCAAATGGAAGTCACAGACTGTAGCTAGTGTCCAGTCCTCTGATGCCAGTTGTCTCGTTCCGACAGCCAACACTTTACAAACCGTGCTTCAGAGTCTGAGGCGACTGAGCGCTCCGGAAAAAGTGGCCGACAGTTGGGAAAGGCCTTAATCTTTCCAGGTCAGTAAAAGCTTTATTAAACGCAGTGGCGCGCAAGTATTCGTTTTTGTATACTGTCACCACCCTCATGTTCAACTGTAGTATCTGTGACTTGAGGGTGTTGGGGCCTGGTTTGGTGAGTGATGTGGGCGTCAGCCATTGAGCGTGTAGACTTGGCCGCCAGTGCTGTGCAGAGTAACATTAGCCCATGTGGAAAAATGATCACTGCCGAGCTACTAGGCTGAGATTTTGCTCCCCTCTTTTTTTTTTTTTTTTTTTTTAATAATTGATTTATTCGAGTTATTTGCTGAATTGTTGCAGCCCCGCATCTGATCTTTGTCACAGTGGCTTCTGCAGTAATGACGGAGGGTGAGATGACCACCCTAAACTATGTCAAGGGTGACCAGGCCAGACGCAGCCCACCCGGACGGATCGGAGCTGGCCAGACGCGGCCGATGCCCGAGGGGGCTCCATGACAAGCAGGCAAGAGGGGGACAAACGTGACCCTCACATGCTTGTGCTCGCGTTCGCGTTGGTCAGCGTGGTGCTCGACTGTGGATCACATGCGGAAATGCTGTGAAATAGTCTCTAGGTCAGCGGTGGGTAAGGGACGGGCCACACGCAGCCCAACTTGAATCCCGCCCATCGGGGATTTAATGAAGAGTTAGTGCATTCATTTTGTGATTTTTTTTGTTTTTGTTTGTTTTGTTACTAAAATTGGTTGATTCATATGTATTTATTCTTTTTTTTTTTTTTTTTCCATTGATTAATTAGCTGATCTATAGGCAAATATAAACAAAAGTATGAGTAAAATTGAAACGTGAAACAAGAGCCAAATAAACCAGTTTGCATTTTTAGGATTAAATAATTGGTTAATCATGAATAGATTAACCATAAAAAGATATTTCCAGGTTATCAAATTAAAAATAAAATAGTATAATAGTAAAAATAGTTGTTTGGGGGTTGTTGTTTTTTTGCATTTTTTGTATTATTTTTACATTTTACAACATACAGTTTTTATTTTAGCAAATGGTTAATTATAAATTTAATTTACGGCAATTAAAATAAGCTTAGCTTGCTTAAAATGCATAAACAGAATAACCCACGTAAAATTAATTTGACTTGAAAATTGTCCATTCATAATTTAAGTAGTCAATATATTTGTATTTTATGACAAATAAAATGCAAATGTATGCATACATAATAAAATCTGGCAAATGCAGTATATTCAATCAGCATTAATTATTGATAGAAATGATAAACAATACATTTTTTTTTGGATTATATATTTGTTATATTGTTTCCTCCCCACCTCATCTACGAATGAGCTTTCCCACCTGTCCATTTTAAACCTCCATTTTTGTGGTTTTGGAAATGTCCTGCTGAGCGTTTTTCTTAAAAAAAAAAAAAAATCGGTTTCATCATTGTGAAAGGAGTGTTAAAAATTAAACTTGTTTCAAATTATTGACTGTTCATTTTCCTGATATTTAAGTGCATACAGAAAGTATTCACAGTACATCACTTTTTCCTCATTTTTCTTTTTTATGTTGCAACTTCATTTTAAAAATAATTGAAAAAAAAAATCTCAGACATCATCTGTTGATTCTGCCCTCCCGACACAAAGAGGGACTTGAAAAACAGGATGTCAAATGTACAGTTGTCTGAAAAAATATTCTTAAATCATATCTGTTTATATACAAATCCACAAATTCAAGTACAGACATGATTCTACTTGTTGATTGTTCCTTCAGTCTTAATGTGAAAGGCCGGCACCACGCATCCTCCACAAAGTGAGGAAAGCCTCAAGTATAGGAAGGATGAGGTCGCATTAGTGTGCGCGCGCGCGCCGTGATTGATCGCCGACCCCGTCCGCGGTGAGCTCAGGTGTACTCACACAGATGTCCACATCCCGCCGGGCAGTGCGGGCTGCTCTTGAGCCAGTTGATGATGTGCTCCAGGTGGCCGCCGTGACTGCAGCCCTGGCACCACACAAACAGTCCCTTGACCACGTGGTGGCACACTGCACACACGCTGGCACACTGGTGGCACCTACACAACACGGACCAGCACACTCGTTTCAGGAAAGCCACTAAATGCGCGTGTGGTGACAGACTAGCAGGGATTCCGGGGCAAATGGTCACATTTCACGGTCATGGAAGAGGAACTAGTGGGTTGGTTACCTGTCACAAATCCAGCCCTTGTTGTTCATGGGCCGTTTGCAGTTGCTGCAGTTGATGTGCAGCGTGGTGGAGGTCTGATTCAGGCAGGTGATGGCGCTACACGTACTCAACTTGATCACCTCGTTGGACACGTTCCACAACTCGAAGCGCTGCAGCAGGTCGATGTAGGACATGTACCAGTGCTCCTAAACAGCAAAGGGAGAGGAGCGGCCATTTGAACGAAAACAATGGCGAGTAAATGAGCGGTCAGCGCACTAACAGAGTGGTGAAAATAAGAGTTGCCTCTTTCGTGATTTCTTTTGACTTCTAAAATGTTTCGGTCACATTGTAAGGATTGTTGGATTAAAAGAGGATGGCTTTGAGAATAGTCTTGAAAAAACAAGAGAACATCATTACTCAAATTGGGGAAAAAAAGACATGGACTCAAGGTTGATCCCAGAGGGACACCTATCGTCTGAACTGGTAAATAACACAAAGTCTTTCATGATAAATCTTGAAACAATGAAACTGCGCATGCCTTAAATGTGTTAATTTTTTTACAGGACAGTGGTAACAGTCACAAGAACTGCAATAAAGAAAGGAGCAAATCCTTTTTGATGACACCGTAAGCACTAGGACGCCATCTGTATTACCTGTGTCAGGTCATCAATCTCTTTGCGGATGCGCTCCCCCAAGACGATGAGCACGGACACGGCCATCTGCACGTCGCCTTTCTCGGCGTAGTAGCTGAGCATTTCGCGCACGATGGGGCAGAAGAAGCTGGCGGGCAGGTCGGGCGTGAAGAGAGGCTGCGAGATGGAGATGAGCGAGAAGGACTCGATGGGCGTCAGGCACGTGACTTCGGCCTCGTTGCCGCTGACGTGCGGCGAGTCGGCCTTGTCCTGCTGGAGGTGCACGGGGGCCGACGGGTTGTCCAGGATGTCGTGGCGCAGCTGGAAGGCTTCCTGGGGCAGCGTGCACTCCTGTTCCTCTGCTGGGATCCAACACGGAAAGTTGAGCGTCGAGAACGGTCTCAAAGAATGACCTCGCTTCATTGTGTCCATTTTCAAAATCAAAACGTGGCCCTCGAGCACAAACCTCCCAACTTGATATGTGAGGTGGAATGTTTGATTACGGATGGGACTGACCTGTTTGGTTGTCATGTTCCATTGAATAAAGATCGTCGTCATCCAGCTCGGCATCACCGAACATGTACTCGGCTTGGCCCTCGCTGCCCTCCGTCTCCTCGTTTTCTGGAGGGAAATTCCACACAATTTGGTCACTTGTTTAGGGGCTTTTTCCAACCCCTCAAGCAACTATTTAAAAAAATATAATATAAAAATAATATATAAAAAATATATATACCTTCATTATTATTGCTGATGTTTTCAGGTTCCAAGTGGATAGTGTCCTGTCTGGCGTCGCCTTTGTTGCGCTCCAGCCTGCTCTCGTTGCCCATGCCGGATGCAATCTCCTTCATATTGAAGCTGAGCACACCAGGGAACAGTTTGTTGCCTCAATGAGTTCATATGAGCGATAGCACAAGGAATTGTTGGAACGTACGGGTACCTGTTCATTAGCGGTAAGGTGCCAAGTTTACTGAGGTGGTTGGGTCCGGGGGTCGTGATGTTTGCTGGGTCGGAGAACATGATTCTCAGCATGGTCCAGGTAGTGGAAACCTGCGCATGCAAGTCAAATTCAGCTCGGTGTAAGTGTGTCAAACAGTGTTTTTTTTTTTTTTTTTTTTTTTAATGCAATCGATAATCTCATTAATTAGTCAAGCAATTGGATAAAAATCGATTTTGCATTATTAAACACTAATGTGCATGTGAGGCTGGCTGTTAACTGGTTCTAACCTGTTAGCCACTCTGTGTTGAGTGCAGTTGGCATTTGCTGGCACTTTTATGTTTCTTGTTAAGTGTGAAATGATCCCAAACTTTGAACATTTTCTGTCTTTGGCGGACTTTTTCCACTTGTCTTATTTCTACGCATGCGACTGTAGAAATGTTAGTCTGTGTGGAAAAACAATCCCTGTGAAACTGACCTTGTATTTCAATAAATGGAATTATTCGATCATCTTTCAGCCCTTGTAGGGGGTGTCGACAGTGTTGTTGTACCTGAGGTCTTTTGAGCTCACGGGCCACCTTGGCGTTGTGATCGCACAGCTCGGCGAAGGGCTTGCCGCCGAGGAGGTAGAGTTGTGCCGTCTTAACAAACCAGTCCATGCGATTGCTGTCCAAGTCGGTCTCGAAGACGCTGAGAGCGCTCGACACGTGCGCAAACTGCTCAGTCGGGTCGGGTTTCTTGAAGAAGAAGATGGGGTAGCGGCGGTCGCCACCGGGGTAAGGCTTCCTGTTAGCGTCGCTGCTGATCAGACTCTCCTTGGCGGCGAAGGCCAGGTCGCCGAACAGGCCGAAGCACAGGCCCTCGGGGTTGGCCTTGTCCACGGGCCGCGTGGCGTCCTTGAACATGTGCTGGTAAAGCGTGCTGTCCTTGGAGCCCGAGAGCAGGAAGTGAGGGTCGTGCTGGTGGCGCCACACGATGCCCGTGGTCACGTCCTTGTGCTCCTCGAAAGTGGCGAAGGGGATGAAAGGCCGCCGCACGTCCCACACGTAAATGTTGTGATCCACCATCATGGAGCAGGTGGCCAGGTGGAACTTGCGCTCCGGACGCCACTTGACTCGCGCCACCGAGGCGATGGTTTGGACGCAGTAGATCTCTTTGGCCCGGTTTGTGGTCATGTCCCACACCTTGACCATTTTATCTCTGCCCCCTGTGGCCAACCAGCCCCTGAAAGAGGCGAGTCAATCAAAATTGATTACACAAACGATATCACAGAGTTTCTTCTGGTCAAGTATTTTTGAAATAACACAAGCACCTGTCGTCGGGATGCCAGTCGCAGCAGAACACCGGGCCCGTGTGGGCGGTGAACATTCGCTCGTAGCGGTCATGCCGTCGGATGTCCCACAGCTGGACGTTTCCGTTCTCGAAAGAAGCCGCGAAGGTGAAATAATCCTTCATGCTGAACTGGACGTCCCGCACACTCTCCGACTGACCTGTCACGTTCCATTCATAGACGACAGTTAACCAACCGCGGGAAAAATGTCAATGGGCAGCAAAAAGTCCTTTGTGTCTTTTAAAGCATTTCTATGATATATTTTGAGGTTCACTATAGCTTGACTGCTAATTACCTGAGAAAGTGCTAACAGACTCCTTCTTGCGCAGGTCAAAGCACTTCATGAAGCCGTCCTGCGAGCCACTCAGCAGCATGTACACCTCGGTGGGGTGGAAGCACACCTTGTTGACCGTCCGCTTGTGCTCGGTAAACAGCTGGTCCTGCTTGTTGCGAGACGGCTTGCCCAGGTTCCACGTCACCACGGCGCCGTTGGTGGCGGCGGTGGCCAGCAGGTTCTCCTCCATCTGGTGCCACATGACGTCGGCGCAGCTGAGGTTGAGCGACGGCTTGCGGCCCACGCGCAGGTTCAGCTTCTCCACGAACTGCTCCTCCTCCAGCGCGTAGATCTTGAAGATGTTGCGGCCGGCCACCACCACCTGCGTGGCGTCGCGGCACACGCTGATGGCGTTGGCGGGGGCGTCCAAGTGGCAGAACATGGTTCGGCCGCTGATGGCACTGCTGCCCAGGGCTGTGGTGACCCGGGACATCTTCTCCATGTTCCTACAGAAACCGCAGGCTTTGACTAAATACACTGGCACCTTGGCTTACCAGTTTAATTTGTTCACCAACACCATGCCTCTAACATGTACACAATCACGAACCCATGTTACATAAATGACTGTATTCAGCACTTAAATGAGTCAACACAAAGTGCGGTATTAGGTCATAAAATGCAGACAGTAATTAAATTTGCAATAAAATAAAACTAACAACACCACCAGGATTCCACGAGATGGCGACAAAGTAATACTCTTATTGCCTTGGCCTGACCAAAACAACTCAGAAATGGAATAGAATTTCAGCAAATTATAGACAGATTATAAAATATAATATATATACATATATATGTGTGTATCAATATCTGTGTTTAAAGACTGTAAATAACAGTATGCATTACCAACTTGGTGAAGAACCTCTGACCCCTTCAACTTTTGCAGCAGCTCAGAATCCACTTCATGCTCTCCCATGAGAGGCAACTTGCTGGATGCTCTATCACAACAAAACAAAACAAAGTTCTGAATATTACAAACTTGCAACTTATACATGGACGGTTGGACACCATACATGTCTTTGGCAACGTTTCAGCACCATCAATTCTGGAATTGCCTTCCATTGGTCTCCATTCTTGTCATATAGAAAAAAAATGTGAAAATGATTTCCGCCCTTAAGTTACTTTGTCGGAATTAAACTCACTAGTTGCTTTTTTGAAAAAGAGTGACTTTTCTGACCGCTTCTAATTTGTGTTGTTTATTTGTCCAAGTGGGATCCCCTTAAAACGAGTCCACTTTTTTGTACTGTCCCACACTTACCTTCGTGTTTGGAGGTTGAGGTCCCATGTCTGGAAATAGCTCAACTCTCTGCATTTCCATAAAGATTGCTGTAGTTGGCTGCTAATGCTAGCTGACTGGTTAAACCGAGCGAACACACGCGACACTAACTCGGTCTCATGGGCACTCCAAAAAAAATAAAATAAAGGTTGTAACTATTCAGTTATCTGAGGTGCATGAGAGCAAACAACAGGGGGGAAATACCATGAGCTAACCTTAGCAAACATGCTCACCGATCGTTTGCTTGCATTGCCGGAAATAGTAGTAGAACGATACTCTCGCGAGAGCCCGGACAGAGTCATGCGGATACGTCACACAATTACTGTATTTGCAACTCGGTTTGTGTGAGTTCTGTGTGTCTTATTATAGATTATACTGCGTAAAGGAAGGTAATTAACATTGCCGTGTTCTTTGTGGAGTTCTATATTGATTTGCAGGCGATGCTGTGAGCGGTTGTGCGGCCATGAGTGGACTTTTTGAGTGCGAGCTTCCAGCCACATGGAGGAGAGTTGAAGGTAAATATTGGGACGTTGTGGAGGCCAAAAGCAAGAGCAAGAAACCTGGGAAGCTTCTTCACCTTGACAAGTGGTAAGAAATGAACACCACATAAGCTTAACATCTACTGTACATCCTCACTGGAAAATCAGTGACCAATGATGACAACTGGCAATCTAGTTTAATAAACAAACTGGTGAAAATAATTCTAACTTTAATATATTTTATTAACTGTAACTGTAGCAGTGACAAATAGACTGCAGTGGAATAATGTGTATGCGCGTGCACGCCCGTGTGTGTGCAATAGTAACTTATTCAAGGGTTGTGTGCACTCAGGTACCAAGAGGAGCTGCCCGCCGTCATTTCAAGTCGTTGCGAGAAACATGTCACGCTGGCAGAGGTGGTCAAGCTGATGGAGTGGAAGCTCACTGTAAGGTCCTCCTCTACACACGTGCGCGCGCCTGCAACACAACGCACGCACACACACACACAGGACCAGAGCGCCTCAGTTGCGTCCTTGTCAGCAGAGGGGGAAGTTCAGGCCCCGTCTGCAGCAGCTGGTGTCTTCCAACAGCGAGGACTCAGTGGACAAATGTTCCCGAAAGGCCTTCAGCCTCCTGCCCGACGTGGCGGCGGCCATCGCGGAGCTCAGCTCGCTGAAAGGAGTCGGCCCGGCCACTGCGTCAGGTCAGCAAGGCCATCATGCACACATCGGATGTCCTGTCATTTTAAAACAGGCTTTGACAAACGTATTCACCTCAAGACCCCAGTTAGAAATTTGCTTCTGGGCTCGCCATTGGTCCAGCAGGATGAGGGCAGGTGCACTGGATGACGCGGCTCCGCCCCTAAAAGGAGCCAATTTCACCATGGCAAGAAAAATGCTGTTAATATGCCAGATATTTAATTATTGTTTCAAAAAACACGAGGGCATCAACAAAGGATCTCGTGACAAGGTGGCGTCCGTGTCGTCTTTTTTCTTTGCAGCCGTGTTGGCTGCAGCAGCTCCCGATCAGGCGGCGTTCATGTCTGACGAAGCCCTTGAGAGCGTGCCAGGGCTCAAACCCATCCAGTATACAGCCAAACATTACACGCTCTACCTGGACAAGATAGTGGACAAGACCAACAGACTAAACAAAGGTTCTACATTTGACTTATAAAAAGTCTACACACCCAGCCTTGTTTAAATGCCAGTTCGAAATAGACCAAAACATCTTTGACAATTAATTGGACCTACAAAGAGTAACCTTTACTGCTCAAATGAAACGTTTTAGAAAAAAATAAATAAATGGAGATAGTGTGGTTGCATAAGTGTGAACACCCTTGTGGAATGTGGTTTGTCCATAATTCACCAATCGCATTCAAACTAAACTGGGAGTTGGCACTTGCCTGCTACCAATTACCTCTGCTTAACTCCAAATACATTTCGCCATATGTTCTAGGAGGCTTTTCATGACATTTGGTTTCGAGCAGAAGGCTGAAGGTTTTGTGCTCTTTCGAACTCATCTCTTTTTGACTTACATTCTTTTCTTTGACCTCGTTTGCTGCTCATTTTTTTTCTTCAGCGGACCCCCAGCCCGATTGGACCGCCCAAAGGCTGGAGCGCTGTTTGTGGGCGCACACGGTCGCCAAGCAACAGCAGCTCCCGCTTCTTGAGGATCTTGATGTGAAGGGCGGCAGCGTGGTGGAGGAGCGCGTGGATGCTGATCACAGAGCAACCAAGAAACTTAAAACAAGATGAAAGAAACAACTCTTTTTGTACTTTAGTAATAATAAAGGCTTTTTCAGAGCATTATCGTCATCAAACATTCTTTTTCTTTTTTTTTTTTTTCCAATCCTAAATTGAAACAAGCAGAGACCTCCTTAATGTTTTTTTCTGGATCTAAGGGAGAAAATGGAATGAGGTTTGACAGGAGCACAACAAATTACAACCTGATCTGGTTTGACAGCAACGTCTTCAGAGGGAACTCCCACGTCAAATTTTTAGAGCTGTCAAACGCAAGATTGGATTTGAATGAACCTGTCCATTTAAAAAAAAAAAAAAAAAAAAAATGGAAACATGGCCCTTGAGGGCTAAAAGGTTTACCCAGATATAAACCAACGATGCACAAAAAGCTTTTGGATGTCGCCACAGTATTGTTCTTTATTTATATCGTTTCCAAATGAAAGCAAAATACAATGACTAGTACAAAATAAAACAAAATATATTCATATATATACAATATAAAATGGTTCTGTTTTAGAACATTTAAAAAGTACATATAATAGATAATGAAATAATTCATGAGGACTTTGATACAAATTTCCGGTATGTAAATGTAGTCATCCTTCCATGTGACAAAGAGAAAAATAGTTTTGTTTTGTTTTTTCCCCGTGTTGTTGTTGTTGTTGTAAACGCTGTTTGCGCAACCTCGTGTCTGCTTGTTGTCGAGATTGAACCTTGTCAGTTTGGCACCGTTGTTTGGACTAAGGACGCAGCTCATGGAGGCGCATGGCTACCTGAGTGGCTTACGCAGCTCTCAGGGTTGATCAACTTAAAAAAAAACAAAAAAACAAACAAACAAGATCAATACTTGAATTTTTTTGGCAAAGCACTCATTTGCTACACAAACCTTTAATATTTGACCTCCCGTTCAGAGCTGCACTTTTTTTTTTTTTTTCTTAACATGAACCCATTTATTTCCCTGCTACGATTTCAGTGTCTCCCTCCTCCATTTAAAATCAATGGCTGCCGACTTCAGAGGAGATTGTGATCGACTTGCTTTTAACCCATTCTGTCAAGTCATTGTGTTGCAGTCCTATTCAGACGAACATTCTATGGCGTGAAGATAAGAAGCAGCTCTCCAATGCGTTGTAATAAAGACTTCTTGGTTTTTTCATGAGGTACTGGACACCTGCGCAGTCTGATGAGACAATTTCTCCTTCAGTGCTCAATGACAAGGCATCGGGCGTCACAGCTCAATGTATTGGCAGTAAACAATATGGCACACGACATTATTAGAAGCCAACTCTGACACCAGGCACGTGCGGACGACCTTTGCACTACGACGCTACACGCACTTCCGGCTGGCAAAACGATCTCTTGCTGTCTTACAGGGTGCAGGGACGACGAGGCGCTCGAAAGCAGCCACGTCCTCTTTTCAAGTCAAATAGACCATAGCTGACTTTTTACATTTATATATATATATTTTTTTTTACCTCGCTCTGTCGCCTTCTTTTTTGTGACATGCGTGCACTCACAGCAGACAATGAGGCGCTCTAAAGTAGTCACGTCAGAACAAAGGCCTTGTCCACACTCTACTCCGTATGTTTTTTTTTTTTTAACCTCGATCTTCCTTTCTCTCTCTTTGACTTGCATTTGTCATCATTTTCAGTTCAAGTCAGCGGTAGCCACTCACTTCCTGCCACCTGGAAGTACCCCGGCTTTTTCTTTACAAACATGAAAAGGTGGATGCTGCATTTTTCTACATGTCAGCCTCAACGAATGAAGCAGAATTAAAACATCAATGATGTTTCAGCATCATCTTGCTGACCTTGACAAACAAAAATATGAGCTTAGTGAGGGAACCTTGTGGATTACTCGGCTCCCGTCACAACATTGACACCCCCACCGCCCCCCCAAGCCATTATGATCATTATCCAAGTGTTCCAGGAGAAAATATGCCAATTCAGTTAACAGCACGCAGCCTGTCGGGTCCACTTAGTGAAGGGAGATGCCGGGTGTGTGTTTGCAGCCATGCATCATCCTGACAGCGGGGATGTTGTCACGTGACTTTGATAGGCTGCAAAATCACTCGGCCTTGCACGAGGGAAAGAAAGTTTCTCTCGCTTGGTGATAAGATACACTGCTGGGAAAAAAATAACACATAATCACATAATCAATCCGAGTAATAGTGCCTGCAGCAGTTAGGTAGTGCTCTCAAACTTCTCGGCCCAAAGCATCTCACCTTTGACCCTTAGGAGGACAGGCGCTATAGGAAATGGCTGGATGGATATTTCCTCCATTGAGGTCAATTGATTGGATTATTTTTGAGTGGTATACATTTGCCTTTGTCTCATTTTCCCAAATTAAAGTTTGTGTGTGGACCGGATGGCGTGTGTGTGTTTTACAAAAATCCAAAGCACTTACTAGCCCTTTTTACAAGTTCCTATGAATCTAAAAGTTAAAGAGGTACATTAACCTCCGCTGAGACATCCCCTTTTTCTTCATTATAGGCTAGCGGGGTATGTATGCATTATTCATCACTCTATGGATCCTCGCTACGCCCAGCAATAACATTTCATAGTGACCACAAGGGGGTTCCATCAATTACCCATTACTCCAGCGTAATGGTTGCGTTTCTTGTAATTTTCCAAATAGTCGGGCCGACTTGCCATACCTCTTGACGGTTTCATCCAGGAGGGACTGCGGAGGAATCGAATTTATGAACCCATCGGCAAAAGCATAAAATGTTCAGCCAAGTGACATTCAAATGAATTATTGATCGGACGAGTGAAAATTGGAGCGCTGAAGGAGTAAATGCAATCCTCGGCTTGGGTCGTGCGACAGAAATCCATATCATTTGTACTGTAATTTGCCCGCGCCCACACACGCACACACACGCGCACGCATGCACACACACGCACGCACACTGCGGGCGAGGACTTTATGCGCATCTGCAAAACAACCAGTCAACTATAAACAACTTTTACAAGCAGAAAAAAAAAAAAAAAAAAAAAAAAAAAATCAGCTACATGAGAAAGTTTCACAGGCGTGTACTTGCACAGTTTTGTCTTCTTTGACTTGAATATTCACAATGCAGAAAATGACTTTTACACACTATTGAGGCGACCCCTCTGCAGGGACAGTCTAAAACGTGGAATGTAAAAAAGCTTAACGTTGCTTAATGTCCGAAAACTGTGGTCAGAACCATCACCCCAATATTTTGGATTTCATGGACATTAAGCCTTTTTCTCTCCATAAATGCAGGGACTAATGTCAAACACAGTCCTCTTTTGTCACCAAAATTGATGTGCACATCTTTACTCACGCCCACTTCAACCTCTATAATTGTTCCCAGCGCAAACTTCATTCTAACTGTGCACATGGGTGGAGGTATATAATTATTTATTTATTTTTGAATCTTTTGGCATTTTCATAGACCTAGGTAAAAATTGGCATTTGCGCCGCTGTGGGAGTGAACACAGCCGACTTGATTTCCTGCCAGTCGAAGCAGGCTTCCCTCATTCCCTTTAAAATCGACGCAAGTGAAGCATGAAGTCTACATGGCGTGGATTGACATGCGAAGCGCCTTGATCAGGAATTATAAGCGCTGCAATTGCAAAAATGAAGATGCGCCAGTTTTTACGCCCAGCGCATGTGCACCTGTCTATGAAAATAGAGCTTGTAATGTAAAAAAAAAAAAAAGATGGCAACGCCTGTACCAATTCCCACTTTAACCTCTGAAAATATGAAAACGATCGCCCCGATATTTTTGATTCTATGGCTGTTAAGTGTTTTCCTCTCCACAGAAAAAGCTTAACGTCACCTGATGAAAAAACTGCAATTACTCATCACCAAAATCTATGTGGACATCTTTACTTGACTTTGACCGCTGCAAATACAAAGATTGGCCCAATATTTTGGATTTTATGGACGTTAAACGTCTTCCTCTCCATAGGCACTCATTGCAGAGGCTTAACGGCCATAAAATCCAAAATATTGAGACGATAGTACTGATATTTTTAGAGGTACATGTGGGCATGAGTACAGACATCCACATGAATTTTGCTGACAATTGATCACAGTTTTCTGACGTGAAACAACATTAAACCTTTTTCTCTCTCGAGAGCGTCTACATAAAAGAAAAGGCTTGATTTCCATGAAATCCAAAATATTAGCGCGACCGTTCTGATATTATCGGAGGCTGAAGTGGGCATGAGTGCCGATTGTCCAGTGTCCACATACATTTTGGTGACGTTAAGTTTGTTTACGCTTACGTTTTTCGACTGTCCCCATTTGCATCTTTTTTTTTTTTTTTTTTTTTGTCCTCTCTTTGAAACCATCTCGGATGAGTTCTTTCTATGGCTTGTTTTGTAAAGCACTAAAGTTTGTATAAAGTCAAGTGAGGGACAACAATCGTAGCCTTCTTTTTGCACCCTTTGAAATCCGTAAATAGACTCTTGGTTATGAATGTACTATAGACACATCCACTATCAAATGAAGGAAAGAAATGGCACCAATTTCCTGGCCCCCTCCGCTCTACAGTTACATTCCTTTACAAAAAGTATACAGGCTGTAAGGAGAGGCTGAGGTATCGACTGCGAGAGGCCCAGCCCAGTTGAGTTTGTAGTACGCGAGTGGCTGCTCGTGCGTGCGTGCGTGTGTGTGTTGGTACCTCAAAGCATGACATAGCATAATATTAATTACATCATGATGACCGTTTCCTCACTAGCGCCATGGCTACGTCCCCGCAGCCCCTAATTATGGAAAGCTGTTGATTTGCGCATTCATTCCACATACCGAATATCCAGTTTCAGGTCCTTGTACCAGAACTGTCTTTGTCCTCATTCAAAGCACTAGTAGCACATACAGCAGTTCTCAATGCCTGCGCAGTTTTGCCTCTCTAGCTGTCGCGCTGCATGTCAAAGGTTTAATTGTGTGGCACTAGTAGTTCTACTAATGCACTGAATTGTCCAAAGAGCGTACTAGTATATGGACCTTCAGTTGGATATCAAGAATATCGATTAAATGCACAAAAAAGCTTTCCATACCTAATGTACACTTTGTTAGTTTTTTTTTTTCATCCACAGTGTCAGTACAACGTGACAATTAACCCCTCGCTGGTTGAAATATCAGCCATCTTGATGATAAAAGCTAATAAATAAAACAGACGTTGGAATCGCTCAGCATGTGCCAGTATTTTTCTTTTTGTCTTTGTGGCATCTCTCCTTGTTTGTTTCACCAGAGGCACAAAATGAATCAGCACGGCCGCTCAGGGTGAGTCCTCAAAATGGATGCGAGGAACTTGTTCTGCTGCTACCCTCTTTAATAAAAGAGACATACTTCTTCATTTTGCAAAGTGTCGAGTCGCCAATGATTCCCATGTCAGCGGGGGTCGGAAAGGGAGGATTTCAAATAAGAACCTGTTCTGAAGTCAGACGATGCCCGGCCTTCATCAGGGGGCGGGCGGGATCTGCACGCCCAGCAGCTCGTAGGCGAAGATGTTCCAAAAGATGGCGAAGAGCAGGAAGGTGATGAAGGAGAAGACGATGACCCACCAGGAGCACTGCTTCTGCAGGCTCTCCTCGTAGCTGCGCAAGATGAGCAGGCCCATGCTGATGCCCACCACGGCGCCCGACAGGTGAGCCATGAAGCTGGGCTGCGGCCCGGACGAGGGCAGCGGCGGCGAGAAGCGCAGCCACACCGCTCGGCCCACCTCCGAGCTCACTGCACGAGAGAACGCAAGCTCACAATTGGCTTCGCTCACTTCACGACCAAGCCGCTGCTTGGCAGACAGCAATTCTTTTGAAAAAAATTAATTAAAAAAAGCTACTCTGAGTTGACAATTACTTGAAAACGTAACATAAAACAAAGACAATTACATATTGTGTGTTGAAAACAAACACACAGCTTTAGCCTCAGCAAAGTGCGCTTAGCTTAATGCTAACAAACAATGCAAAACGCCATTGACATGCTAATGTTAGCACCGATAGTTGCGGTTTTAGAAGCAACGGGTATTTGACACACTTAAACAGGACTGCAACTATTATTATAGTACTTGATTACTCTGTCAATGATTTTGTCGATTAATCGGATTTAAAAAAAAAAACATTGCGCCAGATGCAAATAGAGCATCTTTCTACATATTTTCAGCAATTATTTACAACCACGTATTTCGAAAATTGACTTTCGTCGAGCCTCTATTTGCCTATGAAGAGAAACACGGTAACTTACTGCAAACTAGCGCCAGGATCATGCGGAGCAGCTTGTACGGACACCTCATCCCGGCCCAATTCTGCAAAACAACAAGAGCAATCGTATGGCTTTATTAGCAACTTGGCACAAAACACCCCATTTGCGCTTTTTGAACATATTGAACCCAGAGAGAAAGACGATCCACTTGTACTGGAACGAGCCTCTGACTGCGTGCACCTGGCCGCCGTTCTGCACATTCTTAGCCAGGGGCACTCTGTTAATTAGAGCTCCACTAATTAAACAGACAAGGGGACAATAAAACGCACGTACGACCCTACTGGGAGGAAAGAACAACGGCATCCTGACGTTGACGATCAGCCTTTACCCTCCCGGATGAATAACGGAGCCAATCGCGTGGCTCCTGAAGTGTCTTGACCGTGAGGAATTGTGGGAAAAGGACCCAGGGCCACTTTTCCAACCTTCTCCCTGGCGAGCGAAGGCATGCAAGATTAAAAACACAGGGTAAAAATAGATGGTGATAAAGCCTTGTCGCAAGATGAGGCCTTCAAAGTCACAATATTACTGCGGATAAATGATTCATATCATGAAGGAAGGAGGTCACCGCAGTGGGAGGCCAGCTCAAGTCGGGGAGAAGATGGAAATGAGATCTTCATGATCAAACATGCTGACATCTCAACTTTGTGTGTGCTGATTTTTTTTTTTTTTTAACACTACAAAGGAGATTTCCTCACAAACTGTAAGTGAATGATTAGAGAAGTTGAAACACAAAAGAGAGGAAGGATTATCGGAGTATAACATCGCTTATGCAGTGATTCTCAAAGTGTGGTATTGCTCCCCCTAGTGGCACACAAAAGAATCACTGCATAAGAACAGTTTAGTGGTATTGATCTTTTACATTAAGATACATTTTAATTAAAGCTTTATGGACGGTTGTTTTTAAATTTTTAATTAGGTACAATTTTCATTTAACATTCATGTGGAATACATTCAAAACGGATCATTGTGTAAGTACAGTTTTTTTCTATGGTCCTGCATCTTAATATTGGTCTATGGTAGTACTTGCAGAGCAAACTTTACGAATTAAACGTTCAGAACTTTGTCATACTACATTTTTTTCGTTTTCTTATAATAATTTCTTATAGTGGCTAAAAGGTTTTTTTAATGTAATATTTGATTCACATTTTTCTTCAGTACGTTTCAAGTACAGTTCAGTCATATTTTTTTTTTTTTTTAAGTACAATACATTCGCATTAAATATCTACACCTATTTGTTTTTAAACATTTCTTTTCTCTGAGAAGATCGGCTGCTGCTGCTGCTCGTTGGCAGATGTTTGAAGATCTCCCTCAACTAAAAGCGCGCAGGAGGAAAGTCATGTGAGCAAAAAGGAGATGCGGCTCCAAGGATTTCCCCAACAAGAGACGGACGTAAGTGAGCAAATAAGCTTTTGACTGCAGCTTGGGCTTTTTCTCTCGTTGCTGCGAGGCCACTTTGAGGCTCACCCCTGCTGGTCATCTGGAGGGACCCCCGTGCTCGACAGCCAGGTAAAGTGATTCGTCACACATTTCGCAGGGGTCCGGGAGTAGGAGCAAGGCATTTCACAGGTTAAGTCTGACACACAACTCGTACATACCGTATGGGGATAAAAAAAAAAAAATAACAGCACCACCATCCAGGGAATTACTGCTTACTTTGCAGGGGACTCAAACAAACACGACTTAATAATTCATGCAAACGTCTGCTCGCTCGTGGATAGCTGACACGATAATGGAAGTTATTAGTTGTATACTGACAGCTATTTGACCATAATACACATTCAAATTTGAACTGATCATTGATTGATGACACTTGTCAACAGCGTTTTTTTTTGTTTTTTTTTTTTCAGTTGATGATTAAAATGAACTATTTCACGTAGACATTTTAACATGTTTTTTTATTTACCCGTGTGTGCAAAAAAGACCTGGATCTGTTTTAAAAATCAAACGTGGCCCTTGAGTACAAACTTTGCCCTCCCCAGGCTGAAATGCTTCATAAAAATACTGTTGTGCTGAAAACCTCCATTTTGCCGCTGTGTGATATCAGCGCGCACTCACAGGAAGCTTGTGACATTGAAATGGTACAAAAAAAAAAAAAAAAAAAAAGAAAAACTCCCCCTGCGCCACAATGGAGGTGAGGACGAGACGGCAGTTACCATGACAACGTTGGCCAGATGTGCCGAGCAGAGAGCGTAGACCCCGCCGGAGCCCCCCACCACCGGAGCACGCATATCGGTGATGGACACCGTCAGTGAACCTACGGGGGAGACGTGAGCCCACGTTAGAAAAAGAAAACATATCGAAAAAAAATATCATCATCACTTTTTTGTACTATCCTGTATGTGAGAGTGAATGTTTTTTAGGGTAGGGGAGGAAACAAAAGGGGGTCAGATTCCTCATCATTCAGCCTCACACCAGTCACCTTCCTTTGGGCCTTTCTCAAAATAGAGCAAAAATCACTGGTGGGTGGTCAGTGCCAACTTCACAACCTGAATTCTAATATTTGTTCTATGAAAATGTATTCATTTATTCTCAACAGTCTGTTGTTTTCATTTCCTCGTGTTTTGTTCGCCTGCACTGCTTTAAGTACATGCAATGCTGCTTTTAGTTAGCCTGTGTATGGTGTTTCCTATTATGGGTTAGCATTAAGCTAGCTGACTTGAAGGCACTTATGGTATGTGGTTGTTTCAAATACATGACGTGGAATTCTCTTTGTTTTATGTTTGGTTTGACACTAAGCTTCAACTGGGAGGGGCAATAAAAAGCTTGAAGCCTCCTTTTTTTTTTTTTTTTTTAAAAGAATTTTTACTGTAGTAGACAACCAGACTGTGACACTATTGCTATGCTAAGCTGTCAAACAGGTTAAAAAAACCGGAGCATCTGCTTGCCGCAGTCACCGTGAGCAAAGTTCCATCCCGGAGCTGGTCAGAATTACGAGCAGGAGAAATCACAGTGTCAAGATGCTGGCGTCAGCCAACTGTTAATTATGCAAACGAGCTGATAAGGGAAGCGCAAAGAGGGCTGATAAAACAAAACAAGTCTCTTTTTAATTACAGTTGGAGGCTAAGATGTCAAATCTGTAAGGCACACAATTTCAGTGTGTGGGCACAAAAGAGTAAACATTGTCTCAAAAGAAGACTTTGTGGGCCCGAGGCGGGCCGATGCCGCAAAGACGGATGGTAATCAGAGCGGCGCTACACAGTCATTCATCTCTCCTCGCCGCTGCACCTGTGGGTGCTGCTTCTGTGAAGATTTATGGGCGCAGATGAAGGCTGATACGACACACCGGACGAGACAGCCCATTTTGGCTGCTTGGTCGGACAAAATTACAATTTCACAGTGGCGCACGTCACGCCATATGTGCGAGTGGGTGAGGCGGCGCATCTCTTTCAAGAAAGACGAGGATGTGAATTGGGCCGTCTTTAAATGTGGTGCTGGACCGTCAAACATTAGCAGGAGCGCTGACCTACATTTACAACTTCAAGTCTCATATTTGCTCCATAAAATTATGTTAATTCACCACTGGCCAATCCTGGTTGAGGTTTACTGTCACACTAAACATAAAACAAAAAGAATGACAGATTTAAAACAAACACCTCAATCAAAAGCCATTCCTACATGTTGTTTTTAGCTGCTCTATAGAAAGAAGCCACTGTTCAAATGTTAGAAAATAAATAATTGTAGATCACAATATTTAGTGGATCTTGAAAAATCTGCCAAAATGCTCTAAAATGATCATCTCAGAATGCTCATTACATGATTAGTTGAATCGTAACCTGAGATGTGCTAATCAATTACAATATGATAGTAAGCAAAATGCTTTTTGACCCTTTAGGATCACCGTACATGCTTTATTTTTAGAATGAGAATATAGTGGCAATAAAATCAAATATTCCATTTTTGAGGGTGAGGGGGGAGATATCGATCTTTTTCCATTATCATATCACTCACCACCAGTTGGGACAGTTGCCCACATAATTTGCAGTACATATAAACCAATAAACTGACATTTAGTCAATGCCAATCTTTCAAGCTAATTTGCATTTGAAGACAAGTTTCACTCCAACCAACCAATCAGAGGACGGCAAATTGTTGACCTCATCGAGGGCCAGCATACTGCGCCTGCAAGGATGAATTTGATCAGTTAAAGAAATGGCCCCATTGCTGACATGGCTGAAGTTAAAGTCTTCCAGCAAGAGTGATTCCATTGACATGGCAACACATACAGGCTGGAATCTGATTGGACAAAAAAATATAACAGCGACGTACACGTCCCAAAAGCAGTGCAGCCAATAAAAATGCTACAAAATGAAGAGAACAGACTGCTGAAAATAAATGAATACAATTCCATGCCACAAATATTAGCAAAAAATAAATAACAAAAATCGCTCTTCGTCGGTGAGACCTTCGAAATATTATGCATGAATATTAAACAGACCCGTCATGTGGCTTCTCCCGCTTAGCGAGGATTTAAGATTTAGGCGTCTCACACTCCTGCGAGAGCAGAGCCGAGAGGTGCGCGATTAATTCCAACGCGGAGCTGACGCGCTGCATCTCATCCGCAGATTATTTAGTGCAGCCATCATCGTCGCGGACGCCCACAAATCCTCCGGCGAGCCTGCGACATCCATTCGATGACAGTAAAACACGCCAGTCGGTGTGGAGCAGGGGTCAACGACACGAACTAAAGCAGTTCGGTCTAATCCTCAAAGCTGAGCCATTCTGTCAAACTAAACGCCAAGACCAAACGTCGACTCTCCGCAGCCCTTCGGTCGCCCCCTCAAGTTTGTACGCCGCGTTTTCTACCGGGGTGGAGCGCGGACGTGAGGCGCTCGAGTGATCCGAGGCCCGACTCTGACGGAGCCTGCGGCGTCGCCTCTCGATCGCCGTCACTCTTGCAACGCGGCCAGACTGCAATGGAATGAAACAAGCCTGAAGAACATAGTCGCAGGCAGTGATGGCGGTAACGCGTTCGAACCTAAAAAGTCATCGACTTTTCTCAGTGAAGTCGGTGAATTTGTGGCAGCTGCAGTGGATTACTGTATTCCACTGGGATGCTTGCGGCTAAATCAACCATGGAGGTACTTTGCAATCATTATCAGACTATTAACACCATCTTTAAACTCTTCATCCTGTTGTCATTGTTATGGCCTGCATCATTTTGCACAAGGGTGCACAGGGAGCGTCTCCGCTCCAATGCCGGACGCAGGATTAGTTTATGTTCTATTTGCAGGAGAGCCATTTATCGCGTATACATTCAGCGGCCACAAAGAGTCGCGCCCGAGTCAGCACTCCTGCAGCCAAAGGGATGCCTCTGACGGCTAATAAAACTCCACAAATGCCTGTTCAGATTTACCCACGAGCGCCAACGAGAGGGGGCGGAGCCCGATGGAGGGAGTGGGAGAGAAGCTGCGTGGGGGGCGGGGGGCAACAACCTGTGGACCTTTGGAGCTCATTATATACATTACAAAGACAGCTAATGGAATCTCTGGTAATTGCACAGGGACTTTCAGGTATGGGGTTATTTTTCAATTACTATTTTCAAATTGTAAACGTTGCAATTTGGATTTTATTCTGATTGTTAAAAAAATAAATAAATCATGGCAAAGGAACCTTGAAACAATAATCGCATCATAAATCGCCATTGCAATATTCAAGGGGGAAAAAAGCCGCAATTAGATTGTTTTTCCAAAATCGTCGGCAGGGTTTTATGTAAAGTAGAAAAAGTGAAGCATGGTGATGACTTTCCGGTTGCACTCTATCCATTGACATATGCCAAAGCCTGTTTTGGTCAGTTACACTGCAGTATTTGACAAGCTATATTTTGGAGGGTGCCATTCTCCGAGTTTGAAAGACACTTAAAGTCAGCGCGGCTCGGCTGGAGGAGGCGGCTCATCCGTCACATGCGCTTTTGTCTCATTTACGCCTCTTTTGAAAGCGGTGTTTCCAATGACATGAAATATAGCGGCATCCATTTTGACGTCCCTATAATGCTGCTGTCAGCTCGATTAAAGATATTTTCCAGCCCGGAAGGCGAAAAACTCTGGAGAGTAAAACGGCCGTCACCATAAATCTTCATAGAGTGGGTGGAATCATGAAATGATACACAACTTAATGTAGGAATAAAATGTGAAGGTTAAATAAATTCAATATGTGTTGGAATATCATAGGAAAAGCGTAGAAATAGGACTGCATCCCATTCCACTGTGATCTTGTAATTTCAGGAGTTGTGAAGTTGATATTGGTGAACATGTATTTTTGAATATATCTTGTTTCACGCTGTGTCTTGTTCCACTATGTCTGTTGTTCATGTCTGGTCTACTTGTAAGGTTTTCCACCTGTTCCTAAGGAAACCAAACAGCAGAGCAGTGCAGTAAAAAAAAAAAAAAAAAAAAAAAAAAGAATCATCAGATCACTGGAGGACAAGTGAAGAGCGACCTTTCCGCTGCTTCACTGTAAACAGAACAGTGCCAACAGGAGGCCTGGGGGAGAGGAGACAAATCCTGTTTCACTCACATCACATGCAACTGTAAACACAGCATGTTTCTGCACTCGTCTCGCTTTCTCACTCACACACACACACACACACACACCTAGGCGCACCACTCCAGTCAAAATAGGACAGCGAGTCGTGTGTGCGTCTTGTCTGCAAGAAGATCGGCATTTAACATTCATGAATCACGTCACGACTTCTTTTCTGACCTCGGATGGTAATCAGTGCAATGCTGAAAAGCACTCATTGAAATGTTGATATCAAATGTTTTTTTGTTTTTTTTCTCTCCTCAAGGTCTTTCTGAAAGGTGGATGTACGATTTTTCTTACGGAACGGAAACATTAGATATGCTTTCTATGGACGCTCACTGGCCACAATATTAGGAATGCCTACATCATGTTTTGTTTTCTGTTCAAAATGTGCTCTGTTAAAATAAGGACATGTCTAAGTGACATGACAAACTTTTCAAAGGTAGTGCACATTTTTTTCAAGTTGCAGAAAATGCTACGAAATTTGTCCGCCGATTTCACTTTAACTTAGCCGATGTTCAATCAACGGCGCTTCTGCATTCCCCGTCAACTACGTCAAGACAGGTTTAATCAATAACCTATTCCCGCACACAACCCGACAGAAATGCTAGCGATCAATAAATCTATGAATCGATTATCACACCCGTCCCGAATTATGGTACAAATATCCTCGCTTGTTTGGCGGTGTTATCAGATGTAGGACAGGGATAGCGACGGGTGACTGCAGAGCAGGAGTGGGAGGCGTTAGGAATGATCATAATTATAGCGCCAAGGTCAGCCAGCGTACTTTGCAGGTGGCGGGGCGGTGGGCGGGGGGGTCGGGTGCTGAGGTACCAGGCCGAATGACCTTGACAATATTGCGCTTTATCAATAATGCACACGGAGCAAGTGGCTGTAGAATCTGGACGGACAAAGACCAAAACAAAAGGGACTTCGCGTCTTCCGCTATGGCAGACCGCTGCAACTTTAACAGCTTTTACTCGCTTGGGATACTTACGCAGTGGGACTGTGGGATGTTCCCCCCCACACACACACACAAATGAAGGGTGGGCACACTTTTCTTGCTCCAGTGACACCTGATTTTTAAAAATAGACATTTAAACCAGCTCACGGGTGGGATCACTGCATTGGAGAAGAAAAAAAGTTGTGCATGTTAAATAATGGGTTTGAATAATAAAATCATGCTAGTTTTTAAATTGCCCCCCCAAGAAAAAAAAAAAGATGACGCTGATTTGTGAAGGCTGAATAACATTCGCAGGTGACCAAGCAACAAGCTTTCTATTTCCTGCCACAAGATCTAATCCTATTTCTCCCGCGCCGCTCTGCAAACAACCATCCGCTGTACGAATATGACGTGAATGCGGTGGAGGGAGCCGCAGTCATTGAGCGAAGCCGGAACGACTACATCAGGAAGGAGGACTACATTATAGGAGCGACAACATCCGTCAGCCGCGGCGGGATTAAACAACACGGCTTCAATTGGCTTCCAAATGTAAACTTGCGACAAAAATCACACAGCACAGGAAGGCGATACGTGCCGGGTCATCTGTCACATTTCCATTACAAGCCGGCAGCATTACAAGGCACCATTTCCTCCCTTTCCTCCTCCATCTTAAACGAAGACGCCAAAAAGCTGGTTTTATTATTGCGACGTGTCCTCGCCAGAATTTTGCTGGAAAATGCACAAAAAGTTCAAGTGGAGTAAAGTGTACCACCAGAAATTGTTTGAAATTTTAACCGAAGCATACTCAACATGTTTTTACAATAATGTAGTAGGAAAATGTACAATTAAGGCAAGAATTGAGGTTTAAAAAAAGTTGTTTTTTTTTTCAATGCATTTAGAATGGGCGTCAATTATATGGAGTTTTCACTATTTAAGGGCTGACCAGGTCCCACTGTATCCATATAATGAAATAATGGAATGACTTCAATCATGCTGTCTGCTGTTCAAACAGCTTGTTCAGTCCTTCTTAAGCTCACAGAATTGACCTTGGCGTTGACCAGAGAGCGCCACAAATCCTGCACTATTCCTTGCACAAACTGATTCCTATCTATCCAAATACGTGAGTGGAGAGGGATGATGTGACTGTAGACTGGAGCTGAATGGAGGCAGCAAGAGGGACGCAAAAGAAAGATGGAAATCCCTGCGGTCTGCCTGCCACGCCGAGATGTTGAACAGTAGCGAAAATGACTACATTCCATTCTCCATCTTTCTGAGGAGGCCCTTCATCTGGCGTGTCGGCGCGGCCGAGCCGTGAAGGATTACGGCGCGGATACGACAACGATCAAGGACGACGACTGAGGTCTGTGCGGCTCTGTCGCAAAAAAATTATGACAAAAATGTTCCTGTTTCCAGCACGTGCGCAGCCAAGGACAAAATGTACAGTGCCAAACTTTATTTTTGGGTGGATGTAATTTGAGGTTTTCATGAGGAACACTTTGAAAGGAGGCCCGTGGTGCAGAGGGGGTTCTTGCGGTGTGTCCAGGCACACATTTAGTCAGGCTGAATTTACAGCATGTTGTTTTTTTTTTGTACACATGGCATAAAAAAAAAAAAACAAGTTCCATGCACTTTATTTATTTCTACGCACTTGACTTGTTTATTAATTTAATTATTTTAATTCAATTTATTTACTTTCCCTCTTGAAAAAAAATGGATGTTACAGGTCACATTGATGGAGGAAAAAGTGTGAAAATAATTGATCTTGGTCGCCAAACCTGGCATTTGAACAGGAGGGTGTAGACTTATAGCCACTGTATAAAGTGAACCCCGTCAATTACGTGCAAATCGTACTTGTGGCAAACTGTAACACTAATAATGCACAATAATCATAAAAACTTTTAAGATTTAAGATATATACTGTATATGTTACACTTAGATCTCCTACATGGAGTCCGTCATGGACCTTATATCTCCGTTTAATCGGCAAGACTACAACCGAATATCTTCATTTTGAAAAGGTCTAATAAATCGGGAGCCGATTTTTAAGCACACGCTGCACAAGTATGCAAGTAAGTTTTTAAAACCCTTTAAGCAGGTGTCTCCTCTGAAACCCAAGCTATGAATTTCCCATCTCAACCCGCGATGCCTTCCCCCATCACATCACAGTCCGTTTCATCTCCTCGCGACACATGCCGCCTCTTTCTCTTCCGTCTCATTTGTCAGATAAAACGTGACGCCAATGTGTCAAAGAAGTCGTCCAATTCCTATTGCGACCCGTAATACTGCGATTCAACTCGTGCTCGGCAAATAGCATTTGTCATGTCTACTGATCAAGTCGAGACGTTTGACTTCGGGACCTGGCTGGTACAAGTCATGTCGCTGCCGATCGACTACAGGAGCTGCGGCTCACGAACACCAACTCAAAGTGCACTCAGGCTAATTCCCCAGAGAGGAACCCTGCATTACTCTTCACCGTTCCTCATCGGGGTCCCGCACTCACGCTGTCATCACTGCCGAAATATATCAAAGCTACAATAATTCATGAGTCTTAAGAGAGCGGCTGTATGTGTGCGTGTTGTTTTCACCGAGGAGAGGAAAATCTGAGAGGTGCTAACTCAATTTTACACAGAGCAGAGAGAAGATGAGGGAGAGGAGAAATAAAACATTTGGACGTTTAGTCACGTAGACCGAACAGACAAAATATCACATTTAAGTTTTACTCCACATGAATTAGACTCCTGCTTTGCAACACTAATCAAATGATGTTGAGCGGGAGATCTTCAACGCCCCAAATTGTTCCTGCTGGAAAGGAGAAGGGCGAGAGATTTGCGCAGCAGGCTTGATGACTTGTGCAAATGCGCATTAGCGGGAGATGTGCATTGAGAAAAGCCATCGAGTGATCAGCGGCCACAGAAAAAGTCCACAAATCTCCAAAGTGGCGCGCCAGAGGATGAACGTTAATGAGATTCCCTTCAGTGCGGCACCGTGACCTCTGCGAGAGAACACAGTCCAATCTGGACTTGGACCACAAGTTTATTCAAAAATTAGCTGGTGGTTTTCATTGCAATTGGAGACCTTTAACTTGATAAATGACAGGGAGCTGGGAAAAGTAATTTCTAAGCATTTTTTTTTTGGGGGGGGGGGGGTAGTGGGGGGTTGGGGTTGGTAAAACACTGCAAACAAAAGGACAAAAGCAAACTAGGTCAGTGCGGATATACTGCTGACTGGCAAAAAATACAAAAAGAAAGGACCAAACGGGAAACAAAGTAAACATTCTCCAACTCAATGTTGGACTACAGTTTGTCTAAAACGGGCTTACTGACATACCGGGCCTCTTCTACTCCTTCTCAAATAATCACTCTTGTCTGTCTCTCTGCGATGTGCATGCATCACGGCCGACAACAAGGCGCTCTAAAGCGGCCGACAAACCAAAGTGAACTCCACATTTGAGTATAACATAATTCTCAGTCTTGCACATGTTTTCAGAATTGATCTTCAAACATGTATACTGTATTTAGAAACACATTTCTAAATTCACTTTTTAAGGCCGTACCACCCAGCCCAAAGCAGACACAACGCTCGAAATGGAAATCCTATCGGGACTCAAGGTTTTGTTCAATAAAAGCACATCAAAAGAGACACTCACCCGCCAGCACTCCCGCCATATAAAGCAGACTTATTCGTAAGACGCCGTGGACCATCTCCAAAGGGACGCCGATCATCAGCTGCAGTAAAGCGTTGAAGCCCAGCTGCTCCAAGCTAAGGGGGAGCGCACGGAGTCGACAGCGTGATGTTACAGCAGTGTCAAAGTCGACGTGGAGCTTGCGCCTTACGTACCCGACGTGCATGAACATGTAGCTGAAGAAGCGCCACACTTGAGCGCGGTGGCCCGGGTGGTAGACCAGGGGACTCTTCATGAAGTCGGGCTGGTAGGTCTGCAGCACCCACTTGTTGAGCATGATGCCGTAGCACATGAACACAATGATCTGCGATCAGAGATGCACAAATGGGAAAAAAAACGATATAGTGGTGCCACAAGGTACCGTACTCAGTACGCAGGGATTGTTTCGCGTGCCACTAGAGGGGGCCTGCATACAACTGAACTGACGATCACTAACAAAAGGAATGATTTGTAACATAGCCTGCGTGTGAGGGTCTGGGTGTGAGCTGCGGTCGACAGCAGCAGCTGTGTTTTACTGTTCTCCTGGCATTTACTAAATGGCTGAAAAGTGCATGGGCAGCTATGGCTCTCCTTTCCTCCCATTCGAGGACTTAATAGATTTGATGCTTTGCAAAACAAAACCCATTTTCAAGTCACGTGACCCACCTTGTTTTTGTCTCAATGCAGATGTCTACGAAATACCAGGGAATCATTTCTCACACAAAAGCGGGTCTCATTTAGTTCCATCAATTGTTATTCTTAGAAAAGTGACTCATTGTCTGTCTGAACTGTTATTGCATTGTCATCACAGACCATCCAGCATCTTTTAGCGGTATTATTACAGCACTGGGGCATTCTTTGCTCACAATGATGATGATTAGGCGTGTGAAAAGTCTTATTTCTGCAGTGTTTGAGTATAGTGGGTTCCACATAACAGGTCATTTAAAGGCTCTGTAGTAGCCCCAGTGCTTGATGACCTGATTTAAATCAGACTGGGGGAGGAGGAGAAAAAAAAATTACGAGTGAGGCTTTTAGCTCCTGACTCTGAAATGGGTTCAAAGCACAGCATATGCAGCTCAGTGGAAAAATCACACAAAGCCAGAAAATCTCTTCAGTGGGTCTGAAGTGTCTGACTGAGTGACCTGAACATTCACCATTTCCAGTGGGGCAAGTGTACTTGAGTAGGTTTTCAGGGATATGTACGTTACTTGAGAAACAGTTGACCTGACTTTTTACTTTCACTCCTTACATTTGAAAATAGATGTATACTGTAGTATCTACTTTGTGCCACTGGTAGTCCTAGCTTGAATGCCACCTTGTGTCGCACATGCCAGAAGTCGGCTGATTTTGAAAAAAAAAATGTATCAAGATAAGATAGGTACTTTTTTCAACCTCCGGAGATGAAACCATGATGTTAACAGACACCCCCCCCCCAAAAAGGAAAAGTGAAATGGCTAACCTCCAACCATTTCCAAGAGTGAGAGTAAATCTGTCTTTGTGTTCACCTGGACGATGGTGATGACGGCGATGAAGACCGGTGGTGGGCACAGGCGGTTCTGGTGGAAGTACCAGCGCCGGTCGGTTTCGCAGGGCAGGATCTCGTAGGCCACATAGCGGACAAATCGCTTGTAGAGACCCAAGCCCGTCTCATCCAGCAGGATCTCCCTCTGCAGTGTGCGGCGGCCGTTGGCGATGGCCCGTCGGAAACTGCTGGAGCGCTTGCTGCTCATCTGGGAGTACAAAAATTGTAATACAAATATGTCATGTCATGTCATCTTCCAAGCCGCTTATCCTGTACAAGTGTACAGGGTCGCGGGGAGGTGCTGGAGCCTATCCCAGCTGACAATGGGCGAAAGGCAGACTACACCCTGAACTGGTCGCCAGCCAGTCGCAGGGCACACACATAGACACTGTCACTGAGCGGGAACCGATCCCACGCTGCCCGCATACAACTCAGGCGTGTGCACCACTACACCATCAGTGACCCTGTAATACAAATATAATTATTTTAAATAAATATATATGCTGAAAACAACCATAGCTGAAACAAACTGCTTTAGTAACCTAAAACAATCTGACATGATATTAACAATTGAACATGATTTAAAAACAATAAAATTTATTGTTAGTGTTTCATGAGAGTCTCTGCTGTGTCGCACATAAATATATCATCATCATAGCAATGATCTTTCTCAAGATATAGCCCAGGGGTAGCAAATACAAAGAGAAGAGCAGCGGCCCTAAAATTGAACCCTGTGGAACCCCATAAGATAGCAGAGCCAAGTAGTCTTTCATTTCCTGCAAATAAATGTTCCAAACCAAAGGTGTCCAGGGTCTGGGCTAGGGGCCATTTGTGGCCCAGTGCATGTTTTCTGGGGGCCTGGCACATATTCTAATAATAAAATTTAAAGACAAGATAGTTAAAATGTCGAAAGATGTTCCAGTTCAAAATAAAAATGTAACAACATATCATTCATTTTTTTTCCTTTTAGCAATTGAACATATCACACTGAGATTTAGATCTTTTGTTTATTCACTGTACTCAATATAGTTTATTGACTATTCAATTGGTTTTAGCATGTTTCCTAATCACGAGGTGAATTGGGGTTCACTCTACCGTCTATTTTTCTGTATGTGGAAAAAGGTTTGGACTTCTCTGGTTTAAAACAATATTTTAGGCCCTGAGTAGAAAAAAGTTTGGACTTCTCCGGTTTAAAACAATATTTTAGATCTCAACATGGACCAGATGTTGTCAGAAAATGCTGCCTGCTGAGATCAACTGTTCTGTTTGCTCACAGTGCCATTAATCACAGCATAAAGCCAAAAAGAGAAGAAATGCCACCAGAGAAATGTTGGAAAAAAGAAATCCATCACAGTGTCACTGATTAAAAAAAAAACCAAGTCTTTGTCCCACATTTTGGCTTCTTTAAAGCTAAAAGTTTATTTTGACTTTCACACAGCAGAAGTAAGATTCACCTGAAAGTCCCAAGAAAACCATTGTCGCTTAAACAATAGTGCTCCCTGGAGGGAAAACTGCCAACGAAGCAATTATCTCAAAATCAAACTTTGTGTGCCGTGATAAGATCTGACACAAAGCAACTGTGAAGGAACAAGAAAGCGGCCTCTGACGTTCAGCGCGACAATGCGCAAGTCTTTTTGTACCGCGCGGCGAAGGATTCCTCAACCTTGTGCTGAATGATGCCAGTAGGAAGTTAAAACAAGTCCAACTGGGTCCACAATCGGGTGCTTCTGCTTCTGGGCTCGTCATGCGTGTGCAGGCACAATTTCTGGATCAATACACTCTATATCCATAAACGCTAATGAGCTAAACTCACTGAGGGCAAAGATTTTTCCAGGAATGAGCAAATAATGAAGGCATAAGAAGCAAATTGCCGCACAAAAACAAAGCAGCTGCCCATTTTCACGGGGAAAAAGCGAACATCCACGCTCACGTCAACATACTTCCTTGACACCAATTACTGCAGTGTACCACTTTCCTGTTTGGACAAAGCTTTGGCCAGTTAGCCAGTTAAATTGAGTACGTGTGTGTGCTACCATGGTGACGCAGTGGACATCAACACCCTTTTAAAGCGATTACATGCTACAATGAACATGGGAGGCAGCCATAAATTGAATTAGACTGTGAGATACTCTGGGGACAAAAAACAAACACATGACATCATATACAAAATGAACACATGAACAGAACAACAAGAACTGCCTCTAGATACACTAGATGTGAGTTAGTCATAAAATTTGTGTAGATGGAAATGAGTTAAGAAGCTACAAACTGGTGCACAGCAATCTCTACTCTTTAGTTGAACGCTTTCTGTAGATAAAAGAACTGAAAAAAATAATTCATCATTAAAAATGGGTGGATCTTGGAAAATCCCTTAGGAAGGGATGCTGAGGTTTGCAGCACAAAGATAGTAACAGCCTTAAGGGACAGCTGAATGGGCTAAATGGCGAGCAGCAGGTGTGCGCGCATACGTAGGTGTGTGTGTGTGTGTGTGTGTGTGTCTGTTATACAGCGAGGAGCCTTTCTCCCTCCCTTACGGTAGCTGCATGTTGTCTATCACACATGCTGCTATCAGCTATAGTCGATTGTCCTTGATGGATTAATTAGCCGCAGCGCACGGTCAATACCTGCCAGCTCAATACTAATTAGTAATAACCATAACACCCCCAAAATTTTCAAAAGCCTCCCTTTTCCTGCATGGAGACAAAGAAAAAAAAAAAAAGCAACGAGGTAACAATTGTCACAGCTCACCTGTTTTTTGGGTTTGCTCAGGTGACGTCGCAAGATGTAATTTTCAGTCGGGGGCAAGTGGCAGCACAAGGCAAAATGGCAGACCCTTGAGATGGATAAAAACGGGTGGATTTGGATTTTTGGAACTCGCTCCAAATTTTCAGCGCATCGATCATCATAATGCAACTTTGGTGGTATTCGTAAGCTTGTCTGTGGTGTTTTGGATTGTGTGCTACCATTAAGATGGCGAACGTTCGTATAAAATCAGTGGTCCGCAACCACCGGAGTAAAAACAAAAAGTTGTCGGAAAATTAAATCGTCAAGGTAAGAAAGTATTTGTACTTAGTTACTTTCCACCACTACTCAATCAGGACTCACGTAGAGAGTTGAAACCATCCCAGCCAAGTGCTCGCTGATTCCACGCTGACCCAGATACTCACACTCTTTCTTGCCCAAATCCTTTTAAAATGAAAGCCCACCTTTCCACCCCCGTCCCCCCCCCGTCCCCCCGTCCCTAACTCGTGGTCATGTCCGCCTTTCATGGTTTAATCATGACAAAGCGCAAAAGTGCATCATTTGGAGCTGGTAGCCAAGCGCTGATTGCTATCAAAACGTGTCAAGAACAGAGTTCGAAGTGCTATACAATATTTGCCAGTGCACTTAATAGGCCAAAAATATATCAGAGGATAAACTGCTGCTTGTTTTGAGAGCCTTCATTCTGTTTGAATGCTTCTGGGAAGGCGACAAAAGCCTCGCTCGGTTGAAAGCACAAAATGTGAGTGCTTATTATTTAAGTGCTCCTCTGATTGGACCTCCTGAAGGGAGAAAATAAGTGCAACATTTAGAAACTAATGTTACATAAGCCGATAGGAAAGCCTGGCTGTGAATGAGTGTGGTGCTAGCGCATGGACACTATTTAGTCCTTTTGTTTTCATTTTTAATTAGAAAAGCAAAATCCGCGTGCGTGGTCTGCTATTTCTATGAAAAGCCCACAAAATGAGGTACGTCTAACCTCTCCTTTTGCAAAGACAACTAAAGCTCAGTTTTGTGTTACGCACAGTGCCTTTCAAGTTGAATTTTTTTTAAGAAAAAACATTCAATGTAGGATAATATGCAATGAACCAGACACATCACACAGATACAAGCGCGTGACTTTAAACGATGTGCAAAGCTCTAGCCTAAACGACCCATCAATAAAGACAGCGGCTCTAATAAAAGAGCATCATTTGTCACAAATTAGGGAGTGGTACTTGTAAAAGTGTCGGAAAAGTGACTGATGGAGGCAGAGAAGAGGGACGAGGCATGAATACTGGAAGGGAGGACGGACGGACGGCGGGCAGAAGGCCGCAGAGACGGACTCTGTTGGTTGTTTGCTGATTACCTGCTTGAAAATGTCACGCCACTTGCGACCTCGCGCATCGGCTGCAATGTCAAGCCAGAGTCGCAGCAGCATTTCAATTTGCATTAAATAAGATACACCTTCACGCAAATGTTACTCTGCAACGAAAAAAAACGTGAAATGCTCAAGGTCTACATGGCACATTTCCTTACCTTGACTTAAAAGTGGAATTCATTCCATGACCAAGCTCACAACGCAATAGCATAACAACAACAACACAGAGGCTTAAGTCTGATTTGGGGGAAAAAAAAAAAAAAAAAAAAAAGTACACTCACCAGCTCGATGAGCTCCTGGTAACAAACTTGGCCGTCCTCATTGCTCTGGACCAGCGCTAACAGCATGTCCAGTTTGGACGGGTCCAGCTGCAGCTCATGGTGCTCCACTAGGCTGGTGAAGTTCTCCACTGCGATGAAACCGGTGTTGTCTGGATCCAGCTGGAAAGAGGAAAAAAAAAAAAAAAGACACACAGCCACCATTACACACTTTTTACAGAAAAAATAGAACAGTCATCTTGAAACATTTATCAGTGACAATGCAAAAGATAACAGCACCGCAATGCTTTCAACCGCTTAAGTGTAATAAATCGCCAAATATAAAATTAGAGCCCTTGCCAGGAGCTGCTTTAAGCCACAACTGACACCCAGACACATACAATAGAATTGGCAAACATAAAAGTAGTAGTAACCTGGATGTTGATGGAATTTCATGTTTGCATTAAAAACATATATTTGGAGTTGACTTCCAGTCACATCCGCAGCTTCCAGTCAGTCAGTCAGTCAGTCAGTGCGGTTGCTATAATCACCACTCACTCAGTGAGACCCGCCGCCACGCGGGTTATTACTCCTGATGCCTGTGTGCCCTCAGAGTAATTGATTTAAGTGGGCGAGTGCCATAAAAGTGGCTGTGAGTGTGCTTGTCTAAAATAACGCCCCCGCTTTAAAAGTTGTTTTTTGTGGGGTTGTTCTGCAGGCACGGCTCTGGGATTTTTTTCTCTCCGGGGCTAAACATAGGGTCTACCGTAAATATATTTTTAGACTAGGTCAAACGTACCGGGAGAGGGCTCTGTTAAACCTTTATAAGGGGGCGCTGCAGACCCATTTTTTTGTACTCATGTATGACAACTATACAATATCACAATTTTCACCAGGCCCAATGTACGTGCAAAGTTTGGGTTAGTTTTCGTGCCCCTCAAAAATGTGAATCATTAGGGATGATATAATAACATTTTTTTTAATAATCCCTGACATTCCTGTTGTTTTGTGCATCATTCTTGGTAATATGTGGTATAATCAATTTGTTACCACTAACATTTACATTATTTTCAGGTCAAATTTGAGCAGTTTCGATATTTGACAGCAATAGAAATTTAATTCTATCACCCTAAAATTGCACACAAAATACATATGACAATATTCAATAATAGTTTTTGACCTGTTCACTAAAATGGATTTTAGATTTACAGGTGGTAGTAATGGTGGAGATCTCAAAACTGTACATACAATAAATTGTGAATATTTATGGGAAAGTGATAATAGTAGTCAAGAGGGAGCTTGGAACAGTCCAGAGAACTGTCTGTATTACCACCACATTTGCACAAATTCCCGCAGAATTATGAAGCAGTGAAAAGAGTTATCAAAATCATCATGGCTGTGATTTTTTTTTTTTCCTTATAGCACATCACATTATTTGATGAAAGATTTTTTTCAAACCAAAAACAAGTGTTGTTTCTCAGAAACCATAATTAAGGATTAATCATCCATGTAGTAGGGTCAGAAAGGCTATTAACACCTTTTGAAAAGATTTGCAGTTCACGATTTGATGTAGACAATTATTATAAAGGTCAAACTTGACACGGGATTTACTATCTAGCAGTAACTCTATTTCCTTCTCAATGAAGCGTTAATTTGTAACCCTTTCGTAATGTATCCGAACGTGTGAAAATATTCCCCTGAGGACAAACCGGCGTGCCCCGTGAGAAGTGTCTCATTTTGCAATCTCCAGATTGAAGTGAGAGCGTCTCATTAAGGTTTCACAGAGTAAACCAACAGCCTATTGTTGGCCTGAAGACGAGCGGGCTTTCAGACGTTGCATCAGGGTGAAGTCAGTGGAGGTGCGCCGCTGTTCACCGCGTCACAAGCGCGGCTAGGAACACAGATTGACCAAAGTGTTTCTGCATTAGGACGTTGCTACCAAATTGTTGCTTTGTTTGATAAACGCAGGAGACTCCGCGCCTTAGACGGGCTAATGAATAGCATCTGTATCGCAGTGTTATAACGCTTTGAACAATGGATATTTGAAACAAGATAATATAACACTGGCATATATTCTTTATCCTCTGTAAAAAAAGGCTAACATTACTGCGGCTTATTAAACAGTTGTGGCCGTCTTTTTTTTTTTGTGTCTAGGAGTAGCACAATGTCCAAAAATGTGGCAAAAAGTAATTATTTACATTGTTCTCAACCGTCATTACTGCATGCTTTTACACATGAAGGATTGCTATTTTTCTTAAGAAACACAATTTTTGTTGTTTTTTGTGGTGCTGGGCTGCAATGCGTTATTGGCATTTTCATTCATTTTAATGGAAAACTATCTCTAGTCACCACTGTACATAGATCACCATATCTAATGAATACGCAAGCGAGATTAGCATATAGTTCAAGCGTTGCACACACAACAGTTACACTCGCACTTAAAAGGCGACAGCTGTTGCCTGGTAACTAACCCCTTATACTATTTCTTCTTTTTTTTTTTTTTTTTAAAATACTACGCAGGCTTCATAATCTATTCATATTTTCCAGGAAGTGTTTATCCACCAGAGAGAGCCACACTAGTGGCAGCGAGTAATGGACTAGCCTAAAAGGCGGGTTTCCATGGAGTGGTAATAAATTGATTTGTATTCATAACACTAAACACACAACTAAAGTAACTCAGAAGCAGACAATAAACAGATGCTGGAGAGACACACACACGGACCCACACACACCCCCACACACACTCTGCTTGTTCTCCCCTGGGCAGTGACTTATTTACTCCCAATGTCATGTGCGCATGTTTCTGTGAAGATTGTGTGCACATGGAGGACAACATGCAAACGCTATCACCCTCTCAACACTTCACAGTGATTGGCTGCAATTGAAAAAGCAGCCTGACATACACAAGGCAAAAAAAAAACCATAAAATACAAAACAAGAAAGCGAGGAATGGAAAATGAGCCAAGAAGATAATCTCTTCAAGTGTGAATTCCATGCACGTTTGTTGGAACACGGTTCCCTCCAGGCAATTTAGTCAGTCCTGCTGATGTTTTGGGCACCCACGTGGCAAAAAAGAAAGAAAGAAAGTACCAACGAGAAAAATGCACAGATTCTAACCCCAACATGAACATAAAAATCGACCGATTTGAGAGATATGAACAACCTAGATTCAGCTTCTTAAGGAGGTAAACAAAGTCCAAATTTGGTATTTTAATGTTTATATTCAAGCAGAAATAATATAAAATCAGGCTCTGCTGTTCTAATTTGCATGCCTGTGGTTGGTGCCGCCTCATGCATGTATGTCACTACCTGATGGCTTTAGAGTGCCTCATTGTCTGCCATGATGCAGAGAAGGGTGGAAGGGGGAGGAGGAAGTTAAAAAAACAAATCTGAACAGCTATGTCGACAAAGACTTTGGGCCGCGTTAGAGTGCCTCGTCACAGCATGAAAAAAAATGCGATGAACCAGTATTTTACTTCTAATTCCTTTATCATAATCCTGCCTTTTTCAATGCCCTGCCCCGAGGTTCCAATCGGTTAAAATCAATATATTTTCTAAAGTTTTAAACCATGCCGTGGCAAAAAAACAACGTCTAGCTAATGTTCTACATACTATTCTAAATACTTCGTGCATGTTTTTGGCTACTGTTGATTGCAAGATGTGTCACCAAAAGGCTGTTTGTTAGCAACTTGAAGGCTGTTTAAATTGTCAGCATATTTCTGCAGCTCCCAAGTGTCCAAAAACACACTCATACACACACAGAGGATGAGGCGGCGGATGGGAAGGACAGCCAGGGAGTCTGCGAGGAGGCAGACATGAAAAGAGACACTGAGAACCCAACCGCCTCGCTGTTGTCTCAGTCTGGCAGGCGAGCGCTTTTTCGAGGCTCTCGGCCTGCGCTGGCCACGGAGGGGAGAGGGATGGCAACCTAATGTGGCTGCCGGCTGCCGGCTGACGAAAAGGGAGAGCGGGGGGGGGGGGTCATGCGATGACTGTCAGCCTCCGTATGTCAGCGTATCAGCAAGCGCGCAAACGCGCTGAGTACATCTGGCCGCGTTTATGCAGAGCAAGCGCAAACGTGACGGGCAGAAATTCCTCTATTCAGAATTTTTTTTTTTATTTTCTTTTTAAACCTATCCTCCCAAACTCACATTTGCATTTTTGTGCGTTTTCTATAAAGCCCTAAAATTCCACAAGATGGCGTCAAAGCCACGTCGGAACAGAAAAAATTGTACTTTCATAAAAGATGCAGTAATAACATAAATAGCATTGTGCTGCTCCTTCTGTTGTGCGCACCTGGGCCACCGGGGGGCACTGTAATTTATATTTATGGATATAAAGAAGAAGCCAATCACTGCCCGTTAAGATGCAGTAACAGTTGTTTTTTGCAGAGGATAAAGGATTTTTAGATATGAGTATTGGTATATTGTCTGTCTACATGTCTTGCACCGCAGTTTGAAGATCTGTTGCTTAAAGGGTTATAACTGCAACATCGATGCTAGTTTCGGTAGCCTGTCTGTGGATTTTTGCATTGTTTCTTAGCATCAAGCTAGCGGACTATGTCACAAACTGCCATCTGTAAACCATTTAGTTTTAAGGGTAATGTTGCAAAATGAGTTTGAAATGATGTCGGGGACCAGATTTCGGGACATATACTAACAATTTAGTCAATTGTAAACCTTTTTTTGGTTGGAGCGTTGATTACGCTTATTTTTTTATCAGCAGGACTTTATCACTATTACTGCACACTGGTCCCTTCATGGAGGTGCTGGTGTGACCTTGCACAGGAAGAAGATTGCACTCAGGGGAGTGCCAGGCCGAGGAAAGAAAGGGGGCGGAGAATCGTTCCTTGCAGCCAATTAAGAACCGTCAATTAGCAAAATGAGCTACACGGAGACAAATTAGCCAGCAGGCCTGGCAGGTGACACATGAGAGACGAGACATGCGCAAACAAACAGCGGGGATGGCGACACTTTGTCAAGATGCACAAGTTGCCATGGTTACCAGCGTGTCCTCCCTCATCGCCCACCCTCCTTCCTTCCGTCCGTCCGTCTCGAAATATTGGCGTTTGAGAAGCAAATGAAAGACACAAAGGAGGGGGGGGAAGGCATGACGCAAAGAATACAGATGAACGGAAAGACACCAGCGACCAGGAAGGCCGGCTTGCAGATTGTAGCATTAGGGCACGGGGGCCAGATTTGGCACGCTAGATATTTTTAGCAGCCCACTAAAGCCAATAAATTTGGATCTGAATATGGGATACATCACACTGTGCTGCAAAATCTGCTGCAAAATCAAAAAAAAAAAAAAAGGCCAATGAAATATCTTCACTAAATATTTTTGCCATTGTGTCAACGAGAGAACCGAACAGGACAATCCGTAAATACAAAATGCGAACACTCACAAGGAGCTGCTGCAGGCCACAATTCACGGCCAGAAGCTCACACGCTAACTGACTGACTTGACCTTCTGACATCACTCACTAAGCCGCGCACCTTAAAATCACACATACAAATCACAAAGTACAGTACGCGCAGTAATGACGCTTTATACAACCGGATTATTTCTTGACATTCTCTTTGATTTTGTTTTATAAGACTCTTCTATTCACGTGGATGCGTCAAATGCTGCGCTTGCTATACAATGTCGACGTCACATTGAGCCAGACTGCAGCCAGACAAAGGACACCAAAGCCAAAGAGCCTGAACAAGCAACCCGCATTAACCTTGTGTGCAGCTTGCAAAGAAGCGGCGGCGTGCTTGAAGCCATCCACCGACAAAACAACAATCTACAACAGCATACTTTTAAAAAATGAGTAAACTGGAGTCAAACTGCTTGTAGCCACGCGCCTCACTACGGCGGCACTCGAGTCATATCAATTATGCCTTTATTCGTGATACCTATAACAATAAGTGAATCCAAAAAGTGTACTTATTTTTAGCCCACCCAGTATAATAACTGTGACAGAAAGTTAGTAAAGAAAAGTTTGGTAATTAGGTAATTTCACTTCCAAGAGCCCTAAAGTGGTTACAATCTTTCATCAAAATGTCGATAGAACGTAATTCTCATAATCAATGACAGAAATAAACATTCCTTAATTGTCGCACTGAGTCTGCATTCACAACTTTGTCGATTTTCTAAAAGGGAAGGAGTCTGCATATGCACAACTAAATATTGGCAACTATAACATACATTTTTATCACTAATCCAAACACTATAAACTGAACCGAGAGATCGTGACACTGGCAAACCATCAAAAACAGAATAGCATTACCACTCAATACTCATATATAAGAGAATCATTTTTTTCAGTTCCACGGTGAGTTGAGTAGCAACTACGAAATGGAAATTGCGTTCATCCATTCCAGCACCCCGTAAACCACCATCAACTTTTGCTTTGTTTTGTAATGGAAAGAAAATGGCACTCAACAGCTTGAAGCCTCTTTTTTGAAGAACCGCTCACTATGTGTGGCATTTACAGACACAAAGCACATTTGAAAGGCACCGGATAATGCATTTGAATGGCCCCCGCTCCCGAACAGCAATAACTCCGCCACTCTCGCTCCAAACGCCACTATATCTGCCACTCTCGTCAACGCAAAGTGATGGCTGCGAGCTCCTAGCCCCTTCTTCTGCTCTACCGGAAGGGAGACCCCAGGAATTGTCTTTGATGCAAACAATCCAACTCCATTTCCTGGCGCTTAAACGCAGCGCAAACAGCCAGCAGCGGCGTTCAAATGCAGCTCAATGCAAATTAGCGTCAGAGAATGATGAAAGGGGACAGCGTGTAAGAGCCTCATTCTTTCTGCCTGACATAAATGTGTCAAAATAGTATTCACAGTGCTCGCGCCAGATAGTATAAATAACCTTAATAAAATAAGCACATGACGGGTGGAGGTGATACCCACCTCACACACACACACACACACACGCACACACTCTCTCACTTTCAGAGGCTGGCTGGGCGCCTTATCAGCTGCAGTGCAATGGAGACGATCAGAAGGCGCGACATACGCCGTGATCATACTGTACGCATTTGTCAGCGGCGGCCGGGAATAGCCTGAGCTCAGCATTGCGTTGCAACCTCCTACAGACAAAGACTAATAAAGTCACTCATGTTGCCACTGTTTGCTTCCAACTCTCTATCTCCCTTTTGTCTCTCTCTCTCTCTCTCTCTCTCTCCCTGCACCATTTTCACAGGGTTCAATGTGACAAGGCTGCAATATCTTTTACACCTACAGTTTCACCCCCCGCCCCACACACCTTTAGAAAAACACCCAACACCCCAAACTGATTAACAGAAATTCAAGTCATTAAAACAGGTTTTAAAACCTCATAAAAAAAACAAACAAACAGTTTTTAAACAGATTTTCCTTCAATTTAGTGCACATTAAATCTTTGTGGGCATGACTTGGCCACTTGGGGGTAGTATATCACAGACATACAATACAGTACATGGAGTCGGTCACAACTCCTCAGTAAGATGCAGTAATCGTAATTTCTCACAGAGGATAAAGAATATATTCCTGTGAGTATTATCTCCCTAACACAGATGCTATTCATTAGCCGGCAATGGCTTTTTTTTTTCCTTATGTGTTAGTATGGAGCTAGTAGAGTTTCCTAAGTCAAAGTAGTGTAGAGAAAAAAGTTAGTAAAGTGAATTTCAAAAACAATGACTTTTTGTAAGATTAAATCTTTTATTTGGGAAAAGATGGCCTTATTCAGAAGAAAAAAGAGAAAATCTGATTTTATTCCTGTTTTTGATACGCCTTGTGTGCAGGGTTGTCAGATTTATGTGGTATGTCACAATCATATCAGAGATTTTAATTAGCTCAAAGCCAAAGTTGGGAGGAGAAATTGCTTTCGAATGTTTCTTTCATTGACGGCCTTTGCCTTTTATAGATTTGCACCGTTTAAAAAAAAACAAAAAACAATTTATTGCAAATGATTTTCCAGACACCCAAGCTATGGCTCGCAGACTCCAGTTAGAGGGCTCCTTCCATACAGCGGCATATAAATTTGACTGATAGAGTGGCAAAGTCAGTATTTTTATCATTTAGCATATTTTACTGATCATCCGCATTGGATGACACCAAAGATGCAATTAAAGCTTCTGACCCCCAACCACAGCAAGGGGCCTGATTAAATTCCTGCAGTGGGGGAGGGAAAAATAAATATAAAGCATAAGGCAGCGCTCATGAATTGCGATGAGGGATGTGCTATACCAAACTCAGAAAAAAAAAAAAAACACCCAGGGTCAGAAATCAGTGGTCCGATATGGAGTCAAACGCGCTTTAAATTTGATTTCAGAATTAAACGCCACCGCACAAAGTCCCAAAGGTGGAAAAATCTTGTCGTCAGCCCCTTTTTGATTGATTCGGTCTCGACTTGAGCATAATGGGACTGCGGTGTGTTCAAGTGTGGCCTTGCACATGGTACAGTATATGGACACACTGACACGAGGCACATAAACACACCGATCAATAGCGCTGATCTCAAGCCAAGCCTGGGGAGCTTGAGTGAAAAGTAACTCATTGATGAGTCGGCATCTGGATACGCTGAAGAGAAGCTCACTATAAGGAGACGTTCATGGGACCATTCAACTTGTAGGAAGCGGTGGCAGGTTGTGCTTTTGGTAGCTGAGCTCTTAACACCATCATATCCTTTGTTTTGTTTTTGGGGGGAGGCAACCATGTTTTTTTGTTGTAAACATTTATTGGAGGTTATCCCCTATTTATTATACTGTACGGGAGAAAATGTTTTTTTTTTTTTTCTATTGGCGGGTCAGCCTGGTCCTTCAGACCAATCAGAGGATGGAAAAATGCTGACAATTATTGTGGGTCAGCTAGCTGTGAAGATTAATTATGAAATGTAACAGTCCCATTGCTAATAAATCAGCAAGCACTAACTCTCAAGGTCCTTGCCAGATTAGACTGACATGGCAACACAGAGGCTATGAAATCTGATTGGACAAAAAAAAAAAAATGTAACGTTCACATACTCATACTGCAAGCGGAGAAATGCTTAAAAAAAAAAGTGAAGAGAATGGGGAAAAAAAATGTATGCATTTTCATACAGCAAATTTGGGTAGTAAGCCCATCGCTACAAACAACATAAGAGTTGGTCTGGGATGAGGTTCGAATGACTCAATCACTCACAATATCTGGGTCTAGTCCTCGAGGTCAAATTCTTACACACTAAACATATCCAATCAAGATGATGGAACTTGCGTTGTGCAACCAAAGGTCATTTCCCCAAACTGTTCACACAAAGTTGGAAGCATAAAAGTGATCTGAAATGTCTCAAAATGCTGATCAATGAAAAATTAATTAAGCGACTAAGAGGTGTGACCAAAGACCACATGGACTTTTCATCATTGACTTCTCACCAGTCAGTAGCCATTACTCAAGTGCTTCTCCAGTAAATGACTCACAAGCGTGACCACGAGCATCCTCTTACTCAGCCCGCATGGCTTTCCTCTGCTTGCTCCAAACACATTCAGGAAAAAAAAAAAAAAAAAAGTCTGTTGTGTGCATGATCACACACACGCAGACAGACAGACACACCTCTCCCAGAGGTTCTTGATCCTGTTGACGTGTCATTGATGCGCCAATCAACTTTGACCCCCGCAACCCTGCGGCAGTAAATCGATTTCTCCATTTTGAAGGGAATGGCTGCACTATTCCATCTGTCAATCAAGCGAGAGCCTTGTTTGAAAGCAGCGGTTAAATACGGACCGGCTTTGAGATGGAATGAGTCAGGTTCAGGTTTTGGATATATTGGTGTCGAAGAAAGCTAAATTACAAACAACCTGATTATACAGAAAAAACAATGGTAGACCCCCCTACCCCCCCCCCCCCCTCCGTGCATTTTTTTTCCCTCCAAGGAGAAGTCACCTAGCCAATAAAGACAAGCACTTCCATTAGAAATAACAATCACATGCGTCAACAGACATGACATGCTCACCATTCTCATCATTTTCTCAATGACCTCACACACTTGCCTGCATCCATTCCTCATGCTGTCATGTTAGTACCTAACCAAGCCCCCCGCACACACACACACACACACACCAGACCCCCCCTCCCCCCCGCAGCACCTTCACGCTCTGACCTCACAACGTCGGGACCCACATGGCTCCATGATGCGGCGTGTGGACTGACACTCATTCCGCAGACACCCCCCTTCAATCGGCTCTCAATTCTAACGTCGCCCGTCGCGATTGATCAACGCCGTGCGTCTCCCTCCCTGGATAGACGAGTGAGGTGTCAGCCTCTGGCAGCCCGTAACCATAGAAACCACCACCGCCGTCGCTGCCGCTTCTCGCTTACCTGCTCTTGTATGAGCTGAAAAAAGGAGCTTCTATCCATATACTGGCCAGGGTGGTGAGAGGAGCCGCCGAGGACAAGGGCACCAGGGGGGGGGGGGGGAAGCAGCGGCGAGAGGCGGCGGCGGCGGCGGCGTTGCTGAGGACAGGGAAAAGGATGCAGGGAGATTTGTGGTTGAGCTTGCGGACTGTGCCTCAATTGTAATTCCCGCTTCAGTTTTTCGTGCTCCGGGTTGCGTCTTTGGAGCGCATGCAAACGTGGAGGCTCAACCCAGCTTCAGCAGGCACCCCGACGCAGCTCTCATTCACTCTCCTCCGCCTCTATCCCATCGCACTGACTGCCCCTGCCTCTCTTTCCTCTCCTAACACACACACATACACATTAAACGCACACGCGCACACACCGCATCATCACATGCATACAAATGAGCCAGGGGAGGGAGGTGGCCTCGCTCTTCCAATGGGAAAAGGCAAAGGAGTGGTAAGTTAGGCGTCTCAGGGAGGGAGAAGGGGATGGGCTCCACTGCGGCTTACTATTGACGGACGCCACATACACATGCCACATACAAGACTAACGCAATATATTTTTCATAGGCACACGCATGGTTTGGTATCGTAGAATCCTCCAAAGCATGCAGATAGATGTTCCCATTAACATCACATAGATAATATGACACTATGGTTTATAACGAGGAAGGAGTCAGCTCAGCAAGCCCTTGGCTAATTATAAACACTGGAGACATTAACATACTAAATGCACTGCCGAGCATATTCCCGAAAACGGTTTGCTTGTTTGGATGGTTCACTGACTGTTAAACACACCCGTGGGGAAAAAGATATCCCTGTCCATAACAACAATTTAAAAGTGAACTGCAAATGAATTTCTTTAAAATAATTTGGCACACAACAGGGAAGAGCGGTGCTAACAACAACCTTGTCAAGTTTGACAACAAGAAAAACAAACATTGTCAAGTGCATAAAAGAAGGCTTTAGAATTGTGAAACATCAAGCCGTTGACTCCGCTCTTGAAGACTGTGGGCGTGTCCGCTGAATTTGCTGAAACCACGTCCCTCTCCACTGTCAATGACACGCCGCTGCTACGACTTAGAAAAATGGATACTAGTACTTTCTCATGCCTACACAACACTTCATACAGTGTTGGAGCTACAAAATATAATCGTCCAACCAGGTTGTTGCTGGGCTTTCCCACGTCGTTTACTGTCAAGTCTGACTTGGGGTGGAGGGGATTTCCCTCCTCGCGCTTGATTCTCTTTGTGTGACATTTTTGCACTCACGGCTGACATTGAGGCACTCTAAAAGTGGCCACACCAGTGGACTATCCAAGGGGAAGATGAAATGACGGCGTGTAGGCATAGCTAGCTAGCTAACAGCTCGTCACAACTGCGTCAGGTAGCCACTGGTGCCAATGAAGGAGCTCAAGTTCTTATATAGCGGGGGAGGGGCGACTCAATCACCAGGCACCCCAAAAAACAAACCAAAAAAAATCAGGAGACTTTAAACGGTGAAAAACATTTTAACGCCATATCTCCACAATTGGGTGCTACTTTCAAAAATGCAGAACGTATTTGGAAACAAATCTCATTTTACAGGGTCTTTCAGCATGATGAGAACAGACTAAGAACCGAAGATGATGGGACATCCTGCACTGACAGCCCACTTAAAAGGCAGATTGGTATGTTTTTGCACAAGCCCGCAGTGACACTTTGTCCTCAGGATGAATCCAAGGAGGAGGGCGGTGCGGGGGTGTCGATGAGGACGTGAATCCCAAATCATGAAACAAAGAAGGCCCCGAAGACACAGTCGGGGTTGTGACATGATCATGACATACCGCAGAGATTACAATGATGGACTATTTTGTGTCTTCTCCACGGTTTGCTCGTTAGATTTACCGCCAACTGCCAACTCCTGGCTCGGAGACAAAAACAATCTCTGCCTGTTTGAGGATGAAAACTGTAGCACATGTATTGGCCTGCTATCTTTCTCTTATATCTAAGTAATTCCCTTTAAAGCAGGTCCAAAATAATGAGCATCGGCCATTACAGTACCACCTCTGCCATTAGACTGACTTAAATGAGCTTTACAGTAAAAAGGCGAATTGAATTTTAAGTGTCAATAACTGTGTGGTCTGCCTTGTGTTTTACTTAAATCCTCGTCTGCCCTGACATCAAACAAAACAGCAGTTTAGCTCGTGTGTGGGAGACCGGCGAGGCTAACGAGGCCTTACAGGGAGACAGCGCGGCAGAACGCATTAATTAGACTGCCAGCGTTCACTTTTCCTCCCCAGTTGAAGGTCTTGCTTTTATAGTTGTGGGATGCTGTCAAACGGCACAGTACTTATAAAGGCTATTTACAGGATCTGAGTACAGAATGCACTTTCTTTCCAATGTATAGAAGCAGTCGCGGGCTATGCACTTTGTACCTGGGCCTTAATTGGGGATTTAACCGACGTCCACCTCTTAACTTGTTCACTGTTGCCCAGTTAAAATAATGAATTTTTGACTTCTATTGAAGTCAATGGCAGTGAATGAGACAACACCACAAATATCATGTCACAATTATAGAAACCATAAAGTCTTGAAAGACCATCAGAGATTTGTTCCTGAATTAATGAGAAATGTTTGAAGACAGTTGCTGACATCATGCAAAGAATGAGAATTCTGCAGGACTGAATTGTGGGGATGAAGCGTTAAACTGTTTTCCAACATTTCAGTTTTCCTGATTTTTGGGTGTGGCTAAATCAGGGCCAAGTGAGGAACTTGAGCGCCTTCGTTCGCATTAGCCAGCCATATATGCCTAGTTTGCCTACACCTCGAAAATGCATCTTCTCTTTGGATAGTTGCTGTGGCCACTTTAGGGTGCCTCGTTGTTGGCGGTGAGCGCATGCACGCCATGCAGAGATAGACAAAAGAGCAGGAGGGGAGGGCCATTTGTAAAAAAAAAAAATCCGACTTGACGGCCAGCGTGTGGACAGGGGGGTTTCTCACTAGAGTGCCCTGTTGTCACGGTGTGGAAAAAGCCATTGGAATATATTCCAGCCACTGGAAGCTTTAAGCACATCTATTTTCGCAACCCACCCATGCATAGGCATAAGAAAAGCTGTGACACAAAGATGCGTTAGCAACACACTTCTCAGTGTTGTGTCAAATTTACAAGACATTTATTTTCACTTGACCGGGACTTTAAAACCAAGGTGCTTAACCGAACTGTGATTTTTTTTTTTTTTGGGTGTATCATTACAACTCTAGTGATTAAGCATTTATGTGGTTCATAACCGGCCCCCCGAGGGCAACCACACTACGATATGGCTCACAAGTTAAGCATATCGGCCTTACACTATCTGCACTGAACTAAATGCTTGGGGATGCACCTCTTGGCCAGTGGATGACTCAGGGGTTGAGCTACACTCATTTTGCTTTGCAGCTTCACCTGAATGTGAGAGAGAGGGAGGGAGGGAGGGAGGGAGGTGCTGGTTTCGTGCATTTGTGTTTGGAAACAATCTGGCCATCTATCAAGCTGACAGCCACTGAGAAGGTTTGCGGCATTAAAAATGTATTAAGTGAGCTGAGGGAGAGGAGAGGGGAGGAGAGAAAGAGTCTACATGCTGAAAGGAAAGAAATTGAAACCAAGATTTGATGACATGCTAACAAGAGTTCCCTGGAAACAAATGATTGTCTGTTATATAACAGTATCAATCATTAGCATGTTGTCATCGACCCAAGTGTCTTCAGGGCCCATTGCACTTTGGCCATAATCTTTCTTGGCCATGAAAATACAAGCGGCACTTGTGTGACTTGGGGAAACACCCACGTTTTTTTTTTAGGGGCAGATGTATGAATCAGGTCAGTGAATGACATAGTTTCAGTCCAAACTGCTCCACATAGAAAACCTCTTGGGGATCCAAAGCGGAAGAGGCAAGGAAGGGGAAGGAGTCTGACTCAAAAGTAAAGGGAAACATCAATAGGCTGTTGAGTGGATTGATCATTCAATTCTCTGATGTGAGAATCAATTCTAATGACTGTTTGTTGGCAACATAGTTGCTCCTGTGCCATTTCACAGCTGAGTTGCTTTGATCAGTTTCTTGGCTCTGCAGCAAGATTCAAGTCTGGAGCGACCTCTAGTGACACATGTAAGAACATGTTATGTATTTTTTATTTATTTATTTTTTTGCAGTCAGGACAATTATATCAATTTGTGTATCAATCATTAGGACTTTGTCATTGGCCCAAAGTTGCTAGATTTTTTTTTTTTGTCCAATCCGATTGTGTTGCTATATCAATCTAATTTTCAGAATCAGTAACGATGGCCCATGTATCTTAAACTAGATTAGCAACAGAACTGATTCTTTAACCAGTTTATCCTCGTAAGGACCACACTGGCCTTCGATGATGTGAACATTTTCCCATCTTCTGACTGCTTGGTCAGAGCAAAACTCGTCACAGCCAACTTTGACGAGCAAAACACGTCAGTGGCAATCGGCACACAAATGCAGGGCCTCCCTAAAGTCACTATGCACTTCCTTTATTCTATTTTGTTTGATGTATCATTCAGACGGACGGACGTAAGACCATTAGCATTTGACAGCTTCGGCTTTGCAGTTTTTGGAGGCATTCCCTTGCCCCTCAGTGTTGCAAAATTGCTACCTGGCAGGAAGTCTTTTGTTTTGTTTGCTGGTAGCTGCTACTGTTCTGTGTTTTACCTGCAGCCACCGCTGCAAGCTATAACTCGAAACTGGAGTGAAATACTGCAGCCAAAAAGTGTCAACTGCTGGGTGTAAAAGTTTAGAGAGAGATTTTATGGTGTCAAGCTAAGGACTGGGCGTAAAAACAAGTGAGGAGTAAGTATAGTGACACTTTCAGAAAGGCCAAGGACTGCTTGAAGAAATCTGAAATAATCTCATCTGTGTCACAGTGATCTGATTTGAATATGTTTTTTTTGAATATTTTGCTTACTTTATTTATCTTAAAGCAAGGAGCCATCTTTCAGAAAGACAATGCCCTTGAGCACATATGCTTTCCCACTCCTGTTCTAAAATGAACATAACTACATTTAATGGCACAATTTCCGGGACAGTTCTTGTACCGGCTGTCACTATATTTCGCAGGTGTACTTAATGTTGCGGCCGCTGAGCGCAATACTGCCCCAGGGGTCAAACCCCTCACGTTCTCGCGCTGACTAAATCCTCCAGTATTAAAGGGGCAAGGGTTAAAGTTGGGATTAGAGCTAAATGTAGCATTCTTCAAGAGCAATATGTCAAAGAGCCAAATCAAACGTGGGCAACATTTAACCACGTGTTGTGCTTAGCAGTGTTTGTGCACGGGCCTTGAGTCTGACACCTGTTCTCTAAAAGGAGCTTTTCAGAAGGCACCGTTTTGAAAAATGCTGTATTGCAGCATTGTATAATGGCTTACAATAGCTTCTATAGGCACCTCTTTTGGTTTGGCAGTTGACTGACAGCGCACATGTGCTCTAGAAGGTTGTGCGTGTGTGTGTCCAGGGTTGTCATGCAAGTGCTGACATGACAGTTAAACTTGTGCAAATAGTTAGCAGCGCTAACATAGCCCGACGGTCACTGAATGCGGGCCCGACTGACAGGACTTTGTTGGAGTGGCCGGGCAGTTGGCCAATGACGGCCGTTTTCTCTCGCACACACTCAGACACATAACACACGCATTCAGCGCACCTAACGGACGCGAACAAACTGGCACGACAAGCTCGGCGCTGACAGACAAGTGTTGTAAAACACGGGACGTGTGTGTCGACGCCTTGTTCTCGCTTTGTGCCGTCTTAACTTGACACTCGTGGCAGCTCAGTGCACGACCACGGAGGTGTCGGTAACTGATCCAAATTGTGTATTTGAGGATGAACACAACAAGCAAGAGAGCGATTAAAGAAATAGAAAATATCCGTTTTATGTATGGGTGTTGTAGAAGTAGCGCTCTATCATATTGGGAGATTTTTCTAATATTTGTGTCCCTTTCATCGAGCTATGTTGCAATGCACTCATGTTGTTATATTAACGCCGAACAGAGTGTCAAGCATAACTGAGCATTGTAATCTTGGGAACATCGTCAGAATATTGAATTAAGCCTTTGAAATGTATTTCCTTACATTGGTCAGGTGTACCCAATGAAGTGACCTGTGAGTGTATATCTGAATGAATAGTTCAGAGTACATTTTCAAACGGCGTCCTGTTGAGGTTTGTGAACACTGAATGTGTACTCACATTTACTTTAACGAGTTGAAGACTTTTCCCGAAAAGTATTGACTTTGGTGTGGAAGAAAAAAAAAAAAAAAACATTCACTGGGCTACACCTAAGTAAAAAATGGATTCTTTCAATTCAGCTTATCTGACTTTTCGAGAGTAAATAAAATGACAAGACTTTTACCAAAGCCTGATGTGATCATGTGCTTAAAGTACACAAAGGCCTTCAGCGGAGAAGTGGTGGGTGACGTTTTCCCACAATGCTTTGGGACAGCCGAAGGGCAAGGCTTAATGCGGCTAAAATTACATGAAATGACATTACGATGCAGTAGCTATGGTGTAGATGTCATGGAACATAAATATAATATAGACAAAATAGGCCTGCCTAGTTAAGTTGCACTTACAAATACATTACACATTAAGTTACAACTTAACAGACAGCATCAATTGTCATCTAACATGAAAACCTTTTATGTAATTAAGAATTTTGTATTGGGCGAAATTTAAGCAAACTGTGTCTGTATTATGAACTTTGGCAATTCATGCATAATGTCGTTTTCTATTTCCTTTAGTCGGGGTCTTGGTCTTTTTTATTACGCAGATTGCACGGCAAACATCAGGTCAAATTTAAGATGTTACAGCTGAGATCCGAAGATGACGCAAGAGCGGAGTGGGGCGTTTGCATCTTTGGTTGTGTGCATGTTTAGAATTACAATTACTGCACAGTTAACTGAAACCGCAACAATTAACTTGAGGTATGTGACGGGGTTAATATAACCAGACGGCTTTTACATTAACAACTACTTGGATAACCAAACATGCTTGCAACAATATTATTAATTCATTAATTAAATCAACACAATCAACACCAACTTCATAACAGATTTCGCACTTTCTGCAATAATTTGATTACTGATCCATTTTGTGCAGTGAACTACATCCCCTCCATTACCACTTGAAAATGTAATTTCTCAGAAGGATAATTCAAATGTATCTGCCCCGTTACAACATCTATACTGAATATGAGACAAATGTATTTCATTAAAAGCTATAATTTTTTTTTTTAAATCACATGGAGGGGCGGCTGTTGAAATGCTAAATACATTATTATTATGGCAATCTCTATGTGACGTGGACAAGCCACGCGGCTATTGTTCTGCAGCCATGGTGGGCTAGTGGGCTTTTTTAAGTGGCGCCCTCCATTATCATCACCACTAATGATTCACACACACCCTCCTCCTAATGTCGGACCACCTGTGCACAACTCTCAATGAACAACCCTCCACTAAAATTCTAATGATCCCTCATATATCCACACATGTTTGTGTTTACAATAAACACAGCAAATTGGCTGCTTTCAAGTGCCCAGGCTCACCTTTCGCCAAAAGAGCAGCCAGGTGTTGGTGTGGCCGTTGCCTCCAACAATTTGAGTTACTCATTTCAAGTGATGATCGACTAAATTGTGTCAAATAACGCACAAGTCACGTCTAGGGCGAAAATGCACAACAACAGTGGCTGGGACAAGATGGCGCTACGGGGAGAGAGACTGACTCATAAAAATGACAATAAAAGCTGAGGTGTGACTACATTTGCGGATTTGAATGCTGGCCGTGTGCCCCAAATAATAGCGGAGTGTTTTAAATGTGTGAGAAAATCCTCACGTCCAAAATGTTATTGACTGATGCGCCAGTTCCTAAACAAAAGAAGCACCGCGCGCCTCGTAGTCAAAGACTTCACTTTAGGCTGCAGCCCCTGTTTGCAGCTGGCTTCACATCTGCACACACGAGTACCCCCCTCAAAAACCGCTTGAAATCAAACGGGCATTTGTTGCACCCACGAACGAAGCATGTCACGTTGGGATGTGTTGGCAACTTTCCTGACAATGGAGAAGGAGCGCCGACTGCCATAGTGACAAATGTAAACAATTCGGTCCAAAAACAGCGAACCGGGATGACAAAATCACAGTGTCGTGACACAAATAAAGCCACGCTATCCCCACGAGAGTCACCTGTGACTCGAACACGGTGACATTTCATTTATACGAGGTTTAACAGTAAATAATCTCGACCACGTCACTTGAAGTCAGTGGCCGGACTGTGTTAGTTGGGAAAATGTAAGCATGTATTAAAAGCGAAAACGGAACCGTGGACCAAGCCGATTGCGTGCAATCGATAGCGCATAGATTCACTTTTCATATGTACGACAATATTTTCCCAGAGGTTCCGTCTGTTTGGGTCAATTTAAGGCGAATTGTGCAAAATTGTTGGCGGCGCGTATTACTTCGAGCCGGTTTTCGCAGAATAAAAGTTGTTCTTCGGCGTTGTCGAGACGCGGCGAATATGTGCCGGGGAAGCCCAATGCCTCTGCTACCGGCCCGTCATGTCGCGTGGGTCGGAACCGGCGCGCAGTTGTTATATTTGAGGCGAATTGGACGATGAAGAAACACAAACGGAACAGCGCCAGTTCCACGGAGTCCGCTAGATCAGCTGCTGGCAGTTGCTGTTCTCAATCACGTCCGCAGAGAGGCTTCATAGTGCCGCCGGAGCGCCTGTGGAATTAGACACTTAAGACATCCTCTGTCCTTTCTCGTCTTTCTCCGTAGGCACGTCAGGTATTAGTTTGGACAAGGAAAAGTGACGTATTTGGGACTTTTTCTTTTTCCCAAGGCGAAGCTTATTGTGTGTGCGAGTCGTTTTATTGCCGGGCACAGGCGAGTTTTTTTGGGCGTCTGAGCTTAAATTTGGCAACAACAACAACAACAAAAAATACATATATAAATAAAAGAACGAACCATGGCAGAGACATCGGCATCTCCGGCAAAAGCCAAGAAAGCGCCCAAGTCAAAGAAGCCCGCTTCTCATCCCAAGTACTCGGACATGATCCAAGCGGCCATCGTGCACGACGCCAGCCGAAGCGGAGCGTCCCGTCAGTCCATCCAGAAGTTCGTTCGCAAGAACTACAAGGTGGGCGACAACGCCGACGTCCAGATTAAGATGGCCCTCAAGCGGCTGGTGGCATCCGGGATGCTGCGCCACACCAAAGGCATCGGCGCGTCCGGATCCTTCCGGCTCACCAAGCCCGACGACGCCAAAAAGTCCGCCAAGAAGCCGGCCGCGGCCAAGCCCACCAAAGCGCCGGCGAAGCCGCCCAAGAAGGTGGCTAAACCCAGGAAGGTGAGCAAGGCGCCGGAGAAGCCCAAGAAAGCGGCCGCCAAGAAGACCAAGACGGCCAAGGCGAGCAAGAAGGCCTCGCCGACCAAAGTGAAGAAAGCGGCCACGCAGAAGAAGAGCAAGCCGGCCAAGGCGAGCAAGCCCAAAGCCAAAGCGGTCAAAAGGGCAGTCAAGCCCAAAGCCAAGCCGGCAAAGAAGGCCGCGAAAGCGACCAAAAGGAAGTGAAGGGACAATATCGGATCGGACTGTGTAAATATTTCTGAAAGGACACCTTTTCGTACATGTCTTATTTTTGTAAGATTCCATGCAAACTTCTGCTAACTCTCACCTGCAACACCAACTCGACAAAACTTACCGAGACAACTATAAATGATCATCATGGCTTTTAATCAAGGATCAATATTGTGCTTGTGACATTGCTGGTCCCTATGTAGTGACGTTCGCGAGGTTCTTGTGCTTTACTGTAGCGGATCCGTTCATTCCATCCATCTAACTGTGCGAATTACACCCCCTTACCCTTTAATTAACATCGCTTTATAACGACAGCCAATAAAACCCAAGAGAATGTGTTCGGAAAAGTTCTTTTTTTCATGCTCATGAGGAAAGATGACGCAAAACAAGTAGAGATGAACGCCGCTAAGATGCACCATTATCATCAGCCACTTTATTAGGTACAAACACCCTAAATTTCAATTATTTTAATAGAAGGCACATCAAGGGAGTATAATGTGTTTATGTGCAAAAGCATGAGAAATCGGATGGGTATAAAGTGGTTACTTTTTAGAAATACATTTTGCACCTGCCAGCCACTTTATTAAGAACACTATGTACAGCTCTAGGAAAAAAGTTGCAAATCCTTTTTTTTTTTTTTTTGCTGTCAAAAAAGTAATTCCAAACATTGTCATTAGAGCATCTTAATGGTTTTCAGAGCTGTATTCTTTAAAAATAGACACTTAAGGAAATGGGGGATGAATGAAACATCTATAAATACATTTTTCATTGATATAAAACACGCCGGTGGAGTATAATGTGGTTATATGAGTGAAGAACCAAGGGGGCGTGGGGGGTTAAGTAGCTACTTACTGTATTGAAATACATTATGCACTTACTAGCCATTTTATTAAACACATTTAGCCTATTTATAGTCGCCTTTACAACACGCAAGCATGAGTAATCAAGAGTATAATGTGGTTATGCAAAGGCAAGGAATTCAGTATATGGAAAAACAGTTCACTTACTGAACTCCAGTGTTAGCAATACAGGAGAATATGACTTACTATTGTTTACTGCAGATCACGTGATGACTTTACGCACACGCCTACCAATGTGGAGGGCCACTCAGCCTGTCAATCTACATCCGACACTGCCCTCTTCTGGCGGTCTGACAGCTGGTAGAGTTGGGATAGACCCAGGAAAATTCAAATTATTTTTTTTAAACATCAATAAAAAAATTACTCATGTAAACTTCACACTTACGGGAAAATGGTGAAGACAGACGGCAGCTTCTGCAAATGTAAGCACAACAACAATCCAGTGCATTCCTGCTGGCCCAGTGTGTTGTGTTTTTATTGAGCATGTAAGAACACTTCTATTTCATTATGAAAACCTAACATCAAATACATAAAAACAGAAGAAACAGTAAGGGATCCAGGTCATTTGAATATAGTTTTTTTTTTCTGTCACTTAATGAAAGTGAGTAAATCTCACGGCCAGTAGCTTGAACAACCATGCTCAAATAGCAATTTCGTCTTCATCGGAGGCCTCACTGCAACACAATACGAGCCAAAGCCAACGCTGCCTTCTCAGGGCAAAGGGCACGTTCAAGGTGCATTCAACATGTTATCGCTAGTAGCTGCTTAATAGTGAGGCAAACTTAAGGCATAACCATCCAGCAGCTGTGGTCAAAATTAAGTTTCAGTCGAGGGGCTCCAGATATGTGAAAATTATTTGGCATTGGCTTTGCAAACACTGCATGTATGATAAAAATATTTCAATCTCATGAACAGTAAATTGATAAAATACTTCCTCTGGCCTGCTGTCCATTTCGATAGCAGCCCTGCTGGGACATCAACTGCCGTTTGTGGAATCAATGCGTCAAACAGACGTCACACCAGGCGAAGGTAAGGCAGAAAAATGGTGTATATGGCAGAAAAAAAATGGAACTGTAAATTAAGGAACACAACATTGTGTTTTGACACATTAGGAAGGTCCCAACACACAGCAGAGAAGATTACAACTCAAGTGTTGATCTGAAGGGCTGGATCAACGCGCAAACAAACAAACAGAAAACTCAGCTGGTCCTGGCTCATTTCAGTCTGACAGCCACTCTGTAAAAAGCAAATCCCAAAACGGCGACCGCAGCTGAGCCCAACGCCACTCTCAGCCAGAACGACGTGTTGCTCATTTCGGAGCCGTTCAGGTGTCTGCGGGGGAAAAACACAATAGAGGTCAGACTTTACAACAAATACATCTTTACATGCCAACACAATGACTTACTCATGTTCACTTAAGGCTAGACTATCGCCTTCAAGTATCGATTAATCGCCAAGCACTATGTGCAATCGATGTTTGATTTGAAACAAGAGTAGTGGTGAGTCGTGACGAGCAACATACGGGTACACGGCAGCCCAGGCGAGTCTGCTGAAGATGTTCTTGGTGTTGGATTGGGGAAACATGTAGGAGAAAGGCAACGGTTGAGGCAGTCTGTGTTTGGAACAGAACTCAGCTGGCGTCACGCCATGGAATTGCTTGACCATGGGTAGGTCTTGTTTGGTGGCCACCAGCACACATGGGATGTTGCTCTCCATGTAGTGTTGCTGAATCAAAACAAATTGTTATAGACAAAGTCATTTCAGTCAGTTTTTAAGTAACTTTTGTAGTATGCTGTTTGTATGTGTTACTGTGCCATGAGTGTGAAAGTAGCAGATGTTTGAAGGTTTATAATTACCATAGCATCTACGCTAATTTGTGTTAGCCTCTTTATGGAGTTTCATGCTATATGTTAGCATTAAGCTAACAGACTTCCGTTAAAATATGGTTTGTTTGAACACTTTGGCTGTGTCAATATCCAATGTTCATGGTTTTTTATGTGTCCGTTTTACGCAAAACTTCAAATGGGCGTGACAAACAAAGATCCTGAAGAAAGTGTGTGTGTTTTAATAAGTTTAACCAATAACGCGCGGACCTGGAACATGCCGACCGATGAATGTAATTTCACTGTAACATAACTGGATGATTATGAATATTACTTGACTATAAGACCACGGTAATAGAATACCTTAAAAATGCTGGCGCAGTAGTCGAAGGAATGTGGGTCACTGGCGTCATACATGAGACAAGCCACGTCACAGTGGGAGTCCGACGCCTTCAGGAAGTCCGCCTCCACGTCCACCTCGTTGAGCTGCAGCACAGTGTGACAAGCACGGTCGACACTTGGGCAACGTCATCAAAATGAGGGCGGGGCTACTCACAATAAGGGACTTCTCTTGATTGCTAACTTGAACCGTGTTTATGGCGAAGGGGGAAAAGGCATCGCCGCTGCTCGGGTTGTTCTAGTCGAGCAACAGACGCAAGAGTCAGACCACAGCGTGACACGCAGCTTGGCAGTTCAAGGCCCGGGCTAACAGATGGCATCGTACCACAGTGCTGCGGCCTACGAAGGCCTGCAGAAAGGTCGTTTTGCCCGTCCCCCGCTGTCCGATCACCTTGCACAGGAAAACTGAACGCTGCGTTTGGCGCTTCTCCAGGTCCTCCTCTCGCTCCCTGGTTACTGCGCATTTCAACAACAGCAAAGACTACATGTCAACAAAATATCAAGACATGAGCTAACACTGCAGCGGAACGCTACACTGCACTGAGGTAGTTAGACAGATAAGCACCGAAACACTATCAGAAGCACTGTATTAATTCATCCCTAACAGTCTATTCTCTTCATTTTGTATTAAATCTATTAAATATGTGCCTCGGCTTAACGAAAGGTTGGGGAACACTCTTGTAAATATTCCTTTTTAACCCATGTGTCAACATTTGTACATAGTGTCATACCTCAAGGACAGCTATATGTAGGCTATATATCTGATCGGCTACCCTGTATGACATCCACACTAATAATCCTCTTACTGGGATTGTTGTCTCACGTATCATGTTCTTAGTTGCTGCCCTTCACTTTGCTTTTCTGTCACTGACATAAATCGGACCCCTAAGCAAAGAAGGACACACCCACCCGTGATTGCAGCAGTCTGTGACTCCTGCTCTGTGAGGATTGGGTAGCCGATGTAGCCGAGGTGCTCCAGGCAACGGTGGACGTCGAGATAAGCGCAAAGCCTGGACGTGAATAGAGAAACCATCTAAAAAGTTCAAATGATCCGAGCGGATGCTTGAAAAAAAAAAAAAAAAGGAAAAAAGTGAGCACGTACTTCCACTGACAGTGGTAGCCGTGATTAGAGATGTAACCCTCGGCGGTCGTCGGGACTGTCATGTAGAGCTCAGCGCCCCACGGCATGTAAGGACAAGCGCAGAACAGATTCTTCAGCTCTGCTGGTGACAGCGCAGAGTCTTTATCCTGACAGGGGAAATACATATTAAAGAAGCAGAGAAAAAAAAAAAGCCTAGAGCCAATACTTCATATTCATAACATTTGGCAGCCACTCTCCCTGACATGACAAAGACATAAAGTGAACCTCAAGAATTCACCGATATCTTTGTTCCACAGTGGGCTATTAAAGATAGCGAAGCAATGATGCCAATTAACCCTTGTATGGTATTTGCGGGTCTGTGGGACCTTCTACTCATGGTGATAACACACTGTTATAGGATTTTCTTTCTTTTTTTTGTACATTTTATTTTCAGAAAAGGAGTAGCACATGAATTCATAAATGTGATCTAATAAAGGTAAAGGGCAAATATTAACAATGTTTGCTGTTCATACGACTTGCAATTGGGATGTCGTAAACATCTGTTCAGCATTTTAACAGATTACACTTTTTAATTGTGTTGTTTTGAAAATCCCAAACTCTAGCGGGTCCATCAACACTGGCTGAGTAACAAAAATACAAACATCATACCACCATGTCAAAATGAAGACTGGATCGTTCCAGTTACCCAATCAAAACAAGATAAAGGGATTTTTACAAAGCCCATTCCCAGTCCTTACATAACTACCAGTTGAGATCACTACTCACTTCATCATACTTATCAAACAGCCGCTGGAGGAACTGGTGACCCAAATGATTGAGTTCAGTGCTACAGCCCGCAGGAACTCGGAGGCTGCCGTGACAAAAACAAGCGTAAGGATGTGTGACGAGTGAGTACAAACACAAAAAAAAGAAGCACAGCAGAGCAGCAGAAATGTCAGCTGACATACACGGGGTAAAGGTAATCATCAGTCAGCTCCAGGTTGTCGTCGTAACCAAACTTCCTGAGGATCGTCCATGTGGTTTCATGTCGGCCGCGTTGGATGAATAATGTATTAAGGAACAAGAAACCTGGAAAATGAGACCGCTTAGCAGTGAGTGGCAAGGTTTAAGAGAAATAATAAAAAACGTATTACATTTCAAACACTCAATGAAGCCGGACTGGCATGGATTTTTGGAGGCCCATGCTGATTTCGATATTTGCTATATATGCACGAACATTACGTCATCCCTACCATTTAAGGTCAGGCCATTGTCCTGCACTCCATCACTGGTGTTTTTCCACACAACTGTCTTTACATCTTCTAAGGCTTGCGGCGCCAGTGGATTTCCAAAACAAGATTTCTAATGAAAGTAAAAAAAATAAAAAATAAATAATAAAAAAATTAAAATCCATATATTTGGCTTTGCTTCAAACTGGAACATGTGGCGATGAAAGCTTGTGATGAACACCTGAAAACAGTTGAGCTCCGCATCACTGAGGACGCGGTCGTTGTCCTGGTCGGAGATGTAAAAAATTCGACTGAGCGCTCTGACGCACAGAGGTTTCAGCTGCCGGGGGAGGAAATTAAGTCACTAAATAACACTAATAGGAATTAAGGAATGTAGGAATTCCTTAAAAAAATAAAATAAAAAAAAAAACAGCCGACCTGTTTGTCCTCGGGGTCATACAGAGGAGCGGTGGGGTGCAGGACTGCCTTCTGCGCGTAGTAGAACAGCTCTGATATGTTTTTGAGATTCCGAGCAGAGCACTTGAGGGGAAACAAACCACACAGTACATGAACAGCACGGGCACCGGTAAATATTTGAATGAAAGGTGCAGACGGCAGATGAAGTTTACCTCCACACACGTTTCAATCTCAGAGAACTGGTTCATGATGGGGAGAATGGTTTCCATGGAGCTGCCTGAACGTAAGTCCGACTTGTTACCCACAAGGATGATTGGAACTCTGACGTGATTACCAAAAAAATAAGACTTGGTTAACTCAACTGCACCTCACAATGACACCTTCTCCTAAAGTTGATGCATACTTGTTTCCTTTCTCTGCATCGCCGTTTACTAAAGGGATCCATTTGGTCTTGATCTGAAAAAACGAGATGGAATATTATTGACATTTTATGATAGATATGCTAGAAAATGAAGTTAAAGCACTTGTGAATGTAAAAACTACCTTCTCTATTGAGTCCTCGTTGGTGACATCATAAACTACACACACCACATTGGCCTATATGGGATGACATCATGTAATTATCCATGCTTATTTGCTTGGGTGTTCTTTTATAACGTCCTATAACATCAATTTATGTACTCACCTTGAGAATCTCTCCTCTCAGGGTCTGATCAGTCTGCTCTTTTTCTGCCAAGGATATTGGACAATAAGAAGCAAAGTTGGAGAAAAATTCCAAACACACACTAAATACAATTATTATTACAATGTCGTGTCAAGTTACCCGAGTAGTCCACTATGTGTGTGGGCACTTTCTCTGGAGTGACATCAGCCGGGATGGTGATTTCCTCAGCTCGAGACGGAACCTGAGAGTCATCATTGATTAGTATTGTATACACATGTAATTTAAAGCCCCACCACAACACACTCAGCAAGAGAGAGGATGATGAGAGGAGAATTGTGCTGATACTGACCTCCTCGGGGAACTCCTCTCCAACTAAGGACATGATGAGGGAAGTCTTCCCCACCATGGCTGCAAGAAGGGGGAAGGCAATGTCATTCAAATGAGTAAAATAGCAAACGTACATAATATTGGAAATGCACACTGGCATCACAAAGTTGTCAATTACACAAAAAGATGAGCTAGTGTTCTGTCACATCTAAAAACAAATCAAAATCAGTTCATTTAAATTCTGCATTCCTAACTATGTGTCTGAGCGGATATGGTCCATAAAGCAAACTGCTAACTGATACACATTTCTAATACATTGGTTCATTAAACTCTATGCTAAATACACCGCAGTACTTTAAGTGGCTGTCAATGCAGAACATGGGTGGGCAAACTTGAACATTCGATTTTTAAAACAGACACCTATCTCTGGTCACTCACAAGTTCATTTTAAAATAATAAGGCTATCAACAATGAATTCTCATTGTTTTATAACTATGTAATTGTTAGTAATTACGCAGGTGTTTACTAAAATAAATACAGATGCCCATGGAACGTTTTACAATTAACTACAATACAACACGTAGCCCATTTTCTTCATGAGGCAGATGTATCAATTTCATGACATTCCTTATCGCAACAACATATGCAAGAAAGTTTTACCGTCAGGTCGACAATTTTTAGAATAAAAACTCTAGCGGTAAACGGCCAAGCTATCGACGCCAACCCAAAACTCACATTTCGTACAACATTCCGCCTCAAGAACGTTCAAGTTGACAAAGTTCGCCCTAGTCGAATGTTTGCTAATCAGCTAACTGTTCGTGAGCTGTCATCGGAGCGCCATACTGTACTTACGTTCCCCCAGCAAAAGTATCCTCACGTCCTGTTTCATGTTGCCTTCCCGTTCGAAGAAGAGACAGACACGCCGTTGTGCTACGGGGACATTTGTCTTTCATTTGAATGTGAAAACTCTCGCGAAAGCCGAACACGAATGTTCGCCTCCGCTGCGATTTTTGGACACAAGGTGAACTCGTACGTTTCCGGTTCAAAAGGAAGAGCGCGAAAACACGCCCTCTGTTGGACACACGAAAAACTACATACGGTTGCATCGTAATGGACCGAACACTTCATAAAAAAACTATATTTATAAATTGTTTAATTATAAACAGTGGATTATCTTAAATGTGGCCCAAAAGCAGAAACGTTTGGCCAACCTGGTTAAAATCGAATAAACTGCATTAAAATGCATTTTAAAAGATAAAGATAGCTCACATATGTAGGTTGTAAGCTCATTTATTTTCAAATGTTGTATTTGTAAAATGTATAATTTCAGTGACTCGCTGTGGCGACCCCTGATGGGACAAGATGAAAGTTGCAACATTGAAAAAAGGACACAAATGAATACATTGATTGCATATAAACTGAGTGGCACAGCGGTCAAGTGGTGAGCACAAATGCCCCACAGTTCTGAGATTTCAGGATTCTAACCTTATCTCCAGCCTTCCTGTGTGGAGTTTGCACCTTCTCCCAGATGGGCTTTCCCCAGGTACTCCATGTTCCTCCCACATGATTTCTAAAATTGTCTATAGGTCTGAATAGTTGTTTGTGTCAGTGTGCCCTGCAATTAGCTGGCAACCAGCCTGCCTTTTGCCCACAAGTCAACTCGGATAGGCTTAAAAAATTGCATCAAATTCACTGTCGCGAGCGGAAAAGGAGGCGGGGCTTGTTTCCAGCCAACACCCTGGTTTTGTCCTATGATGGAAAGGGCATTCTGGAACATGAAATATTTCTCATATTTTTATATTCCAATTCTGAGGGGCAAGAAAAAGGAGAATCCCATGTCGGCTAATACATGCAAAAAAGTAAAATAAAATAAAATGTCTAAAACTGTATTTTCAATTTATGTACAGCAAAATGACACAAACTTCTGGCTACTTTTCCCTCAAAATTCATCCTAAAAAGACAAAAGACGAGAAGGCATGAACACGTTGACGGATATAAACCTACAAGGTTTGAACTTGGAAAAAACTAAAAAAGTAGAGGCTTCTCAGAGGCTGTTCACCTCCCACAGCAGAATCTCATTATGAGCCACAGAGAAGAAGAGTGTCCCCGAGGGGGAGAAACGACACGTTTGCAGCGAGTCGCTGTGCTGTAAGAAGTCCTGGAACTTGCCGCTGGTCCACTTGACCAGCTTCAACACTCGCTCTGGGAGGAGGACGAGAGGTCAGGCACGCAGTCAGACAGTCGCCGTAAACATCCTTGAACCTCATGCGACACTTTACCTTTTGACCCCAACGCTATCAGTTGACTCTTGGAGGAGAGGCTGAAGCACGTGGCCCAGTGAGGCAAAGCAATCTTTTTGATGATCTTGTACAAGCATATAAAAAAATAGATAAATTATTATTATAATGTTACGGATCAGCCAGTCGGCAACGGAGGCTCATATAAGAAGTACCAAGAAAGACAAGCACCCTTTTTTTCGAGAGGCTGTAGAAAATCAATTCTTTCTCTATTCCGTAGCCCGTGTAGATGAGCAGGCTGGGGTCTGTTGGGCAGAAGGCAGCCAGGCTCGGGGGCGGACTGTCATCCTGCAACACCATACAAGTGATTGGGGGTGAAGAATGAAGTCTTTTTAGTCAGTGGGGTCGATGTCATGAGAAAGCGCCTCATCAGAATCGCTCAGCCGTCAATGAAACTGAGGTCTCATTCTAAGTGGCCAAACATTAGCATTTAGCGCACGTATGAGACAATGCCATGTCTGTAGTTATAATGTTCCCTTGTGGGAAGCAAATATCCCTATTAAAATTGGATTTAGTAGACAACTTTTACTGAACTAAAGTGTGTCCACTGTGACGCATATGATGAAAAGAAATACAATTCTTTCATTTTGTTTGTCTAAAATTAAACAGTAAATATCATTAAACAAGTACATATCCAAGTTGGAAAATTGAATGACTAATGTAGCAAAGCTTATTTGGAGCACTCGACATTTTTAGTGGCATTTTCTGTTCTTTTCCATGTGCTGCGAGCGAAGGAAGTACCTGGCAGTACGGCGGCGCAGGAAGTGTGAGCCAGTCGAGTAAAGCACACTTGCACTTGAACCAATCAGCCGCCCAGACACTGACACGCCTGTCAACGCTGGCAGCCAACCACAGCTCGTTTCCCACCAGTCCAAAGTCCTTACACTGGAGAAAAGACCATCAAACAGCTTGGAAAAATGTCACAAAATGTCAGGAGAAGAATTCCTGCAAACGTTTTTCTTTTTTTTTTTTTTTTTTTAACAAGTTGAAAAAGCGCCACAAAAGATCCCTAACCTGTGGGTGCTGAGAGCTGAGCAAAGGAAATGCCAGGCTGGTTTTTTTTTCCCTCCACAAGAGAGTCTGACAGAAACCCTTGATAACACCACTCTTTCTGTTGAATTAAGTGCCACTTCATGGGAACATTCCAATTTTAACGGTATTAATTTAAGAGTGGAAGAAGTGATACTTATACGTCCTCCATTGTACTCCACTCCATTCATCAATAATCATTCCTCTGAAGTTTTTTCATTGTTCATATATGATTGCCGAGGGTGGCGAGTACATTTGCATTTTATTATTCGATTCTGTCAAAGTGCCGCTTAAATCCCTGCATAGAATCTGACCTGCTCACGAACACACTGAATGGTGGTGATCGCTGCTCCTTTGTGGTCCCTGAAAACACGAATGGTTGATCCGTCCAGGGCACGACTGACAGCTACGAGACCGTTCTTCCCGCCAGAGAGGATAACGTCGCCTGGTTAATTACAGCACACTTGAAGAAAACATAAATCAGCTATACAGTCCAAAATCTTTTGACAAGCACCCAATGGAGCAAACTAGAGAATATCAGGATGGGAATAACTTCAGGGATGTCAAAGGACCACCCGCCCGCCTCTCACCATTGGCAGAGTATTGGATGGCAGTGACGGCAACGCGATGGGGCTGCAGCTTCCTCTCCATTTCAGAGGTGGAAAGTCGAAAGACGCGCAGGGTGCCGTCGCTGTATCCTGCCGCCACGCGCACGCGCTGCATGCTCGGAAAGGGACTCCAGCACACGCATGTACACGACTGAAATGGAGCATAGCACACAGAAGTTGACCTAATAACATAAAATGGGAACCAGGTCAAAATGCAATTCTGATAGAATTTTCTATAGTTTTTTTGGTTAAAGAATGGAATGCAAACACTGTGTGGATTAAATTGATGTCTTTGAGATGCCACAAGATGGGAGCAAAGCACTACTTTTCTATTAGACAGGGCTACGGCAGTCTGAATAAATGAAGCTCCGCCCCTCACATCAACATTAGTTGCTTGCCACCAAGATGTTGTAAAATGACGCCAAAGCAATACTTAAAGTATTTTTCGGACAACAGGTCGCCCCGTAATATGAGCCACATGTTTGGGAGAAATTTATTTGACAAAAACCGGGACCAAGAATCGTAGCGCTCAGACTGGCACACAAAATCTCGCAATCGCAATATTGAGGATTTTTTTTTTCCAAATGCTTCAGCCCTACATTTAACCGTCCTCACCTGATTGAGCACCTGGAACTGCACCACCAGTTCATTGCTGGGGATAGACCAAACCCTCAGACTGCCATCTTCGCTGCAAGTGGCAAAGTGGCTCTCATCCGTCTGAAAGGCCAAGTCATTCACCTGCACGACAGAACGGGTTGGAATGAAATGCAGACAACAATCCGACAGGAAAAACTTAACGCCGAATTTATTTGAAATCATGTGTTGTAAGTATAGTGCTCAAAGCAAGTGTTAATTATAGTCAAAATAATGACAGCCTTCCTGCTGTTCCACTTTGATTTTTCGCTTCAAGGGGTCGGACACCGAGAGCTGTGGGCTGTTTTTCAGCCGTATACATGTGTGATTGACATGCTCCTACTAATCTTTAACTCTGCAGTCAGTCAGGGTAATGTCGGCGGGTCTTCAGGCACTCACAGCTGCGCGGCATTTTCTTCTATTTTCAAAGAAACTAACAGGGGCGAAAAGCAGTACAGTAATCCCCTGCATAGTGGTTGCTTGGCTCACTTTTCACAAAGCCACCTCATTATCTGACTTTGTTACCTTATTCTTGTGGCCGCTGACCAGCCGAATGCTGCTGTTGTCCGACCAATCTATGTACCACAAGGTTCCCGTGGTGGTGCCCACGATGCCCATGTCCATTGTGTTGTCAAAGGCAGCGCTGACTGTGGTCCCGTCCAGCATTATTTCCTGCTTTAGCACCACCGATGCCCCGCTGTGGCAGACAAAAGGCAAGGAGCTCATTATGAACATGACAGTGACATTCAAATCGGGGGGACAAAATATGATGACCATTAATGACATATTTATATGTCATTTCACAATGGGTCTGAAAAAGTCTGGTAGCGTGGGTCGTGATGGTAAATAAAATGTCTAAATGAATCATCATCCTTCAACACAATAAGTCTGACTCTGGATCATCATGTCTCTTTTTTAGACAAAAGGTACATTAGAACCCTTTTGAAACACATCCATGGAGACAGCACTCAACCTATCAACGTGCACTTGATTACAGGACATCATAGCTACCTAGGCTTTCTACCCATTATATTTTTAAGTAAAGAATGTAACAAAAGAAATACACCAACAGCTCATAAACTCATAAAATAATAATATAATTTGTCACTCTGGCTTCCTCCATAGTCTAAAAAAAAACAACAACAACGCCACGTTAGATCAATTTAAAACCCGAAATTTTCCACTCGTGTGCATGGTGAGTGTGACGTAATTTGTCTATATGTGCCTTGGCTGGTGAGGTGAGGCTACAAATAATAGGATAAGAATAATGTTCAGTCGATTAAGGCGTAGACAGAGCAACAAACCAATCTTTTCTGGACGCCTTGCCCAGAGGCTTCATACGCCGCACAGCTTCTACCTCCCACAGTCGCAGCCAGTAGGTGTTGCTGCCTGTCAATAGACTGTTCCCTCGACACAGCAACACTCCTTCAGGAAAAGAAAAAAAAAAAAAAAAAAAAAAGAGATATCAAGTACCATGATGAAAAGCCAACAGCTTGCTCTGTCGGAACAGGAAAGCTTCACAAATGTGACAAGTATTGTCTACAATGACCACTTGTACCCAAACTTGGTTAAGCCAAAGCACATATTCTCCATTTCATGACACACTGCCAAACCACAAATCATTTCAATTCCCCATATTTGTATTGCATACAGTAATTTATTATTTCTTAAGGCGCAGTAGTTGGGAATCGGCGAACAAACGAACAGCGGATATGTACCAATCTCTCCCTCATCGGCCTCCCATGTCATGAAGCAGCTCTGTGTCTCGATGTCCCAAACGCACAGGTGTCCTCTGTTGGTGGCGGTGAACAGCAGCGAGTCCGAATGGTAGCACACAGCTGTCAGCTCCACATCGCCCACCTCCACTGGCGCCCTCGCTCTCTGGAGCTAAAAGCATGGCCACGGGTGAAGTCAGACCCTTTTTAGACCAAAGAAAATCCAACTGTGATGGAGTCAAGGCGGTGACCCTGAAAGGTGCTTACTTTGAGATCGCCATCTCGGCCGTGGCTGTTGAAGAGGCCGAAGTAAACGCCTTGGCTGCCTACGCAGGCCAGCTGAGCGGCCACGGACGGGCTGAAGGCTGCGTCGTGGATTGGCCCCAACATGCTCTCGCTGGAGAGCATCTGGAAGGTCGTGCTGCTCCACACAGCCACTGCTGGATCTGAGTAGTCGCCTAACGTGGCGGTGAATACAAGTCTTTCGAAATCATATTTCAACACACATAGCAAGTACAGAAAATATGGTGCATATTGTAGTGTGTGCATACATGCATGTGCCTTTGAGAGGCGGGGCCTGGTGGCGTAGGGTGTGACGTCGCCATTCTACATGTGAGTGTCTGAACGTGGCTACTGCTACTGCAAGCCCGCCGTGTTTGTGGTTTACCGTTCTCGTTAATAAGCGGCCTAAAAGGGCATCATCGACTGTCTCTTAACTTTCCGACACGCATTACATTAAAAACACGTTCGGTCGCAAAAAAAACACTGACTTCCACGCTCCACGCTTTAGCATTGATTTCTGCAATCAACAAGTACCGGTAGATGTTCCACAGACACAAATCAAATCTGCAATATATTGAACGCTTTTGGTCTTTTTTTTCCTCCACTAACCTATGGAGAGCAAGAAGCGATCATCTTTGGAGAAAGAGAGACTCTGCACGGCCCCTCTGTGGTAGGGGATGGTAGTCAGACAAGCGCCGCTCTGGATGGCCCAAATGCAAATGAGGCTCTTGTTGGCACTTTTGCTCGCAGCAGACGCCATTATCTAGAGAAATGGTAACACAGGGATATAGAAATTATTTGGTCCTTGAAAAAATGATCATTGCTGCTAGCAGAAGGAGGCGCACCACATTTTCTGCTGACGACATATAATGAAGGCGTCAAACTCATTTTGTGGCCCACTAAAACAACTCACGTGCATCTACTATATATTTACTGATAAAATCTGCATCCAAATTGCAAATTATCTTCACTTTTAATAGCGTTGAGATTGAGACCAAAACCCTTTTTAAAATTGATTAATATATTTTATAATAATAATATATATATATATATAATAATAATATTTTCTTCTGATGTCAAAATCAGTTATCCATCAACTTGGTGAGTGTATTTTTCTTTTGTGTGTGTGTGTGTGTGAGATAGAGAGAGTCTGCTTCTCCTGGTGAAATTGAGCTAAAAATAGAAGGCCTCCTTGCCCTATAGGGGATTTTTCCTGTGCACATAATTGGAGACTGAGTGTGTTCTGGAAGGCACCTGCCGCACCATTTGGTGATTAGACTTCAAAGCTTCAAAATAGTAGCTCCAAAACTCGAGTTACACCCCTGCTGAGAAAATTGGCAGATGCCCTTTTGGTTCTGTTTCTTTTCTGTGGTGGAACTTGCATGTAGAGTACACCAATATATTTGTAGAGCTTGTATCACATGGACTTCAGTTTGAATAGAAGTACTACAGTGGGCACGTTTCTCGAATCTCTGTGATCCAGCTAAACATTGTCGAAGGCCATTTTCCAGTGATATCTGACATTGACTTCCTGGCGCCTTCATACCTGAGCATCGTTTGAAATGGCAAGACAAGAGATCTCTTCCCTGTGGCCCTGCAAATGTCTCTGACGCCCTGAGTTGACATTCTCCACCACCACCACACCACCGCAGGAGTATGCAAATAAACCTGTGACACAGGGAAAAAAAAAAAAAAAGAAGTTGCAGGAAAGCACAAAAGAATCGCTGAGGTCTCCTGTGAGTACTCATTCACATTTCTTCTCATTTGCATTGAATTTACACCAGTGCCTTTTGTTATTACAGCAGACATGTTCGTTTGACTTTTGTTTATCATGCAGCACCTTGGTCAGGGCTCCAAACCAGGTTTCCACGCCCGTTGCCATTGTAACCAATTACTGCTTTCAGCGTCATGCCTGCTTCGCCTGGCTCCGGGGTCACAGCCGTCTGGTTAAAAGAAAATATACGGACTGGTCAAAAAAAAACAACAACAAAAATTACGTAAAGAAATTTCTGTCGGTCGAATGACGTTTTTACCTCATCACGAGTGGAATTCTTAAATCGTGCTATGAAGTGTCTATAACAATCCGGGCGCTGCGGCTTCCTCCCATTGAAATCTACAAAATGGCAAAGATTATGCGATAAATATACATATATTTATTCCAGTGAAGTTGGGGGTTTAAAGTTGTTTGGAATACTACTACTTAGTTTGATGGTATCGCTGAGTTCTGTGATTTTCAAGAAGGACGGGGCAGGCCTGGGATGAGAACTGGGCTCTGAACCAGTGGATGTCACTGCAACAAATGGGTTCAAACGCCATCACTAATGTCTCAGTCAGAGAATAAAGCCACAAAATTAATCCCTGTCACAGTTCTAGCCAGAACAGCCAAATATAGTTTAAATACAGGCAGTGCATGTAAACCTGTTACTAAGCAACAAGCTTCTTTACGCTTCAGCGATGCTCTCAAGGCATAATGGTCCCGAACGGTCCGAGCATTGGCACCGATTTTGTAGTTCTGGACGAAAAAAATGATGTCTGCAGATACGTGCAGAGAGACATTCTAATATTTTTTATTATTACCGTCCAGCTCGACTTCGTTGGCGTCCACGCCGCTCGCATCCAGTGGCGGTGGAGGGGACAAGGGCAGCGGTGCCCTTTCTCGAGGCATCTCATCGGCAGCTTGTCAATCGAAAAGGTCAATCGGATCATTTGCAGCAGTGGTTGAAGGCTGACGTTTCGCCATGCGCAACTTTTACTGTACCTGAGGTGGTCGCGACTCGCGATGGTAACCTGTGGATAAAGACAAAAGCGTCAAGGAAAAGGTGGAGACGCACATTTCCATTCAAAAGACAAGAATTAAACATTTCATCGTGATTAGTACCGGCGGGGGTGTCGCAAGTCAAGTGGCTGTGCCAGGAAGTCCCAAAGGAAAATGGCGTCCCCCACAGAGACCACACCTTGCTGTCCAGGGGTGAAGCTCACCTGGTTGATGGGCTGACTATGACCAATAAACATCTGGGACACAAAATACATGCTTGAGTTACAATTGGACAAAAAAAAAACTCCAGTCAGTGTGCTACTATAGTCAAAGGATTGCCAACTAGTGTGCTGTGAGAAATGCTCTTATTTCACTCAATTGTTCCCAAAATTTGCTGGATTCGGGCCGGAACATTTTGGTTCATTTCATATTTTTTCACAAATCTCTACTATTGGTCAGTCCACACGTGTGATTTTTGCAAATTATTGATCAATCTCTATGGAGGTACAAGGATTCTATACAAGGCTGGGAAACACTGCTATATCCTCTTAGTATTCACATCAAACATCGGAGCGCCTTTCCGTTCAACCGCATAAATATGACTCATATTCGTAAAACACCAGTGGGAGTCAAAGCTGAGCGATGTAAATTTATCCAAATAGATCAACTAGAATCGGTACAATATGTAGACGGCCTGCTTTGTGTGTACCTGCGAGTTCAAACTAAAATGCATGTTATAATCCCACACTTTGACTGCATTGTGTCCCGCTGTGACCAAAAATCGTCGGTCGTCGCTCACAGCCAGAGAGGAACACCAGTGCTTGTGTACCTTGGACACCTGACACACACACAAAAAAAAAAGCAATCTGGAGTAATTCAATGCTTGGTCGGGAAAACAATTCACATGAGCAATTGTGGAACTAAAAAACTGAGCTACGATACTCTACCTGCCGGAGCAGACTACCCGTTTTAGTGTTGACCCAGAGGATTTTGTTGGCGGATGTGGTTACCAACAAATGCTCAGGGGAGGCTGAGGAGAAGCAGACCTTCAGCGCAGAATCCAGAAAGGTGCTCTCCGAATCCAAAATACTCACATCGAGACGGAGCGACTAAAGGAAGAAACATAAGGGAACATATCCTTCAACGTTGCAGGCACTGCTCCAATTAAAATATTTCTGTTACAGGTCCTTTAATCCAGTCATTCCCAACCACTGTGCTGAGAACTTTCCCACTAATTGATCAGAACGGGTTATACAATGTAAAGAAACGCAACCGCTGTTGCTACATTTTTTACTTCAATCGTTTCAAGTGTGCGTGCTTTGGCAAACTGGTGGCATTATTTTGGTAACCACTGCTTTAATCCACAGGTGTAGAAAATGAAGGACATGCGAATGTGTGTGTGTTTGCATGGCATAAAAAAGGTACCTCTTCGAGTGACAGTGCGTCAGCAATGGTAATGGTATACTCGGAGGGCCCAACGAAAGCCAGGCAGCGGCTGTCGCTGCTCACCGTAAGAGCATCTGGAGCACGCCCAGTGCCTCGGGCAACCACACCACCTAGACCGCCAGGTAGTCGGGAAGTCAAGCAGTCAAATCGACTGCACCAGGAATTTCACATTTCAATTGTCAAGTCGATATTGGTGAGCGTATGAAAATCAGCTCCAGGTAGCATTTTCTTTGTACATTGGCAGGCGAATGCGTGTACGCACAGACAACTCGGATCACGTGGCTGTCATTGTCACAGGAGTTGTAGAGTGCAAGAGAGCCCTCGGAGTCAGCGCTGTACATGCACTCTCCATCGGGAGAGAAGGCCAGACCCACCACTTCACCTATGTGATGACTGTCATATGGGGATGGAGACAAGAGGAAAAGACGACCACTGACATTATTGCGAAAGGATATTCATGTTCATGCTAAAAGACAACGCTATTATATGCAATAGAGCAAATCACACATACTTGTGCTCAGCCAAGAGCTTGCCACAGGAGATATCGAAGACTCGCACGATGCCTGAGCTGAAGCCGCAAGAGAAGATCTGCTCGCTTGGATGAAAGGCAACTGAACATGGCTTGTCCTCTGACACAAAGTCATACAGCTGTGAACAACACGGAAAGGCCTCGGGTCAAAAAAAAAAAAAAAAAAAAAAGTGGCATTAAGAGAGCAAGATGCTGCCTTGCAGTTGCAACTAGGTCGTCGTGGGACCAAGCTCTGAATCAAAGTGAAAACATCTTAGCAATGACAGCTCACTTTTTATGGACACAAATATTTTAATTGCTTTAAAGCGGAAGTCAACCCAAACATATTTTTTTCAAGAATATGTTCCCAGCAGGCCCACGAGTTGAAACACGGCATTATGATTAATTTTTTGTTTGTGGAGTATAAATTAAGCAGCAAAATACACTCCTTTTTAGCCATCTCTGGGGGCGGCCATTTTGTCTTCTGTCGACTAAAAATGACATCACAATTGCTCACAATGGTCAATCACGGCTCCGATTCAGAGAACAGGTCGGCCGCGATTGGTCGTTGTGAGCAGTTGTGTTGTCATTTTCAGTCGACAGAAGACAAAATGGCCGCCCCCAGAGATGGTTAAAAACGAGTGGATTAACACTTATTCCACAAACGCAATATTTATCAGAATGCCGTTTCAACTAGTGGGCCTGCTGGGAACATATTCTTGAAAAAAAATATGTTTGGGTTGACTTCCGCTTTAAAATGTCGACGACTGACTTGATGCAAGGAGTCCATCGACCAAATGCGCACGGAGCCGTCAGCCGAGGCGGTTGTGAGATGCCGGCGGATCCCATCCACGCTGAAGCCGAGCACGGTGCCCGTGTGCGACCTCATCAGCGTGGTGTAACCCCGAGTGCTCACATCGAGGAAACCCAGATTGCCAGAACAGGTGGCGGTCAGGACGTGCATGCTGTCTGATGACACAGATACCAGGCTCACGGGGCCCTCGTGTTCTAGAAAAAAAAAGTGGGTTGAAACACTTAAATCCAGGTCGATTTTGTCGCTTGCAAATGCTGCGAGAAAGGAGAATTGGTGAGGCGGCTGTACCTCGAAAATGTTACGCATCAGGATAACATCAATTTAAATACGACTACAAAAAAAACACTTCAAATGCAACAGATGGGCTGAATTCGCTCATGTGATGAAAATGCTTGGAAAGTCTCGACTTCCGGCTCATTGGTTGTGGACAGCTGTGCAAGACGATTGAGTCCTCTGTGCGTTGATGCTTTAAAGATTACATTATGATACGGCGGATGGCCACGGCCTGATTGTTCCAACTAAAGGTTATGCTGCGCTGCATCGCGCCTACCAGCTTCCAGGAAGACGCCGGAAAAATCCAGAGGCCACAGTCGCAGGAAGCCGTCTTCGGAGCCCGTGGCGCAGAAAGATGAGCACACGCTGAGGCTGTTGATGGCGATGCCTGGATCTGGGGAAAGCAGACATATCGACTCACTTTCAGCTATTATAAAAAACGCCTTCCTTCCAAGTGCGGCTGCTCTTATAATGCAATCTCTTTTTTTTTCTAAAAAACCCCCCCCCAAATTTACAAGTTTAAATTATTTTTCCTCTCGGCTTACAGAAAAAGCAATGAAATTATTCCCCAAAAAAAGTTTTGCACCATTAACTCCACGATTGCCTTCCACCGAGCTCCTTTCTTATCATACTGAGAACAATGTGAATATCATTACCCTCCTGTTGTCTGTGCAATTGAACTTGCCAGACGTTTTTTTTTTTACTACTTTGTACACACCGACTGTGCTTTGGGTGTGTAAAAAAAATAACTCCACTTTGTCAGCAACCACGTTGTTAGGTCAAGCGGCGCACCTCAGGAAGGGCCAAACCCACCTTTGTTGAGGGTCCACTTCTCCTGCTGCTGCATTGGAAACAACCATCTGACATTTCTAATGACAACTCTGCTGTAGTCAATCTCAAAGATGTGGCCGCTCCTGCAGCTAGCAAACCTGCAGGGAAAGAACTTTTGAAGCCAGATGGTTACGGAGCTCACACGTTTTCAGACTTCAAGCGATGCCGACTGCTCACTCACAGCAGCCTATCATCAATATGCTGTTCGGGCGAGTCTCCCTCTTCAAAGGCCACATCAGTGAAGTCCAACGGGCGATATTCGCCCAGGTTGATTGTGCATGAGCGCAGTGTACCTTTGCGTACCCGCCACAGACGAATGCTATCATGGCCGCATGAGACCAGCCTGAAACCGGATGGCGGCACACAAACAAGTATTGAGAGAGCAACTATTTGGTGGTTGGAAAGGTGGAAAAAAAAAAATCCTTTTCCAGTAAGAGAAAGGCAAGTGCAAAACACTTCAACTTCACAATACTAGGGTACATCTTGACTAGCAACCGCTTTCATAGTTTCATAGTCTTTGGTGAAGCTAACTTGAGGCAACAGAGAAGAAGTACCTCGTCTCATCAAAGTTTGCAATTTTCATAGTTTTGATGTCCAAATCCATTTTTGTCTTGGCAAACATGCTCACTTCTCCACCGTTGCCAACACTGGCCGTGTTCCATACAACCACCAACTATCAAACAAAATAACAAAGATCAGTCACTTGGCTGCACTCAGCTACAAGAAAAGCAATCATCACATTTCGTTTGAAATGATAACTTGCAGGCGCTGGTGCCATGTTGCGCTTTGGAACTATTGAGCTATGTATATGGAACTAAGTATATGGTGGGCTGTTATGCACCGAAGCGACTTGCCGTTTTACCGTGGATGTCTTTCCCCACGCCGCACAGAATGCTGCCACTGTATGAGAAGCTTTGAAAAGAAAAGTAAACAATTACTGTGGGCAAAATGCTTGCCTCTGCTGTGCAAATAAGAGAAATGTGTTTCGCTTCGAAATTACCTTAGCGAGGTTACTGAATGAGCATGCATCCTGAACATGGCCATACAATTTCCTTTGAGGTAGTTCCATATTCGAATCATACAGTAATTACCACTTTGTGCAGAGGCCAGCAATGTAGTGTTGCCATTAAAAGCCAGTGCAGACACCTGACACACAGACACACACCAAGCTATGTTATTCAGGCTAATACGCCCCTTTATCCTCACCGGTCACGGCTCGGATGGATGCCACATTAAACGCCACTATTAACGTCGGCATCCGATACGTTGGAGGAGGTGGCTTTACCTTATCAGTGTGGCCAATGAAGAATCTCTGCTCATTAGAGTCGATCTTCATCGAGACAACGATAGCGTGACATGGATAGACCACGGAATCGCCCGACATGGTCCATAAGGCCTAAAACAAAAAGCAGAGCAGGATGCCACAAGTCTAAGTGTGTGCGTATGACAAACCATTATCAAGCATGTTTCTTTTTTTTTTTTTTTCCTTCTGTCACAGCATTGGCCTTAAATGAGTGGTTCAAAAAACACTAAACAAATGACAGGTCATATCTGATGTGTGAACGTACAGAATAGAAATGCACACATTTGTAAAACTAGATGGTTTTGAAATGGCGTACACATTTGGTGGTGGCTCCTCCAAAACCAATTATTCTCCTCAGCCGCAGAATCGGATCTGGCAACAGCTTCTGTGAAAGGAGCAGAAAGGCAAAATGCAAAGAGCTCTGCTTCGACTGCATTTCCTATCAAGCGTTTTATCTTACCTGCGCAGCTTCAGCACTGCCAGCAATCTGACAAGATAAAACGGATTCAAGTGTGGGCAATTATACCAATGCTATTTTTCACTTTCGACAAAGCTTCACCCCCCTCTTTTACTTGTTCTGGGTGTTGCCTCAGCTCATCCCCACCGTTCACGACCTGGGATCGAGTGTAGCGTCGACTGGAGTGTGGTGAGTCCTGCTCGGGCTGCGAATCATACGCCACCTCAGTGACGACTTCAGGCAGCTCGGGTATGACCATCTAATGCCAAAGCAGCATTTTTCAATGAAAAAGAAAAGATTGGACGCTTTGCACGACAAGTAGCAGGCTATTTTTCTTACTAATTCTGGGCGGGGGGGTTGTGTTTCGTCTCCCGTGAGGCTGCGCGCGTTTGCTGGAAAATATCAGACAGGGATGGACACTGGAGGTTCCGTTGCAAAAGAAACGCAGACATTTACACGAGTGCCTTCGGCTACTCACGGGCCTCCGCCTGTAAAGGACCTTTTCGAATGACACCACTGTTCGGATCTCCTTCTAATGGGAACCTGGTAGAAGACATATGAGATGCATCTTTGCTCATCTCTCTCTCTATGCCAGTGACATATAGTGACAGGACGAACAATTATAGGTTCTTCCACTAGATGACAGAAGTTCCAATAACACTTTGTATTCAACTAAATAGGCACAGATTTGACATTAAAGAGGACGTCGGAAGCTGCCGGTCTGAAAAATCGTTCCTCCTTTGTCAACATTTTTTTTTTTTCCAAGGAGATGTCACCTGATGTAATTGTAGCATTTATGCCAGGTGCGTCCCTTGGGCACAGGAAACATCATGTCTCTGGGCATGGGCCCAGTGCCGTCTGAAGCGGGGAGGCCCCTGAGCTTTGCTTCATGGTAGGAAACCTCTGTCGCAAGAGCGGATTGGACAAGGAGAGGAGAGAGGTGACATCAAGCATTGCAAAGCAGACTCATGCTGAGATACAAACACACACAATGATTTAAAATAGCGCTGCTTTTATACATGCATTGAGAAAGGTATTATGAAAAATGAAATATATTCCAAGCACGTATTTTGTCCGTATACAAAATAGCATTTTTATCATACATCTGGTTAGGAGGTTTGTGGTCCTATGTGGGCCCCCAAGTAGCACTAATGAAAAATTGTGGCCCCCTATAAATCATTTTTCCAAACTTAATTGAACATACTTATATACTGTTCTTGAAATCAAAAGTAATTAAATTCAATGATCTGGTAGATTACAAACAGCCCAAATAATGTTCAGAGTACAACAGAATTCCTTGCCTAAAAATATTCAAAAACATCTTCATAAACAACATAGTCTCTACAGCTTTGGGAGCAACGATAATAAATGTACTCTTCCAAAATTCCGAACAACTATGAAAAGATTTTGGGTTTCCATTACTGGTGTGAAATTATGGAATAAATTACATTCAGATTTAAAACAATGTTTAAATTTGAATCAGTTTAAGAAGAAATACAAAGAAATGATTTTTTTGAATTGTGAGAAAAATTAATTGTGCAAGATGCTAACGAAGTAAACTGTCTGTGTTTTGTTGTTAACGGAAAATTTAAGTAAGCAAACTGTATTGTTGGAATAAAGGGTGGGATTACAGAAATGATGCTTCTTCCCACTACCTTTTGAACATGTTAATTTACCGTTTGACTGTAAAACGTGAGAAACGTGATTTTGGTTTTGTTTTGTTGTTGAACAGCCTCGATGCTGTGTTTATTATTTTAATTTTTCTTCTTGAAGATGCCTTGTGTTGTCTACAGCTACATGTTCAAATAAAATCATTCATTCATTCATTCATTTCTGTGATGAGGATGCTGTGAGTCTCACCAGGATTAAGCTGCAGGTCACTAGTAAACACGTTTTTAACAGACATGTTTGCGCACAGCTTGACGCTCTTAAGGAGACTGTAGCGTTGGTTCAAGTAAGTGGCAAGTGTACACTGCAGATCCATCATCAGACAGGTCCAACGGACCTTAGGTGGTTCTGGAGGTCCGTGGCCTAAGCATCGGGAACACAAACTCAAAGCACTGTAGAAGATGACACTGCATTAAGAATAATGCAGATGGGCGTGTTTTACGTTGCTGTGTAAACTTGGTTGTCGTTTCAGTATTCCCATCAGATTCAGATCCGCACTGGAACGGAAAGAGAAGCGACGTGGTCGTAGATTTGAACTCTTTGAACGTGTTGGAGATGGAGATGCGGACCATGCGGCCATCCTATGCGTCGTAACAGATAAAAGTACATCAAGTATATCAAGGCACCATTGTAGGTAACTGGTGAGTTTAACATGCGGCTCGCGACCTGAAGCAGCAGCGACAGTACCTCTGTTGTGACATCCAGGATGATCAAAAATGGTTTTTCTGGACTGGGCTTGAAGAGGACGTAAAAATATCGTCCTGTCAGACCCAGAGACTGGTGTGAGTTTTTAGGAAGCCGGATGCAACTGTTGGCAGCACCCCTAATCCGAAACACGGTACTGTTGAGGGTCTTGTCCTAAGGCGGTTTATGGGAAACGGGAAATACAGACAGATAGTAGTCAGGGGTTCAAAATTGCAAGAACATGATAGGGATGCTATATTTTCAAAATAAAAACTAGAAAAATTACTATTCATCCTGTCAGTTTTCTAAAGACCTTTTGACCAAGAAGTCACATGATACTCCCAGGCGGAAGAAGACTGAGCTTTCTCCACTCACAAATAAACCCTAACATGTAATTTGACCAAGGTAGAGTGATTGGGAAATCACTACAATCATGACCCTAACTTTTTTACTGCCTTAGTTGTAATGTTGTGTCATAAGAAAAGCTGTTACATAAATTATACATTTCAACAAAAAATAGACTTAGTGGAAATTCAGACATAGTGATCATCTACACCACAGCTGTAGTCATGTACTTTCTACCACCAGGAAGTTTCATGGCGCCTGTTGTTGACAGATATTGCAGTTTGAACAATGACAGATACTGGGCAATTCACACCATTACTACCACATCACTATAGTTACCGTGTATATGGACACATCTCCTTCTTTGGATGCCTTCTGCCACTCTGAAAGCCGGAAGTGTTTGAATATGTTGACCAAAGGATGCTGCCAATCATCTAGAAACACAAGACTGGCGTCATTCGAGTTCGACTGAGATGAAGGCAACACTTGAGAGGGTTTCTGAAGCTCCATTGTGTAACTGTCTAGCAACTGCCAAGGCAGGTCAACGGCTGCCATTCAAAGTATATTTGTCCAGGTTCATTCAACACATAAGGAATCAAAAGGTGTCAGCTGGAAAGATAAGTAGCGGGCTGTCTTTAAAGCTGGCATATTCGTGGAAGTTCATTTTAACCGTAAAGTTCGTACCTTTGGCGGCCATTGACAGGGAACAATTCCAAAGCACCCGTGAACTGAATTGTGCGGAATCGATGAGCTCGAGTCAGGATAACTTGCCCAACTGCCGTCATGTACGTTTACATTGACAAGTATAGACAGTAGTCCGAAACACATAACAACATTTTGTTCCCACTATAGAATCTTCAAAGTGCTGTCCAAGTTTTCAGGAGTAGAAAGCGAAATTACAAAGATGAAATGACAACAATCGAAGCAATTCTGTCCTTCCCGCTCCGTTTTCCGTCGTTGCCAACGACAGCTCGGACGTCATGACGTCATTACGCGCCGAACGTCCTTTTGCCTTCGAGCACTTATGGGTGATGTAGTTTACAGAAAACACTTCCTCCCAATGGATTGCAGCTTTAAAAAAAATCGTTGGGGTGAACAAAACTAAAGCATTACATTATCCTAAATTGATATTACATATTCGGCAAAAATATTATAGAATAATTATTGGACAATAATGAAATAATTAAACAATACTAAATAATATCGCTGTGCAACAATGGCTATTTTCGAAATTACTCATCCCATCTGCCTAATCTATAATACTTGATTGTGACGCACATAAAATTCCACCAGCACACATTAAAATATACCAAATACAATGTTTACTTTAATGGACACAACAATTAAGAGCTTGATAATACATTATCACAAGGATTTATACTCAATGACAACAACGCATTTGAAATAACATTAAATTACAGTTTTAAACACCCCCTACCCCGCGGAAAAACACACTGTATTTTTAAATGAACCATAAATCCAGAGTTCAGTCTGACTCGATATCAGCAACATGTGGAAGTAACTCCACGGGGTCTTGAAGATGAATTTGGAACGACACCTGCATGCCTGCTGATGATGATGCCACCTCAGTGTCATTGCCATCTGCACGCTGCAGGGTGGCGTTGCCCGTTATCGCTGCAGGAAATTTTAGCGATGAGGCCTCGTGACGTTGGTCAGCTCCCTGAATCTGACGTTGAAAAAGCAGAGAACTGTCTGGGCTGGGCGAGGCGTCGGCCATCGCCCTCCCTGTGGTGTCCGAGGACCTGTTATGCTCTGGCACTGTGGCAATAGAAAACGTGTGTACGTGGGTGTCAACACCAGCTAGTCACTGTCCACAACACACAAGCCGTGTTTCCATCGTCCAGCTGCGCAGTTTCTTCTTCAGCTCTGTTCTCACCTGTACACAAAAATCAAAGAAAGTATTGCAACCAATAATAGCCAATCATGGCTCAGCTTCAGAAAACAGGTGAGCCGTGGGGTTGACTTCCTCTTTAAGACTAATTTCAAATAATTCAATGCTACTGCTACAAATAGTTCTCTATGTGGGTTTAAAAAAAAAAGATCAGTGATGAAAATAAACCAACCTCTTTGTTTGCATAGCAGTAGAGAACCGCCACCAGAAAACCCTGCAAAATAACTTCAGTTCATTAAAAAAATGCATTGTTTGACTCTGAGAATGTGAAGCATATGAGTATATATTAAGTAACAAGCAGCCGTGGTGATCTTGTTCAACCTACCTGAAATGAATTTAGAAAAAGTGAGAAGAAAACTTTAAAGTAGCGCAGAGCGCCTGTGGTTTGCTCATCGGTCACAAAGATGAAGATGACCTCGTGAATGCCAAACAGGGGAATCAGCGTCAGAGTCGCCTTGGCCAGCCTAGTTGGGCGAAACAAACAGCACACAGTTCGAAATTCAGATCCTGCATTGTATTTATTCTCCTGAATTGAATGTGTGATGACTTACCGACATTTATAACTGGAATAGTCACTCTGGTTGTTGGCTCGTAGTTTGGATAGAATCACCTTCAGAATCTTCACGAATATCAGAAAGTTGATCTGTAGTTGGTGCGCAAAAACACTACTTTTAGTTTTGCACGACACGAGGGGGCGGGGGAGGTGTCCCAAATATCATACTTACGAACGAAGCAAAAAGAATGGGGGAACGGATGATCCACCAGTAGTTCATGTTCTCATTGACTGCCCAACATCTGGGAAGAAAGAACGATTATTCCCATCCGGTCCCATCGGGATTACAAGGGTTAAAATTGGCATAGTGGGCACACTTACTCTTTGTTTTCTTTCAGTATCTTCATCGCTACCCAGGGAATCACAAAGAGAAGTGGTGTTCCTATAAGACAAAGACAACATGCTGATAAAACTGCCGCACAGCAGTGGTGGGCCACTACTTCAATCACGGAATCAATCATATGTTCAAATAATATGGCCATAGCATTGCCAAGACCTTCATTTCTAAGTCTATAATAAAATTCTTTTTTTTTGCCTCCTCCTTGATATACAACGGAGGGTAATTTTCTAGTGTAGCCTGATTATTTTCATCAGTAATCAGCTTACCCCAGCCGAGACAAATGTACGGCAAGTATTTGTTACTGTCGATGAACACTGAAGCAATCAGCACAGAGTACAAATAAATGGCCTCTCCAAAGAACCAGTAGTGGTTGGCGAGAACACAGTACTGCATCAGCGCCTGTGCTATTCTGCAGCCAATCGCAGCCTGAGGACACAGAAAGCAACATTTCACACAACATCCACTCCAAACTCATGTTTAATGTTTGCTTGCCATACACATACAATAATAACAAAGATCGAACTATGAACAACAGCTCAAAATCTATTAATGGCCTGTCTGACATTTACAAATGGATGAGTAATTCTGAGGCAATGTTTCATTGAAAAGGCAAAGTGAATTAAATTTTTATCTACAATCAAACAATGTGAGCTTCTATTTTAGCAAACACGTGACACAGGAACAGCCATGATGAATTTCATACTCTTTCATTATTTCAAGTTCCCATCATAATTCTTCAAAGGACAATAGGTTCATGTTTTCTGCTACACTTGCGCAAATGTGGTGGGAATACATAAACCCCATGAACACCGTCCCATACGAAAATACACACATAAAAATTAGGGCTGAAATGCGTCCTCGAGTAATTTGCGTACCTCAGGTCAAACAAAAATGTCCGAGGCATATTTTCTGGCTCAAGTACCAGCTTATTTACGCATACACTGTCAGGAAGAAGAAGTCAAGTTAGCTGCAGCAACAATTGTTCATGCTAAACACAGATTGTCTGAGGTGTTTATTGCCGGGCACAAACTGTAGTTACAGATGACAACAACACAACATTGTCCTGAAATAATGTTCAATCGCTGGTTAAGGGTGCTAAAAAAAACACTTAATTAGGCTGACACCGTATTCTAAGGCACCTGTTGCCAGCGTTTGGCTAGCTGCGCTAGCCGCTAGCAGCGTTAGCCGGCGATATCCTAATGAAAATACACATCGACATGACTTGTACTCGTTTAGTGTTATAATAGTCGCCTGGTGACCCTTTAAAAAACAAGGTGCATGTTTCTGTGGGAACTTCTTGAAATGTGGTGGAAATGCAGACAGTTCCCGGTACCGTTTCAACCTCCCCCGTGAACACTGTCCCATACGAAAAATGCACACATTCATGGCATGTTTTAGTTTCAGGCCTCCCACCATTACCACCATGATTTAACACATTAAATGTAAATACAATTTAAATGTGATCTTTAAAGGATGACTTTCTGGGCGAGGTAACCAATGAGGAGAAGCCACACCCACCTGATGGCTGAGCATCTCGCTCACGTCCGCCAGTTTCATGATCTCACGTCCCCAGTGGCGTTCCAGCATGGTGTCCTTAACAATGATGGACACGGCCCGCAGGATGAAGGACAGGAAGAGGTTGGCATGGATGTAGTTCCGTGTGCAATGCAGTTTCCTTTCCAAGAACAAATGAAGCCTATGGTTTGCTATTATCCACCACTCTAAATATATTATACACTGTCCAGTTTTAGCCAGAAAATGGGTAACGACTAAGCCTTAAAACAACCGAGGTTATTATTATGATGAGCTGCTCTTGAAGTTTTTCAGCATTTAATTGCTGACTAGATCACAAGAAAAACAAAAAACAAAGATGCTCTAATGGCTTCCCATTGAACGAGACTACTCACAGACAAAAAACAACAGCAAACATAACGTATTGAAATATGTCTGGTGGTTTACCGAAAGCTCAGCAGAATGACAAGAGCGGTGACGAGAGTGAGGAGAGACAGGGAATAGCCCACCGTGTACAACGTCCGGAAGCTCACCATCATTTGTTTGAGCCACATCTGAAAGACATGCGCACAAATCCGAGTTTGCAGAGCAGCATGCGGGTCATGCACAAATTACATAGGCTAATACAAAGGCTAATATAGAGACTCCATTGCAGGTTCCGGGTTCATGCTCTTGCTATTTGGCATATTTTTATTTATTTATTAATTTTTTTGCACAGTTAAAAACTGTATTTAGGTCTCATTTTGGCTGTAATTCCACGAGATGGCCGCAGACTATTTACAGTAGTATGAGACGGTGTCAATTTAAAACTTAATTATAAAAATGTTATCTCATACACTTTAAACGCTTCCATCTGCTCATACAACGACAATAACAATTTCTTATTCAATATTTGACAATCAACTGCCTTGACATGTCACGTGCATTTATTCAATATCCTTTATGTCCAGGACAATTCAAAAGACAGGAAATGTGTTCTTACTGTTATTAATATAACAGCATTTTCCATTCATTGGCAGTTGGACTCAATAGTGTTTTTGTGCTATTACAATAGAGCGGAAAATAACGTGCAGGGAACCGCATGAAAATTTTGATCCTGAATATACTTTTACAGAACACACAAATATCAAATCCAACGTGTACCGCAGCAATGGAGAAAATCATTATTATTTCTCTTGCATGCCACTTAAATTGCAGCCCCTTCTTCGCTGTTGGACTTAATAGGACTTTTTGTGCTACGGCAATAAATGGCAATATACGGGACATATATGCAGGAAATCATTGAAGCGTATGAAAATTGACTGGACTTGAAAGGCAACGTATTGATTTCAGCGTGCTTGTGAAAGATCCGCAGAACGCAAAACATTCAAACGTGTCACAGCGGTGGTTAACTACCTCTTGAGATGTGACCGCTTTTTCCTCCTCACACTGGGACTTATCCCTCCACACGTGGCCGTCATGGTCGCGCTCCCAAAGGCCGTCGGCGCCGCAGCGCCGAAGCACCACGCCGCGGGACACTGGATGAAAAGAAAAAACAATTGTAGATTGTACATTTATTGTATGTCAACAAGAAGCAGCCTCGCATATGTCACCACAGGTTAGTGCAGTGGCGTGCAAAGGGTGGGGGGTCGAGGGGACTGGGGGGTGGCGCAATGGTTCTGACGAAGGTGTGTCCACTACCCCCCAACACAAACACCCCGATTGAAGGTTTTTTTTTTTTTTTTTTTTGAATAGGCAGCAAAAAAAAATGTTAAGTTGACAAAAGTATTCCGCGGCGGATCCGCATAACAACAGGCAACAGATAGATAGACTGTGATTTTCAAAATTGTCCTTTACAATCCGCACTCCGCTATCCATGCCCCCCATCAGCATGCGTTCACTCCCAGCATGCACTGGGTTGGTGGTATTTATAATCACTGTCGGTGCCGCTCACAATCGGAAATCACTGCCAAATGTGCCTTTTGTTCCGACCAATCATGCTATTGAATCGATCTTTTGACAGGCAAATATGGCTTCCTGAGATGGAAAATAATGACTCACCTTGTCATTAACTGCCCGTTTTTATACTTTTGTACTCCTCAGACATTTACCCACAGTGTTTCTCCAGTAGTCGTGCCATTCAAAATGAATACAAAGACACGATCCGATTAATTGTTCAGCCTATGCACAAATAAATATTCCATATTGGGGTACCTTGATCATACCAGGGCAGGTAGAAGGGACAGGAGATGTTGACAAGAGATCCGGCAGGAGTATCTGGCCAGCAGGCGTATCTATCAAACGTTCTGTTGCAAAACAAGCCATCTGGAAAAGGCCACACGATGACATGTTTCATTCAGAGGATTTTGCATGGATTCCCAACAAGCGACCTTTGCCTCGTCTCTTATTGCAAGATATGCCAAACGTCTACATACCTTGAGGCGGCGGCTCATTTTCAAACATCTCCATACAGTCGTCCTTATACTGCACCCACTTGTGAAACGTTTCCTCTAATACTTTCCCGCTGCCCATGTCAATCTGCAATTATATCCACGCCCCGCAAGCACCAACAGGAAGGACTCACTGCATCTTGATTCCAGCTTTGAATGCTCGACTCATCCATTCACATTTCAAGCACAACCTTCTACGTGTGACATCATGATGTCACATGTACTTCCGAGGGACAGGAGATGGTGTGTGATGAAAGCACGCTTAACATTTGACACTGGATTGGCCATGTGTTGCAGATTTCTAGATTTCTGTCAAAAAGATCTTCAAATTGTCTTCCAATTCACAATTGTCATTTCAGAGATCTGTAATATGCAAATTATGAATATCAGCAAATAAATCATCTGTAACTCCAGTTTGAAGATATCTACAATTTGAGCCTGACAAGTCATTATTCAACCGATTGATCGGACAGGCAATTAAATCGGATGTTGTTAGTGCTCCAAAAATCAGCGAAAGAATCCGGGTTAAGGCACCAGAAAAGAAGTTGTTGTATTCATTACATTTTTTTATATTAATCGTACAGTAAATCTGTTATCGGAATTTTATTTAGCCAAATATCAGAATTGGCCTAAAAAAAATCCATATCTAATCTACATGTGAATATTAATCCATAAAACACTCATTGGCAAAACCAAACCCTATATCTTCACTCTCTGTTCCAGAAGTTTCTTATTCATTTGGTCCACTTTTCAGTTTTCAGATAAATAGCATTTCTATTCATTTCAATGGGAAAAGTTGAATTGAGACACGCGTGATTTGAGATTTCCCGTCAGTGGTAGCCGCTCATTTTCTGCCACTCGGAAGTACCCCGGCACCTATCCTTCAAGCACATTAGACATTTCCTCACAAAAGGGGCGAAAAACCAAACTAACCATGGGCAGTTTGACAAGCAGCAGACATATCACGGTCATGATGTCTGCTGTTGTTGCCATCGTGACTGATGTTTTCTTTGTCACTTGTAACACTGAAAGAGAAAGCGCTAATTTGAAGCATTTACTTCCAGACATGTACACCACATTCAATCAGTTTTCAAGCTCTATCTATCTCTTTATCTCTATCTTTTGTTTATCTATCCATCTCTCTCTCTCTCTCTCTGTCTCACTGTCTGTCTCTCTCGCTCTAGATAGATAGATAGATAGATAGATAAGGTATATTCGTCCATTCTCTACACAGCCTTTTTCCTAAAAGATCTTAAGTCTTCCAACGATGACAAATAGTGACTTTAAAAGTGATGCAATTCACCACTTTTCTTTTGAGTTTCTGCAAGATGACTGCGGTCACATTCCAGATAGATTTTGCTTCCGAAATGCTCCAAGAAACCATAAAAAAATAAATGAATAAAATAAGACATCAATTCAAATTGTCGCTTTGTGTAGTGACACGGCGGTTTTAGCAGCAAATGGAGCAAAAGTTGTCTCGCCGTGGCCAGTTTAACAAAGACATTTTGACAAATCACTTCAGAGAAGCTGGCATGTCAAAACAATTTTCAGACAGTTAATAATATACCGGTACAGCTCCAAAAAACATTTTCAGAACCTCTTATATTTGAAAGTACTCCCATAAAAGACTGAGGCATGCCCTGTGTCCCTTGTATACAAGTTCATTTGAAAGCAAAGGCAAGAAAAACAATTCAACAGGCGCAATTTCACTTATAATACGTGTTTACTTTTAAGACACTGTTGTGAATACAAATTTAGTGATAAACACGTTTTGCTCCAAAAAACTGCACGTGATCAGAAGCAAAATCAGCCAATGGATTTGAAAATGATTTCTAACATCATCTCTTGAATGTTCTAGTGTTGTTTTAGTGGGCCACAATTTATGGAAACATCAATGGCATCCTCCTGTAATTATCCAACCACCTTTGTGGGAGGGAATCCTATTCATAAGGCAACTCGATTGTACTGCATGCCATTCAATCTTTTGCTTGAGAAGCAGTTAATTCAACATGCAAATTGAACTCCCTTTGACACAGTATGAGAGCATCTCTCTTCTCACATAAATCCACACCAAAAGTGCAATTATTTGACAGCGGATGTAGCTTCATCATCTAGTAAGATTTTCTTTCAGCCCTGCAAAAAAGAAGACAACGTTTACAAGAAAAAGAAAAAATGAGACTTACAGGTAACTGCAGAGGAACGTAGCGTGGAAACTTCCCGTGCTGTGCTGATGTCCGTCACGCCGAACCTGCACGCGGAGCTCGCCCTTTACATTCTTTTCTTTAAAAAAAAAAATTTTAAAAAATGTGGCCGCAGTCGCACACGCCGCTGTGCAACGAGGCAAGCCAGCTTTATTTTGCGCGCGCTCCCGAGTGTCCCGCAGCCGCTTCACCTCCACCGGCGACGTGCTTTTGAGTCACATAAATACAAAGCGTCAACTTCAGTTTCAACTCCCAAATCATAATGCGTGTTTCTTGTGATTGTCAGAAAGGTACGTGTCTTTTTAGTGGTTAGAATGTCTGAGTTGAAGGTTTGGGTTTATGTGTTCGATTCTGGTGTCTGGCATGAATTTGTGCTGCATGAATGTAAAAAAAAAAAAAAAAAAAAAGCCTACCTGAACAGCTGAAGTAATAATCAGCGGGGCTTAAAACGGCGGCAGGTTGGTGCTGACTCCCTAAATTTCAAAGTGATTGATTATTTTCTTTTTTTTAAGATTTCCATTTCTTTCAATTGAGTTATACAGGTGAGGTTATGTCATGTTATTAACTGACATGAACAACTAGAACATCCCCCTTTTTTTTTTTTTGCACTGAATCAATTTCCCAAAGTATAAGCCACCCAAGTTCACAGCTCTTTTAACACTATAGATTCTTCACCTTCCTTGTCATCACCCATTGATTTTATTAAACACGCTGGGCGTAATGACGCAGCCGAGAGCAGCAAGCACAACCTCTCCGAGCCCGTTTGAAGAAAGTAACCATAACCTAGCAACAAGTGACTCCTGGTCTGCACTGTGCTTCTTTCTCATTTATAAAATGCAATTGGTCACAATGACACATGAGTTTTAATTGTGCCATAAGCAAAGAGCAGAACTCTTCAAGGGTGCAGTGATGTCCCACATGCCTGTTATGTCACTGAATCAATCGGACACACACTACAGACCTTTATTGAGAAATACATCAAATGTTGGTGTTCGACAAAATCAAGTTGCGTGGATCTGATGAATAAAGTGAACATTTCACTCGGTGTTATTCGTGATTCAGGCTTGGAATCAATACAGTTCATTGCTTTGAAACGTGACTTTTTAAGGTTTGTTCGAGTCCGAGTGCCTGGCCACCCTTCAAGCATGAAATTCAACGAGTAAATCTAAGAAGCCACTTGACACCTTATGTGCACGACATCCTCCAAGACTGGCACATATTTTATATTTAAAACATCTCATTGCACAGCACCAAACGGAAATGTCATAAAACATATAATTTTATTACTGCTTTATTTTATATGGCATGTACCCTTAGGGGTAATATAAGGGTACATGTCATATAATACGTACCTCTAAGGGAACATATTATATACTATGTACGCCTTTAGGGATAATTTCCTGCTGCCCACCTGATGATCTCCCTCCCACTGGTTGGCAATCCCTGCTCAAAGATAGGGGGGGGTTAACAGTTATTTGAAATTGCCAATAACAATTCAAATGAGCGTCAATTATTCGATTTTATTTGCATTGTGAGTAGCAGACGACTAGGTAGTAGAGTCGACTGTACCTCATTTTTGATGAATGTTTGGGCCTACTACACTGCTGCATTTTAATGTTGGTCAACATGGTGGCACTTGGAGAGCTCCATACTTTTTGAGGTAGCATTGAGTAAAAAGTTTCAGAGCCACTGGTTTAAACAAACTAATAAGACTTGTTAAGGAAGGCATCAATTACTGATGATTTTTGCTATTTGCAGCAGGGCTCGGTGCTTATCCCGCGAATAGCGGGGGAAAATAAATGGGCGGTGGGGGGGGGGGGGGGGCGTAAGCACTCAAGTGAAGTCAGGATGAAGATTTTGAAGTTGGGTCCCGCTGACGTCGAGCGATCACGGCGAGAGTCGCTGGTAAGCCCAGCAGCCGTCGCCCCGGCGCTGATGCGCGCCCAGCTCTGCGTCGGCCGCCACTTTGGTGAAGACGATGCGGTCGTGCAGCCTGTTGGTTTGGCCCTGCCAGAACTCTATGAGATGGGGCTTCACCACGTAGCCCCCCCTAGTGGACGACAGAAGAATACAGCGGACGGAAGGGGAGCTTGCGGTTTTAGCTCGGAAAATGTCATATTCAGGGGGAGGAAATGTTACTAGAGAATGTCGTTTCTGCGGAAGGAAGGCGTCAAATCTCCTAATTTGGTGGTTTTATTGTGAAAATACTCACCAGTAGTCTGGCATCGGCACTTGTGTGTCCTCATACTTCTCCTCTAGCTCTGCATTTTTCTCTCTCAGGAACTAAAAAGACGATCGACAAGTGAACGTTTCAAAGAGGTTCGTGTGGACCGTTACCTGAAGAAAGTAACTTAGTTACGTTACTGACTACTTGATGATTTTAAGGTTAAAGGCAACCTTTTCTGAGTTTACATAAGTAAGAATTTTTATTAAAAAAAAAAAAAAAAAAAAAAAGAGCCTTTACGGGTTTCTTTTTTTTTTTTAACGCAATGGCATGTTTTTGATGCTAGATAACACTTTGTCAACAGCACAGAGTGTGCAAGTCAACACAAACATATTTTTTTCAAGAATATGTTCTATGCGAGCCCATGAGTTGAAACAAGACATTCTGATATATACTGCGTTTGTGGAATAAGAGTTACTCCACCCGTTTTTAGCCATCTCCGGGGGCGGCCATTTTGTCACTTCTGTCGACTGAAAATTACAAAACAACTGCTCAGGGCTTTTAAGATTCTGTGCACTTTTTGAGACACTGCAAAGTAACTGTAGTCACATTGCTACACTGAGAAAACTAAGATTAGTTGTTACTGTGAAAAATTGACGTTTGAATAATGCGTTACTTTCTAGCGCGTTACCGGCGTGACTGTTCGTGTGTTTCGAGAGGCTGCGGTTCCTCTTACATCTCTATTGGGAACCGGCGTGCTCTGCCTGCTGACCACCGCCCCGATCTGGCTGCTTTTTGGCCGCGAGCGGAAGTAATCGCAGGAGCTCTGGTAGGGGATTCGCTCCACCTCGCCCTCGATGCGGATCTATCAGGACAAGAGGCGCAAATCAGTCCCGACCAAGAGAGAGAATCGGACGTGGATGTTGTCTCACCTGTCTGTTCAAAGGCTCCCAGTAGAAGACGAGACAAGCGTGTGGGTTGCTCTCCTGTGGATAGATGACAGCATGACTGCGGTGATGTTGGAGGAAACAAAGGTCAAAGGCCACAGCCACTCACCAGCTCCGTTCCCTTGCGGCTCTCGTAGTTGGTGAAGAATCGGAAGCCGTAGTCGCTGTAGCCTTTGAGCAGAACCATGCGGGCCGACGGACGTCCGTCTCTGACACATAAAAGTGGGAAGTAACCAAGTCCAAATACTTAGTGTACCCGATTTTTCAGGTGCCTGTACGTTGAGTATTTCTTTTTCTTTGGAACCTATCCTCTGTTATTTGCTGAAAAGCTCACCTATTTTTGTGCCCAAAGTATTACAAGACAATGGCGCCACTTGGTGGAATCTTGGTATAGTAGTATTTCATTTAGTCATGTCTTGTTTTGTTTTGTTGGCAGTTCTCGAATGCAATATAGTGGCAGCTACTGTTGGGGAGGACTTATTCAATGACAGATTTGGTTTTTTTCCAGCTAAAGTATCGGCGGCAGGTATCAGCAGCCTCGACGATCACCCGAAAACTTAAAATAAGGCTGTATCAAGGTATCGATACTCGCCCCATCCTTAGTCGTAAACATACAGTCCATGTTTGCGGTTGCTCACTTGGTTGCCGTGGCGATGCACATGGCGTTGGCTTCGCCAACCTCAGGACACTTAGAGGCTTCGTCAAACCAGCTTCCAAACTGTTTAATTGGGTCCAGAGAAGTCAGCTGGTTCTCCTCGAAACACTAAAGGGAATACAATCATATTGTAAGTGACGCCTCAGCATAGAGCGTGCATGACGAGAGATATGTCATATGCATTTTTACCACCATTAAAAACAGCTCCCAAGTGTCTTAATAACATGCCTGTGATGTCCTTTCAACACTCAATGTTGGAAACTCAATGGAAATGTATCTTTTATTTATGTGTAGGGACACCTCACCCGACCACCCAACTGAAAGATTTCCACCCCACGTTGAGAATATATCAGAGGCTAAAGCTGGTTATACTGCTAGTAAATGCCAATCTGTGCTGACACTGCAGCTCTGCTTACCTTCTGGCGCTGAGTCAAACTGGTTCATTCGCTCTGGAACATCAGCTAGCCTAGCTGACAAGCCACTGGCTAATAAATGCAATGGGGTGGTTATTGTGTAAATTAGCCCATTATGTAACTGTGCAGAACAGGTTTTTGTTTTTTAGAAATGGGCATAATCAATGATTAGCTTCGTTGTTTAATTTGATAGGTCCTGCAGGCACTCCTGAGACCATTTGTACACAAACGCTAAAAGGTCCGTTACTGTTATATGTTGTCTTTAATGTGCATTCAGTCAAAGGTTGTAACCTTCAGTAGCATTTTGGGACTATAAGCAGATCTCCACAAGAGTTATTCCAGATTCCAGCCTTATTTCAACGTAAACTCACCTCCTCGTCTCCTTTGTATTTCTTCCTCATGTGACTGAGATCCATGCTGGAGCTGTCACGTGTCGACAGTCTGCGGAGAAAGTTTGGAAAGTCGCTTCGTTTGCACGCAGTCGGAGGCGAAAGGGACGCGCGATTAGCACCAATTATTGATACAATCGGTCCCAATGACAGTGTGCGCCTCATGCTTGTCGCCAATGTGACGTAACGACGAATTTGCTTTACGTAAAAAAATTACGCAAGTTTTGTATCCGATGTCAATGTATAACTTTGTTTATTGGCAAACAACTGATAGTATACTCCTTAACCATTGGTTTATAATAGGCGTTAAGTGATAATGCATGGATGGATGGATAGTAGTTAGTAGATAAAATGAGTCATTCACGAAAGAATGTGCGGAAGCATGCACGGTGGTGCGTTCAGGGAGTATCGTCCCGATGAATTTCTAAAAAGCTAAAACGAACGCGGACATTTTAAAATTAATTGAGATGAAGAAAAATACATTTAAGTTTATTTTATTTGTTTTTTCTTGTTATCCGTCTTGGTCAGCTAAAAATGTGTTTCATATTTTTGTAACAAAAAATATTAATTTGTCCCAAAGCACTTTTAATGTAGCTTTTACGTCACTTCCGGAGTATAATTTCGTGTCAGACATGGCGGCGACCTTGTGTGGAAATGTATTACCTAAAAAAGGTAATGTAGCGATAACGATATCTTTTATTATACAGTATATAAAATTTATCAAGACATTGCCCCCCAGCCGTGCTTTTAGCGGAGTTACTGCTAAGCTGCTGCTCCCCAATGAGACTTTAGTTAGCTTGGAGTGTTTTTACTACCGTATACAGTAAATAAGAAAGAACTGCGGTTGTGTTCGCAATAATTCTCTAATTTCTTAGTTCGTGGTCACTGGATTAAAAAAAATATATATATATATATATATAGTGGACTGTATTGATCACTCATCGATGAATGAAAAGTCAATTTTCGAATTACGTCGCTATGTAGCGGACCGTCTATATTGAATATGGAACAAATATATTCTAAATAACTTTTAAATAACACAATAGTTATATTTCGCAAGTTACAAAACGCGTATTTCAAGATGAGTATATTTTGCAAAAAATGTCCGTTCATGTTGTGTTGCTCCACTTTTATTAAAGATATTTTCCCGCCACAGCTCTCGTGTCATCTCTGTGATACATCATGGGATGTATATGATTATTTTTTTTCTTTGACACATTAATTTATACACGTTTTTTCAGTTCAAGCTTTTTTTCTGAACCGCAAATAAACACCACAGAAGAAAAAGACACTCTTTTTTTCAAAAAGACACTGGCCGGTATATGATAGTGTCTTCCTTCCAGGATGGCTCCCCCTGACTCAGAGCATTCGGCACGGCTCAAAAGCCGTCACCCGCCACAGGAAACCGATGCACTTCCTTAAACAGAAGCTGATGGCATTGACACAGTACATCCCCCCGAAACCGGCTGCTCCCCCGGGCGCATACCCACCCGAAACAGCCGTGGTCCAGGAGCAGGTAATAGACATGTCACAAGACAGCTCATGCAAATCTTACACAATTGATTAAAATCAGAAATTTGATTTTTCTGTAAAATGAATAAATAGATACACCAGGTTTTGTTTTAGAGCCGTATTTCCTTGCCCTTGTTGTCCCTAATCTTGTGGTTACATCCAAATTGAGCAGTGACTGCCTGTCAAACTTATGGAAGTGTCAACTAAAGTTCTTTGTGCTCAGGAGAGTCCCTTGACGAGGCTGCTGAAGCGAGACCTGGAGGGGGTCTTCTGCGACTGCAAGATGGTCGCTGTGGCGCAGAACAATGGCTCCACCTCTGGTGACATGTTGATGCTCAAGAACAGGTTCCACAAACATGGCATTAAGGTCAAGTTCTTCCCCAACCAGGTAATCAAATAGAACAACCAGGAAGTGTTAACTCAGCAGTCAGAAGCAGTTTAGATTGTTTACCTTGTCACCCCAAAAATTATTTGACGACAAATTCTGTATCTTTGTTCATCTCCAGTAACTGCCCTAGCTCAGTAAAGGCCGTCAAACACTGACGTAATGTCCGCACTTGCTCGTGTGCAGGTGATGCGCTCCTTCCTCAGCAATAGCATTTACAGCAACATGGCTCCTCTGTTCATCGGGCCCACCGTGCTGTTTGTCAGCGAAGAACCCAAGGTGAAGGAAATGCTCTCCACGCTGCGGGTCACCCCGCAGATGATTCTACTAGGTACCTTTTTATTTTTTTAGTCACATGATTTCGAGGACAGCTTACAAACATTCTAAAATTGTCTATTTTACAGGAGCGTGTATCGACAACACGCTGCTGAGCGCGCAAGGCGTGGCGAGCTACGGCAAGCTGCCGTCGGTCACCGTGGTCCAGGGCGAGCTGGTGAGCGGCCTGAGCTTGCTGGCCTCGCAAACCAGCACCTTGCTACAGCGGCACCCCGCCCACCTGACGGCGCTGCTGCAGCAGTACGTGGCGCAGCAGGACCAAGCGGAGAAAGCACCGTGAGATGAGGAACGTCCCGGGACGTTCAGGTGCCGTGCGCGGGCGAGGGAGGAACGCGCACGCTGGACTGCTGCCTTGATTTCATAAGGTCTTAATTATCTTTATTTACATTAAAGGTGTTTTGCGACAAATTGTTCGTTTTGCTTTTTCGCTGGCCACTTCATTACGCACTAGAGCGGTGTGATACGCTCACATTGATTTTCCACCAAAATCTGACTTGTGATATTGATTTTTTTTTTCCACTCTTTGCTTATCAAAAAAGCAAAATGACATTATGATAATGCTCCCTCTTTGGGGGAATCAACTTTTTGATACACAGTGGTCCCGTGCAGCGGTATAATACAGAAAAATACTTGGAGATGGTTCTCAATAAAAGGCAGTCATTCATCACAGAAGAGACAGGCTATATGCATGTGAGTATTATCATTTTTGTTAGCAATAAAATGAATGGATTTGTTTAAAATACACCAAGTTTCATTCTCTTTGTTTGATGAACTGCTGCTTTTTGTAAAGTGAGGTGAGTTCACTGCCATCATACTCCAATTTTATTTTGCAAGTGAAAGCAAAAGAAAAAAAAAAACGATGACTGGAAATTCAATTTGGAAAAAATCAGGTCAGGCACGACCATATTACAAATTCTGCTTTTACTTAACAAAAGTGAACTTCTCAGTATGATGACAACAATAAACACGTTAAATGAATACCCACTTTGATGCAAAAAGTGAGAATTCACAGAAAAACAAAGTGTCCTGTAAAATTGACTTGTGATGACACCGTGTGGCCTGTAGGTGGCGTGGTCTAACAAACGCACAAATGGCGACAGCTCCTGGCCCGCTAATCCTCAGATTAGCGCGCGTTCGTTAATCTGAGGTGCACAAGAGTGAAGAGGGTGGACTCCCCACCTGCTCCCCTGCAGGCCTGCCTTGTATAATTCCCACTAATGCGGATCACGTCCAAGACGTCCTGGTGCGTGCATCTTCGTGAACGTGCATCCTGGATGACAAAGGGAGAGACGCGCGCACAGGATTTGAAGATTGTGAATCTGCTTTAGTGGACCCTCCGGAGAATCGAGAAGGCCGGACTATGACCCACGCAACTGACATCCAGGTACGAGTCATGGATTGCTTGTGCTTTCTGTTTTTATGCTATGAACTGAATCAAAACATTAAATACTGAGTGTTTTGAAATTAATATGCTTAGATGACTAAAATGATTGATCAAATATATAGCATAGTTTTGCAGCACTATGGTCCAACTCATTAAAAAGGTTAGGGTCATGCAGCCCACTCGGTTCTTTAATCCGGCCCACCAAGCATTTACATGATCAACTGTCCTTATACTCTTCAGGTCTTTTTTTTTCTTCCCTAACTTGTGTTTTTTTTTTTTAATTCGATTTCCTCATTAATTACATCATTATCATTTGGACAGTAATTTAAGATGGAACAACTTGAAAATATAAATGATTTATGGCAATAATGTGAGTTAGCACAACAAAGTAAGCAAATTGTTTCTTCCAAATCAATTTGTTCAGTCGTTTTCACTTCTGTCTTTAATTTGGGGTTCAATGCAAGGTTCTGTGAACTCTCATTTTTTTTGCTCTTGAAATGCGGGAAAGAATTGTCACAAAAGCAAAATTTAAAACATTTTATTGCTACTATTGCCTTGAAATTTTGAGTTCATCGAACTTTTTTTTTTTTAACAGTGTATAGTGAATAATATTACTTTTATGTACTTTTAATAATACAAAATATTATATTAGAAAAATGGACATTATTCATAATAAATAATTAGTTGATTCTAAATAAAACTTAAAATAGTAAATAAACATTTTCCTTAAATCATTGTCTGTTTGATTTATTGCAAATAATGAAGCAAAAATAGCAGTACTTTTTTAATGCCGAGAGTGAATATGCAAGATTATTTTATATAAATATCAGGTCAATTTTGAAATTAATGATGATAAATGAGTAAAATCAACTATTTGACATGCTTTTTTAAACTCATCTTTGTCTGTTTTAAAAATCAATTGTGCACTGCAAAAATCTGTCAAAATGATTGTCTTAATAATGTGCGACTCGATTATTTTGACAAACTCACCATCTGTAAAATAAGCAGTGCACTTTGCCTTCTGTTAATCATGATACCACATTATTGCCATAATTGGATAATAATAAGCACATATACGTTTATTGTCAACTTCTTACTCCCTATTGGTCATTTTAAGTGAATCAAATATGTTGGCATTATCATTATGAAGGAACATTAACGCTGGAGATGAGAAACATTACGTCATTACTTCTAGATCAGACCATAATAGCAGATAGCGGAATGAGTGGCACTAAACAGCCATCATATTAGTGTCCTCAAGTCAGTTGATAGGGGTTTGCGGTGGGGGGGTGCAGTGTCATCTTAAAGGCTTTCGATGAAATCCTCCGAAATATTTGTGGGGTGTGTACAAGCAAGATGGTGCTGAGATATCGTCTTATCGCAACCAACCGCACGCTGACAAGAAAGCGCTGACATGCTCAAAAAAGGTCAAAGCGGCTCGTTTAGCCAGTGCAACGGGAAACGCTTCGGCCGCCGTGTTTGGTTGAGAGGAGGAACTTTTTCTCGTGCAAAGGCCTTAGGAAAGTGGACTTCAAATAAAACAAATGTTTTTTTCACCCCAAAAAATTGATTTCCGGTTTCAATCATTTTTTTTTCCTGAGCTGTCAAAACTGTTTGGCTCGGCTGGTCCAAAAGTCTGACACCGCATCCCCTCCATCTGTTTTTTTTTTAAACACATACATCGGGTCAAAAGATTCTAACATGTCAACAGGTCATTTCCTGAATGACGCCAATTTAGCAGGTTACCTGAAATAATCGTTATACTACTGCTACAATATATTTGACTATATATAGACAAACACTGTAAAACAAACAAAAAAACTTTGGGGCAAAAACAGTTTAAGTTAGAACAACTTTTAAAAATAAATTGATTTATGGCAACAATGTTAGCGCACCAAAAAAAATTGCTGAGAGGTTTTCACTTATATCTTTAAGTTGGGGGACAATGCAAAGGACAGTTAGTTCTATAAACTAGGATTTATTTGTGGTGAAATGTGTGACAGACAATTTTCATAACAGTAAAACTTAAAATATTTTGTTGAATTGCCCATCTTAAAATGTTATCAAAGATGGTTACCTTGTAATTTTGAGTTCACACATTTCTTTGAAAAAAAAAAAAAAACTAGAGTGCCTGGAAAGAAAAGTCACCCAAAAAAAAGTGACAAAACGTTAGCAACTAGTTGAAAGCAAAAAAAAAAAAACTCTTCTGGAGATTTGTGTGTCGACAAGCTCGCCAACAAATCCTCTCATCCCGTTTCCTCCACCTGCGAGGTCACTTCCTCTCATCTCGCTTATGTAACACAGGATTCAAAAGTATTGGGACACCTGATGCATGTGCGCTTCTTGTCGGATAATTTGAGCGGTCAGAGGTCACCGATATCACCGAAAGGAAAATAAACTTCCCCCAGATGTATTCACAAAGTAATCCATAATCAATTAAATGTTCTTCCATTAGATGGCGGAATGTCCGATTCCATCCACGTTGCCAATCACACGAGAGAATGATAGCAAAGTGTTCAATGTAACAGGCCCACCTTACATACCCAAATTTGTGAGTAAATTTGTGTGCCGTGAGATTTTTCTATTTGCATGCACTGTAGCATGTAGTTACTCGTGTTGCTAAAAAGGTCTGCTTGAAAAACCAATTAGGGCAAAGTTAGTAATCCTCCTGGCAACCGCGCTGGGAAACGTCGGGACGTGCTGGTGCGGCTAATAGCGGCACGTGTACCGTCGTCTTTGGACCGGATGCCTCACACGAACAAGACGCAACTTTATCATGTTTTGGTGGTGGTGAACGATCTCTTACAAATCTACATGCACCAAATACATTCACACATATACAAGAGACGTGTATCTGTAAAAGTTCACTATTGTGGTCCAAATGAGGATTGTTTGGCCTTGGAACGAGGGACAGTTCAACGTGATACAGTACAGTATATGTTTAATTTTTTAATCCATTTCTCATGTCATACTGTTGTGGCCCCTGTAGGTGGTTGGCGGGGTACTTTGCATCAGATGCTAACGGCTCCAAAATGACTTCCTATGGCTCGGCCCTCAATCGCAGCCAGTCGCTGGCCAGCGGCCTGGAGAAGTCGTCGCCCACGTGGAACAAAGCTCCTCACTCCCGGAGCAGCAGCACGTTGTCGTCTCGACACTCGCGACAGGTGAGGGCCTATTGGAAAAACGACCGGGCCTTCTGTCAAAACGGGCGTCCAAATAAGTTCTTTCTATCAGCTGATCAAAGACTGGGAAGTGGTCGACGACGTCCAAGTAGAAGCAAACGCCGCGGGGGAACATCCTCAGGAGTTGAGCGCGCCAGGCGTCTGTGAAGGTTATCTTCTCAAGAGGAGGAAGTGGCCGCTTAAAGGCTGGCACAAGGTGACCAAAACAAAGTCGTGCTTTTTATGATCGGTCCTCAAAATGCTCATCAAACTTTCAATATTTCGTCCCTTCAGTCTAATATGAATGTTTTTCTTCTTCATACAGCGATACTTTGTACTGGAGGGAGGGATCTTGAGATACTGTAAAAATCAACAAGATGTAAGTGCATACCATGAAAGACATCCTCACAAGAACATGTCATGCTAACTCATATTGGGAACGCTACTTGCCAAATGCTAATGCTGTATGTCATGCAATACCCACTGTGCTAACGCGTGCGACTTAAACATCCTGCTTTTATGTCATATGTTTAATGCTACCGTGTCACATTAACACATACTACGATTACATATATACGTATCATGTAAAAACATAACACATATACTCCGAACATCTAATATTAATACATCCTTCTGAAACATTTGGCTAATACACAATGCTAACATGTCAGGCTAACTCCACCTACTTATGCATCCTAAGTTTGCATCCCACTAGCACAATTTGAACACATTACACTACTCCAACATGTCATGTAAAGATATAATGCTAACATTTGATAGCTACTATCACATGCTACATTAACACATCCTTCTTAAGCATATTACAAACATATCTGTAGACATAAATACATGATAGTAACACAAAATGCTAACATGTCACGCTAGCAGGACCATAAGACTACACAGTAATACGTAAGAATCCTTCTATTGCTATTTTAACACAGGACAAAGTAGTACATCAAATGCTAACCAGTCATGCTAACACATCCTTCTCATACATCCTTCTTCAAGTATGCACATTTTAACACAAAACGCTGACTTGTCAAATGAACACAACCTACGTAGGCCTGCGTAAAAAGCCTACAACTGTGATTTTAACACAATACTACATCATAAGTGCCATCGTATGCTAACACAAAATGCTAACAGGTCTCCATAGGAAGAGTGCAGGGATCTCTGGACATTAGCAGTGCTGTCATGTCCATCAACAAGAAGTCCAACCGGATTGACTTGGACGCAGGGGACATTCTGTATCACATGAAGGTGAACTTGAAAAATATATATATTTATCTATACTTCATGTATATCAAATGTGTCTTTGATGTCGGAAAGAGACGGTAAATGTTTCCCGTGCGACTGAAGGCAAAGAGCCACGAGCTCTTCTACATTTGGGTGACCAAGCTGCAGGCACATCGCTCATACAAGAAGAGCGAGGCGGCGGCGGCGGCGACGGGCCACAGCGTCATCCACAACAACGGACACCTGCTGACGCTCACGCCCGACGCCGGCTTCCTCGGCGGCCAGCCAAAGTGTTTCCCGCAGACCTCCGCCAAGGCGGCTGTCAACAGCAAAGTGTCGGCGTGGCTGCAGCAGAGTCCTGCTCCTGACGCCTGTGCTCAAGGTCCACAGCGGTTAACGTTTGTGTTATGACAATGTCCTTTCATTTGCGTTCATGAGTCACATTCATCACATTGATACGAAACAGCTACCTCGTGTTTACAAACACACAACTGTTGATCCGAGTTGCTTGGAAGAGCCACACGCTGCTTCACAAAGCTCACTCCGTCCCTCCTTCTAGAACTGAACCGTTGCAATTTGGACCTTTCCGAACTCAATCGGCTGATCCAGAGGATGCAGCAGCTGGAGGCGGGCCAGACTTTCACGAACGGGGAACTGCAGCGTATCATCAGCACACAGGTGCCTCCGTGTGCCTTGGATGTTATTTTGTATTTCAACATGTTTTTAAAACTCATGATCATATGTTTTGGTCTGTTTGAATACAGAATCTTTCCCTGGAGAAGCCAAAGAAGCAAAAGCCAGGAAGAGTGTGGGGTCACTCTCGCACCCTGTCCAGCGTGGAAGCGCTGGGAATGGTGAGGTCATGTATGGACAAAAGTATTGGGACACAGCTTCTAACCACTTAAAAGTTACTTACTTGCCCCTGAATTTTTCGGTGGAAGTGTACATGCATACATACATATATGTAGTGTACAATCTGTAGCGGTTTCAGAGTGTAACAGGACAAAAAAAACATTGTTATTATCTTTCCATTCCAAAAAGCCTGTTCGCAGGATGACAAAATCGGTGAGTGCTTAGTGGGCAGTTCCAGAAATGTGCGCAGTTTTGTGACTGTTCCGTGTCAACCAATCAACACCCAGGCATTGTCTAGCTCCGCCCCTTTCAGCGACCCAAGGCTGCCAAAAAGTGGTTATTTTGGTAACCTTCTGAGAATGAAAACACATTGAGTGTTGTACTAAACTGTGGTGCTGCAGACTAGTTTCCTTTGGGTGGTTTCTTTGCACTATTTGGCGGAGTGGACGAGTTGAGCGCTGCGCTCTTTTTGTTCAGTTGTCCTCCGGCCCTCTGAGCAGCTCCTCCCACTTCGGCGCCTCCGTTCCTTCCATCCCGGACTACGTCTATTCCCAGCTGGCCCCCCTCGATGCCGCCTCATCCGCAGAGGGCAAGAAGATCCAGCAGGACATCTGTGCCGTGTCGCTGCGAGGTAGTGCGCACATACGCAGTCTTCTCGTGAAGTTCATATAGGGGTTAGGATGACATAATCATTGTGTGTGTTGCCACGGTTACCTTGAAAAAGTAACGTAATTACTTTCCTGATGACTTGATTTCAAAAGTCCTGGCCACGCTCCAAACGGTCCACCACTCACTGTGCCAAGAGAGGCAGAAGCTGCAAGAAGTCTGGGAGAACCACGACGCCCCCCAGTCCCACACAGAAGAGGTGGCAACAGGGAGGTGTTCGTCCCACAGGCCTCCCTCGGTGGCCGAGTCGACGGCCGAGTATTTCGACGCCAGCGATGACCTCCTCTTTGGGAGTTCCTCCGACGTGTCGGATGAGTCGGGACTAAGCGATGGAAGCACGTCCAACTCGGAGCCGGAGGAAGGACATTGTGAGTCGAGTTCAAAATTGCGAACAAAATAACCCAACTTGTGTTACTTCCCTACACGTGTTGAATGTAAAATGTGACTTTGCTGTTGGGTTAATCCAACTTGACCGAATAAATGGCCCATAATGTAATTCATTGATATGAAATATTTACTTAATTTTCATTCAAACCATCAAGCAAAATCTTTCCCATTGTTTTATTCCTCTGAGCATGAATTTTCAAGCAGGACACCCCTGTAAGGGATCCCTTGATCCAAAAACTTTGAGGACCCCCCCCCCCCCTCCCCCCATTCTAGAGAATAATCATGAATATCATTCTCCACTTCCTGCTCTTGACAGTATCCGCCACCCGAAAGTACCGCGCCAGCATCTCCAGGACTCCTCACAGCGTCGCTCCGAAGAGCAGCGGCCGGCGAACGTCGCTTCCGGCGCCCTGTCCGGACAACAGTCACGTGGGCCTCATGGCCATCCTCTACAATAACATCGGTACGCGGCAACACACTCAAACCGACACCGCCCTCGAGTGCTGATAAACGGTGTGAAAAATACCGACCGATATTGCGGTGCAGGCAAAGACCTGGCTCGCGTGTCCATGCCGGCCGCTCTCAACGAGCCCGTCAACCTGCTGCAGCGACTGTGCGAGGAGCTGGAGTACAGCCAGCTGCTCGACACCGCCAGTGCCACCGCAGACCCTTACCAGAGGATGGTACACACACACACACACACACACACACACACACTGCCAAAGGGAAAAATTATACCCCTGTAGTAGATAAGAGACAGTATAAGTATAAGAGAATAATGAGAATGTCTGACTATGTTGTGTTGTCTCTCCGTCAGGTCTACATCGCCGCCTTCGCCATCTCGGGCTACTCCACCGCCACCTTCCGAAGCCGCTACAAGCCCTTCAACCCCGTTTTGGGGGAGACCTACGAGTGCGTGCGGGACGACCGCGGCTTTCGCTTCATCAGCGAGCAGGTCAACCACAAAAAAGAAAAGTCGATAAAATTATTCTCATTCAAGGGCCTGAAGGATTTATTTGTTTAAAGGGGAAGTCGACGCAAATATATTTTTTTCAAGAATATGTTCTATGCAAGCCCACTAGTAGAAACAGTATTTTGATAAATATTGCGTTTGTGGAATAAGTGTTCACCCACTCGTTTTTCGCCATCTCTGGGGGCGGCCATTTTGTCTTCTGTCGACTGAAAATGACATCACAACTGACATCACGGCTGAGATTCAGAAAACAGGTCAGCCGTGATTGGTCCTTGTGAGCAGTTGTGACGTCATTTTCAGTGGACAGAAGACAAAATGGCCGCCCCCAGAGATGGCTAAAAATGTGTGCATTTTGCTGCTTAATTCATATCCCACAAACGCCAAATTCATCAGAATGCCGTGTTTCAACTAGTGGGCCTGCTGGGAACATACTCTTGAAAAAAATATGTTTGGGTTGACTTCCGCTTTAAATGTTTATGTGAAATGGTTTGTTTTAGCAGTATGCTCTATGTTAGGATTTATAATAAAAAAAAAATTACTGAATCAGGTGTGCCACCATCCTCCCATCTCCGCCTGCCACGCAGAATCGGACAACTTCTCCTTCTGGCAAGGTGACACTTCACGATCAAAGAACCAGAAGCGAAAGTGGTGCAAGGCGCTCACATCGGCTTTGCTCCTCGTTATCTCTCAAAACAGACCAGAGGTGGAAGAACAAGTTTTGGGGCAAGTCGCTGGAGATCGTGCCGACTGGGATGGTGAACGTCACCATTGCCAGGTAAGCGAGGCTCCGTGACGTCATCAGAACCGCCGCGCAGGTTTGCTAGGTTGACGAGCTAGCTGTGCGGTGTCATGCGCAGGTATGGAGATCACTACGAGTGGAACAAAGTCGTGACGTGCATCCACAACGTGCTGAGTCAGCAGCGCTACCTGGAACATTACGGCGAAGTCATCATCCGCAACCTGAAGAGCAACGCGTGTACCTGCAAGATCACGTTTGTCAAGGTGAGCAGGCGGCAAAATGTGGCCATGACGTCAGAAGTTTGAATGTAAGCAAACAACTGCCGATTTCTCACAGCCGTCAGTTAGCTTCGTGTTCCTTTCAAGTGTTCTCATTTTGAAAAACTGAACGTAACTAAGTTACACATACCTGGCAAATCAAGTATTTATTCAGAAATCGAATTTTCCCCCCCGCAGTCGCGCTACTGGGGAACGGAGGCCAACAAGAACGAGGTCCAGGGCACCGTGCTGGACCAGAGCGGCAGCGTCATCCACCGCTTTGGAGGTCTGTGGCACGAGGGAATCTTCTGCGACACGTTGCCGACCTCCAAATGCGTCTGGAAGCCAAGTGAGTTTTTTTTTTTTTTTTTTTTTTTAATGTGTTTCATTTTTAGCATCTCCCACTGCGTCCTTTCTTCCTCACCTGAGAGGCTTGTCTCGCCCCGCAGATCCTCAACCCAAAGACCACCTGATCTACTACGGCTTCTCCACCTTCGCCATGGAGCTCAACCAGCTCACAGCCGACCTCAAACCTCTGCTGCCCCCTACTGACAGTCGCCTGCGCCCCGACCAAAGGTCAGAAAAGTTGCAAACAAATACCAAAAGGCAGCTGTGAATAGAGTACCCAAATATTGCCAGATTGTATCGTTACTTCAGAATAGTATGACCCAAGTATTACTTGTGTTACTTGTGTCAAGTGTTCCGTAAAAAAATAATCAAGTACTGAGTAACTGGTGAGTAAATCCGAGCATGAACATTAAATAGACAAAAATATAAAATACAAATATGCAAATTCAGATATTGCCCAACAATATCATTTTAACTGAAAAAGATTTAAAATTAAAATCATATAAAATAGCGTAAACAAGAAAGCTGTTTGATTGGTCAAATAAAGTCAAATGTCGCAAGTGGTTACGCTGCTGGATTGGTGAGACCAAGTCAAATATAATAGAAAGTTAAAAACAAAAGTACTCACATAAAAGTAAAACATGTTTTTCATTAAAGCTTTTAAAGTACAATTTATCCAAAAAGTTACTTAAGTAAATGTAACAGAATGTAAGTGTACTGCATTTACTGCCCACCTTTGCAAAGAGGAAGTCGCAAACACAAGCAGGACGTTAGGAACGCAAACAGGAAGTTATGGAGACAAACAGGAAGTTACAAACACAAACAGAAAGTTAATAACACAAACACGAAGTTCTGAACACAAACAGAAGGTTAGGAACACAAACAGGACATTAGTAACACAGAGAGGAAGTTACAAACACAAACAGGAACTCATGGACACAAGCAGGAAGTTAGAAACATAAACAAGATGTTACAAACATAAAAAGAAGGGAGAAACGCAAACAGGACATTAGTAACACAGACAGCAAGTAGCAAAGCCAACGAAGTGGAAGTCGCAATGTTGTTGACAAGCTGCTCCGTGTCTCGTGCGCAGGATGCTGGAGGAGGGCCGAGTGGAAGAGACGGACAAAAAGAAAGACGAGATTGAGGAGCTGCAGAGGGAGAGGAGGAAGGAGCTCGGCCAGAAAGGGGAGGAGCACGTCCCGGTTTTCTTCAAGTCAGTTCACCTTCCTCAAATAGACAGACGAACAATCATTTTTCCAGACCCAATAAACAGTGAACCCCCGCATATTCATGATTCGGCATTTGCAAATTCACCTATTCTCAAATTTGGTGCTCACACCATAACGCAACAGTACAGTTTTATTTTATTATTTAGTTTTCACAACAGTTGCAGCTGTAATAAAGCACTTTACATATAACATAAAATGGCAATAATACAACATCGCAAGTACCATGTTGTAATGAGTTGAGGAGTTCCATTTTCACAAACATAGTGCTCTGCCGCCATCTTATGGCATCTTGTTGTCAACTTACTATGTTGATATGAGATGATGTTGGTTTGGACAAAAATATTCCTTTGCCGCCATCTTTGTCATCTTGGTGTCAAGCAGCACTGTGTATGTTAAAAGTGAGTTGAGGAGTTCCATTTCGAGAAAAATAGTGCTTTGCCACCATCTTATGGCATCTATAGGCAATTACAAACCTTTTTGGGGGGGAGGCATTTACGCCCTAATATTAGCGGAGGAACAGTCTATATATGGAAAGCAAAAATAATCGTCTGACATGTCTTTACCCACACTAATGGATTGGTTTTAGTGCATTAGTCGATTAAATGTGAAGAAAGTGTCAAAGTGGCCCTTATGTCCCCTGATTTAAAACACATAATTTTGTGTGTGTGTGTTTTCATTTCAGAAGAGCCAAAGACTCTTGCGGACGCGACGTGTGGTTGACAAACGGGACTTACTGGAAACTCAGAGAGGATCCCGGCTTTGCAAAGCTCCCGTGTGTCACGCTGTGGTGATGTTAGCGGGGCACAAAAAAAAAAAAAAAAAAAAAAAAGCACGTGTGATCCGCTGCAGAGCTCAGCGCTGATGTGCTGGGCCGCTTGGGGTCGGCCGTGACTGGATCATGGCAGCCCATCACCATTTATTCAACTTTTATAAAAAAAAAAAAAAAAAACATTTTCTTTAGATCACATCACTGCAAACCAAAGATTGAACTCATTTCAGAAATGTACACTTTTTACAAAGAAAATCTTGAAATTGACTTTTTAATGTCTTGTATGCAGATAGGTGGGTCGCAAGGTTTGCTCTGACCAACCAATCAGAGGACAGAAAAGTGCTGACATCGCTGCGGACTAGCTAGCTGGCCTTGTGAGCACAAATTTAAAACGTAGTTGGTTCAAGAAGCACTCAGATTGCTAATATAAATTAAGTTACATCGGCCAGCGTTGCTAATTCTGAAGGCCCTGGGCAGATTACATTGACATGGCAACACAGGTGCTGAAATAGGATTGGACAAAAAAAAAAAACGTGCTGGAAGCATTGCAACCAAGTGAAAGTATGTTACAGGCACATGGCAAGTGTGTGTGGGGGGGAAAAAGTGCAGACTATGTCTCGTTTAAAGCTTTATTTGAATAGAAAATAAAAAAAACAACAGCACAATAATACTCAAATGTGCCACCTTGAATAAATAACACGTGTCCTTTTTAGAACACTCACTTTATAAATTGCAATCGACGAGAGGATTATTGCTCATTTCAGCTTTCAAATATGCACAGCAGCGCCATTATTTTTCTATTTTATTGATTTATTTTATAGACGCTGCTGTGACATCCGAGTGTGATTGTAATCGCGCTAACATGAAACTCCGCTCGCTCTTATGTTAAGATAGCGAGATTCGAACCTTCAACCTCAGACGTGCTAACCACTTGTCCGCCATGCTGCATGGACACAAACAGTGAATATTGTAACAAAAAGAACATTTCATTGGGGGTGTTAATATTAAGACAGTTATTGTGCATCCTATGTTTTCATTTCATTTTTTAATATCAGATCGGATTAGATTTGTCAAATTAGGCTTTGCATGATAATTACGTTTCATTGGCGTGATGTGGGGATCCTTGAAAAATAATTCTCCCCTGGACAGAAAAAGTTGTGACAACCCCCGATGTAAGGCAAGCGCGACCAGAGCTAAGATTTTAGAAATGCTGAGGTTCCTAATACCTCCTTGAGCATAAAACCTGTAAAAAACAAACAAAACAAACACAAAAAAACCCACGATAAAATAGTCACATGAGGACATCAATGATGTTGAAGATGCTCAGTTTTGACTTCACCTTTGGAACTGCCTCTGTCATCTGCGGTTACGAACGCTTTCTCCCAAACAGACACGGCCCCCGAAAGACCCCCGTCACCCTGGGGCTGCGGGGGCGGGGTGGGGGGGGCATAGTGTCTGTGTGGTCACTTTCCACTTCCTGTTTACAGCGGTGACAAGTGTCTGTTTGGCTTCAGGTGTGTGAGTGACCCACATTCTTTGGACCACAGAAGAAGAAGGGACCGCAGCCTGCAACGCTTGTCTTTCCCACTGGCTTCAAACGCACCGTGAGCGGTGGCGATAACCGCCCTCCCCCTCCTCCCTACCCCTCCTGTTACTACGGTAACTGTCGCCAACCATCGATTCACCTCTATGTTCACCTCTGCGTTCTGTCACCTCCTCCAAATGTCGGGATTTATTTTTCCCTTAGGGTGGGGAGGGAATTTTTCACACTTGGATTGTACAGGGTGTCCACAGCCTCGTTACAATTTAAAAAATGGACGCGATATGTTAATGAGATTCGTACTCGGTGCATACTAGGGAGCAAAGTTTGCATTTGGTATATGTAGCGCTGGAAAAAAAAAATTATAATACAAATATTATTATATATAAAAATATTCAATTTACCAAACAAAAATTCTGTGTGCTAAAAAGTGTTGCATTTCAATTTTCTTCCATAAATGTGTACAAACTACTAGTCGAAGGTTTGGAGACAGTTTCTCATTCAGTAGCACTAGGGAGCCTGTCCAAACCTTTGACTAGTCATGTACACAATATAATTTTTCTCTTCATTTGCTTCCATAATGAATGTGTTCAATTGTAAAGAGACTTTACGGGCACCCTGTATTGACTCCTCCCCTACCTGAGCTTAAAAAGCGCTGATCCGATTGTCATGTATCACCACATCAATCTGACATCCCTGCATGGATAAAATTAAACAAAAGGTGCAATGTTACACGAATAAAGTCACATTTTGTAGAGAAAAAAAGTGGATTTTTTTAAGGGGGACAATATAGTCATATTTTGTATTTGTCTTTTTTAAATAAAGGCGTCTTTTCCAGAATTAAACACGATAATACAGTTGTATAATTTAAATTCACTTGTTGAAAAATGACTTTCCTTCCCTTGTTCAATTGTAATAGCTTTGTATTAAAACTTGATTTTAGGGGCCACACATTTTTTAGGATTAAGAGGGCGTCCTTTAAGTGGACCTGTCTCCCTAGACCCCAAAAGTTTGAAAGGTCCTGGTGACGCTAGGCGTCCTGAAATACTGAAAGTCAAAGCACAAAAAGAAGCTCCCGTCTCCTTGGCTGTGGGTTGCAAAACCATTTGAGCACTGATTCCACCTCCTTGAGATCCATCATAAGGTCAACGTACTAGTACACACTTTGCCCTCACTAGTATGACAATTCAGACCACTGGAGTCATTAACGGCCCTCATAAAACGAGTTATAATTGCCCAAAGATGACTCATGGTGGCAGTAAAGCACTACAATGAAACTCCTCAATTCACTTCAACATGGACCCCTACATGCCACAAGTTGATGTCAAAGTGCTTTGCTGCAATCTTGTGACAACATTAGACAATTACAAACTTTTTGGGGTGGGCGTCAATTAGATTTTCGCTATTTGCGGCGGGACCGATTTCACATATTTCGATGGACCAGATCAGAAACAAAAAGACAGTAGTCGACTAGTCAACTAATCGACTACTTGCAATGTCGACTAGTCAACTAATCGACTATACTGGTAATTGTTTCAACCCCTTTTGCACAATTGTCATACAGTAGTGGAAGCCATAAGTGGAAAAAAAAAATGCCACGAGTAAGTGCAGTTGTTCTACCTGTGCGCCAAAGTCATTCTACCAGAATCGTCTTACTAGTGAGGACAAAGTGGACTAGTATGTGGCGCTTCAGATGAATATTAAGAGAGGCGCAAGTTTGGGTCCCAAGAGGTGTGGTTCAGTGGGCATAATAGCCGAAATAATTGGCGTCTTTGTCGCACAGCTGTGCTCCGTGATTGGGTGGCGGCGAGTTCTCAGTGCTGGACGTGTAGGGCGACATCCTCCTTTTCTTGACGTCACCCACACCGCCCTCAAACGGGGCCGAGTCTGCAGAGTCGGGCGACTTAACCGAGGGCGCTTCCAGCCAGTGCTGCTCGCCCCCTGCCCCGTCTTTGCCCTTGTCAGCCAGGGGGAGGGGTTCCAGCGGAGTGGGGTGTAGGGGGGCAGCGTGCAGCCTGGCGTTACCGGGCGACGTGGGCGACGAGGACAGCGGGCGGAACCAGGCCAGGCTGGGGGCCGGCTTACTGGCCAGGTACTGAGGCGGGGCCAGGGAGGCGGTCCATCCCGCTGTGCTGGACACGCTGCTGGAGGCAAACGGGTGCTCAGGGTAGTAGCTGAGGGCCGGGTGCGGGGGGGTCTGCAGGGGGAAGGGCTTGTAGAGGGCGTTACCGGACAAGTCGCCCTCGAAGGACGACGCAAAGTCCAGGCGGTTCGGGGTGACGGCCTGCTGCGACGAAAGGTACCAGTGGGGCCCCGGGCTGGGGGCGGCGTCCTTGTGCTGCTGGCCGCCCACCGTCGCTTCCCGGCCGTAGAAGCGGCTCTGAGGCAGGGGGCTGATGTACGGCTCCGACAGGTAGCCCGCAGAGTAGCAGCCCCCAGGCAGGAGTGGCTGGTTCTCCGTCGGGGAGGGGGTGAGGCGCTCGGTGTCGGGCGGTGCGTACAAACTACGCGGACGACAGGGGAGGAGGAAGGGGAAGGTGTGAGGTAAAAAAAAAACTTGTTACTTCCTGCCCAAAAACCTCAAACATTTATTTATCAACTATCTCCACAAAGGACACTTTAGTGCACTGTATGTATATATATATGTGTGTGTGTGTGTGTGTGTGTGTATATATACATATATATATATATATATATATATATATATATATATATATATATATATATATATATATATATATATATATATATATATATGTGTATATATATATATATATATATATATATATATATGTGTATATATATATATATATATATATATATATATATGTGTATATATATATATATATATATATATATATATATATATATATATATATAAATATATAAATATATGTATTTGTATATTTGTAGTATTACTACAAATTTGTAGTATTACTACAAATATACATACATAAATATATAATTATTCTGTTGTTCTAAAACTGTACATCGTTACAATAATTTACAAACAAAAAATAAGTGAATTGGCGCATGACTGAACATCATCAATTCTTCGTTGTTATCTTGTTTCCATCATGTGTTGTGTGTTTGACCGCAATGAACACAAGAATCTTATCTTGTAATTCATCTTGTCATTTTTTCTTTTCTGTGCTTATCCTGTCTAAGCAGATGCACCGCTTGCTCGCTTTGTAGCACACAATCGCAAAATATCCTTGTATGCATGCCGTTCAGAGGCACAAAAACAGCACAATAATCCATATAAAAAGTCTACACACCCAACAAAAAATGTTAGGGAAAGCCTGCTAGAACAACCGAAGTTTATTCGGGATTAATTAAAGGCCCTTGAAATGGTGGTAGATGTGTGCTGACTCTTATTTTAAGTAAGTTTGAATCGAATTGGTTAATTCCAAACATGCCACATCCCAATTTATAAGAGGGTGTGCACACTTCTGCAAACACATTATCTCAATTATTTTTTTCTTCACCTCACAATTTTTTTTAATTTCAATTGAGATGGAAGCTTTAAAAATTGATCTTGATCTCATTCTTTTGTACCACCAAAAAATATCAGGGGTGTGTAGACTTTTTATACCTACTGTAAACAAGTTTTACTGCACTCACGTGTCGTAACTGTCACGGAAACCTTTGGCGAAGGGGTTATGGTCTATTTTTAGCTGTGTGATCTGTAAGGCGGGGAGACAATGAGAGAAAATAATTGTCAATTTTCCAGACGGTAAACTTCATGCTGCTTCATCTGTCGGGTGAAACTTTGACCCACGTCGGCGTTCTGGTAGGCGGTGACGGCGATGAACTGCGTCTCGGGAAAGACGAAGGTTTGCGCTTTGGACGCGTGGAAGGCATCCTCGCTGCCGTCCTCCTTCACCTCCACCACGTGCAGACGCGGCTGGTACTTGTGCAGGGACTGCAGCACGATCATCTGCGCGCACGTCAGTCAAGAACAGCAACCAAGAAAAAAAATATTCCTTTCAAAAGAAATCAGTTGAAATCTAAATCCATTAATGCATCCGTTTTACATTCTGCTTATGATATTAAGATAAACTAAAGATAAATGATTTTTCTATACTGCTTATAAAATCAAAATGAATCCATTTTAGATGCCACGTATTACATTTAAAAAATACATTAAATTTTCAATTAAAACTAAAATGGGCTGTTTATCTGTCTGCTTATAAATTAAAAATGGAATAAAAGTTCATTAAAGGAATAAATTAAAATCTATATCCATTCAACAACATTTTAAATCGGGCTTTTAAACTTAAAATGACAAATAAAAATAAAATGTAAATTCATCAATTCATCCATTTTATATTGTGCTTTGAAAATTAAAATTAATCAGTTTCCGTACCACTTCTTTAAAAAAATCCCCCTATTAAAAATTTTACATAGGGCTCAAAAATGTTTTTTTTTTTTAATTAGTTTTTAATTTGAAATCAATCAATTTCCCTACTACTTCATCCTTTTTTAAAAATCCACCAATACATTTTACGTAGGGGCTCAAATTTTTTTTTTAATTAAAAATGTAAAATTAAAATCAAACTTCCATTCTGCTTTTAAATGACAGAAAAAAATCCAAATCAAACTCACATTGAAGATGAATCCAAAACTAAATCTAAAACTCAATCTGCAAATAGAAGGTGGCAGACATGCTTTGTACCTGTGCCACGTTGTTACTTCCGCCCTTATTGTTGGTTAGCTTGAGCTTACTGAAGGACACTTCCTGCCTCATCCAGTGGGCGCCCGTGTTGGGAGAGTCAGGGTGCACGTACGTCCTGTTCCCTGCGCCAATCATCACATGACTCAATAGTCTAAAAAAGACACGTTAAGCCGAGCGTCCAGACGCGGAGTTGCGGCCGTACCTGGCATGTTGCCCTCCGCTTTGCCACACTGCACCCACTTGCCGCCCTGGTAGCGCCAGTGGTGCTGGTCGGCCAGAACGACGTCCACGTACACGTTGTAGTGGGCCGACGGGTCCAGCGAGCTGATGTTGAAGCTCAGAAATGGGAACATCCTCCTGGCAAAACAAAATACATATACAGTACATCCTCACAAGGTCCTTTGGCTCCACTTTGAGGTTCACCTGCTTAATTTTAGCCCCTCCCCTTTCCCTCTGGTGCCATCCAATTAGGTTCCCTCTCAGCCCACCTGTGCTTCACGGCCATTTCCTTGTAGACTACTTCCCAGTTTGGGTCAAGTCTGGTTGCTTCGTCAATGTTTTTGTTTGTTTTGTGTTGGGGTTTTTTTTTTTACTCTGTTTGAAGGTCTTGTTTGTGTCCTGCTGCTGCACCACTCAAGTAAGTCCATCAAAATGCTTCTCCTTTTATTTCTTTTTTGAATTATCACAGAAACCAAACAAACTCTGAGACTGAGTCATGAAACATTGAAGAAAAATAGTCCCCTCAATGTGGCTGAAGCTACAAGCTAACATAGCTTAACAGAAAGGCTAAAGAGGCTGTCAATACTAGCACGTTATTCATTTATTTATTTATTTATTTATTTTTAAATCTCTTACTGAGTAAAACCAACAGGTGTTAGGTTGTTACAAGAAGAGGATGTGTTTGGTGCTGTTAATGGTTAGCCTTATTTAAAGCTAAGCTAACTTTAATGGCAGCTTTGCATTGAACAGAAATCAGGTGTACGCAACCTTGCGGCTCAAGTGCTACATTTGATTTTTAAAACAAACAGCTGGGCAAGCTTGTATTATCTTTAGGCTATGTAGTTCAAAAAAAAAATCGGTCTTCTGATGTTTGTCAGAGAAAATTAAATACGCCTCACTTAACTATGTCATGGAGATATTTGAGCATTATCCTTTGTAAAAATTGTTCACTGTACATTAAGTTAGCAAAGTATTTGCTAATCTAAGTCTCAACCAGATTGTTAGCATTTGAACCCTAAATGGTTATCGCTTAAAATACACGACAAGCGATGCTAGTTGTATTGGTGTGACTCTCCTGCATGTTGACAGCGCTGCTTAGCTAAATGTGAAACGTGCTTATGCAAATGAATGTAATTGTTCCCTCGGGCGCTTTGGCGGCGTCAAAACAAGTGAGGTGTGTAAAAGCGGGAAAGTGTTTGTCGCCGGTTGCCCAGGCTCCTGAGGGGCGGCCATTTTAGAGTTGTGTTATTTTAGCCTTTCTTTCTCACTAAATAATGGATTACACTGGAGTTGAGACTGTGCTCTTCATAAGTAGGATTAGATGCTATTTCAGACATTTTGTTTCAATCCGGCAATACAAATACAGCAAACCCAGTTTATATATTGTAACTCAATGAATTCTGGTCTGGTTTATATTGGCTGTAATTCCACTGTCGACCACTAGATGACACTACACACAGTTTGACAGTAAATTTGAAAGAAGAGAGAAAATAGGACGTAGTTCAAGCTCCGCCTAGTTTTTGCTGAAGATTATTGAATTCAATCCTCTCCTATCCTTCTTTTTACGCCGACAGTATGCGACTATTAAAATAGGCTATTTCTATATCACATCTCATTTTGTTATTCTGGGTCGCAAATGAAACTGTGATCCCCACCGGAGCATCTTGGAAAGCCGTATTTCGTGAGTCAAATCTGGATTTCTTACGCAGAACTGATGCTTGACGCTAACGGCAATCGATGCTTCGTCCATCAGGGCGGACACTAGCGAGTCTTCGGAAGTGCGGCGAAGAGCTCCTGGAAACATGGCGGAAGTATTTCGCTGACATTTAGAAACAATCCGGCTGGTACGGCAGGAGAGGAAGTCGACGTCGAGCGAGGGTATGGGGGGGCGGGGGGGGAACTCTTCCGCACCGGCGCACCCGCTGATGTGTGTGGACAGGAGCTCAGGTCGGCTTCTTGTCACCGCGTATGCTCGCCTGATCGTCTGTGACCGCGACGTGCCAGTCTGCAGCTGCCGCCACCCGCCAACACGGAACGCTATTTATAGTCCAGGGGTTCACAAACCTTTTGGGTCCAGGGACCCCATAAAGGTGAGGCACCGTTCCAAAGGCCCCTTCATTTTTCTAAATGTCATGCAAATTACAGTGGACCCCAGCTATTCGTGGGGGATAGAGCCCGCGCCGGCAGAAAATCAAAAATAGAAAAATAACAGTGTATACTAAGGCCGCCTCCATTGTGGGCTCGGGGTTTGCTGTTTTTTGGGGGGGGGGGGGGGGTTTGTACATTTAGAACTATTTTTTTTTCTGTCTACAGTTTCTTTTAGGTGTAATTTCATTGTTGGCCACTAGATGGCGACACACTATTGTTTTATGCTGTGTACATTTGAAAGAAGAAGAGTGAAAACAGGAAGTAGGCCTATTTCAAGATCAGCCTCGTTTTTTCAATTGATTATTCAACGTTAAGTCCTCTGTAATCCCGCTTTTTATGCCTACAGAAATTGGCGGCAGTTGGTTCATTTTATAATTTGGATACTACGGCATACTTATTGATTAATATAGTGAGATGATAAGTTTGTTCGTTTGGAAAAAAGGAATATGTTTAAATGTGTTTGTTTTATTTTAAAAGTACATTTAAAGACCTTTAAAAAAATGGTGCTGTAAAAGCTGTAAACATGCCTAGCGTGCATTTAAATACAGCATTTTTATATTGCAGTGTTACTGTCCCTACTGTAGCATTTGTGTGTTTAATGGGCATGGCCTAGTGAGCGACATCAGAAGCTCGAGTGAGTCAGGTTATTTCATTTTCACCGTCTGCTCCTTGCGAGTGTTGTCATTTTGCATTTGGAAGTCCTGTCGAATATGAAAAAGTATTACGTTGGTGTCATCTTGTGATGAAGTGAGGGGAGGAGCTTTCTTGTCCAGTACAAAAGGTGTTCTTTGTAGTATGATGGTGCCTTGGAACTATGTTGACATTAGGGGAGAAGTGTTCCTGTCTTGTACAAAAGTAGTGTTTTGGCGCCATAATATTATCACTTTTAATGGGGCCCAATCTAATGTAGGGAAGAATAATTGTTTTGTATTTTTGTCTTCCAATTCCTTGTATGTAGCTTTTAAAAATGATATGACCGTTTACTGCCAATGTTTTTTTTCTTTTTTGGCCCCATATTGTGAAAATTAGGTATAATGAACATAAAACTGGGGTGGAGCGGGGGGAGTCAATATGGGTGAGTGTGAGACTTGTTGACTTGAGAAAGCATTTGTTTTGCTGTCCGACGAGGCGCTCGCTCGCTCGCTCACTCGCCGTTTCTGTGAAGACGAAGCGTGAACAGGAAGTGACTGTCACAACTCGACATAGGCGCACTTCTGCTTCTTTCTTTTTTTTTTTTTCTTTTTTTTTTTTTTTTTTTTGGAGGGGAAGAAGACTTCCTAATATTCAAATGAAATATTTTCATGATGACTGACATGTTGATTATCACCAGTTAGGACTTAAAATAGAAAAGTCGCCCACTTCAGTTTCCCCACTTTGAATGTGAAACTCCTGTGGGAAGACACCTTCAAATAGAAAAATCTTTTTTTGTCTTTTTTTTTTTTCTTATTTCAGAGTTTGTTCTTAAACTTTTCTCCAAAGGGTATCAAACTTCATCATGGGCCACATCGTATTTTTGGTTTTCCCCTCAGTGGGCCACTCTGACTGAAAATGACTTTAATGCATAGCCACCTCTTTTTTTGTGGGGGGGATTGCTTACTCCGTTTTGGTCATTTTATCATTTTGATCTTGAATGCAGAAATGAGTAGACTAGTGGTCCAACTCATGGTTCACTTCCAAACCATTATTGGCACTTTTCCCGATTCATCAATACATCCAACCTTTCCAAGATGGTGGCGCCCATGAAGCCTGGCCTCACCTCCGGAAAAAACATTCCAGAAAGTGACAATCAGAGATGAAAATAAAAGTAAATTGTGCTTGTGCATTTTAAAAGAAGTGATAAATATTGATCGACTTGATTTAGAGCACTATTGCAGTGAAGAGCACTATTGCAGTGAAGATTATTAATAATCTTCACTGAAATATTGATAGATTTGATGGATGTTTGGATTTAGACGTCTCTTGCTCTAAATTTGTTTTTTCTTATCCCATTTTTGTTTCAGGCAACCTCGGTGAACATATGAAACTGAAGATGATGACGATAGGTTCCAAAAGCCCTTGTTTCACTCATGCAGACAAATTCATATTTCAGTTCAACACCCGTTGTCAAGCCCCCACCCCATATTTGCTCTATGCTCACCATGCATACCACCACCCTCACTCTCCATTCCAGCAATTTTGTGGACCATTTTTCCCCCGGAGTCTGCACTACTTTTGGCCGATCTTCTCCTCCATTTTAATGTAAGTATGCAAACGGAGAGTCAGTTCTGGGTTCAATACTTACATCAATCAAAAAATGTTTTGTTTATGTTATGACAATTTGGTGGGAAATGCATGCATGCATATGTCAAAATTTGGTAAACTTTTTTTTTTCCAGACTACCTCTATATGGTGAGATTTTGCTACTGAAATTTCAGACAGTGTAAGTACATTTTTATACTCACACCTGTGTGACCAATAAATTTGCAGATTTTTTGGGGGGGGGTTTAAATGAATATTCTTGATTTGTTTTTGTTGTTGACAAACATTTGCCCCACAAGTCAGCTCATTTATCAGTAGTGATAATGATAATGAGCTGTGTGAATATTTTACTTGGTAAATTGACTTGCCTAAATGTTCTACTTGTGTTAAAATTTAAGGTTTGGATGTCACTGTGCTCCTGGTAAAAAAAAAAAAAAAAAACTATTAATAAAAAATTAAGTAAAGTTTTTTTGGGGGGGGTATTTCCTGGAAAGTGATTTTTGGAGATGACATCAGAATTTCTACCTGATGTCAGCAATATGTTAAAAATAGGGCTGCACAATTTTTAAAAATAATAAAATTGCTATCTCCCACTTATATTGCGATTTAATGTGATTTTTTTTTTCAAAGTCTTCTTTCCATGTATTTTTTTAACCAACACATAAATGTTTAGTTTTGACCAAATGACAGCCATTGCAATTTTGAAAACTGCATTCTACTACATTTCCAATGTCGATTTGATGAAGACAAATTTGTTTTTTGTTGTTTTGTTTTTTTTGTGTGCGTGTAAATTTTCACACTTAATGGTGTCGAAAAAAAGATTTTGAAGTCCTTCCTTGAAGATGTGATGGCATGCAGAAGTGCTTCACCTTCACTTTCCGCGAAGACCGTTCTGGTTCGGACAGCTCGTGTTGGACTCCCAAATGATTTTTCATTTTTTCGCGACTTCTTAAAAAAAATTCTGTGCACTCGCTGAGCCTCAAAGCAGCTTCAAAGGTGCTTCACCTTGTGAAGGGCTGTGAACTTTCACCGTCTCGGGAGGTTTGTTCAACTCTTCTCCTCCGCATGTCTGAATCAGTAGCTGCCATCCTCTCATATGACTGATGTGAGTCAAAGGCAAAAAATGAAAATTTGACTTTCCAAAAAAAAAATGTTCCTCCAAAGTCTCGCAGGTGTCTTAAGAATATTTTGTCATCTTTTTCCATTGTCGCATTTTCTGCCGAGAACATTTTTCTTCTGCACACTTGAGATATTCTGAGGTTTGCGGCTTCTTTTTTTTTTTTTGTCCATCATCGTATTTAATTTGTAATCGTACGGGGAACCGTGGGGGGGGGGAATCTTTGGCGCCTTCTTCGACATTTGAAGTTTGAGATGATATTAAATGAGAGGCTTTGAAAATACGAATAACTCCATAAAAGCAGACACTTGCCTTGTGAAAATTCAGTTTGAAACTGTCGAGCCAAAAAGTCGAATCCCCCATAAAATGAAATGTTGCCACCCTCAGAACATCTGGGAATCCTATTTTTCAATTATTGAAGTTGAATGATCGATTAGACACGACTGCATGTGCATTATTATAATATTCAAATGAGACTTCTTCAAGATGACCTTAATTTTGAAGAAATATTTCTTATATTTCGAAATCATCATCATCATTATTAATTTGAAACATCGACCCAACTCATTTTCGTCACCTTTACAATTTCAATTTCATGAAGAATATCAAATATTTCTCTGGCAACTTTTGAACCGGAAGCTTCTATCAAACAAGTGTGTCACAATATCATCATGTTAAGTATCGCAATTATCATTTTAGACACGGAATCAACTAAATTTCAGCACCTTTTGAATTGGATAATGTTTGTGAGTATATTTCAACAATGTAAAGCAAGTTGTTCAGGCCACCATAAATTAAAATGAACAGTGCTTTAAAATGACTCAATTTAGCTTTAAAACACGGAAGCATCTTATTTTGGTCACTCTCATCTTGAATATTATGATTACGGTCAAATATTTCTGTCAAGCGAGCATGTGTGCCTTAAACACATCATTGATTATAATAATTAGGATTTAAAACAAAGTGTTCTTGCTTTAAGTAGTTCTGTCATATTTCAGTAATTAGCTTTTTCAACACTGGAGCAACTTAATTTTAGTCACTTTTACATTTTGGATATGATGATTATGAATATCAAATATTTGTCAAGCATGTGGGCCTCAATATTCTTAATTAGAATAATTAGCATTTCAAACAATGAATATTACGATTATATCACCAAATTTTGTCCCAACATCATATTTAGCATGATTATCATTCACTTTTTTCATCCTAAATATTGATGATGATGATGATGATGACAGGAGGAGCACATGAACAAAGTCAACTTTCGGAAATGTTGATGGCGCCAACAAAGTTTCCTCTGACTGCTCAAGCGTGTTTCATTTCATGACGGCTTTTGTGACGCAGACTTGCTCACCTGCCGTGCTTGGTGATGATCATCTCCGTGTGAAACTTGTGGAACTTGGCCCACAGCGGGTAGTTGTTGAGCAGCGCTTGCGTCTTGCCGCACAGCTGCAAGCCGGGCAGCGGGTACAAGGCGGCCCGCTGGTAGCCCGCCGCCGCCGCCGCCGCCGCCGCCGCCACCCCCGCCCCCCCGAAGCTGTCCGGCGACGGCGGGTACGCGTCCCCGTAGCCCGGCCGGGCGGCGCTTCTCGGCGGCGAGCCCGCCCCGGTCCCGGCGCCCGCGTAGGCGCAGCCGCCGAGCGTCTGCGCGTAAAAGCGCGTCGGCTGCGCTGTCCCGAAGCCGCCGAGCGCCTGCTCCGAGTGGTACTGCAGCGCCAGGGCGTCCTGGCCGCCCGCGAAGGAGTCCGGGTAGTAGAAGCGCGCGTCCTGGATGCCCATCTTGAGCTCGGCCGGGTCCTTGGCCCCGCAGCGGTGCAGGTGTCCGTTCACCTGCTCGGGGCTCTTGGCGAGGCTGTGCGCTTCGGTGGCGCCGGTCAACATGCTGAGGTAGAGGTTGCCACCCGTGCCGCCCATTTGCAGCCCCCACTAAAGTCATAAGGCTCGCGTCCGCATCCAAACGCTTCCGCTGGCGAGCCTCCTCCCAACGCCGACTGCAGGACTCGCTCGTTGACTTAGCGACCGGCTGACTGACTGACTGACCGACTGAGTGAGTGACTGGCTGGCTGGCTCGCTGCACTCGCTCGTGCAAACTCAAGAGTGTGATGTGTGCATTTAGTGCGCGTCCTTATTGCGGAGGTGTGTCCCCCGTGTGCCGCACGTGCGTGCGCGTCACACGAGGTCATTATTGTGTCAATGCTGAGAACTGAAGTGTATTTGTCACATCCTCCAATTTCCTCTATTTTACATGTTTACCTTCAAGCCACAGCTTCACAAAATTCCGTTCAGTCAGGACAGCCTGGGAACAATTTATCATATATCCCAAATTGCTTTTTTAAAAATTTTTTTCATTTTATTTTGTTTTTTGCTTTTTTTTAACAAAGGAAGGAACAAATTACTCAGGTCAAACAATTTTAACAGTTTTTTTGTAGTCATGAGACATAAAAGTAAACTTTTCTTGATAAAGCATGCCACGATCATGTTACCTATACTGGCAACTGTTTTAAATGATTTCAAAAATGCACGTGCCCTGAAGGCAGCATGGTGGACCCGAGGTTGATTCTGTTTGTCTACCTCACAGGTGGTTTGGAGTTCGAGTCTTTGCTCTGGCCTTCCTGTGTGGAGTTCACTCGCCCTTGCATGGTTTCTCCAGGTAATTCTTCTCCCCACATTTCAAAAACAGGCACATTAAATTAGGTATACCGAGCCTCTAAAATCCTCCCTGGATGTGAATGTGAGTGTGAATCATTGTCTATAATGCCTTCTTCGGTTGAACGTTTGCTAAACGGGTGAAACGTCAGCCTTCACCAACGGAAACACCTTCATTTAGTCATTCGTTGGTGTTACTCCCCCTCATATCATCTTCCTCGCTCATGTTTTAAGTCAGCTGTGCCTTTCCATTGCTCAGCATCCCCCAAAATCTCCCCTACTGCCCCCCACACACACACACTTGCCACCCCCTCTGCCATAAATATCCATGTCTTGACATTGTCCCTATGTGGGTGGGCACAGCACGCCTGACACAAAGTCCGTAAATCAAAGTCAATGTGGCGGCGTTGGTTTCACTGCAACACCACTTGAGTGCTTAGCATGCCACTGATGACAAATTATTAGCCGTGTAACACTCCAATCAATCAATTCATCAATCAATCACACTGGTGATACTGGCACCCGCATCGTAATACACAAATACAAACGTACATACATCTTCATTTTTATAGCACTTTCACAGCAGCTGAATTTAACTTGTGATGATTGCATTTTAGTTCATCATTTACCAGTCAATATTGCCGGAAAAGACGGGCAGCAATTTTGTTTTGTTTTGTGGTTTTTGTAAAGCGAAACTATAAAATTGCAGTGTTGAATGCGATGTAGCGGAAAATTTGGAATAAAAGTTGGCCGCAAGTGCGCAACCAGTGCAAAAAGTTAGTGTCGAGCCCTGTGCCGACTTGCTATGTGCTAATTTAGCATGCTATGCTAACTACGGTGCCGTGTTAGCTTAGTGACTGCTCCGATTTATATCCATGGGCTTATATATTTTTGTGAAGGCTCTGATTACCGTTTCAAGGTGGCTGGCAACACTTTGCTCGGCACAATAAAGGTTGTGTTGGGAAACCCTGATGTACAGAGAGCAGTACATCACACACGTGGTGTTTGGGCCTCCTCGTAAGTCCGTCAGCGTGTGAGCAGCAGGTGTCACGCGAGCGAGGCGGTACCTCGTAATCGGTACTCATGTAATTGTCTCTCATTAGAAGTATCCGGAACGCCTGTCGGAGTGTCAGCCTGGCACGGATTCATCATTAACGCGGCATATGTTCGTAGCGATCTGCAGGTCGGGTGTGAAGAGGGCTTGGGGAGGCTGTGAAAAGCGAGAGAGGAGGTGGATCGAGAGAGCAGATATGTTCGCAAATGAAGAGGGGAAAAAAAAAAAAAAAAAAAACGGAACACTTAGCAGAGTTCACAGGCAGTGTGTTTGTGCATGAGTGTGTCTTGGTGAAGCGCAAATGTATTCCTCAGCAAACAACAAGCTGCCACTTCCCGCGGCTATTATTAGCTGCTAATCAATGCTGCATGCTACATCCAGTGGGTCACTCTGGACCGCAACTTGAACTCGCATTATAAATCCTTCTTCCTCCCGATTAAACCTTTTCACAATGATGTCACACATGCTGCCGGGTGGTAAAAATTCTAATGGCACCATTAGTAAACAAACCCTTCAATGTCATTTAACTGGTTGAGTGATTGAGAAAACAGGCTGAATGACTTGAATGATGATTTTAGTCGTCTTGTCAACCACCGTGATTGGAATGTGCGAAGTGTCCGTCGCAAAATAAAAAGATGTTTCACGAGGTAAATTGCTCAGAAGGGAAATGGAACGCAGCCCTTCATTTACATTTCAACAGGTCTTTACCCAAATAAACTTTAAATATAAAAACATATATCAAAATAACCTGGAATGAAAGCTATTTATTGCATACGACTCATGTCATGAAATGGTCGTTATGCTAACAGTGGCTGGTGTTTTATTAGTGTTCATTGGCATTAGAGAGCCTGAAAATGGCACTCACTGACAAATATTATGTGCTGTATTCTACTGATATCCAGTGCTGCTTGAAAGTTTGTGCCCCCCCCCCCATACATGGTCATTATTTTCTGTAAAACCATGACCGCAATTGAAATTGTATGAAGCCTTTATCTGAAGCCATCCCCTTTGCAGTTTTTCAAGAATACTTTGGGGCCTTGACTTGTTACAAAATCCATTTCAGTCCCAGTTTCACCTCCTGACTGAAGGCAGGAGAGTTTGTTCAAGAATTTATCAGTATTCATGGTCATCCAGGTCCTGAAGTGGAGAAGCAACCCCAGACCTTCACTTTTCACCACTGCTAGGCGGAAGGTACTTGATTGATCAGGAGTGTTGGCTTTTCTCCAACCTGGCTGGTTTTGATTGGGACCAAATAAATCTAGTTCGTAATCGCCTGTCCGTCGAATTTATTGACTTCCAGAAAGTCGCTGGCTATTTGAACCGCTCTCTGGACAAGTTGAAACAGGGAGCTTTCTTCTTTCTCTGTGGCCCGATTCACGAAAGTTTTGCGTGATCAAAAAAAGGCCGCAATCATGATGTGCTTGAAGCTGTTTCAGAACCAATGAAGCGTCTTCCTTGGTGGACCTGTTTTTGTTGTTCTTCCTCAGGATGAGAAATGAATAATCCAGACACGTTTAAAGCTGTGGGACAGGATGCTCTAATCACTGTAATCATGCTTCCGTTTATTGATTGATTGATTGACAGCCACGCACATGCCGCCAGTGTCCTCAGCACACGCACGCACACACTAATGGACACACGTAGTGATGTTCTAGGACTGTGTGTGGGCGGATGCTGGTTCTGTTCCAATGTTCTTTAAGCGGGCAGTGTCTGCACGTGGGTGCTGGTCCAAATCCATGTAGGCGGGCCAGCCCCTCTAAGCACCATTTGGGTTGCCAACAAGTTGCCAACCGGAGGTCTCGCCGGTCAGCAGGCTTCTGATTCACGCGGCTATCAGTCGACTGCGATCTGAATCAATCAGGAGAAATGAATTATTTTTAGCGCCATGTGGCCTCTCGCCCTGCTCGCTGCCCTCTGGCCCCCGCGCATGTGCCTCAGAGCCCCTCACTAATGAGTGTCAACATGGAGGGCTGTGGCACTTTGACTGCAGACACCTCGCCTGACAAACGCAGGGCTTCAGTCAACATCGATCACGCCGACGGATGACAGCCAAAGTGACAACGTGGTCGCCGCCTCATTTGCTCCCTCATTTCCCCTCCGCGAGTTTCTTCATCAAAGACGTTTGCTTTCTTGCCATCTTCGTGCTGGATGTTGTCGAGAGTCACAGAGTAGCTGCTGCCCACCGACGCTTGTTAGCTCTGTCGGCGGCCTCGCGCTCCCTGATACCACTACTGACTAAAGGCCTTTCAAAAACTTTGCTTTTCTCCCCAGAAATCCAAAACAATTCTAGTCAGTGCCCTTGACCAAGGTACAGAAAAAAGTGAGTGACATAGGGGACTGACACATGTTAAGGTACCGACTCAAGGGACTGAAACAAAGTACTGGAAGCAACACAACACGCAGAAACAGATTCATTTTACTGATATGAGCTTCTGACACATGGTACTGACAAACGTTTTTGACACAAGATACTAACAAAAGCTACCGACACAAGGTACCTACACTGAGAACAGACACAAAGTTTTGACAAGAGGTATTCGGCACAAGTTACCGACATCAGAGACCAAGACAAAGTACTGACACAAGGATAGACTCAAAGAACCGACACAGTACCGAGACAAAGGTATTGACACGGTACGGACAGTTGAGACTGACACAAGGTAGAGATACAAAGTAGTGCTGACATGTGCCTTGATTTGGATTCATATGATTGACAGGCCAATTAACGCCGGGGATCCAAGTGCAGTCACCATTGAAAGCCGCTATTTGACACTTTACTTCTGTCAGCCTCCGATTCCCCTTTTCACACGTGTGTTTCCTGGTCGTTTTCTAGTAACCGGAATCACGTCACCGTTCTATTCCGAACGCTCACCCCGACAGCCGGCCGGCAAGGGGCGGCAGGCGATGCGCCGGAATGTGGGAATGTCGCAGCGGAGTGACTGCAGAGCTTGGCGGAGGAAGCGGGGATGGCGGCTCTCCTGTTTCAGTGAGAGTGGCGGGACGGGGAGGCTGAGTTACACCGAGTCGGGCCGGTGGGGGCTATGGGGTCCGAGTCATTTTGGTTTGGTGCCAGTGGAGCAAGCTCACTGGCGGACGGCATTCCAGGAGATCAACGCTATGTTTTTTCCTTTCACCTTCTTCCCCCAAACAAACTATTGACTTACAAACAACAAAGGAATCATCAGCAGTGTGACATTAATTCACTTCCTTTGAATTACGGTGGTACTTTGACTTACTAGTTTGGTTTCATTACGTCACCAAGCTCCCTTGACTCGTTATTTCAAGTCAATGTTCCCTACTGAAATGAATTAAAATGCCATTAATCCGTCCCTGCCCCCAAGAAACCGACAATTTTTTTTTACTTTTTTTTTGTAGAGTGTCACCTATCGTGCTCGCATTGCACATTCTTCTGCTACATAACATTTTTGGGGTGTGCGGGAATACGATTGCAATGTAATATGTAGGTGGAATGAAACTGTCCTCAGAAACATTTCTCTGGAATTTTTGTGGTCCCTGTCCCCAAAAAGTTTGAGAACCCCTGGCGTAAATGTCGTTATCACAGTGCATGGCAATGGCTATTTCCACGACTCGCATGTGTAAGCGCGTGCACGTCCACGCGGGCCCGTCTGTCAGCTCGGGTTAACCTGAAGCCGAGAGGCCGCACCCCCGGGGAGGCGCTCGGGCCCTCCAGGCGGCCTCACTCTCATCAGCGGCATTAGGCCGGCTGCGCGTGATGGCTGCCGACCGCCGGCACCGCGGCGGCCGGCGCCGCCGTGATGCCAGGTTCCAACTTCCCGCCAGGAGCGGCGCTCACTCTCCTGCTGTGAAATAGTAAGTGGCGCCGGCAAAGATAGCGCTAATTTATGCCGGGCCTCATCAAAGGACAGCTCGCTAAAACGCCCCGCCAATCTGAGTCATACGCCAGCCACCAGATGGACACCGGGAAGACGGCGGCCAAAGTATTGCAACTTTTTAAGAACCGCCACACACCGAGCTAGGTGGCGCACCGTGACAGTCTGAGGTTCTCCAACTAGATCCGAACGTCGCAACGTCACAGATCTAGCTAAAAACAGTACCAAAAACGTGCGCTTTAGGTTTCACCGCCCACTGGCTCACTACGGCAACCCCTGAAAGTCATAACTTAAGTCCAGCAAATATTACAGGACACTTGAGAATGTTAATGTTCAGTGGGCCAGATTAAAGAACAAATGTACTGTATGTTCCAAATTGTGGAATTCCTTTTTTTTTTTTTTGCAGTTTGTAGCTACTTTCCTGGATGGATGTGTAGATCAAAAAATCATAAACATTCAGAGTTCTGGTGTTTTAGGGGACGGGCGGGGGCACCCCAAAAACAACAATGGAAAAGCCTTGAAAATATGAAGTGACAAAGGCTGCCCTTTGTACGGCAATTGACATGGCAGTGGGTTGACACGGCGCACCCTCTAGGGGCTGATCTTCCAGTTGGGATCAAATGCCTAAACTAGGTCAGGGGGCGGAGATACACGGTGGAGGTGGCGGTGCCTTGAAAGGGTGGGGTGCGCAATATTAAAAAGAATGTGTCACACTATTGACAAAGTCTACACCTGATGTCACCCACATGTTTGGATGTTTTACTATCAGCTTCATGAGACAAGAGCGACTTCCCGCCTCTCTTTCTGAGAATGTTGGTTTAGTCTAGAGCGGGGGTCACCAACTCCGGTCCTCGAGGGCCCTTTTCCCGTACGTTTTAGATGGCTCCCTCCTCCAACACACCTGATTCGAATGACCAGCTCATCAGCAAGCTGTGAACAAGCCTGATAATGTGAAAAGCCATCCACGGGCTAATGAAAATTAGCATTAGCAAATTCGCCAAACGGCTGAATAAACTCGGCGAGCTAACCGAACTGCGCTGTGATGAAACTGTTGAGTTCCGAAGCGGTTTCACCTACAAAACAAGAACAACAAAGGCCGCAGCAGCTGGACACATCTCACTGAGGAAGGGAGGATGTTCTGGCTGGTCCAACCAACCCCACCCGCTCCCTCCCCCCTCTGGCCCTAGTTCATCACAAGCTGACCCTTCCATTTAATTAATTAAAATTAGCATCTGTCCCCTTGGCATTGACTTGTTACGTCAGATAGAATCAGCCTTGGTGTCCTCGGACGCCGGGGGCGCCGGCCCTAACGAGGCCCGAGATCCTAATTAGACCACGAAAGGAGGAGGAGGTGATTGGAGGAGGCCTGCGTGAAGGATCTGGACAAGGAGCACAGGGAAGGGAGATGGGGTGGGGGTGGGTGGGGGCGTTGTTGGAGTCTTGCTGGGTTGAGTTGAGCCCCCAGGGCTGTGTGTGTGTAGGGGGGGGTATTTATACACGGCAAACTGAAACATGATGGAGGGGTTGAGGATCTTTGTATTGTTGAGCCTTCGTCTTTATCATCCTCTCGTCCACGTAAACAACATTTGCTCAACTTGGGGAACCGCCATCCGTCCATTTGTCTAGTCCTCCGGGGGTGCTATCCTGCTATCCTGCATGGTTGAGTGTAAGCAGCGGATCGGGTAAAAAAAACAAAAACAAATTCTGTGAATAACGGGTGGTAGGTACCCTGCAAAAAATCCACCAATAGGTGAATTTGCCAATGCCAAAATGCAAATATGTGGTAGGCCACTGTCCAGTCCAAAAAGCACAAATCCATCAGTATTAGACGCCCACTCTAAAAAAATTGTAATGGCGTATAGGTGCCACAAGATGGTGATAAAGCACTACTTGCGTCTAAATGAAACTCCTCAACCCACTTCAAATAGTTTCCTTGGCATCAAGACGCCACCAGATAGATGATATAATACTTTTATTGAGCATAAACAGTACTGTAAAGACCACAACAGGACAAAAGATGTGTCTACACTAGCGGCCATGTTGGTGGGGGCGACGTTCCCATCAAAGGCGATGCACGGACATTCATGGCAGCCATGTTGGCAGGGGCAATGTTTAATAAAGCGAGCTATAGTCATGTCGTCTCTTGAACATTTTATTTTTGGTACCGCATTTGGTTTTAGGTGGGGGCCATTTCCTTGGAATTGAATTGTAACTGCAAGTGCGCCAGCTAACATTGCGGCTCATGAACGTGACCACCTGCACGCCATGATCCCTCCCACAAAAACTAGGATAGCTTTGATGAAGGTTAAAACTTTAAAAAAAAAAATTGTATTTACTTACAATAACTTTGTCCTGTACTAAGCATTTTTAGGCCATGAAAAAAAGTGCTAAAATCTAACGGACAATCACCTCCAGTGGACCACACCTTCCACCTACATTCCGTTCCTCGTGATCAGAGTAGAGTTGCAACACGACTTCCTTGTTGTTGTAGTCGAACCTTGTCGCTATGAACGAACTCATGAATGAATGTTTCGTTGAGCAAAAACAACAACAAACAAGTCACCTGGCCGGTAAGCCTTGTGGGCGGAGCCTGCAACAGGAAGTGACTCCGAGTCCCCGCGGGTCACGTTTTGCTGGTGTCTCGTCGCGGGCTGCCGCTGTCAGGTCCTAACGTGCTTCGTGTCCGGGCGAGGCGGAGACGCACGGCGGCCCATGACGAGCGACCAGTCGATGCGAGTGGACAGGATGTGGGCAGTGACTCGCTCGCGTGGATGTCACGGCAACGACGGGCGACACGGGGAGACGTGTATGCGTGTGTGTGTGCGCGCGTTGAGTGTGAGATGTTGAAGCTTTGTGAAAGTCCTGCGAGGAGCAGAAGGCGCCTGAAATGCACTCAAGCCTCAAACCCGTTAAAGCTTGACACACACACGTACGTGTACATCAGGGAACGCCAGGGATATCATTCAGATTTACCTCTCACACACTACGGAAACGCTCTCGCACACACTACTGATATTTGATTTGCTCACACAAACTAAGGAACCGCTGTCACACACACAGTACTGAAACACTGTCACACCCACCACTGAAAAACTAGTAACTCCTGAAACACTCACATGCACAACTGAAATGCTCTCACACACTATCATTTTTTTTCTTACACTCTACTGAAACCCTCTCTCACACACCACTGAATTTTTCTTCCCACCCCACTGAAACGCTCTCACGCTTACTGGAAAGCCCACACACACTACTTTTTCACTCTCACTTAAATGACTGAAATGCTCTCACACACTACTGAATTGTTATTCCCTCACACAGCTGAAATGCCCTCACACAACCCAAAACCCTCGATTGCGTCTCACTGATGACTTTTCCTCACCACTGAAAATCTCTCACACACTCTCACTTTAATGACTGAATTGCTCTCACTCACTAGCGAAATATGATTCCCTCATGCAACTAAAACGCTCTCACGCCTCCACTACTGAAATGCCCAAACAGGCACTACCGAAAAACGCTCATGCACATTCTATTGAAACATTCTTACTGTTTTGTTGTCTAATACATTTTGTAGTCTTGACCTCGAGAACCGATCGGTATCGGGCCGATAACAACCTTATTATAAGGTATCGGGTACTCGTGAAGGCTGCCGATACCAGCCACGGATTCTAAAAGCAAAAGGGCAATCGTCGGCGCTATACTGTGACAATTTGACACGTCGGCTAATCATCATCCGTGTCAGAGAGAAAGGTCTTTGTTCATTTTTTTTGTTATTGTGTTAAATTTGACTACTACATTCATCAGTACTCTGTATCTGTGTGTACTCAAAAGGTGAATACTCGTACTGGTATTGGTATCGAACATCCCAATACACTGCATTGTGTATATCGTTACCCAAGCCAAGATGAAAGTGGGCGGTGCAGATCGCTAGCATTCCTTCAACCACCCAAGTGTGCGCGTGTGATGTATGTGTGAGAGTGTGTTGGTCTTTCCCGCCCTCTGCGCATGGGTGTGTGTTCTCACATGCGCCTGCGTGTGTCTGTTAGCTGTGAGGAAGTCCTTGAGCAGTGTTTGTCAGCTGGTGAGCGGTCTCAATATAAGCACTCTAATTGCTCAGAAAATTACAAGTAACGTTGATTGCTCCTGACACCATCTGACATGACGGCGGCGTGGCCCCAGCTACTAAAGCCCCCACCCCAACCCTGCGCCCCCCGCTTCCGCACCATCAACACCAACACCCCCTCCTCGCCATCCTCACCTCCCCTCTCGTGCTCCTCGGGATGTTGTTGAGGCCCCCGTTGACCGCCGCCGCCGCCGCCTTGCCCCCCAGTGACCGCCGCGTGCCCTCCGCTGCTCGGAGTGACGTCAATCTGCTTCGGCGTCACTTTCTGGCAACTTTCATCCATCAAGGGGACCGAAATGTTCCTGCCTGTTGTGCTCATATTGACGGAAAATGTCTTTTTCTTGTGCTGCTCTCTGCGCTGGTAATTCCCAATCACTGTGCCACGGGAAATTGTCAAATGTCGCATAATTGGTCTGCAAATCATTTATCTCAAATAGGATATCTTTATCTACAAACACAAAAATATAAGAAGATACTGTACCAGCACTACTCTACTTAGGTGGAGTGCCCCAAGGCTCAATTCTAAAGCCTCTCGTCTTCTTCCTCCAGCTACTGCGTCCACACTTTTTTTCAATTTTATGCTGATGACAGCCAAATTTACATGCCACCAAAACATGAAAATGCATTGAAGGAATCGGAGCACGGCTGTTGTTCATCTTAATTCATTTTAATGATTAAAAAAAAAATCAAAGCTCATGTTATTTGAACCAAATAAAGCCACCACACGTCAGGTTTAACTATTTAACTACTGTATTTATCTTGATATGAAAATAGATAATGAGTTGTCAAATGTAACTTTTGCTTCAAAATGGCTGAAACACAATCGTTTCCTTCACGGGATCATTTCGAGATTTGCAGTTGCTGCCCCGAAATTGTGGAACTAACTTCTTCTCCACCTAGTTTGACTTCCTTTTTCTCCCAAGTCATCTTAAAAGACATTTCTTCCTCAACTTTTTTTTTTTATTGCTTCAATTTTTACTTTATTGTTAGTGTCCAATGCCACTTTCATGTTATTTGTTGTGTCTTAAGCTCACTGCTGTGCACAGCAAATTCTACATCAAGCTGGATTGGAGACTTGAAAAATCGACTGCAATACAGTAACAATGTTACTTTGTTACTTCCCACGACTTGCTTGCTTGTTTCTAATAATAATACCGGTGCAGGTGTGAGTCGAATCCGGCGTGTGATCGCGCGTGGACGTTTGCGCGTATAGTCGGGGCCCCCGAAGGCCGGCATGTGTCACCTCTCGGTCTCGTCAGTGTTAATGTGCGCATGGTCACTCGGCCGTGGAGCTGCGACAGATCAAATGAAGCCAAAGCCCCCGTACCCCCCCAAATCCCCCCCCACCGCCCTTGCCCACCTCCTCTCGCCCCGTTTCATCCCTGCGTTGACCTCGCTTGCCTGCACACTGACTACATATCCCTTCCTGTCCGGGCGTCACCTCCGGCGTGAAGACTTTTTGTTTAATTTCAGGTCAGAACCTGCCCCGTTGCCACGTTGTGCCCGGCGGGCAGCGTTGCGGCGATGGCACAGAGGATCAGCGGTGACGGCTGCCGAGCTCCGAGAGCCACGGTGTCAGTGTGGCTCCGGGCTCGGACCTTTGGACCTTTCGGACGGCAGCGCATGAACATGACCTTTCTTGCCAGGCACGAGCTTTGTGACGTTTACGGCGACGTGTTTGAATGCAAAACTCGCGTTGAAAAAAAACGACACCTTTTCTATTCTTAAGATGCGGAAAATTTGAGCGTTGACGTTTGAATGTGAACGACTTCAGTTTTCCAGCAACTGTTAGTCCATCCATTGGCGAGTAACACACATACGGACGGAATGGTTCAAACCCCCTGTTCCGTTTTGCACAACTGGAAAATGATTCAGTCGCACACCAAAACACTCTCACGCTGTACTGAAATGCCTTTCACATGTAAAACTGAAACACTCTCACATTACGACTGAAAAGCTCACATTCAAGACTGCAACGCTCTCATACACACCGCTGAAACACTCGCCTCCGTCCATTATCCGTACCGCTTATCCCCACTAGGGCATACGCGACTAAAACGGTCTCGCGCACACGCTACAATAACTAAGACTTGAGACTTCTGAAGGGCGTACTCTCAGTTCTCATATAGATGCTGTCACAATTCTGTCCTAACCGAGCCTCGTTGCACGAACTGACGCTGCCTTCTCAGATGAGAGGCGAAACGTCTTCCACGACAAACGCAGCAGCGCATTTGCGATCGATTCAGTGCCCCGAGAAAGAAATGACCTGGCATTCCTGATCATATTTATTGGGTTATTGTTGATGATTCCGGCTCAAAGCTAGCAGATGTCAGCCAACTTGACCTCTGACCTCACTTCCCGTTGGTTAAATCCAAAATGCTTTGCCTTTCCTGGCATCCATGTAAAAGTTTTTAGCGTAAACAGAGCACCCCCGGCGGGTCCGCCCCCTTGGGCCGACCGCCGTCGCTGGTGACGGAACGGCGGGCGGGGACGCGTGATGTGTTGTGACAGCGGCAGCCGGGGCTGGCGGGCGGTCACCATGCGGCACCATATTGCCGGGCTCCCCGGGGACGAGAGATCAGCGTGCCAGCCTGGCCAAGAAGTGCTAATAGGCGCAACACGTCTTGCTTTCACACATTAAGGCGGGCGCGGGGTGACAGATCGGAGCTGTGATACCGCCGCCTGCGAGGAAGAAACGAGAAGGCCGCGGCGCCCGCTGCCAGGCGGCTAATGATGACGGGTCCGCCGGCCGTGGAGCTCTTTGCGTGTAGACAGACTACCGTCGGCGTCGCTCACCTCCGTATTGGTTCAGTCCATGTAAAAAGAAAAAAAAAAACAAGAATTTTCGCGACGCCTTGGTCAAAAAACTTGCCGACAAGGGGAGGGTCTGTGTGTGCTCCTCGACGCCTCTTCCGACCACCTCGGGGCCCCGACGCTCCATTTGACATATTGAGTACCCGCCGCGCTTGCTTTACATCAAAGGTGACGTGCCGCCGCCGCTTTTTATCGACTGTCTTTGCAGTCAAACCCACCTTTCATACATCTACTACTCACTTCTCTGGAAAAATAGCACTCTAAATTATTATACTGTAAACATCTTTGCAGATGATAAAGAATACATGCCTGTGAGTATTGTTTTATTGTCTACGAGTGTGCTCTACTGTTTGCCATCAAATAGCCATTGCTTTGTGGGTTATAATACGACAAATCTGAAAAAAACTCAGAAGTCGGGGTCACTCTTATCTCAAGGCACCACTGTATTCAAAAGTTTGGTTTTTGAGGTTGTCTTACAACAAACAAACTGGAATTTGAATTTAGCGGATTGCATTCTAAAATGAAAATGAATGGACGTTTTATACTTATGAAGAACTGATGTTTGTTAAAAACTTCATACAGTAAAAGAAGAAAAAAAAAATCTTAAAGATTACAGACGCCGTGGCCACAAACGAGCTCAATGCGTCGCATGGCAGAGGTCAAAGAAAAAACAGAAAAAAATACCTGCAAACTGGGCTTTGAATCACTAAAGATTTCTTGCAGTCGACTCCATTTTAATGAAAGTCGATTCGAAGTTGATGACGGCATCAGCTTGAAAGTCTTCTGCAAATTGCACGATTAGAAGACGAGATTCCAAAAACACACTGAAATAAAAAATTACAGTAGTTGACTTTAAGCGTTAAATGTCGATTCAGAGTAATAAAGTCGACTCACTGACTAGTCGACTCGTCGGTTTAACCTCAATATGAAGTATGCAGCCATGGTGCGATGCAGCTTACAAGAGTTTTCGTCACTCAACCCAAAGACTAAACATCTCCTCAAACTCATCTGACAGCTGCCTCCTCTCCAGGCACCCCCCCGCCCCCGCCCCGCCACACCCCCCCCCCCCCCCCCCGGTGCCCCCAGGCCATGCGATGCCCGCTGCAGCGAGCGAGCTAGCGAGTGCGCTGCCAGTCATCAATACGGGTTCCTTACATAGGTCACAGGTTCAAATATAGTTCACCGCCTCAGCCTGACGCCGGACAACCTCCCGCGCCCCTTCCCCTCCCCGTCCCCGCCGCCCACCCCCACCACATGATCTCAGGACATGTGCAAGCGTGTAGTATGATGCCACTATTAAGACGATTGTTGTTTTTTTTGTTTGCGTTGCGTGTTCTCCCCGACACGGCCTCCCCTGATTGGCCCTTCGATCGGGCTTCCGGGCCCTGTGCCAGCTGACATAACAAACACGTTGCCAGCGCTACGGCGCCACATCGCTAACGTATCGGCGGAAAATGTCACGCTCTGTTCACTTCCGATGACGTTCAGGCAAAATGTTTGATTGGTTGACCACGTTGCTGGTTTTGAAATCTTCCAATATTGGCTCTGGCCTTCCTGGGTGGAGGTTGCTTGCTCTCCCTAATTGTTTAATTGATTTATTGTAAATAATATGATTCAATCGTGAGTAAAATGCAGGTGCAGTACGTTTAACCAGTTTACTTCATGAGGTGAATATAATTTGTCCGTACATTGATTTATTCTAAATAGTCCATGGATTTGTTTAATTTATTTCATGAATAATGTAAAAAATCCTAAGACATTTTTTTTATTACAATCACTATTATGATTATTTTTATGCCTGATCCAAATGATCTAGCACAGGGGTGCCCAAGTCCGGTCCTGGAGAACAATCGAGAAAATGAATTGAAAAATTAAACGTAGCCCCTTTGAGCACAAAAGTTTTCCCAGCCCTCTCTGAAATGTTGGACAACACAACACTGGTTGTGACGTTGTGCTGTGTTGTGACGTGTGCACACTGCGGTTGTTGTGGTTTATGTGGCCACCTAGTGGGCGGAGGAACACTCTCGACATGCAGCCCAAAAGCTTTGGATCAGCTGGAATGATATTAGGTGATCACACTACCACCGCGTCATTTTGTCATCCGCAAAGAAGGAAAGCAAAAGTGAAACTTTCTTCTTGGCTTCATGACTCCCGTGCGCGTGTTTTTTAAAACATTTCCATTGTCTTGAATGCGGTTATAGTTCTTGCGTTCATTTTGTGGTGTTTTTCCCCCTTAAAATTGGTTGATTCAAATGCCTTTATTAATTTGTTGTACTGATTTATTAATTTATCATAATCGGTTAACTGATTTAGAAAAATACGAGAATATTATTGAAATAATCTTGCGTATAAATTTACTTACTGTATAAAAATATTCCCCCAAAAAGTGTTTCATTTAATAGTTGGCTAATATAAATAACACAATTAAAAGAAGGAACTTTTTTTTAAAAATACTTTACATACATTTCAACTTTTTGTATCTGTTACTATTATTATTCATTTATCTCATTAAATAACATTGGTTAAGGAATAATTCAATTAATTGTATCAATTAATCATATTGTTAAAAGAAATGATTTTAACTTTTTTTTATCTAATCTACAAAAATGAGTTAACATTTTGTACTTTATTAAAATGTGTTTTGTGACTTATGAATAATACATTTAAAATGAGACCAATTTTTAAAATCAAAATCACATTTCTTACTAATTCATCCCATTCATTTATTTTAGTTGTACAATAAACTATTTGACATACCGGTATTTTACTTTTTTTTTTTTTTTTTTCCACCGAATGACCCTGGCCCTTTTGTCTGTCTTCAAAATCAAATGTGACCCTTGAACACAAAGATTTGCCCACCCTCGTGTAGTGTACGTGTGCGTGTGCATTTGTCAGCATTCAGCTGATGGAACATTTCCATGCTTGGAGGTCGACACACACCCGTGTGGTTTTGTGGCCCGGATGGGCGGTGAACTTTATCACTTTTTCCTGTTCCTGAGGTTAGCGGCCCGCTTCTTAAAATGTACAAACCAAATTTAGTACGAGAGAGAGAAAAAAAAAACATCCGAGGTGCATCAGGGGTTCATTGAACACTTGATAAAAAAAAAAATGTGCACCAAAAACAAACATCTCCTCCCCCGCTGCATATTTACGAGCCTCGCTAATTATGAACTTGTTGGAGATCAAACGAGGAGAACCTATTAGAAGAGTCCGAACTGGCCTATAATACACGACTACTTCATATTTATAAGACACAAAAACAATATACCAACCAAAGCACCACTGAAGCTCAGATCATGCCCGAAAATACGACTTCAGGACATTACATTTAATGTAGTTTCGGGTAACCTATTTAGCTACATGAGACATTCAAAATATTAGCAACAAATCACACACGGTTATTAATGTTGTCTGTCCATTAAAAGTCAACATTACTATCTTTGTAAAGGCTGAGCTGAAAAATGAAAGACATTTTTTTTTCTTGTATTGGATTTCGTTATGTTGGGTACCTAATGAAGTGGCCAGTGAGTGAATGTACTGTCAAATGTTTATCATGGCAGAAGAGTTGTGCCCTCAAGGGCAATGTTAAAAACAGCCTACTTGAACACCTGGACTTTTTTCTAGGTTAATCAGAGGCACTTTAAACGGCGGCAGATGAGCAAAACGAGTTTGAATGCGATTGGTTAATCCTGAACACAGCCACGCCTCCAGTTACAAGAAGGTGTGCACACTAATGCAACCACATTATCTTAGTTGTTTTTACAGGTCAAATGAATAGTACTGAAAGTTTTGCAATGATTTTTGAAATGTAGTTTTTGTGACGTTGGATGGAATTAGGAACACTTCCAAATAGCACGTCTTGGATCAAAACCTTCAGGCTGCTATTAGAAAGCAAAAAAAATAAATGTCAGGAAAAGCCTACTAGAACATCTGAACTTTATTGGAGGTTATTTGGAGCCACTTTAAATGGTGGCATCGTTGTTCTTAATCCCATTTAACATGAGCTTGCATGTGACTGGGTAATTCAGAATTCCCAGTTATGAGGGTGTGTTGACTTATGCAACTACATTTTAGTTTTATTTTTACTTCCTAGGATTTTTTTTCTAATTGAGTTCCAGAGGTTATAGAAAAGATTTCTTGTATTGTAGAGTCACAACATTACCAATGTGCGAACATATGAAGGAGAAACTAGTGAGGTTTTTAAAAAGCGAATTGAAATTGAATTGAGCCAAGGAGGCGAGTTCCAGTGCAAGTTTATTGGGTGGACTATTTACAGACACGGGAAGGAAAACAAAAACAAAAAAAGGTGACATCGAGATGTCCCGTTACGTCTCCGTTGGCAGCATTGTGTCATGTTGTGAAACGTCATCACAATCAGGTAAAAGCCGTTTGGTCTCCTGAGTGGGGGAAACGTCGTGGGAAAGCATGATTTCTTCCTCTGCTTGGATTTTTGAGTTCTCCTGAGTCAACGTAGAAATAAAGAAAACGAAAAGAAACCAACGGGTGTGCACACAACCAGGGCAAGTTTCTTCGCGTAGGCGGCACAGAAAATAACAAATCGTATTCGCTGATAATTGGCACGCGTGGTTGTCAAAGTTTGGGAGAAAAGTTGAAGTCGGATTGATGACAAGCCAGGTAAACACTTTCTGATAATCGAGACCAAGTTGAGAAACGTCACCTTTTTTCCGATGAGGTCCCATTACACTGAGCAACAACACATTTATTGTCTAAGACAGGGATGGGCAACTTAGCCGATAGCCACACTCTGGGTTACTCCTCGATAAATTAAAAAAAGGAAAAAAAATTGTTTTTTGGAAGATTTTTTGGGGGGGGGGTTTACAAAACTCCCTCACGATTTCCCCAATGGGTATCAATTATATGTGAATTTTCACACGTATTTTGTCCCCGTTTCAAAATGGTAGTTTAGTCCTAAATCTGGTTAGTAAGTGCGTGGCCACTCTATGTGCTCCCTCGTAAGCGCTGGTGGAACAATTGCCCATCCCTGGTGTAGGATTATTATTTCATGTTTATTTATTTTCTTGGCCAATTTAGGACAATTTTGATGTACTGAATCCAAATATCACACTGGTTTTGCTCAATCAAGTCAACTTTGGGATATACGACCATTTAGGTGTTTTGTTTACATGTATGGGTCGTAGTTGACGCTTTATTTACTGTATTTGTAGATTTTTCAATGTCTACTTAATTTGCTGTGTTTATTTACAGGCACAGGATCAGAGTCTACTATTAGGTTTAAAATAAGCAACATTTCTAACATTTAGTTAATAAGGAATCTTTTTTTTTCTCTTAAAAATCTCAGATGACAAAATCAAGGAATAACGTGGCAAAAATGTCATCGATTTAGTAAGAAAATCAGATTTTTAAAAAATTGCATTTAAAAACCTGACCCGAACAAGAGATACTGACGTCATTTTCGGATTCAACGATGCAGAATTGTCCTGTAATTGACGGCCATTGCACTTTTTTTTTTTTTTTTTTAATGCCCGCATCATCTGCAGTGATGTCATCATCCTGCAACGTGCATGGCAGCAAAGTAGCCCTTTCAAAAAAAAAAAAAGAAAAAAAAAGTGTTAATTTTTTTTTTCTTTTTACTTTGGGATCTTCACGCCAGCAAACGTTACTAAATCGTTTTTTGCGGACGCAACGTTAAGATGACGGTCAAAAAAATAAATAAATAAAAATGCACCCTCCAACAAGACGGTACCTCTAATCGGCCGGAAGTGGTCATGTGACCGACAAAACCTCAGATGAGCTGACATCAGTGTTCTTATCAAGGTTTACCAGCAGATCAAGAAGAAGTTGCTTCTCAAAATTGTTGACTTTCTTTTCTTTTTCTTTTTTTTTTTCTCTTTGTTGTTGAAGTGGGCGGTGGGCCGACATCGTGTTGTGTGGGTACACTAGATGGACAAAAGTATTGGGATTGGGACACCTCCACGAAGTGAGGAAAACCCCCCAAACTTTTGAATGAGAGTGTGTACGTTTAGTATTTGAATTTAATTGAGTGGATAATTAGCCAAATAATTGAAAAGTAATTTATAAACAATACAATTGAAAACTAATTTCATTATTCAAATGAGCAATTTCAAATGCAATTTAAAACAACATTTTAAGTAGGCTACTTTAGTCAAATAAGCACATTTACATATGCAGTTAAATATGTTGTAATTAAATACTTGGGTAATTACAATTACATTTTAAATACAATTTTAAAATACACGAGGTTGCATACTACGCATACGTGTAGCTGTTTTTTTTTGTTTTTTTATAAGGCCATTTTTAAAAACTAAAATAGTTTGCCCATGCCTGGATTCAATAACTGACCCAATACTTTTGTCCACAGTGTTTTTTTTTTTCTTTAGGAAGACTCCCAGTGCAACTTGTCTGTGTTTTTCTGTACAGTGCGTGAACGTTTGTGTCACAAGCCTCAAACGTGCTGCAAAAATATAAATTGTTTTCGGGGGTTTTTTTTTTTGCCTTGACAAATTTACAATATAAATAATATCTTCACGTATATAAGGGGGCTTGAGACAGACACACGGCAGAAGCTAAAAACTAGCATAAAGTGCTAAGATACTTTTTTTTTTTTTTTTTCTCTTCTTTAAACAGGCCGCAAGCGTAAAAGGTATAACGTGAGTACAAATGTTCATGTTTCATGCCGGACGCATCCGTCTTTAAAGCTTGAACGGTGAAGGTGACACCAACATGCAGAGCCACTGGACCGCCGTGATTTGTAAAGACATGGAAAACAAAACAAAGCAGAAAGCCACAGAAAAAGCACGGGACGGGACTCACAAATCCAAAAGATGGAGCCGTGCACCGGAGAAAAAACAAAACAAAAAAAAACACAGGTGGCCATCTTGCTTGGTCGTAGGTTTGCAAAATTCCGGAAATTGGAAACTTTCCCCGGGAATTAATGGGAATTTATTGGAATAGACCGGGAAGGCAAAACAAAATCTCATCTTGACTCTACCTTCTCATTAAATTATGCTAAATTTCCTGTCATTCCCATTGAAAGTTTCCAATTTGGAATATATCAAGAATCTCTCAGTTTAAATTCCCGTGGAAATTTACTTGCAACTTTCCGAAAAATGTCCTACCCCACTCGGTCATTTAAGTTTGAAAAAAAAAGAAATCAGATAAATTCCTGCAACCCTCTGACGGTGGTCCTCCGGTCGCTATGGCGATCAGATCTTGCTGTTCTCCAGGTGGGAGTCAATGTGCTTGATGAGGGCGTCGTCGGGGTAACCGACGGGGAACATCAGCTGGCACAGCGGGCAGCTCCGCACGTCGCTCTCCTCCGTCTCCATCCAGAGCTGCCGAGCGACACAGGTGGCCGGTTAGACGCCGACGTGGTCGCAGGCCAACTTTACGCATCGCGCGCGCCCTCGTGTGAGTCACAACGACTGCTCTGCACGTGGAAATAAGACCCGGCGAGTCGATAATGACTCACTCATGCTATCTCTGAGCTCACGCTATCGCCTTTAAAGCGAAAGTCAACGCAAACTTTTTTTTTTTTTTTTTAAGAATATGTTTTATGCAAGCCCACTAGTTGAAACAGGGCACTCTGATAAATATTGCATTTGTGGAATAAGTGTTAATACACTCGTTTTTAGCCATCTCCGGGGGCGGCCATTTTGTCTTCTGTCGACTGAAAGTGACATCACAACTGCTCACAATGACCAATCACGACTGACCTGTTTTCTGAATCTGAGCCGCTAATACGTTCTCCTCTCATCATCTCAAATACCAAAGTTCAACTTGACTCATTATTAACTTTATACTATTTATCCTGCTCATCTAAAAATAGATGTGCAACTATTTCGAAATATTTTAAATGATTTCATTTTTGTCTTTATTGAGTCCACTTTATTGAGCAGCCGTCACTGACTTGAAACCACAAACTCGTCTATGGCCTTTCACATATATGTTAGCATTGAGCTAGCTGACTTTCATTTGCCGAAATTATACGGTTGGGCCGAACATTTTGGTGTTTAAATATCGAATGTTTAAGTATTTTGTTTGATGAGTCAAATTTATGGTGAACGTACGACTGGGAGTGACATTCAAACACGTCAAGCAAGTGCGAGCCAGAGTGCGCTCAGGAATTTTTTTTAAAGTGGGTTATAAGAAGTTGAATGGGTCTGGAACATATCCAACCGGATAAAATGAAAAGCGTCCTACCCCCAAAATAAAGAATTTAGGTTGTCTATAGATACCACATGTTAGCGACATTTTTTTTAGCATGCTAACAAGGCTAGCTCGCAGAAATACAAACGCAAACATGGAGGGTCAACACTCACATTGATGGAGGGCCACGACTGAGCATGCTCGGCCGATATGTAGCCGGGCTGGGGGTGGCAGCCCATGGCGTTGGGGCACTGGGGGGCGGGGAAGGTTGAGCAGGACGCCGGACCCCTCATGGTGCCCCCGGGCACGGCGGCGGAGAGCACGCCCAGCGTCCTGGGCGGGCTGATGGGATGCGGGCAGGTCCACTCCTCCTCGTCTTCGGAAGACTGCGGCGGCGGCGGGGGCGGGGCCTGCGTGGAGGGCGGCGCCGGCTCAAAGCGCAGGGGAAAGGGCATCTCCCTGGGGTGGCGCATGGCGCTCTCATCTCCCCCGCCGACGCCCTGGTGGGGCGACGACGCCCCTCTGTGCTGCGGGCCGCCGTGAGGCGAGTGCTGGGACGTCTGTTTGGGGTAGCCCTCCGCAAAGGGGCGGGGCTTAGGCAGCGTGGACACGGCGTCCAGCGAGAAGCGCGGCGGGCACTGGTACGCCGACGGGTCGGTCACTTCCGAGTAGCTGCGGCGGCCCTGGAAGCTGGCGCGGAGGTGCTGGCTGGGCGGGCGGCACGAGTACGAGGCCGGGCCCGCCTCGCCGACGTCCAGCAGGGGCGAGCGGCGGTGCGTGTCGGGCGAGAGGCGCTGCAGCACGGGCGAGCGCCGCTGCTGGATGGGCGAGTGGTGCGCGGGCGGCTGCGGCGCCACCGGCGAGTGGCGCTGGGAGATGGGCGAGTGGCGCTGGGAGCCGGGCGAGTGGCGCTGGTGGTGGATGGGAGAGTGCAGCTGGACTGCAACCACACCGTTAGCGCACATCAGTTTTTGTAGGACTTTTGAGAGTTCCGCGCAAAAATTTCACATTTTGCGCACCAAAAATTGCCATTCATTCCCAATGTCACATTCAACAAACAGGTTTCACATCGTTCCAGCTCAAAATTAAAAAAAAAAAAATCAATTCACCTCTTCAACATTTCTCAACACTTTCATGCACACCAAAATGTCCTCATTTTTGACCAAAAATTACCCAAATTCACATATTCAACATTCATCACTTCTTTTCCCACATTCATTCATTGATTCACACCATTTCACCATCTTTCTTCAACATCACAAAAATTAACACACGGCAATATTTTACATTTTCCACCAATAAAATTGCCACCAAAAAAAAAAAAATATTCATTCCCTCATGACACCTTCAACAAAAACAGATTTGCATCATTTGAAATTCCAAACATTCCGCCCATTCAGTTCACCTTGGGAACGATCTTCAATCTGCTAACAATTCCTATTTTCCCCCCAAAATCAACAATTGCACCACAAAAACGAATCCAAAATACGATCGAATCGAACACATTTTTGTCTTTCTACTCTAATTTCAGATCATTCCAACTTCATACCGTTCAACTTTAACCCTGCCGCAAAACGTTGTCAAAATTTTAAAATAAAATCCCATTTTTTTGTTTGTTTGCCTTTCATTTCTATATCTTTTGGCCGATTCAAACCGTTTCAACTTGAATCCGTCCTTCATATCCCTACCACAAAATTTCCACGTATTGACCACCAGTTTGCACGCATATGCGCCGATTGTAATGCTCCGCTCATTGTACATCATCCACATCATTTCCTGTCTTTTCATTCAGCCTTTCAGCCTTTACTTGCAATTTCTTCCGATTTTTTTTGCGGGGTTTTTTTTTTTTTTTTTTTTTCTGCAGCGTTTTTTCTACATCTGCTGTTATCTAGCGAAAGCACATGTCTGATGCTTCCTGAAAAAGGAGACGCGTTCTCTGCCATCAGATGGGCGGAGGTGTCAAAAGGGAGGTGTTGACACCCCGCGCCGCTCCTTGAACGCGCTCGCGTGCATTCGACGTTGCGCATATGAACGCGCCGATCTTCGAGCGTCTCCGTCGCGCGTCTTTGCGGTTGGCTCACCGGGGCTGTGCTGCTCTTGCGAGGCCTTCCTCAGGATCTCCGTCTGCTTGGAGCTCAGCGCTCGCAGGCGACTCAGCTCCTCCGTCAGCTCCGTGTAGGCCAGCGCCAAGTTGACCCTGGAGGAAGAAAAAAAAAAAAAAAAAAAAGAAAAACAAATCGGGACACGCACGTAGGGACGCCTTTCCGTTATTTTCCATCATTGAACCGCACTATGACATCATTGCCTAAAACTAAATGGAGGACAAACGATCATCCCAAAACGCTTAAATGCCATCGCAAACTCATCCTACAAAGATTCTCCTTAAAAAATAAATGGCTTACAGATGATAACACCCCTCAACGGCCCGGGCTAAACTTGGCTCCTCCCAAATAGGATATAATGTGAGTAGTCTCTGTCAAAATGCATGCGCTCAGCATACTTCCGTGACACAAATGACTACTTTCCTATCGGCCCAGGTTTTGGCGACAAAACTGCGAATAGGTGTTGTTTTTGTTTGGCAAATAGTTGAGGAAAGGTTCCGCGGGGAGAAAAAAAAAAAAATTCCCAGCTGCATGTGGGGTTCACATCAAAAGTTGTCTTTTTTTCTTTTTTTTTTTTTTTGTATCGGCGCTCACGAGATGGCGTAAAATGAAGCGGCCTGCCTTAAAAGACGTCTTTCCAATCGGACGGCAGACCCTCATTGATGAGGTTGTGATTCCACATGACGCGCGCGCACACACACGCGCGCACGTTTCACAGAATTTGACTCATGCAGGGTGACGACGCTGATTACAAGAAGCCATTTGACTGCAAAGATCACCAGCTTTGACTCATTTCTTCAATCAGGAATTTGACGTTTCTTAAAGTATTTCGTGTTTTCTGGAAACACTGTCGGCACTTTTTTCGCCCTCGCTGCTTTGTACCAAAAAGTCGTACAATTTAGAAAAAAAAGGAAATCGGGCGCTAGAGCATGGTTGGACAAACCATGGAACTGTTTTTGTTTTCCCCCCCAAAATGATTAACCATGTCGATTTTTTTTTTTTTTTTTTTTGTATAATTATTGCCTTTTTACACTTTGGGGTAGTAAAGGGGTGACCATTTAAAAAGGTCATGACAAATAAAAAGGTCATCACGCCCACTACTGGCTCTTTACTGGCCAGCTTGAGATGAATCATAGCTCAACCCCCAACATTCACCGGGGGTCTCTTTTTTTTGGTGGGGTACGTGCACACATACATCCTTTCATTTTCTCAATTACTTGTTTTACAAATAGTTTCCTTGCGCACTAAAAACAGTTGGGTAAAAAATAACACCATTTTGGGTCAAAAATGGACCGATCCATAACTTGGGTCAATTTGACCCAACTTTCTTGGTTGTTTTCTGCAAAAACAACCCCAAAAATGGGCTGTTGTGTACAAAACAATGCAAAAAAAAAAACGTGGGTCAAATTGACCCAATTTGTGTATCGGTCCATTTTTGACCCAAAATGGTGTTATTTTTTATAAAATGTGGCTTTTGAACAGCCGTCTTGGGACAACCGCCTCCAAAATATGATAAGAAAAAATAAATAAGAAGTAAAGTATACAAAAGTATTTGGACACCTTGCAGGGAAGTTTGCTGGGGACAAAAATGTGGTGTTTGGACAAAAGTAGTGCGACCCACGCAGGATGGGCAACGTGAAGAAAATGTGGGCAAAAATATTCAAACACTTTTAGAAAATTGAGCGGAGGGAAAAAAAAAAAAAGGAATTTGGACAAATGCTTTGGGACACCTGCAAGAAGTGAACAATTAAAAAGTGTGGTCATATTTACTATAAATTACATCTTCTGAGTCTCGTCTCAAGAGTTGCGCCGTTTACACTAAATGTTCTAAATTACAAGAAGGCTTCGGGGGGCTCTCAGTGGGAGGATATGCAAGCAGTGAGTAAAACCAAGCAATGGCAGTGGCCTGGAAAGGAAATCGAAAGGAGCCGCACACACACGCACTCACACACACACACACACACACAGTCATTCTTTACTTTCATGTTTCTACCCTTCAAACCTTTGTTGGCTTTCGCTGAGTGGGAGTCCGTTCACTCAAGTACCTGCGGTATGGTATTTTTTTTTTTTTTTCGCCAATTTCATTTTTAGTTTTGGGCTACGTTTTGTTATTATCCGGCCAATCACTGAACAAATGATTTCTTGAGGTTGACACATTTCAATTACAGGAAAAAAAAAAAAAAAAAAAAAAAAGAGCAGCTCAATGAACGTAGCGACGGTTACAGGAGTGCTGGCCGTACTTTGCCCCACCGCGCTTTCCATCTCGGTCCATCCTTGCCCGCCCCCCTCCCTTCACTTACTGCTCGTCTCCCACCTTCTTGATCCACTCCACGTCGCACTGCTTGCACGGCGACGACATCTCCTGCCAAAGTAGGGCGTGAAATTAGCTTAGGCTGCGCGCCGCAGAGGCAAAAAAAAAACCCCACGAGTGATCGATTTCTTTATTTTTTATTATGAATGTATGTATTTTGGGGGACAAGATAAACACACAGGAAATACCCTCCATACCCAAGCACCTATGTTGGACTGTGGGGTGGGGGAGGAGCTTCATTTAGTCGGGAAATAGCTTTGGCTAATTGAAGAAAAAAAAAAAAACATCGATTAGTGCCGCTCCAACTGCTGTGTCCATCTTGGCCATCTAGATCCTCTCTCAGCTCATCGGTACAGCACTAATATTAGTCTTTCTATGCAGAGGATGAAGAATATGACTAAGTACTGTTATATTGTCTGTCTACGTTGCAACGTTTGTGTTCACGCTGCAGCTTAACGCTTTAAAGCGCCTCAACGCAGATGCGTTTTAGCATTAGCATCGAGCTAGCGGACTGAAAGGTCAGCTTTGTGATTTTGAATACACAAGGTTGGATTAGGCAACCACTGCGAGGCAACGGTGGTAAGAAGAGACCACAGATGAGGGTCTAAACATACATGAAAATTCATGAAACTTTGCAGCCACATCAGGCCTGGCAATTAAACAGAATCCATATGTGAGAGGTTTGTTGTGCCCTTTTCCCCAAATTCCAATTCCAGCGTGCCAGCACCCCAACGTACTCACCTGCGAGGGCACGTCATAGCCGTTCGCAGCTGTTTTATGTTTAGTTTGACAGTAAACTTCCACGAGCTCTCATATCAAGTCTGCGCTAGCAAGTAAAAGCAAAAAAAAAAAATGCCGTATTCAGAAATATTGTATTATTTTTAATTCCACTGTATGCTAGTGAGAGATGAAGCTCAGCCAAAAAAACCAAAAAAACTTGCTGGAATCTTTTTCAAAGCTTTTTTGGCCTCAGCACAAAATGAAGCAAATCTCAGAAGGGGTAAAAAAAAAAACTCGGCTGTCTCTCACCCGGTCCCGCTGGCCGCCCTGCAGCTGCCTCACGTCCTCCTTGAGGCGCTCGCACTGCGCCTTCAGCTCCTCCTCCCGCTGGCACGCCCCCTGCGCCTCGTGCCGCGCCCCCTCCAGCTCGGCCTCCAGCCGCTGCACCTTCAGGTCGGACAGCGCGTCCAGGCTGCGCGAGCTCTGCAGCGTCATGGCGGGACAGTCCAGCACTGGATGGAAATGACGGGGGGGAAAAAAAAGGAACAAAAAGTATTGGGGACACCAACAGGAAGGGAGGACACATGTGGAGTTTGGACAAAAGTATCGAGACGCTGACAAAAAGTGAAAATGTGGCCGATGGACGACAGTATTGGGATACAAACAGGAAGTATGGACAAAAGTATTGGGACACCACCGTGAAGTGAAGATGATAGGGATGTAACGATTCACTCAAGCCCCGATTCGATTCCGTTTTCGATTTTCAGTTCCCCATTTTCGATTCGATTGGATTTTTAAAAAAATGGCTACCACGCTTGTCTCTGTGCACTAGTGTGGTTCTGCAGCCATCCACCAACGCAATACGCAGTGATGTTTGGCGCAAAAGCGTCATTTGATCTACACATTCAGAACGTGCCATGCATCTGGAATGAAAAAAGACATCATTTTCCAGATGAATTGAATCAACTCAATTCATTTTTCGATTAATTGAATCAATTAATCGGGGCGAATCGATTTTTAATCGATTTTCGATTCATCCCTAGAAAATAATGTATCTTTTTTTTTTTTTTTAAAGTCTTGGGACACCCCACAAGAAATGGAGGGAAAACGTGGAGTTTGGACAAAAATATTGGGACACGTATACAGGAAGTGTCTGAACGCAATTCGGACAAAAGTATCGGGACACCCTGAGTTGCCGGGCGCTGACACCCACTGTGCGCGTCGGGCCCCGCGTGCAGCTGCAGGTACTGCATGTCTTTGCTGTGCAGCTGCACGTTGAGCTTGTGCAGAGAATTGTCCCGTTGCCGCAGCGCCGCCTCCAGGCCCAGGATGCGCTCCACGTGCTTCTCCACCAGGCCCGTCTGCAAGCGCAATAGGTCACATGATCAACGGCGACAGCCACGCGAGCGGGCCCAGACGAGCGGACGGAGACCATCTTGTCCAGGTCCCTCTGGACGTTGCTCTTCTCCATGTGGATCTTCTCATAGGCCTGGATCACATCCTCCAGCTGCTCCTCGCGCTCCTTCCTCTTCTGCAGCTGCGGAGAGCAAAGACCAGCAAACGCAAAAGACTTTTTACTTCGCTTTGTCCAACTTCTCCACCAAGAAGAAGAAAACGGGAAAAAAAAAAAAACAAAAAAAAAGTCAGGCAACGAGAAAGAGGCCAGCAATGCAGCGAGGGAGATGTTGTGTAAGAGGAGGAGGTCCTTTTAGGACACGCAGCAGCTCCAATATGTTCGTCAGATTCAACACTTAACGCGTCCCAGGACGCTTTGCCTTGTTTGCAGCGCGCCCTCATTAGAAGACTTGCTCCACGTGAGTCAGTCACAAGCCGAACAGCCGCCGATTTCCTTTCCGCTTTCCTCTTCTGCTTCAAAACTCGAGCAGCAGCATGTGCCTGAAGTCAAGTCATCCAATTTTGATCGCAACCAAAGCAGGCGGGCCCATTCGGCAATAAATGCTACCGACAAATAAGGCAATTTCATAATAATAATATTTTTTTTTTAAAAAAGGACAAAAAAATGTGCAAATGGAGAAGGTAGAGACAGTGAAATTCAAGCATCGGTTGTACTAATGACCAGGCATGACTTGTCAAGCCTTCTTATGAAAATGCTTTCAAAAAGAAAATGAACTGAAACTAATAAAACAAACTAAGCTAACTATGTCAAAGCAAAAATGTCCTTTGTTTTCATCTTTGTCAATTAATGTCATATGTCAGCTTTCGGGCTTCATTTTTAACCGATTTTTTCCAGTATTCTCTGTACAGAAGGCGGAAGGTCAAACAGCCTTTTGGGAGTTGTAGTTTATTGAATATTACCTTACATTTTCTTTATCGCTATATATCAAAAAGATAACTACAAAACAAAGTATTCCTAAAAACAACCTAAATGATGAAAACTGCTCAATACACTAATTGAAACTAAGAAACAAAAGTCCAAACGAAACGAAAAGTAACGATTAAGAAAACCCCCAAACCATTTGAACCCTAGTCCTAAATCAATTGGAGCCTATAGCAAATCCTAAAATTGCTTCACGTCATCTGGCTTGCAAACATTTCTGTTGCTCTCTACCGCCCTCTAGCGGTCTTCACCGGTCACATGACGCTGCTTCCCTTCTCATGTCTTCTTCACACTGCAGCCGTCTGGGTCCCTTTGCTATGTGGAAAAACCCGTCGAGTGTGGCTGCCGCGGGTGCCCGTTCACACATTTAGATAGCTAGCCAATTCACAACCTCTGGTGGGAATTTGAAGAAAAAAATGTGCTTAATTTTCCTCAAAGTCTGGCCCGCTTCCCCACCTCGTGCGTGAGGATGTTGACCCGCTGCTGCAGGTTGTCGTTCTCCGAGTGCAGCAGGGCCGTCTCTTTGCTCTCGAAGGAGCAGTACGAGTTGGCGTCCTCGCCGAACTCGCTGATCATCGGGAACTGGCAACGCACAGCGGGAGATGCGCCGATTAGAAAATGGACGATAAAAATTTTATTTCACAGAAAATAATCCAGTACTAAAACTAATAGAACTTCAACTTAAAAGTAGCATTTTTGACAAGAAACAAAAAGACAACAGCAAACAAATCTGTGCCAACTCTGACTACATTTGAAAAAGAAAAGGCAAAATGATATGAAAAAAAAAAAAACTATCATGTAAAATCCCGAATGACTCTGGTGAAAAGTTGTACAAAAATCTGCAGAAAAATCACCCAGCTACTTGATGACTCTTTTATTTGGTTTGCTCTGCATTTGGAGCAAAAATAGACTGGATTTTTTTTTTTTTTTTTTTCGTGGATAAATACACACATGGGGGTGTAGTGCGGATTTGTTGTGTGTGTGTGCTATGTATATATTTCAAGCGTGAATTTACACGCTGTGACTGCGTAGGGGTCCATTGACGGAGCTCTGTGGTGAAAAACAACACGTGGTACTCGTGTTGCTACTCTCGATTTCTCTTTGGGGAAGACGCATCATTGTCAGCGAACTAACACATAAATACAATGACAACAACATAACCTGCCGTGAGGCAGACGAGCAAACCACTCGCACACTGCGCTGCCCCTCATTAAATATGATTCTTTTATTTCCTAGTTTGTAGTTTTACAAAGTAACAAAATGTACACTTTTAATCAAACTTTTCAGTTCAGTTTGCTCAATGCAAGCGACCCGGCCTACACGTTTTTGTACAGCAACAAACAATCAGACAATATAAAAGTACTCATGGGCATATATTCTTTATCCTCCGCAAAGAACGAGTCATGTTACTGCAGCTTACTGGGTCGCTTAAAATAGTTGTGAAACTCTTTTTGGTTTGTGTCTGCGTGATTGCATTCTACTGCCCCCGGTGGCCAAGTCACACACACCAGATGGAGCCCCAATCATGATGCACGAATAGTTTCAATTTTCAAAATAAAACACCCAAATTGCATGATGATTCCAAAAGTAAACTGTTCATATCATTCCGATTCAACCACCACCAAATTTCAAAGTAAAAGCCCCCAAAAGTTTTTACCCCCCAAAATTTGTTTCAACTTTAAACTGTCTGACTTAATCCTGTTCCGATTTTGTTTCTAAATTGCAGAATAAAATCCCAATTTTTTTTTCTCCATCTAATTTCTTACTATTTTGACTCATTCAAACTGCTCAGTTGATTCCTATCCCAAATATTTTTCAAATGTAACCCTCTCAAGCACATTGCTCACCACAGCTATTTAAAAGTTGCCCTCGCCTATATTCATTAATCCCCCCCCAAAAAAATCTTTATACTATAAATCATATCACCAAATCATAATTCATGCATAAAAGGGTCAAAAACAATTTATTTATTATTGTTTTGTTTTTTTTGTTTTTTTACTTTTTGGGACCAATTTTCCATACAAGTGAAGCCTGCATGTCAGTTAGAAAAACAACCTTCACTAAACTATGCATGCAGCAAATGTGAACTTGCGCAATAACGTATATTTATATATGCCGGGTGAGTGAGTGCTGCGTGCGAAATGTACATGAGTGCAGTCGGAGAGTTAAAGTGGACTCGTTCCCAACATGAGAGACGTGTTATGTAAGCAACATAAACGAGCGCATTTGCATTTAGAATGCCTTCCGTCAGCTTGGGGCATTTTATTTTGTTTTTTTTTTTTTACTCAACCCCCCCCCCCCCCCCTTTTCCCCCTTTCGCTCTGTGCGCCGGCCGCGTGAGGACTGCCTTTAACTACCTTTTTCCATTTAGCCAAACTGCTTCCTTCCTGTCTTTGCTCAGTTAAACAGCGAAAGGCACTGAGGGGCCCCAGAGACCAAACCCGCCAAAACGCACAACTCCAACAAAAAGAAAGTACAACAAGAGTGCATCTTGAGCACGAAATATCTTCTTTTTTTTTTTTTTTTTTTTTTTTCTAAAGTGGTGAATCATGTGGTGAGACGAAGCTTCAGCCCCCGCCAGCTCCACCCGCACCCCCCAGCCCACCCTCTAAATACTTATCTGCCTCTGTGGGCTTTGAGCACACTTGCTAACAGGATTATGTGTAGTGCTCTTGTCGAGGGAGTAAATAATAAAAAAAAAAAAAAAAAAATCCTCTTAGTCCCAGTAGGTGGATTATTATTCATTATTTGGGTTGAGGAAAACATCTTGAGGAAAACCTCTGTGTAAATCTATTCATTTGCTTTCTATGGCACCTCCATAGGGCCTATGCCTGCTGAATTTGGGCCAGAGGCGGAGTACCCCTTGGACCGGTTGCCAGTCCACGGCAGTTCTTGCTTGCGAGCTGGCGTGCAGCAATTCGGGGGGGGGGGGGGGGGGGTGGTTAACGGCGAGAGCCGGCGTAATGGAATGGCGTGGGAGGGAGAGAAGAAAGCAGGCAGAACGCTAAAAGAAAAAGGGGGGGCGGAGCGTTTTCTATTTGGAGGAGGATGCGGGGTGTGGGAATGAACGAGCAAAGCGAAGGGAAAGAAAGAAAAAAAAAAAAAAAAAAAAGTCTGCCGGTGTTTTTCCAGGAAGTCCTGGATGAGGAAGACATTTTCGTTGCTGAGGGCGTCTGAGGCCACGTTGACGATGACGAAGTGCGCGCAACGCTGGCTGTGATAGATTGGGACGGCGTTGCTATGGCAACCACCCACATGGACGGGGCTCATTGCTGGAAAGCAATGGAGTGGGGGTGAAAGCGGACCCCTTGCGGAGCCGTGGCTCTGTCCGGGGTGCTGAAGGTGCAACATTTCAATTGAATTCAATTGGATAACACACAACCAGGCGCTTCACACATTAAAGTTGATAGAAAGTGACAAATATATCCTGAAAAATTTGACACACCACAGAAAAAAAAAAAAAAAAAGGGAATTTGAATGTAGGGCTGAACAGTTTTGAAAAGGAGTCTCATTGTGATTGGGGGCTTTTCCCTCCTCAATATTGCGATTGCGATTTAATATGCGATTATTTCTTTCAAGGCCGCAAAAATAGATTCACTGCCTGGCGGCTGCGATACAACATCGACATCAACGTCGACGTCATCAACAGCGCCAGCATGCATTTGTTCCTTTCAAATCGTCCATAGTTTGTCCACGTACAAATATGTTTTCGGAAGGCGTGAAGAAGAGTTGCCATCTGCTGTGAGTCATGTGACGACCTCCTGACTCCTTTTTTAGTTGTAAATATTTTTCCTTTTTTTGTTTCTTTTTTTTTTTTTTTTCCGCCTCCGCGTCGAAAGAGCGTGATGTGTCTCTCGGTTAAAAACAAGCTGTCGGATTTATTCCCTGTGGTGGCGGCCATCAGAAAGCCCACAAGGTGGCAAAAATACTCATGCCTTGAGATAAGAGTGCCTTGGTTTGAGAGATTGGGAGGTTTTTTTTTTATATGCATGCACTTCAGACCCCCGCCACTAGACGGCAGCAGCAAACATCCCATATCCTGGCCACCATCATTGCCTTTGCAGTCGCAGGTCAATGTCAGTTGGTGGCGCTAATGTGTCATTAAGCTGGTTTGCCAACCGCCAAATAGACACCACAGAAGAAGAGCAAGGGTGTGTTGTGCTAGCATTCCCTGTACTGGAAGCTACATTTAACGTAAATCAATTGAAAAAGCAGAAGTTAAAAAAAAAAAGCAGCCAGCCTATTTTGAGCAAGTGATGAGTAGAAAGTACAGATGCCCGTTTTCAATCCGCCCCGAAGCAAGCGGGCGAGTAAGGCGCTCACCTTGATCTCGTAGAGCTTCAGCTTCCTCTTGATGCTGCTGTTCTCGCGCTCCAGGCCGCCCAGCCGGCTCTTGATGTCCTGGTAGGCGGCGATCAGGGCGAAGTGCGAGGCCGAGTAGACGTCGGCGGCGGGGAGGGGCGGCGAGCGCCACCCCACGCCGCCGCAGCCGTCCTCCTTCAGGCCCCCGCCGCCCTCGCCGGCCCCGCCCAGCAGGCCCAGCTCGCCGCCGCTGCCGAACAGAGACTGCATGGCCTCAACCTGAACGCACACGCGCACACACACTCATTAAATATGAACCAATTTGCTTTCAAAGGAGACGCAAGCACATCTGAGGGGGACTAAATTTGGCAGGGGGGGACTCGATAGACTCTTGACCTTTATATACAGTAATCGCCTGCTGTTTGTTGGCAACAGGGATTTGGCCTTTGCGCGGAAAGCAAAAAAAATCATAAAAATTGGAGAAATCCACCTAAAATGTTTTATTGTAATTCAGGAATGAGTTTTGCAAACTGTGCATGTTCCGCTGGCTTAAACGTAGAGAGTGAGTAGAGTTCAGTTGTATTTAACTTTCAGGTACAATAATTTGCATCTCATCTTTAAGAACTGTTTTATTTAAAAAATATATTTAGGGACCATTTTGCTGCACCCTTTATGTGCAATTAATTTAATTATTTGACTATACTATTGCACAGTGTTAACATTCAAATTGTGCTCAGTGATATGATGCCTTGCAACATTTAATACGGTGGATGTGGTTCACAGGCTCCCTCTGGTGGTATACAAAAGAATGACTGAATTCATTGCTCAAACTACGTTTAATTACCGTAGCTTTTTTTTTTTTAATCCAACGCAATATATTTAAGTAGAGCTACGTTGTATTTAACACAAGTACAATACTTTTATATTTTCCGTATTTTTCTTAAATGTTATTGATATGTCGTACGAGTGGGCAGATGGCATCGGATTTTGAAGGTCTTTTAAAGAATCGGCCATGAAAAACAGTCCAATGCAATCCTATTTGATGCCAATAGAAAATTCCGTTTTGAAAGTGCACCAACCGAACTGCTGATATGTTAATGAGATGAAAGAGAAGCATCATTGATCGACTGGATGACCCCCTGCGATGACATCACTGGGGTTGGGTGAGCCAGCTGACTGGTCGCACGGGGCCCAGCCACTTGCCGCCGTTCCAGCCGCTCAGCGGCGTGAGCTAGCCGCCGCCCCCACAGCTATTTTGGTCTAGCTGCTTCCTCCATGCCGGTGCAGCATCAGGCCATCTGCGCCCCCCCCCGTCCCCTCCTCGGGCCCACCTAGCGGTGAACACATGGCGGCGGATGTGGCTAAATCCGTAGACATCGTGTTTACGTAGACCCCGCCTTGAGCGCCGACGACTTTCATTCATTTGCTGCTTGGAGATGTATCAAACGTTTTCCACTCAAATCCTGATCTCGTGGTAATCCATTGAGCAAAACATTTTTCAAAACAGCTTCTACCCACATGCTGTCAGACTCCTGAATAAATGACATCGCAGTCCGTCAACCACACTGTGCCATATTTTTTGCCTTTGTAATCCTATTCACTTGAATGTTTACACTGTGCAATAATCTGCATGTTTACACATTCAATAAATATTTCCATTTTGGCGCTAACTACTTATTTCTTGTGCCAAAATCGTATACCAAGCCTCTTTTTTGATTAAATTAGTATTTTAAATTGCATTTTTTTCTTCAGCATTTATCTTCCCTTCTTTCTTTTATATTTTCTTATATTCTTTGTACATGCGGGAGCAGACTAGCAAAGTACAATTTTCATCGCTACGATTGTGTTTTTACTGCAAGTATGACAAATAATCTTCAGTATTGAATTTTGCAAAGAAAATGAAAAAGCATGCTGTGGTCTGACGAGTCCACATATCCAATTATTTGGGGAAATTATGGAGGTCGTGTCCTCCGGGCGGGGGGCCATTGTGACTGCGAACCCAAACGTAAAATCGCCTCATAATACATTTACACAACAAATTCATGAATAACTACTTTTAAAATCACAGACCAGTAAAACTCTTTGTTCGAATATCATTACATTAATTTGAAAAGGGGGATTTGATGCTTGCAATATCTCAACTTTTTTTAAATTGCAATTTGGGTATTTTAGCGAAGAAAAAACATCAAGTCGATGCGCATGATTTGCGTTCTTGTGTAATCAGATGAACAGTTACGCGCGTTCCTGATTTGTTTCCCAAATATTTTATTGTGTGTGTATATTTGGAACACGGAGGCTCCAGTATCGATGCACTAATCCAATCCAGCGGATCCATACGCAGCGCCTCTGTGACCTTATTAAGTGAATCCGTCAAATGTTGTTTCACAGCTTGCGGGCACACCAAATGAAATGAATGCCACATCATTCGCTTTCCATGGCGCTTTTCCTAATAATTTACCATTATTGACTTATGGTTAGCTTTATAGATGTAAGATGTATTTTCATTATTTATTTATTTTTTTAGTTTTGTTAACAATAAATGACAACAACCAAAAACCTCTCACACACATAAAGTTAAGCCCGTATTAGGCAAAAAAAAAAAAAAAAAAAAAGTTCTGACGCAAAAACCTCCCTCACTACGTATACTTGCACAAACTTTACACACACACACACACGTGCCCAACTGCACACGTGCACATGCAACTGCATTTCTACGTTCGCACGTAAGCGGACGCCCACGCCGACGCCCACGCTCACGCTTTGTATATGCACCAGTTCATGCATTAAGCATTGAGGTGAGCAGCTGCCGTCCTCGCGCACGCACATGACTGATGCTCGCTTGAAGGAGGCGAGCGACGCATCGTCACACAAAAAGGCGCCTCGAATGCAAATTGCCCGCGCGAGCGTGTGCGCGCGCGCGCCCTGCTCGCACGTGCGCCTTTGTGCCAAAGTGTTTGCGATGAGTGCCGGCGCCCTTGTCCAAGGACGCAGTTCGGTTCGCCCTCTCTGACGCACACACTGGCAAAGATGCGCACGCACGCGCGCCCGCGCGCGCGCACTTGGAGGAGTCTGACCCGAGATCGGGAGTCCGAGGTGTGCTAACTCTGAAATGTGCTTAAATGCAAACAGGGCACTTTTGACTGTCATGTCATGTCATCTTCCAAACCGCTTATCCTATACAGGGTCGCGGGGAGTTGCTGGAGCCTATCCCAGCCGTCAACGGGCGAAGGCAGACTACACCCCGAACTGGTCGCCAGCCAGTCGCAGGGCACTTTTGACTGTCTGTTATTCCCAATTGCAGTGCATCTGCTTGGTGTCAATTGCTATTATCGTGGTAACCATGGCGACCCGTCAGTGTTCTCCTCCTCCCTCGGCCTGCTGCGTCTTGATCACGCGTGGCGGCATGAGCGATCGGAGCAATAACGACGTGACGGGCAATGCTGGAATGAAGGGCGACGCCAGTGTGCTCTTGTCGCCATCTAGTCATTAGATTAGACTGCAGGGTTTCATTAGCCGGTGTCATCAGCATGCCAATGTCTCCACCTACTTACTGGATGTCCTTCCAGATGTTAGACTGGAACTCTGCCTACAGTCGCTGTATTTCATTCAGAGAGTGTCATCTCTGCACTCTGTCTGCATCATGGATTTCATTCCAGATATTATACGGTGCCATCAGAAGTCTCTCTTACTGAGCTTCATTCCAGATGTGGGACTGGATCATCAGCACGCTCTTCTTGTCTCCGTTTATTGGATTTCATTGTAGGAATTAGACGGTTTCATCAGAATGTTCCTGTCTTTACACCTACTGCACTTCATTCCAGATAGTAGACATTTGTCATTTGCATGTTCTTGTCGCCCGTCTAGTTCCACAATTTCACTCCCGATGTTCGACCGGGTCACCAGGGCGCTCTTTTCTCCGTCCAGATATTAGAAATGATCATTGTCACGCTCTTGTCTGTCTACTTGCTGGATTTCATTCCAGGTAGTAGACGGCGTTATCAGAGTGATGTTGTTTCCGCCTGTTTTCCATCCAGTTATTAGCCGGCGTCATCAAAATGATCTTGTCTCCACTCACTGTTTTTCATTGCCGATATTAGGCCGCGTCGTCAGAATGCTCTCATCTCTTGTTTTACAGAATTCTATTCCACATATTAGACTGTCTCGGCTGCTCTCGTCTCCATTTTTAGTTACCATGAGCGCTGTTATTTTTTTTTTGTATCACCAATAACGAAACAAAACGTTGCAGGGACCTACTGGGAAGCGCGAGTGGATATTTTTAGGCGCTTCTCTGGGAATGTGGGCCGTCCGGCAAGCAACGACAGTCAAGTGGGTAACCTGCTTTTTTTTTTTCTTTTTTTTCTTCCTTCAAGGCACAAAAAAAAAAAAAAAATGAGTGTATCCCTGCTGAGCATGGACGTTTTTCCCGCAAGTACACTACCTTATCGCAGACTACAGAAACCAAGGGGAGCAGACGAGTGGGGAAATAGGCCTAGGATATTTTTCTTACCAAAAATAACACTTTGTGGCTGCCTACCGTTAGCATAGCAAGCGCGGTTTTCCCAGGCCACTCCAAGTATGTTTGGAAAAGAGAAGACGCGTTTTTGTGTTCACTGACGGGGCATTTTTCCAGCTCAAAAGCTGACGGATTTGCACATTCCTGTAACATCTCCATAGATTATTTTTTGTTGTTGTTGTTGTTGTTGTAGTTTCCTGGCCGTGAGTCAGTCCAACTTGTACAAGCAGCAACCTCCACCTCCCGACTTGCGAAAGAGCGCCTCGTTCGGCCTTTCGGGGTGTTCTTTGCCGCGTGAGCGATGGCCTTGCCTCCTCTGGCTTTTCTTTGTCTCGCCTCCTCCTCCTTCCTCCCGCCCCGCACGTTTCCCCCGCCTGCTCGGGTGCCTGCTTTGTCTTCTTTCCAGGTCGCCATGGTGACGGGAGGTTGCGGCGCCCGGCGACGGCCGGCGCTCCCGAGCACCTTCGCTCGGTCGTAACTCACAAAGGCGGCGGCGGCGGCGGCGGCGCTTTCGCGTCCTCTCCCCTGGATACTCGCTCTCGGAAGATCGTTAAGAAGGCAAAACGGAGGGAAGGGAGCCCGCGAGGTCGGCTGATAATTACAGCTAGTAATGGAGCAACGGACTGATCGACAGTCAGCGTGAGGGCGCGTATAGACAAATCTATTCATGACTCACAGATAAAAAGCAAGTGGGCAAGTGGCTTGAAACGCTCAAATTCAAGCCACAAATCCACTTTAGGAGTCGTCAGCTTGGCAAACAAGGGCTGGAAAGCCAAGAGCGTCCTTGCTTTATTCAAGACGTGACGTCTGGTTGTCATGCGGCTAACTTTAGAAGCAGTATTACGCACTACTGCACTTATTGTACCTCAAAGTCTGTGGACTTGTTGTGCAGTATCTGTATTTGATTTGTGGATGGTTGTTTTTAAAGGCGTACTTTTGTTAAGGTAAATACTACTCAATGCATACCGATACCGTAATGTTTTTTGGGGGGTTTTTTTGCGCACAAATACACAAAAAACACATTTCTAAAAAAAAAACTAAAACTAATACTAAAGCGAATAAAACCTAAATTGAAATGAAGCAATTGCAAAAAAAAAAAAAAGTAAAACTAATAAACACCTAACAAACGATCTGAAAATGAATTAAAGCTCAATTTAAAAAAACGTAGCTCAAAACAAACTAACTCATGAAAATTCCAAAACGATTATAACCCCCGGTTGTAAGGCAACTTATGCGTACGTAGATGAACAATGGACTGGCCGCCAGCCAATATCAGGGTACATAAGGTATAAAAAATAAAAAATAAAATTACTGTTCACTAGTTAAAGTCAGGACAGGTATGGACAAAAAAAAAAATGTCCTTTTGGAAGTGTGAGGCAGCCATGCTAAGCGAAAAAGGCGGCGAACCCGCAATCTGCACGCGAGCGTCTTCCCACTCGCTGCTGCTCACGGTGGAGGTGTTGTTTCCACAAATCATCAAAGAGTCGCTTTTGGCACGGGAGCAGCTTGGAGACGCGTGCGTCAGCGTTTTCTCGGCGCAACGCGAGCCGCCAGACTGCCACTGTCTGGCTGCATGTCACGTGCGCACTCAAAGAGATGCTCGGACTCCGACCGGGGAGACCCGAAAATCAATCCAGCGACAAACATCTGGAAAATGTGCACGGCGGTGTTTGATAGTCAGGGGAAATGACCATTTGTGGGCCCGCCCGCCCGTCAAGTGTGAAATTAAACGGGCAATAAAATCCAGTATTCATTCGGCATTGAAGGGTTTCAGTTGTGGTCGAGAGAGTTTCACTGGTTTTTTTTTACCATGAGAGGAGAAGTGTACGGAAGAGATTCCTGAGAGAGCATTTCAGTACCGTGTGCACTTGAAAACTCGCCTTTGTGTGTGTGAGTGAATAATTGTGTATGACATCGTTTTCAGTCGTATGTGTGAGAGCGTTTCAATAGCGCGCCCTCAGTGACGTCGCTCTCATACAAAGAGTCTTCGTTGCATCGGCGGATCTCGGATCTCTCTTTTTCTTCTTCTGGAGTTTGTCAAAGCGTCTTACATAAAGCGCTTTCTTGTACTTACTCTCACGTTGTACTACGAGAGCCGAGGGGCGGGCGGGCGGGCAACATACTGAGCGAGAGTTGAACACAGTCGAGAGAAATGAAATGATGCGAGCTTTACTTCTACTGTGTGTGCGCGTAGTTTGTGTGAGAGTGCGTGCGGCGTGCCCAGCAGTGCTGCTGCTGCGGCGGAGTGCGATAAGCGATCTCCTATGTTGTGTCCAAGCTCCGCCCCCTGAGCAGCCCCGACACAGCTGCTGAAAAGGGCATTCAGGTCAATTACGCAGCTAGCTATAGCTAGCTAGCGACAATATCAGCGATAGCTTTATTAGCACTTTTGGCGGTCAGTCCTAACTTGAGGAGTTTTTTCAAGATGGGTCGATTGATGGATGGATTGATTTTGCTTTGTGTTGCGCGCTAAAATGTAGCTTACAAGACACTCTACCACTAGATGGCGGCAGCGAACTTTACAACATTCCACCGTGATCAGTTGACAAGGTTACTTCGCAGTGAAAGTGATGTTTGTTGTGTCGTCTACTCACATTTTCCATTCATTTGAATTGGACGGGCACTGTTACCATACAATTGTTGAGCTAACATTTATTTGTATAAGCATCATTTTCGGGTTAGGGTTAGTCTCCTGACGTAATATGTTGTGGCATTGGCACGGCGAAAAAGTGCTTCGCACCTGTGTTGCATGCAGCCGAGCAACTAAGCTGCAAATGCACTGCCGACGAGAACGCCATCCCGTCAAACCAACGCTTAGTGCGGTTTTCTGTTTACTGCTTCACATCAGTGTTGCACGGCCCCCCCGCCCACCAGGGGTGCATAAACGGAAGCACCTGAGCAACAAGAACGAGGCCTGCTTGTTGACAGCTGTGCCGCCATTCAGCATCATTCCACCGAGCCGACACATCTGCTGCTTAGTGGGCAATTTTCTCACCCTGATTGCGTCAGTGCCACACGCGCACACACACACACACACACACACACACACGCACATGCACTCACAAATACAAAGGGGCAGCTGGCATCAAGCAGCTCAAAATAAAAGCTGACAAATCCTCTGCAATGACAACACTGAGTCCCCCCGCCCCAAAAAACAATCAATTACATCGGTAGTATCGTGCTACACGAACCCATCACCCAGAACACATGCTATTGAAGTTTGCAGTCGGAATCGACCCCCCGAAAAAAAAGGCGAATGACGGACAACGGAAGGGCACCCGTGCTGCACACAGATGACAAATAACGGACGCTCAGTTAGTTTTATTCACTTCCTGTGGCAGCTGACCCCTGCTCACTTAATTGGCAACCAAACTTGGAGGAGAGTCACCGGTGCAAAGACGGGACTTTTACGTAGTTTTACTCGAGAAAGTTGCTCAACCGCTTCATCGGAGGACCCCGAAATAATTTGCGCACTTTGCAAAGCCAAATTCGAATACCGTATTAGTTGTACGTCTTTGGTGTGTCGTTCAACAGTTATGTATTTCACAGGAAAAGCATCGTATTCAAGGGTCAAAGAAAGCAATTAAAACCGTCTTTGAATAGAAATAGAATTTTTTTCCCACATGAATTCCAAGATTTTACTCAAGTAGAGATATCTTTTCCAAGCTTCGTAAAAGATTATACTTGAAAAATACGACCAAGCACGATCAATTATGGAAAATATTGCGATAACATTAATTAGTTATAGTCGGCTTGCTGTGACGTCCTCGCAATGCTTCCCCATAACCACTAGGGGGTGTATTTCACCACTCCCCAGGTATTTTCTCTGATCCGTTAGGATCTCTATCCACAAGTAGTTGAGTCCCTCTGTTTGTTGATTCTTTTGTCATCATTCATGCCCGCAAAGTTCACCTTTGTGATTAACTTTGTGACGTTCAAGACTGGGTTGCTCAAGATGTTGTGAGCTCCTCTTGTCTCCTGCCTGCAACTACTCCAGTGCCAAACGTGGGCTACTTTTGCAGAGTGGCGCTCTCCATCCTCCCAAATATCATCCTGCCTGCGTATGCCACTCAAGTTGCAGTCATGTACTAAAAGCACGTAAAAATAATCATAAGGAGAAATATATTCCGAACGTTTTGTACCGTGACATGCCGCTGTGGGCGCGCGTGCGCGTGTCCACGAGTGTGTGTGTGCTGCGAGAGCAAGCCAACATGGCTGCGCGTCCACGAGCGACGTGGAGGTGCAAAGAGACGGGGATGAAATGTGAACTCACGCTTTGCTGCCGTGCAGGACCGATCCGCCGTGCGGGCCATGGCCGGGTGCAGCGTGCGGCAAGCGGGCACGTCGGCGCAAGAAAAGCCGCTCCTCCTCCTCCTCCTCCTCCTCCCAACTCCTCCTCCTCCTCCTCCTCCGCCTCCTCCTTCTTCTCCTCCTCTTGGCTCTCCGGAGCAGCAGAATGGAAGCGAGCGGGAGAGCCAAGCACGAGCACGCCGCCGGTAGTCGCTCGTGTGCGGCGCGGCTCAGCCTCACATCGCGCTCAGTGGATGATGATGAGGATGATGATGATGAGGATGAGGAGGAGGAGGAGGATGATGATGATGATGTCGCCGCGCGAATAGCTGCGTCAGTCTCTCTCGCTCTCGCCGGTGATGACGCCGTGTTCATTAAGAATGACGAAGGAAATGTTCCATATTTTGCATTTTGTATACTAGGCAACATACGCAAAATGAATGATGTCAACGCATGGATTGCGGAGACTTTTTTTTTGTGGGTCTACTCGTGATTGTCATGCCCACCACGTTTCATGATGTCAAGTGAAACCGACTTCAGGGGGCTGAATTTTCAAAACATTCCAAATCGGGAAATGACCAAAAACTGAGATGAAAAAGGCAGCATCAAAGCAAAATGGCAGAAAGCAAGAAAGAACCTCTGAGAATTAACAAATTGACACGAAAATGGCGACGTCGAGCCAACGTGGCAAACTAAGATAGACGCGTGCCAAATTTCAAAATGGCAAGCTCAAAAATAGTTAATAATGAAAGTTGTTTACACAAGTCACGTGTCCTGCTCTGCTTCTCACACACACACACACACACGCATCGTTGCATTTATTTTGACTACTATAATAACCTCTGATGAAGCTCGCATCACTTTGCCGCCACCACCACAGTGAAACCACACACACACACACACACGCACCCACACACACTATCATTAAATCTGCCATGACTACTAATAAGGTCTAATGAAGCTCACACTACTTTGTCACCGCCACAGCAGAACCTCACACACTCGCACACAAATTGTCTGTGTCGGAAAAACAAGAAGGCTTCCTCATGTGGACAAAAACTGTACCGCAAGTCTTATATGAACGTATGAATACATCCAACCCTGGATGCCCCAATTGACCCGAACTAGCGGCATCAAACTAAATTGGCAGACTTCCCGCGCATTTGATTTTTTTTCAATCATTGAAAGGAGCTTTGAAAATGACCACATCAAGCCACTGAACCAAAATGTCAGACTTTCTCTGCCATTTTTGTGATTTTTGCCGACCATAGAAACTAGAAAAATGTTCAAATCATTCAAAGAACCAAATGGACCCTATCATGGTGGTTTCATACCAACATAGCAGAACTCTTATCTTCTCTGGCATGACTTTTGGAGACCTTTTTTTTTTTTTTTTTTTGTGGGTCTGCCTGTCATAGTCCAGTAAGCTCCATCATCTCCTCCTTTTAGACTTTTGGATTTTATTTTGGGGGGGCAAAGCAAGCAGGCAAACTAGCCAGCAGCAGCGTGCACAATAAATAACACGCTGGTGGGTGTTTCTTATGTAAGCGCCTCTATATAACCTGCTTGCTTGTGATGTTCCTCATCCCTTTTTCCTCACTGATTCATTCCGGGGTCTTGTAGCCAAGAAAAGATCATTTTGCACGCACGCACAAGACGTTCACCGGTGCAGTCATCCAACACAACTGTGACTGTCCTGATCCCGAGCGAACAAAAGTCTACTTGTTAGGTGTAGAGTGAAAGGTCAGCACCAGGCTACTTCCTGGTCATTATTCACACAGGCTATGGAGCACATACATTTTGTATATAAATATGTTAATACTCATGCTACACTTCACCCGCAGTTCATGTGTGGGCGATATTGCTTTTGTTCCCCACCCTCGATGAGATGATGCACCCAGTCAAAGATTAGCATCAGTTAAGAGCATCAGGACTGTTGCCTTTATACATGTCTTCCACTAGGGGGCACTGCCAAGTGAAACTGGCTTCAGGGGCTGAATTTTTCAAACATTCCGAGGACTCTGGGAAATGAAATTTCCCTTACTGCCCTAAAATTTCTACTTCAAACCCAAATGGAAGGCTTCCTGTATTTTTGTAAGGCATTGCATCTGGAGACTTTTTTTGTGGGTCTCGAGTTAAGTGAAACCGGTTTCAGGGGCTGCAATTTCAAAACATGCCAAAAATCTCAGGAAATGCCCAAATTGAGCCTAAAAGGACAATTTCAAAGCAAAATGACAGGCTTCCAGTTGCTTTCCAGGCGTGACTTCTTGAGACTTTTTTGTGGGTCTACTCATGATGGACATGCCCACCAAATTTCATATTGCCAAGTGAAACTAGCTTCAGGGGCGGCATTTTTGTGCATGGGAAAGCAGCTCAAAATTGCCATGTAGGAATCGGAGATGACTCGTATCAGGAATGCCAGCCCATGGAAAACCACTAAGGCGTGTGTGGGGGGTAATACAACCCCTCCCATACACAAACTGCCCGGTGGAGAGTTTCCAGTAGATCAACAACTGGAGATTCTTCAATGCTGAAGTAGTCCTCATTTAAACTTACAGTATTTACTCAATGATGTCGTCATCAAGTATGACTATGGTGCTCAGGTCCAGTTTGCTATTTTTAGTAAATAGCAAAGAAATCCGTGCAAGCCACATTTTACGTTGCGTTGATTGTCATAATGGCCTGATATGGCCCGCGGCAAAAATGATTGGGGCACCTTGACTTACATCCAAAACGTTACATGACGCCGATTACATGAGCTTGTGTGTGCGGGCGCTCATGTTTCGATGAACAACAACAAGGCGGCGGCTTTGTGAGGACAATCCCGACTCAGCAGCGGCTTACATAACGCGAGTGTGTGATGTCGAGCGGGACACATTGTTCCCTGACAGAAGCGTTTCTGTTCAAAACCAGCACTGGCAAACTTCCACGGAATCTTCTACCGGGGGGGGGCCGACCGGCAGACTGACCGACCGCTGCTGCCTTTTAAGCCCAGGAAGTCACAAAGAGGAAGTGTGAGGCCGCGTTTCCACACATCTCATTAACGGACAAAATGTTTTGGCTCTCTTTTGTTTACTTATTGCAACAATAAACATTGAGCAATATTTTATTTGTCATCATATTAAATACTGATTCTGAACTTTTCCAGACGTATGCGTCACACTTGCGTTTTTATAAAGTACTGATATAATTGCGATCAGATGGTTGTGATATTAAAAAGTGGGTTCAGTCCCCACTGAAGAAACAAACAGAAACTCTGCGAGCAATTGACGCCCCCTAATAATTTATACTTGCTGTACTAGAGATGCCACACAATGGCAGCAAATTGCTATTTTTGTCTAAATGAGGCTCCTACTGGACATGCATGTGCCTTACTGCTACAGTATTTGCACTGCATCATTTAGTCTTGTTTAGTGCACTTTTTAATACTATTTTTTTTAATTCTTGAAACACAAACTTGGAGTTTCACCCCATTTTCGTCATAGCTGCGCCTCACAATAACAATAAAGGCTATCTTTTCTCTTCTCTTGTATTCTATTTTATTCTAGATGGCGTTATGCGAATTTGCGAATGTCAAACGCGCATATGCGAAGGGTTCGTGTTACTTTGTCACGTTCCTGAATAACAAAAGTAGGTCAAAGGTGCAAACTACTGTCCAGGTTTAGGCATAACCAATCATGCCACGCAGCTCCTATTGGCCCAACCGGAAGATAAATAGCGAGTATAACCCCGCCCTTACAGCTTCCATTGGTCCAACCGTGCTAAAAATAAAAATCTCACCTCCCATTGGTCACTCGCTATTAGTCTGCCGCCTATCAACAAACCCCGCCCCACAGCTTCTATTGGCTCTTATGGCCAGTAAATTAAAATCCCGCCTCGCTATTGGCTGCTCGGCGTTAGTCCCCGCCCTCTTATTTAAGGCTAGCTTCAGCGGCTGAATGATGTCGCTGCAGCCGCAGCTAGCAATCAGATTTGGTGGCTGTGACCTCGCGCGGCTTCCAGCATGAAATTCGTCCGCTGTATTATGAAAAACGCCGCGTTGGCGAGCGTTCCCAAACACATCGAGCACTTCTCCAAATTCTCCCCTTCGCCGCTCTCCATGAAGCAGTTTCTCGACTTTGGTGAGTGTCCGATATGCATACAAACAAGCACAGCTCCTTGCCTTAACTATAATACTGGTAATATGATTGCATCGGATATTGTGCCGCATGTACGCTATTTTATTATTATTTTTTTTTTAAGTGTGTGTCATTCAATTCAATGTTGGAATGAATGTGCCGCAGTTGGCCGGCCTATGCATGCCTGCTGGTCACTTGAATACAGGATTGCGTCAGATATGGATGGACCCCTCGGCAAAGAGGAGGAGGTCTCTGGAATTTCTTTCGAACAGCTTACATTGAAAATGAAAACAAAATAGAGACTAGTGTGAATTGTTTGAGTACCGGTGATGACAAAGAGAAAGGTGGTGGTGGTGGTGATGTTACACCTAATCAGAGGTGGTAAAAGTAGTCTTAGTGTTTGTTGTTGTTATTATCCAATTTTGAAGGAAAAAATGAAGTCATCTCCTTTTGGTTACATAATATCTGTAAAAAATAAAATAAAAAAATGGTGAAATGACCACAATGCGTGCCAATAACCGTTGCTTGAATGACATTCAAAAACAACAACACTATTTTCCACTCCCTGTCCCCTGATGCTACAAAAACTGCAGCCATTTTGTGTTTTCAACATTTGGAATGCTTGGGTGAGTGTTCCTAAACGTTTTCCCAATAGCGTTTGCTCCTGTGTCCCTGCAGGATCCATCAACGCCTGCGAGAAAACATCCTTTGCCTTCTTGAGGCAGGAGCTGCCAGTGCGGCTGTCCAACATCATGAAGGAGATTAACCTGCTGCCCGACAAGCTGCTCACGACGCCCTCGGTACAAACGGTGCAAGGCTGGTGAGCCAATTTGAGATTTTTCCATGGACCACCCTTCATAATCCTAACATCAATTCAAATAAATACGGCCTGAACGATTAATCGGTTCGGCCAATTATTTCGGCAAATATTTTCAAAATTGTGATTTTAGAAAAATAATTTTGCAGACTACCCCAAGCACCTACACTTTCAAGACAACTGCTTTAAATAATCCCGAAAAAGAAAACACACACGCTTACAGTCAATGGACTCGCCCACAAGCAACTGCGGCGGAGTCGCTTTTCACCGCGTGCGTGTCCACAGACGTCACACACTCTGAATAACAACAACAGCCTTTGACCAAGTTGTACTCGCTCCAGCTGAATCCGCACGTACTAACTGGAGCGGGTGGGGGGGGGAAGGCGGTTGGAGGAGGCAAAGGGGGCGGGAGGGGGTTCCTCCTCGGCTGTGAACTTTAGCCCACTTTCTCCTCGTGCGGCTGCTTATTCCGCTCTGTTATGAAGTAGTGGCAACTTGACTAATGTGTGTGCGCGTGTGTGTTTTCAGGTACATCCAAAGTTTGATGGAGATCCTCGACTTCCTCCACAAGAACCCGGACGACCACAAAGTCCTTGGAGAGTAAGCAGAATTCATTCCGGTCTCATTTGAAATCATTTTTCCCCATGAATGAATGGAAATGCCGTTAATCCGTTCCATTACCCCCCCCCCCCCACCCCACCCCAAGATAACCAAACATTTTTCATTGTATTTTTCAATAACGTAAAATAGAACTCTATAAGTGTGTACTTGAAGACATAATTAAATAAAATGTAAAGAATTCAGCAGTCCACGTTTGTGTTCAAATATCTGTTGTTTCTAAATCTACAACTATTGATGCTAATCACTTTGTTAGCATTAAGCTAAGTTGACTTTTTTTAGGCACAGCTGTGTGTGTGCTTTTTTTTTAAAAATATAGTTCTATAAGTCTGTGGTTTTATGTTTACTTTGGCGTTAAACTTCAACTGGGAGTGGCAATAAACATCTTTAAGGCTCTTTGTTGAAGATTGGGTCAATATTTGCACGTTAATACTTATTGTAAAGTGAGTTGAATTGTGTTGACTGCCGCCGCCAAAAAAACGGCCAAATGATGACTCGCATATTGAAAAACTCCCCCGAAAAAAACTACTTTTCATAATGTTGTTTGTGAGGAAATGAACAGAGAGAAAGAAAGAAAGAAAGAAAAAAAAAAAAAAACAACACATCCCAACTTGCTTTGTAGAAGCCGGATCAAGTTCACAATGGCAATTTCCAAACTACGCTGCCAAAGTGTTATGCATTCTACTTCAGATCCCGCAAATTGGATTCCAATTCTTTTCTGACAGATTTTTGAGTTTAATCCATTACAGAAGATAAATTAAATCCTCGAAGAAGCAACGAAAAAGAAAGCTTCACTTGTTTGAAGTGATTTCATTGTCATTTCCCAGGGACAAATAAAATCAGGGGACTTTTTAAAAAAAAAAAATTATTCTACTTTCTCCCGGCCAAAGGCGGTCTGGACGTTTGTTTGTGGAGTAACTGAACTTTTCCCCGTCCTCTGTCCAGGTTCGTGGACGCCCTCGTGACCATCCGGAACCGCCACAACGACGTGGTGCCCACCATGGCTCAGGGCGTCATGGAGTACAAGGAAGTCTTCCCGCAGGACGCCATCACCAACCAGAACATCCAGTACTTCCTGGACCGCTTCTACATGAGCCGCATCTCCATCCGCATGCTCATCAACCAGCACAGTGCGTAACCGTGGCGACGCCGCACCCTCGCTGTCGGTCCAGACGTATTGAAAAGCGGTCTTTGTCTCTCGCCAGCGCTCATTTTCGACGGCACCACCAACCCGGTGCACCCCAACACCATCGGCAGCATCGACCCACACTGCCAGGTGGGCGACGTGGTGCAGGGTAAATCTTGGCCTTGTTATTACAGCCGTCCCCGAAAATGTTCATAACTGGTGGTTCTCAGACTTAAAAAAAACCAAAAAAACTTTAACTGTACTTATGCAGTGATTCTTTCATGTACCACTAGAGGGAGCCCAGGTACCACTTGGAAATCACTGGCTTGTATTATTAGTAGAATACGGCAAACTATGATCCCAAAGCACTTTCATTGCAACCTCATCTTATAACATTACCCTCAAAAATAAATGGCTCGTGAAGTTTTGATATTTGATTGTGGAAAAAAAATAAATAAACAGCTATACATTTGAAGACTCTTCACAATATCTTCCGCTCACAATCCAGGCAAAAGTGATCACCTCTCCCCCAAACATACAAACATCTCTGTGGAGTTGTATTATCTCCTCATACTTCTTTGATACCAATTACTACATTCCTACCAGACAGGGCCTTGGCGCCTTCTTGTGGAACTTTAGAAAGAGTCCAAAACGCCAGGAATAGCCGGGAAAAATCGAAGGTTTTGAATTTGTGAATAGTGAATAGCTCTTTTGTAGCTAATTAACGTGCGCGCAAAAACGGAATGATTTGTTTTGCGTTTCAGACGCCTTCCACAGCGCCAAGATGCTGTGTGAGCAGTACTACCTGCGCTCGCCGCCGCTCCTTCTACAAGAGATCAACAGTGAGTGCAACGTGCTGTTCTCTTGTCAAATTCCCCGTGAACCTATTTGACCTCTCGCCATTTGCCGACGATAACCCTTCATTGCTGGATTGTAATTCCGCGGGAACGCGTTACGTGGGGCGCCCAAGGCTGGCACGCCTTTCTGGCTTTGATCAAACAGCTCCAACTGTTGCGTGAACTGTGGGAAATATCGGTTAGTCTTTGGGTGGATTCAAGGGAACATTCCAGAGGCTTTGGTGGACACCGACGAGGGATCAAATGCAAGGATAAACAGCGCGAGCCTTCCTTGTGTACACACGAGATGCAAAGTGCTCGGGCCAGATGGACCCCAACACTCAGGCTGAATGAAGTCATGGCCGAGCGGGGCCGGACAAATATTGACGGAGGGAACCGGCCTGCCGTGGAAAACGCACACAAGTGGGTGATGACATTTAAAATAGCGATTGTTTTTTTTTTTTTTTTCTTTCTTTCTTCCTGCGCAGCCAAGAAGACGCGGCAGCCCATCGGCATCGTGTATGTGCCATCGCACTTGTATCACATGCTATTCGAGCTCTTCAAGGTAAGGCCGGCGACAACGCTTGCGCGCAAATATTTTTTATTATTACTACGATCACGCACTTTTTGGCTTTTATTGCCCTCATCGCGACCAGAACGCCATGAGGGCGACCATCGAGACCCACGAGAACAGAGAGCTGCCGGCCATCCAGGTCCTGGTGTCTCTCGGCGGGGAGGACATGTCCATTAAGGTGCGTGGTAAAGAGCGCCTCGTCGTTGGCCTTGAGCGCGCGCAAGGCTGACTCGACAGCCGGCGCGGCGGCTTTAGAGCGAGCGCCTCATTGTCGCGGCACGGAGAAGCCCCGCAACGAAAATATACTTTCGTGCCTCAGACGCGAGACAAAGTAGGATCCATTTTTCCAGGGTCGCCCATTTGATTGACACTTGGGGTTGAGCGGGTGCGTTGTTTCAGCGCATTAAGCGGAGGCTGGCAGATTCCAAAGGTGGAAAGAGCGGCGTGATTTTTCATCATTTTGAAGCTTGGAAGGAAGCGTTTTTGATCATCAATTTAACAAACGATGGTGTGTTAAATTTAAAAGAGAAATGTATTTTCAATTGCCATTCAATAGCAAAAAAAAACAAAAAGCTAATGATGATGTTATTCCAACGATTTTTTTCTCCTGGGATTTTCTTTATTTATCCCGAAACCATTTTTTTTTCTTCTGGTATTAACTATCAACTTCCATACTGGCAAACATATATTTTTTTCAAGAATATGTTCTATGCAAGCCCACTAGTTGAAACAGGGCGTTCTGATAAATATGGCGTTTTGTGGAATAAGATCCACTCGTTTTTAGCCTGTCTTCTTCACCACAAGCATGTCTTGGCCTCCGCGTCGCCGCGGTTACGAGTGGCGTGAACAAAGAGAGGCAAACCGCCGTCGACGTCGTCCTCTCCTTTCCCGGCAGGTTAGCGACAAAGGCGGCGGCGTTCCCTTCCGCCGCATCGACAACCTCTTCAGCTACATGTACTCCACCGCCCCCGCGCCGCAGATGGGGGAACACGCCCGACCGCCGCTGGTGAGTGCGCAAGCTTACGTCACAGCGGCGCTTTCTCAAACGGCAGCGCCTTTTCAAAGACGCCCTTCCTTGCGCGCAGGCCGGCTTCGGCTACGGGCTCCCAATCTCGCGTCTCTACGCCAAATACTTCCAGGGCGACCTGCAGCTCTACTCCATGGAGGGCCACGGAACCGACGCCGTCATCTACTTGAAGGTACCATGAAGCCTTGTGTGCAAAACGCTCGGGAAGGAAACACAAACATTTGTTTGCAAACATTTTTGAGTCCAAACACGGCATTCTGATTAATACTGCGCTTGTGGAATAAGTGTTAATCCACTTGTAACAGGGGGCGGCCATTTTTGCCACTTGTTGTCGACTGAAAATGACATCACGGTTGCTCGGGGCTCAGCTTCACAAAACAGGTGAGTCACGATTGGTCGTTACCTGAGCCCTGAGCAGTTGTGATGTCATTTTCAGTCCACAACAAGTGACAAAATGGCCGCCCCCTGAGATGGCTAAAAACGGGTGGATTAACTCTTATTCCACAAACGCAATACTCATCAGAATGCCTTGTTTCAACTAGCGGGCCTGCATTTAACAACAAAAAATGTTTGGGCCGACTTCTTTAAGACTTCAACCAACGTTATATTTACACGCCTCCTAAAATGATAAGTTGGCCCGATCTGGGCCTTGTGTTGAACTCCCGTGACTCGTCGCTAGCGCAAGTCGCCCGAACACGGCTGCAACCTGGACTTTTCTGAGCAGCGTTTTTGTTCCTTCAGGCGCTGTCGACGGACTCCATCGAGAGGCTGCCGGTGTACAACAAGACGGCGCTGAGGAACTACAAAGTCAGCCAGGAGGCGGACGACTGGTGCATCCCCAGCAGAGAACCTCTGGACCTGAGCAACTACAAGGTGGCCAAGTGAAGCCGCGTCCTGTCCGTGTAGGCCCCGCCCCCTGCAGGCCTTGGCAATCCCGCCCCCCACCCCCTCAACTGTCATCACGGACCAATCAGAGAAGTGCCTGCGCTCACTTCCGTCTTAGCAGCAGCAGCAGCAGCAGCAGCAGCAGCAGCAGCAGCACGATCGGAGGATGTCCAAAAATGTCTGGTGAGGGTCCGACGACGAGCGCAGCCGTCGCCGCCGCGCGGCTCCTAGCGCGTTGTCGGTTTCGGAATGATACCGCCGCCCATAGGATCATCTGTGAATGACTCGGAAGCCTTTGTTAGCTCCATCCTTGTGCACCTTTGAACAAACATGTGACACCCTCGCCATCAGCAGAGAATGCGTGTTATCATTATTTTTTTTATTATTATTATTATTATTATTATTATTATTATCTGTGCCTTGACGTGTCCAGTCCGTTTCATCACCGTTATGTGAAATGTTATTTTTATAACGTCGCTCGCAGCTTGAAGTCATTGTAAATACTGTAAATATGAGAAAGAGGTTAGTATTGAAAAAAATAAATAAATATGAAGACACAAGCACGTCTGTGAAATTTTCCTCTCCTCATCGTCGTAAAAGGCAGTACAGTAATTTTGACGGGGCTCTCACTGGACCGCGCCGGGGTTCCTCACGGCGTATCATCTTGCCACATGCAGTGTGGATGACGATGACGCGCTCCTCGGATAGCTGCTGCTCTCACTGGCACGGCAGCGCGTGCCCCCCCGCCCCCCCCCCCTCCCCCCCCCCCCCCCCCCCGCCATCTGCCCGCCGGGTGTCGGCGAACGAGCCAATGTCAGGCGAGGCTCACTTTACGGTCGCTACCGAGCGGGCCAACGCAGCGTCCATCCAAATGCGGCAGCGGGCGTCCAGCTGGCTGTGTCATCCGCCTCGCGGATGATCGTTTGCGCTTCTGCAGGACCAAGAAGAACAAGTGTGAATGTGACGCGTGAAGACGGCGGCTGCCGGGGATGACACAACACACGCACACACGCCGCGGTGAGTAAGTGTGAAGGCGCAGAAATGTCATCTCCAGCATGACTGCAGATGGTCGTCGTCATCTCTTTTGCGCGGGACCAAGCGCAACTCCTCCAGAGCCGGGAGGCGGATGGAGCATGAAAAGTTCAGACATTATGCAACTCAAATCCTGGCAGGTGCGGGGAGGAGATTGCAAAAGAGGCGTTGCTTTTTGGGGGGCGGATTTAAAAACAGTTCGAAATGGCAGTCGATGCGCAAAATGGCAGGAAAGGCCTACTAGAACACCCGCAAACATTTGGGGTTAATCACAGGCACCTTAAAATTTGACTTGAGTTGGAATGTGATTGGCTCATTCTGAACACAGCCGCATCCCCAGTTAGGAGAGGGTGTGCACACTTATGCTATTCAAAAGAAGATTGAATTAAACACAAAATGTTGTGTTTATACTGTACAACCGAACACAAGAATGAAGCTTAATAGCCATTTTTAAAAAGCTTTTGGGGGGGTCCAGTACAGTACATGTTTTACTTTAAGCCGTAGCAGTCCTATGAAATGTTTGTTTTTCAACCTTTATGGACAATTTTTGTTTTATAGTTTTTAATTTTCTGTTATTTCCGTATTTTTGGTGGTGCTTCAGTATCTGTAACAACTTTGAGAACCACGAGGACAGACTGTTTTGTGTCGTTGCAGGATTTTCCGCAGTTGTCCACCAGATGACGCAATTACGCCATAGCGTTGACTCGGCGCAACAAGTTTGTTGCTGATCCAGTAGTTTTTTTTTGGTTTTGTTTTGTTTTGTTTTGCTGTACTTTTTGCCCATCCAGCCGATGACCGCTACAAGTCAGCGGGGAAATCCCACTTTTTTCCTTTTATGGACACGGGCAAACGTGGTTGCGGCCCCCACATTTCTCCTCCCACATCGGCGTGGTCCACTTCTCAGTCATCGCCCAAGTATGAAGCGTGGACTGGGAACGGTGGTTTATAAAAGAAAATGTCGCAAAAAAAAAGTAGGGAAAAAACGCCCGCTTTCATGTAGGGGCGTGGCTTGAGGCCAGCAAGCTGCCTTTCTATTGGCTGCGAGAGTCTCCGGACGTACACGAGGAGGGACCCGCTCGTCCGGCTCTCGCTTGTGTGCCAGTGACGGGACAAGGATGCGATTGTAACTTGACATGAACGCGTCTGTGGACACCTAACGCGAGGGAGAGGAGGGTGGGGGGAAAAAAAAACTTTAGTCACAGTTTGCTCGCTCGGAAATGAGCGAGAGGAAAGTTGGCGTCGAGCAGTGAGGAGCAGAGGGAGGAGGAGGAGGAGGAGGAGGAGGAGGGGTAGAGGTAGAGACGGCTCACCTGGGGACGGACGTCGGAGCTTCGAGAAGGAAACCTCAAGGCGAGACGATGGCCGAACACGAGAGCCTCGAGTTCGGCATGGCCGACTTTGTGCTTTTGGACAACGTGTCCACGGAGGACTTCATAGCCAACCTGAAGCTCAGGTGAGCGGCCTTATTTTTGGCTTGGCTACAACAGGTGCTCCAGGCCGAAGTAAACCCGCCAAAACTTACATTTTTAGAGGGGGGGGGGGGGGGGGAAACAGTTGCTAGTGTGACGTCATAGAGGAGCGACCTTTAAGTTCGACGTCACAAAGGCACATTTTGATTGACAGCTTGACCAGGTGACTTTGATGTAGCAGAGCCGAGTGCGCGTGTCGTGGCAGCATAATTGCCCATAGTTTTGATTTTCAGTTTTAATGTCATTTAAGAATACTGCTAACATGTTGTTGTTGTTGTTGAAACTTATAAACGTAACTTTAAAATGGCCTTAAAATAAAGTCTACCGTTGTTTTTATGTTCCTTATTTTATTGAACGCTAAGCCCCCTTTCGCTTATACAAAAAGGCCCAAAATATACATTTTAATTTTCCATATTAGCGACATGTTTTCTGTTATAAGGTCATTCAAAACACCACAAGCAGTTTACAGTAAGTTAATGATGTTAGAACTTAGGGCTGACCTTAATATAAAATACTTTTTTTTTTTTTTTTTTTCTGTAGGGGTAGGTGTAGGGGTTAACGATTTGAATCATATTTTTGATTTATGTAGAATAGACTTCAAATTTCTGCCACTGTTCTATAAATACAATGAAGATATGCTAATGTATGGTAATAAAACCCACACGCTTGTCAATTAGAGGAGCCCAGAGTTCATCGCAAACATGGTGTAGCAGCATTTAGCTGTTATGCTGCACACTAATGGAATAAGCTGCCGACAGAACTGAGGTCAGCACCAAGTGTGAATGCTTTTAAACCCAGTTTAAAAAGTATGCCACTTTTCCCCAAAATATTATCTTCTACTCTAAGTTCTTTTAGTAATTTTCGTAAGCTGCCTTTTATTTCTGCACTTTGTTTTGAAGTGTCTTTAATTCTTTTGCAGCTCTCTCAATGCTATTTTCCTATGTTAAGTTGTACAGGTGAGGCAATGCGAACATTGCAAAAATATTTGCGGCTTGCAAGCACATACCTCGGCGCAAACGTTTCCAACGTCAATAACACTGCTTTTGCAACGTAAAGATCGGCGCCGCGACTGAGTTTGTGATTCCTTCCGCCGCGCTTCCCCATCTCTCGCAATTTATATTGCTTTATTGTAAAAAAATAAAAAATAAATAAATCAAATCCTGCTTTAAATTGTGGGTCAGTGCAACGAGATACGAGTCAAATCTTAACTTTGGTGTATCGTTACAGTCCAAGAGATTATCATCAGATACGCTGACAATTAATGGGCGACTTGTGGGAAACATTGTGAGGATTTACACATGGCTAGTTGATGCGTTAAGCAGAGCTTGACAGCGTTTTCCCAGGCGCGCGCGCGCGCCCGCCCGCCCGCGCGCGCACAGTAGCCAGACGGCTAGCAGGCCAACGCTGGGCCTCATTTTCCCGCCTCTTGCCAGTTTCTGTCTGCTTGTTTTCCCCTCAGCTCGCTCCGGAGATGGCGTGTGCGGATTGTTATTTGCTGAGGGCGTCACCAAGCGTGAGCGTTTCCCTTTTTTTTCCTCCCACCGCCCCCATCCTGCCTGCCGTATTTCCAGCATGTGTGTGAGGGACCCAGAGGGCACGGCGGTTTAGTTTTATGCCGCACTGGTGGAGACGACGGCTCCCTGGTTCACGTCTGGTGACAATCTAGACGGGGACGAGCTCTGGTTCACACCCAAGCCTCAATTGAGTGACTCGGAGCTCTGAAATAGCTTTTTCCTGCCGAGCGTTCCCGTCACTCCGCGGCCGCCATGTTGCTTTGGAAAAAGAAGGTTTGCGAGGGCGCAGCCGTGCCCGCTCCTTTGGGACAGATGGCCGGCGGGATAAGGGTTCTCTTCCCTGATTGGACGCAAGGCCTGAATGTCTTTATAAGGCAGCGGCGCGCAAAGCAAATAATTACAGGATCGGCTGTTTGTTTTAGTCTCGCAGGAAGTCCCGGGAAGGGGGCGGGGCCAGCGGCATCTGCCACAAGTATACTCCGCCAACCAGCGGCCGCCGAGGTTTCCACAACACGCTCTCACTTGCTCTTCCAGTCGAATGACATTTTTGGAATCGCTCTTGAGACTTCTGAGAGCCTGGAGTGATTTGACCTCTGAACTGCGGAGAGCGGACAGGAAGGAAAGCGAAAGCCGGCGTTTCCTCGCCGCCGCGTTGCGACTCGGGTTTCAAGAGTTTCAAGGGCCAACTTCCTCTTTCCATCCTGGTCCCGCAGAAAGTGACCAATGTAGTCGTGCGACGCGGGCGGGGTTTTGCACCTTGGACCGAAATCAAAAGTTTTTTTCTATGTACAGTATTTGGGCATGGCGCGCTCTCATACAAACGTCATTTTAGCTCGCTCAAAAGTAGGGCTTAATATGGCCTTAAAATAAATTACGATTTTTAATTTTTTTGGGGGGGGGGTGAACATCACATGAGCAAACGCAGCTTGCTTCCACATCCACATCTGTCGACACATTCGATTCCCCTAATGTCCTTTCTGGGGATGAATTTTTTCAGGCTTCTGATTGGCCTAAAATGGCCTTGAGGCTTATTGCGCCACCTGTTTGTTTGACAGCTCATCATGATTGGTCGGAGACTTTTTTTCTTTTTTTTTTTTTTATAGCCTGTCAAGACACTTATGGAAAAATCTGTTTGGCCAAAGGCGGGCACAAAGTCCAGTGCGACCTTTGTCTTTCCTCTTGTGATCACGTGACACAGGCGGGGTCCGTCCTTTTGTAGCAGTCTTATCAGCCAAAGCAGCCCTGTTGACTTTCACCTTTGGGCCTCCTGGCCAATCAAATCCACCGGCGCCCTGATCGCTTGCACGCCCCCCCCCCCCCCACCCCCGATACGCGAGCGACACAACCTGCCTGATAAAGTCGGGATTTGTGACTATTCTCCCTGGCGAAGGATGTGGGCTCAGAACTCAGTCTGGGCCCGCCTGGAGATTTCCTGCCTCTCCTCGAAAACAGACGAATTCTTGCCCGGCGGGCCCGCTCGCCTGCGATCGTCCAGTCTCGCCGCAAGAATTTCCATACGAGCCTGTGTAATCGGAACCACATTACCGTCCTTATGTAAACACTCGCCGTGCTCGTGTTGTGTTATTCTGCAGAAATCCCCCCCCCCCCAACCGAAACCTCCGCCCCAAATAAGTAGAGCAGCTCTCGCTTGTGCGGCGGGGGAAAAAAATGTGATACAAAAACACTTACACCAGCTTGACTGTTTTCTGTTATGTCACTTAGGGTTGATAAAACTGCATTTGGGTCTTGGAGGGTGCACCCGTTGGTCTTAAAGTGCTTAGAGTTGGGGAGCAAAAACAGGTATTAAAGTGGGGGAGGGAAGGGGGGGGGGGGCGGTGGCAGTAAAACAGGCCAAAATCCACACGTCATAGTTGTGAGGCAGTTCAAGAGACTAGTTGCATACTCGATCAGTTAACCGAATGCAAGAATAGAGAAAAAAAAGTTTGAGGTCACGGCCTAGGCCAGTTTGAGCCGCAAAACAATTTGAAATGTCGCCTCTTTGAATGGGATGAAGTCACATTGTATGTTTTTGTCACGTTGTGCGGCGCGGGAAAAAAGCGTACTCATGTGTTCGAACAGTTGTAAAATCGAGAGACTCTGTACGCTGACGCGACACTTCTTCACCGAGGCCTTCTTGTTGTTCTCGACATGATGTCATCCTGTAGTTGTCTCATCTGCTTGTGGCAAGGGGGGGGGGGGGGGGCGTGTCGGATGGGGGACACTCGCTGCTGACTCTGCTCTTCCTCTCCCGGGAGCGTGTAATCATTATTAAATGTAGTCTGCTGATCCTTTCTGGCTCTCGATTGTCATCTGGGGTCTTTTCCTCAAATAGCCTCATGAGTCACGGCTTCTTTCTGGAAGCCTCCATTATTGTTTTTCAACATTGTTGTTGTTTTTGGAAACAACGTTTGCATCACCCAAGACGATTGTTCTTCTTGAACCTGTTTTGTTTTGTGTTCTGGGTGGGTCCGCCATTGGATCCGCTTACTCCTGTTTGAGTTGAGTTGTCCAAGCACAGCTGGAGACGGCGTCTTTTTTTTTTTTTTTCGACGGGCATCACGTGCGAATCCGCCGGCATCCGCGGAGATGAGCTTAAGCCCCTCGGGCTCCAAACAAGAGCGACGGTGATGAAGTGGAACACACGCAGATTATCTCCCTCGCTCTTGATAATGTTTGACGTGACCCTGATGTTGAAACCAGACACACGTGCGGGATGAACGCACGCCAACATGGACCAACAATCCCCCCCCCCAAAAATATTGGGACAGTCAATCAATCAGTGGTCATGTTCCAATTGAGCTCAGTCAACATATCAACACACGGACACAAAGAATGGAGCTCCTTTTTTTTTTTTTTTTTCCCCCCTTGTAATGTAGAGGCTAAAACGGTTGTGCAGCACAAAGATAGAAAGACAAGCGCACACACCGAACCGCACGCTGCAGTTTGGCCTGGGCGGATCTTTTTTATGGTCAACTTTTGGGAGGAGCTCGAGCCATTTATGACTTTTTCTCACCACTCTCCCTCCTCCTCCTCCTCCCTCTCCCATCGCCTCCTCCACAAAAAGGAGACCGAGTTCAAAGTTAAACCTCTTTTTGAAAGATTTTGTGACTTTTTTTTTTTTTTTCCGTCTCCTTTCATCCGTGTTTGAAAGCCTCGGTTCCTTCCACGCCAAATAATAAGATGGACAATTAAAATTCCAGCAATAGTCCAACCTCTGATATTTGATATTTTATTCCTTTTTTTTTTTTTTGCTAATAAGTTCTTCCAAGATATTCGATCAATCGATGCGGCTCTAGTTCACTGAACTGAATTCCTGCAGTCCAGACATACAATTAACGAGGCTAAAGTTCCGCTGAGCAAAACTCGCCGAGTCGGCCTCACGTATGTTGCTGGCCCACGTTGGGGCAGTGCGAGGGTCCGTTTTCAGACAAAGACCTCCGATTGATGTGGCCAAACAATGGGGCGGCCTCCCGGCGGCCTCCCGGCGGTGGCGGCGAGCCAGGCCACAATGGGGCTTTTGACTGCGGACGCGTGCTAGCGTAGCGGAACAATGCTCCACTTCTGGTCCGCCTGCCGAGAAGGCGTCGTAGCGTGCTGCTAATGCTAGCTAGGTGACGCCGCCGCCACCTGACGTCATTATTGATCGGCTGCCAACACGGAGGACTCGACTGGTTTCAGCGACAAACTTGACATGCGCCCGTGAGGACATCTCTGCAACAAGTTAGCCCCCCCCCACCGCCCCCGCCGCACTCTGCTTATTTGTCTGGGGGCAGCAATGAAGAAAGAGGCCATTCTTGTTCGTCTGCGCCGACCTGCCGAGGTCCGATTGCTTTTTCGGAAGAGGAAGGAAACGGGACTGAGGTCAATTGGCGGGCTGGAGGAGGGCGAGGACAGGAGGGAGGAAAAGGCACAAAGAGCATGATGGCGTAGCCGACAGCTTTGGCATCGGTTTTTAAGGTATCGGTACTCATGAAGGGTACCGATGCCAGCCACCGATACTGAAAGAAAAAAAACAATCTGACATTGATTAAATCCATTTTGCCAGTAGTTGGCTGTTTGACAACAAACAAGACAAAAAGGACATCAGCCAATCACAGGGCACATAAACCAAAACAAACATTTCCACTCACAACGACACCTATGGACAATTCAGTGTTCAACTTCCTGCTCCGAGTTGTCCTGTTGGACTAACAGCAAAGAGTTGGAGTGTCTCTCGGTTACATATTAACGTTTTATGCGCTTCAATGAACTGGATGGTTACAAAATCTTTTTTCCTGCCTGACACTGGTGTCAGGGTGTCCTCCCCAAGGCAAAGTGTCCACAAAATCTTTCATTGATATTTATTTTTATTATCCTTAAAAAAAAAAATGACAGAGAACCGCAAACGCACCATGTCTTCAAAACGACAACATTTCCACTTTACTCTTCAGGTTCGAGAAGGGGCGAATCTACAGTTACATTGGCGAGGTGGTGGTGTCGGTCAACCCGTACCGCGACATGCACATCTACGGCCGGGACGTGGTGGAGCAGTACAAAGGCCGCGAGCTGTACGAGAGGCCGCCGCACCTCTTCGCCATCGCCGACGCGGCCTACAAAGCCATGAAGAGGCGCAACAAAGACACGTGCATTGTCATCTCAGGTGACACGACAACGTTTCACTTCACGTTTCATTCATCCATCCACTCGCTGTCTAGATTGCTTCCACGTTTTTTTTTTTTTTGCAACGATGCATTCTATCTCATTTTATTTGACCGCAATGGTGATTACGCGCCACCCAGTGGTCAGAGAGGCACCTGCACCTCGTCCCATTTGGCAGCCAGATAAAGTGAAATGATAGACTTCTGATATAAATAGTAGCGATAGACCAATATGTTTTTTTTCAAGGCCAATACCGATTATTAGTAGTCAAGGCGGCCGATAACCGATATTTGGAGCCGATTGTAATTTTTTGAAAGAAATCAAATGAAATATTGGCATCAAAATAAAAAAAATCCTAACTTTGTTGATACGTCTTTAAGCATATGTTTATTGAAATTTTTTTCACATTTACATAATAGCTATTTTTTGGGGGGTATTATTATTATTATTACTTTAGATTTTTGACAGTATACATCTTTGTTACCAAATTCGAACAAAAAGTTCAGGGAGCACCCAGGATCGTTGGCATGTCTTAAAAAGTGAAATGAAAACACTAAAATAAAAATAGTTCCATATAGTTTTTGCCTATGAACTAAGTGAGGTTCTCCAATATTTCAAAATGACAAAATTGAACGTTCGCATGTCTTTGTTTTGATTCCAACACCGTTTTAAATTGATTTATTATCGGCCATTAAATATTTTCAAAAGGCCGATGCCGATATTGATCAAAATGCAGAATATCTGCACCGGTCCATCCCTGATAAATAGTATACCATATTTAAAGAGGCAGTGGAAAATCCCTTTTTGTTGTGGTTACGGAGAGTCCGGCCTGAGCGAAGGTGCCCCAAGTAGCCGCGTTGCTTTTGTTGCAGGCGAAAGCGGGGCGGGCAAGACGGAAGCCAGCAAGTACATCATGCAGTACATCGCCGCCATCACCAACCCCAACCAGCGGGCCGAGGTTGAGCGGTGAGGGCGGCCGACCGACCGACCGACCGACGCAAAAAAGCGAGCTAGCGTGCGGCAAAGCGGGGCTAAGCGGCCCTGGTGTCGCCCCCGGCAGGGTGAAGAACATGCTGCTCAAGTCCAACTGCGTCCTGGAGGCCTTCGGCAACGCCAAGACCAACCGCAACGACAACTCCAGCCGATTCGGCAAGTACATGGACATCAACTTTGACTTCAAGGGAGACCCCATCGGCGGACACATCAGCAACTACCTGCTGGAGAAGGTCGGGACGTCGCCGATTGCGGCGCTTTTAACTGTTGTCATGGCGACACTAAATGTTTCACTGCACCGTTCATTTTTCCCACCAGTCACGAGTGATTGTCCAGCAAGAAGGAGAAAGAAGCTTTCACTCCTTCTATCAGGTTTTACTTGCACTGCCCACACAAAGTTGAGCCGCGGACGTCGGCCTGCGTCACGGCAGAAGTTGAATCTTTTGTGTTTTGTTTCCTCTCAAGCTGCTGAGAGGAGCGCCCGAGGCGCTGCTGCATTCTCTGCACGTCCAACGGGACCCCAAAAGCTACAATTACATCAAAGTGGGCGGCCAGCTCAAGGTGAGCCGGCACATTCGCGGCACCAGGAGGGCAGGCACGGAGGCCGATAACCGATATTTGGAGCCGATACCAATTTTCAGTTGAAAGGAAAATGTTGGCATCAAAATCTAAAGACAAATTTACTCTTAACTGTGTTGTAACGTCTTTAAGCATGTTTATTGAACAGTGTGTCAGGTTTGCATAATGTTGATTTTTTATTATTATTATTTTCTTTCTGTTTAAATCATTATGACAAGATATTTTTGACAGTATACATCTGTTATAAAATTCTAAGAAAAAGTTCAAGGAGCACCCCAGGGTTGTCAGCATGTCTTAAAAAGGATAAATGAAAACTTTCTTTTCTCATTTTCTACAGTAAATGAGAATTTCAAAAATGTTCAACTTTCACTTATCATTTTGATTTCCACAGATTTAAATTGATTTATTATCGGCCAGCAGAGTTTTAAAAAATGGCCGATGCCGATATTCGTCAAAAATATGGGTGCCGATAATCGGCCCGGACGATAATCGGTCCATCCCTGCAATTAAATTCTCATCCACTAGACGGCATGACAACAGAATAATCGCTTTGTGTTGAACTAAACATGTCCAAAATTCACACATTTGTGAGTATACTGAAAACGAGATCACCGTTTGTTTGGTGGGGTGCTGTTAGATACGCCTTGGCCCAATAATTAACAAAGATAAAAAAGAAAAATCAGGCAAGGGATGACTGTAACTCTGCGTTCTGCTGTACAAGTAGCAAAATTCAATCTTAAGCGATGTAGCGAATTGAAAACAAACGTCGTCAGTGATGAGACACGGAAATATCTCACGTCATCAACGCGCTACATTGCGCTCCTTCCGACTGCAGTCGTGCATCAACGACGGCGCCGATTTCAAAGCCGTGGCCGACGCCATGAAAGTGATCGGCTTCACGGGGGACGAGGTCTTAACGGTCTACAAGATCCTGGCCACAATCTTGCACCTGGTAAAGTCGCCGCGCCCGCTTTGAGCGGCCGTCTCGGGCTCGCTCAACCAAACGGCGGCTCCCCCCCCCCAGGGCAACTTGACCTTCGGCGCGGACGGCGACGTGACCTTGATCGAGAGCGCCAAGCTGGCGTCGGTGATGGCCGAGCTGCTGTCCGCCGGCCAGGACAACGTGGAGAAGGCGCTGCTCTTCCGCACGGTGGCCACCGGCCGCGACGTCATCGAGAAGCAGCACACGGCGCAGGAGGCCGGCTACGGCCGCGACGCCCTCGCCAAGGTGAGGGAAACGAAAAAAAAATCAATGAAAAAATGATCATAAAAAAATCAATAAAATTCCCAAAAATATTTTCAATCCCACCTGTTGACCACCCTCATAATCAGGCCATGTATGAGCGGCTCTTCTGTTGGATCGTGGGGCGCATCAACGACATCATTGAGGTGAAAAACTACGACGCCAGGATCCACGGCAAGAACACGGTCATCGGGGTTCTGGACATTTACGGCTTTGAGATCTTCCAGAACAACAGGTTTGACGCGTCCCATCAGCAGCTTGTCGGCCGTAGCTACGCGTGCGCGTCCCCCCCCCCCCCCCCAAACATGCCCGTTTGTGCGTGTCAGCTTTGAGCAGTTCTGCATCAACTACTGCAACGAGAAACTGCAGCAGCTCTTCATCCAGCTGGTTTTGAAGCAGGAGCAGGAGGAGTACCAGCGCGAAGGCATCCCGTGGAAACACGTACGTGAGTCTGCGCCCAACGCAACCGGCGCCTTTATTTATTTATTTTTATTTTATTTTTTTGGGGGGCTAACGCGTTCTGACGCGGTGCCGCCCGTCAGATCGACTACTTCAACAATCAGATCATTGTGGACCTGGTGGAGCAGCAGCATAAGGGCATCATCTCCGTGCTGGACGAAGCCTGCATGAACGTGGGCAAAGTCACCGACGAGCTCTTCCTGCAGGGACTCAACGGCAAGCTGGCCAAACACGCCCACTACACCAGCCGCAAGGTACCCGCTCGCCCCGTTTACACAAAGTTCCCCCAAACCGGCAGTGAGGAATCGCAACGTCTGGGTCTAAGGGAGGCGAGTACTTGTCAAAAAATAATAATAAAAGACAAATCAAGTTACAAGATCTCCGCGGCCGCATCTTCCAGGTGGTCAACAGTTGTAAAAAAAAAAAAAAAACACAGCTCTAGACCTTCTTGTGTGTGGACACTAGGGGGCGGCATTTGTCAGGGAGAGAGCTGGAGAGCAAAGCATGACGTCAGTGGGAGGGCGAGATGCAGTGCCGAGCACAAGTGCTCTGTTAACATCTGCTTGCTCGTCAGGAAGGTCGTTCACAAAGGCGGCGTTCAGCGTTCAATCAAGCAGCAAATCAAGTCAGCGTTAGATGATTTCTCGTCCCCGAGATGCACTCTGGCCCTGTCGGTGGCTTGAGGGATGAGGAGATGTTTGCGAGCGTACGTTGATCTCGGCCGGTCGCTGTTACCTGACCTTCAAGGTCACCAGAAAAAAAAAAAAAAAAAAAAAGAATTGTTTTCTTCTTTTAAGAAGCAGCCACATTTTATCGTGCAACTTCCTCCAGATGTCTTTGAAGCGCCCTCTTTGCACAGCGTTGATTGGCCTCCCCCCCGACTTGCCGTGCTCATTATTCGGACCTTGTTTGATCACTTTCCCTTTCCGTACACACACGCCGACACATTTGCTGAAAGACGTAACAGGTGGCAAGCGTGTGTCAGCTAGCGTGTTGCCTTGTGAGTTTTCACACCGGCCTCGTCTCTTCCACGCCGCCAACTTGGTTTAATGCTAATCACAAATGCTAATGCGGCGCTACCTTGTACTATGCCGAAACAGGAGTCCAAACAATTTGAACTCCGTTGTCTGGCGTCATTTCGCTATGTTTGAATACGCCCATTTTCATTCGCACATCCCATCCTCGCGTTTCCTCGCCAACTGGTTTCCATCCAGCCATCGCACCTCCACTTCCACATTGCTTGTTTTTTTTTCTTTGTTTTTTTTTTTGTTTTATTTCTCCCCGCGCCGTCTCTTCCCATCACTCCACCGCGCAGCTCTCTCCCTCGCCATCTCTCGTGCCCCCGTTTGCAAGGCTTGGGCTCTCCTCGCGGGCTTCGTCCACGGTCGGCCGCTTTCTGCTCCACTGAAGCTGCGGATCAAGCGTGGCCGTTTTTTTCGCCGACGTGGCACGATTTGCTCGTCTGCATAGTTGAGCGCAACTTTTTGCACTCGGGTGAACACCGCTGACTTCAAGAAGTCAAGAGGATGACGACATCATCTTAGCTCGTTGGCGTGTTAGCTCCAACGCAACTGCTGGTTCAATCTAGATTTCGGTTAGTTACCTCCCATCAACTGTGCCCAAAATCCAATTTCGCTTAACTCATTCAATCCCAAAGACATATTTATGTCTTTTCACAGTCCAGCCATTCGATCTCAAGAACCTGCATAATAATTTAGTTGTTGCCATTCATACAACAGAGGAAAAAATGTTCATAATTTCGGTATAGGCGGATATGGATACACGTACGCTACCTTCGTGGCTGACCAAGTCCCGCTGCACTGAAGCATTAATAAGTCCGACAACTATTTTCACTCGTTATTGACCCAAAAAACAAAACAAAAAAAAAACAACATGTGGGCTTTCAATCTTGAGGCAACATTTTCCTTCACGGCTCCCGTGTTCATACGAGTTAATAGACTTCTTCTCGAGCTATTTTCAAAACGTTCGTTTCAGATTTATATTAGGGCCGTCAACGTTAAAGCGTTAACGATGGCGATGAATTGAAATTTTATAACGCATTAAAAAAAATGAACTCCGTTTGCAGCCAAACGTAGAGGAGAGTCATCATCGCTTCCAAGCTTAGTAAAAAATAGTAGTTGAAAAAATGAAATTAATGGCGATTAATTAGGGATTTTTTTTGCGGTTAATTAGTTTAAAAAATTTTAATCGTTTGGAGCACTAATTTATATGCAGTATATCAATTCTATATCGCAGATGTTCACTTATCGTGGTTCAGTCTGAAACTGTAATGTCGCCATGGTTCGAATAATAAATCAAGTTCCATATCTCTCGTCTTTTGTCCAGCTCTCACCGACCGACAAGAGTTTGGAGTTTGACCGAGACTTTCGCATCCGACACTACGCTGGAGATGTGGTGTGAGTATATTCCGCCGAACGCGGCCACGACTTTTCGGCTGCCCACTCACACACACACACACGCACGCACGCAGAAGCGTTTAAATGACATCATCAACGCTCGATGACAATCCCGAAAGCCGTTAGCCGCCGATCAAATGAATAAATCACACACGCTAAGCCCGCTTAACGCGCTCGCCCGCAGCCCATTTGTGCGGGTTAAGAGCCTCCTCTTGGGGGTGATGGTGCACGAGGGGGGGGGGGGGCGGTGTGGGTGTCAAGCCTGATTGATCCCTGAGCTACTTAGTGCCGCCAGAGCACGCCTGCTATCGCTCGGCTGGACTCACTTAATCGGATTAGCTTGTGGAAGCGATGTGGTTTTTTTTTTTTGTTTTTTTTTTTTGTTTTTTTTTTTGTGCTTCTTACCTGCCTCTCCGTCTCTTAGCTACTCGGTGGTGGGCTTCATCGACAAGAACAAAGACACCCTGTTTCAGGACTTCAAGAGGCTGCTCTACAACAGGTGGGGCACGTTACGCGCGCCATCTTTTTTTCATCCCGTAATTGATCTGCTGCTTTGACAAGCAGCACAAGTCACACTTAAGAAGAGTCGAATGTCTTAGTTGGAAATGGAAAAAGCCCAAAAAAAAAAAAAAAAAATCTGACATTTCATGAAAGGCCTTATCGCAAAAGGCCTGCTCGCAAAAGGCCTGCATATTAGCTACGTCGGGAATGCGTTGTTTATTTGTGTCCGTTGTGTCCAGTTCCAACCCGGTGCTGAAGGGCATGTGGCCCGAGGGCAAGCTGAGCATCACAGAGGTCACCAAGCGGCCGCTCACCGCCGCCACGCTCTTCAAGAACTCCATGATCTCCTTGGTGGAGAACCTGGCCAGCAAGGTTGAAACGCCCGCCCGCCCGCCCACTCGCTTGAACTATTGTCGACTGTGAAAAAATGCGAACGGCGTGATTTTTTTCGGGCGCGCCGTGCAGGAGCCCTACTACGTACGCTGCATCAAGCCCAACGACGTCAAGTCGCCGCTGCTCTTTGAGCGCGAGCGTTGCCGCCACCAGGTGGAGTACCTGGGCCTGCTGGAGAACGTTCGAGTGCGCCGCGCCGGCTTCGCCTACAGACAGACCTACCCCAGATTCCTGCAGAGGTAAAAAAAAAAAACAAAACTGGATGACACATAAGCACACTTGTTGTCTTTGCCCCGGTTCTCCATCTGTTCCGCTCACCCACTGGCCACACAGCATTAGGTCACCTCTCTTACATCACAGCTTAAGCACTGAGTCAGCGTGCCAGATGTCGAGGAAACGACGCCTGGGATGCGCCGCTGCCTTGCGGGCCGCCGCGAGCGGCAGTCACCGTACGGCCGCTGCGGACTCCAAGCCGTTCGTAATCACACCCGTCTCGTTTCCGGAAGCCGCCATCGCGCTCTCGTTCACATGCAGGCACTGGAAAATGAGATGGCTAAGGCTGACTTTGACCTGTTTAAAGGAGACTTATTATGCGCTTCATATTTTTAAACTGCTCTCAGGTGTCTTAAAGCGAAAGTCAACCCAAAGATTTTTTTTTTTTTTTTCAAGAATGCCCACCAGTTGAAACACGGCATTCTGATTCATTTTGTTTGTTTGTGGAATAAGCGTTAATCCACTCGTTTTTAGCCTGTCTGCGGGGGCGGCCATTTTGTCTTCTGTCAACTGAAAATGACATCACAACTGCTCACAACCACCAATGGCGGCTCATAATTCAGAAAACAGGTCAGCCTCGATTGGTCGTCATTTTCAGTCGACAAAATGGCCGCCCCCGGAGATGGCTAACAACGAGTGCAATTTGCTGCGTAATTCATATTCCACAAACGCAATATTAATCGGTGTTTCAACTAGTGGGCCTGCTGCGAGCATATTCTTGAAAAAAATATGTTTCGGTTGACTTCCGCTTGAATAAAATGAAACACCTCCTGGACAGAAGAGTCCATTTTTACAAACACTATTTCACTATTTATTTCATTTTATTTTATTCTAGCGGAGCGTTTATTTGTATACCCGGCCCCCAGGCGCACTATTTTGACCTATTTGTACACAAACAGTTATTTGGACATCATTTGTTAGCTTTAATGATGACCTTTGCTAATGCCATATTGAAAATGTTGCGCGCCGGCCCGCAGGTACAAGATGATCTCGGAGTTCACGTGGCCCAACCACGACCTTCCCACGGACAAGGAGGCGGTCAAGAGGCTCCTGCAGGGCTGCCGCTTTGACGACGACGTGGCCTACGGCAAGACCAAGGTGTTTGTGCGCACGCCTCGCACGCTTTTCAGCCTGGAGGAGCAACGCGCCCACATGCTCCAGAGGATCGTCGTCTTCCTGCAGAAGGTGAGCGCGCCCGGGTGCCGCCGCGGCAAGACGCCTCGTAACGAATCGACAGTTGCTGTAGCGCCACCTCTGGCCCAAGCTATCGGTGCGTCTCTTTTGCAATTCCGTCGGAATGGCGCGGGCGGACTCCCTTCATGTCGCCTGTTGGTCCCCTCGGAGCGTTTTCAAGGCTTTGCAGTCAAATTAGCTTCTGAAGCCAATTGATTGCTTGACCTTGACGTATTGATCCATTTGATCGGCCGCCCCCTCGTCCTTCCCACAGTCACGTGCGCCTCCTCCTCACCTCCAGCGCAGTCCTGTCGCCTATCTGCTGGGAATAACCGGCTTTGATGGCAAAGGGAACACCCGCGGGACTTTCTGGCGTCTTTTCAACCAAAACAAACATCGGAGCTAGGCAGCCTCGCATGGAGACGTTCACTAAATGCACTATTTGCCATGAAAAAAAAAAAAAAAAAAAATCACAATTAATAGTTTGGGATGCGCAAGTACCGATACATGTTTTTTTTTTTTTAAGGTATTTGGTACTCATGAAGGCTGCCGATACAAGCCACCGATACTTAGGGCAAAAAGGAAAAAGTGATATGAAACATCTCTATTAATAGTTCCAACCGTAAGCAAACTATGATCCCAAACCGCTGCAATGTCATTCCAAACTCATCAACATTACCCTCTGTCCACTCCTTCCCACTTGGAGGAATCACAGCAGGAAAGAAAGTCCCACTGACATGAGCGCGCCCTCGTCACGTGACCAAATGAATATTTCATAAATTCCAGCGCACCAGACCACATCCCAGTAAGTGTGTGCCTGTCAAAGCAGCGAGATCAAAGATTCCCCTGGGGAATTCTCTGCCCCCGCCGCCGCCGCTGCCGCCGCCTTAATTGCTTTCCAAAGCGTTTTCTCGCTGTTCTCCGCTCTCGGGGCATCAGCTGGCAGCGTGGCCTTCGTTGTCTCCTCCTTCGCAAACGCCGTCTTTATTCAGTCGATCGGGAAGTCAAGTCCATCTTAAGGAGACTTGACGCGACGGCCAGATTGCTTCCTCCTAGCGGAGTCGAGATTACACGCGCTTTAGCCTTCGTGGAAACCAGTTTCGCGACCTTGATTGAGCCAAGGCACATTCAGTATTTTACTTTGGAAAGCACTCAAACAATTGACTCAAAAATGCCAATATGTCAGGATTTTCGGCCACCCAGTATAATATTGTTTTTTCAGCCTCTAATATTGATTGAATGATGGCAGAGAAAATGTGCAAAAATCTGAGAAAATGTGCAAAAACACAAATAATAAATATCTACTTCACTTCATTTCTCATGAACGGGGTAGACCATCACAATATCGCAATATCGTGATAATATCGTATCGTTTTTAAATTGAAAAAAAAAAAAACCAAGTAGAAATTGTTAGGTTAAATACATTTGTGTAAGCTTGTTTGTTATTGTGCTTGACTGCAGAAGGAACTGGTCAATTCATTTTTGTTCCCATTGGTCTCCGCTGGCATTGTAAATCCTGACAAGGGCACAATAAAAGCTCTTCCGTTTTTACTACGGGGCCTGATTTTATTCCCTCTCAGTCCCCAGGGTGTTGTTGTCTTGCCGCCACCGTGTTGGCGCACACGTGAGAACACCTCCCTGATTCCCCCCCCCGCACCCCTCGCCTTAATGAGAACATTTTTTTGTCAGCAGTGAGGTGATTTATTGTCACTTGATGCTCTTTTATTTGATTCCTCCTCCCCTCCAATTGACCTGCGGCTCCGCCCCCCCTCGCACTTGCCACGGCGCTTGGCTTTAATTAGAGATCCGCTTGGATAAGCGCAGAGCGGCGCAGTGCAGCAGGCATTGAATTGCCGCTCTTGCGGACGCACATCATCATCATCATCATCATCATCATCGCTAATGCTAGGCTCAAGCTAGCATCAGTCTGTACTGGTCATGAGGGCCCAGACCTCCCCCAAGGCTTTGTTCTGTCCCGTTTTAATACAGCGGCGTCTTGACTGATGAGCTTGATTTGTTTTGTGACCCCGTTGAAATTAACCCCGGAAAAAAACATTTTTTTTTTTATATCCCTACCCCTAAAATGAGCCAATTCCACTATGGAAAGAAATCCTACATGCACACATGTAGGCAGAACAAAGCCTCCTTGGCAGAGATATTAAAATCAGAAAAATGAATTCCCACTTAATTAAAACCTAATTAACAGTGACGGGGAAAGAGACAAATTAGCCGTCGGCAACATGCGCTGCGGTGTGACTTATCATCCTCCTCTCCAATTATGGCGGCGAGCTCATCAGGTGAAGACCACCTCCCGCGCAATTTTAATATTCATGCGCTGGAAATGCGCTTCCTCACGGCGTCAGCCACTCACGCTTCCGACGCATGAAATATTCACGATCTTCCCCCACCATGACTGTGCGCCGGATGCTGCGTATAAAGTGTCGTTAATTCCACCTGCTACTTTATTTTCACACACACAGAGGTGGCAGAAATACAATTGAAATCATGAATATTTAAACACAAACGACTAGAGATGGACTGTTTTTTTTTTTTTTTCAAGGCCGATACCGATTATTAGTACCGGTAGTCAAAGAGGCCGAGAACCGATATTTGAAGCCGATATTCATTTTCAGTAAAAAGGAAAATATTGGCATCAAAAAATAAAACAAATGAAAAGTCTTAACTTGGTTGAAATGCCTTGCCACACATGTTTGTTGAACAATTTTTTTCTGATTTGCATAATGTGCATGTTTTTTATTATCATACACTGATATGCATCTTTGTTGTAAAATTCCAACAAAGTTCAAGGAGCTCCCATGGTCTTCAAATGTTTTATACATCTCCGTTGTAAAAATGTCAAAAAAATCTTGTAATAATATTTTTTTTAAAAAAACAACATTATGCAAACCTGCAACATTGTTCAATAACAAAGTTAAGAGTCCATTTTCTTTCGATTCTTTTCTTTTTACTGAAAATGAATATCGGCTTCAAATATCGGTTATCGGCCTCCTTTACTACGAATAATCGGTCTCGGCCCTGAAAGAAGCATATCGGTCTGTCTCTAAGAACTAATAAGTAAAAGCTCATTAGCAAAATATATACCCAAGTAAAGTACAAATATATGACTTAGGAGTATTTATATTTGGCTACTTCCCATGAAGACACATCCCGGGCGGGAGCTGTTGCGTAAGTAGTGTACACTGCGATGGGCGCGATGATCACGCTTTGAGCTTGGATAAAGCGCTATGACACCCAAGGGTGCCGCTACCTTTGAATATTCACGCTCCACTCCCACTTAATAGGCTGTCTGCTTAGCCGGAAAATAGAGCCTGAGATGTTGCCCGCCGTCCGCAGGTGTGGAGGGGCACCATCGCCCGCATCCGTTACCGGCGCATGCGGGCCGCCCTGGTCATCCTGCAGGCCTACCGCCACTACAAGATCAAGTCGTACATCCGCGAGCTCAACCGCCGCTTCCGCAACGTGCGCTCCATGAAGGACCACGGCCGCCGCGTCAAGTGGCCCGCGCCGCCCAAAGTGCTGCGCAAGTTCGAGGAGGCGCTCAGGAGCATCTACAACAGGTAACGTGCGCCAGCTACGGCCTGCTCCGTTTGTCATCAATAGTGCTGCCATTTTGTTTTTCCCTCAAATTGCTTAATCAAAATGAATCCACGTTGAAATTCATTTGATGTGATCTTTGAAGAACGTCTTGAAAGCACAAAAGTGTGGCTGCTGCCGCTTCTTCCTAGAAGGTTTATTTGGAAACGACAACAAAGGAGCTCTCCCCGGTCACGCGTGCTAGCGCCGGGCTAAGCTAGCATTTGCTGCATTTGCTGCGTTTGCTTTCCCTGGCTCAGTCTCCATCCACCACCATCTTAGCCATATACGCACACGTTGCCTTCAGGAGCCTCCGAAACGCACGACAATGCAAACATTCATTTGTTCTTCTAATCTCACTCTTACTAATGTCAAGCGTGACCTGCTGGGGACACACCCCAAAAAATAAAAGAATCCTTTTCCTTGCCATTTCAAGAATTCCAACCACGGAAAAATGCGATTCCAAGCGCGCGCAGTCAGCCGGCGCGGCCTCTCGGCCGGTGTTTTTCCAAACCTGGCAGCCGCGGAGTTGACCCGTGAGCCGCTGGAGACCGACAAGGCCTCCGGCCTCCTTTCTCATCCAGATGCGGCCCTTTGAAGCATGTTTCTTTCTGCCCACACTGGGAATGGATTTTTTTTTTTTTCTCTCTTTTATTCCCTGCGTCGTCCAAAAAAAAACCCATCGCTTCCTTTCATCCCGGCGGCGGTTTGCACAGCGAGAACTTTGCCCCGCCGGACACGATGGAGGAGTCGACTCGGGTCGATTTTCCACTGCTCTAATAAGGTGTTTTTGTTTTTGTTTTGTTTTGTTTTTTCCTTCCCGCCTCGTCTTTTCCCCTTCTGCAGGTGGTGGGCGTGGACGCTGATCAAAGGCCTTAATGCAGAGGAGACCCTGCAGGTGAGGGCCAAGGTGGCCTGCCTGGAGGCCCTCAAGGGCCACAGGGTGGACCTGGGGCTGCAGCGGGCCTGGGAAGGAAACTACCTGGTGAGTAGTTGGACTGAACGTCAATACGGTCAAGCCAGGGGCGGAGCCAGAACGTGGCTAATGGGCGGGGCCGGAAAAATCAGGGTGAGCACTGAGCACAATCCTCCTGTCAAGACACAATATATATTCGAATCCAATGATCAACTGAATAATATGAAGTTCAGATCTTCCTTAGACAACCGCCATTCTTAATATTGAATAAAATAAAAAACACAAATTCAAAAAATAAAAGTATATCTTTGCACAGCCAGGCCCACCCATAGCTCCGCCCCCGAGTCAAGCCCCGTTATAGCCATGAAAAATACAGTGTTGAAATACAGCGTTGAAATGATTGCCGTTAGCATTCGCTTGCTAACGGAGCTGTTGTTCCACGGAAGCATTGCGTAGCAACTGCAAATCGGCGTTACTAATCTGAAAAACGCACGCACTCTCTTGTGTCCCTTTTTTCCCCCCAGAAGCGAGACAGCCCCGATAGCACGGCGTCCTTCGCGTTGGTCTCCAGCGAGCTGCAGCGCAAAGACAAATTCATGCGGGTCCTGTTCGCGTGCAACGTACGCAAGGTGGCCGGCAACCCTTTGCGCCTGATTTCCTTTTTTTTTTTTGCCAAAAAGGCGACCCCGATGATGCCAATCGTGGCCGCTTGTCTCTCCAGATCAACCACTTCCACAAGGCGGAGGACCGAGCTGTGCTCATCACCGACCGCCACCTGTACAAGATGGACCCCCTCAAGCAGTACAAACCCATGAAGAGCATCCCCCTCTACAACGTAGGACGCTTTCACTTCACTTCACTTGAGATTTTGGGAGGGTGTCAGGACTGAGGGTTGAACCTGGCGGGAGGGAAACGTGAGCGCCAGGAGACAGCCGACGCCGGCGCGGTTGCATCTCGGCGCCGCGGTCGCGGCAGATGGCGTCGGGGCGGCGCGACAGTGGGAGTTTTTCCTCAGCTCGCCTTCAATACAGCGATTGGCTGTTGACCTGAACCGAACGATCACCGAAAGATGTGAAACATTTTTAGCTAGCTAGCTAGCTAGCTAGCTAGCACACAGTTAAAAATGACTCATTCGTGCTATTAGGTTTTCAAGCGGTGTTGTGCCATTGGTGGTTTTTCCAATAAATTAGCACACAATGCTAGGCTAACACCTGTGCAAAAGCAACATCATGACTTGGGTAACGTCTCTACATCTTTTCCCCACTTCGGGTGAGCGTCTCCACGCCCTCCACCTGATCCGTCTCGGCTCCCTTCCCGCCGTTGTCATGCCAACTTCCCAGGAGACGGCGTCGCCATGGCGACCGAGCTGGATCAGCTGATGTCTGGCGGCGAGCGGCGCTCCTCTTCCTCTTACTGTTTCCCGAAGAGAGTCATTCATCTCTTCATCTCATCGTCTTCCTTTTTCTGCGTTTCATAATCCCGTGCGGCCATTTGATTTTGCGGCGTGCAGAAGAAAAAAGAATCATACATTTGATGCAAATAGCAAAAATTCCAGAGCGATTGACGTCCTCCCAAATGAAATTGGCGAATTTCCCATATTAACTGAGTCACTGTTAGCAGAAAAAAAACCCAAACTTTTCTTCTCGTTTTTCAAACATGGCTTGATTTCTGGCCAAAAAGCAGACAAAAACATATTTTCGTGAAAAGAAACATTTCAAGCCGAACAGTGACTGTGACACTACTGTCCTCCATTTTGTTTTAGTTGTGCAATAAGGTCCATTGACATTTTGCAGCGCATTTTTTGTAATACAGCCCTGAACGAAAAAAACTGAAAATATTTACTACGACCTCTCCTGATAGCAGACACATTGTCATGTCTCTGTCCTATTAAAATTTAAAAGCCAGAGACATTCAGGTGGAAAATAACCTTGTGTCAGGCTGAAAAAAAAAAAAAGGCCAAAAGTGTGATTGCGCCCACCCTGCCCCTCGCCAACACGTGGTGTCCCGCCGAGCGACAATCGGAACAGATGGCGGGACAGACGAGCGGCCGCCGAGGCTTCATTCGGCGGATCAAAAGTGATTTAGTGGATCAAGGCGGGAAAACAAATGAGAAAGTGTCATTAAGCAACTCGTTAGCAGCAGGCAGGCCGGCCGCCCGCCCGCCCGTCAATTAAGCCTTCAAAAATGCCGTCCGTGTGGTGCCATCAACAAGGGCGTGTAAAGGGGTGGCCCGAGGGGGGCGGCGACCTAAAGGGGGGGGAGGGGCCAAGACAAATCTTGCGTCCGTCCGGGTGGGAGTCGTGGCCTGCGCCGGCGTTTGTGTGCTCGACGACAAATGACACACATTCAAACAAACAAAAAAAAACGGCGATGGACACCGCTCATCTTCCTTCTCTGCCCTCGTCTTTAAAGATGCACAAAAGTCAAACTAATTGTTTTGCTCCTGCTGCTCCCCCCCGCCCCCGAGGCGAGACGAGGCGCTTCAATAAATCTTTAGCCGCTTTTGACTTTGACGGATTATTTTGCCCCTTGCTGACTCAATTTGACTGTGCAGTAAAGACATCTTCACAGCGGGCGCCGCACAACATTCTGCCTTGACCCAAATGTAGATGCTGACTTTTTTCATTTTGTCATTTTTGATTGACCCGCGTGCTGACGCGCGGCAGGTGACGGGCGTGAGCGTGTCGCCGGGCGGGGACCAGCTGGTGGTTTTCCACACCAAAGACAGCCGGGACCTGGTGGTGTGCCTGCAGGGCCTGGTGCCCGCCAACGAGAGCCGCATCGGTGAGCTGGTGGGCACCCTGCTCAGCCACTCCAAGAGGTAAGTCACGCTAAACGCATTCTCCAAGCCGGATATTAGCATTGTTGCTAACCAGCGGATAGCAGCTTACCTTAGCTAGGTGATACAGCCTTAAAAAAAAAATTTTCTCCCCACAAAAGACCTCATTTTTATTTATTTATTTTTTTGAATAGTGAAAAAATAGTGACAGGGTTTTTCTCCCCGTTACCAATTACACCCCCCCCCCTCCCGCACCACATAGCTCTACCTTCCACTTAGCGTGACGCTAACAAACAATGCCAAATGCGCCACAGATGGGCTAACGAATAGCCTCTGTGTGGCGGTGTTTATAACCCTTTGAACAGCTGAGCATTTGAGCACAAATGGTGGCGCAACACATGTAGACAGTTAACAATGCTCAAAGGCGTCTTAATTTTTGGGGCTATAAGAGATTTATGGTGTTTTCACGCCACCTCATCAGACAGCATGATTGTTTGTCGCGAAAAAAGCTTTATTTTTCTCCTCCAGATGTTCCACATGATGTAAAAAGAACATACTGAGTTGCTTCACTCATCGTCTCTTCCTAAAAGAAAAAATAATTTTAAAAAAGAGGAGCTTTGGCTTCCTCCATATTTTTGAAACAAACTGTCTCACTCGTCTC